>NC_058080.1:675956722-677235580 GCF_014858855.1 Bufo gargarizans | reverse complement strand
CTGGTGCAGATTGACTTGTGCCTGGGGGTGCTCAGACAGGGACCTAGGCTGTGGAAATGTAATTCACATTGGCTGAATGTGTTGGACGATTTGTCTGGGATCTCTCGGGAGATTAAAGAATTTTTTGCTATTAATACAGGGACGGCTTCCTTGCCGTGGGTCTGGGACGCCATGAAAGCATTCCTGAGGGGAGTCTTGATGAAGGAGATTAGCAGGCACAAATCTAAGTCTAGGGAGGCGGATGTTAAGGCGCATGTCCGAGTGGTGGAGGCTGAGAGAGTGTTTAGTAGATCCCCCACCCTGAGTAACAGTGAGGCGCTGGCGGTAGCTCAGGAGCAGCTGAGGTGTCATTTAGTGCAGGCCGCAGAGAGAAAGAAGAGTTTTTATCGCCAGAGGTCCTTTGAAGAGGGTGAGAGGGTGGGACATTTGTTGTCGGTGGTTTCCCAGGCCCAGAGAGGCTCCTCATGTATTCAGGAATTGAAAGATGACTTGGGGAACAGTAGGCAGGACACAGGTGGAATATTGGATATTCTAAAAAGTTTTTATGTATCTCTATATGCTTCCACTGGTTTTAGTTCTGAAGGGGCACTGAATGATTTTCTAGGGGAGGCACAGTTGACGGCGCTGTCAGAGGAGGATAGGGAAAGGCTGGAGGAGCCAATTACACTTGAGGAACTTGAAGCCGCGCTTGGGGATATGGCGAATGGTAAGGCGCCTGGAGCCGATGGACTCCCAGTAGAGGTGTATAAAAAGTTGCAGGGGATACTACTTCCTGAATTACTTAAGGTGCTTGAGCACTCATTGGAGGCAGGTTCGCTACCACTTTCGATGCAGGAAGCTATAATTGTGGTTATACCTAAACCTGGGAAGGATCCTAAAATTCCGGATTCCTACAGACCAATCTCGCTTCTCACGGCTGATGTTAAGCTCCTGGCGAAGGTGTTGGCGAACAGGTTGTCTAAGGTGATCCTGACTATTGTGCATCCGGACCAGACGGGGTTTATGCCTGGGAAATCGACAGCTATTAATCTCCGTAGGTTGTATACTAGTTTGAGTATTCCGGCAGATAATAGTGGAGATAGGGCCTTGCTTGCTCTTGACGCCGCCAAGGCATTTGATAGTGTGGAGTGGAGTTACTTGTGGGGGGTCTTGAGAATCATGGGCTTTGGAGAGCGGTTCATTCGGTGGGTTAAGGTCCTGTATTCTAGTCCCAAGGCGAGAATCAGAGCCAATGGAGGGTTGTCGGACTGTTTCGCCCTGACCAGGGGCACCAGACAGGGATGCCCTTTGTCGCCCTTATTATTTGCTCTTGCAATAGAGCCGCTCGCGGCACACATTCGTTTATCAACAAATATACAGGGATTTAAATATGATGGGCTACACAACAAAGTGGCTATGTACGCAGATGACACTCTGCTTTTTATGGGTGATACTGGGGCGTCCCTGGATGCGGCCATGGCATTGATTGATAGATTTGGTGGCTTTTCTGGTCTTCGGATAAATTGGCAAAAATCCTCTTTGATGCCAATTGATGGGCAGGCCCTGTCAGGTAGACAAGCGGATAGTTTGGTTCCCTGGGTGGATAAATTTAAATACTTGGGATTGTTTATAACACCTAGGATTTCGGATTTTGAGGTCCTCAATCTGTCCCCGTTGCTGGCTACTTTCAGGCTCAAGGTGAGGTCATGGTGTAGGCTCTTTCTCTCTGTGGTAGGTAGAGTGAACCTGTTGAAAATGGTTATGATGCCTCAGCTGCTCTACGTATTGAATAATGCTCCCGTGTGGATCCCCCTAGATAGATTTAAGAAAATTCACTCTATATTTAGGGATCTTATCTGGAAGTACGGTCAGGCTAGGATTAAATTGGAAACATTGCAGTACGCTAAGTCTGAAGGAGGCCTGGCTGTTCCTAATGCATTGATTTACTTTTTGGCTTCCCAGTGTCAGCATTTCAAGGGATGGATTAGTTTCCAGGTGCCGGATATGACTGGACAGATTTTGCAGCATTGGTTGGGTAGTCGGGACCTCATGGGTATTCTGGAAGGATCAGGTATGCATGCTGAGAGGGGAAAACTTCCTCTTATCGAACTCATGAAAAAGATTTGGGCACGGGTGAAGCAATTGAGAGGTGTAGGTGGAATCAGTGAGCTCTCCCCTATTAGGAATAATCACCTATTGCCTGAATTCTTTAACATGTCTGGACTTGGAAGTTGGGAAGCTCAGGGTGTGATGAGAATTGGCCAATTAATTGAGGGCAAGATATGCAAGTCGTTTATGACTCTGCAGCAGGAATTTAATATCTCTAAGGGATGGTTTTATAAATATCTTCAGGTGAGGCATGCTCTTGAGGTCACGCTGCGGAAAGGCTGTGTGATAGCCCAAATGGAGGCAGTTCATAAGCTTGTCCTTCCGACAGGGGGGGGGGAAGAGAGGACTGATTTCGCAGGTATACACTCTTTTACTTGGTAAATTCTTGGAGGGGTTTCCGCTCTCAAGAATGAAGAAATGGGAGGCAGACTTGGGTGATATGTCTAAGGATGAGTGGGAAGATATACTGGAAGGTGTCCCCAGGGTGTCCTTGAGTGAACAGGGTAAATTGTCCCAATTATTTATCATACATAGAGTATACAAAACACCGGTATTCCTGAAAAAAGTGGGAGTGAGACCTGATGACAGATGTCCGAAATGTATGGAAGATGGTGCGGATTTGCTGCATATGTTGTGGTCTTGTCCGGTAATTGGGAATTATTGGGATGCTGTAAGGAATATGATTAATAGTAAAATGACGTTGGAAATTCAAAACGACCCTAAGGTGTGTGTATTGGGTTATGTGTCTGAGATTGGAGGGAATGAATCTGTCAAGGTAGCTGTGGGAAGGTTGCTGTATGTGGCCAGGAAGCTGGTGGCTCTGAGATGGATCCAGGGAAGTCCGCCTACATTGGAGGAATTTGAGAGGAAGGTGCATGATATGTTGATATTAGAGAAAGGGGTGTTTGTGAAAAGAGGGTGTCCTCAAAAGTTTGACAAATTGTGGAGTGATTGGTTATCTCATACCCATGTGGTTATATAGGCTCAGATAGATTCAAGACTAGTTCACGGGGGGGGGGGGAGGGTCTAGGCATTTATAATTCCTGGTGTCTATTGTTTTTCATTTGAGTACGAAGTACATGCAGATACTTGATTTGTAAGTGTGTTGGTGCTGTCATGATACCGATGTACGCTGATTCCATAATGTGAATAAAGTAAGAAAAGACATTGTATTGATTTGTAAACTTCTGTCTTTAATGGTTTAATAAAAACGATTTGATTTAAAAAAAAAAAGAAATACTGTCATTCAATATCTTGAGTCTACCAAAACATTTAGGATGGATAATAATCTCCTAATGCAGTTCGCAGGAAGAAATAAAGGGAAGAAGCGAAATCCTCCATAGCTAGATGGATCAGATCCACCATTGAGTGTTGCTATGTGATACAGGGCAAACCCAGCCCTGGAGCCGTTAAACCCATTCCACTAGGGGCACAGCCTCCTCTTGGGCTGAAAAAGGAGGTCTCTCACTTGACCAGATCTGTAGGGCTGCAACCTGGTCAAGTGCAAATTCCTTTGTAAGACATTATCGTCTTAATCTTCCGGACTCGAATGAAGCTCTTTCTGTCCGGAAGGTTTTACAGGCGATATCCCCACCCACTTAGTTATTTGTTACACCTCATTGTGGGCCGTCATGGTGGATGAAATGGAAAAACCGCAATTAGACTTACTGGTAATTCTGTTTCCTTGAATCCACCATGACGGCCCATACTATTCCCCCCCCCCCCCCCCAAAAAAAAAAGTAGTGTGTGTATATATAATATTACACAGGAAAAATATGTATTAAGGGGTATGAATCAATATCCTTTCAAATTTTGTTCCACCTTTTGGCTAATTTGTAAATCACTGAGGAGGTGGAGGCGAGGGGGGAATTTAAACTCTCTTCATGTGTTCCTGCCCCTACAGAGTTTAATGATCAATCTCATTGTGGGCCGTCATGGTGGATTCAATGAAACGGAATTACCGGTAAATCTAATTGCGTTTTTTTCCCCCCTCATTGCTATTTCAGGCCAGTAGTGATCTTGAGCTTTAAACCCCCCTTTTAATAGGATTAAATGTTCAGGTTAAGAACCAAGGGGCACATTTATTAAGACCGGCGGTTAAGACATAGTAAATGACCCCCCCTCCCCCATTGCCAATGATAGATCTGGACAGCATGTCTGTGATCCCTACATACCATGTAGTGTTGGAGAGAAATAAAGCAGACGACACACCAAGCGGAGACAATCTGTTTATTAAGGTTGTAGTGAGAAGGTAAGTGTTTTAAGCAGAAATACAAAGAGAAAAAAAATAAAGTAAATGTGTAATCAGACAAGATGCTGTCCCAAACTAAGAACCCACAGGTACCAGGACAGCACAACTTAAAACATGCAACCTTCTAATAAGGCATTCACACTGTACAAGAGCAGACCCCCATCAAGTGCTTCACCAAGGCAGTATCAAGTCCCCACCCGCACAAATATCTACCCTGTAACTTATGCTACATCCATCCTTTATCGCCTGCGCCCATCGCAAGAAAAGATGGATGTTTATGCAGTAAAGTGAAGATCCTTTCATGTATAGGTACCTCTGTATATGCTGCACTGATCCCGAGTTACAGATGGAACTATAGTCCAGGGCTGCATTCAGAGATTTCCAACCTCCAGGGTTACAATCTCACAGCATTTCTTGTTGGCTATGAACAATGATCTCATGTAGAAAAACTGTACTTCTGAATTATGAGTTCAGTTGAAAAGTTGTCTCTCTAAAGGGGGTTATCCTATAAATAATGTAAAAATTGAAAACCAGACATCGTATAGTACATGACAATCTCTTTCTAAGCTAGAACCAGCCCTGCACCTCACATGGATCCAGAGATCTCCCCATTCATTGCTCTGCTAGATTTATATCAAGCCGACAGCTCAGGGGGAGTGTCCTTTCTGCTGCAGATGAGGGGGCGTGTCCATGCTCTCCCCATCACAACTCAGGCGGCAGCTGTAGATGCGGCCATCTCTGAGCAGGACAGAAGAAAAAAAAAAAAACAGCAGGTGGCACTATACAGATACGTTTTATTGAATAACTCAGTGGCTATGCTAAATTTTTTATTACATGCAATTACAAAATAATTCAGATCCAGGTGCTGGTTTGAAAACTGTAAAATATTTTCAGACTGAAGGAGGTCACTGACCAGCAAACCATGACTCAACCATGGCTGGTTGAGTCAGGGGATGTCCAGATGCATACAATACAGTAGGGTTTATGGAAACAGGTGGTCTTGAGTAAACCACTCGAAAAAGGTGTTGGTCAATTTACAGATTTGTCACGCAAAAAATAGATTATGGGGTATTAGGAAATATTTTTATTAATTGGTCACCCCCTTTCACTGTTTGGTTGTTCAAAAAAAAATGCAGAATTGTGATTGCAGCTCTGAGCATTAATGCGAGCTGTGACTCAGGTGCAGCACAGTTAATATATTTACAAATTCACTCAATATTCTATGTATATTATATCCATATATGAATTATATTTAAAAGGTGAACACACCTTAAAGGGGTTGTCCGGGCTTTTTCTATTGCACGACCTATCCTCAGGATAGGGCTTCAGTATCAGCGAGGTCCGGCACCCCCGCCAATCAGCAGTTTGAGGAGACACAGTGCGCACATGCAGTCTCCCTTCTTGCTCTCCACTGTATGTCAATGGGACAACAGCAGCGGACAAGAAGAGAGACGACAGCACGCGCCCGCTGTCTCCTCAACCGGCTGATCGGCAGGGGTGCCGGACCCTTGCAGCTCTGATATTGATGACCTACTGTATCCTGAAGATTGGCCGTTCAATAGAAAAAGCCCAGACAACCCCTTTAACTTGAATCGTGCCCGCTGTAGAGTACATTTTGGAGTAAGCAGAGGCTATCTATATAAGCGGCACCAACCTCTTATGTATTACTCAAACTTCCAGCGTAGCCAAAGTGAAGCTTCCGGATAGGCCTGTGTATTACAAGTAGTCACATCACAGCACACACCAATCTGCTGCTAACCACCATAGGCCATTACAAGAATCACCACCGTGATGATAAAATATACAGACACAGCAACTTTAAGCTGAGGTACACTGTGTGTCAATTGCTTAATGCAATGCCTATATGATCACTATTAGCTTATATATCCATGTGATTCATATACGGCTCAGCATGTGGGATGCGGTGTACTCAACGCTGGAGACCTGTGTATACTGACCTCCATTTCTAGTGCTTAATGCCATGTACAAGTAAGTGGATGAGTTAGAGCTCATGCACACGACCATTGCATGTTTTGCAGTCCGCTACCAGCCATGTGCATTTCGCTGAACGGAACAGCCGGCCCACAGTAGAACTGTCCTATCCTTAACAAGGAACAATAATGGTACATGTCCTAATCTTTCCGGAGCAGACATACGTAAACTGAATGCACAGAGTAAATTCTGTTCTTAATGCAGACACGTTGAAGTGAATGGATCCGCCTGCATATGGCAGCCCCCCCCCCCCCCCAAAAAATAAATAAAAAATGGCATGGAAAGGGGAAAAAAAAAGTGTGTGTCTATGAGCCCTTATATAGAGAGGATAGGGTGCTGAGTATACAACTATGCAATCATTATTTATGCCTAATTCATGATAAGAAAAAAAATGGTGTCATGGTCACTTGGCATCACCCTTAAAGGGGTTATCCAATCCTATAAAAAAAAGCCCCCCAATATGCTGGGCCCTTCCCCCACTGAATATACTTACCCTGCACCACCGCTTCTTCCTGTGCGCAGATGAAAACATCCAGTGTCGGCCAATAGCAGGCAAGGAGGAGCCTCCATGCCGTCACCCGAGATGCTAGGGAGGCTGGTCCCCATCCCCACCTGCCATTGGCTGCTGCACCCCCAACACCAGATGTTTTCATCCGCACACGGGGAAAAGCAGCAGTGGCGGTGCAGGGAGTGGGGTAAGTATATTCAGGGGGGCATCAGTGTTTGGTCAAGGATTTCCATAGGTGATTTCGAGCCAAAACCAGGAGCAGGTCAGAAGCGCAGAACAGGTGCAGATCTTTACCTTACAGGCTCCACTCCTAGTTTTGGCTCTCGAACACTGACTGCAGGAATAAGGCCTTAATGTCACCTATAATTGACAGGGAGCTAGAGACTGGGAGGTGGAACACCACCAACGTGGCTACTCCGGGTTTACGGTAACACAGTAACAGCTATTTTCAAAGCATACACAAATTCATTGGTACCATCCACACTGCACAGCTGATGGTTACACCTATGCTTTACACGATCTGCTAACATGAAATAAAGACTAAAACATGGATCCCAGCCACTAAGAAGCCGTTGAGAATTCATCAGTCTGTGAAGTAGAAGCCATTATACCAATTAGCATATACGGTAAGTAACTAGTGTGTCTGTACAGTCCTATCTATGGTCCTTAGAGGAAATGTGTCTTCACAAAGTGACCTATTGTTAAAATCACATTTTTAATATAATATCAGTATTTTTTTATTTTCCATGTCAGCATCTATATTTAAACCAAAGTAATAAAATCCTGCAGTTTTCACACTGTCCACTGAGCCTAATAATAGGCACCACTTTTTGGCCTGTACAGATCACTTTACTGCAGCTGCTTCTCCGTCATTCTAGTCCTGCCTGTACTGATATCATTCCTGTGTATAGATAAGACATGGGTAATTCACAATAAGTGATATCAGAGCTGATCAGCTCTCTCCTGGCCTCTGCACAGGTCACAGAGCATGTCTAGAAAACTCTCCCATAGGTCAATGGGGTCAGCTCCAGACCATTGTGTCTATGGCCCATGGGGTTGCCATAAAGCAACTTTCTAAATGCTGTTAAGAATAGCTCAGGCAAGATGGCCACCCCCATAATCATGTTCAGGAAATAGAAAATACAAAAACAGATTGAAAAAAAAAAAAACTAGAACTAGAGTTCTCTTTATTGCTTAACAGACACAGCTCCATTTCTGCATCTTGTGAATAGGACTGAGCTGCAGTACCAGATAGAGCCACTGCAAACATACGGCACTGTGCCTGGTAAACAATGCTTGGCAGCTGAAGGCATCTGTGTTGGTCCCATGTTCATATGTGCCCTCATTTCAGAGAAAAATGAAATGGTAATATATGCAAATGAGCCTCTAAGAACAACAGGGTGTTGCCATTACACCTAGAGGCTTTGCCCTCTCTGCAACTGCCTTGCCCTCTGCACTTTGACAGGTCCAGACATGATAATGTTTGTGCTGCATGGCCCTGTCAAAGTGCAGAGGGCACGGCCGTTGCAGAGAGAGCAGAGCCTCTAGGTGTAATGGCGACACCCCCGTTGCTCCTAGAGGCTCATTTGCATATATTAAAACATCATTTTTCTCAGCAATGGGGGCACATATCAACATGGGACCAACACAGATGCTTTCAGCCTGAGAGGCAGCATTTAGATCCAGCTAAATTCACGGTAGTCGTACCCATCAATGGTTCCTCTTGTATCCACAGGCTGCAGGCTAGTCCCTGACTGGTGTCCATTAAACAAAATGAGATATGAAAGCTATGAAAATGGAGCTCTGGCTAAAAGCATCAGCAGAGGTTGCAGAAAAAAACAAAACAAAAAAACACAACAACGCAGCCAAGAATAAACTGGTCATTCGCTTTTGAGAAGCCGGCAAATTCCACTAATTTAGCAACCACAGACTGCAACGTCAAATGTTCACTAAACAAGAAAATATCAAACTGTAGTTTTGCACAGTAAGGTTTAATGATGAAAGTGCAGAAAACACAAAAATAAGATTTCGGACATAGATGTACTGCTCGAAAAGCATAAGTTTGCCCAGGGCATGGAATAGTTAAATATTAAATTAATTCATATTATAGACGTCATCTCAAGGCAGCCATATTGCAAACAAACACTATACTACAAAGAAGATCACTATCATAAAGCTCGCGTGTGCAATGTAACAAGTCTGGCCACGGCAGAGGACGTGGTAAGGCTGGGGCTCAGACTACATGGGTGACCACTGCGAATGAAATAAATTAATACTGTGACTGTAGTGTAAACATTAGACCATCATATATAAAGGATGAGCCACTCGTGTCAGAGTATCATCTTCACAGTCTGACCCTACAACTGCTGTGCTAAAGTGATGAGAAGTAATGAGAGCTTAATGCTACTCTTACTACAGCGACATTATTAAAGGGGTTCTTCAGGAATTAGGAAAATACTTAAATATTACTTTATTATAAAATATATTCTCAAATACCTTTCATTAGTTATAATGGCTCATTTTGTCTGGGGAGCAATCATGGGAAACAAAATGGCCACTGTCCCATTAGTTCACACAAAACCTGTCTTGATCACACATGAGGACAAGTTACTTTACAACACTGAGGTAAAGAGCTGCCTCATCCTCCTCCTCCCTACTTGTCAGGGATTACGATCCTGAAAACAGATAAGAACTTTAGCTGTATCTCTGGGGAATTTAGTTCATGAGGAGACATGAAGTACAGAGAGGACGGACAGGACAGACTGTGGTAATGGAGACTAAACAAGTGCTGCTGCTCATTAGCCACACCACACCCTCCTCATCTCCTCCATTCCCACAGAGATTCACCTGTGTTCAGGCTCATGATTCCTGACAAGCAGAACAGAGAGGAGGATGAGGCAGCTCTATGGCTCATTGTGGTGAAGTAACTTGTCCTCCTGTCAGCGATTAGGACAGGTTCTGTGTGTACTGATAGGACAGCGGCCATTTTATTTCTCCTAATGATTGCCCCCTAGACAAAACAAGCCATTATAACTAATGAAAGGTATTTGTGAATATATTTATTTTAAAATAATATTTAAGTATTTTATTTTTTTTAATTCCTGGAGAAGCTCTTTAAGGAGAACGTCATCCCCTTCCTTTTCTTCGCCATCAGATGTTAAGGGGGTGTTCCAGTTTTACATAATTAGAGTGTAAAGTGAATGTTCACCTCTACATACTGTTTTTATTTTTTATTCTAAACTCTAAAATTCTGTGCCGATTAATTTTTAAGTATAGCAGTCGGAGCGCAATCCTTTGGATACAAAGCTCTAAAGCCCCTTCAGTGTTAAATGATACAATTAGATTTGCCTGCAGCCACCACTAGGGGGGGACTTGTCAGCTGACTCAATACGGCTCATTCAAATCCGTAAATAAAAGGGGCTGTCTGACTAGAAAGTAAAAAAGGACATAAAGGCAGGGGACTCCCACAGTGGTGACGTTTTGCTCCCACCCACATCACCACTGCAGCCAACCACTGGCCTAAGGGGTCACGTATGCCAGTTCGGCATGTGAACGCTGCAGTGAGGCCTGTGACTGGCTACAATGGTCATGTGGATGGGACTTCATCACTAAGTTTTTATCAGAATGCTGCAAGCTCCCCCTTTGTGGTGACTGCAGACAGCGAGACCTTTATCATTATTCCGTACAGCTACTCAAAAGATTTGGAGCTGGATGGTGGTGTTAACTTAGTGTTAAACGAAATTAGCACAAAATGTGGGACCTAAAACATGTTGGTAAAAGGTGGACTTCACTTTTATATTGTTTGTATAATGGAAAGTTATGTAGTTTTGGGTTTCAATTTATCCATTTCCAACCAGTTTTTTTTGTCAATGAATGAAAACACTTATTACTCATATACTGACCTGATACCACACAGCTGCATGTTTGCTACAGTGTATCTCGTAGGTAATATTTTGCTAGTTACTGAGGTTTTCTGGTACTTCGACATTGATGGCCTATCCTCAGGATCGGTCTTCAATACTGGATCAGTTGTTTCCAGACACCCAGCGAGCTCACCGACAGCACAGGAAGCTACAGGGATGGAGCCGGCAGCACAACTATATAGTGGCTGTGGCAGGGCACTGCAGCTCAGCTCCCACTCAAGAGCTGAGAAGCATTAGGCTAGGGCTACACAGCGACATTTTGTATGATGGTCTATAGATAGATTTTTCCGTCATGTCGCAGTATGTCGGAGTGCGACACCGTAGACCATCATTATAAAAATTGTCGCGCAACATTGGTGCGACATCAATGTTGCGCAACACATGTTGCAGTGTTGTTGTGCTTTAAGTGTCGCGCAACTTACTGTCGTGTAGCCCTAGCCTTACACCAGCGCAGGAAACTACACAATGGACTAAGTCTTCCATCCACTGTATAATTTCTGGCGAATGGTGTGGGTGCTGGATGTAGGTCCCCCACCACTCTGATACTAATGACCTATCAGTATCCAAGTATCGAAAAGCCCTTCTGAGTAGCCAGGACTCCGGCCTGCTTGCTCTTACCTACATGAGTGCATTGTAGAAAACTCTTGCCCTGCTAATGTAGATCAGATGACTGATAAATTGTAGCAAACTCTCAGCAGCAAGAATCAGGTCTGTAAGCTTTTCAGTCTCAAGACTTACGCTGGGTTCACACCTGAGCGTTTTACAGCGCGTTCCTACGCACTGTAAAACGCACAACAGGCAAGAACCAATGATTCCCTATGGGAATGGTTCTCACCTGGGCGTTTTACAGCGCGTACGATCGCGCTGTAAAACGCCCGACGCTCAAACAAGTGCTTGAGCTTTTTTTTGGGCGTTTGTCGCGCGTTCCCGCACATAGAAATTCGGGAACGCGCGACAATGTGTGAACGCCAATCTCTGTATGCGCGATTGTAAACGCCCGTACAATCGCGCATACAGAGCGCTCGTTTCCGAACGCTCAGGTGTGAACCCAGCGTTAAACATTAAGGCTGGGTTCACACCTGAGCGTTCTGAAAGGAGCGCTCTGCATGCGCGATTGTACCGGCGTTTACAATCGCACATACAGAGACAAGCGAACGCCCATTGTCAAGCGTTCCCGAAAGTCAATGTA
This sequence comes from Bufo gargarizans, assembly GCF_014858855.1. Lineage (NCBI taxonomy): Eukaryota > Metazoa > Chordata > Amphibia > Anura > Bufonidae > Bufo > Bufo gargarizans. Next base: position 677,223,629 of record NC_058080.1, on the reverse strand, counting down.
CGGGAACGCGCGACAAAACGCCCCAAAGAAGCTCAAGAACTTTTTTTGAGCGTCGGGCGTTTTACAGCGCGATCGTACGCGCTGTAAAACGCCCAGGTGAGAACCATTCCCATAGGAAATCATTGGTTTCTCCTTGTTGAGCGTTTTACAGCGTGTAGGAACGCGCTGTAAAACGCTCAGGTGTGAACCCAGGGTAAGGGGTGAAAACCAGGTTTCGCAAAATGCCATTGCGTCTTTTTTTTAGCAACGGTGACCGAAATCTACAGCAGCTCCGAGCTGCCATAGATTTCAAGCCGGCGCATAGACTGCCCGGAGAAGGCAAGTCATTTATGAAGGGAGCTGTGCCCGGTCATAAATGACATGGTACATAAATTACTTTGTAAATCAGGTCCCAAGTGTTTTCATTCACAGACAGCAAGCATCCATCCTGAAAATGGAAAGGAACTGAAACACAAAAGTCTATATATTGGACATTGTTTCTATTGTAAAAAGAATGAGCCTTTTCTATACCGAGACCAGAAAACCCCTACAGCTGTAGGATGCGGCCGACATGTAAAGTAAATATAAGTAACCTGCCACCTCCTGTCCTTTGAACGCCGCCCGCAGCATTCCTAATTTGACCCGCAGGACGTCTACTCCCAACAACATTCATTATATGTAGGTGAATCAGCTTCTAAGACGTAATGTAATGATGGTTATTTCATAGACGTTCACATTGAAATACACGGACACATAAGAAGTCCGTATGACATTAGCCGCAATGTACGCTGAAACGGCGCCACATTTTCTTAGAAGCGAGTTACTGAAATAACACATTCACCAAATGAACCACTTGCTCATACTTAAGCGACATCCAGTACCCCCGCAGCTACCAGCTGCCTGGACAACCAGTCAAGGCCGTCATATAGCCCCATGCCACTCCTGGCGTCACAGCCCTGGATATACCAGCTGCGGCCACAGCACAGTTTGTGAAGGCTCAAGAGCTCTGTCATTTCTTCCACTGATAGGGCACCTGCGACATCCTGCAAGAAAACATAAGACCGTCATACGTACATGCACAGAAACTGAGGATATAGTGCATGCAAATGTGACGTAGGCTGAGTACAGCCAGCAATCCTCATGAAGTTTTAACCTCAGAACTTGACTTGGGCCCCTCTATACTGATTGTAATGCCAAATAGTGTTCATACAGGTTCCTACTGCTTCCTACAGGTAGGAATAGCGATATAAACCAGAGAGCCCACTTCACTCATTAGAGCCTGTAGTCTGCGAGAGGACAGCTTACACTTGGACTTACATTGCACTGACTGACCAGTCCAAGTGTGGATAGATGGAAATGCTAAAATTTATTTTACCGATAGTGCCCTATATCCTTTGGCTAAGGCTACTTTCACACTAGCGGCAAGGACCTCCGGCAGGCTGTTCCGTCGGGTGAACAGCCTGTCGGATCAGTCCTGCCGCTAGAGAACGTGTGTCCCCGGACTGCCGCTCCATCCCCATTGACTATAATGGGGACGGGGGAAGAGTTCCAGCGGAGACATTTATTCCGGCAGCCTTTCGCCGTGCGCAGCCATGACTCCGCTGGAACTCCGCCCCCATTATAGTCAATGGGGACGGAGCGGCAGTCCAGGGGCACACTTTCACTAGCGGCAGGACGGATCCGACAGGCTGTTCACCCGATGGAACAGCCTGCCGTAGGTCCGTGCCGCTAGTGTGAAAGTAGCCTTATTAGATTAATTATTCTCTCCCAATTCTGATAAAATAAAAAAACTTCAATAATTCAGGGGAAAGCTGGACATTCTGAATCACTGGAAAGACTTATTTCCTTCTTAGCAACTGGTGAACAGGAATCTTTGATCATTGCTGTAAAGCAGGGGTGGGGGTGGGGGGGGAACAGCATGTGGACCCCGGCTCCCTGCCAGAGAATATAGTCCGAATGCTAATGACCGCTTCCATTATGGATGTAGTCATTAGCATGCGGACGACAGGAAGATGAGAACAGCGCTGCGTTGGCTGTACTCACCTTACCTGGTCTTCTTCTGGGTCCTGCTCCGTCTCCTGACACGTACCAAGCCAGGCAGAATACCACAGAGGGTGAGTGATTCTGCCTAGTGGCAGTGCCACCCAGAGCTGGGAAGGCAAGTTTGGGGATTGGGGGTCCGATCTAAAGAGAGTGCAGACTGGGGGCTGAGCTGAGGCTGATGGAGGCTTTGGGGGGGGTTGTGAGGCTGATGTGAGGCTAAGAAAGTGAAAGAGGCAGGGACAGTTGCGAAGGCAGAGGAAGTGAATGCTGGGTGAACCCCTCTGGGTTGATCTTGGCTGCCATTAATGCCAAATAAAGAACTAAATATATAATATTTTCAACTTAAGAATTGGACTGCTATATTTGGTCAAAATGGTGCCTGCACTAATATATTATATTATATATAGTACATGCGCCATTTTATGCTGCAAGTAAACAGCGTTCTGGATTTTTTTAATTTTTTTTTATTGAAGCTCAATTTCTGTTACCCCTAAGTCAATTATATGTTTGACCGAATATAGTCACATTGTTAAGTTGAGAATTTTGTATGGCCTGCGGCAGTACAATTTTCCCCACCCCTGCTCTAAAGTGTCAGTGCCCACCGTAAAAGAGTTGTCCAGGCTGCAGATATTGATAACCTGTGATATTGGACAAGGCATCAATATCAGATTAGTGAGGCGTCCGACACCCGGAACCTCTACTGAACAGCTACAACGGGTCCTACAAACCATACAGTGTGTAAGCAGAAGGCTCCATACTAGAGCAGCGATTTGTACAAATTGATTTGTTTAATCACAGTCCTTCAGCAGTGAGGGGCTGGCACTGCTGCTCAAGAGGCTCCCCACTCCCCCTAGATTGACGAGCCCAGACATCTCGCCTTGCCCTGTCAACCTCGCTCCTGAGCTATTGCTCTTTGTAGCATTGCAAGCACATGGGCATACCAGAGCAGAGCACATACAAACTGCGCATGCGCCATTACGTTTCCAGGGACAGTCTCTATCCAAAATGTTCAGCTGCCAGCAGCAGATCCTCTGCACTTGCGCAGCTGTTATGAGCAATAGTGCAGGAGCGACATTGAAAGGGTCGGCTAGATGTCTGGTCCTGTTATTCAAGGGCAAGGGAAGCCATCCCCTCGCTGCTCAAGTAGTCTGTTTGAAGAACGAGTAGTGTACAGATATCAGAGCTGAGGCTATGACAGTCAAGACAGAGCAGTTACCTGTTTATTGGCGAATATTAAGAGCAGGGCATCACGCAGTTCCTTTTCAGTGAGTAGCTTTGCCAGTTCACTATGAGCCTCAGTGACCCGGTCTCGGTGACTGCTGTCTATTACAAAAACTACAGCTGGAAAATCAGAAATGGGGAAAAAACAAAGGTGTAAGCTACTCCTATTAACATGAAAGGGTAGTTTTTTAGCAGAAAAAGAAGGCTAAAGTAAGTCAAGGCTGGGTTTACATGAAGCAATGCGGACCCTATCCGAGGCTAACTGAGCATGTTGGAGGTTTATGCGCAGTTTTTCCGTTCAGATTTTTATGCAGAAAAACAGTAGAGTAATACAGTACCATCAAAGTGTATGGTATTAGACAAATCTCACGTACACTTTGCTTTTTTTTGGGGGGGGGGGGGGGGGGGGGGGAAATTAACCTGCCGTAATGATTTTGAAATCCACAGCATGTCAATTCCTTGCGCTGTTTTTGTGTGCGGATTTCACTCCTTTTGAATGCAAGGGTGAGCTTTACTGTAAAACCGTATGAAATCTGCACAAAAACCAGCAACACATGCATTTTTTTGGTATGGAAATGCACGGAAATTTGTGCGGGATATCTGAAAGACAGTCTGCAACCGTGTGCAGGTAGCCAGAAACAGTAGCTGGAAATTATTCCGAACCTAAAAAGTAAGAACATCGCCAATACATCCTGAAATAAATGACTGCTGCTGCCAATCAAGAAGTTCTTTTCCTACAAACGCAGCAGTAACCGATCTGATTGGGAATATTTTCTTCAAGCTAGACACCCGAAAACCATCAGCAACTTGTGGACAGTTTCTTGGATATTTTTCACAAAACTGCACACAGTATGAATGAAGTTAGTGAAATAATAATGAATATATATTACACATGTGCTAGATATATAATCAGTGTGACACAAATGTAGAACTGTCCCTTAAAGGGAACCCATAGTAACGGCAGCATAAAGTAGACACAGGCGAGTTGATTTTAGCGGTCTGTCATTTATAAGTTAAAAGTAAGTGGTTGCCGAGAACCAACATCACAATCCTTGCAGACTGGGCCTGGAAAAGAGTCCCGGCCACCTGAGAAGTGTCCTGGTTATTCATGGATTCCTGCTCTCCTGCCCACCTGCTGATGTCTGACAGTCTAATACCTAGTTTTCTCCCTTTCTCTCTAGAAGACAACCGCCAATCATCAGCAGATGGGCGGGAGAGCAGGAGATTATGAATAACCAGGACTCTTCTCAGGCAGATTTGACTCTTTTCCAGGCCTGGGCTGTAATGATTATGATGCTGGTTCTCAGCGACACACCGCTGAAATCAGCATTTCTGTCATTAATTGATGCTGCGCTTAGTGAGGTCAGCATAACGTTGGCGACAGGTCCCTTTGAATTTGCAGTCTGTAGTGGATTACTTCACTGTGGTGTAAGCCGATGATCTTTAAACATGACAATTAGATATTTCACGTGTCAATGACAGCTCCTGTTAATCCAGTCACACTCACCTTGTGTATTAAGGTAATAATGCTTCCATAGGGGCCTCAGCTTGTGTTTGCCGCCAACATCCCATATTGTAAACTTTAAGTTTTTATATTCAACAGTTTCAACATTAAAACCTTTAAAAATAAAACATAAAAAGGTTTCAGGAAGAAATGTCCATCAGTCGGAACCAAAGTTATTCTTAAAGGGGTTTTTGGGGAGCACAGGTCAGGACAGGTCATCAATATCTAATCATGGGGGTCCAACTCCTGGCATCCCCGTCAACCATGCCGCCCTTCTCACAGCATTCCAAGCACAGCGCTGTACCTTGTATAGTGACTGACAGTGCTTGGTATTACTGCTCAGCCCTAATCACTTAAATGGGACTGAGCCGCACATCGTCCATGTGACTGATGAATTGCGACGGCAGCTACAGAACTCATTGGAGCGCCATGACCTCTTCAAACAGCCGTTTCAAGAGAAGGCCATGCTCCGTGCGAGCACTCCCTTCCCTTCATTGTTTACCTGCTCGCTATCGCAACTACAACAATGAGCAGGTGTAATTATATCTCAGCCGCTTAATTCTGATATTTTTAATAGCAGTTTTTGCCTGCCTAGCATATTCCTTTTTAAAGCATCAAAAAAGAGGGGGAAAAAAAAAGGCTTATTGGAGAAAAACTGTGGTTGCTCTGTTTTGAAAAACGCACCTCTGACCCCAAAAATGCACTTCAAAAGGTGAGCATGGGCAGTACAGTGGTTCATTGGGGTCCTAGGTTCAAATCCGACCATGCATGGAGATTGTATGTTCTCCCTCCCTGTGTTTTGTGTGGGTTTCCTCCGGGTTCTCCGGTTTCCTCCCACACTCCTAAGACATACTGATGGGGACCTTAGATTGTGAGCCCCACTGGGGACAGCATGATGCTAATGTCTGTAAAGCGCTGCAGAATATGTCAGCTCTATATCAGTAAAATAAATAAAATATTAAATAATAAACTAGGAGGACTAGAATATGCTATCACTTACATAAATTTTATAAGTATAATTTTGGCTTCAGATTTATTCCCTTTATAAAGTCTTACTAACCAATTGTAGGGATCGGTTGCATGAATTCATCCTGTTTTAGTTTAAACAAGATGGTTGTTTTTCCTGCTCCGTCTAGACCTAATGTCACCACACGGATTTCCATTTTAGGGCCAATGTGAACTCTGTTGTCCTGGAATCGAAAAATACTGTTAGCGTATGACCATACAAAGTCCATATGTAAACCCATGATCCCTTACTGAAGGATCACTGCACCCATTAGTAAAGGGGGATTTCTGGACAACACCCTTTTTAATGCAGCTGTGGCGGCGATCAACTGAACACTTAGATCAGAATACAGTAATCCCCCCCACCAACAGAGGGGTCCCAAGCGATGTGCCCCAATATATCCATGCTGTCTGGTGATTAAAGAAAACGACTTTCAATTTCCTTTTTTGGGGAGCGCTGTGGAATACGCTCATTTTTTATCTTTTGGATGGTGGATCATGTCTACAGCCGCTGGCACACCGCAACTACTTAAAACGCTGTGCTGCTCACACAACTCTTGCTTTTCCATATCTCCTTACAGGTAGAGTATATGGCAAGGGGTTGTTCAAATGGGACAACACCTGTAACATTCCTCAGTCCCACTCCCCATCAAACATCACTACACGTCGTCCTACTTACCTTTGTGAAAGTGACAGGAATACTAGCATCGAGCTGGATGTGATCGGCCAACTCTGTGAACTGCTGCTGCTGTTTCTGGAGAGTCTCTAGCAGTCGTGTGATCTCTTGCTTGGCCAGCACCACTCGGCAGTCATCCTGTGCGACAATTATTAGAATATGCCACCCATGAAGAGAAACTCACAATGTGTGCAATCAGATAGCAGTTTTCCAACCCAAATGGTTACTATGGGCACATTTTCCACTGCATTAGCCTCAGGCCTTATGCACACGACCATTGTGCTTTTTGCGGTCCGGCACGGACAGCCATTGATATACCTGCCTATTCTTGTCCGCAAAACGCGGACAAGAACAGGACAGGTTGTATTTTATTTGCGGACCACGGAACGGAGCAACGGATGCAGACAGCTGTCCGCATCTTTTGCAACCCCATTGAAGTGAACGGGTCCGCATCAGAGTCGCAGTTTGCGGACCAAATCAACGGCCGTGTGCATGAGGCCTAACGCTGTAGTCTGTTCTCAGCGATATTGAATGCTAACCAGCATGTGCTGCAATCCAAATACCTGCTGCAAGGCCTTCTCACAGTGAAGACACGCAGTGGACACCTCTGACAGCAGGATGGTCATGTTCTCTTGTTGCTGTCGCAGCCAGATGAGCTGTTCTCGCACATGAGCATCAACCACACTAAGCGCCATTTCTTCTTGGCGGCAGAGAGTTTCATGCAGATCTGAAAAATATGCTCGGACGCAAGAGCGGGCATTCTCTGCCGTGCCAGGGACCTACCAGAATAAGGAACATATATTAGTGCCAAACACAGCGAATGATTTATCATGCCATCCGGTTTTATAAAAAGCAGGCGTGCTGCATTTCCAGTGAAGTGCCTGGGAGAGCTGTAAATAATTAGCAGGGAGAACTTCTGAGACCTCAGCATGTTGGGAAAAGCCTGGGAGGGCCTGCACATGGCCCCAACAAGTCCCTGAAGGGGCTTCCTGGGACTTTAATATTGATGATCTGTGCTCAAGATAAGCCATCAACATCTGATCTGTGGGGGTCCGACTTCCATTCACACTGCAGATTTGCTGTTAAAATGGGCGTCTCCATAGCATACCGAGACCGCGCTGTACACTGTATAGTACCCAGTCACTTGAATCAGACAGAGCTGCAGAAAGACCAGATAACTGATAGACTTGACATCACAGATCGAGGAAGGGGTCAGTCTTGTGCAAGCGCCGCAACCCCTTCAAGCAGCCAACTGCCTGGGATGCCAGGAGTTAAACCTCCTCAATCAGATACAGATAACCTATTCTGAGGTTAGACCATCAACAGGGAATATGTCATCAGAAAATTACCTATCGTATAAATCAGGGTTTTGTTTTTTTGTTTAACATTAAAACACGATTTTTTAATAAATTTTGTCCCCATCTATTTAAAATTTCAATCACTGAGTTTATTACATATGGATCATATACTGTGCAATGATATAACAGTATGCAGTAAGCTCTTAAGCTCCCCCTAGTGGTGGCTGCAGGCAATGAGAACTGAATCATACAACTATGGGGGAATTCTAAATGGGCAGAGTGACAGTTTTCTGGGATATATAAAAAGGGGGACATTCGTTTTAAGCAAAGGGATGAAATGAAAAGCATAATGATGCAGTGGATAATGGGTTTGAGGAAACAACTTATTTTGCACCATTTTATCATTTAGAGAAAATTCTGAATAAGTAAAAGGACTAATGCACTAAAATGTATTCTAGACTCTTCTAATCCAGAATATCCATTTGTTTCCGGTCACTTCCTCACATCCTATACTAAGAATTATTATTAGGTGAGACCTTGAGATACTAAACACTAGTATGGTCCTCTTTGTCAAGCTTTTGTCATACAAGGAAATATCTAAGTATTTGGGTTTGATATCTATTAACGAGAACCCTGCTATCATAAACTATGAGATCATGGCCTGGAGTCACTGAAAACATACGATGCCTACATGTTCAGTGTGGGCCATTCCAATCCCGTCTTCTACAATCTGCTCTCCACCTTCGATCTGCTGGACAATGCCGGTGAGTTTTCTGGAATACTCCGAGATCTCTTCTGTGAAGCTTCTTATGCAATGCGCCATGTCCAATATGGAGGCCCGGATCTGGCTTGCTTCAGTTTCCAGAACAGCATGCTTTATGGGGGAGGGGGGGGGGGGGAATAAAAGATAAAATAAAAAGTGATGCAATCAACTAAATCTGTACCATAGGCTTTGATCGGTTGTCTCACTTCAGCCAATGGCATTCAACATGAAGAAGAGGAGGTTAATACAAGGCACTTATTGATGTATTGTCATTATCCATATTGCTTCCTTTGCTGGCTGGATTAAAGGGTAACGGTCATATTTTTTATTTTTATTTTGCTAGCTTATTAGAGCTAGGCATGTCAAGTTTGTCAAAAGATCTGCAATTACCTTATAATAACAGCTTTCATTAATGTCTCCTGTCCCTTCCCACTGCTCCCTTAACCCCTTAAGGACCAGGCTCATTTTCACCTTCAGGACCAGGCCATTTTTTGCAAACCTGACCAGTGTCACTTTAAGTGCTCATAACTTTAAAACGCTTCGACTTACCCAGGCCGTTCTGAGATTGTTTTTTCGTCACATATTGTACTTCATGACACTGCTAAAATTGGGTCAAAAAAGTTAATTTTTTTGCATAAAAAAAATACATTTTTTACCAAAAATTTTGAAAAATTAGCAAATTTCAAAGTTTCAGTTTCTCTACTTCTGTAATACATAGTAATACCCCCAAAAATTGTGATGACTTTACATTCCCCATATGTCTACTTCATGTTTGTAGCATTTTGGGAATGATATTTTATTTTTTGGGGATGTTACAAGGCTTAGAAGTTTAGAAGCAAATTTTGAAATTTTTGAGAAATCTTCAAAATCCCACTTTTTATGGACCAGTTCAGGTTTGAAGTCATATTGTGAGGCTTAGATAATAGAAACCTCCCAAAAATGACCCCATTCTAGAAACTACACCCCTCAAGGTATTCAAAACTGTTTTTTCAAACTTTATTAACCCTTTAGGTGTTCCACAAGAGTTAATGGCAGATGGAGAAACAATTTTGAAATTTCTATTTTTTGGAAATTTTTCCAATATAATCAATTTTTTCCAGGAGTAAAACAAGGGTTAACTGCCAAACAACACTCAAAATGGGTTGCCCTGATTCTGTAGTTTGCAGAAACACCCCATATGTGGTCGTAAACTACTATTTGGCCGAACGGGAGCACGTAGAAAGAGGGGAACGCCATATGGGTTTTGGAAGGCAGATTTTGCAGGACTGGTTTTGTTTATACCATGTCCCATTTGAAGCCCCCTGTTGCACCCCTAGAATAGAAATTTCAAAAAAGTGACTCCATCTAAGAAAGTACACCACTCAAGGTATTCAAAACTGGGTTTACAAACTTTGTTAACCCTTTAGCTGTTCCACAAGAGTTAATGGCAGATGGAGAAACAATTTTGAAATTTCTATTTTTTGGAAATTTTTCCAATATAATCAGTTTTTTCCAGGAGTAAAACAAGGGTTAACTGCCAAACAACACTCAAAATGGGTTGCCCTGATTCTGTAGTTTGCAAAAACACCCCAAATGTGGTCGTAAACTACTGTTTGGCTAAACGGCAGGACATAGAAGAAGGGGAATGCCATACGGTTTTTGGAAGGCAGATTTTGCTGGACTGGTTTATTTACACCATGTACCCTTTCAAGCCCCCTGATGCCCCCCTAGAGTAGAAACTCCATAAAAGTGACCCCATCTAGGAAACTACGGGATAAGGTGGTTGTTGTTTTGGGACAATTTTTGGTTGCTCTATATTACTCTTTTTTGAGGCAATGTAACAAAAAAATGTAATTCTAAAATTGTTTCTACATTCGCTATTTAGTTTTGTGGAACACCTAAAGGGTTAACATAGTTTGTAAAGTAACTTTTGAATACCTTGAGGGGTGTAGTTTCTTAGATGGGGTCACTTTTTTGGAGTTTCTAGTCTAGGCTACATCAGGGGGGGCTTCTAATGGGACATGGTGTCAAAAAAAAAAACTGTCCATCAAAATCTGCCTTCCAGAAACCGTATGGAGTTCCCTCCGTTCTATGCCCTGCCGTGCGGCTATATAGCCATTTACGACCACATATGGGGTGTTTCTGCAAACTACAGAATTGGGGCAATAAATGTTTAGTTTTGTTTGGCTGTTAACCCTTGCTTTATTACCGGCAAAATGGATTTAAATTTAAATTTTGCCCAAAAATAGGCGTTTTGGCACCGTTTTTATTTTATATTTTTAACACCGTTCATCCGAGGCGTTTGGTAAAAAGTTATTTTTATAGCGACGACTTTTACGCACGCGACGATGCCCAATATGTATGGCTCTCAGACTTTGGAGACACTAAGCAGACATCCTAAAACTGTGGCCCTCCAGATGTTGTAAAACTACAATTCCCACCATGCCCTGATGATGGCTGTAGGTTGTCTGGGCATGCTGGGAGTTATAGTTTTACAACATCTGGAGGGCCGCAGTTTGAGGATGCCTGCACTAAAACTAATTTTTTTGGGGAAAGAAAAATTGTTTTCGTGTCTCCAAAGTCTGAGAGCCATAGTGTTTTATGTTCTCTAGTGGACTGTTGGGGATCATAAAAATTTAGTACTCCATGGAAGTGTGATACTCCCTGAAGCAATCGATATCGCAGAGGCCCGGATGATCGGGGCAAGTGTCACATTGAGTGGTGGTGTCCTTCCGTATCCCCCTCTTGTGGCACACTCTACATCTTTTTTGGGTTCGTCCCTTCTTTCCAGTATGGGGGACCACACCTGGAAAGTGTTGGCCAGGGACGATCCGGGCGCCTCCAGTTCCCGAGGTACTCCGGCCTGCTCTTTCCCGGTCCGAAAAGATCAGGTCTTTGAGGACTGCCTCATAGAATTGGAGGAATGTCCCTGTGCTGCCAGCGCTTCGGGATAGTACAAAAGAGTTGTACATGGCAACCTGCACCAAGTAGACCGCAACTTTTTTGTACCATGCCCGGGTTTTGCGCATGGCGTTATATGGCGTGAGGACTTGATCAGAGAGATCAACTCCTCCCATATACCGATTGTAGTCGACGATACAATCGGGCTTGAGGACCGTTGCCGCGGTACCTCGCACAGGGACTGGGGTGGTGCTGTTACCGTGGATTGTGGACAGCATAAGGACATCCCTCTTGTCCTTATACCTGACCAGCAACAGGTTTCCACTGGTAAGTGCACGGGTCTCACCCCTGGGGATAGGTACCTGGAGGGGGTAGGCAGGGAGGCCGCGTTGATTTTTCCGCACGGTCCCACAAGCGAACGTGGATCTGGCGGCAAGGGACCTGAACAAGGGAATGCTGGTATAAAAGTTATCCACGTACAAGTGGTAACCCTTATCCAGCAGTGGGTACATAAGGTCCCACACGAGTTTCCCGCTAACACCCAGAGTGGGGGGACATTCTGGGGGTTGAATACGGGAATCTCGCCCCTCGTACACACGAAATTTGTAAGTGTACCCTGAGGTACTCTCACAAATTTTGTATAGCTTCACGCCATACCTCGCCCGCTTTGTGGGAATGTATTGGCGGAAACTGAGACTCCCCTTGAACGCAACGAGAGACTCATCAACCGCGACCTCCCTTCCAGGTACGTAGGCCTGCTGAAATGTGGCCCCAAAGTGATCGATGACCGGCCGTATCTTATACAGCCGGTCATAGGCAGGATCACCTCGGGGTGGACATGCTGCATTATCGGAATAATGCAGACATTTCCGGATGGCCTCAAACCGGTGACGTGTCATGACCATACTGTACAGTGGGGTCTGGTACAGGACGTCCCCACTCCAGTATTGCCTGACACTGGGTTTTTGGACTAGACCCATATGCAGCACGAGGCCCCAAAATGTCCTCATCTCTGCTGCACTGACCGGCGTCCAGCCACCGGGTCTAGCCAAAACTGAGCCTGGGTTTTGAGCGACGAACTGTTGGGCGTACAGATTCGTCTGCTCCACCATCAAATTCACCAGTGGGTTACTGAAAAAAAAAACTAAAAAAGTCTATTTCAGTAAACCCCACTGTGGGAATCTGGATTCCAGGATTGCCAGCGAAATCCGGAATCTCAGGCTCAAAGTCCACTGGGGGACACCAGCTAAGTTCATCGGCAGGGGGCTCCGGTGAACTTATTTGGTGGGCCGGGAAACCAGTACGAACCCCAGGGCGGCTCGTACTAGGGTGGGCCACAGGATCCCTAGCATGTGTGGCCCCTGGCTCCGCCTGGCGGCGTCTCCGCTGCCTTGGTGGCTCATCGTCATCCGATGATGATGATGAGGAGGATGCGGATGACAAAAGGAACGTGGGGTCATCCTCATCCTCACTGGGGCTCTCAGAGTCGGAGGCAATCTGGGCATATGCCTCCTCGGCCGAGAACACCCGGCGGGCCATGGGTGTGTGTGTGTGTGCGTGTGTATGTGCGTGCGTGTAAACCTTTATTCTATGTGCGTGTGTGTGGGGGCACGGGTGTTCACGTACTAAAAAGTCCAGGCAAAAAAAATGGGCAAGTGTTAGGAAAAAAAAAAAAAAAAAAAAGTTCAAACTTGCTGATCAGCGGTCGGTGGGGTGGTGGGGCGGGCGATGCGCTAACAGTGGACGGACGCTAAAAAGTGCCGGCCAGTCAGCGCACGCAGAAAAAAAAAAAAAGTGGTGGTGGGGGAAGGGTCTGGGGTCTGAAAGTTGAAACAAAAAAAGTTTGGAATAAATGTGCTTTTTTTTTTTTTTTTTCTAACTTTTCCCTTCTATCCCTGCCTAAAGGTGCCTCTCCCTCACTGACCCTAACCTACCTGGGTGGCGATGGGTGCAGGAGGGTGATGGATGCCGATTTAGGGGGACACAGGAGCTGGTGCTGGACGATGCTGCACGGTCAGGGTGCTGGACAGGAAGAGGAGGGGAGAGAGGAGCGCAGGAAGTTTGAATCTCGCGCCTCTCTCCCCTGCACCAATCAGCACCCTGGACAGCGGCGTTCAGCACCAGGGCCAGCACCGCCTCCTCAAATCCTCGGACTGCGATTGGTGGTGTAAAATTACGCCACCGATCGCAGTCTTTTTCCGGTTCATCGGGTCACAGGACACCCGAATGGACCGGAAACGCAGAAAACCGCAGGTCTGAATTGACCTGCGGTTTTCTGCGATCGCCGATACGGGGGGGTCCAATGACCCCCCCCCCTGCGTTGTTACGGGATGTCGGCTGAATGATTTCAGCCGAAATCCCGTTTCGATTAACCCCCGCGGCGCCGGAATTCAGATTTTAAGTCAGGACGTACCGGTACGTCCTCGGTCCTTAAGGACTCGGGAAATAGGGCGTACCGGTACGTCCTCGGTCCTTAAGGGGTTAAAATAAGTTTACTATGGCTTGTCCGTCTTCCTTTTAGTACAAACAGAAGACAGGGGCGGTCTTCCACACTGCATGCTTGCATTAGGAGGAGGAGTGTCTCCCAGTAATCCAATCTGATTGGCTGGCAATGTAGCTGCTGGCTACAGCAGGTGTGTATGGGAAGTGAGGGAAAGCAGTTTTGGCCTCAGAGAACTGGCATCTTGAGCCATCTTGAGAAGGTCCTCATATTGTAAATGTTTAAACAGCTGTAACTAAGGGAAAAAAACTCAAGGATAACAGTGGTATGTGAAGAAACTAAAAATTGCTTTATACATAAGGCTGCTGCAGCTGAAAACATGACAGTTATCCTTTGTACACTGGTGGCCGTGCTTGCACAATATAGGAAAAAGCGCCGGCCTATATGGTGCCTGGGACCATGGGAGCGCACATAGGCTAGTGCATTTTCCAGTGGTGTGAAAGCATGACCACCTTAGAAGGGTGGTCGCAACCATGGAAACAAGCAGAGCATAATGTGATAGAAAAATAAATCCAGCCAGCAAAGGAAGCAATCTGGATAACAACATTACATTAATAAGTGCCTAATATTAACTTCCTCTACATAATACCATTTGCTAAAGTGAGACAACCTCTTTAAGCTTCAATTTTGTGCCGAAATATACCAATGTGAGACTTCAAATTTTCAAAACTAATATCTAAAAGATGGTGACCACTGATGGCCAATAATTGGAACTGGGGGTGTTTTAATATTCCTCAACCGTGTGTTTCATGTTGTAAATATATCAGCTATTTCAACCACCGTGGAAAGGACCATTACTAGCAGAGATGCCTAGAGGAGTCTCCCCATCAGCCACTGTCTACGTTCAGTTTACTTTAGCTTTGAAGAAGACAAATATCTGCTGCAAATGTATAATGTCCATTGAAAATCCACATAAATTGTAAGACTAAAGCAAGCTGAGAAAAAAAAAAAAGCAGACACGGTCATCCCTTCCTTACCTTGTGCCCCTGGTGTTTGCCATACTCTTTGCAGACGCAGCACATCAAGGGGCTGGTCTGGCAGCCATCTGCTAAGCACACAAACTCAATGGCGTGGACTTGATGTTGGGTGCAAAGGGTCTTCTCATAAGGTTTGTCAGCTAAGGGCACGCGTCTGTGTTTGGCCAGTGTCTTTGTGGAGTGGGTGTGCAAGGAGCAGTCGGCACACAGATGGGTTGCACACACAGTGCAGTATACTGATGCCACGTGGGCCTCGTCTTCATCACAGCGCACAATACTCTGAATGAAAGAAACATCACATTAGTAGAAACATTACCCAACTCCTGTCATTTGTCTGACAAAATGCATCAACCAGCTTTTCACTGCATAAGATGGGTCCGCTGCTTTGATCTCCAGCAACAAGAGAAGATGGCATTCACATGTGTTCTAGTTCTGTATGCCTTGGTCTACATCAGCAGAAGAAATGGAGTGCCATGACCCCTTCAATGCTTATCCTGCCACCTTGGGCCTTCAGTACATGTAGTTCTCGCTTTTTCTATTATCTTTGTTCTACTGAATAGTGGTGGTTCTGGGATTGGACACATACAGATCGCACAGAAAAGGCCCCAAATGTGTTTGACCAAAAAAAAAAAAAAAAAAAAAAAAAAAAAAAAACACTTCGGTAAGGCCACAGTCACACACATCCTGACCTAGGCCTCTCTGCTCTGCACTAATGAGAGGCAAGGCTGTCTGCAGATGAGGTGCTGGCTTATTTAATATTCGAGTCATGCCTCAAGGTCCTATTTACAGGGTTGAATATTGGCTTATAGCAGGGATGCCCAACCTGCGGCTCTCCAGCTGTTGCAAAACTACAATTCCCAGCATGCCCAGACAGCCTACAGCTATCAGCCCACAGCAAGGGCATGGTGGGAGATATAGTTTTATATAACAGTTGGAGAGCCGCAGATTGAGCATCCCTGACCTATAGGAGAGCTGCCTTACATCTGGTGGCATCAGAGGCAGGGTTGTTAAGAGCTCATTTACATACCTTCTCACCACTCCGTGAACATCCCAAACCTCATTTTTGTGATTGAGTGCAGTACTTTATTAGCAGTATGCCCAATCTAAGGCATCATGCACATGTTTTTTGGTTGTTTTTGATCCGATTAGCATTTTTTGCAGATCGAATGCTGACCAAATTCATTTCAATGGGGCTGCAAAGTGGACAGCACACCATAAGGTGTCTGCATCAATATATGTGCATGTCTGTTCCGCAAAAACAAAAAAGTTCTATTCTTGCCCATGGAAATGGCAGGATCATCTCTATCCCTGCCATGATCGGCAGAATGTACAGCATGAAAACTGGAGAAATTAGTGGAATGCATACATCACTTGGTATTAAATATTAGGCTCCCACTAGCCTAGATCAATGTAGCCACACTGCCCTAGACGATAAGGAAAGCTGTCAGTAAGCCCCACCCGTGGGCACAGTACCCTAGACCACCAGGGAAGCTGGCATTAAGCCCCTCCAATGCCTTAGACCACCAGGAGTCTTGGTATAAACTCCTTTCTCTAGAATAGACCAGAAGATATGATAAACCCTATGGTATAAACCCTCTCTCTACTTTTGTGTTGTCAGGAGACAGACATTTCCGTTGACTGCTCAGCAATAACTTAAAGGGTTTCTACCACTTGAATATCACATATTTGGTGTTCAGACACTAGCGATTCGCTAGTGTCTGTTCTTGCCTACAAGCTAATTATCACATTAATCCGGGCTGCCGATACCTCAAAAAAAGCACTTATATCTTTATGCAAATGAGCCTCTAGGTGCTATGCAGGCGTTTTTCTAAGCACCTAGAGGCTCCGTCTACCTTGCAGTTTGCCGCCCAGCGCCTCGCTCCAGCACGCCCATCTCTCACTGTAATCGATCCTCCCCCTGCTTCAGCCTTCCGAAATCCCGCGCCTGCGCCGTCCGTCGCGGCATTCGGAGGCATTCGGCGCAGGCGCAGTCAATGTCTGACCGCTCCCTGCTCAGACATTTCAACTGCGCCTGCGCCGATGACGTCACAGAGCTCCGTGGGACAGACGAAGCCCAGCAGCAAGCGGTCAGACATTGACTGCGCCTGCGCCGAATGCCGCGACGGACGGCGCAGGCGCGGGATTTCGGAAGGCTGAAGCAGGGGGAGGATCGATTACAGTGAGAGATGGGCGTGCTGGAGCGAGGCGCAGGGCGGCAAAATGCAAGGTAGACGGAGCCTCTAGGTGCTTAGAAAAACGCCTGCATAGCACCTAGAGGCTCATTTGCATAAAGATATAAGTGCTTTTTTTGAGGTATCGGCAGCCCGGATTAATGTGATAATTAGCTTGTAGGCAAGAACAGACACTAGCGAATCGCTAGTGTCTGAACACCAAATATGTGATATTCAAGTGGTAGAAACCCTTTAAAGTAGCATTGTACTTTTAATACATTTTTGATACAGTTAGGTTATATATATATATATATATATATATATATATATATATATATATATATATATATATATATATATATATAGACACTGACATGCATTTTGTTTTTATTACCCGTTTACTAAAACATATTCAAGTTATAGTTATATAATGGACAAAGTCCAGACTTTTAGCTTTCATTTGGATAAAGGGTTTAGGAGTTTCAGCTCCTTTACACGTGACACCTTGTTTTAAAAAAGGGACCCAAAGTAATTGGACAATTGACTCAAAGGCTGTTTTATGGCCAGGTGTGGGCAATTCCTTCATTCTCAATTAAGCACATAAAAGGCCTGGAGTTGATTTGAGGTGTGGTGCTTGCATTTTGAAGATTTTGCTGACAAGTAAACATACGGTCAAAGGAGCAGGTGAAACAAGCTATCCTTCATCTGCGAAAACAAAAAATAACATCCGAGAAATTGCTACACTATTAGAAGTGGCAAAATCTACAGTTTGGTACATCCTGAGAAAGAAAGAAAGCACTGGTGACCTCAACAATGCAAAAAGACCTGGACGCCCACAGAAGACAACAGTGGTGGATGATCATAGAATAATAACCATGGTGAAGAGAAACCCCTTCAAACAGCCAACCGAGTGAACAACACTCTCCAGGATATAGGCGTATCAATATAAAAGAGACTTTGCTAATAAAAAAAAAAAAAAAAAAAAAAACACGCAGCACACTTCTAGAAGAACATTCTTTGGACAGATGAAGCCAAGATCAACCTCTACCAGAATGATGGAAAGAAAAAGGTATAGCGAAGGCATGGTACAGCTCATGATCCAAAGCATACCACATCATCTGTAAAACCCGGCGGAGGCAGTGTGATGGCTTGGGCATGCATGGCTGCCAGTGGCACTGGGTCCTTAGTGTTTATTGATGATGTGACACAGGACAGAAGCAGCCGGATGAATTCTGGGGTTTTCAGAGACATACTGTCTGTTCAAATCCAGCCAAACTGATTGGTCGGCGTTTCATAATACAGATGGACAATGACCCAAAACAAAAAGCCAAAGCAACCCAGGAGTTTATTAAAAGCAAAAAAGTAGAATATTCTTGAATGGCCTTAACATGTATAGCTTGGAAGAAAGACGAGACAGAGGGGATATGATAGAAACTTTTAAATACATAAAATGGAATCAACAAGGTAAAAGAGGAGACAATATTTAATAGAAGAAAAACTGCTACAAGAGGACAGTTTTAAACCTTTGCCCCTCTAATTTAAAACCAATATCAGGAATTATTACTTTACTGAGAGAGTAGTGGATGCATGGAATAGCCTTCCTGCAGAAGGGGTAGCTGCAAATACAGTGAAGGAGTTTAAGCATGCATGGGATAGGCATAAGGCTATCCTTCATATAAGATAGGGCCAAGGGCTATTCATAGTATTCAGTATATTGGGCAGACTAGATGGGCCAAATGGTTCTTATCTGCCGACACATTCTATGTCTCTATGGTTTCTAAGTCAGTCACCGCATCTGAATCCAATAGAGCAGGGATGCTCAACCTGCGGCCCTCCAGCTGTTGCAAAACTACAACTTCCAGCATGCCCGGACAGCCTACAGCAGGACATGGTGGGAGTTGTAGTTTTACAACATCTGGAGGGCTGCAGATTGGGCATCCCTGCAATAGAGCATGTATTTCACTTGTTAAAGACTAAACTTCTGACAGAAAGGCCCACAAACAAACAGCAACTGAAAACCGCTGCAGTAAAGGCCTGGCAGAGCATTAAAAAAAAGGAGGAAACACAGCGTCTGGTGACGTCCATGAGTTCAAGACTTCAAGCAGTCATTGCCAACAAAGGGGTTTCAACCAAGTATTAGAAATTAAAATTTTATTTCCAATTATTTAATTTGTCCAATTACTTTTGAGCCCCTGAAATGAAGGGACTGAATTTAAAAAATGCTTTAGTTCCTCACATTTTTATGCAATCCTTTTGTTCAACCCAGTGAATAAATCTGAAAGTCTGAACTTCAACTGCATCTGAATTGTTTTGTTCAAAATCCATTGTGGTAATGTGCAGAACAAAAACTAGAAAAATGTCGTCTCTGTCCAAATATATATATGGACCTAACTGCATGTCATAGGGACACATCAAAAGTTTAGATTGGTGGGGCCTAAGTGCCAAGACCCCAACCAATCTCAAGACAGAGGGGGAGAGAAGCGTTCATTAAGAGCGCTCTCCTCGCTGCACGAAACGGGCCCATAGACCTTCTATTGAGTCCGTCTCACTTCCTGTCCTGCAGCGATGAACGAGAATGCGCTAAGAGGGTACTTTTATCTTTTCATTCTAGAGATCAGTGGGGCTTTCAGGGCTCGGATCCCCACTATCTAAACGTTTGACATGTCCCTATGACATATGAAAAGTTTACCGAAAGTACGTTGCCACTTTAAATCCTGTCCAACCCCTGTAAGACTGAATGCACACAATTGTGTAAAAGTTGTAACTTTTATTTATCTAGTCCCATCCGTTTTTGAAGCTTGCCGGTGGTTTACATGACCACGACAGTAGCCTACCGCCAAGATGTTCACCTAGCCAACATTGTCATCAGTTAAATAATTCTTCTGTCGTTTACCTCTGTTGTTTTCTGGACCTTTTGGTGTTTCAAAGATCACCATTTTAAAAGGGAATCTGTCAGTAGTTTTGATCATGGTAAATTGCTGACATCACTAGGGAGAGGCTTGACCGAGCAGGACAAAACATACCTTTTCTCATCAGTGTGAATATGAAGTTTTGCTCTGCCAGATTCCACTCTCACTCTCAAAGTGCTCTGCACTGAGGTGACAACTGTAGTGGACTCCTGGTTGGATGCTACAGCTGTCTCCCAGAGCAGAGGGGCTGCGAAGCAGCTAAAATCAGATAACAATTCAGGGCGAAGCTCGGCCATGGGCATGAGCAAAACCTGGCAGAATAAAACTTCATATTCACACAGCTCCCAAATTAAAAAGCTCCACAAAAGATATTTGTTCTGCTCTTCCCAGCGCCTACCTACTGCTGCCAGCAGTTTATCATGGTCAGAACTGCTGACAGACTCATTGGGTGATGGTGCATTTATAAATTACAAATACCCTGATGCTGCAGCTCCATTCTTAATACAATGTGGTATGCAGCTAAAATAAAAACCGTCATGATGAAAACGTCCCATCTGGTCTAAAGCCATTGTAACGGCGAGAGGGAACGCAAGTGTGAACATCTGTCACCTAGCCTCAATGTGTGCCATGTGTCCTGCACCACGGGGTGGGAGGAGGGCCACTGCTTTAAATAACGTGAAAGTGGCATCATGCGATTCAAGCAGTATGGCCTTAGCGTTTGTTATCCTGGAATAAAATGTAAAGGTTATGTATTATACGAACAATGAAAGTCACAAATGAAACTGGCGATTGTGTATAAGACCTCTAGGACTTTCCCAAAAATAAAACCTGTAGATTGCTGGTTGTAATCACATTACTTTCATAGGTCACAGCGGTTATGTAGGTTTTCATTTATGTTCTGCTTTTCTTTTTTTTTCCCCACAAAAAACGCATAAAATACGTTAAAGAGGAGTCTATTTGCAGGCTGTCAGTTTCTGTTTTCTATGAATCCCTTCATCTGACAGCTTATTTGTACTTCTTATGTCTGATCTCCTGACCTGAAACAGTTATTTAAGCCATGTTCTTATCAGTTTGATAAGAAATGAGCTATGGCGAGTGTTTGAGGTAAGGAGGAGATCAGAAATAAGAGTTAGACATGAGCCGTCAGATTCAAAGTAAACGGAAAGTGACAGCATGGGATCCCTGCTAAAGTCCGTAAAAGGCTCCTGCGGTGAACCAATGCGAAGTATCAGCACAGCCTGTGTGGGGTCTCTTCTGCTCACACCAGGATTAATGGTGTGGGTGGCAGGGACTAATGCAAGTACATAGGCTGCGCTAATACAAAAAAAAAAAAAAAAAGAAAAAGCAAATTAAAAAGAGAATTAATAGAATTTGCTTAAATCATCCAGCTCTACCTCCTTAATATTCCTCAATCAAACTTGAGTAGTAAAACTTGCAACGCTCTGCTGACTCAATAACTGCAGAGCTGGAAAAAAATAATAATGTAGAAAACATTCCCAGAAGAGTGAAAACTTATTTTAGTTGTAAAGGGATGGAGGGCAACTCCACATTAACGTCCATGGATTTAAAGTGGTATCTCATAAAAGCTCCTGTGAGTGTAATATGTAGGTGGCCCAATACTTTCATCAATGTAGATGACAAGTTGTACTTTGTATACTGGTTATATCATGGGTGAAATTAAACATTTTTATAAAAGTGATTCAAGGCTATGGTTTGTGAAGAGTTAGCTAAAGATTGGCAAAGTATGCAGTGGACTGACCCCACCAACATCAAATTTACGAGCATAGTAAATATAAAAGTCATACATGTAACACGTTTGCGTACATCTAAGGCTGGGTTCACACCTGAGCGTTTTACAGCGCGTTCCTACGCGCTGTAAAACGCTCAACAAGGAGAAACCAATGATTCCCTATGGGAATGGTTCACACTTGGGCGTTTTACAGCGCGTACGATCGCGCTGTAAAACGCCCGACGCTCCAAAAAGTACATGAGCGACTTTTGGGGCGTTTGTGGCCATAGGACACTGTAGTGAACCACACAAACGCGCGTCAAACGCGCGTTTACTATTACAAAAACGCGCATAAAAATGCGCGTCAAAAACGCACGTAAAACGCGCGTTTGCGCAACGCTCAAGTGTGAACCCAGCCTTAGAGTCCACAGGACGCTGCTTTTGGATTGCAGTCACAGCTAATCTGCACCTGGCCATTTACTTCACTTTGGTAGGAGGTACTGGATATATCCATGACAAAAAAATCAGACATTTCTGGCATTCCTAACAACGATGCCTGCAATGTCTGTCATATGAGACAAGTCCTCTCCAACTCCTGCATCAGCCCCACAACCCCCAGACATAGACTTTGCTGAAAACCACATGCTTTACAATGAAAATACTGGAGACCAGAATCAGAAACAGACAAGACTCCAGTTGTAACTGTGCAAACATGAGCAGGTTATTCATGCCACCTGTGGGCCTCCCATTTCACTTGACCATCTTTGAGATGTTTCTACACATTGGAGTCCATCTGTGATAAATTCAGTTGATTGGACGTGACTTGGAAAGACACAGCCCTGTCTACATAATGTCTCACAACTGACAATGCATAGAGCAAAAGCCGAGCCATGAGGAGGAAAGAACTGCCTGTAGAGGCCAGATACAGGATTGTGTCAAGACACAGCTCTGGTGAAGGATACAAAACAAGTTCTGCTGCACTGAACGTTCCTAAAAGCACAGTGATCGCTCTAATTCTTAGGCCTCTTGCACACAAACGTTCCCCCCCCCCCCCCCCCATTTCTGTTCCTTGCATTCCGTATACGGAATATGTTCTATTTTATCCGCATAACAGACAAGGATAGTACTGTTCTATCAGGGGTCAGCTGCTCCGTAAAAAACAGAATGCACACTGATGTCATCCGTAATTTTAGCGGATCCGTTTTTGCGGACCACAAAATACAGAAAAATCCATACGGTTGTGTGCAAGAGGCCTTAAATGGAAGATGTTTGCAACAACTAGGACTCTTAGAGATGGTCACCATACCAAAGTAATCGGGGTGACCAAGAAGCCAATGGTCACTTTGGCTGAGCTCCAAAGATCCTGTGTACAGATGGGAGAAACTTCCAGAAAGTCAACCATCACTGCAGCACTCCAATAATCTGGGCTTTATGGCAGTGCTCTTCAGTTAAAGACATGTGAAAACCCGCCTGGAGTTTGCAAAAAAGCACCAAAAGAACGGTCAGACCGCGAGAAACAAGATTCTCTGTCCTGATTAAACAGATACTGAACTTTTTGGCCTCCGTGCTAAGCATCATGTCTGGAGGAAACCAGGCTCTGCTCATCACCTGCCCAATACCATCCCTACAGTCAAGCATGGTGGTGGCAGCATCATACTGTGGGGGTGTTTTTCAGCAGATGGGACAGGGAGACTGGTCAGGGTTGAGGGAAATCTGAATGCAGCAAAGTGCAGAGATATTCTAAACGAAAACCTGATCCAGGGTGCTCTGCACCTCAGACTGGGCTGAAGTCCCAGCCTTTTAACAAGACAATGACCCTACAGCCAAGACAACATAGCAGTGGCTTAGGGGCAACTCTAAATGTCCTTGAGTGGCCCGGCTAGAGCCCTGACCCAACTGAACATCTCTGGAGAGACCTGAAAAGGTCTGTCCACCGCCCCCATCCAACCTGACAGAGCTTGAGAGGATCGCTGACAATGGCAGAAAATCCCCAAATCTAGGTGTGCAAACCTTGTGGTATCATCCCCAAGAGGAATGGAGGCTGAAATCACTGCCAAAAGGTGCCTCAACTAAGTCCTGAGTAAGGAGTCTGAACACTAATATCAATGTAATATTTTAGTTTTTCCTTTTCAATAAATTAGCAAAGACTTCTCACATTCTGCTGTCACTATGAAGTGCCGAGCGCAGGACGGGGAAAAAGCGGATATTTTTTTCTATTTCAGCACAATGCCGCAACATAACAAAGTGTGAAAAAGTGAAAGGGTCTGAAGACTTTCTGAATGCACTGCATACCTTCCAACGTACTCTAGATTATATTCAAGACTCTTTCTGGAGTATAAACATACATGCTTTTTGCAGGAACCAATGCATCTAGAGAATACCTCTCCATATCCTCCCACCGACTCTTCCGTGGATCCACTCTGGCCACTTGCACCATTCTGCAGTCGTTCCAGCAGTTCCAGTAGAGCAAAGTTTTTCTTTAGTCCCCAAACACCAGAGTCTCCTGTTTATAAAAAGGGGCAATTATTAGGGAAGGGGTTGTCCCATCTCCACGGTTTCCTTAACTTGTTTTGTTACTCTGTAGAACTCCTTTCACTAAAAGTGTGGAAACCGCAAGATGGGACAACCCCTTTAACTGCAAATTAGACATTTACACTGCAACTTTCAGTAAGTTTTAAATGAAAAGTTGGTAAAGTGACTTTTTAAGTACTTTAGAAATAAATAAAAATAAACTTTAGCAAATCCCCATATGTCAATCTGGACGGAATCCCTCCAGTAGAAATCCATACGTAGATCGATAGCAGTAATACATATTCCTTTGGCTCCCCTGTCAGCAGACACGTTCCATGCTACAGATCTCCTAAAAGAGGACTTGGGCCATGTTCACACACTGAAGATTCAGTCAGGATTTAGGTGCAGATAACACACCTAAATCCTGACAGAATCAGCAGGAGGCTCAGGGGGACACGATTATGATGGCAAATGCCATGGGGCTGATGGCTCTGGGGGACACGTATGAAATTTGTGTTTTACTAACACTTAGTCTTCATCTTTACATTGTTTGGAAAAAGATCTGTTACACAATACAGGATTAAAAATTTTTAGATTTTTTTTTAAAATTTGTATACATACAGAAGAAAATGATATATCGCAGATGCTGTAAATTATATCACAATATATATTTTAGGCCATATCGCCCACCCCTATTAACAGTAACTCATGTACCTCCCGCATTAACCCCATACTGTCTTAGGTGAGTAAGTACTGGATGAGGTTACTTACTAGTAATGTGAGGCATATGGTTTTATCAATTTAGGCTTTCATGTGCCTCACATTATAAGTGACCCCATCACGGTGTGGTTTTTTTTCTTCTGTTATCTTGCAGACAACTACCATCTTTTATGGAACAAACATTCAGATGCAGAAAGCACATGGCAGTCAGCTGATCGGCAGGGGTGCTGGGATTCGGACCCCTGCCGATCGATCACCTATATCATGAAACCTGACAACCCCTTTCAGTAGCAGCCACTTTGTAAAAGGTTAATTTAAAAAGAACATTTTTTTTTTTTTTACCTAGTTCAGTAACTTGCCGGTCAAATGGGCAGCGTATAGCTCTGCCATGTAGAGGAAGGCGGGTCAAGCAGTCATGGCAGACCGTGTGGCCACACAGCAGTAAACGTGGCACTTTGTCCCCTTGTAACGTGAAGACATCTTCACAAACACCACACTCCAGAACCTAAGAAGCCCAGAAGACAAGAGAGTTTACCAACAAATAAGCAGGAGGGTGCCTAAAAGAGCTGAAGAGGCAGAGCCCCTGGGGCGCCCCAGGTGGAAGACAAAGTCCTAACATCCAAAATCCTTCAGGGTTTTCAGGGAATCTGACAACGCAGGAATCTTGGAACAGTGGCATCAGACAGTGCCAAAATCAGCAAGTGCCAGTGTTACAGATCTGTGATAGAGCGCCCCCTACAGGCCCATACTGTAGCTCTACCATTATACAACAGATTGAGTCAGTGCACATCGGCTGTAGCTTTGGCAGCTACGTTGTCCCGGCATCACATGGCGAGGCAGCCAGGTTACACCTATCGGAACCAACATTTATATTTACTGGCCCGCTCTTAGGTTCAGACCATTAAAAGGGGGTTGTTTCCCCCCAAATACATTTTTAACTAAGGGGGGGGGGGGGGAAAGCATACTTGTTCCGCTCTTCTAAGGCCTCTTTCACACGGGCGTGAGTTTTTTTGCTCGGATAAGAGTCGGGTGCGTTGCGGGAAAATGCGCGATTTTTTCTGCGCAGGTGCAAAACATTGTCATGCGTTGCACTCGCGTGAGAAAAATCGCGCATGTTTGGTACCCAAACCCGAACTTCTTCATAGAAGTTCGGGCTTGGGATTGATGTTCTGAAGACTGTATTATTTTCCCTTATAACATGGTTATAAGGGAAAATAATAGCATTCTGAATACAGAATGCATAGTAAACCAGCGCTAGAGGGGTTAAAAAAATTTTTAAACTCACCTTAGTCCACTTGCTCGCGAAGCCCGGCATCTCCTTGTGTCTCCGCTGCTGATGAACAGGACCTGGGGTGAGCTGCTCCATTAAATACAGGTTAAGGACCTTCGATGACGTCACTCCGGTCATCACATGATCTTTTACCATGGTGATTCACCATGGTAAAAGACCATGTGATGACCGGAGTGACGTCATCGAAGGTCCTTAAGCTCTATTTAATGGAGCAGCTCACCCCAGGTCCTGTTCATCAGCAGCGGAGACACAAGGAGATGCCAGCTTCGTGAGCAAGTGGACTAAGGTGAGTTAAATTTTTTTTTTATTTTTTTTTAACCCCTCTAGCGCTGGTTTACTATGCATTCTGTATTCAGAATGCTATTATTTTCCCTTATAACCATGTTATAAGGGAAAATAATAATGATCGGGTCTCCATCCCGATGGTCTCCTAGCAACCATGCATGCAAATCGCACGGCAACCATACTTGCTTGCGGATGCCATCCGATTTTCACACACCCCATTCACTTCTATGGGGCTTGCGTCACGTCAAAATCGGAAAATATAGAGCATGCTGCGATTTCAACTGAACGCACAAGTGATGCGTTAAAAACATCGCTCATGTGCACAGCCCCATAGAAATGAATGGGTCAGGATTTAGTGCGGGTGCCATACGTTCGCCGCACGGATCGCACCCGCACGGAAAACTCGCCCGTGTGAAAGGGGCCTTAGACCTCTCATAGAAATGAATGGAGCATGCTGGGAATTGTAGTTTCACAACAGCCGGAGTGCCGAAGGCTGCCGATCCCTGCCCTAGTCTAACGCTTCAGTCTCGAGATGTTACTCCACTTTACCTCAGCGAGTCTACAACAATGTGTGTGTCTTTTTTCAAAAGTCAGATTTGATAAATCTGGCTTGCATCTGCTCGACAAGCTAGCCACCTCCACACTATCAAAACTGGAGAGAGTGGCGCAAAACGCCACCAAGTTTTTGTGCAAATAAACCTAAAAGTTTGTAAAGCCCATTTTTACTGACTTTTTGTAAGCCAGAATTCTGGAGTGCAGAGGGTGGTAACCTGCCCCCGTTATTCTGTTCCTCCTAAAATTAATATATAAATAAAATCGCCAACTGGGCGTTGCCATTCGCGGTGGGGGGGGGGGGGGGCACTGCACCCTTAAGAACTGTCCACTTTCATACCGATATCGCAAGGGAAATGGTAGAAAATCCAGTTAGCAATTTTATTCATAAGTTTGTAGGGAGAATAAAAGCTAGATTTTTGTACTTGCCTTAAAATCTGATTCTCTTCTGTTTATTGGGGGGGGGGGGGGCACAGGCTTGACTGTGGGTATAGCTGCTGCCACTAGGAGGTGACACTTAGCACAAAGGTGTCAGCTTCTCCTTCCAGCTATACCCTTCCTACAGGGACTAAGCTAAATCAGTGACGCTGGGTTCACACCTAGGCGTTTCTCAAACGCGCGTTTCTATGCGCGTTTTTGTCGCGCGTTTTATAGTGAATAGTGAACGCGCGTTTGACGCGCGTTTGGGTGATTGACAGCAGTGTTGTCCAAAGAGTCTATGGCCCAAACGCGCGTCAAACGCGCCAAAAAAAGCTCCTGTACTTGTTTGAGCGTCGGGCGTTTTACAGCGCGATCGTACGCGCTGTAAAACGCCCAGGTGTGAACCCTTCCCATAGGGAATCATTGGTTCTTGCCTGTTGTGCGTTTTACAGCGCGTAGGAACGCGCTGTAAAACGCTCAGGTGTGAACCCAGCGTTAAAGGGAATTGATGTATAAAGCTGAGCAGACAGCTGAGCTAGCGCATGCAGTGTCCTCAGTGTTCCTTCCCTGTGCTGGCATCAGCCTCAGGGAAGAAACCGCACTAGCTCACGCATTGCGAGATTACGGCGCTCTGGCTGGCTGACGTCAGGGAGCAAGGAGGAGATTCTGAGGTTTCAAGGCCGTGCTGGGCTCCTTCACGCTGGAGTCCTCTCACGTACGGGACACATCAGGGTAATTTGCATATGTATCAAATCGCTTTTTTCCCCACAATAAAGCACACAGAGCTACGGGGACTGGGTATTGCTGATGTGCTAGCGGCCATCTAGCAACCCATGTCCTCAGCTCTATACACAAAATCCCGGTGACAAGCTGCAGGAGACGGTAATAGGGCACAGCGGGCAAACGCAGCGGCGCCCAGGAATAATAGGTGCTGGGACATCCCTGGGCGCTGCTCTGTGTAGCCTGCTGCTTAAAGTCTGCACCCATGAAAAGTACTATCATTGGTGGCGCAGTGCGCCCTCCCCTCCTCCGCCACTCTCTCCCCATTGGTGGCGGCAGCAGCAGCACAGGAGGGAGAGACTGCTTCCTTCTCCTCTGTGCTGCTGAGAGCTCATGTTCTGTGATACTAGTCTGCGCAGAAGCCTGGTATCTTATGGATACCGGGACAAAAGTATTGATTGGGTATAGAAATTTCAATACCCGCAACAACCCTAATCCTGACATCATCAGGTCATAGTGCAGCGAGCAAATAAGAAGTTGGAAGGAGCTGTGGAGAGGCGCCCCTACAGGAAAGGTAAGTATTTTTTTTACTAGTGCTGGGGACATGGCACTGAGGGGGGACAGCCAGAAATGGATGGCATGGAGGGGCTGATCTAATGGGACTGGGGGACATGGCAATGGATGGCATGGAGGGGCTGAAGACACTGGCGGAAGAGCTGTGGCTGATCGCACAGGGGGGAACGAAGCGTGTTGGAGACTGATGGCAGAGGGTCTGATGAGTTTTTATACAGGAAAACAGTCAATTCATTTTTTCTTATTAGATTACTTGATTAATTGTAAAAAAATTATCAATATAATACTCGATTACTGAAATAACAGTTTACTGCAGCCCTACCCAAGAGACCCCCAACTGCCCGAGCCGAACGAGCAGTAACCCGGAAGGGCGGGGCCCGGTCACTGCCGCGGTACGCTTCCACAATGGCCAAATTAATCCATTGCGAAATAGAAGTTTTAGACGCAGCCAGCCCTTGTCTCGGCCCCTCTGGAACGATGAACAGGGAATCAGTCCGCCGGGAAGATGACGTTTGGGACAGATAGATGCGAACGGCTCGTACCAAATCCAGAGTGTGGAGCGACTGCTCCCGAGGATGAGACGGGGCAGGAGAATAATCTCTTCATTGAGATGGAAAGCCGACACCACCTTCGGAAGGAAGGACTGCACAGGGCGAAGGACTACTTTGTCCTGATGGAGGATCAGGAAAGGCGACCGATTTCCGACGCCCTACGGATGGAAGTCATTGTCACCAAAAAGGCCACCTTGTAGGACAGGAAAATAAATTTTGCAGACCTGCAAAGCCGGGAGGTCTGCCTCCTACAGACACTACGCTTAGTCCCTGGAGGGAGGAGCTCACACCTTTGTGCTTAGTGTCGCCTCCTAGTGGCAGCAGCTATACCCACGGTCAAGCCAGTTCCCCATTGAGACGGATGAGAAAGGAACAGCACAATGCAGAGTAATAAGAAAAGATGCTCCAGAATGGGATGTCACGCTACCAGTTTGCAGGGACGAAGCCCTCAGCGCTGGGACAGCGCGCCGGTGAATGGAACACAGAGTACGGCATCTGCCACGTGTATACTTTAAATGTGGGACAAAAATGTTATGTGAATACAGGCTTAGGCCTCATGCACACAACAAAACCCGGCCCATGTGGCGGTCACATCTTCTGGACCCGCGGCAGTTCCCCTGGTCCATGATTTATGACGCAGGTATATTGCGCTGTACTCACATCATCATGAGCACAGTATGGCAGACCAACGGTCAGAAAGGAACTCACTTCAACGTTAATTATTATGATAGTGAGTTTGGTTAAGGGGAGCTGCAGCCCACACAAGGGTCGTTTTTTTACGGGCTGAACACGGTTGTGTGAATGAGCCCTAATATTAATGCGTGAATTCGGCCTCAGGCACAGGAGAGGCTACAGACTGTGCCCTGTGCAGCAGCATGCCTGTCATCGGCAGTGTGCAAGTACCAGATTATCCAGTGGCATCACCCTTAGGCCTCTTTCACATAAGGGTACTGTCACACTAGCGTTTTTCTTTTCCGGCAATGAGTTCCGTCCTAGGGGCTCAATACCGGAAAAGAACTGATCAGTTTCATCTCCATGTATTCTGAATGGAGAGAAATCTGTTCAGGATGCATCAGGATGTCTTCAGTCACTGAACGGCGTTTTGGATGGAGCATGCTGCGCTATTATCTCCCTCCAAAATTCTGGATCAGTTGCCGAAATGCTGGATCCGGCATTAATTTACATTGAAACAGTATTCGTGCCGGATCCGGCATTAAAAATATCGTAATGCCGGATGAGTCCTTCTGGTCTGCGCATGCGCAGACCGGTAGAAATGTAAAAAAGAATAAAAATAGAAACGGATCCGTTTGTCCGTATGACAAATGGAGAGACGGATCCGTACTTGCAATGCATTTGTCCGTTTGCATGCAGATGGAACTGCTTGCCGGATCACTCTGCCGCAAGTGTGAAAATAGCCCAAGCGTTACGGAATCTCTCAGGGTCTGCACCGGACATCACGTTCCCAGCTTTGGAAGGAGGTGTGCCGAGCACAACGACGGGGTAGGGAAATTTCACACCAGAGTTGGGGAGAAGGGGCCACCTAATGCGCTTGCACCTTACCGCTCAGCTAGACACCGGCCGACACTGCGCATGCGCCGGGAGCCTCAGCAGCGGTAGAGGGTAGGGAGAAAAATTACAGTACAGTGTGCAAGCGCGGCTAACTACTCCTATCGGGATACACTGTGCGTGCGCACCAGCAGGCAGGGAGATCTCTTATACCGAACATCCATCCGATCACCGCGCCTGTGCAGTGTGGGGGTAGGGAGATCTGATGGCCATTTTTTATGTTAAATCTCCCTACCACTCACTGCGCACGAGCGGTGTCTGATCATCTGGAGCCAGCTGAGAGGTAAGGCGCAAGTGCATTAGGTGGCCCCTTCCCAGTCGTCGTGCGCCTGCGCGGCGCACCTCCTTCCAAAGCTGGGAACGTCATGTCCGGTGCGGCTGTGTCACAACAGAAAGTGACAAGGGTAGGGAAATTTCACGGAACACCGGACCCGGCATTAAAATTGCCGCACTGACAGATCCGCACAGACCTTTAAAAAATTAATACTGGATCCGGTTTTCTAGAAGACACCGGAGAGACAGATCCGGTATTGCAATGCATTTGAGAGACGGATCCGCATCTGGATCAGTCTACAAATGGTTTCCGTTTGCATACAGTTTTGTCTGCGATTGCGTCCTGCGTTTCAGTTTTGTCCCACACAGGTACAATAAGTTTTTGATGTGTTTTTTTATATGCATGGGAGGAAAAAAAAAAAAAGTTGAACAACAATCTACATCTCATAGCAACAAATCAGTGAAAAACATTACATCCAGATGCCTTCCGTTTTTTTCACCAAAGCCCCATTCACTTCTATGGAACCAGAGCAGCGTGAAAAACGCAGAATATAGAACATGTCGTGATTTTTCCTGAACACACAGATCACGTGTGAATAAAAGACACTCAGGTATACAGACCCATCAAATTGAACAGGTCAGGATTCAGTCCAGATGCTATGCGTTTGTTTCGAGCATCGCGCCCCGACGGAAAACTCACTGCCTCTTTCACATGAAGGTTACGGTTTCCCCTAGGGTCGATTCAGGGAAAAACTGATGGCTTTGCACGCCAGGCAGTTTAGTCTGCGATTGCGTTTTGCATTAACAAAAATCTACATCTCCTAGCAACCGTCAGTGGAAACCGCATTGCGTCCGCATTCCTTCAGTTTTTCACAGAAGCCCCATTCACTTCTATGGAACCAAGGCTGCGTGAAAAACTCAGAATAGAACATGCTGCAATTTTTCCTGGACGCGGACACACGGAAGGATCCAGTCCGCACGCTATGCGTTCGCTTCACGCATCGCACCTGGACGGAAAACTCGCTCGTGTGAAAGAGGCCTTATTACAGTTATTCAGGGGGCGACACTGTGACAACTGCGGACGACACCAGGATAGTGAGATTTCCAGTCGTCACCCTTGAATGCCGTGTCCCGGGTGCGTCCTGACAGCTCATTACGCCAGGACCTCTGACACGGGGGGCAGCAGTTTCACCACTAATGTTGGAAAGAAAAAATAAATAAATTTAAAAAAAGCAGGGGCTCCATAGGGGTAACAGTCTGCAGCAGCATCACATGGGGCGACAGCAGAGTTTTCCTATAGGATGCAGGGGCTGACCAGGCTAATCTTTCTGCAGTTAGGCCACAGGGCTGATGTGATTGGGCTGAGCCTGACACACAACTGCCGCACTGCACTGCTATCACCCAGACGGTGACGTGTGAACAGAGCTCTAGGCCCCTCACAAATATACCCGCCATTCCCTATCACAGCTCCAGCCAATAACGTCCCTCAGGTGCTAAACTCACCTTCACTGCCCCTCCTGGACCCACCCGACTCTGCCTGCTGATGCTCTCCATCCTGCCTGCAGAGCCGTGCCTATTTACAGCTGCGGCTGCAGCGGCGGCCATATTGGCAGGACGGCGGTTCAGAAGCGACAAGGGGTAACGAAGCACAGCTCCTGATAAATAGAACCGTTACAATCAGAACTAAATAGGGAAATAATCCGTTTCTCATAAAAAAAAACCCAATATATAAAGTGCTGACGTTAATGTAAGTCAAAGATTCGGGGACTTTCTGAAACAAATAAGGGAAATTACAATAAACGTCCCACCCCATGTCGCTGATGGTTCGATCCGAATTCTGCCAGTACTTTCACGTATGTAAAGAATAGACTGCGCTTAGTGGCGGCCATCTTTAGTGTGGGTAACAACGTCAGTTTTATATAAAGCAGTAATGGAGCGCGTTCCTTGTTTCATATATATATATACATACACACACACACACACACACACATATACATATATATATATATATATATATATATATTTATATATTACTGTGGTGTGGGTTGACGACATTTGAATAACTTTATTGCGACGTGTGAGCCCCTGAAACGAACACTGGAGGTCATGTGATCTGGTGACGACACTCGCGAGATTCCAGTCTGCCATTGGGCCGCCTGAGGAAGAATTGTGTTCCGTGAGGGGATCCGTAGAGTCCGTCCTAGGAGTGAGTGCAGCGGCTACGGACACTGTGGGCAGCATGGAGGTCAACCAGCCTAAACAGGAGCACTTACTGGCCCTTAAAGGTACAGAGGCTTGGGTGGGCCTGGGATCAGTCTGGGGTTCACTTCCTGTAGCTGTCATGGTGTGCCAAGCCTTCCCTGCACTCAGCTGTCAGACCCCTAGGACATGATAGAAACTGAAGGCTCAGGGTAGGAGATAAGTGGGTTTGAATGGTTGCTATGGGCAACGCCTTCCATTATTTCCATGAATGAGGCCCTTCCTTTCCTGCAAACCCCCTGTCTAGTCAGAGGCCACACAGCCGGACAGGTGGCCGCCTGCCGATCGCTGGCGGTGTGCTGTGGAGAACTGGTTTCCCCAAGTGGAATGACACTTTTAAAGGGGTTGGGTTTCTTTTACATAAAAAGGCAGGGAATGGCTTAAAACAGTAAAAGACTATACTTAGACTCCACCTCCCCTCTCTTCCTGTGGTGGGCTTTATTTACATACCTGTATACTGCACCTGACTGCTGCAGCCAATCAATGGCCTCTGCAGTCTTGTACCGTATACCACGAGGCTAGCGATTGGCTGCAGCAGTCATGTACTGTATGCGGATGTGTCAGTGCTGCAGCCAAGAACGTGACGGCGTGGCTGCATGGAAGATTAGAGCGGAGGAGCGATTATGTTCAATATTGTGGTCGCAGTACGTTTTCCGCGCCCTGTAGGTATATATTATGATGTTAGTTGAGTAGTCTCTTTTATTTAATTTTTTTTTGTCCCCAGCCTAAAATAGGTCTGCCCTGGTGAGAAGCAGGCTTTCCGGGCAGTCAGGATAGGTCCTCCATATGATATTGATGGGGTTCTGCCTCCCGGCACCCCCACGATCTGCAGTTTGTGGAGGCCACGGCGCTGCGGCTTCTTCCTTGGCCAGTGACTGCATATTCATTGGTCTTGTGGCCTGTGTGCAGCTCAGTCCCATTGAAGCGAATAGGGCTGAGTTGCAATAACAGATGCAACCTATGGGCAAGAGAGGCGCTGTTTTTTATCTCATAACCCTCCATTAAGAATCGGTATCTGCCTAGTCCTTGTGGTCTCTTTGACGTCCCTGCGTCTGCCCTGACCATCGGTCCGTTGTAATGTGCCCACTGAGGTGCGTTGCCGTCGGGTTAGGATTTGAGTTGTATGTGTTGTCATCTAGGTGTGTGTGACTTTTACCAGGCACATGAACTAGCAGGTAGTTTCCCTTTGGACTCGTGCTCCTTGTCAATTGTTTCTCCCCATCAGTCACCCAATAATGTCAAGAACTCTGTGCTATTTTGCAGCAACTCGCAACCAAAAGTCACCCTGGGGTCCTAGCCTTAGGCTACTGGTGTGGATCCATCATATTTCTGCACAGACGGATCCGTTCAGATAATACAAACGTCTGCATCCGTTCAGATCTGTAACATAGCCAAAATGGATCTGTCTTGAACACCATTGACTTACATTGTGTGTCAGGACAGATCCATTTGGCTCAGTTTCATCAGACGGACACCAACCCACTGCAGGCAGTGTTTTGGTGTCCGTCTCCAAAGAGGAATGGAGACAAACTGATGCAAACTGAGCGGATCCTTATCCATTCAGAATGCATTAGGGCAAAACTGATCCGTTTTGGACCGTTTGTGAGAGCCCTGAACGGATCTCACAAACGGAAACCAAAACGCCAGTGTGAAAGTAGCCTTAAAAGGGTTTTCAGAGACTTTACAACTGATGACCTATCATCAGGATAGTGGGGGTCCGACATCCGGGACCCCCGCTGATCAGCTATTTGAGAAGTGCTGTGGCCTCCTCTAAGTTCACCAAGCACAGCGCCGCACATTGTATAGTGGCTGTGCTTGGTATCGCACTCAGCCATGTGACCAATGAACATGTCTTCATTGGCCTAGGCCAGTGATGGTGAACCTTTTAGAGACCGAGTGCCCAAACTGCCACCAAATACCCACTTATTTATCGCAAAGTGCCAACACGGCACTTTAACCTGAATGCTAATACAGTATATCTTCCATGTACTTTATCACTTAGATATAACAGCCTGCCTATATTCAGTGTGCTGCTCATAGTGCGCCCTGCGCTGATGATGGCAGGAAAAGTATAAGGCATATTGGTACACCATAGACTTTTTCCAAGGCGCGGGTGCCCACAGAGAGGGCTCTGAGTGCCGCCTCTGGCACCCGTGCCATAGGTTCGCCATCACTGGCCTAGGCCCTAGGGAAAGCTGAGCGAAGGCCACGGCACTACTGTGAGTGGGCCTGCCTTCTGAGACAGCTGATCGCCAGGGGTCCCGGGCTCCCACCGATCAGATACTGGTGATCTATCATTTACTCGGGAAAATCCATTTAAAGCAGCCCTTTACTTTCATTAAACTTTTGAGATATCTCTATAACAGCAAAAGTTTCGATCAGTGAGAGTCTGACTGCTGAGACCGCCACTGATGTCCAAGTCTCTTTTCCCGCGTTATGATAGGCTTTTCTAATTTGAAAATTAGGCCTTTAGTGCAACAAGGGTGTCGCCATTGCTCTTTTTGAACCCAAGCTCCACCCATTTCTGTGGTCCTTGGCTGCTTTGATTGACAGGACCAGGCAGTGCCAAAACAATGTGGGAGGGGCTGGCAACAGCAAAGGGTGGAGCTTCAGTGCGACAAGAGCAATGGTGATTACCTTGTTGCACTAAAGGCCTAATTTGCATATTAAGAAAAAGTATCAAAGCTCGGGAACGGAGCCTCAGATTGGCAAAAGAATAATAGCGTTTTAATCGGGTAAATCCACAGCTATGTGTCTATTCAAACAACTCGACAGGGAGTTCACTGGTGACGGATTCTCTTCAAAGGGGTTTTCAGAGAAAATTAAAAATGTCTTAAAGGGAACCTGTCGCCAGTTTTATGGTGTCCTAACTAAGGGCAACATAAATAAGTGACTGATTCGCTTAGCAAAATGCTGGGTCACTTTCTTTAATTGACCCAATCAATCTGCCAACATCTTGTATTGAAAAGCTCCAGCTGATAATGATGAGTCATGAATATTCATGAGCTCCTGACTCTCCCCGCCCACCTGCTGCTGAATGACAGTTTGTTGCCATATGAATCGGCAGAAGGTGGGCAGGGGAGTGGCTATAGCTCTGAATTAAATATACGCTGGACTCAATGACATCACGCTGGACTCGAATCAGCTCATTAGCATGCAGCATCTTTGTGTGTATATTATGAGGTAACCATCTGTCACATCAGTCAGTGAATACATCTAAGGCACTTTTCAGTAGTTAATGATTGTATATAATTAGTTAGATTATAATCAAATATCCACATGACAGGTTCCCTTTAAATATATATACTCACCCCTTACTCTCTGAGGCCCTCTCGTACTCCCACTGCTATTTGTTTTCAGACACCAGCTGAGACATGCACTTGACCGGTATAGCCAATCGTTGTCCTCAGTAGTCTACAGTTAAAGGGGTTGTCCACCTTTTTTAATTGATGACCTATCCTCCCATTCCTTTCAAAGGGAGCAGTGCTTCAGTGGTGAGCGCTGTCCACTACAAGGGTGACTGTCCTGTGTAGTACTGGCCCCAACTTCCAGCGATGGAGCTACTAGAACAGCTGATCAGGGGGTGCGGGCTGATGGACCTCCAACAATTGGTTAGTGATGACCTATTCTGAGGATAAAGGCTGGAGAACCCCTTTAGGCACGTCGCTGTACACCCCACAGTAGTTTATCAGGACAAATGGACATCATGGGGGAAAGGGGGGTGCGATCTTTTTTTTTTTTTTGGAGGGGGGGGTTATGAGATTGGACTGCCACCTAAAGGGCAGCTCAGTGCGACGATTACATTGTCACCCATTCATTTAAAAAAGGGCACCGTGTAGTACTACAGTTCCCCATCCTGCATATATATTGACGTCGGTATCCACAAGGTCCGTCTGTATTTTGGACTGAGGAGCCATGTACCTAATAAGACCAGACACCCCCCCTGTCACTCCCCCGCCAATGTCCATCACTTACCTAATATCTTCGGTGCCTCTTGCACTTACTAACCTCTATTACCTTCCTACTGTGACGGTAGTCGGTATACCCTTTGCCCCGGCAGCGCTGTAGGTAAATTAGTGCTCCGCATTTATGAACTGACTCCAAGATGTGCATTATCCCAACTATTTTGTGCCGTGCTTCTGCCTCAGGTCTCCGTCATCGATGATAAGAGGACCTGGAAGACAATGAGCAGCAGCTTCTCGGAGGTCACACCATCGACGGCTTCCCTGAGGTGACACCATTGCATGCTCCTGCACAACAGACAAGGCGGCTGCAATCTCTTGAGATGTCTTGGCTTGTCCGCTGGTGGTGAGAAGGTCCTCAGTGGATACGGCTGAGCACTGGCAATGGAAGTTATTTTGCATTGCCGACCTGGGCAGAAAAACGTGGAAGATTTGCAGAGGATTGCAGCGGG
The DNA here is from genome assembly GCF_014858855.1 of Bufo gargarizans. Classification (NCBI taxonomy): domain Eukaryota; kingdom Metazoa; phylum Chordata; class Amphibia; order Anura; family Bufonidae; genus Bufo; species Bufo gargarizans. The sequence continues at coordinate 677,185,839 of NC_058080.1, read as the reverse complement.
CTCACTGGAGGAATTTCCACTCCGACTCTTGCCAAAATTTGCTCCATGGTTTCCATTCCATTTACCAACGTTTATTCTTAAACCTCAAAAATGTCCTCCGTTTATCTCAGTGGATCTGTCCTCCGAAGTAGATAAGGACGCCGTCGATCCGGCCCACGCGGAGCCCTTCACGTGTTATGATCCTACACCCCATCTGTTGGAGTTTAAGGCTAACACAAGCGGGGACAACGACGAGCAAAGGGGACCTGCAGGACTGGACATCCTTACATGTGAAGCGCCAAACATGGGTGAAACTGTAAGCAAGGAGAACACGTATGTGCGGCCGTGGAGTGTTTGTACTCGGAGAGGTGGGAAAAAAGATCCAATTCCTCCTCCGTCTCCGGAACTGAAACTCATTTTGGGTAGACTCAAGTTGCATCTGTTTCATAGGGGACGATGGACGATCTTGCCATCAGCTTGTGGTGGTCGGAGCTTGGAAGAAGTCTGGAATAAACTGAGCAGAATGATAAGACATGGCGTCCTTCCGAGCTGTAATGCCACCGTGCCACGAGACGTCCGAGAGATCTGGATATTCTGTGACCTGCGCTATTGCGAGCATATTGGGAAATTAGTGAGGACAGAGATGAAACTTTCGGGGAACATTGACCTGTTCGTTCACAAACATGGGGTCATTTTAAAGATGTAATATATATATATATATTTTTTTATAAATTGTATGCTGTAAAATCTCTTAATGACAGTGTGATTTACGGTAATGTACGGCGTCTTGAAAAAGTGGAAGCTTTGTCATATGAGCCCATCCAGATACTGCTTTTAGTACGGACAGAGTGAAAGGTCTCCATACACTTTACGTAGCTCTTGGGCAGCGGCTCGTTCAGCCGGCAGCTATATCTTCCATCCTATTGGCCAAGCGTGCGTGTTTTTACAATGGAGGGATGGAGGCCGCCTGACCATCGCCTTGAAAGCCAACATGCCTGCTCCTTCTTTCCCCCTAAGTCTATCTGCACATGGGTGCGGGTTTACATACAGATCTTCCTTGTGGATTTCTTTAAATTTCAGCTTAAAATCCACATATGTTAGTTGCAAATTTTGATGTGGATTTGTCCTGATCTCACCTTTTTGCATTACAAAGGGTGAGATCTACACGGGAAAGCCGCACACACAGTTGACATGCTGCAGATCCCAAAATCCAAATAGAAAAATTATGCAAAGTGTACGTGAGATTTGGCAAATCTCGCGCACTTTACTGGTGCGGTATGACACTGTGGGGTTTTTTCCCGGCAGTCCGCAATGTATGTAGTTATCCAAAGGCAGAAAAAACGCAGCGTGGTACAGTACCAGCAAAGTGTAGGAGGTTAGACAAGTCTCATGTGCGCTTTGCTATTTCGTTCCGTGTAGAAATTGCCCAGCTGTGTGGATTATGAAATCTGCAGCATGTCCGTTCTTTGTGCAGATTTTATCCTTTTCAATGCAAGCGCGAGATCTGCATGAAATCCGCACCGAAAACCGCAAGTAAGGGTACTTTCACACTAGCGTTATTCTTTTCCGGTATTGAGTTCCGTCCTAGGGGCTCAATACCGGAAAAAAACTGATCAGTTTTATCCTAATGCATTCTGAATGGAGAGCAATCCGTTCAGGATGCATCAGGGTGTCTTCAGTTCAGTCACTGTACGGTTTTTGGACGGAGAAAATACCGCAGCATGCTGCGGTATTTTCTCCAGCCAAAATTCCAAAACAGTTGCCGGATCCGGCATTATTTTACTTTGAGCTGCATTAATGCCGCATCCGGCCCTAAGTGTTCCAGAAAAACGGATCTGGTTTTGCAGTCTGCGCATGCGCAGACCTTTTAAAAATGTGAAAAAGACAAATACCGGATCCGTTTTTCCAGATGACAACCGGAGAGACTGATCTGGTATTGCAATACATTTATGAGACGGATCCGCATCCGGATCCGTCTACAAATGGTATCCGTTTGCATACAGATTGGAAACCGCACAAGCGCAGTTTTATGGCCGATATATAAAATACATTGGTTATACCTGATGAACTAAAGTGTTTTTATCCTTTTTTTTTTTTTTTGCGATAGAATATGAAATGAAAAATAATTGCACGTAAAGGAAAGGGTTAACATTGTTGGGCAGGAATATCGTAAAATAACATTCCTTCTCAGTAAATGACATATACCAAGAAGTTGGCCACCTTTACGCTGGGTTCACATGGGGCCAGTGTTGCGTGAAAATCGCTGAATATAGAACATGCTGCAATTTTCACGCAACACAAAAGTTATACGTGAAAACCAGCGCTCATGTACACAGACGCATTTAAATGAAGGGGTCCGAATTCCGTGCGGGCGCAATGCTTTCGCATCACGCATTGCACCCGCGCTGAATACTCACTCGTGTAAAAGGGGCCTAACTGTTAAAAATGGGCAGGAATGAAATTCCTTGATGAAAACACAACCCAAAAAAAAGTGTTAAAAACCACATCAGTTTTTTTTTTTTTTTTTTTTTTTTTTTTTTTTTTTTTTTTTTTGTACTGAAAATACTCCATGTGAACCTAGTCTTAGTTCTTATGTTACAACCACATGGGTTTTCAAATTGCAAGCAATTTTATTGATAATGGCCGCCTGGTAAAGTCCTACTAAACTGTGTGGCCATCAATATCTGATCGGCGGGGGTCCGACACCCCACACCTCCACCCAAGTGTCAGAACTACATGGCTCTGCCCAAGTGAATGAGCGCAGCGCTGCAGTAACCACCTCTGTCCACTACACGATGGGTGGGGCTGTGTAGTTCTGACATCGTAGCTACTGCAGAACAGGGGGGTGTGGTGTCGGACCCCCACAGATCAGATATTGACGGCCTATCCTGAATATAGACCATCAATTTAAAGGACCAGAAAACCCCGTTTACAATCGGACTTCTTTTAGATTTAGTCTACCACTGATCTGCGTGTCTGCGCAGTCTTGGCAGAAACACAGCAACGTGAGAACTGATGTTGATCGTGTTTTTTGGAAAGAGTGTGCACGCCCCCATTCTATTGGGGTCCACATCTGTTCGCTATCTCTGGGGCATTATTCTGTAATTCTCCTGCTGTAGTTCGTTCCATGATGTCTTGATTGCTTTATTAATTGTATTCCTAGCGTTTAATATGAATTTTGAAATGCCTGCACTTTTTATGAAATAAAATGTTAAATCAATTTTTTTTAACCTGAAGACATTTGTAGGTGGATTTATTTTTATACTACATGAAATATACCGCACACTGTGCCAGCGCTTCACACCGCGGCAGATTTGTAGTGGACATCAGAGGTTTATGTCAGGAACATTTCCCATGTTAAAATATCTAAATGTTAATTTTATATATATATTATTTTTATTTCATTTTTTTCGGTATGACTCTGCATAGAGCATCTTCATTGACTGCTATTCTTTACAGTTAAATAAAACGGTATACCATGCTGACAGAACAGAAACGGACACTCTTGAGGTGAACGGAGTTATCCCTGAAGTGAATAACTTCGGCATTTAATTTTTAAACTTTTAAACCATCTTAAAACAGGAATTCAAAGTTTGCCTCTGTACCGGCTGGTACCGAAGCCAACTTCGTATCCCCGTTTTAAAATTGAAAAATCGAATCCCGAAGTTATTCATGAAGTCCTGCGAGACGTCTGTGATAATGAATTTCCCTCACCGGAGCCCATACATTTTAATGCTGTAAGGAGACGGATCTCTGTACAGCATTCAAACAAAGTTTTGAGCAAATCGACTTTGGATCTTGGATCCAAAGCTCAATTCGCTCGGCACTAGTTACGACCGCCGCTGCAGCAAAGATAGATGTTAGCAGGATGGGAGCTGCTGCGCATGTGTGCCTTTTTGTGCTCCCACGGTCCCGGCCACCAGAGAGGCCAAAGCTTTTTCCTATAGTGTACAAGCACGACCACCACTGCTGGATTGCAGGGTGGTCATAACCATGAAAACAAGCAGTTTATAATGTGATGGAAAAATGGAGGCAATAACCGTTTATTAGTAAGTGCCTTGTATGAACTTCCTCTACATAGGAATCGCCATTTGCTGAAGTGAGACAACCCCTTTAATGAAGTAACTAATCGCCAAACACCGTTTATCTTTTGACACAGTTTTCTCTTTTTAATATAAAATTATAATAGAATAATAATAATTACCTGCAAAGTCAGCCATCATAAGACTTTCTGGAGCATCAGGGTTTGGATTTCAGCGTGACAGTCCACGGCTGAGGCTGGCCATACACAGGCAGTACCTCCAGGTTTTCTTCTAAAAAAAAAAGATTATGCCGCAAAAAATTGCGGGTGTAAACCTAGGCTAACTAAATCTTTACTTCATGTAAAGCACCAAAATACGTAACAGACTCTTACTATATATTATACCAAGTGGTGTGAATATCATACCAATCATGATTAAAGGGTATTCCCATCACAGACAATGGGAGCATATCTCTAGGATATGCCCCCATTTTCTGCTAGGTCCGGGTCCCACCTCTGGGACCTATGCCAAGAATGGAGCCGGGAAAGTGGTGGTTGGACCCCAGAGGTGAGACCCGCAGCTATCAGACAATGCATATCCTCGTGCCATGCAAGACTATAGGTCTGAGCTGTAATACCAAGCACTGGCAGAATACAATATACAGCGTGGTGCCCAGTGTACTGCAAAGAGGTCACAGTGCTTGTCTAGCGCAGTGGCCCCAGTAAAACGGCTAGGGCAGCGCTAAGGCATGCCCATCTGAGCCGGAGACGTCACCGAACACACTGCCGGGCGGAAGCATGTTGTTGTACAAAAGAGCCCGTGCCCTGCACGATCTAGCGCAGGGCGAGGGAGCGCATCGGCGCATGAGATGCTCTGTTGCCAACATCAGGGGGGCTGCCTGGGTGAAAATATGGGTATGTCCCGGTTAACCTCTGAACCCGGACAACCCCTTTAAGCAGCTGATCGTTATGTGTGCCAGGAGTCAGACCCCCGCTAATTAGATATTTATAACCTATGCTACGGATAGGTCATCAGTTTGTAACTCCCAGTAACCCCTTTATATGTGTATGTGTTCTTAAGCTGAGTGAGTGATAAAGGTCAGTCAACTTCAAAGCTGTGTTCACATTAGTGGTGAAACAATCCTCCTGTCAATTTCTACAAACCTTGATGGAACCCAGTGTAATTCATCGGGGACTGTTGGTTGCACCACAAATCAGTTAATGGGATGTTACAAAACCACATTCACATAGCAGATTATAAAATCCCCCCCCTTAACTACTACAGATTACCTGATGATTATGGGTGGAATTTTCTGAGTATATAATGCTTAAACCCCCGGGGGCGGACTGGGAACTTAAAGTGAACCTGTCATGTGGATATTTGATTGTATATAATTAGTTAGATTATAATCATTAACTACTAAAAAGTGCCTTAGGGCTCTTTCACACTTGCGTTCTTTTGTTCCGGCATAGAGTTCCGTCGTCGGGGCTCTATGCCGGAAGAATCCTGATCAGGATTATCCCAAAGAATTCGTTCAGGATGCATCAGGATGTCTTCAGTTCTGGACCGGAACGTTTTTTGGCTGGAGAAAATACCGCAGCATGCTGCCCATTGAAAGGCATTAATCCGGATCCGGCCTTAAGCTAAACGTCGTTTCGGCGCATTGCCGGATCCGACGTTTAGCTTTTTCTGAATGATTACCATGGCTGCCGGGACGCTAAAGTCCTGGCAGCCATGGTAAAGTGTAGTGGGGAGCGGGGGAGCAGTATATTTACAGTCCGTGCGGCTCCCGGGGCGCTCCAGAGTGACGTCGGGGCGCCCCACACGCATGGATGACGTGATTGCATGGCACGTCATCCATGCGTATGGGGCGCTCTGACGTCATTCTGGAGCGCCCCGGGAGCCGCACGGACGGTAAGTATACCGCTCCCCCGATCCCCACTACTACTATGGCAACCAGGACTTTAATAGCGTCCTGGGTGCCATAGTAACACTGAACGCATTTTGAAGACGGATCCGTCTTCAAATGCTTTCAGTTTACTTGTGTTTTTCCGGATCCGGCGTGTAATTCCGGCAAATGGAGTACACGACTGATCCGGACAACGCAAGTGTGAAAGAGGCCTTAGATGTATTCACTTACTGGTGTGACAGATGGTTACCTCATAATATACACACAAAGATGCCGCATGCTAATGAGCTGATTCGAATCCAGCGTGATGTCATTGAGTCCAGCGTATATTTAATTAGGAGCTATAGCCACTCCCCTGCCCAGCTGCTGCTGATTCCTATGGAAACAAACTGTCACTCAGCAGCAGGTGGGCGGGGAGAGTCAGGAGCTCATAAATATTCAGGACTCATCATTATCAGCTGCAGCTTTTCAATACAAGATGTTGGCAGATTGACTGGGTCAATTAAAGAAAGTGACCCAGCATTTTGCTAAGAGAATCAGTCACTTATTTATGTTGCCCTTAGTTAGGACACCATAAAACTGGTGACAGGTTCCCTTTAAAGTTGCCCTATGTTGTAGGAAGGGCCCAGCACAAGTAGGATGGACCAACAATACCAGTAGTATTTCTCCCTAACAAATACTGCCCAGCGGCATACAGGAGACTATAGCGCTACATAACTCGTATATCAGGCGACATTCCCTCTGATATAGAAGTTCTCGTTCCTTGTCTTCTCCATTCAGCCCAGACTGCCATGATGGCTTCTGAGGACAGCAATACAGTTGAATTCAGGAGGGCACCTATGGCCACTGGCCTGATACATAGGTACCTCTCTTTTCTAGGTGCATCCGATCATGATGTACCTGGCTCAGGAGGAGGTCTCAGGCAGTCCCCTGGGCATTACCTCACCAGAAATTAACCCTAGATGAGTAAGCCATGTTTTTTTTCTTTTTTAGTGATGCGTCTTACGAAGCCAACCTTATTCACAAATATTCCAGTAACATGTGAAGAACGGGACCTTCCAGGTAATTGTTCCTGTTTAAGTGTTTTTTTCACAGTGCCTAATCACATTTCAAGGGGTTCTTTGGATCTGTATAATTAATGGGTAGAGGAAATGAGTGGTATATGCACACACATTGTATTACGTTACCTGTGTCACTAAGGCCTCTTGCGCACGAACGATACGGATTTGGTCCGGGTGCGTTCAGGAAAATTCGCACCATTTCGCAAGTAAGTTCAGTCAGTTTTGTCTGCGATAGCATTCAGTTGTTCAGTTTTTATCGCGCGGGTGAAATGCGCACTGATGCGTTTTTCACGCGTGTAATAGAAAACTGAATGTTTACAAACAACATCTAGTAACCATCAGTGAAAAATGCATTGCATCTGCACTTGTTTGTGGATGCGATGCGTTTTTCACGCAACCCCATTCACTTCTATGGGGCCTGTGTTGCGTGAAAAACGCAGAATATAGAACATGCTGCGATTTTCATGCAACGCACAAGTGATGCATGAAAAACAGCGCTCATGTACACTGACCCATTGAAATGAATGGGTCCGGATTCAGTGCGGGCGCAATGCGTTCGTGTGAAAGGGGCCTAAGACTAAAAGGACTTTTTAAGACCTTGCATTTGTGTACATGGTGCAAACCCAGATATGCCACAGTTATCACAGTCCGGAGCGCCAGGACTCCAGGCAGAGCTGGCTGCAGATTTGCCTGAGAGGGTGTGGTACAAATGATGGGGATGTGAGGCGGGTCACATGACCACTGGAGTGAGGTGCTGAGAGCTGTGCGGTTATTATACTGTCCGGGAGAAGCGGGTGACCACGGAGTGGTGATTAATAGCACGCGCTTCACTCCCGCTCTGTAGTCACATGACACAAACGAATCCTCGATGCAAATTTTTTGCATCGAGGATTTTTTTGAGTCGAGTTACTCGGTTCAATCGAGTAATCGTTTCAACCCTACATATGGCTGCCAAGCCCGTGTTGCGGACCACAAACCGCGTGTCCGCAATACTCGATCACCGGCAGTGTGAACTTAACTAGGTCCGCAAAATATAAGACATGCTCTCTCTTTCGTGGTGCGGCGGTACCGACCCATGGGCTTCCAATCCATGCCTCCACACCACAATGTCCGCAATGCCGTATGTTGCGGATTGCGAGCCGATTCAAGTCAACGGGTCTGCAGCACGGAGATCACACGGCTGGTGCCCGTATATTGGGGACCTGCTGTTTGCGGTCTGCAACACGATCAGCCATTCGGTCATCTGAATGCGGGTCTAACGGAAAGAGGCATTTTAGGTTCGGGCCGGAGAACCCCTTTATAACAATAAACGGTGCCATACATGTGCCACTAGACCAGGGATCAGCAACCTTCGGCACTCCAGCTGTTGTGAAACTACAACTCCCAGCATGCAAACATGCTCGGCTGCTCTTCTAACTTCTATGGAAGTGAATGAAGCATTCTGGGAGTAGTAGTTTCTGAACAGCTGGAGTGCCGGAGGTTGCTGATCCCTGCACTAGACTATCATCAAGCAGTTCTTTATGGCTGGTCCCCTTTCTTGCCTATGTCTATTTTTGATGTTGATTCTGACGTTTCATGCACCTTATAAAATATATTAATCGCGGGGTATATCCTCATGTTTTGGCTGCTTTTGCTCATAGGTGATCTTTTTAATAATCTCATGAAAGAAGACCCTTCCACTGTGAAAGGAGCTGAAATATTAATGCTGGGGGAGATGCTGACGTTACCACAGAACTTTGGGTAACTCCTGCTATTATTTCTGTAATGTAACCTATGTGTCCGCATGTGATATGTCAGACTAAGGCCTCTTTCACACTAGTGTTGTTAGAATCCGGCAGGAAGTTCCGTTCCAGCAAACAGTATGCAAACTGATATCCTTTTTTTCCGGATCCGGTGAAATACCGGATCTGTATTATCCGGAATAACGCATCCGGTATTTAATTCTTTTTCAAAGATCAAAAGAGAAACCCGCTCCTCTTATATCCCGGCGCATGGGCAGACCGTAAAACTGTATCCGGCGATGCAGTAATTTCCGGAACACTTGGTACCGGATCCGGCATTAATGCATCTCTATGGAAATTGATGCCGGATCCGGGAAGTGCAGTATTGTTCTGGGATGTTGTCTGGTCAAGTACCTTACAAGGGACAGAACGGAAGACATCCTGATGCATACTGAACGGATTGCTTTCCACTCAGAATGCATTAGGACACAACTGATGCGTTTTTTTCCGGCATTGAGACCCTTTACCGGACTTCAATACTGGAAAAGAATAACGCTAGTGTGAAAGTACCCTTATTCCCCAAACATGGTGTGAACATGGCCTGAGCTGTGCTGAACAATGTGCTGTTCCGTGTCGTGAATTTAAAGGGGTTATCCAATGAATGATGTAAAAAATAAAAATCATACATAATCTAGTACATGACACCCTCTTTCTAACAAAGCTAGAACCAGCCCTGTACCTCACATTGATCCAGAGATCTCCCCATTCATTTCTCCAACTGTCCTGCTAGATTTATTTCAAGCTGGCGTTTTAGGAGCAAACAGCAGGTGGCGCTATACAGATAGATTTCATTGAATAACTCAGTAGCTATAATACATTTGTAATTACATACAATTACAAAAGTATTCAGGTCCAGGAGCTGGTTTGAAAACTGGAGAATATTTTTTCGTGGGACAACCCCTTTTACATTCTAGCTCATCAGATGAATCCTATTGGCCCCATTACAACCAGCGGTGCCCGAACACATTAGATGAAGACAGCCTGGCTGTAAATTGCAGCTGACAGTCTGTGTACTGGGGGAATGGGGTGTCTCCTGAAGGCAGATGTTCGGGGGAGAACAAGGATTAGGCATGTTGGATTTCATCATATCTGATCATTACTTTCCCAGGGACCGATAATCAGGCTGATTATTGGGGAAGAGTGGTTGTATGAATGCTTGTTCCTGATGGTTGACCTGTGTAACGTGCCAGCGATCACCAGACGCCTGCACACCGGGTGATCGTGTCTTTCTGCTGGCACCAAAAAGTCATTGTTCCTGCACAGCAGATCGGTCTAAACTGCCCTGGAACAATTATTTTCTATGAGGACAAGTGATTGCTTGTGAAGTGATAGCTGCATGTACAGCATCTCACAGAAGGGGAGTACACCCCTCACATTTTACTACATATTTTATTATATCTTTTCATGGGACAACACTGAAGATCTGACACTTTGATACAATGTAAAGTAGTCAGTGTACGGCTTGTATAACAGTGTACATTTGGTGTGCTCTCAAAATAACTAAACACACAGCCATTAATGTCTACACCACTGGCAACAAAAGTGAGTACACCCCTAAGTGAAAATGGCCAAAGTGTCAATATTTTGTGTGGCCACCATTATTTCCCAGCATTGCCTTAACTCTCTTGGGCATGGAGTTCACTACAGCTTCACAGGTTGCCACCGGAATCCTCCTCCACTCCTTCATGATGACATCACGGAGCTGGTGGATGTTAGAGACCATGCGCTCCTCCACCTTCCGTTTGAGGATGCCCCACAGATGCTCAATAGAGTTTGAGTCTGGAGACACGCTTGGCTAGTCTGGCGATCAGGCAGTTTTTAGGAACATCTGGTTCATTCCCCATAATTGCCTGACACATCGATCTGTGTAAAAGGACCCTTATTCCCTTTCCCCATAAAACATAACGTGCACCTTGGCCATGTATGTGGGCGTCTGGAGGAATAGTTCAGTGTGGGAAGATTGGGAACAACATCCCGAATCTAGGGCATCCTGGAACATTTGTGATTCCATTTGTGACCTGGTGATTATCGGTATAAAACAGACTGGACATTATATTATCGCACTTACCATTTATTATCTCAGTTGATTTTTTTTTTGATTTTTTTTTTTTATCCTTTTCAATTTCTTTTCCAGTATGTTTTACTGGTCTTTAAGGAAAGGCACTACATATTTTTACATGTGGTTCTTTTCGTCTTATAATGTTATGTTATATTTTACTTTTACTTCTAATAGAAATATTTTTCTGGGTGAAACATTTTCGAGCTACATAAGTGTACACAATGACAGCATTCAAACAGTTAAAGACATACAAGTCAAGGTAGGTTCCCACACCCCGGATATCTGTACTGTGTTTTCAATGTCGGTGATTTCTAGACGTAGAGGTTAGAACACTGTAGCATAGCTTATATACTGTTTCCTGGCTGATGTATGTCACATTATGAGGGATCATGAACACGAATGTGTGCCGGCCATTCCGTGCATTGGGGATTGCGATTCACGCTCCCCAATGCACAGTCAACATCCGTGTGGTTTCCACAGACTGATGCAATAAACTGATCAATTTTTTTGCGGTGCGGAGGCACGGAGAGAAACCCCACGGAAACCCCCCTCTGTAGTGCTTCCTTGGTGTTCCGTGCCTCCGTTCTGTACCGGACCTTTTGGATTTTGGACCTATTCAGTTGAATGGGTCCACATCCGGGATACGGTGCAAAAACGTCCAGGTCTCATATATAGCGGACCCGGACGGCACACGTGTGCATGAACCCTAACAATGTATTGTTATGTATATATTATATTATATATGTTATTATATACACCGAACAAAAATTTAAACGCAACACTTTCGGTTTTGCTCCCATTTTGCATGAGCTGAACTCAAAGATCTGAAACATTTTCTACATACACAAAAGACCCATTACTCTCAAATATTGTTCACAAATCTGTCTAAATCTGTGTTAGTGAGAACTTCTCCTTTGCTGAGATAATCCATTCCACCTCACAGGTGTGGCATATCAAGGTGCTGATTTGACAGCATGAATATTGCACAGATGTGCCTTAGACTGCCCACAATAAAAGGCCACTCTGAAATGTGCAGTTTGATCACACAGCACAATGCCACATACGCTGTTCAGGGCAGATGGCAGACAGCGTGGGTGAGCAGTTTGCTGACGTCAACGCTGTGGACCGAGTGGCCCATGGTGGAGGTGGGGTTATGGTATGGGCAGGCGTATGTTATGGACAATGAACACAGGTGCATTTTATTGATGGAATTTTGAATGCACAGAGATACCTGACGAGATCCTGAGGCCCATTGTTGTGCCATTCATCCACGACCATCACCTCATGTTGCAGCCTGATAATGCATGGCCCCATACTGCAAGGATCTGTACACAATTCCTGGAAGCTGAAAACATCCCAGTTCTTGCATGGCCAGCATACCCACCGGACATGTCACCCATTAAGCATGTTTGGGATGCTCTGGATCGCGTATACGACAGCGTGTTCCAGTTCCTGCCAATATTCTGCAACTTCGCACAGCTTTTGAAGAGGAGTGGACCACCATTCCACAGGCCACAATAAACAACCTGATCAACTCTATGCGACGGAGATGTGTTGCACTGCGTGAGGCAAATGGTGGCCACACCAGATACTGACTTGTTTTCTGACAGACCCTTCCCCAGTAAGGCAAAACTGTGCACATTTCAGAGTGGTCTTTTATTGTGGGCAGTCTAAGGCACACCTGTGCAATATTCATGCTGTCTAATCAGCACCTTGATATGCCACACCTGTGAGGTTGGATGGATTATCTCGGCAAAGGAGAAGTGCTCACTAACACAGATTTAGACAGATTTGTGAACAATATTTGAGAGTAATGGGTCTTTTGTGTATGTGGAAAATGTTTCCGATCTATGAGTTCCGCTCATGCAAAATGGGAGCAAAACCAAAAGTGTTTGCATCAGTTAATTCATGGTCATTACATAATACCGTGTGTGGACCTAAGCTCCAGTGCCCCACAATGTGCCTACTATGGGATTCTAGACATGTAGGCACATTGTGGAGAATCAAAGCCACTTGAATGTACAGTATGATCCCATAGATTTCTGTGTGCGCTCTACAGGGAGGTTTTTTTGCCATTTGCATGAACCCTTTTTGGAAAGCTTACTGACAAATTGAGTCTTGACCAATGAGTTTAGATGATATAGGACTTTTATGGCCTGCTTTTAAAGAAGCAATGAATATTTATACGCTTTTCAATGGAAAGAAAGTCAGGTCAACCCAGGAGAATTCGGTTCAGAGTGGTGCTGATCTGCTGCTGGCAAATCCGAGCGCCTGTTCACACCGCCGCAAGGGAAAAAGAAAGAATCAGCCACGGTGTGTCTATAGGGGGTTCTGAAGCTGTAGTTGTACTGGGGCCTTGGTTCTTGAAGAAAATTAAACGGGCATTGCGAGTTAAAAAAACGTGACTCCTATTGAAAGTATGCAGTATAGCGTTACAGTCCTCGGTATAAAGTAATTAAATCTTTTCAGTAGTTTCCCACATAATCACTCACCAGTCCAAAATGGGATGTTCATAGCTCTGTGCCTAGGGTTATGACCTGTCATTGAGTTTATTTGCTGGTCGAGCATGCTCAGCTCCAGCACAAAGGGATATAGGAGGGTCTCACTGGGAACTAAAGTGAGGTATTGTAGAGAGCCAGAGGAATAGACGTGGAGGAGAACAGCTGGAAATAGATGGCAGTCCTGCAAGATGAGAGTTGTAGTCCCCAGCTGTAGCTGCACAGAGGGGGAGCATATAGGGGGCAACAGTGTGACACATAATGTAATAAAACATGCTTAGGATGTAGTATGGAGGTGGTGCAGGCACGTAAATTATCATTCCTGGGCAGCCGATTGTGCGGTCTCAGCAGCAATCTGCTGCCCAGAAAATGCGCAGCTGCATAAGGACAAGCGATGGCCATAGCGATCCCCCGTTCTCATACTGTGGAGGTGGTCTACTTCACTGAACGAGCAGCCGACTGTTGGGAAGGGACGCTTACTTCCCGACAATCGCCTGTTACATCGTGCAGTGTAAACCCGCCTATAGCGTTGTACTGTTGCTCGCTGTGTAATAACCCTGCAACCTTCTTTCAAGTTCACCTTCGAATACCCCTTTACAGGCCTGTCTGTCACACTGTAAATGATTGTTAGGGGTGCCATTGGATCTTATTTTTTAGGAAGCCTTTCGCTGCTCATCCATTCACATACATGACTGTGAACAGAAGCTACGTTCTTCTTGATGGCTCGGTTCCTTTTTCTTTGCAGGCAGATCTCCAGACAAGCTCACAGAGGTTAAACCTGTCGGCGTCCAGTGCCGTGGTCTCCGAGCTCCGACCAGACAGTTGTATAGATGATGTCATTCATCATGAAGTGAAAGAAATCGGTACGCACATGTGAGTATAACCGCAGTGCCTACTCCAGCCCTGTGTGTCTGGTGAATGATGGGAATCCTTGGATTGTATGTTCTGTGTTTCAGATTAGTGTGTGCCGTAAGCTATACCACACAGACTGGGGAGAAGATGTACTTCCGGAAATTCTTCAAGTTCCAGGTAAGAAGCGCAGAAATGTCCATTATTTGGATTCTTCCTGGATGCAGTAATGTGGATTAAAAGCTTTAGGCAGAAGAACATGGCATCCTTATCGGACCATTGCTGGTCGTAGACATAGATGGATCAGTATAAAATTAAAGGGGTTGTACAGTTGATACAGTCCCTTAGTAGAAAACAAGTTTTGTGGGGCCCCCCTCCCTTTTACTACTGATAGGGGTTCTCTTATTAGACTAGGATGGCGAATGTAAAGTCCATTCTCCTAGTAGCCCAAAAGCATATTGTGCATTTTTGGGCTAGTAGGAGCTGGGCACTTGTAACTCGTCGTAGTGATTGATAGCCTAGCAGTAACACGGAAGGGTGCAGGGAGAAGCCAGTTGGGCAGATTTACTAAAGCTAGTGCGACCAAATTCTGGCTTGCTGTGCCCTAAAAACCTGGAACACCATACTACTGTGCACTATCTGTTTTAGACCTTGTAGGAGGGCATGGTGTGTGGCGTTGTAGGCCAGAATTATAAATGGCGAGCGCCACTTCTTTGACGCTTCGTTCATTTCTGTGGAACTGATGAAGCAATGTCTGCGTCAGTCCCATAGCAGTGAATGGAGTGGTGGACTGACATGTACACTACTGCTCCGTCCAGAAAGGGAGCTCGAGGACCCATCATTCTCTGAATCGCGGGGGTCCTAGTGGTGAGACCCCGCGTAATCCGTGGTTTATCTCCTATCTTGTGGGCAGGTGATACATTTTCGTGGAATTCTGTTTAAGAAGTTCTAGTTCTTTCAGTGACACTGAGGAGCTGGTGGCCTGAGCACTGTATGTCTTCTCTCCTAATACAGGTTCTTAAACCTCTTGATGTCAAGACAAAATTTTATAACGCAGAGGTGAGTGCATGCCCTACAGTCCACCTTTTTTATGTATAGTAACATGAGTATGCATGTATTGTAACTTATGGCTATGATGCAGACATTACTGATGTAATCATCAGCGCAGCTGGTTTTTGCATATGTTAAAAGGATTTCCAAGACTTTAATACTAATGACTTATCCTCTGGATAGGTGATCAGTATCTGATCGGTGGGGGTCCGACACATGGGACCCCCACTGATCAGCTGTTTGAGAAGGCACCAATGCTCCTTGCTCACCAAGCACAGCGCTGTACATTATCTAGCGGCTGGGCTAGGTATCGCACCCAGCTCCATTTACTTCTATAGGGCTGAGCTGCTCCTAGGCCATGTCATCACTGGCCTTTGGAAAGCAGCAAGAAGGCCGATCGCAGTAGCGCCGCTGCCTGCTTGAACAGCTTATCGGCGGGGGTTCCGGATCTCGGCCCTCCACCAATCAGATGCTGATGACCTATACTGAAAACCCCTTTAAAGCGATGAAATCTGAGTATTAAATAGAAAATGTTCTAATTAAATCTCATTCTTTTTTTTTTTTCTTTTTTTTTTTTTTTTTTGGTTGGGCTTCATGCAAAAGTGGCATAACGTAAAGACACCACAATGCTAAAAAATGCCATCCTGTTAGTTATTCTAGAGATTTATTGTGATACAGAGTCCTATGCCACAATTTTATTTGAGGAATTCTTACTGAATATGACAAATATCTGTATTCTTCCTTAAAATGACATTGGCGGCATGTACGGAGTGCCCTATAGAAGTCAGTATCATACAAGTTATTACTGTGTTTCTCCAAGGAATTTGTAAAAAGGGCAGAAATAGTTCCAGAATTTGGCACAGATCCTGGAGCCTCACACAGTCGGTCTGATCGTGTACCATGCAGGGCTCCATTGACAAATTTTGCTCTCGCCCTTCCCTGTGCCCATAATATGATACATTTCTTTTCTTCGTATATATAGTTGTGTAGTAATCTTGCACCTAGTTTAAAGTGCCGTGTGTGAAGGCCTCATGCATTGTGCTGGGCCCTACCGATAAATCTGCAGGTGTATCTGGAGTTCCATAAAACCGTTGCCTGTAATGCAGATGTCATAGGGTGCTGATTGTATGTATTCATGGCACCTCGCCCTGTATAGAATGTCACAATAAGCCAAATGCATGCGTGTCTCTTTACTAATAGAGCAGCATCCTCTTCTTTTTCAGCCGGGTATGTAAAACACTGAGTAACCATCAGTAACCTGCTTCTAAATGTGGTGGTGGGTCAACTACTAATTAAAATAGTCCAATCTTTGTATTATTATTATTTTAGGATTCCATAAATGCCTGATAGGTGGGGTTCAAATTACGGAGGAGTCTAACCATCCCTACAAAAGACGAAGGGGCCGGTGAGGGGGTCCCAGTGATCGGACCCGTATTAGGCTACTTTCACACTGTTTTTACTGGATCAGTTACTGATAATACAACAGTCTGCATCCGTTATGAACGGATCCGGTTGTATTATCTTTAACATACCCAAGACAGATCCGTCATGAACGCCACTGAAAGTCAATGGGAGACGGATCAGTTTTCTGTTGTCAGAGAAAACGGATCCGTCCCCATTGACTTCTATCTCCACATCCCAGGACAGAAAGCAAACCACAGCATGCTGCTCTCCGGTATGAGAATGGAATGCATTTTAGAGCGTTCTGTTCAGTTACATTTTGTCCCCATTGACAATGAATGGGGACAGAACAGAAGCGTTTTTTCCGGTATTGAGACCCTATGACGGATCTCAATATCGGAAAATATTAACGCTAGTGTGAAAGTAGCCTAAGTCAGACACTGATGGCATATGCTATCAATATGCATTCAGTATCTGTGGTCTTCGTGGTGGGGGTAGGTGGCATTTAATATAGCCAATAAATAGTTATACCTTCTTGATTCTTTTGATAAGGGATCATTAAAGGGATATTCCCACAAACGTCATTTATCACCTGTCCACCGATTAAAGGGGTTATCTTATCTGTACTGCACTGCAATGGGAGCTACTGAAACAGTGGAGCACCAGCACGCTCCACTGTTTCCCGGGTCAAGGCCTAGTCTCATCTCGCCTTAGTAATGGGGAGATGAGACAACCCCTTTAAGGGATAATTGTCTCATTGCTGGGGCCCCCACCAATCACTTACACAGGGATCCCAAGTCCTTGCATGACCGCAGTGAGGAGGAGTTTGAATGGAGCGGTGGTCAGACATGTCTATAGGACTGACAGAATCCACCGAGCGCTGTCTCCATCAGTCCCACAGACTTTGAAAGTCATAGTAGTGCACTTGTCTGACTGCTAATCTATTCCAACTCTGCCTTACTGTGGCCATGCAGCGGGGGAGGGACTCAGTAACCCCGTTCTGGTGATTGGTGGGACCCCCAGCCATCAGACATTTATCACTCATCTTGTGGATAGGTGGTAAATATCAATTGTGGGCTTTTTAAAGGGAATGTGTCATAAGAATGTTACCTATTGGTTACATCATATTTTTATGTTAAACATTTTTGGTGATTTTTGTTTTAATTTTCCATGTCACTATTTAAAAATGTAACATTCAGTTTTCTCACTGGCCACTAGGCCTAAAATATGTCAAAAGTTCCTGTTTTTTACAGGTAACTTTTCAGTAGCTACCTCATTATTTTCACAGTCAGGATTACAATGACAAATAGCACAGGATCCACCAGTCACAACAGGTGATATCACAGCTTATCTGCTCCCTCCTGACCTCTGCACAGGTCACAGAGCATGCCTGGAAAACTCCCCTCCTGCTCAGAGAGCCCAGTGACATTTTAAGCCTAGTGGCCAGTGCAAAGACTGCTTGATTTTAGGATTTTTCTAAAAATAAAGATGGAGACATGGAAAATTTTTAAAAAATAAATCAAAAATTCTAAAATGTTTAACTTAAAAACTTGATTTAAACAATAGGTTTTCTGTTGACAGATTCAACTTTAACAAACGAGGTTTTCTTGTGGTCCCAATATGTGTGACTTTAAAGGGGTTGTCCGGGTTCAGAGCTGAACACAGACTCATCGGCTCTGATGGGCGGGCTTTAACGCTTCCCTAGCCGTTTTATAGGTTAAGGCAGCGCTAAAGCCTGTGTATTAGTGTCAGTGATGTCACTGGGCTCACTGCTGGGCAGAAGCCTCCACCTAGCAGTCCTTATGGAGATCCTGGTGACGTTATCGGCACTGATGGGCAGGCTTTAGCTCTGCTCTAGCCGTTTTACAAGTTAGGGCAGCGCTAAAGCCTGTGCATTAGTGTCGGTGATGTCACTGGGCTCACTGCTGGGCAGAAGCCTCCACCTAGCAGTCCTTGTGGAGATCCTGGTGACGTAATCGGCTCTGATGGGCAGGCTTTAGCTCTGCTCTAGCCGTTTTACAAGTTAGGGCAGCGCTAAAGCCTGTGCATTAGTGTCGGTGATGTCACTGGGCTCACTGCTGGGCAGAAGCCTCCGCCTAGCAGTCCTTATGGAGATCCTGGTATGTCACTGGAACTCCATGAAATGCCTTTGCCCTGCGCGATTTGGCACAAGGCAGAGAAATACTCATGCTCATAACAGGTAGCTGCCTGGGTGAAATTGTGGGTATGTCTGGGTTCACCTCTGAACCCGACTTCTTTATAAGTCAGCAAACCACCTTATTTGGAATTTTTTAGGATTTTTTTATTTTTTTTCCTCCTAGTTAAGATTAATTTGCAGGGATGCAGCTTTTTCTTTTTTATTCAGCTGCGGTAGTAGTATTGTGTTCATGCTGGGCGGCCATATCCTACAGAATGACTCGGAAGAACTATGGCGCTACGGTATTTCTGCACAGGCGGAGGCCCCCAGCAGCTTGTACTAATGCTATGTGAAGCCATAGTGTTTATTTTGTTCCAGCATTCCTGTTCGTTAACATTTAACCCTCATTTCTTTCTCTTAATTTTTTCTTTTTATTTCCTCCATTAGAGTGACCTCAGTTCTGTGGTAATTTTTTTTTTTTTTCATCATTTTATTTAATTCTGAAGCGCTACTTTAATCTGACGTTTGTGCCTGTGTAACAAGCAAACCTCATCCTGAAATTGCCGCACAATGGAAAAGCACGATCACAACCAAAGTTCTGCCTTTTGCCAATACTGGCTAATGGATTAGATTGTTTTTAGGGAACCTGTCAGGCTGAACATGGTGTCAGGAGGATTGTGCAGATTTGTGAGAAAAGATTCAGTAAAACTTGTAATTTATACATTTACATGTTCAAGAAGGCGGTCCTATCGGTGATTGACAGCCTGCCCTCTATGACAGTGTATACAGAGACAGCTGTCAATCACTGATAGGACCGCCTCCTGGACGTCAAAGCCCAGAATGAGCAGGAATATAAATGAATGAAATACAAGTTTTATTGACTCTCTCCAATCTGCTCAGCTCCTCCTGCTCTATAACATGCTGCTGGCAGATTACACTGTGTTTTCATGGTGACAAGTTCCCTTTAAAAATTGCCCATAGTCCCGAGTGCACTAAATATACCATATTCTACCATTTCTTTGGTCAATATTATTTTATATTATATGAATAGGCCATCTATATCAGAGCTACAGGAGACAGACTCCTGGCCCCCCCACTAATCAGCGGTTATGTTCCTTTGAGCATGGCGGCTTCTCCCTAGGCCAGTGATGTCACATTCACTGGTCACATGGCCTAGGGACAGGTCAGTTCCACTCAAGCGCATGGGGCTGAGCTGTAAAACCAACCATAGCCGCTATACAATGGACAACACTGTGTTTGGTAAGCCAAGAGGAGACCGCTGCGCTCATAGGAGTCTCAAGGCTAACAGTTGACCAGCGGAGGTGCTGGTTGTCGGACCCCCGCCAATCTGATATTGATTGCCTATCCTGAGCATAGGTCAACAGTAGGGGTGAGCGAATCGACCTTCAAATCCAAGATCCGAAATCGATTCGTTCAAATACTTTGTTTTAATGCTGTACGGAAACATTTTAAAACACGGATCCGACGTCTGCTTCGGTACAGAGGTACCAGCCGGTACTGAATACGACTTCAGATTCCTGTTTTAAAATGTCTTTAAAGTCGTAGAATCGAATCCTGAAGTATCGCGCGACTTCGGAATTAGCAAGTTTTGTTCACCAAACCACATACGTTTTAATGCTGTACGGAGAAGTTTTTGAACGAATCAACTTTGGATCTTGGATCTGAAGCTCGATTCTCTCACCCCTAGTCATCAGCATCAAACACCCAGAAAACCTCTTTGATGGTGTGTTCAAACAAGCATTTTCCTCTGCTAAATCCACAATTAAAACTCCACCAACATTTTTCCCCATTGACTTTAAAGGACATCTGTCAGCAGGATTAACCCTATTAAACCAGGTATGCCTCATGTAAGGATTGATTCTGCTGAATAAAATGACACTAGCCTTGAGAATATCGGTTGCTGTGTTCCTGAGAAAAAATAATTGTATTTATGCAAATGAGGGTTTCAGTGCGCTGAGCGGTTTTGACCACTCCCCTCCGTGACTGGAGCCTTAATTTGCATAAAGAATAAAGATCTTTATTTTTTTTCTCAGGAGCACCGCAGACAATTTTCAGATTTTTACAGGACAGATATCATTTTAATCAGCAGGGTCAACCCTACCAGGAAGTAGGTCTGGTTTAACAGGGCTGATCCTGCCGACAGGTGCTCTTTAATGTTAAAAACTCCACCTTGTCCACACAGTGTTAAACTGGTGGAGGTTTTTTCAGTAGCTGATTTGAAAAACGCTGGAGAAGTGACGTTACTTCTTTAAAGCAGATGTGATTGTGGAGTTCATATTAGTCAATGGGGAAGCAGAGAAACCTCAACCAAAAAAACTCCACCAAATTACAAATCTGCCACCAAAAATGTGGAATTTATCCATGTGAACATACCTTCGGGGTACAGCCATACAAGACAGATTTTCTGCCCTGGGATTTATGTTGTGCGTTTTCTGCATTTCCGCAGCAAAATCTGCACCAAATCCACTGCAAAATCTGAATGTTTTTCATATGGATTTTCCCCTGATTTCACCGTCTGCATTGTGAAATCCGCGGCAGCATAGATTGACGTGCTTGGGTCAGGTTATGCTGCAGTTTTTGTTTTTTCTCACCACGTGGATGATATATTTTAAAATCTCATCTACTTTGCTGGTTCTGTACACCGCTGCAGATATTTCATGGAAAACTGTGCAGAGGCCAATGCACAGCGTATCCGCCATGTGCGATCATGCCCTAGGGGTGTTGGCACCTTAATATTTGGTTGGTGAACCTGCTTTTCCATGTTGATGCTTGTTATTAACTCCACTTTTTAAAGCTCCACTAAGTCTTTCACTTTACGCTGAGAAACGCTTCATTGATATTTACTCAATTGCCGAAAATTTGGTTCAACAATTATCAAAGCAATGGATTGTGGGATGGTAAACTGCGCTTGACTGAAAGCTGGACGTTCCAAAAATCAGTTTTTGGGGATAAATGTATCCAGTAGTCGTATGATATAGAAGGGAAAAACTAAACTGTTCAGAGAAGTAGTTTAAAAACATTGCAGTTATTTCCGTTACTGGAAAAAGTTTTGTTTCAAAACCACAAGAATGAATGTGTAGTCGGTTCCCCATCTGCTGCTGTAACAGGCTCCACTCTTCTGGCGAGGTCAACTAGATTTTGGGAAATGGTTGAGTGACTGGCCATAACAGCATCAGTAAGGTTGGGAGTTGATGTTGGAATCCAAGCCCCACTTTAAAATTGAAGGTATATTTTTTTGGACAAACACTCGGAACCTTTAAAAAATACAAAACGTTATATCTCACCGATCCCCCGCCACTTCCGTTCTAATGCTTCTCATTTTCGCTAATCACTACAGGTCTGATTTCTTGGAATCCTGGTGAACAGCTGCTAAAAGTTTTGTCGGGCCTCCCCTTCGATAATGTGCATTTGGGTATTTTGAAATTTAGACAGTGTGCTAGGTGTCCTTAAAGAGACCAGCCGTGTATGGAGACTTATTGCCACTGCTCCATGG
Source organism: Bufo gargarizans (assembly GCF_014858855.1). Lineage (NCBI taxonomy): Eukaryota > Metazoa > Chordata > Amphibia > Anura > Bufonidae > Bufo > Bufo gargarizans. Next base: position 677,163,579 of record NC_058080.1, on the reverse strand, counting down.
GGAAATAATATGCAAAGAGGTATCTCCCAAGGAAAGAGAACCATCTCACTAGTGCCACCTTGTGGAAGTGGCTCCCTATGAGTCAAAATCTGACTTTTTAACAATCCTTGAGGCGTGACAAGGGAAAATGGTTCTCTTTCCTTGGGACATACCTCTTTGCAGATGTCTTGAAGGAAAGACATTTCCCAGTGTGTTGCTACAAGATGGTAGACACAAAATTAGAAGGTCATTGTATGCTCGTGAATTGAGATTTCCCTGCACTGAAACTGTCAGCTGAACCCACTGATTTCACAGGACCAGCCCATTATTTAGGGTATATGTTGATATGCCAATCTCTTGTTTGCAGAGTAGACTCCAGTCTCCTCTGACAGCAGCTTATTTCCCTCTCCTTAGGCTACTTTCACACTAGCGTTTTCTGCGGATCCGTCATGGATCTGCAAAAACGCTTTTGTTACAATAATACAACCTCATGCATCCGCCATGAATGGATCTGGTTGTATTATGTCTTTTATAGCCATGATGGATCCGTCTTGAACACCATTGAAAGTCAATGGGCGACTGATCCGTTTTCTATTGTGTCCGAGAAAACGGATCCATTCCCATTGACTTACATTGTGTGCCAGGACGGATCAGTTTGGCTCCACTTCGTCAGGCGGACAGCAAAACGCTGCAGGCAGCGTTTTGTTGTCCGCCTCCAGAGCGCAATGGTGACTGAACAGAGGCAAACTGATGCCTTCTGAGCGGATCCTTTTCCATTCAGAATTTATTAGAGCAAAACTGATCCATTTTGGACCGCTTGTGAGAGCCCTGAACGGATCTCACAAACGGAAAGCCAAAACGCTAGTGAGAAAGTAGCCTTACCCTGGGTTCAGACCTGAGCGTTCTGAAACGAGCGCTCTGTATGCGCGATTGTACGGGCGTTTACAATCGCGCATACAGAGACAGGCGTGCACACATTGTCGCGCGTTCCCGAATATCTATGTACGGGAATGCGCGACCAACACACAAAAAAAAGCTCAAGAACTTGTTTGAGCGTTGGGCGTTTTACAGCGCGATCGTACGCGCTGTAAAACGCCCAGGTGAGAACCATTCCCATAGGGAAGCATTGGTTTCTCCTTGTTGTGAACTTTCTCCTTGGTGTGAACTTAGGGTTAACTGAGCATGTAAGTGGACAGTGGAGTCGGGAGGCATAGCTGTTCTGCAGACAGCTATTTAAGTATATTTGTCAGGTGGAATTATGAAAATCCTCTATAGACAATTAACTCCTCGTCCACCAAAGTTTAGAGTTGGTTCAATGCATTTGGGAAGGGAGCTTCCTGCTGCTTTCCTACTGATTTTGTCCATTTTGAACAGAAAAAGTTTTTTTTTTTTTTTTTTTTTTTTTTTTTTACTGCTGAACACTGTCCGGAGTGAGGCAGTCTTGTTTTCTCATTTAGAGAGACTTCCTCCAAAGTCACTTTATAAGTAGACGCAAGTATGCACACTGTAGCTGCACGTCAACCTGGAAGCAGTAGTTTCACAGACTCCGCATCTACGTGCTAAATGATTTGGATCACAAAAAGAGCCTTAAATTCATTGACACCTTCAGGCAATTTTTTTCTGATTGCATTTGACTCATTTGGGGCTAAAAAAAATAAAAAATACATTATTTTTTTCAGTTGACCTTTATTAAAAATTTTCAGTAGTTTTTGGGATACAGGGGTTAAAAATCAGTCTGTTTGCAGAGTATCACTTCTCATACCGTCCGCTGTATTCTTATCAGTTTAATTAGAGTTTAGCTAGAATAAGTGTATATGAGGTCAGTAGATCAGAAATGAGACTTCACATGAGCCATTAGCTGACAAGACCAAGAAGCGATACTCTGCAAACAGACTAATTTTTAACCCCTGTATCTCGAAAACGGCAGAAAATTTTTAACAAAGACCAACTGAAAAAAAATGACTTCTTATCCAAAGTGAGCAAAATACAATAGAAAAATTGCCATGAAGGTGTCCATAGCTGTCAGTGCTATACTCATAGAATAAACCTGACTCTGGTTTTCGCCTTCTTCTATTTGGTACCTCTGTTGGGCCCGTATTCTCTCCTAGAAGCAATTTTTCTAGAGAGGACCTCTGTAAAACAGCATGGAGAGGAGGATACCAGAATTGCCTGCAAGATTAGAAAGGGCTACTCCCATTCACGCATTTTTGTGCAGCCATGAGTTGTAACAATGCTGCGTAGATGGAGGTGGTGAAACGCGTGTCCGTCGGTCTCTGTAAGGGTCTCCACTCTTAGCAAAGTTAGAACTTGTATTTCCACCCTTTTAATACGTATAAGTCTCGAGATCTTTCTAGAGCAATACTTCTATTTTAAGGTTCACTAGAAATCCTGGAAGGTGCAGTCTCTGGGCAGCAGCAAATGGTTTCTTGCTGAACAGTGTGAGCTGCAGCTGTTCACAGCTTCTAGAAGGAGGTCTCCTATCCCGCATCCATTGCTTGCTCCAATCTACCATGTAACTAACTCTGCTTCTGGTTCTTAAATTTGGGATGCCGATTGGAATGTCCATATTAATTGTGGTAACTTTGATTTTTCAGGCATGACACTAATCACATTCAGTAATAATAATGATGAGGATGGTATGATTGGGTTGCGTCTGCCTCCTTATGGTCTAGTTTTTCACACCCGTTTGGTTTTGCAGACAGATGAAGTGTTTCTGGAAGCCCAGATACAGAATATCACCACGTCCCCCATGTTCATGGAGAAGGTGTCCCTGGAGCCATCGATCATGTACAATGTGTCCGAGTTGAACAGCGTGGGCAAGGATGGTGAGGGGTAAGGCCTTCCATGTGTATGCTGTGCAGTGCATACATTAAACCATAGATCTGTTTGAATTGGATTCCCCATATTCATTGGCTATAAAGAGGCTTGGGGATACCAGTGCCTTCATTATACAGACAGACCATTGTTTTTACTGGTCACTACGTAAAAGTGCCCATAGGCATGAGAGCGTAGTCATCCATAGCAATTTCAATGTGTGTGTGTATGGGGGTGTGCCAACTCTTTCCGACAAGGAAGGATAGGGCAATGTTAATTTCAACATGCCCGTTCCTTTGTTCTCACGGTAGATAAGACTCCGCCTTAAGTGTCTGGTAGCGACTTGCTCCACACGCGCACTTGGCACATGAGCTTGCATGTGTGTAGGGGAGTGAAGTGATCAGGAGACAGCTATTAAATGTCTATGACCACTTTTAGGGTATGTCCACAAGGGATGTACACCGGCTCGGACTGGCCCATAGGGGTACAGGTGATTCCCCCAGTGGGCCCCTGAGCAAGGTGTGCCCCCAGTCTCCCACCCCCTGCACAAGTGGCACATAACACATTAGACCTACTGCACTGCATACATATATTCAATGTACAGCACCTCAACCAGCCTATGTTCATATGAAAAACTTGTTAGATTATTTATTATATTTTAATGTATCCGTACAGTGGGGCCCCAAAATAAATTTTACTGGTGGGCCCTAGGTACCCCAGTCTGACACTGGATATACATTTTTCTGCAGCAGGTAAATGGGATTTATTGAAATATTAACCACTTTGCTGCCCCTCTAAAACACTGGATATTCCATCCGAACTCTTACAGTTCTGGAATGTATTGCATAATGCTGTCAGTGTTAGGGTACTTTCACACTAGTGGCAGGATGGATCCGACAGGCCGTTCACCCTGTCGGATCCGTCCTACCGCTATTTCGCCGGACCGCCGCTCCGTCCCCATTGACTATAATGGGGGCGGAGCTCCGGCGCAGTACGGCAGTTCGCGGTGAGAGGCCGCCGGACTAAAAAGTTGGACGTGCAGTACTTTTAGTCTGCCCCCGTCCCCATTATAGTCATTGGGGACGGAGCGGCGGCACGGCAAAATAGCGGCAGGACGGATCCGACAGGGTGAACAGCCTGTCGGATCCGTCCTGCCGCTAGTGTGAAAATAGCCTTATCCAATACGTTCCAGAACTGTATGGGTTACATAGCATCATAAATCAATATAATGCTATGCGACCCTGTCAGTGCTGGGAGGTCAGGACGGGAGCTGCCGTATACTCGCACTGCGAGTCCGGAGTGTACAACTCGCTTGCCTGAAAGGGGCCTTAGGCTGAACATAAGAGGACTAGTACGGGCTCTAAGAAAACGAAACGTGTTTGCTTAAAAATATTATAGGGTACATCCACATGTGACTGAAATGCTGGGGATTTGCTGTTGTGAATTTTCATGCAACAAGTTTGTAGTTCTGTACAGTACCAGCAATGTGAAATGAGTTAAAGGGGTTGTCCCACGAAAAATATTCTACAGTTTTCAAACCAGTACCTGGATCTGAATACTTGTGTAATTGCATGCAAGCTAAAATTTTGTATAGCCACTGAGTTATTCAATAAAATATATCTGTATAGCGCCACCTGCAGTTTTTTATATTTCTTTGTCCAGTTCACTGAAATGGCCGCACATGCTCAGTTTCATCCTTCAACTGCCCCATGAGCTGTGGTATGCAGAGCATGGACACGCCCCCTGAGCTGTGATAGGCAGAGCATGGGCACGCCCCCTGAGCTGCAGCAGAAAAGACACTCCCCTTGAGCTGTTAGCTTGATATAAATCTAGCAGAGCAATGAATGGGGAGATCTCTGGATCCATGTGAGGTGCAGGGCTGGTTCTAGCTTTGTTAGAAAGAGATTGTCATGTACTACTGATGTAGCTTCGCTAGTGCTCCCATCAGACTCGCGTGAGCGCATAGCGATATCCAATTCCATTAGCCATCCCGAAGCGCGTAAATAGACTAGTGAGAAAATTCAGGCTGCAATTTAGGTTTGTGAACACCAGATGGCGCATGGAACTACTGTACATGCCTAACCCTTCTCGGCCACCTTGCTGCATTAAAACATAGTTAACTATATTTAATAATATATGTATATGATCTCTGATTTAATTTATTACATTAATCATGGGATAACGCTTTTAAGCAACTCTCATCCACACGTTGCAATTAAACGCTACAACAGAAACTGAACTGTGGAGCAGATTCTGCATCCTGTCAATTAGTGCTGCAGATTTTCACTGTGGATTTCACCCTTTGCGGTAGCATTTCCGCAATAAAATCAGCTGTTGGTGCTTTTTTTTTTTTTTTTTTTTCAGCTGCGGCTTTCAAGCAGACGCACTGCGGAAAAATCTGTCGCATTTCAGTCACATGTGGACATACCCTAGGACAAACTAAACTAATTAAACTCCATATTACCCCAGGTCTGTTACTAACATTTCTTTAGAACCGTCACTGGATGGATTTTAAAGGCACAGGACTCTAGTTACAACAGTTCTGCTCATTAGTCCGAGCACATTGCATCAACATGGAAGAAAGCTACCTGTCCACGGACAGCAACAGAGCTCCATCTGTAGGATTTACTGCTGGTCTGATTGGCCTACACTGAGACACATTAATGGGGTTGTCCACTTTTGGCTATCCCATTTGTTAGAAGAGCTCCTAGAAGATTAAGGTGGTGACAAGCAATCAGTTGTCATCTATGGGGTAACCCACTACCAAGCATCTTATTTCCCTGGGGCCTCACTTCAGAAGAAATACAGTTGTTTTTTTAATTTTATAACGCACTGACAAGTTGGGTCCTCCGAAACGAGAGACATTCTTTGCAGACTGTTTTACCAGAAGTCTCTTTAATAGGGTATTAATCAATTTCACTTCGCTTGTAATAATCTGTCATGCAGGTTGTCCACATTTGGGTCAAAGACTTATTTGCAGCCTCTGGACACACGGCAGTACTTGTATTGCCTGAAGCCCAAACCGGAGTTTGCCGAAAAAGCCGGCGTCATCAAAGGGGTCACGGTGATCGGAAAGTTGGACATCGTATGGAAAACCAACCTGGGGGAGAGAGGAAGACTTCAGACCAGCCAGCTACAAAGAATGGTACAGCATAAATGCTAGGCCTGATTTCTGCACTAAGCTGCTTGATCCAAACGTTTTTATTGGTGATGTTGATGGTTAATCTGGAGGCTGTTCTAAAACCTCATAGACCCTGACAATCCGAAAGTAAAAGCTGCTCATCATACATGGAGGGATGATGTTCTTATTTTCACCTTGCGGCTTGGAAGGTTAAAATGTCTGCTCCACGATAGAAGACCCATCTAGTGCGTGCACGATAAAGTGGAAAAATAATGCCTCTACATATTGTTTTTCAGGCTCCGGGATATGGTGATGTGAGACTTTCACTGGAGACCATACCAGATACTGTCAGTCTGGAGGAACCATTTGATATCACGTGTAAAATCACTAACTGCAGGTAACCTTAGCTGTTTTTCCAGGCTTCGCTTCACTCAAAGCAACTATTGAGTTTGCTACCTTAGTCCTGTACCTAAAGAGTAACTAAACCTTTGAGTAAAATTTTTAATAAAATGTCCTTAATAAAAGTTTTTGTAATATAATTAATGGATTTTGTATTTATATATTTTTTATTTTATTTTTTACACTTTTCCCTACCTAAAGCGCACTGTTCCCTCTGCTCAGTGGAGTACGGGCTGTAGACACTTATGCATATTGCTGCTCCTGCCTGTGCCCCCCGGAGGTTTACTAACTCTGTACCCATGTACTATGCCAGGATTAGCGGAGCGGGCTCCTGCGTCTGCCTGCTCCGCTAAGCTAAGAGCTGACATGCAGTTCTCTTAGCTTAGAGCAGCAGGCAGAGGCAGGAGCCCGCTCTGCTCAGCTAATCCTGGCATAGGACATGGGTATGGGGTACCCATGTGCTGTGCCAGGAGTTAGTAAACCTCCGGGGGGCACTGCTGCTGCAGCCCCATTCATAAAGTTTCTACAGCCCATACTCTGTACACCGCTGAGCAAAATCCATTAGTAAAGTATATTAGAAAAACTTTTATTAAGGCATTAGGGACATCTTATTAAAATTGTATTCAAAGGTTTAGTTACTTTTTAAAGTCCCTGCCAGGGCAGAGCAAATATCTCTTTGAAAAGGCCAACTGAGCTGTGACAATTAGCGGGAACTAACCATTCACTTCCAATAATTGACTAAGCATGAAGGGTTGGTTCTGCATTTACATGCCACGATCACCTCCCCTGTATGGTGCCTATTCCCATACAGATTCATCAGTTCTTGGCAGCAGATCGCTGTTGACACAGGTTGATCTGCTGCCCAGAAATGATGATTTAGGTATCCGCATCAACGATACTTTCACCCGATGAACAAATGTTTGCTCATTTACCAGCTGATTTTCTGTATTTTTACATGAGCTAATTATTGGAAACGAGCATTTTTACAAACATTTCTGCCCGATAACCGATCCATGTAAAGGCACTTTAACTTGTTGGTGTCCCTCAGGGCACATGCCCCACCAGCCCCTGCACCTCCAGTCATATCCCTGGCTGCAGAAACATTTCCTTAGTTGAAATATGACCAAGTAATTCCCAGTGCCTAGTCCCCCTGGTCTATTCACAGTGCATATAACGGGTGAATCGTCTGCTTGTGTAATATAGCCCTAAAGAGAAAATGGCTTGGAGGTGAAGGCAGTGGATGAGCTTTAGCTGCATTCCCTTCATATATGCTCGGCACGTCCACATTGCAATATATTGTGTCTGGCTTTGAAACTCAGCCCAAGTTACTTCAGTGGCACTGAGCTGCAATACCACACGCAGCCCATGGACAAGAGAGGCGCTGTTTCTAGAAGAAAGTGGCCATGTACATCAGGTTCGCCATTGCGCAGTACTGCTGAAGATCATGATGAATCCTCTTCTCTTTCTTTTTTTTTTTTCTAGCAGTGAAAGGACTATGGACCTGATTCTTGAAATGTGCAATACAAATTCCATCCACTGGTGCGGAGTATCAGGAAGACAGCTGGGAAAGCTCCACCCCAGCTCCTCTCTGCTTCTAACCCTGACGCTGCTCTCATCAGTGCAAGGACTGCAGGTGAGCATTGTGAAAGGCCTCTCTACGTGAAATAGGACACAAGCAAATATGTCACACGTTTATAGCACTACTCAACAAGCACCATTGCTTTATGTGCAAAGAGGCATGGATTCCTGAATTACATTCCTGCTATACTTACTGTACATAAAATATAAGGCTGTTTGTGTACATTTTTTTTATCAAAATTATGTGGCTCCATATACAAACGATAAAGTAGCCTCTTTAGATGGGAACCTACACTGACAGACTTGATTCTCCTGTGCCTTTGCCCACAAATTGAATTCAGGGCAATGTATGATCCAGCTGTACTATGCTCTAATTAAAAGTATTGGACAGACGGCCATGAGTGCACAGCCCAAGTGGAGGCAGCCTCTTCTTTAAATGCGCAGTGGGAAAACCAAATTTAATTAGCACCTTCAATCAGCACAAAATTAAAGGGGGTTATCCCATGACTAATGTAAAAAAAAAATGAAATTCAGACATCATATAATACATGATAATCTATTTCTAACAAAGCTAGAACCAGCCCTGTACCTCACATGGATCCAGAGATCTCCACATTCATTGCTCTGCTAGATTTATATCAAGCTGACAGCTCAGGGGGAGTGTCTTTTCTGCTGCAGCTCAGGGGGCGTGTCCATGCTCCACCTATCACAGCTCAGGAGGCAGCTGAAGGATGAATTTGAAGGTCACAGAAGTGAGAAAAAAAACAAACAGCAGGTGGCGCAGTACAGATATATTTTATTGAATAACTCGGTGGCTATGCAAAATTTTTTATTACATGCAGTTACAAAAGAATTCACATCCAGGAGCTGGTGTGAAAACTGTACAATATTTTTCATGGGAAAACCCCTTTATTCCCTTAAGTACCTCCACCGTACATGTACGGCCGAGGTCCGGTCCCCAAACATGGCGCCTGCTCGCACGTGCAGCGGGTAAAATGTGACCACGGCATCTGATCAGCCCGGAACCAGAAGTTACATGCTTCCGGTCCAGTAACAGCGTTCCCCGGCTGACATCGGGGAACCTGTTACATTGCGCTAATTGACCGAAGCCTCAAGCAGGCTTCAGAGTCAATTAGAGGAATATACCAATACAGGCTACTAGGTGGTAGGCTTGTATTGGTATAGTGCAAATGAAGTCTTCAATGATGGCTATTTAGCCATCAATGAACACTATGGGCAATCGAATGATTGTCAGTTATTGTCACCCAAGGTGACTTAAAAGTAAAAAAAAAATGTTCAAATCACCCCCCTTTCCTTAAAATAAAAATACTTAACCAATAAACATCACGGGCATCGCCACATGCAAAAATGCCCATACAATTAAAATATAACAATATTAATGGCAAATGGCGTAACGGGAAAAAAATAAAAACAGCCAATTTGCCATTTTTTGTCACTTCAACTACCCAATAATTTTTTGATAAAAAGTGACCAAAAAGGGGCACACACTGCAAATTAGTATCCCTGAAAAGAACTGATAGTCCCACAAAAAATGAGCCCTCACACAGCCATATACACATAGCTACAAAAAAGTTATAGGGGTCAGAATATGGTTTAAAAAAAATATATTGTTTTCCTCAAAGGTTTTAATTATTATTTTTTCAGTATTAAGACGCAATAAAAATATACAAGTGTGTTATCGTTGTAACCGTACTGACCTGGAAAATGAAGATAACAGGTCCATTTTACTGCATAGTGTACAGTGTAAAAAAATTGAAACCTTTTTCAGAATTGTATTTTTTCCCAATTCTACAGCATTTGGAATTTTTCTTCTGCTTCCTACTACATGGCATGCAACCGTAAATGGTGCCATTAGAAAGTACAACTTGTCCCTCAAAAAATAAGCCCTCATAAGGCTTCATTCACACGTCCGTAGAACACTGTCTGTGAGATACTGGACTGGCATCCTGCTTAGTGCTGGAGTGCATGGCGTCATTGGTTACTATGATGCTGTGCACTTTGTGCTGCCGCAGTACAGTAATACACTGGTATAGATCATACGAGTGTATTAGGCTACTTTCACACTTGCGGCAGTGTGATCCGGCGGGCAGTTCCGTCGTCGGAACTGGCCGCCGGATCCGCCGATCTGCTGCTGCCTGAAAGCATTTGTGAGACGGATCCGGATGCGGATCCGTCTCACAAATGCATTGCAAGGACGGATCCGTCTCTCCGCTTGTCATGCGGACCGACGGATCCGTCTTGTACATTTTTCGCATTTTTACCGATCTGCGCATGCGCATGCCGGAACGACGGATCCGGTATTCTGAATGCCGGATCCGGCGCTAATACATTCCTATGGGAAAAAATGCCGGATCCGGCGTTCAGGCATGTCTTCAGTTTTTTTCGCCGGAGAAAAAACCGTAGCATGCTACGGTTTTCTCTTTTGCCTGATCAGTCAAAACGACTGAACTGAAGACATCCTGATGCAAACTGAACGGATTACTCTCCATTCAGAATGCATGGGGATAAAACTGATCAGTTCTTTTCCGGTATAGAGCCCCTGTGACGGAACTCTATGCAGGAAAAGAAAAACGCTAGTGTGAAAGTACTCTTACTGTACTGCGGCAGCGTCATAGCAACCAATGACGCCGTGCGCTCCTGCACTAAGCAGGATGCCAGTTCGGTATCTCACGGACCGTGTTCCACAGACGTGTGAATAAAGCCTAAGGCTACGTGTATGGAAATATAAAAAAGTTAGGACTATGAAAAGGCTGTGAGTGAAAAACGTAAAAAAGGAAAATCCCAGGGTCCTGAAGGGGTTAATCTACAAGTGCACACAAAGTTGTGCTGGCCCATCTTTTCCTCAAGTCTGATGTTGTAAGTTCCCATCTGAAGCCCACCTTGTCATTGGCAGAACTAGCCCACAGTTTTGTCCAAAAAGATTTTCAAAGTGTCTCAATTTTCATGTACAGTAACTGCATTTAAGAATAATTCATGTTTTTTTAGTGTTTGCATATGTCTTTGTGCATGGAGCCATGGGCTGCTACCGTACATGGTGGTGCATGTGTGCCTTTGTATGTCAGCCATGGTGGCGTGCACGTGTACATTTCTTTCATATAGGTTCTGGTCTAACTAAGGCCTGTTTCATACTCCCGATAGTAGTTCCAGCAGGGAGAGTATTAAAAAAATAACATTTTCTCATCCGTCTCATTGGGGGACACAGTCTTTGACCATGGGTATAGCTGTTGCCGCTAGGAGGCGGACACTAATCACATAAAGTGTAAGCTCCTCCCTACAGGGACCAAGCTAAATCAGTTTTAGCTTAGTGTCTGTAGGAGTGCCTGCTTCTTCCTGAACGCTGGTGAGAGGAGTAGCGGAGTTTCCTACTCTGAGCGCTGCTTCCTAGTCGGTGCGTGGACTCTGTTCTGGGGCAGCCGGGGCCATTGTTAATTGAGGCCCCGGCTTCTGTGCGGCTTTTTTTTCCTCTTTCCGGCGTCTGGGTTGCAAGGGGCGGGGCCAGCGATGATGGGCGGGCACTGAGAGACGGTGTCATTTTGGGGGTGGGACTTGTGTTCGCCTCACACCAGCAGTAGAGGGAGAGTGGGCTCCACCCACTTTTGGATTCAAAGCACCTGGCGGGATGCTGATGGACTGGCTTGCTGCTTGGAGGGACACAGGCTGGTTAAGTGCTATTTGTCCCTTCTTACAGGGCATGACCTTCCCCTCTTCCTCAGCGCCAGGATTGTCACTATGTCTGAGCCCAGAGCAGGCAGTCCCTTTGGCGTGTCATTTTGCTTGTGCGTCACAAAATTTCCATGTGCGCCGCCATCCAATGGCTCGGCCCTAGACCCATTGCTTCCCGCTGCCCAACCTATGGAATAACGGGAATGGGCGCGTTCCCTGTCTAGGGTGATACAGGATGTCTCCAATACCAATAAAGCTATTGTGGATATATTGGGGCTTTTGTCGGCAAGGCAGTCCTCTGACCGGTCCGTCTCTGGGGTTCATGAGGCGCGTGCCCATCGCGGCCATCCCACAAAACGGGCCAGAACATCCTTCGCCCCCCAAAAGGGTGTCTGTGTCTCACGTTTTCCTCGGCCTCTTTTCCTCCTACTAGAGAGTCTCACTCCGACGTGTCCTCAGTTGAAGAGGCATGTTCTGAGGAGAGAGGGTCAGGTGAGGATGTTGTCTCGCCAAAGGGTCAGTCGTCCAAACTGTCCTCCATGGTAGACAAACTAATTACGGCGGTTATGGAGACGTTGCAGGTTGAGGATCCCGCACCGTCATCAGGTGTTGTGGCCAGGGAATGGTGCTGAAGACCTAGTGAACCTAGAGGGCATCTGTCAGCAGATTTGTACCTATGAAAGCCTCTCAATGTAGCAACAACGCCCCTGTTGCTCCTAGAGGCTCATTTGCATGTATTAAAACATAATTTTTCTGAGCAATGCAGGCACATATGAACATGGGACCAACACTGATGTCTTCAGCTGCCAAGTGTGCATGCAATAGGTCAGCCAGTGTAATAGGTACACATCTGCTGACAGATGTCCTTTAAGTATCCCCATTATTGTAATAACCTGTACAACCCAAATTTATAATGGATGGTGCGTTGTTTGTCTCTTCCTCTATCATGCACCAAGGCGATCATATTGCTGAACATACCCTATGTACATAACAGTATCTGTATCTGCTCTTTATTCCTCCAGAGTGTTTCTGGCCTGCGGCTAACAGACACGTTTCTCAAGAGGACCTACGAGTACGATGATATCGCGCAGGTCTGTGTCGTGTCTTCAACCATCCAAGTTGAAAGTTGATTCAGAGAAATATTTTTTTGGGGGATTCTTGGAACTTTTTAGACCAATGTCTCCAGCTTCACAAAGTGACTGCTCACACAGTTAAAGCACGTTGCATCCTTCCAAGTGACATCAAGCACATTTTATTGCTTTGCATTTTTCACAGTCAGTGCAATTTTTATTTTTAAAATTCAATATTGTGTTTTAGTACACTGTATTTTATCTGATGTTCCAGAGAATCAAGTGTACATATGCATTTATTTATTTTATACAACTGGAAGCCCTATAGCTAGAAAATAAAAATGACCTCTAGACTCAGTAATGTTAATCCATTTTCCGGCACCAGGTACATCAGACTGGAGTCTCGGGGGGGGGCAGTTTCCGTTTTTTTTTTTTTAATGCTGTATAGTTACATTTATTGTCAACTAAACTAAGTTTCTAAAAGGGGGTTAATAAATTACAAAAAGGATTTGCTTTTTTTTGACAAGAAATGGGGCCATGCATCGCCATAGGCTGTGTCTGATATTGAGGCACTGCCTCTTTTAAAGGGGGTTTTTCACCTTCGATAAAAGGGTTTGCTTTTGTCTGTCCACAGGCTGTCTGGTATTGCAACTCCTCCCCATTCACTTAAATACGGTGGTGAAACTGCAATACCAGACACGGCCTATAGACAGATGAGCTATTTCTGGGAACATAAGCAGACACTTTCTTCTTTACATGAGGATGAGCAGCAATACCAGACCCACCCCATACAGGTGCATGGCCCTATCTCTGATAAAAAGCAGATCCATCTTTCTAATCCTGGACAACCACTCTATGGGGACACAGTAGCCATACCCTCCTCACACTAACTATGTTGTTTCCATTTAGTAGAAGATATTTCAGTATTTTAGCTGCAGCTTCCTGTGTCAGACATATTAATATTATGGAACGAAATGTGGACCAGTTATTGTATCATCAGGGCAAGAAATATTTTCCCTAAATTAGAATAAGTATGCTAAAGAATATGTAAGTATCTAATTTTATTGTAAATAAAGGATTGAAAGAACAGACTGTCTCACGGATTATTGGATTTCTGTGTATGTAGGCACTGATTGCATCAAATTTGCCGTATATACCTGACCGGAAGCTCCGACATTTGCCATTTCTATAGGTTTACAGTGCAATAAATTGGCCTTAGACTCCCATGTACTAAAATAATATGTTCATTTTTAGTTTTTGTACTGGATGACTGTGTAGAATATAGGGATCGACCGATATTGATTTTTTTAGGGCCGATACCGATAATTTGTGAACTTTCAGGCCGATAGCCGCTAATTTATACCGATATTCTGGGAATTTTTATTTTTGAAAAAAAATAAAAAAATTCCTACACAAATCTGCTGAAAATTAATGTTTATTGTTAATGTGTATTTTTTATTTTTTTGTAAATCTTTCTTTTTCATTTATACTTAATATTTTGGTGTTTTATTTATTTTTTTGTTTTGTTGTTTTTTTACTAACTTTTAGCCCCCTTAGGGACTAGAACCCTTGTCCTATTCACCCTGATAGAGATCTATCAGGGTGAATAGGAGCTCACACTGTCCCTGCTGCTTTGTGCTTTGTGCACACAGCAGCATGGAGCTTACCATGGCAGCCAGGGCTTCAGTAGCGTCCTGGCTGCCATGGTAACCGATCGGAGCCCCAGCATTACACTGCTGGGGCTCCGATCGGAGGAGCAGGGGAGAGGGGATCCTGTGGGGGGGTGCACTGCGCCACCAATGATTTAATACTGGGGTGGGGGGCGCACTGCGCCACCAATGATTTAATACTGGGGTGGGGGGCGCACTGCGCCACCAATGCTTAATACTGGGGGGGCTTGGGGGGAGCGCACTGCGCCACCAATGTCTAATACTGGGGTTGGAGGGGGGGGAACTGCACCACCAATGTCTAATACTGGGGGGCTTGGGGGGTGCACTGCGCCACCAATGAAGATTAATCTCTCATTTATTCATATACAGGAGGCGGGAGCTGGCTGCAGAATCACATAGCCGGCTCCCGACCTCTATGAGCAGTAGCTGAGATCCGCGGCACCTGAGGGGTTAACTACCGCAGATCGCAGCTATTGCTCATAGAGGTCGGGAGCCGGCTATGTGATACTGCAGCCAGCTCCCGCCTCCTGTTCAATTTGAAATTAGAATGAATGAGAGATTCCTCTTCATTGGTGGCGCAGTGGCCATAGCCCCTCCCCTTCTCTTGTCCCCTGTCCTTTCATTGGCAGCAGCAGCACAGGGGGAGGAGACACTGCTTCCTTCTCCCCTGTGCTGCTAAGGGGAACACTGAGAGCTCTGACAGCAGCGCGATCTGTGTTCCCCATACGCTATCGGAATATCGGCAAAATAGATGCCGATACCGATAGCGGTCAAAATCCTGAATATCGGCCGATAATATCGGTAAAACCGATAATCGGTCGATCCCTAGTAGAATATGTAATCCACAGCATATGATGTAAGTACTAGATGGAGTTGCCCCCAACCTCTGTGCTGCAAGATGTCATTATCACATACAGTTGGAGGCTGAACAGTGAGATCATCGTGCTTGTGAGTCTTTCTCCACTGAAGACAATGGTGGTTACGAAAAAAATGGGAGGTTAATCTGAGAATGCCATAGTGGGAAACCCCATTTCTCACTCGTATTATTGGGGGACAGGGCCGTGGGTTTAGCTGCTTGCTGCCACTAGGAGGTGACACTAGGCTGAAAAGTGATAACTCCTCCCCTGCCGGCTATACCCCCTCCAGCCTGGGAGCATATCAGTTTTTAGCTTAGTGTCGTAGGAGGCAGACCTCCCTGCTTATGCAGGGCGACTTACTTTATTATTTTTTCTTTTCCCTTTTAGGTTTTGGGAAACAGAGTTGCCTAGTCACTCTGTCTACCCCGACCTCCCCAAGAAGAAAAGGTGGACCAGGGCAGCCCAGCTCCCTTGCTTCCCGCCAGCCAAGGGGTCCCCCCCCCCCCCCCCAAGACCCCCCGCCATTCCAGTCTCCTGCCACTTTGTGTGCTAGCTGCTAAAGAGGTGACACTGCTGGTAAGCTGAAGAGGGGTGAAGAGAAGAGGATGAAGATGGGGTGAGTAATCCGGGTTAGCTAAGTATTCTTGGTTCCCCTCCCCACCCCCCCTTCCACTATGTTTCTGGGCCCCTGGAGACCATGCTAGGGGGGAGCAAACACAGGGCCTTGGCCCAGAAATAGTTGGAAGTCCAGACCTCCCTCTCTTGCTCCTTAGGCCCTGCGGCCTGCGCTGATTCTTCCCAGCCCGCGGGCGGTAACTACAAGCAGACGCCTTCTGACCTCATTCCCGGTCAGCCAAGCGCCACACTTATTCACACGGCCAGCATACACACCCAGGTGCTGTAACGGACATCCCAGTCAGCCGGGCGCCGCAAAATCTAGGCCCCTGCTTCATTTCAGGCCTATCGTTTTTGGTTTCTTCGGCCCACGCTGTTTGCTTCCCATCCCACGGGGTGGGCTTCCGCAGCAGGAGGGCGCATTCCGTGCATCGGTCCAGGTCCCTCTGCTCCGGCCGGCGGTGATTCCCTGTCCGCCTGCGTTAAAACTTTAGTTCCCGGCTTTGCGGCCTACTAGGCCGCAACTTTCATCCCCAGGTAAGGGGGCGGGTTCATTTTTCTGGCGCGAATTCGTCCCACTCCCCCACCCGCTGGCTCCACCCGCAGTCCTCAAGGCAGTTTTAACCCTTCCTGGCCAGCCACCTCTTTGAGGCTGGCACCAGATTATCCTGGGTTTCTATCTACAGGCAATGAGCCTTGATATTGAACTATTCATCCCTTCCTGCCTCTTGTCCATTTGAGGCTGGCTAATCAAAAAAAATAAAAAATAAAATCACCCATACAGGTCCTGCCCTCCTCAGCCCACATCACCGCAGGACCACCCTGACTGTGTGTACCATACTGGGCCTGTGCCCTATCCCAGACAGTGGAGGTTTTTCTCAGTTTCCCAATCCACCCTCCGGGGCAGTTTGGTTGATAATGCTCGACCTGTGAGAATCCAGTGGAGGACATCTGAAGGATTCCCATTCCACCCTTTGGGGCCGTTTGGTTGATAATGCTCCACCTGTGAGAATCCAGTGGAGGACATCTGAAGGATTCCCAATCCACCCTCCGGGGCCATTTGTTTGATAATGCTCCACCTGTGATAATCCAGTGGAGGACATCTGATGGCTTCCCAATCCACCCTCCGGGGCCGTTTGTTTGATAATGCTCCACCTGTGAAAATCTATGCATCCATGCTAGCTAGCAGTACTGGTTGTATGCATTACCCCCTTCCTTTCGGCGGCATTTGAACTACTACTGGATACAGTACTGACCTGATGTGTTACCTCCTTCCATAGGTGGACTAACCGCACTAGCACTGTCTCAGTGCCAGCCATAGGCGTTCCCCCTTCCGTAGGTGGCAGAATTTCAGTTCCACTGGGTACATTACTGTCCGTATGCATTAGCCTCTTTCTTAGGTGGCGCTATGCATTAGCACTAGTTGCAGTGTTTACCATATGCATTACCCCCTTAGGTGGAGTAATTGCACTTCACTCTGGGTACAGGACTCGTCTTATGCATTACCCTCTTCCATAGGTGGTGTACTTGCACTACCTCAGGATACAGTACTTGCCGTATATGTTACTCCTTTTGTTATAGGGTTGCCACATTGTCAATAAATGGTCACTGGTGGACTTACCATCACCGGTGATGCTCACATCGGCTTTGCTTCTACCTTTCTCCGAGGTATTGGTTCTTTGGCCTGCAGTTGGGCATGCAGTGCATTTTTTAATTATAACTTTTTTTCTCTGGTTTCTCAAGCAGCTTCTGTCGCTAGAAGTCTCACAACAAGCCTCTAAGGCTCTAGGGCGTTCTCTTCACCAGAGGAGTATCCTGCAGACCTGGATTTTTGGTTCTGCTTCCACAGTTGCGGCCAGGAGCCGGCTTCGTCCAAAACACCTATGGGTCGTTTGACGTTTCAGTAAGGAACAGCTCTTCTCTCTGCGACGTAGTCTTCTTCTTTTTTATTTCTGGGAAGGCGGCATTCCGAGTGGCGGGATCATCCACCCGGCGTTTTTCGGAGTTGATGGCGCCTTCTTGTACGTACATTTGTCTTTTGTCATAAACATAAGGCAGTGCTCCGCCCAGTATCTTCCTTCTTTGCGGAAGGTAGCCGCCACCTTCCACATCAGACATGGGTCTTTTCTTTCTCCCTCGCATTATAGAGAGCAATCTCTCCATCAGCCATGTGATTTGGCCTCTGAGGTTTGCTTGTCCATGACTAGCGCTTTCCACCGTACGGACTACCAGTTTTTTCCTGGAGGTCCTTGTCAAACCTTGGCAGCCTCCAAAAAGGACGTTTTCCAGGTATATCTGTTTCAGTTGCTCGGGCATTCCGCTCCCGGGGCAATACACCGCCCAGCAGAGTTATGGCCTACCCGACCATTGGTCGGCGCTTCTCGGGTTCATCTCCTCCATGCAGCAGCTTTCCAGTTGTAGAAAGCAGTGTCTTGGTCTCCGGGCACACATTCACCAAGTTTTACTGGGTGCCTTCCTAGGCATCGGCGGATGCTGCTCCGGGCAGCATGGTCTTGCAGGCAGCTGTGGATTGCACATCCTCGAAGGTGTTTACTCTATAGGCGTGTGATTTGTTTCCCTCCCACAGTCCTGTGTCCCCCCAATGATACGAGCGAGAAAACAAGATTTTTGTGAACTCACCTGTAAAATCTCTTTCTTGCTTAGTTCATTGGGGGACAGAGCTCCCACCCAGTGATTTCTGTTTGCCGCAAATGATGGCGGTTGTCGAGCCAGTATGGTCCTCAGTTTGTCAGTTATTGGTTGTTTACTGTGTGTTTTTTTTTTTTTCCTCCTATTACTTGGGTACAAACTTATATGCTCTCTCCAGGCTGAAGGGGGTATAGCCGGCAGGGGAGGAGTTATCACTTTTCAGCCTAGTGTCGCCTCCTAGTGGCTGCAAGCAGTGTGTCCCCCCCAATGAACTAAGCGAGAAAGAGATTTTACAGGTGAGTTTACAAAAAATCTCGTTTTAAGGGGAACCTGTCAACTCTCTTGACATATGTTTTAGTAAATAGTATTCTTTATGGTGTAGCCTTAGCCATCTTTTCTTAGAACTCTGTAAATGAACATTTCCAGGAAAAACAACAGAGGAACAGCACCAGACAGAGTTCTAAGAGAAGCTGCTCAAGAACGGTTGTTTTATGGGCAATACGAGTATTTACATACATGTAAATACAGACATATCATGAGTGGTGACAGGTTCTCCTTCAAGGAAATCTGTCACATGGATTATCACTATTAAAGTAAAACTATTCCCATGTAGAACATAACACCTCCTTCCCTGATGTAGTGTAGAGTCTCGGCCCAGGAGAGGTGTGCTTGGGCTCTGCTGGAGGGCGGGCCTGGGCACTGGATGGGGGGCATTCCTGGGCACCATTGAAAGAAAATAACGCCCCTCTGAGCACCTTACTGCCTAATTTGCATATCATACAAAGATGATTTTCTCAAGATGGAAAACAAACGCCAAATGAAAGGTACATTAGGGAAGTAGGTATATATGTTCTACATAACAATACTTTTACTTTAATAGTGAAAATCCATGTGACAGATTTCCTTTAAATTCTCCCATGACAATAACATTTTAAAGGAGTATTCTAGCTATATCACGTTATCACCTATCCATAGGATAGATGAGAAATAGGTTGGTAGGAGTCCAACAACTAGGACCTCCACTGACCATGAGAATAGGGGCCCTGTACCCTGAAATGAATGGAGTGTCAGTCATGCACACTGTTGTGCTTTTTCATAAGTGTAAACATTTATATTTACTTATTTTAGTTATAATGGGTATTCATTGCCTTTAAGAGCAATGTTGATTTATATTCACTGTTTTGTATGAAGTTTCATGTAGGTCAAAGTAAGTCCATGAGAAGATTACTGTACTGTTCAAAACTAGTGTTATTGTAACAACATATTATACATTTAGAAAGTTAGAAGATACGCCGCACCTGCAGATTCTGAGGCTTTATTGTTTTTCCTATCTGAACATGAATTCCAAAGTGTTAGAATGGTCTAGATGTTCCTCAAAGTATATATTCATGTATCAAAGTTTGTCCCTCAGCCCTGAGACAAGGCCCCAGATGTCAGAGGTGTGAAGTGTTGAAAATATTAGGCATGTATGAGTTAACCCTTAATGGTATGATGCATATTGCTTATACAACAGTGCCATCTAGATATAAGCGGTTAATACTACATCAGTAGCAAAATTGCATTCTGGGTAGTATTATGACGTCATGCTCCTTATCAATGCACACACCCCTCCAACAATGATTGGAAAGTTCCAAACTCGGAGGGCGTGTTCATCTGATAAGTTTTGGGTTAAGAAACCAGTTACCAGAAAGAAAAAAAAGAGGAGAAAAGGAGAAAAAGAGAAACAAACATTTGGATTATAGATCTCTGGGGAATCATTTGGATTATTGGGAAAAACTCTTGAGAGCTGGCTGCCCCAAGACTCTGCACATCACTTGACCCTTGGGTAATGTATATTTTGTTTTATGTAGTATTGATCTAAATTAATTGGCTTGATACTTAGCCAGACACCCGCTCATTTGCGGACGTGTAACGTTAGTTGCTACATCAGTATTTTCTCTGATTTCAGTTACGATGCATATAACTGAAACAAGGGGATAATATTGGAGAAACTCTTTGTTGGGAATCTTTACATGCAATATTGTCAACTAGCGCTACACCACATCAATTCGCAGCGGTATATTAGCAGTCCCGTAGCCTGCTAAATAAAGGAGTGCACAGACCAGCTGTACAAAACACAAATATATCTATATAAAGTAATGCAACACCGCGCGCTATATTACAATTGATACCACAAAGCTACACAAAACGCCTTCCTACTTCTCACGTAATAGCCGACCGCTACAAACATATGTCTATGTCTCGGTCCTACCTTCACCTAGACGTGTCTGCTGCGGTACAGTGTTCTGTGCTGGTCCACGTTTCTATTCTGGATCTGGTGCAGAACAGGAGGAATGGATCCAGGGGAGGATGGCTGTAGCATTGGTTTTTAATATTTAGGTATTAGGAAATTCGCCCCGGCCGGTGGCAGAATATACCCGTTACCTGTTGAATTGAACGCTCACGTCTGAGCTGGTGACGTCACCCCGGGTGAGCTACAGGTAGCAGTGGAAGTCAATCCTACGCGTTTCAAGTGCAGCGGCACTCTTCCTCAGGGAATATATTATCTTTGTTGGGAATCTTTATATTCCCTAGTTTGATATTAAGCCAATAATTTATACGTTTTGTTGCAATACTACCATTATCTGAAAGATTGGTCATCATTTTTGGGTGGAGCAAGGGCTCGTATCTGTCATCTTCTTGATTGAGTTTTCCGCATAATCCATTGATTGTATATTTCTCACCAAATTTAAAGCTGTATTGCATAATATTCTTGTGTTGGTTGAGTAGTGTTTTGTTGGTATCATATAGTGGTGAATTCTGGGTACTGCATATCATTGTATATTATTGAAATTTAGGTTGATTCATTTTTGTTTGTATTTTAAGCTATTGTATAATAAACCATTTATATTTTTGCATAGACGCTTGTACCCTGTTTTACTGATTGCACAAAATAATCAGGTTCTCGATTGAACTCTTTATATTTATATAAAGCATTTGCTATATATACCCGACAACACAGCCATTCCATTCATCTCTATAAGACTCCCGAAAATAGCTGAATGCATATTTGGCTATTATGACCTCACTGACGGAACATCAGTTGCTGTGCTTACGTGTGCCACCATCATCTCTCTCTCCTTGCCCAACCTACGTTGCTAGGTGTATGTGTGGATTGTGCAACAGCTTGAACGGAATCATGTCCTCTGGTTAGTGCTAAGCCTATGTTACCTGCTCAGAAACACCACTCCTTGCCTGAGCAACAAGTTTTATTGAATCCTATGCAATTTTGAAGGTTGACCTGGGTAGTGTCTGGACTCTTCCTTTGAATGGCTGCCTGCCATGTTCTTTCTTATTGTGGTGCATGAACTTTGCCAGTTTGGACCTTGGATTTTTACAACTATGTTTATTGATTCTGTGATGGTGTTTTGGGATTTGAGATTGAACCCTTCCTATATCACACCCCTGTAAAGTCCATACCACCATGAGGAACATTTTAAGGAGAAAATCACAAATGCCAGAGCAGAGTTATCCCTAATCCAATTCAAATAGAGACATAGTGACTCATATTTACTATTGTGCCTGTGCCTGAATTGTTGCAATTTTAGTCTATCTCATATTAGACCTATTTATTAAACTAGCAAGACGAAAATAATTCACTGTGCCTCATCCACCAAGGGGACTTGGCTTAAGATTCACTATTTTACGCCAAAATTCTGTAGCAAAGTCAGCCAACCAATGTGTGGTATAAAGTTAGATTAGACAATCTTAGTGCGTCGGATTAATCATCTAGCATCAACCATTGTGATGTACCTGGGAGATTCTTAGGGTCCATTCATAACACGTAAAACACGGACATCGGCAATGTGCGTTCCGCATTTTGCGGACCGCACATCACCAGCAGTCTCATAGAAAATGCCTTTTCTTGTCCTCAATTGCGGACAAGAATAGGACATGTTCTATTTTTTTGCAGAACGGAAGTGCGGATGCGGACAGCACATTCCGGCCCCATTGAAAATGAATGGGTCCGCACCTGTTCCACAAAATTGCGGAATGGATGCAGACCCATTTTGAAGACTTGTGAATGGGCCCTTAGACTTACTGTCTGAGGCTACTTTCACACTTGCGGTTACATTTTCCAATATTGAGATACATCATAGGATCTCAATACCAGAGAAAAACGTTTCGTTGCGTTCCCATACCGGGGATGTGGAGCAAAACGGATCCAGCATGACCCACAATGCAAGTCAATGGGGACACATTAGAAAACGGATCCGTCCCCCATTTACTTTCAATGGTGTTCATGACAGATCCATCGTTGCTATTTTAAAGATAATACAACCGGATCCGTTCATAACGGATGCAGACAGTTATATTATCAGTGACGGAAGTATTTTTGCTGATCCCTGCTGGATCAGGCAAAAACGCAAGTGGGAAAATAGCCTAAAGTCTTTTTTACATGAACTGAATAATTACCCCATTCAAATGACCCATCAATAACCTGTTGATCGCATCTTTTACGTGACGCACAAAATCATTGTTTGCCAGCAACACATCTACATGTAAATGCAACTATCACCTCTGCTCACGGGCAGGCAGTTATTGGGAGCATTCAAATCATTCACAATAATTCTCTGGACATTGGCTTGTGGCTCTACATAGGACCTGTCACCAACCCTAACGTGTCTGATTTAGTGAAAATTTGTATCTCCCATGAAATGACAATTCTGGAGTTCTTATAGCAGTATGTTGTGTTACCAGTTGAAGGGGTGTCTCTGCACAGTTTGGTTCTGTCCTGGCTCTTTAACTTTCTCCTTTGTTTGGACTTTTAACACAGCAAACAGCCTTGATTCATTCTGACCCCAGAGGGAAAGGGTTGAGTGACTCAATTGGAGTGTCACACATTACACTGATAAGTACGATGCTCTTCTGTGCGAGTCTTTATCTAGTCCTATCAAGAGAACAATAGAGCTGTCATGTTGTTATCCTAATTCTACCAATCTACTAATATACTAACAGATACTATCTTCCCATCACAGCAGCAGTAAATTGAAAACGAGTTCCCTATCTGTATAGGTGTTTTTTCTCTCTAGACTGACTGAAGGACAATATTCTATGTGATTTTCAATGGTATTTATAGTACTGCTGAAAAGAAAAATGACCAAAAATTCTAAAAATAAAAAGTTCTGACGGGAGTGTCCATTTAAGTTAGGTTTGGTTCACATCTGCACTGTGAACTCAAGCGGCGGAGAACCAAACTGCCGGATACCAGCGTGCACCACCGGATTGCCATTCACTGTAATAGGGTCCAGTGGTAATCCGGTCGCTTTCCCACATATATGCCGACTTCCGCCGGACACAAAATGTTGCGTGTAGCATTTTTCGCCCAACTGAAAGACAGCACGTACGCTGGATACAGTGACCAGATTACAGTGCCGGAGTTTCCAACGCAGATGTGAACCCGGCCTTAGGCCTCTTTCACACGAACGTGCCTGGATGTGTTGCGGCAAACCTGCGCGAGTAGGTACGCAATTGCAGTCAGTTTTGACTGCGATTGCATTCCGTTGTTCAGTTTTTATTGCGCGGGTGCAATGTGTTTTGCACGCGGGTGATAAAAAACTGAATGTGGTACCCAGACCCGAACTTCACAGAAGTTCAGGTTTGGGTTCAAGGTTGTGTAGATGTTATTATTTTCCCTTATAACATGGTTATAAGGGAAAATAATAGCATTCTGAATACAGAATGCATAGTACAATAGGGCTGGAGGGGATAAAAAAAATTTGAACTCGCCTTAATCCACTTGTTCGCGCAGCACGGCTTCTCTTCTGTCTTGTTCTGTGAGGAATAGGACCTTTGATGACGTCACTACGCTCATCACATGGTCCGTTACATGATCTTTTACCATGGTGATGGATTATATGACGGACCATGTGATGAGCGTAGTGACGTCATCAAAGGTCCTTTTCCTCACAGAACAAGACAGAAGAGATGCCGGCTGCGCGAACAAGTGGATTAAGGTGAGTTACTCATGTTACTTACCATGTTATAAGGGAAAATAATAAAGATCAGGTTCCCATCCTGATCATCTCCTAGCAACCGTGCGTGAAAATCGCACCGCATCCGCACTTGCTTGCGGATGCTTGCGATTTTCACGCAGCCCCATTAACTTTCTTTTTTGGCCTGCGTTGCGTGAAAAATGCACAAAATAGAGCTTGCTGCGATTTTCACGCAACGCACAAGTGATGCGTGAAAATCACCGCTCATGTGCACAGCCCCATAGAATTAAATGGGTCCGGATTCAGTGCTGGTGCAATGCGTTCACCTCGCACATTGCACCCGCGCGGAAAACTCGTCCGTGTTAAAGGGGCCTTACAGTGTCTACCAGATAAGATTGGTAAGTGTGCCCTAGTCCCCATTTTTGGCATGAAAAACCAATTTGTATTCTCCATCTAAAAAAATATATATATTTAACCATTTCCTTTTTTTTTTTTCTCTATAGAAACATGAATGACGTAAGACTCGCACTTTATTGTATATTTATTTTGTTGGCACAGATCATGAAAAACAAATTAAAACTTTTACTTTAAAATGATGGGCATATACAGAACAATTGTGAACTTAATATAATTACAAGGGGTCAAAGTTGCTTCCGATCTCAACCATTTGTGCAATTACAACAATTACAATTCACAATGCCATCATTTTGTTTTTTACAACTTTATCTTTGCACAAATTCAACACAACAAATCCATCTTGGCATCCAAGAACATATACACCTCATTGTCTTGGCTGCTGCTTGGTTTTAATGAAGATTTCATATCCACAGTTTTGCGATGTGATCTGCTTATGAATTTAGTAAGAAAAATTGGCCTCTATTTTGCCATGAATGCTTCCTATGCACCAACCTCGCCCTCTGCTGCTGGGAAGCTTCAATTGCCAGCATACCATCGGGGTGTGCTGGGAGTTTTAGCTAGTGAGCCACCATGGGTGAGTGATAAGTTTATGCAAACGCAAAAAACCATTATAACCTACTCAACTGTGCTCCCTGAGGCTCTTCAATCACAGTTCAGCACCAGAAAAAGGTCTTCCTCGGATCAGCTGGCAGGTATGTAGCTACATTGCCCCATCTCTGTACTGCAGCAATGCCACCATTGGACTAACAATTCTGATTCTGAATCCTACTGGAATTTCAGACTGAACAGCCCTTATATAGTCCAAGTTAAGTTTTTTTTACCCTCACTTCCCTTCATACCACTCCAGTTGCCTCCCTGATTCATGGTTCCATCAATGAAGACCTCCTGAGAACAATAATCACGTCCTTCATATCCTTCCTGAAAAATGCTCTGCTCGTGCTAGTCCCTTTTGATTCTACTGATGCCTAAACCCTCATGGTCATGTCCATCTGCAAAATATGGACACACTCCCCTTCATACTACTGCAGTTGCCTCCCTAATTCATGGTTCTATAAGTGAAGACCTCCTGTAGACAATTATCATATCCTTCGTGAGAAATGCTCTGCTCATGCTAGTCCCTTTGATTTTACCGCTGTCTAAACATTCATGGTCAAGTCCATCTGCAAAATATGGACACGTGTGCGTTCCACATTTTTCTCACTCCCATCCATAGAAAGGGTTATTCCCTTACGTCCTACCAGCAGCACAGATGGGGTTAACTGCCCCCCGTGGACTGGTAGGACCGGCGGAATTTTTAATGAGCCCAAAGACCTAAACCAATAAAAGAACTCCAGCTCCCTTAAAGGGAGGGGTTCATCCCCCCAGCCCACCGTGTTTTTTTCTGTCCTTTGGACAGGTGGACTGGCGAGTCTTCTCCCTGGTTTATTTATTTTAGACAGGGTGTTTTGGGACGTTAGCGGTGACCTGAGAAGGTCTCCTTTAGTCCCCTATGGGGGATGCGCTTATTATTTGCGCCCCATTGCAGTGTGGTTTCACCTGCTCACATGTCGTCCCTCCGTCTTCTCCCCTGCGATAGCCGGCAGCGCTCCGCTGAGAGAGCTTGCCTGGGCGCCGCCATAACCGGAAGTGACGCGGACCTAAACGCGAGATGCGTGCTATCCGGCTAGCCCTCCTTCACTTCGCCCCTCGGATTCGGGGCAAAGCAGTGAAAGTCCAGTCAGACAATATGACTGCCGTGCTTTATATAAACAAGCAGGGAGGCACAAGATCCATACCCCTTCTTTTAGAGATTGGGGTAATTCTTCGGTGGGCAGAGCTGAACCTATCCCATCTATCCGCCACTCACATCAGAGGCTCCCTCAATGTCATCGCGGACCGCCTAAGTCGCGGCCTACCGACCATGGAATGGTCATTACATCCGGAGATCTTCAAACAATTAGTCTTCAGGTGGGGGATGCCAGAGGTGGATCTCATGGCAACCAAGTTCAACGCCAAGGTACAGAGGTTCTGTTCCCTCTACAGGGAGGACAACCCCCTGGCGATAGATGCTCTGACAATACCGTGGAGGTTCAGGCTGGCGTACATCTTCCCTCCCTTTTCCATGATTCCGAGGGTATTGATGAAAATCCGTCAGGATCAGGCCTCGGTAATAGCCATCATACCGTTTTGGCCCAGGAGATCCTGGTTTACCCAGCTCATTCAGATGAGTCGGGGACAATATTGGAGACTCCCCCCCGGAGCAGACCCTGGTGTCGTGGGACACTCATCTCTGCCCAGATCTGCACAGATTCAACCTGACAGCCTGGAGGTTGACCAGTCCCTTCCCAGAGTAGAAGGGCTCTCTGAGTCGGTCCTGAGAACATTATCGCATTCCAGAGCAGAGTCTACCAGAAAGGCCTACTCTCGGATTATAAGGATCTTCACCTCTTGGTGTAGCTCCAATCAGGTGGCGTTTGCAGATCCGCCCCTCGCAGCGATCCTACAGTTCCTTCAGGATGGGATAGACAGAGGTCTCTCCCCTTCTACCCTGAAGGTCCAAGTATTTGCCATCTCGGCCTGTCTTAACAGACCATATTCTCGGGACCCGCTCATCAAGCGCTTCCTTAAAGGAGCGGAAAGATTGAAGCCTACAATACTGAGACCCGTTCCTCAATGGGATTTGTCAGTTGTTCTTAGGGGGCTAGCATCTCCCCCCTTTGAACCCTTGGAGGAGGCAAGTTTTAAACTCTTAACACTTAAGATGTTTTTAAACTCTTAACACTCTTCGGCCAAAAGAGTTTCGGAGCTTCAAGCTTTCTCCGCGTTATACCCTTATACCATGTTTTTACAAGATAGGGTCCTTTTGAAATTTCTACCTTACTTTAGACCTAAGGTTTCTACCTTTCAAAATATTAATCAGGTAGTCTCTCTTCCTGTATTACTCTCTGCCTCCTCCCCAGATGCCCCTGTCCGACATCCACTGGACATAGCTAGATGCCTTCAGATCTATGTGGATAGATCCAAAGAGTTCAGGAGGGATGAAAATCTCTTTATCCTGTTTGCCGGTAAGTCAAAAGGCCGTAAAGCGTCTAAGACGACCATTAGTCGCTGGGTTAAGGAAGCCATTAGGGAAGCCTTCATTTCCCAAGCCTTAGATCCTCCGGAGTTTGTGAGGGCCCATTCTACAAGGGCCGTAGCTACCTCTGTGGCGGAAAGAAATCTTCTCCCCCTAGAGTTGATCTGCAAGGCAGCTTCCTGGAGCTCGGAGTCTACCTTCATCTCCCATTATAGGATCGATGCTAGGATATCTGAGTTCTCGGCCTTTGGGCAGACAGTCCTTACTTCTGCCGAGCATGAGGACCCTCCCTAGGGGATTCTTCTTGCTATCTCCCCATCTGTGCTGCTGGTAGGACGTAAGGGAATCGTTAATTTCTAACGATAATTTGTTTTCCCTTAGTCCTAACACCAGCACACAAATTTCCCGCCCTAAAGTACTTTTTTTCTTGTAACATACACGGTGGGCTGGGGGATGAACCCCTCCCTTTAAGGGAGCTGGAGTTCTTTTTATTGGTTTAGGTCTTTGGGCTCATTAAAAATTCCGCCGGTCCTACCAGTCCACGGGGGGCAGTTAACCCCATCTGTGCTGCTGTTAGGACTAAGGGAAAACAAATTATCGTTAGAAATTAACGATTTTCATCCACAATACAGACGAGTAGGACATGTTCTATAATATGTGGATCGGCCACACATCCGCAGAAAACATGGATGTGTGCACAGCCCTATATAAATTCATGGGTCAGTGTGCTATTTGAAAAAAAATGGCACATGGATAAAAAATAAAAAAAATGGTCATATCCATGATACCTTGGCCTGCATCACCGTCGCACATTTGGAGCTGTAAACAAGAAGTTTTTCCAGCTCTAGGCATGTTTTAAAGCTGAAGTCCTGTCTGCTGTACGTGTTGAAAAAAAACATACTCGCCTGCTCCAAGATGCTCTGTTATGGCACACTGTGCTCTTCTGGTCTGGACAGGAACACGTGTGCCGCTGCCGCCAATGATCGACATCAGCAGTGACATGTCTCCAAGCACTTTGAACAAGCAGTGACGTGCCATTTGGGGACCTGTCACTGTTACCCATACATCCAAAAGTTTACAAGTTGTGGACTAGAAGACTGCAAAAGAGAGTCACACAGCCAGAACGGAGCAGCGCGGAATCTTTTTATTTCAACAGGTACAGGAGGCTAGGCTTCAAATCTAGAAAGCCCAAAAGGTGAAAACCCCTTTTGAATTTGTGCCCACAATATACCATGGTGAAATGTTAATAATGTACAAATATGGTCATTACCTCCTTAAAGGAGTATAGTTCATCAATATTGTACTCCTAGAAAACTGCTTTAACCCCACCTCCCTTCATCTCTGGTTTGGTCTTTTCAACAGACTATTCATGCAGGTGGTAATGTTTTTGGCTTTGTAAGCTTACTTGCTTTTTCTTAATAACTGGGAATGGGAATAATTTAATAGTTGAATATAGAGACTTGGACTTTAAGGAGAATGGGGTTGTGATCGGAATGGACTGGGAACTTAGAGTGGCCCTAGAAACCTAAAAGTGGCACCATGTTTAAGGCACGTCCATATTGATAGAAGGAGGGCAACACAAAAAAGCAGCTACAACACAAAGTAGGCAGGGCCAGCGATACTGTAGTGCAGGACCAAATACCACAATGCAGCACAAAATACCACTATTTGCTGCAGTGTCCAAGTGTATCACTGTCCTGAGGCTGGTGATGCAGTTGAATTCAGGAGGGCTCTTGTGACCACCAGCCAAGTGCATAAGAACCTGACAAACCTACATTAGTTAATGTTGAGAGCTTCAAATCATTACATATGTGGCCTGTGGCTCGGGTGGCTTCTTGGGCATCGGCCCACCAGGAAATTTCTCAGTAGGGTCTTCAATGACGATTATTCAGTTAGCATGGCCTTAAAATTCCTAATCTATTAATTAAAATGTCTTCTGAGATAACCTTTCAGTGCTGGAGATGCATTCATGAATTGTTCTCTTGCCTGGTAATTAAAGCTATGGATCCAAATATATTTTCTGCAGCTGAAGCTATGGTACCACTGAAAAGGACTTGAGCATTATAATAATAATATTTTTATATTGCGTCAACTTATTCTCCACCTAATGCCAATTGGAGATACAAAAAGAAACCCCAAATACAGAGGATAGAGGAACATTCTCACTAGCATTTGAGAACACATGATTTATAATATATTACATACCTAGTAGCTAGAATATTTCAGCAATCCATAAAGAGTATTTGAGCATATTAGCAACATAGGCTGCATTTTCCTGTATACTTGGCATGTGGAGAAAGGTGATCAACTGTTTTTAAAGGGGTTGTCCGAGTTCAGAGTGGAACCCGGACATACCCATAATTTCACCCAGGCAGCCCCCCCCCCTGATGTTAGCATCGGAGCATGTCATGCTCCAATGTGCTCCCTTGCTCTGCGTTGGATCGCACAGGGAAAGTTCTCTTTTATTTACAATAACACACTGCCGGGCGGAGGCTTCCGCCCAGCAGTGTGTTCGGTGACGTCACCTGACTCTGATGGGCGGGGCTTTAGTGCTGCCCTAGCCGTTTTACAGGCTAGTGCAGCACTAAAGCCTGCCCATCAGTGCTGGTGATGTCACCAGGCTCACTGCTGGGCGGAAGCCTCCGCCTGGCAGCTCCATGGAGAGCCCGGTACATCACCGGAACTCCAGAAAATGCCTTTGCCCTGAGCGAATTAGCACAGGGCAAAGGAGAGCATCGGAGCATGAACTTCTCCGATGCTCAAGTCAGGGGGGCTGCCTGGGTGAAAATGGGGATATGTCTTGGTTCAGCTCTGAACCCGGACAACCCCTTTACAAGGGTTATCTAGGATTTTGATGTCCTCAGGATCCAGATCATTGTTTGTGCAAGCCACAGTGCTCACCAGAGCCCAGCTCCATACATGGTATAGCGGCTGTGCTTAGTATTGCAGCCCAGGACAATTCACTTGAATGGGGCTGAGCTGCACCTAGGCCATGAGACCATGGGCGCACCAGGAACATAAAGTGACCAATTTTATAGTCTGGTCCAAGTTGACAGAAGGCAGTGCCAACAATACCATATTGCGGCATTATATATTATACCACCCCAGCAGAGCCAAATACCACAGTGCATCTCAATATACTGCCCCAGCAGCACAAAATACATCCCTAAAAACTGCCACTGGTTAGCCAAAAGGAGGGCTGAGACAGCCCCATGGGCATCAGTCCACTGGGAAGTGTCCCTGTAGAGTTTATGGCCAATCCGCCCCTGTACATGACCAATGTACTGTGACAACACTGGCCTAGGAAGAGGCATAAGTGCTCACGGAGGGTGACGGCATCTTCGCACAGCTGATCAGCGTGGGGACCCATGAATCGAACCCCCTCTTTGATCTGATATAGATCAGTATGAAATTCCCAGATATCCCTTTTAATCTCATAGTTCACAGAATTTTTCTTCTATTTGGAGCAATAAAAAAATAATAATCATGCATTAAAAAGAAACTGCAGGCCTTGATTAAATGCCCTATTAGGCTGGATTCACAAGTGATTGGAAATCCGGTGGAGAAATCTGCTGCATTTTTTTCCTGCGTTTCCACAGGAGAAGCGAAAACAAATGACTCATACTGAGGACTCATTTTTGTACTATTGGTGGTGGCTCCAGATATCTAGACTCATGTAACTCTGTTTGAAGGAGGGCAGAAGATTTAGACTCTATAACAAAAAAAAGAGCCCCAATATACCATTTTACAGTAAAGCTATATCATTAGCACCAAATTCTAGATGTAATAAAATTACCGGTACATGTAGCCCTTTACTACCCCTTCACTATCCTACATCACCAGGAAAATTTGGTGCTAACTTTTTATCTACGCAAGATGTCCAGGAATGTTATGGCAGCGTTCAGATCCATCTGGTGGGCACGGCCACCACTCTGATCACTCACTCCATTGCTCTTGTGCTTTGGTGTCTCAGACCAGCTGGCGTTCCCTTCCTCTTAAAATGCTTCTCCGTTCACATCCTCACAGACTGAGGCCTGTGTCTGCATGCGCTCCCCCCTAACTCTCAAGGGGCCAGCGTGCGCACCCTAATCTTCCCTAGCCAATGGCTGCTTACCTTGGGGTACTCAAAGCACTTTACTGTTTGGGAAGGTGCAGGAGCAATAGGTTCTAGTAGCTAGAATTCTGCAAAGGTGCACCATAAGCTGTCTACTCACTCGTTTACCAACTTCTGCCTGTTTTCTGAATATTGACTCTTCACTGCCTGACTTGATCTCTGCCTGATCTCCATACTGAGCAGGAAGTGCCCATCCTTACCCTCGGACTGTTTATTGGATTGCACAAACTCTGCCTCCCCTGACTTTGGCTTCTCCCTGACTCTGATTTTACCCGATATCTTTGGGACTCTGCGCTGTTTTTTTTTTTTTTTTAGGAGGTAGGAGCCTGGTGGTTCCCCTGCAGCAGAGTCCAGATCCCTGTGCAGGGGTTGAAGAGTGAAGACCTGCAGGCCACTTAGATTACACACTTAGCTCCAAGCCAAATTCATATGTAAATGATGTTTATATTTATGTTAATTTGACATTCACTGTACTGTGGGAATGAGAGGAGGACACCCAGGAAGGAACAAGGGAAAGGCTGCTAGATGTTGTGCCATATATGACTATGGGTTGGTCCTACTTTATGAGTGGAGTCTGCAGTACCAGATAATCCATGCTTACAGACTGCTTGTAAATCAAGCACTGGATACACATGTAGTACATGGGTATGGTCATAGCATTTAAAAGATATTTACCATCTAAGAATAAAGTCCAGGGTCAGTAGACAGATGGGTAGAAATGTGTGGATCATTTGTGCATTATATTAATATAGAGCTGAGCAACCATATAACAGATAAAAGTCAAAGCACAAGACAATTAAACTTGTCACAAAGCAATGTATGATATGATCAAACTACTTAAAATCACACAAGGTAGATGAAATATTGGCACAAAGTTATTTTCTAAAATTTGTATGATTCAACACATAATTTAAAGTCATAAGGTGCACACCCCTCCACTATGTAATGAATTCTGTGCCAAGACATGATGAAGCATGGGTAGATCCATGACCATACATTCTTTCTATAAAGACCATCTGCATTACTAATAGTCGTTACCAACCCATAGCCATAGTAATTAGTTCTAGGCTGCAGTAAAGCTCTTCCAGAATCTGTCAATTCTCCTTCATTTAGCAGAAGATACATAAAACTTAAGACATAATGCAAGTGGGGTTGAGTTCCGTCCTACACGTCACGAACCGCAATATACCATGTGGCATGTGCCAATGCTCTGCCGAAGTTGCATGTGGGTGACAATGGAGCATACTGGAGTAATGCAGTCTGATGGGAGTCCAGCCGCTCCAGCCTCTCACGTTAATGTGCGCAGTGGGTGCTTCGTTTTCGACTGTCTGCCTGTCCAGCTGAAAAAGTAAAACAGTATTAAGGAAACCATATAAACATACTACCCTGCAAAGAAGCTTAAAGGGGTATCGGCAGATATTCATGAATGCACATTGTGGTAATGTGGACAGTGCGGGAAGGCGTGTGTATCCCACTCGGATACCTCAGCTGGGTGAGATAACTAAAATCCGGAAAGCTGCAGTGGTCTCAGCAAAGTATAGTTTGCTGAGACAGTTTTGTATACATTTTCTTCTGGGCTGGACTTTACTTGGATTGGCAGATAGGTTTGGTAGTGGGATCTGCCAGTCCACACACTTCTGGCACAGGTATCCCTTTCACCTGAGGTGATCGTAGGTGATGCCTGCTCTAATCAAGGAGGCATAAAACCAACCCTCTGTGTGTTAGGGGGAAGGAAAGGCTGAAGAGGCTTCAGTGTGAGAAAGGAAGCCCGAGTTCGGGGGGAACTAGCGACGCCTGTGGAGAGAGGGTCACACGGCCAGAGTCAGGTGGACTTCTGGGCCACAATCCCCCAAAGGCAGTGATGTTGTTATAGTCACAGCCTGGAGGCTGCTGTTTGGGCTGAGAAAGCTGCATCTGATCATGTGTGTGAACTGTGTTCTTTAGAGGTGAGTCAGAGAATTAATTATGTATTAGGTAGTGCCTAGACGGGCAGGAGTTATTTCGGTTGCTGTATTGTGCTAAAGTGCTAGAAAATTAAGCATCGTTTGGACTTCAATCTGGTTGTCTGCGAGAAATCTGTGATTGAGACCCCCGGAGAGAGAGCGTTCCCTTATAACATGTATGGTAAAGCTATACCAAGCACATGCCTGTTGTGTGTCATGGATGCTCCTCAGTGGTTCCACTAAAAGATCTGCTCCTCACATGATTTCTCAGCTGTTGGATTAGCTCAGGATTTTGCTGCTGGATCTGTTGCGCAAACTGCTGTCCCCTGCAAGAGAAACCTATATCACTAGCAAATCTTACTTTTTGCAGCCATGCAGCTTCAAGCCATGAGGAAGGATGAGTTGTGTTATTCGAAAGCTGTAGCTTTTGTATGTTTTTTTTTTTTTTGTATTGTATGATGATGTTTTTATGCACTTGAAATAAAAATGTATTTTTAACCAAAAATGTTTAACTGCAAGTGCCAGAAAATTTGTCCAGTATTCATAGCATAAAGGATGGACTGAACTGACGCAGCCGAGCCTGGGTTCCTCTAGAGCACTGTGGAGATCCAGGAGGTGCGGTAAAAGGGCGAGCGAATACACATCTATTTTTTTTTTTTTACTTTACTTTACTTAAGTGACAGCTCAGGTTCTGATCCAGGGACTCGCCACTCTATTTAAATACCCTGCTGGAAATACACCCTTGCCAGTTATAGGTTTACTCCCTTGCTGTGCTTCCGGTGCTCTCTATGCGTATGGGATTGTTTGTTATTTTGACCTCGGCTTGCCTCTGACCTCTTTCTGTCTAGTGATTCCGTACTGTGTTACCCATCTGGTTCTGACTTTGCCTATTTTGCCGGTTTTGCACCGCGTT
Organism: Bufo gargarizans; assembly: GCF_014858855.1. Classification (NCBI taxonomy): domain Eukaryota; kingdom Metazoa; phylum Chordata; class Amphibia; order Anura; family Bufonidae; genus Bufo; species Bufo gargarizans. The sequence continues at coordinate 677,128,726 of NC_058080.1, read as the reverse complement.
TTCCTCCCAGTTTTGACCTTTTTTTTTTACAACCCATCTCTGTGTGGTTGCGCCTCTGTGTCTGTCTGGCTGGCACTTAGCAGTACGTCGACCATTTGCGGTCTTACTGCTTAGGGCTTGCACTGCAAGTAGGCAGGGAAAATGGGTTGTGTTCAGTTGGGGATCACTGTGTGCGTTTCCCTGCCTACTGTGCGGACAGTACCTGGATCTGAATACTTTTGTAATTACATTTAATTAAACATTTTGCATAGCCAATAATATTCAATAAAATGTATCTGCATAGCGCCACCTGCTGTTTTTTTTTTCCTTATTTCATTGTCTGGCTCACTGAGAAGGCCGCACATGCTCAGGCTTATCAACTGCCTCCTGAGCTGTAATAGGGTGAGAGCTGCAGCATAATGGACACGCCCCCTTAGCTGTAGTAGAATGGGCCCTGTCAGCTTGATATAAATCTAGCAGAGCAATGAATGAGCAGAAAAGCAGGACGCTCCTGTTTTATTCAGGCTCAGGATCTCCGCTAGCTCTGACAGGCCCCCACTTCCTCTGTGCCGTCTTCTGTGTCTCTGTTACTAGGGACGGATCTTGCCTGACAATAGGCAGTGGACTGAAAATTAGGTGGAAGTGAGACCCCTAGTGGCCATGACTTTACAGCTTTTTTCAGGTGGATAAAGGGATATTTTTTTTTAAATGAAGTGATTTAAAATTTTGCTAGTTACACTATTCTCTAATAAATAAAATAAAATTGTGTGAAAGTACAGTGACACTTGAAAGAGGTTGCAGTAGATGTCACCACTCTATTGAATTTGGTACTGTACCCCACCTTGTAAATGAATGAAGGTTCTGGAGGCAAGACCCCGCACCTATCAGACACTTAGGAAATATTCTGTGGGTTATAGCATGAAAATTTAAGATAGAGTAAAATACTTACGCTTGTATAAGACTGGAGAGATCTGTCAGACCCCCAACACCTGCAGCGGGGCCCCCACCAGCATTGGACATCATACCAGACATTCTGCAAGGCAGGAAACAAACAATTAAGTAACAATCATATAAGGCCCAATGCATTATGTATTAGGCTACTTTCACACTAGCGTTTTTTGCGGATCAGTCATGGTTCTGCAAAAACGCTTCCGTTACAATAATACAACCGCATGCGACCGTCATGAACGGATCCGGTTGTATTATATCTTCTATAGCCATGACGGATCCGTCTTGAACACCATTGAAAGTGTTTTGGTGTCCGCCTCCAGAGTGAAATGCAGACGGAACGGAGGCAAACTGATGTATTCTGAGCGGATCCTTTTCCATTTAGAATGTATTAGGGCAAAACTGATCCGTTTTGGACCACTTGTGAACGGATCTCACAAACGGAAAGCCAAAACGGCAGTGTGAAAGTAGCCTTATTCAGAATACATTATGGATCTGCACTAAATATGGCCTCAACAGAATTGTCCATGTGCATGAAGGGTAAATGTCATATTCTAAACAGTCACTAGAGGGCCCTAAAGTGATATTGGGCAGAGGTGCAAATTATGACCCGAGTATGTGATCGTAACACATTATAAACCAAAAAGACTACATAACGGGGTGATCCCATGCATTTTAAGGCTCCATTCACACGTCCGTGGTGTGTTGCGGATCCGCAACACACCCGCCCGACACCCCTATAGAAATTCCTGTCCGCAGCTGCGGACAAGAATAGGACATGTTCTATCTTTTGCGGAGCTGCGGACCCGAAGATCGGGGCCGCACTCCGCAAATGCGGATGTCTGCATCGATTCCGTCCCCATAGAAAATGGACGGATGCGGACCCATTTGCGGACGTGTGAATGGAGCCTAAATCAAGTATTTTGCAATATACAAACAATAAAAATATTTTGTGTTTTTTATGTACATTAAATTTTTTTAACGCTCCCTGATGTTTCTACTGTGGCCCAAGTTGTGGTCCACTTTTTCTGCAATCAGTGGTGGACCAATATATATGGTATGTTTCCTGCTCCCCTCCTCCTGTCAATGCCGGTGTAGTGCTCTTTTAGTGAAGCATATATGACATATATAGCTATATCTCTCTGCAGGCCGTGGAGGCATCACATACCACCGTGATTTTTATTAGAGGAATCACTGGGGCTGTATGTGAGGGTCTATTTTCTATGCAGGGGAGGAAAGTGTTAACAATAGTTAACTGCGATGCAGTTCTGGGAGATGCAGGTGCTTGATGGTCACATGTTAAGAGTTTCGGCCCACCCACAGAAAATGAACAGACCATAGCTTCAAAGTAGTGAGTAAAGAATCTAAAAAAGGGGGACAATTGCAGCAGTTTTTGCACTGATATAGTTAAAATAAAGCTGTGCATCACTCCAGATTTTTTTCTTGGGATTTCCCCTTTAAAATGATCATATTAGACAAATGATTAAAAGCAAAAATAATTGTATCAGGCTGAAAGAAGGTATCTGTCACGGCGCGGTGTGGGTAGTAGGCCTGGAAACTAGGGAAAGGGGAAAGGTAACCACCTAGTGAATCTCTAAACCGAGCCCTGACTACTATCAGTATGAACAGACCTCGATGGTAGGAATGTTCATATGCCGTAACCTAGAGCCCTATCTGACCCTAAAGGGCCCTGGAGATGGTGTCAGCACAAAATATGACCTGCTCCTTCCCAGCTAAAGGAACAGGAGACTTCCTCAGGCCTAATACCAAAAGATAGGGGAATACAACAAACTAAAAATAGGAAAAAGACACTTAACTCTGAAGTATGTAGACGAGCAGGAACTCAGTGGAGAACCAAACACCAGCACTTCCAAAACCAGAAAGGAGCTATCAACCCAATAGCATAGGGTTTTCTATGTTACTAATTACCTGGATGCTGTATCATGTTACTATTTACCTGGATGCTGTGGGCCCTTGTCTGACTAATTATTAGGGCAATTCAGATTAATAGTTTGACGCTGCTTTGTATCCTGAGTCCTAGCTGCCTCACTCACTAGCTACAAAGGCTTGGAGGACACCTTGCTCTTGTCCATGGGCTGCGTCTGGTTTTGAAGCTCAGCCCATTAAAGTGAATGTTGTCGGGCTGCTGTTCTAGACACAGCTCATGGACGAGAGTGGCGCTGTTTCCGGAATAAAGCAGATGTGTTATTTTAATCTCATACTCATACAAGCCCTTTAACATGTGACAGATAATAAGTCAGGAGCAGCAACTCACATCTGTTGTACTTGTGGATCTTGCATTAAGCCTGCCGCCTAGAAGATAAAAGGATTGATAAGGCTTCTTAAACGAATAGTCACTGCTAACCATTAAAACTATTGGGCCACATTCACACAGTCCGGTTTTGTTTCCATTTGAAATGTATCCATTTAACCATCACCAGGAAAAAACCTGGAATCCTTTTTGTTTTGTAATACGTTACTGGCTTGAATCAAAATGCAAAAACGACACTGTGTGAACCTGGTCTTATAATCAGTCGAGAAATAAAAGTCTATTAGCACAAATCAATGTCAAGAATGAAACAGATTCCAGTGGTGATTATTATGAAAAGATACCTGCACATATACAAAGACATGCTCGTGGATATCTCAAAGCAGCTACCTATACAGGGTTACCTCTTAAAGGGGTCCTCCACTTTTTGTTAGAAGGATTATCGGACAATTAGTTGATCACAGTCCCCCCAGAAATCAGCTTTAGAGTAGGGGGAACCTGTCAGCAGGTGTTTAACTCCTCTCCAGAGCCATTACAGGGGGCGTGAAATCAATGGATTGTCCATTGGACAGAAGTGCAGGTTCCTCCACTGTTTGTGACCACACTGGCTAATAGTTCAGGGCCCATCTCTATTCACAAATAATTCCCTAATAGACCATAGGTTATAACCATGTCCACCCCATAGGACCCATTTCCAAAGCCACTGGGATGTTCCATTTGACAGACCCCGCCATATCATAGAAGGACAGTATGATTAGTATCATAACTTTTTAGAGACTTGTAGATTTTCAAGGTAGAGACTGTCATACTACGCCAATACACGGACGTGGCTACATCAGAGGATATTTGTGAAGTGTCTCACCATGCTGACAAATGCTGGGTTATTCATCAGGCTGGTCATATCAAATCCGGCACTTGTCTACAAACATAAAAACAGAATGTATTGATCGCTGTCAAAAAGGGAAATAAAACTTGACCTGATCTAAGTTGTACCATATTTATCAAAAACCACAGCAACAACATGCAACATGGAGGTCTATGGGATCAAAATGCCACAAAAATCCCACCCCCAGAGTCTAATGCACTTTTAGGGGGGAAAAAAGCTGCTGGTTTAAAAACCACATGAAAAACATCACAATCGAAATGCGTGAAAAATATATACCGGTATTTTCCTGTTTACAGCTTCTGCGGTTTTGCTCCATAAAAATGCATTACGACTGCTGTGATGTGGTCACAGTTTAGGTTCTGTATCATGAGTGCAAACCCCGGACTCTGCACCGTTCCAATGCACCGAACTTACTTTGCCACAGAGCCTCATCTATGTTCAGTTCCCAGGGAGGTGGCAGGTCTAACATTCCTGATATGGGCAGCCTGGTGCCGCAGTGGTGCTTTACCACACTGGCAAAATGTCCGAGTCAATTAAAGAAAGTGTCCCAGCATTTTACTAAGGGGATTTGTCACTAGTTTATGTTGCCCTTAGTTAGGACACCATAAAACTGGTGACAGATTCCCTTTAACCCTTAGGCCCCTTTCACACGGGCGAGAATTCCGCCCGGGTGCAATGCGTGATGTGAACGCATTGCACCCGCACTGAATCCTGACCCATTCATTTCAATGGGGCTGTGCACATGAGTGATGTTTTTCACGCATCACTTGTGCGTTGCGTGAAAATCGCAGCATGTTCTATATTCAGCATTTTTCATGCAACGCAGGCCCCATAGAAATTAAATTAGTCTGAGTGAAAATCGCAAGCATCCGCAAGCAAGTGCGGATGCGGTGCGATTTTCACGCATGGGTTCTAAGAGATGATAGTGACCCTATTAAAGTAAATTCACTTTATTATTTTCCCTTAAAACATGGTTATAAGGGAAAGTAATAGCATTCTGAATACAGAATGCTTAATAAAATGTCGATTGAGGGGTTAAAAAATAAAAAAAATTAACTCACCTTATCCACTTGATCACGTAGCCGGCATAGTCTTCTTTCTTCTTCTTTGAGGACCTGCAAAAGGACCTTTGACGTAATCACGCTCACCACGTGGTGAGCGTCTTGACGTCAGCGCAGGTCCTTCTGAATGAAGATAGAAGGATTACGTCATCAAAGGTCCTTTTGCAGGTCCTCAAAGAAGAAGAAAGAAGACGAAGCCGGCTGCGTGATCAAGTGGATAAGGTGAGTTCATTTTTTTTATTTTTTAACCCCTCAATCGACATTTTAGTAAGCATTCTGTATTAAGAATGCTATTATGACGGTGCAAAGGAAAAAAACTAATTTTTTGTTTCAAAGTTGTTGTTTTTTTAAGGATTAAAAAAAATGATAAAAACATAGTATTGGTGTAATCGTACTGACCCGGAGAGAGAAGGGCGCAGGTCAGTTTTACCGTATAGGGAACAGAGTACAAACAAAACCCATGAACTGTGGGGGGTTTCATATTCCACCCCATTTGGAATTTTTTTCCAGCTTCCCATTACGTTGTATGCAAAATTAAATGGTGCCATTAGAAAGTGCAACTTGGCAGGGAGTAAAAAGCAAAAATGCAAAAACTAAAAATCAAAAAGGTTTTTTGAAAGGGTTAAAGGTATCAAAGAAAACTATCCCATGGATAAACATAAAGGAAAGGAAAAAAAAAAAAAAAAAACAACGCAACCATAAAAACAGTTATTAACTAAGTAATATTAATGGGATGTTTTATAAATCCTGTTCCCTACTAAAATCTTTGAGCTGCAGCTTTTCTGCACATACTAATAACAAGACTGGAGTAAAGTGTCAGCGATGCTTTATTATTAGTATAATATTCATTAGTGCAGCGGAAATACAGAAGATAAGGTTACGCAGAATTAAAAGACTGACTTACAGGACTGGGAACTTGTCGGACTTTTTGTTCTGCTATCTTCAAATAGGATTTGTAGGACTCATTTTCAGGTTCCAGATCCAAGGCCTTCTGGTAGCTACTGATGGCCTCTTTATACTTACTCATTGCTGCCAGGGCACGACTGTCGGAGGAAAACAAAGAGCAGTAGATCATATATTTATTACACATATACGTATTACAGCTAGTTCTATTTTCCTCAGTTTCGTTCTTAAAATCCCAGCTGGACCATGGTATGAGGGGATGAAGACAGAGGATACATTTGCCCATAATGCTAACCTCAGTGAAGCTAATTCAATTTGATTATCCGTCAGTCTGATCTGTCATACCAATAATAAGGGATCAGTGTAGGGGCAGTGATGTTAAACATTTTTGTAATATAGTTTATTAGGGAAAGATGTTTCTTTGTTCTAGAAAACAGAGTATAGTGTCTTCTTCGCAAAGCTCTGACGGCGCTGCTAAGAAGAGTCAGTCTTCAGAGTTAGGCCTCTTTCACACGGGCATCAGTTTTTTTGCCCGGATAAGAGCCGGGTGCGTTGCGGGAAAATGCGCGATTTTTCCGCGCGAGTGCAAAACATTGTCATGCGTTGCACTCGCGTGAGAAAAATCGCGCATGTTTGGTACCCAAACCCGAACTTCTTCATAGAAGTTCGGGCTTGGGATTGATGTTCTGAAGATTGTATTATTTTCCCTTATAGCATGGTTATAAGGGAAAATAATAGCATTCTGAATACAGAATGCATAGTAAACCAGCGCTAGAGGGGTTAAAAAAAATAAAAAATAATTTAATTCACCTTAGTCCACTTGATCACGAAGCCTGGCATCTCCTTGTGTCTCCTCTGCGCTGAACAGGACCTGGGGTGAGCTGCTCCATTAAATACAGGTTAAGGACCTTCGATGACGTCACTCCGGTCATCACATGGTACGTCACATGATCTTTTACCATGGTGATTCCCCATGGTAAAAGACCATGTGATGACTGTAGTGACGTCATCGAAGGTCCTTAACCGGTATTTAATGGAGCAGCTCACCCCAGGTCCTGTTCAGCGCAGAGGAGACACAAGGAGATGCCAGCTTCGCGATCAAGTGGACTAAGGTGAGTTAAATTATTATTTATTTTTTAACCCCTCTAGCGCTGGTTTACTATGCATTCTGTATTCAGAATGCTATTATTTTCCCTTATAACCATGTTATAAGGGAAAATAATAATAATCGGGTCTCCATCCCAATCGTCTCCTAGCAACCGTGCGTGCAAATCGCACGGCATCCGTACTTGCTTGCGGATGCCATCCGATTTTCACACACCCCATTCACTTCTATGGGGCCTGCGTCACGTCAAAATCGGACAATATAGAGCATGCTGCGATTTCAACTGAACGCACAAGTGATGCGTTAAAAACAACGCTCATGTGCACAGCCCCATAGAAATGAATGGGTCAGGATTTAGTGCGGGTGCCATACGTTCGCCGCACGGAAAACTCGCCCGTGTGAAAGGGGCCTTATACTGATTGCTGAAGATGCCGGTGTGTAACACACAGAGGCTTCCAGCCTGCTTCTTGTCACTACCCTAGTCTAGGACTATGCACATGTGCCCTACCCATCACTGCCCATCACCCTGACCATCTGACTTGTTAGACTGAAGACAGACTCTCTTTAGTAACACTCAGTCAGAGCTGATTTGGAATCACTCTTTCCATTGGATTTCCATGATCAGAAATCAAATAGGCCATGGTTCTTCTACAGCCCAATAGACAAATGATACAGTCCTGATCAAAAGTTTAAGACCACTTGAAAAATGGCAAAAAATCATATTTAGCATGGCTGGATCTTAACAAGGTTCCAAGTAGAGCTTCAACATGCAACAAGAAGAAATGGGAGTGAGACAAAGCATTTTTTGAGCATTCAATTTAATGAAAACAACAAATAAACTTAAACAGGCTGTTTTTCAGCTGATCAAAAGTTTAGGACCACACCTCCAAAATAAATAAATAAACCCCTTCAAAACAGAAATCCAACTTCCAAACATGAACTCAGTAATGAGTAGCTCCACCGTTATTGTTTATCACTTAAAAAATTCGTTTCGGCATGCTTGATGCAAACGTTTCCATGAGGTGAGCGGGAACATTTCTCCAAGTGGTGAAGACGGCCGCACGAAGGCCATCTACTGTCTGGAACTGTTGTCCATTTTTGTAAACTTCCCTTGCCATCCATCCCCAAAGGTTCGCAATTGGATTTAGATCAGGGGAACATGCAGGATGGGCCAAAAGAGTGGTTATTCTCCTGGAAGAAGTCCCTTGTCCTGCGGGCATTGTGTACTGTAGCGTTGTCCTGTTGAAAAACCCAGTCGTTACCACACAGACGAGGGCCCTCAGTCATGAGGAATGCTCTCTGCAACATCTGGACATAGTCAGCGGCCGTTTGACGCCCCTGCACTTCCTGAAGCTCCATTGTTCTACTAAAGGAAAAAGCTTGCGACCATTATGGCGCACCCTCCACTGTGGTGCGTAGAAAACATCTCAGGTGGGATCTGCTTGTCATGCCAGTAATGTTGGAAACCTTAAGGACCACCAAGGTTAATTTTTTCTCATCAGAGAATAAAACTTTCTTCCACCTTTGAATGTCCCATGTTTGGCGCTCTCTTGCAAAGTCCAAACGAGCAGTTCTGTGGCGTTCAAGGAGACGAGGTCTTTGAAGCCGTTTTTTGTTTTTGAAGCCCTTCAGTCTCCGATGCCGTCTGATGGTTATGGGGCTGCAGGCAGCACCAGTAAGGGCCTTAATTTGGGTCGAGGATCGTCCAGTGTCTTGACGGACAGCCAATTGGATCCTCCGGCTCAGTGCTGATGAAATTTTTTTGGGTCTTCCACTTGACTTTTTTGTTCCATAACCCTCAGGATCATTTAAGAAATTCCAAATGACTGTCTTACTGCGTCCCACCTCAGCAGAGATGGCGCTCTGTGAAAGACCCTGCTTATGCAGTTCAACAACCCGACCACGTTCAAAAAGGGAGAGTTTTTTTGCCTTTGCCATCACAACGTGTTACTACCTGACAGAAAATGACAATAAATCCACATCTTTGCACAGATTTGGCCTTTTAAAGGCATGTGGTCCTAAAATTTTGATCAGTTGAAAAACAACCTGTTTCAGTTTAATCGTTATTTTCAATTAATTGAATGCTCAAAAAATATTTTGTCTCACTCTCATTTCTTCTTGTTGCATGTTGAAGCTCTACTTGGAACCTTGTTAGGATCCAACAATGTAAAATATGATTTTTTGCCATTTTTCAAGTGGTCTTAAACTTTTGATCAGGACTGTAGAATGCTGTAACCTAAGGTCTGTAGTTAGCCTACAGGACCAAATATATACGTTTCTAAGAACTTCAGCTGATAATATCTAATATGCTGACTCCACAGTAAACTATCATCAGTTTCCTCTTCCATTTTTGTACTACACTAGAGTGAAAAGAGAGGGGAAGGCTAGACGTATATATACCAGTTTTTAGGACCTTCTGAGTCTTCTTATGGTCCCCATACACATTAGTGTATTGTAGGTCAAACACACCGAGAGCAGCAGGTTCGGCCAATGGTCTGATGTGTATGGGGAGCTCCCGACTCTCCCCGAATAGATGATGTCAGGAGAGAAGGATTGGGTAAAGTGAATATTTTCATCCAATCCTCTTGGTCTTCCAGGAGATAAGCTACCAGTTGTGTCTGACAGTGGCTTTCTCCTACCTCCCCATGGAATACACATACATGTTCAGCCAAACCAAACGTGTATGTGTATGGGAAGTTGGGAGGCAGTCCGGAATCGTTCAGTCAACAGCTACTGAATGAGTATACTGTAGTCGGCTTTAGATGTCTTTCACACATCAGTGAATCATGGATGTGTGTGGTCTGTGGTCTCTGTATTCGTTGATTTTTATCCCTTTATTCACCAATCAGTGATTTTCCACTGAACCACAAAGAAGTGCACTATTTTGGTCTGTGAGAACCAAACACGCCCATTGAAGTCTTTAGGTCCATCAAAACCACTGACACATCATGGATGGCATCCATGTCATGTCAATGGTTTTTCATGACCATTGGTAATAGATGCTTTAGAAATCCCTTTTCAGCCTATCAGTATCTATGGAAAACAGATAACACAAGAAGGGCCAAACATGGATGCTGCAGTGAGATCTTCACAGATGAACCACTGACCATATTGTTACAGACACAGACATGTGAAAGAAGCCTTAGCCTTGAGGACCTCTTATCAACAGATACAGGTCAATGATAGTGGCTATGTAAGGGATCTTTTACCCCATTCTCCCATATGCCTTGCTGTACTTAGCATCAATAGATATCGCCTTTTCGCAGTCTGCTATTGCATCGCTGTGACGGCCTAATTGACTGTGGGAGGCAGCTCTGAAAATGAATAAAAAAGGAAAACATGGCAGAAAAGATTACCTCAGTAAATTGCTGAAAAGGATGTCATACAAAATTAGCTCTCCTGAAGAAATATGTGCTCAAACAATGGTATCAAATGACTAGATCACCTTCGTATAGTTCAGCATTCGGATTTCCTGCTGCTATGTATACTGTCTTTTCAGCTATGCCTCGTCAAAGGAGTCCTCCCACCAATAAATAACAATTTACTTTGTTTCATTTGGAATCATGTAAAAAAAATGCTCCGGTGTCTAGATATAGCTGGCACAAAGCGCCCCCTGCTGATCTTTAGACTCCCTCTCTGAATTTCGGCCCAACGTGTCTAATGCTTAAGTAGGATCACATTTTTCAGAAATCCCTAACCAAAACTTTTCATAGTATTAGGACATGGATAACGCCCAACCAAAAGCCCACTTACACATGGTCAGTATTGGATAAGTATTTGTAAGCCAAATTCGGGAGTGGGTCCAAAACACAGAAGAGGAGCAAATTTTTCCAGTATACTTCTCTTTTTGTTAAAGGGGTTATCCAATTAATAATGTAAAAAATGAAAATCAGACATCATATAGGACATGACCATCTATTTCTAACAAAGCTAGAACCAGCCCTGTGCCTCACATGGGTCCAGAGATCTCCCCTTTCATTGCTCCCATTGCTCTGCTAGATTTATATCATGCTGAAAGCTCAGGGGGGGGGGGGGGTGTCTTTTCAGCTGCAGCTCAGGGGGCATGTCCATGCTCTCCCTATCACAGCTCAGGGGGCGTGTCCATGCTCTCCCTATCACAGCTCAGGAGGAAGCTGAAGGATGAAACTGAGCATGTGCGGCCTTCTCAATGAGCAGGACAAAGAAATAAGAATAAAACAAACAGCAGGTGGCGCTATACAGATACATTTTATTGAATAACTCAGTGGCTATACATTTTTTTTTATTACATGCAATTACAAAAGTATTCAGATCTAGGAGCTGGTTTGAAAACTGTAGAATATTTTTCATGAGACAACTCCTTTAACTCATTCACATTGCTGGTACTGTACAGAACTACAAACTTGCTGCATGAAAATTCAAAACAGCAAATCCCCAGCATTTCAGTCACATGTGGATGTACCCTATAATTGTATTTTTAAGGAAACACTTTTTATTTTCTTAGGGCCCGTACTAGTCCTCTTATGTTCAGCCTAAGGCCCCTTTCAGACAAGCGAGTTGTACACTCCGGACTCGCAGCGCAGGTATACGGCAGCTCCCGTCCTGACCTCCCAGCACTGACAGGGTCGCATAGCATTATATTGACTTATGATGCTTTGTAACCCATACAGTTCTGGAATGTATTGGATAACACTGACAGCATTATGTCAGTGTTATGCAACACATATCAGAACTGAAAGGGTTCGGATGGAATATCCAGTTTTTTACAGGGGCAGCAAAGTGGATGATATTTCAATAAATCCCTTTAATTCCACTTTTGGTTTTGGTTTGCAAATAGTGATTCAAAATACTGGCATGTGTACGTGGCCTAACAGTATCTAAATGATACCGCCATTGGGTGCAATACAATATCCACACATCACAGTGTACAGTGCTTACATACTGGGAGCTCATAACAGTGCCATATATTAATCTAGGAACAGTCCTATAGGTATATTTTTCCAATCAATTTTTATTGCTGTCAATGCATCTAAAATAAAAAAAATATATAACTTGACAAATAGATTTCTCTAGAAACAGTCTAACATTTGTGTTTACAGCTCCATTATGTAACCTACATTCCTCCATGGTTACAGACTACAAACCCAGTGTAGTTAACCTACAAAAAACCTCTCTGTCAGACTAGACAGCTATAATTTCCACCTGTACGATATCCAAAATAGACTGAAACAAACAAGTGGAAATAATGTATCAAAATATCAATTTATTATAAAATATATAGTATGGGGAAAAGACAGGATGGTATACAGTATACCGAAAAGCAAAGGGTCATATGACACCCTAACATACACCTATCAACCTATGTATCGATCAGATACAGGATAGTGTAGCACTCAAGGAACGAGGGATACAAGCTCAGGGACAACTGATACTGCATAGCATAAGAATAATCACCACAATGGGGTTATATGCTGTCAATGCAGAATATCATATCTTGGTGTCCATGGGCTATCCCTCACATCCCAAAATACATATGCGGCATGACTAATAAATATAAAAGGTATCCAAAATCAGTATCCAAAAAAATAATCACAGTGATAGGCCTGAGGAATCCAGGACCCATTATGGATGTAATAGAAGTGGACACCAAGATATGATATTCTGCATTGACAGCATATAACCCCATTGTGGTGATTATTCTTATGCTATGCAGTATCAGTTGTCCCTGAGCTTGTATCCCTCGTTCCTTGAGTGCTACACTATCCTGTATCTGATCGATACATAGGTTGATAGGTGTATGTTAGGGTGTCATATGACCCTTTGCTTTTCGGTATACTGTATACCATCCTGTCTTTTCCCCATACTATATATTTTATAATAAATTGATATTTTGATACATTATTTCCACTTGTTTGTTTCAGTCTACAAACCCAGTGTAGAATGATCTTGAAGTCAAACCCCCTTCCATCTTTTCCCTACTTGCTAACCTTTAGGATATACGTTTTTGCACTTCTGATATGCTGGATATTTAAAGGGATTGTCCACTTTCTGACCAATCTGTTTAGTAGAGGACTATCTGGCACTTACTAATATAGCCTTTGTTGATATTCTGTGCCCTTTTCTATATTTCATAACATATGCCCCTTTGTTTACCAAGTCTTTAATGCTGTCTTCGGGGAGGTCCTGTCCATTAGCTGGAGGGTCATGTGACCAGACATCCCTCAGCTTCCTCCATTCTACACACCGCACCATAGGTGTGCGCACGGGGTGTGCCTGGGCACACCCTAATCAAGCCTGCTGGCTGCGAATACTAATGAAGCACTTCCATTTTGGAAGCGCTCATTAGTACCGGAGGACCAGGAAGCGGTGCATTTTTTGATGTCACGCTGTGCGCGCTAGTTCAGAGAGCACAGCCGAGAGACAACATCAGGAGAAAGAAAATTATAAAAAATGAGGCTGCTGGGGGCAAAATAGGGGCTAATGAGAGGCATAATGGGGGTAAATGAGGCATATGGGTGCTTATAAGGCATATGGGGGCTAAGGAGGGGCATAATGGGGGCTAATGAGGCATATGGGGGCTAATGAGAGGCATAATGGGGGCTAATGAGAGGCATAATGTCATGCCCTGCTCAGGTTATGTGTGGAGGTCTGCCAGGTTGGCAGCACGTGTGTAGCCCTTTGTTTTTGTTTTGGAGTTGAGCTGTATCCGCCTCCCTTCAGGTGGACTGGGTGGGGTCGTTGGTTTGAGTTTAAATTACGCCCACTCCCAGTGTCCTGTGCGGGTTATAGCTTCTGTCTTGCTCAGAGGAAGGAAGGAAGGATTTGCTGTTCCTGCTCAGTAACAAGATAAGTTGGTTTTGTTTTCTTGTGGTTGTCTGTCTAGGCTGTTAGAGAGACGCCTGCCCCCTCCAGGACCTGAGGGAGCAGGCTGCCTCTTTCCCCCTTTCACCATCTTAGGGATTTTAGGGAATCTTCAGCCTAGGTACAGGGACACGTTATTCCCACCTTCAGGGTCTGAACGTGGGCATAGAAGTCTAGGGAGAGCGTGTAGGGATTTGTCAGGAGGTGACCTTTATCCCCAGCTTCTTGCCTAGACACTTATTTGGTGGTATTCTGTGTATCTTGTACCCTGTCCACCGTGACACATAATGGGGACTAATGAGGCATAAGGGCTGATAATGGGGGCTAATTAGGCATAAGGGCTGATAATGGGGGCTAATGGCATAAAGGCTATATATATATATATATATATATATAGATGAAAAAAGTACAGTGGGAGCACCACCAGAGTACGGGTGCAGAGTCCAACACAGGGCAGTGGCAAACCCCAAAATTGTATAAAGCGAAGAAGTAGGACTGCACTCCAAAATGTAGTAAAATAGCAGTGTTTTATTCACCCATTATATGGCAAGTCTTGCGACGTTTCGGCTCACAAGAGCCTTCCTCAAGCTTGAGGAAGGCTCTTGTGAGCCGAAACGTCGCAAGACTTGCCATATCATGGGTGAATAAAACACTGCTATTTTACTACATTTTGGAGTTCAGTCCTACTTCTTCGCTTTATATATATATATATATATATATACATACACACACACACACACACATGCGGTGTGTGTGTGTGTTTGTGCTTTAGGGTGCACACCCTAATGCAATTAGATGCGCACGCCTATGGGTTTGGCATGTGCATGCGCCATCTTGGGATCGAGGGTTTCCTGCTGGGCTCACGTCCAGGGCTGCTGGGGGAATAATGTGGGCTAATGAGAGGCATCATGGGGGTTAATGAGGCATATGGGGGCTAATAAGGGGCATAATGGGGGCTAATGAGAGGCATAATGGGGGCTAATGAGAGGCATAATGGGGGCTAATGAGAGGCATAATGGGAGCTAATGATGGGGGCTAATGAGGCATAAGGGCTGATAATGGGGGCTAGTGGCATAAAGGCTATATATACAGTACAGACCAAAAGTTTGGACACACCTTCTCATTCAAAGAGTTTTCTTTATTTTCATGACTATGAACATTGTAGATTCACACTGAAGGCATCAAAACTATGAATTAACACATGTGGAATTATATACATAACAAAAAAGTGTGAAACAACTGAAAATATGTCATATTCTAGGTTCTTCAAATTAGCCACCTTTTGCTTTGATTACTGCTTTGCACACTCTTGGCATTCTCTTGATGAGCTTCAAGAGGTAGTCACCTGAAATGGTGTTCACTTCACAGGTGTGGCCTGTCAGGTTTAATAAGTGGGATTTCTTGCCTTATAAATGGGGTTGGGACCATCAGTTGCGTTGTGGAGAAGTCAGGTGGATACACAGCTGATAGTCCTACTGAATAGATTGTTAGAATTTGTACTATGGCAAGAAAAAAGCAGCTAAGTATAGAAAAACGAGTGGCCATCATTACTTTAAGAAATTAAGGTCAGTCAGTCCGTATAATTGGGAAAACTTTGAAAGTGTCCTCAAGTGCAGTCACAAAAACCATCAAGCGCTACAAAGAAACTGGCTCACATGCAGACCGCCCCAGGAAAGGAAGACCAAGAGTCTCCTTTGCTGCGGAGTATAAGTTCATCCGAGTCACCAGCCTTAGAAATCGCAGGTTAACAGCAGCTCAGATTAGAGACCAGGTCAATGCCACACAGAGTTCTAGCAGCAGACACATCTCTAAAACAACTGTTAAGAGGAGACTGTGTGAATCAGGCCTTCATGGTAGAATATCTGCTAGGAAACCACTGCTAAGGAGAGGCAACAAGCAGAAGAGACTTGTTTGGGCTAAAGAACACAAGGAATGGACATTAGACCAGTGAAAATCTGTGCTTTGGTCTGATGAGTCCAAATTTGAGATTTTTTGTTCCAACCACCGTGTCTTTGTGCGACGCAGAAAAGGTGAATGGATGGACTCTACATATCGGGTTCCCACCGTGAAGCATGGAGGAGGGGGTGTGGGGGTGCTTTGCTGGTGACACTGTTGGGGATTTATTCAAAATTGAAGGCATACTGAACCAGCATGGCTACCACAGCATCTTGCAGCGGCATGCTATTCCATCCGGTTTGCGTTTAGTTTTACCATCATTTATTTTTCAACAGGACAATGACCCCAAACACACCTCCAGGCTGTGTAAGGGCTATTTGACCATGAAGGAGAGTGATGGGGTACTGCGCCAGATGACCTGGCCTCCACAGTCACCGGACCTGAACCCAATCGAGATGGTTTGGGGTGAGCTGGACCGCAGAGTGAAGGCAAAAGGGCCAACAAGTGCTAAGCATCTCTGGGAACTCCTTCAAGACTGTTGGAAGGCCACTTCAGGTGACTACCTCTTGAAGCTCATCAAGAGAATGCCAAGAGTGTGTAAAGCAATAATCAAAGCAAAAGGTGGCTACTTTGAAGAACCTAGAATATGACATATTTTCAGTTGTTTCACACTTTTTTGTTATGTATATAATTCCACATGTGTTAATTCATAGTTTTGATGCCTTCAGTGTGTATCTACAATGTTTACAGTCATGAAAATAAAGAAAACTCTTTGAATAAGAAGGTGTGTCCAAACTTTTGGTCTGTACTGTATATATACACTTACCTAAAGAATTATTAGGAACACCTGTTCTATTTCTCTTTAATGCGATTATCTAGTCAACCAAACACATGGCAGTTGCTTCAATGCATGTAGGGTTGTGGTCCTGGTCAAGACAATCTCCTGAACTCCAAACTGAATGTCAGAATGGGAAAGAAAGGTGATTTAAGCAATTTTGAGCGTGGCATGGTTGTTGGTGCCAGATGGGCCGGTCTGAGTATTTCACAATCTGCTCAGTTACTGGGATTGTCACGCACAACCATTTCTAGGGTTTACAAAGAATGGTGTGAAAAGGGAAAAACATCCAGTATGTGGCAGTCCTGCGGGCAAAAATGCCTTGTTGATGCTAGAGCTCAGAGGAGAATGGGCTGACTGATTCAAGCTGATAGAAGAGCAACGTTGACTGAAATAACCACTCGTTACAACCAAGGTATGCAGCAAAGCATTTGTGAAGCCACAACACGCACAACCTTGTGGTGGATGGGCTACAACAGCAGAAGACCCCACCGGGTACCACTCATCTCCACTACAAATAGGAAAAAGAGGCTACAATTTGCACGAGCTCACCAAAATTGAACTGTTGAAGACTAGAAAAATGTTGCTTGGTCTGATAAGTCTCGATTTCTGTTGAGAGATTCAAATGGTAGAGTCCGAATTTGGCCATCCCTCGTGACCATCATGTACCCATCCTCTGATGGCTACTTCCAGCAGGATAATGCACCATGTCACAAAGCTTGAATCATTTCAAATTGGTTTCTTGAACATGACAATGAGTTCACTGTACTAAAATGGCCCCCACAGTCACCAGATCTCAACCCAATAGAGCATCTTTGGGATGTGGTGGAACGGGAGCTTCGTGCCCTGGATGTGCATCCCTCAAATCTCCATCAACTGCAAGATGCTATCCTATCAATATGGGCCAACATTTCTAAAGAATACTATCAGCACCTTGTTGAATCAATGCCTCGTAGAATTAAGGCAGTTCTGAAGGCAAAAGGGGGTCCAACACCGTATTAGTATGGCGTTCCTAATAATTCTTTAGGTGAGTGTGTATATATATATATATATATATATATACACATACATATATATATATATATATATATATACACACACACGCGCGGTGTGTGTGTTTGTGCTTTAGGGTGCACACCCTAATGCAATAGGCTGCGCACGCCTATGCACTGCACCTGCACTAAACTCCCCAACAGTGCAAGTGCAGATGATGGCAGGTGCAGTGTATGTGAATGGTGGAGACATCACATGGAGGTGATTTGCCTGGTCACATGACCCTCCATCAGCGGCCATCTTATGGACAAGACCTCACAGTAGACAGCATAAAAGACTTATCAAACAAGGAGGCATACCATATAAAATATATAAAGTGGCACAGAATTTCAACAGATGTCATATAGTGCCGTATAGTCATCTTGAAAACATTGGTCATATAGTCATCTTGAAAGACACTGACAGCAGTAACCTAAGAGTGGTCAACCCCTTTAAGGACTGTAATTACCATGAAATGATACAATATAGAAGACTACTACCTGTTGCAGTAATATACAGCATTGTTCGGATCCAATTCTACAGCCTGTGAGTAACAATCCAATGCAGCATCATAGTTCTGCTCCTTCATATAATTATTTCCTGGAATGAGAAAGATTATTATTTTATCATTAGATATATGCACAAGCCCAGCATATACTGTATGTGTATGGGGGAATCAGGAGAGAAGGAGAGATATCTGATGACAAAACGAGTGGTCATTGGTATTGAGCGTATGGAAGGTGTATGGGCACCTGAAGGCCTGTGATATACGAGCTAACCAATGGACTGGCACAAATATCCACAATGGTCTGGTAGGGCCTCATGCACACAAGCACAGCAGTCAATAGCCATCAGGTGTGCAGAGGTAGCAGTTGCTACTGGCCCAGGTGCTGAGGGGGCCCTTGTGCCACATAAGAAGTGCATGCTGGGAAGGCTCTGTCATAGATTTTGCCCTGGGGCCCAGAATCTTCAAGTTATACTTCTGGCTGGAGAGAAGGGGTTAGGTCAACAATTTGGCATTGGGGGGGGGGGGGGGGGGGTTCCATCGCAATTTTTGCATCAGGCAGCATGAAGGCTATGTGCACCCCTGTCCCTTGTGACAAAGCACTGAGGGAAGGGGGCCCAGGCTGAACTCTTTAGCTACACCCCATGCACACAATTATTTATGCAGTAAAATTGTGCAGTCATTAGCTGGATGCCATGACTGAGGGTGGCTTGCCCGCATGCGACCACGTCAGGCTGTACCCTTAGACATAATGAAGAGCTGGGTTATTGGAGAGAAAGAAGCCAATACACTGTTAAAGGGGTTGTCCCATGATTGATGTAAAAAAGCCGGAATTAGACTTACCGGTAATTCAGTTTCCATGAGATCACCACGACGGCTACAAGGAGATTGACCCCTGACCTCTGTAGGGGCAGGAACAGAGAGAGGGTTTAAATCCCCCCCCCGCCCACCACCAGCACCAGTGTGTCCAAAATTACAGAGACAGAAATAAGTGGTGAGAACAAAAATACAATAAATCGAGAGGGTATTACTTCATAACCTCCCAGGTAAGGCTAAAGGAAGGGTAGGGAATATATGTGCCGTCGTGGTGATCTCGTGGAAACTGAATTACCGGTAAGTCTAATTCCGGCTTTCCACCTCATCACCACGACGGCTACAAGGAGATATAAAAAATTATAGCTTAGGGGGGGACGACCGCCTGAAGGACCTTACGTCCAAAAGACAAGTCTGAACTAGATAGGTCTAACCTATAGTGTTTTGTAAAGGTGTGGATGTTAGACCAAGTAGCTGCTTTACAGATCTCCTCAAGAGAAGCTCCGGCCTGCTTGGCCTGGGAGGAGGACATAGCCCGGGTAGAGTGAGCTCTTAAATTTGAGGGGCAAGACAGGCCTTGGGACTCATAGGAGATGGAAATGGAATCCTTTATCCACCGTGCTAAGGAGGACCTGGAGGCTTTTAGACCCTTATTCTTACCTGAGAATAAGACAAATAGGTTGTTGGATCTACGGAAACTTTTTGATACTTCGAGATACCGTAAGACAGAGCGTCTTACGTCTAGAGAGTGGAAGTTAGATTCCCTAACATTAGAGGGATTACTGCAAAAGGAAGGTAAGACTATCTCCTGGTTACGGTGGAAATCCGATACTACTTTAGGCAAAAAACCTGGATCTAATTTAAGAATGATTCTGTCATCGGTGATACGGAGATAGGGTTCCTGTATCGATAGTGCTTGGATCTTGCCTAGCCTTCTTGCGGACGTGATGGCCACCAAGAATGCAGTCTTAAACGATAGATGTTTGGTGGAACAACTAGATAGGGGCTCAAACGGAGCGAGAGTTTAAGCCAGTGAGTACCGTATTGAGGTCCCAGTTGGGGATCCTAGATTTTAGAGAGGGGCGTAGTCGGGAGGCAGCTTTCATGAATCTTCTGATCCAGCGATGACTGTCTAGATCTCGATTAAGGCTACTTTCACACTAGCGTTCGGGCGGATCCGTTCTGAACGGATCCGCCCATAATAATGCAGACGGAGGCTCCGTTCAGAACGGATCCGTCTGCATTATATTAGCTAAAAAAAGCTAAGTGTGAAAATAGCCTGGGACGGATCCGTCCAGACTTTCAATGTAAAGTCAATGGGGGACGGATCCGCTTGAAGATTGAGCCACATTGTGGCATCTTCAAACGGATCCGTCCCCATTGACTTACATTGTAAGTCTGGACGGATCCGCACGCCTCCGCACGGCCAGGCGGACACCCGAACGCTGCAAGCAGCGTTCAGCTGTCCGCCTGTCCGTGCGGAGGCGAGCGGAGCGGAGGCTGAACGCCGCCAGACTGATGCAGTCTGAGCGGATCCGCCTCCATTCAGACTGCATCAGGGCTGGACGGCTGCGTTCGGGTCCGCTCGTGAGCTCCTTCAAACGGAGCTCACGAACGGAAACCCGAACGCTAGTGTGAAAGCAGCCTAAAGAAGCAAGCTAGTGCCGAGACCTGTACCTTCAGGGTAGAGGGTCTGAGACCTAATTCAAGTCCCTGCTGGAGGAAGTCCAAGATTTTCATAAAATTGGGCGGCTCTAAGTTTGGGGCAGGGTTGCCAATCCAGGTACAGAATCTCTTCCAAATCTTTAGATAAATTGAGAAGGTAACCTTCTTCCTACTCGCTTTTAGGGTAGCTATCACTTGGTCAGAGAGCCCTTGTGACCTCAACCTCTGGACCTCAAGATCCAGGCTGACAACTTGAGGAAGCTCGGATTTGGGTGTAGAATTGGCCCTTGGTGAAGCAGGTCCCTCCTGGAAGTAAGAGGCCATGGGTCCTCTATTGATAGATTTTTTAAAGCAGGGAACCAGCTCCTTTTTGGCCAATAGGGAGCTATTAGAATTAGTGTAGTATCTTCCAGGTAGAGTTTCTGGATTATCCTGGGAAGTAGAGGCAAGGGTGGGAATGCATAGCTGAGATCCCAGTCCCAATGAATCGTGAGTGCATCCAGCGCCCAGGGATTGTCCCGCGGGTTTAACGAACAGAACGTTGGTACCTTTGCGTTCTTCTTGGAGGCGAACAGATCCACCTGTGGAGTGCCCCATCTTTTTGCCAGGACCTGAAACACTTCTTGATTTAAGGACCATTCGGTATGATCTATTAACTGGCGACTGAGATAGTCTGCTTCCACATTCAGTATCCCTTTTAAGTGAATTGCGGAGATGGAACTCACGTGGGACTCTGCCCAGTTGAAAATCTTCCTTGCAATAGACATCAGTTTCTCCGATCTCGTGCCTCCCTGGTGAGAGAGGTAAGCCACCGTCGTCGTGTTGTCCGAAAGAATCTTTATGTGTTGACCCACCAGAAGGATCTCTGCAGCTTTCAGGGCTTTCCAGACTGCTTCCAGCTCTCTGAAATTGGAGGACTGAGAGCGGATTGTTGTAATCCAGGAACCTTGGAACAAATGATCTCCCACTTTCGCTCCCCATCCTTTTTCGCTTGCATCCGTAAGCACTTGAATGTAGGGAGCCTTCTCCCAGGCCACTCCCAAGGACAGATTGCTTGTGCTTTTCCACCAATTTAGGGAGGTCTTCACCGCTAGAGGGATCAGAACTTTGTGATCCAAGGAGGACTGCTGTTTGTTCCAAGTTCTGAGGATCCACAACTGGAGAGATCGGAAGTGGGACTGGCTCCATGGGACAGACGCGATGCAGGACGACAGAAGACCCAGGAGACTCATAGCTTCCCTTATGGGACAAGACCTCCTGTTCTGGAATCGTCGAACCTGTAATTGAAGGTTTCTGCCCTTGTCTGGTGGAAGGAAGGTATGTTGCGTTCGGGAATCCAGGATGACGCCCAAAAACTGAATAGTGCTGGAGGGCACCAGGTTTGATTTTTCCAGCTTCACCAACCATCCCAGATCTTGAGTGAAAGACAGGAAGGTTTGTAGGTCTGTTCTGAGTTTGTTCTCTGAATTCCCAATTAGGAGGAAATCGTCCAGGTACGGTATAATCACTAGTCCTTTGTATCTCAGGAAGGCCACCATCTCGACTACCAGCTTCGTAAAGACTCTGGGTGCAGATGATAGCCCAAAGGGAAGGGCCGTAAACTGGAAGTGACGGGTTACCCCCTCGTGGTCCTGGATGGCAAACCTCAAGAACCTTTGTGACTCTGGATGAATTGGGACGTGATAGTAGGCGTCCTGAAGATCTACTGAGCACATCAGGGCATTCCTCCCTATTAACGGAATCAGGGACTTCAGGGATTCCATCCTGAACTTCCGATAGTTGACAAACTTGTTCAGGGCTTTCAAGTTTATAATTGTACTGAATGAGCCTTCTTTTTTCTCTACCAAAAACAGGTTCGAATAGAACCCTTGTCTTTGCTGTGTTGACGGGACCTGTACTATCACATCCGTCGCCAGAAGGCTTTGAATCCCTTGCAGAATCTTTTTGCGTACTTTGGGGGAACTTGGGTTGGTGACAATGAAGCGGTTTGGGGGAGATGAAGAAAGTTCGATCCGGTACCCGGATTTTATGATGTCCTGGACCCAAGGGTTCGGGGTAATGGACTCCCAGGGAGTCAGAAAATTCTTCAATCTCCCCCCAACTCTGGCGTCATTGCTTATCCGAGTGCTTATTCTGGGAGGAGGAGGGGTTGTTCCTACCCCTGCCCCCTTTTGGGTAACTCCAGCGTCCTGACTTCCCTTTATCCTTAAAGGGTCTATTCTGGCTAGTGGGGGCCCGAAAGGGATATTTCCTTTTATAGGGTCTCTCCTCTGGGAACCCCTTTTTCTTGTCCGCTGCTTTTTCCAGGATACGGTCTAGGACAGGGCCAAAGACGTATTCCCCTGAGAACGGGATGGAGCATAGTTTCATCTTTGATGTGTTGTCGCCTGACCAGCTCTTCATCCACAAGGCGCGGCGGGCCGCATTGGAGAGCCCGGCGTCCTTCGCAGCGAATCTGACAGATTCAGCCGAGGCATCTGCCATAAATGCTGTGGCGGATTTCAATAGGGGGAGGGACCTTAAGATCTCATCCCTGGAAGTATTATCTCTGATGTGAGATTCCAGCTCCTCTAGGCACAGTCTCATGGATCTTGCAACTGAGGTAGCTGCGATGTTTGTTTTTAAATTAAACATCGCCGCTTCCCACGATCTGCCTTCCTATCCATGGGATCACGCAGCTGAGAAGTGTCTTCGAAGGGCAAGGCAGTCTTTTTATTGACCTTTGCGACCTGAATGTCAACTTTTGGTGTTTCGCTGAAAATTTTCACTTCACTAATGTCAAACAACAGCCGGTTCTTAAAGGACCTGGACACACCCAACCTCTTCTCTGGGTTGGACCACTCGTGAAGCACCATTACACTTATGTTCTCATTAATTGGGAACACCCCGGGTCTTTTTAACCCTGAGTTTCCCAAACATCTCATCCTGGACTGAGTGGGCTCTAGGGGTTTCTTCGACCCCCATAGTGACCCGGACCGCCTTTAGAAGGTCTGGCATCTCATCCAATGAAAAGCAAAATCTTCGATCTGATTCTGAAGTATCAATGTCAGAGGAGGCCGCCTCGTCCTCCCAGGCTCTAGTTGATAAGGCATCTTCCTCTATCATCTCCGGGTCTGATAAGGAAGGAGATGGACCCCTACGCTTTTTAGGTGGAGGTGCATCCCTGGGTAAAGGCATCTGTGATAAGGAGGTTTTCACTTCCTCATGGATCATGGACCTCAATTCATTAAAGAAGGAAGGCTGTTCTTCAGCGATAACGCTAGAGATGCAGTCCTTGCAAAGTTTTTTGCGGTAGTCGTCCGGAAGCCGTTTGAGGCAGGACACACACTTAGACTGTTTTCAGATTTTTTTCTGGGCCTCCTTAGCGACCTGGGAAGAATAACCCCCATTAGCCATGTTAAGTATACATGGAGCTAAAACAGTCAGAAGCCCCAAGCCAGAGATGTGGAGGAGGAGGAACAAGCAACCTGGTACAGTGTCTAGGAACAAGTAACAGGGCGAAAAAAGCGCTTCCCCACAGGGGAACTTACTGCAGGCGGCACAGAAGGGTCTCCAGGGGAGCGGGGTTCAGTCGACATGACTGCACGCCGACTCCGATGTACGCCGGTACCACTGAGACGTTCAGCACTTGCTGGCGCCGGAAATTTGAATAGGAGACGCTTCTGAATGACGTCACTTCCCTCGTCCACCCGGAAGTGACGTCTGCCGCTTTCCTGAAGCGCTTAGGCGCGCACCCGGCGATAGTCAAGCAGGCCCGGCGGGAGATCGCGACCCGGGAGCAGGCTCACATATTATAATGGAGCGAGGCCTCCCTCCTTCACCCCTGCCCAGCGTTAGTACGAGGACTGCAGGAGGGCAGGGGGAACACCAGGTGAAGTGTCAGGAAGTTACCGTCTTCAACTTCATCTCCCCACAGGGAGACTCTCTCTGCCCCTGTTCTCTGTAGGGACAGGAAACACTGGTGCTGGTGTTGGGAGGGGGGGGATTTAAACCCTCTCTCTGTTCCTGCCCCTACAGAGGTCAGGGGTCAATCTCCTTGTAGCCGTCGTGGTGATGAGGTGGAAAATTAAAATCAGACATCATATAGAACATGACAATCTATTTCCAACAAATCTAGAACCAGCCCTGTACCTCACATGGATCCAAAGATCTCCCCATTCATTGCTCCGATTTCTCTGCTAGAGTTATGTCAGGCTGGCAGCTTAGGGGCCGTGTCATTTCTCAAGGGGCATGTCCTTTCTACTGTAGCTTTTTCCCTGTAACTGCCACAGCTTCTAAAAGAAGATATGGCTGATGACAGCTAGAGATTTGGAACTGAGCGCGTGCGACCACCTCAGTGATGTGGACAAGAAATAAGGAAAAGGACAAACAGCGGGTGGCACTATAAAGATACATTTTATTGAATAACGCAGTGGCTATACTACATTTTTAATTACATGTAATTACAAAAGTATTTAGATCCAGGTGAAAATTAGAATATTTTTGTGGCACAACCCCTCTAATTGACATGAGCCCTTAAAGGTTTTAGGCAGACATATTTATCTGTATGCCTTTTCTGTGTATATGGTGTATGAATCATACCTCTCTCTCGCTCTCTGAACTTGCTAGCCCTTACAGAAACCTGGCTTCAACCCTCTAACACTGCTTCCCCTGCTGCCCTATCCTATGGTAGACTTCATTTCTCCCATACCCCCAGACCTGATGACAGGCACGGTGTAGGAGGCATACTACTTTCTCCACAGTGCACATTTCAGGTCATTCACCTGTACCCTCTCTCACATTTCCCTCTTTTGAGGTTCACACCATTAGACTCTTCCATCCATTCCCCCTGAGAGTTGCAGTTTCCTATCGTCCCCCAGGCTCCCCCCACCAATTTCTGGATCACTTTGCAGCTTGGGTTCCTCACTTCCTATCTTCTGAATCACTAACTCTTATTATGGGTGATTTTAATATCCCCATTGATGATCCTATCTCCCCATCAGCTGCTCGCTTTCTCTCTTTAACCTCCTCTCTTGGCTTATCACAACTTCCTTCCTCTGCCATGCATGAACAGGAAAATATACTTGATCTAGTCTTCTTCCGTCATTGCTCAGTCTCAAACTTTAGTAACTTATCCTTCCCACTTTCTGACCACAATCTTCTTTCATTTACCATAAAGACCTCTCACTTTTCTCATGGCAATCCTACTTTTCACACTTACAGAAACCTACATACCATTAACTGCCAGCAACTTTTTAAAAACCTACAAAACGTGTTTAACGTGTTTAACGTGTAAACGTGTTTACCCCAATCACTTCCCTCCCCTGTACAAACTTGGCTGCCAATCATTACAACCAGACCCTCAAAACCACCCTAGATGAAGTTGCTCCAATATCAATCCGTCACTCTCGACACAGAACACGGCAACCCTGGCACACACCTTAAACACGTTTTCTACAGCGCTGCTCCAGATGTGCAGAATGCGAATATCAGCAGACTTCCTCCATTATAAATTTATGCATACATATAATTCGGCTCTCAACATTGCCAAACAAAAGTACTTCGCCTCTCTCATCTCCTCACTCTCAAATAACCCAAAACGACTCTTTCACACTTTTTAACTTTTTATTACCTTCTAAGCCCTAAAGTTTCAGAACCTGTCACTGACCTCTGCGCTGATGCCATGGCCACTTACTTCAGATGCAAGATTGGCAGTATCCGGCAGGAAATAATCTCCCAGTCCCCAAATAATTTGAATCCTCCTCCCTCCAATTCCTCCACATGCTCTCTCTCTCTCCTCTTTTGACCCTATAACAGAGGAAGAAGTCTCCAGGCTTCTCTCTTCTTCTCGACCCACAACCTGTAGCAGTGATCCTATTCCATTACACCTCTTCTAGTCCCTCTCCCCGACTGTCATCACTCACCTAACTACAATTTTTAACCTCTCTCTCTTCTGGTATCTTTCCCTCCTCTTTCAAACACTCTATTATCACCCCACTACTAAATAAACCATCTCTTGACCGACCTGTGCTGCTAACTACAGACCTGTTTCTAACCTCCCCTTCATCTCTAAACTCCTTGAACGTCTTGTCTACTCTCGCCTAATAAGCTATCTCTCTGCAAACTCTCTTCTTGACCCCTTACAATCTGCCTCTCGCCCTCTTCACTCTACAGAAACTGCCCTCACTAAGGTGTCTAACGATCTCCTAACAGCAATAGCAAATGGTGACTATTCTCTACTGATTCTGCTGGATCTCTCTGCAGCGTTTGATACCGTAGACCATAAACTCCTCCTCACCATGCTCCACTCAATTGGCCTTAAGGACACTGCTCTCTCTTGGTTCTCTTCCTATCTCTCTGGCCGCTCCTTTAGTGTATCATTCGCTGGCTCTTCTTCTCTTCTTCCTCAGTACTAGGTCCTCCACTCTTCTCCCTCTTCACAGCCCCCATTGGACAGACTATCAGTAGATTTGGCTTTCGATACCATCTCTATGCTGACAACACCCAACTATACACTTCATCCCCTGACATCAACCCTGCTTTACTCCAAAACACCAGTAATTGTCTGGCAGCTGTCTTGAACATCATGTCCTCTCTGTATCTAAAACTGAACCTCTCAAAAACTGAACTTCTTGTCCTTCCCCCATCTACTAACTCACTTAAACTTGATATTTCAATTTCGGTCTGCAGCACTATCATAACTCCTGTGCAACATGCCCGCTGTCTTGGGGCCACATTTGACTCTGATCTTTCCTTTGTTCCCCATATTCAATCACTAACACTCTCTTGTCGTCTGCACCTCAAGAATATCGCCATAATCCGCCCTTTTCTTAAGGTGAAAATGGCAAAAACTCTTGTTGTTGCCTTGATTCATTCTCGTCTTGACTACTGCAACGCATTACTAATCGGTCTCTCACTAAACTCTCCCCCCTTCAGTCTGTTCTAAATGCTGCAGCCAGGCTCTTCTATCCATCCAACCGCTACACTGATGCTACTAGTCTGTGCCAGTCACTTCACTGGTTGCCCATCCACCAGAGAATACAGTTCAAACTTCTCACCCACAAAGCTCTCCACAATGCTGAACCTCCATACATCTCCTCCCTCATCTCCATCTACCACCCTACTCGTGATCTCTGTTCTGTTAGCGACCGAAGATTAATAACCTCCATAATTCGTACCTCTCAATCCCGTCTTTAAGACTTTTCTCGAGCTGCACCTACTCTCTGGAATACTCTGCCCCGGAATACTAGGTCAATCCACAACTTCTCCACCTTCAAACTTGCCTTAAAAAAAACATCTTTTCAGGCAGGCTTATCAAGCTACCTAAACCGACTATTCCCCGACTAAACCTCCCCCCACCAACTACTCTGGCCTAAACTCGATCCTCTAGTAGCCCCAAACCCGAAGCAGATCGTCCGGCACCACTCGTGTCAGTTCAATAATGGCTCAAATCCTACTTAACACAATCAACTACCTTATGTGTCACCCCCAATTCCTCATAGATTGTAAGCTCTTGCGAGCAGGGCCCTGACTCCTAGTGTATCGGTTGCATATTAGCTAGTTACTTTTGTTTCATACATGAACCCTATGAATTTGTAAAGCGCTGCGGAATATGGTGGCGCTATATAAATACATTTTATTATTATTATTATACCTGCTGAAAACTGACAGATTGTCTAAATGTCACTCAGTGCTAGATAGTTACCTTCATCTTTCAGCTGTTCAGCCTTCTCTATGGCAGCTGGTGCTGATGAAGGGGATTCTGCTGGTGTATCATCATCTTTCTGGAGGGAGGAAAACATATACATATTATTTCTGTCTCCGAAAAGTGCATAATAATGTGTACGGTAAAGGAGTGCTCCATCAGTAGAAGTTCTCAGTATTAACCCTCATGCACACATCCATATTATGAGTCTGTACAGGTTCCATATTGTACTCGGGTAATACTTCTATGGGGGGAATACCTCTGTGATATGGTGCTGTACAGAGGCAACATACAACATGTGCTTGAACTGCTTCTTCAAGAAAAAATGTACCAAAATCATGATAAGGCTACTTTCACACTAGCATTTCTATTTTCCGGTATTGGGATCAGTCATAGGGTCTCAATACCGGAAAAAACGCTTCCATTTTGTCCCCATTCATTGTCAATGGGGACAAAATGTAACTGAACAGAACAGAATGCTCCAAAATGTTCCCATACCGGAGAGGAAACCGCAGCAAGCTACGGTTTTATTTCAGTCTTGGGATGCGTAGCAAGACTGATCCGTCATGACCCACAATGCAAGTCAATGGGGATGGATCCATTTTCACTGACACAATCTGGCACAATAGAAAACGGATCTGTCCTCCATTGACTTTCAATGGTGTTCAAGACGGATCCGTCTTGGCTATGTTAAAGATAATACAACCGGATCCGTTCATAATGGATGCAGACGGTTATATTATCAGTAACGGAAGAGTTTTTGCTGAACCCTGACGGATCCAGCAAGTGTGAAAGTAGCCTAAGGCCTCTTGCACACGACCGTATGGCTTTTTCAGATCAGTTTTTACGGGCTTTTGTTACAGTAGGGTTTCCGTTCCGTTTTTCCATTTGGTTTCCGTTTGTGATCCGCTTTTTGCTGATCAGAAACGGAAGCATACAATAATGTTTAAACAGTGAGTACAAAAAAAAATTGGGCTGGGCGTTAAATTTTCAATAGATGCTTCCGCAAAAACTGAAAAAATATGGATGAATTCAGTTTTTTGGGTGGACCTATTGACTTGAATGGAACGTGATTTGCGGGCAATGATAGGACATGTTCTATCTCTGAATGGAACAAAAATACGGAAATACGGAAATGGAATGCATACGGAGTACCTTCTGTTGTTTTTGTGGACCCCATGAAGTGGATGGTTCCGCAAACGGACTGCAAACAAAACACAAAAAAAACGGAACGGAAACAAAAAACGTTTGTGTGCTGCAAGAGGCTTAAGGCTTTGTGTAGTAATCCAATATAGCTTAGTAATAATGGTCGTATAGATCAAGTGCTGCTGTCAAGGCCCAAGGCAAATGCTCCTGAATTATGGGGGCCCTGCTGTACCTCTACACTGCATGTCAACTACATCACATGTACCTGGAGTCCAAAACTTACATAGGCTTAAATAGGGAAGAGAAGGCCGCCTGGTGACATTTAAAGGACATCTGTTAGCAGATTTGTACCTATGTAACTGGCTGACCTGTTACATGTGTGCTTAGCAGCTAAAGGCAACTATGTTGGTTCCATGGTCATATGTGCCCGCATTGCTGAGAAAAATTATGTTTTAATATATACAAATTAGCCTCTCGGAGCAACGGGGGCGTTGCCATTACACCAAGAGGCTCTGCTCTCTCTGCAACTGCCATCCTGCACTTTGATTGACAGGGCCAGGTCTATAAAGTGCTGTTAGGCCTGGGCCTTCTGCCATACCTCCCACTGTCTCGCCTATCATATCCCCAGAAACTCATGCTTGCTGCTGTCTCTGCCAGAAGCATCCTCCTCCCATGCTGCCTCCATGCTCCATCCCATGATCCCGGGGTTGCAAATGAGAGCGGGCGCCGCTTCCTGTCATTTATGCTTGCAGGGCAGTGTGCTTCCTGCCTCCCAGCACGGCCCCTGGGCGGGGTTACAAAGTTAAATAGCAGCTTCCTATTCCAGGAAGTTGCCTGAGCGTTGAGTTACTATCAGTAATAGCAAAGGTGTTCTGTTCTGATCTTCTGTGTTTCACCTTCACAGGCCCTTCACAGTAGTTATTAACCCCTTTCAGCAGTCCCCCATTCAGGACCCTCTTCACAGTCCCCCACAGGTGCACTAAACCCTGTTCCACCTATGCAGATCTTACCGTGTCAGTGCAGGGCAGGCTATATCCAACCACCAAAGATCCCGGCGCCTGGCAGAGAGAGAGAGCGGCAATGCGAGGCAGCCGATGATGGGGTTAATGGCACAGTTAGAGCTGGGCACTAGGCAGTGGCAAAGAAGTGGTGTCATTGTGACTGGCCACAGCAGTCCGCAGCTGCACACCCGTGACGGTCCCATCGCGATTCGCGCTCCTCTGTTCCCGCCAGGCTCCAGCACA
Organism: Bufo gargarizans; assembly: GCF_014858855.1. NCBI lineage: Eukaryota > Metazoa > Chordata > Amphibia > Anura > Bufonidae > Bufo > Bufo gargarizans. Next base: position 677,097,915 of record NC_058080.1, on the reverse strand, counting down.
AACCAGAATTTATTGGCCGATGCAGCTTGACGTCACGTAAGCGAGCAGTCAGTCACAGTGTGATCCAAATGTGGCCCTGCCTCCTGCCACCATGCCTGAGCGCCGTGGTCCGTCCTAAAAAGGAGGACTTCTAAATCTACTGCACATGAGATATCAGATTCTGTGAAGGCTTTGCTTCTAGTGGCTGACAGTACAAACTCTCATCATCTCAAATACAGAAAAACGCTTTGACATCTTGAGGTTTCCTCAGATTTAGATTAATTGGGTAATTGAACATGTGCAGCGCCCCACTAGCTTATGTGGGAACTGCAACTTATTGTGTCACATGTTATATCATGCTGTATTGTATTGCTATGTGAAATCCCTTTTTACCAGGCTGTCAGGTGCACCACATACATCTCACCACTAGATGGGGTAGCACCACAGTATATATATAGGGCAGTTCAGGCCTAGTTAGGGTCTCTCTTTCAGTTGGGAGTTGTGAAGGAGATTGTCACGGCCAAGGTTATGGCCGTGACTCCTTGGGAGCCGCATACTGTTGCCCGCGGTTTTTGGGTTGTTGTTTCAGCCGCAGCTTGAGGCGCCATGTTGTTAGCCTCAAGTTCGGTTGCCGCGGACAACAGCTATGTGTGCGGTTCCCTTGGAGTTGTGTGCTCTTTGTAAGCACTTGTAGTTTGTCTGTGTGCACTCTGTGTTGTGTGTGGTGTGCACTGACATCCGTTCCTTCACTGTGGCTGTCCGTGGCAATGTTTGGTTGATTGTGTACATGTGGTGGCAGTGTCCCGGCCTTTGGGCTGACTCCCAGGACACGGTTGCCACCCATGTCATTGTCTGCGGCAACAGCCACAGTGTGTTTGTTGAGTTGGACACTTCCCCTTTAAGTTGGTGTTTTCCCTTCTGTGGTGTTGGAAGGGTTAACTCCCTTCCCAGTGTGTGTGTCTGTCACTGGGTGTGTCCGACTGTGGGGTGTGGCTTCTTGGCCTATAAAGCCTTAGTGTTTGGCATGGCTCAGGAGGTTGCTTCAGTCATGCTTTGCTGGAGCAGCCTCCTGTGTTTTCCATCTGCCAGTGAGAGCCACCCCTGTGGTCATAGACAAAAGTATTGTTGCTATGTTTAAGTTTGCCTGTTTATGTTTTCCTGTATTATTCTGTGCAGCCATGTATCTGGGTTCCTGTGTGTGGATGAGTTTGTGCTGAGTTCTGTTTGTTTATTTGTGGACTTCAGCTTGCCTGCACACGGATCCAGTCAGCAAGGCTGTGGCAGGTGGCTGGAACTAGTGCAGCACCTGCCATATACATAGGCTTGCATTTGTTCCCCATTCCTTGCAGCTTGGCCAGTGAGACTCCTGTTCCTCCGCGTCCAGAAGGAACAGGACGTCTTACCCTCACTCCTAGCTAGGGACCGGACGGAGGGTAAGTCAGGGCTCCTAGGTTCCTGCGCATGGGTCCTCCTACCTTTTAGGTCGGCCCATGCAGGTAGGAGTTAGGATCAGGTTAGGGACGCTGTAGGAGGTGACCTGCTCCCTAATCCTGTTGTCCTGGCCGAGCAGCCATAACATCATCTGGCATCGCACGGCTGAGGATTTTTCCCCATCCTCAGCCGTGACAGAGATGGAGTGAGGAGCTAAGGGGGAAGGAGAGGTCCCCTATTCTCTCAGCTCTCTCTGGGGCAGCCATCGTACACCTCAGTATCAAAGCCAGGAAGACAGGCAGAGGAAAGTCTACATTCTACTATTCACTCTTCAGGAGAAACAAGTGAATTTCTGGTCAAGTTTATTATTAATTAAAGACAAAGGAAGAACAATAGCCATTATTTTAGGCTCTAGGTGCCTTTGTATCTAGGTGAAGGACTTATTAGCTTCTGGCAGCCTCACCGTTATTCTGAGGACAGATAATGGTTCTGTTGTATCACTGGTGTAGAAGATCAAGACTGGAACTAGCTCACCTGAGACTGCAGCAGGGCAAGGAGCTGAATATCAGTGAGTACATGACTAACTACCATAGCCTGACACATTACTACCAGCACAGCCTGTTACTGGGATTCATAACATCCAACTTGCATGTGTATCAGAGACTGCTTTTTTTACTAGATGTAAACTGTTATCAAGAACCTGGTTATAGTAAAATTCCTAGTTGGATTTAAACCTGCCTCATTCTTCTAACTCCATACTACTACCACTCTCAACATTTCGCACCATCAAGGTTCTGACGTCACGACTATACTTAAATCAGGGGCCCAACCGCACAAGCACTCGAAACCCAATCACCATCAAGGGCACCTCAATCACCACCTGGCCGGTGTCCCCTGTAATAGAGTGTGCCCCGGAGAATCCAGTGCTGTTCTCCCCTTCACTGCACTGCAGGCCCAGGGAGGCGTCTGCTAAACCGCGAGTAACCGATGAACTATATGTACATTCCGGCCCATCGTGCACCTCACATGTTCTACCCCAGCGGACTGGCACGCTGCATAGAATTGGCGTCACGAGCAGGATCAATATCCTCTGTGCCTTATGTGAATGAGGCCCATTTGTTTGACTGATATATTGGGCTAAAGAACTGTTTTAACTGCTTAAAAACTGCGTGAATATACTGTGCCGAGTGATTACTTTGAAATCTCACTGTTAAAACTGAGAAAAGCGCAGATTTTTGTGTCACTAAAACTGCTTGCTGTGATTGAATTGACTTTGACCTTGAACCTAAAATGGCCGCTGGAGTCCTTTTTGTCTGACTTTTGGCGCCATCACTCTGCAAAACACCCTGTACGGCGAGAAAATAGAGTGCCGCCCCTTGAAAAGTACGGAAAAAGCAATTTCTACTGCGCCACTACTGCTTCATTACCATGGATTACGATATGAGCGCCGCCTCCCCTATGCTGCAGAACCTAGGGGGTGTGCCAAAGGTCGACATGCGGACTTACGGATGCGCATTTTTTTGCAGCCCCATTGAAATGAATGGGTCCACATCCAATCTGCAAAAAATGCAGATTGGATGCGGAAAAAAAAATATGGTTGTGTGCGTGACGCAGTAACAACACACAGCCAACTAACACAGTAGAGAATCTTCCACCAGGCACAAATTGTGATATTTATGCAGGGCAGTCTTCCTTTAGTGGACACAAGGTACCTCCATCCATTGCCCACGCTGAGTCAGAAGATATCAGTTGCATTTACAAACTCTAGAATAAAGGGCAAATTACCTTCAAGTGTGTTTGGGAGAAAACTTCTTCCAAGCTATAAGGTGCTGCAAGCTGAACATCTTCAGGACTGATTTTGAAGACAGTCTCCAGACATTGCACTGCCACTGAACAAGAAGGAGCAGATGTAAAAACAAATGTGGTTTCCTCAGTACTAATTAAGTGAAAGTTTCAGGGGCAGACTGGCCCTAGCCGCTACTGGGAATTTTCCTGGGGGGCGTCTGAGCTGGCGAGGGACCTAATGATCTAATTTACAGGGATGCTCAACCTGCGGCCCTCCAGCTGTTGTAAAACTACAACTCCCACCATGCCCTTCTGTAGGCTGATAGCTGTAGGCTGTCCGGGAATGATGGGAGTTGTAGTTTTGTAACAGCTGGAGGGCCACAGGTTGATCATGCCTGATCTAATACACTAAACAGTAAATGTACCTGGCCAGTGGCCACAGGTAACCTCTAGTGATGAGCGGCAGGGGCAATATTCGAATTCACAATATTTTGCGAATATTTGGTAGAATATTTGTCATATATTCGTGAATTTGAGATTATTTTATAGATCGCGAAAAATCAGCAATGTAATATTCGCGTGATGCGCGCAAAATACAGGCGTGGGTCACTATAGCTACATTTTTCAAGCTGCTAGAAGTTTCCTGAGACTGGAGAAAATGTTTGGCACGGCAGAATATTAGTATAGCTTTATATGCAGATAGAGTGCTCCAATATATTTGCGATTGCGAAATCAGCACTAATGATGCAAATATTTTGGCGCAATACATGTAAATTCACATTTTAACAGGTCTGACTACTTATTACTGATTGGTGCACTGAGTGTTGTTGTGAACTTGTGACATCACAGCACTATGTATATAGCATGTACTGTATGTATGGACAGCAGAACCTATCACACTGCCTAACACCCTACACTATCAGGATATAACCTACACTGACTATCTCCCACTAACTATCTGTAATATATATATATATATATATATATATATATATATGCTAACAAACTATCTGATTCAATGAGTGGAAAGCACAGAGCACAGCAATGACACTGCTCTCTCTCAGAACTTTAAAAAACTGCATACAATGGCTGCTGGGGAGGTTCTTATATAGTAAGGGGTAGGCAACTTTCCTATTGGTTGCTAGGGATGTTGCTAAGCTCTGACAAAGACATTGCAGCCTTCTCATTGGCCCACAAGCAAGAAGGGAGGTCACTGATGAAAACAAAATCTCGAATATTCGAAATTACGAATATATATCACTATATTCTAAATATTCGCGAATTCTCAAAGTGCCGATATTCACGATTAATATTCGCTATTCGAATATTCGCACCCAACACTAGTGACCTCCTGAATTCAGTTGTATGGCTGTCCTCAGAACGGTGATGCCGCTGAATACTATGGCACCGGAGGCCGCTATATGAAGCAGTGTACAAATGGATCAGGGACACATGCGTCTCAGGTCATGGGCTGGAAAGGGCCCGTGGCCTGCACTGGAGAGGGTGACTTGGTACAGCACTCAGGTATATTATTTTCTTCTCCTTTCTTTGGCCATTTGGGGAGAACACTACTGGGCACTATAGGGTTCATTACTATAGGAAGTCCAGGCAGCATGCAAAAAGTAGGGCTGGCTTGGTGCTGTGTCCTGGATCTCACCTTCTAAGCCCCCTGCTTTGTATAATAATTATTGTTGGAGGACAGAACGTGGCAGCTGTTGAGGGCCACAACAGAGGGACAGCTTCTGGGGCAGTTTTTGCACTAAACTGTAGGATTTGGTTCTGCTGGGATGATATTTTGTGTTGCACTACTGTATTGCTGACATGACTACCTTCTATCAATTTGGACTTGCCAACAACAAGTCGATTCGCTGATCCCTAATCGTTACTTACTTGCCCTAAATTTATATGCCTTATGGGGCTGCTATGGGGTCCTTGGAGAGGTGATGCAGCCCTAGTTAGGTCATTTGCTTTAATCCTGAATGGTGAGAACCTGTGCAGGACTCTTCTCCAGAAAAACTGGGGGTTTTCCCATTACCAAAACCGGATACTAAATAAGTGTCTGATGGGACTCCCAGCAATCACGAAAATGGGAGTCCTGGAGACCTCTGTGCATGGAACATTGGTATGCCTGTGCTCGGCAGTCCCATGGAAATGAATAGAGCGTTGGTTATTCATGAGTACCTATGCTCCATGCCCATAGGGAACTTCAGGACCTCTGGACTCCCTTTCTCATCCTAGTGGTGGGACCACCAGCGAGCACACACTTATCCCCTGTCCTATGCATAGGGCACAAGTGTTACCCCTTAGGTAACATAATGTATTTACAAAGATACTCATCTTTTTATGCAGAAATAAGTCTTACTAAAAGGTTAACTAAACTTTTGTTGAGAAGACAAAAGTGCAGAAGTACTCTTCGGACGAAACACTCTGCCCCTTCACATTTCATCAGACCCGCTTGAGTGTGTTGAGCACAGATCCCATATAGTCTCTATGGATCCGTACTCCACACATTCGAAAAGCTGAGCAGAACCAATGAAAGATAAAGGGAGAGAGCACTGTGAGCAGCCCTGCTGCACCTTCATCCAGAGGGTGTCCTGCTCTTGAAAGTGAACCAGTCAGATGATTTCTCCTGCCTTATCTGAGGGCAGGATATGATAGAGGAGAACTTGGGCGCCTCTGTGATATATAGATTTATATTATTTTAGTTATAGTAAATATAGAATAAATCCTGACAGGACTCCTAGGAGAGACAGTAAGAGTCCTGATAACCCCGCCCACACAGGATGACTGACAGCTCTACTTGTATTAGTGTGTACTCAGAAGGCTGTCAACCACAGCCCAAAGTTCCCAGTATGACCATGTCCACGTGTACTTAACTCTTACTACATCGCACTGTTTGTAGACATATAAAAGTGCTGATTAATGTATGAACCTTTCAGGAAATCCATTAGGATCAAGTATTGTACTTAGCCGAGAGCTTTAGCTTTATGACATCTTGCATGCTCTTCCAATATTGACTGTGTTAATTATTTACCTTCCAAACTTTCTTGCTCATCTGACGTGTAAGCATCCCGCTGACTCTGCTCTCTTAAGAACTGGATGACTGCACACACCAGATGCTTGATGGAGGACATATTTGTTCAGTTGACCGGCAATCTATAAATCACTGTAATGAGAATAGAATTTAGCAGCAGAAAGGGTTCTGTATCAAACATAATATTATAAAGCAAGATAAAAACCACGCACCAGTGTATGAAAATCGGAAACTAACAGTTATATAGGAAGAAATATCAAACTTCGAAAATCAGGCTTTGCACAGCCCACAACTCATGCAGCTTCCAGGCACTGACACCGATTGAGCCTTTCAGCCCTGTATTTATTCCCCCAGTAAGGAGCCCAGCAGCTATACCTGGAAAAGTGTTGTACTGGAGTGGGGAGGGAATGGCAAGTCTCACTACCAACACTTATCTACCATTCCATAAAACATCAGTCCATAAGAGTATAAAAATAAGACGGGATGCCCAGCTTCCAAAAAAGACGTAGTTCTTTATTCCAATGACACACAGAAGAAAAAAATCCAACATGGCAAGCAAGTCCATAATACAATGTAAACAAAGTGCCTCAGCAAACTACACTTTTCTGAAGCAACCCAGCTTTCCTGTATTCTTTTACCTTACCCATCTAAGCATTCTGGATGAGGTATACACCCACTCCAGTAGTTTACCAGTCACCATGTTACAATGGTTAAAATTGGCAAAGTACCTAATAAACACTAGTAATAAAAATGAAATGTGTACTGCCCCTTAAAAAAGGAGCAGCTATACATATATTAACCTGCCGCATACTATTAACATATTGGTCGTATTTATTTCCAAATTTCCACGTCCCCCTCCTCTCGACCTTACTTTTCTGCCTCATTCAAGACATTATTTTGTACGCACACAGACTTGTAACAGACTCCATGAAATATAATTCCCTAATGGGAAGAGTAATACAGAAGTGAGAGGACTGTGTCCAAGTCTGAGATTAAGTGATGAGACGAGGACCCTGGAGCTACATCTGTATAATGTGCAGGAGAGCAGTCAATTAGTAAAGCTTGTTACGGCAGCAGAGAAGCTTCCGTGGACAGGATCTACAGTATAACCGAGCCAGGAGCCATCCTTGCCCTTTATTTGGCCTTATGAATGCAGTAAAGCCAAATGAATCACTACAACAGTATGATAGTATTATAGCCACTTATACAGAATGGTGTTCTCTTGTCCTGTTTAACAATATAAGGGGCGAACACAGAAATGATAGGGACCCTATAGATAAACCCGGAATGGACACCACTCCCGGCTCAAAGCTTAGACAAATATATTCTTTATCCCATTTTTTGGTCCACATTTCTGTGCTGATTTATTTTATATAATATCTGAGAGCTATTTTTTCTGACTTCATAAATTATATAATTCTGGTTGGGCATAGCCACCACTAGGAGGAGCTCACTGCATAGGGATTTATACAGCTAGCATTGAACTCAGTGGACCACCTCCTACATATACACTGTATCCTTTAGAGTTTACCTTGTAGCAGTGGCTAATGAACGGGTTAAAGGGAAACTAAACCCAGAATCCAAACATAAAAAGAACAGCCAACAAAACCTACCATAATCTCCTTATGTGTGTTTGTTATTTGCTCTTGTCTTGTCAGATATCACAATAGCAGACCATAAAAAATAAACTTGAATAGCAGTGCAGCCATGTCTACTATCTCCTTTCTCTCCCTGGGATGCTAGTGCGTATTAGCCAGGAAGTTTAGTCTGGACAATTTTTGTCTAAACATTGAGAGTTGCTTTTTTTTATTTTTATGAATCTGCTAGTTAGGATTTGGTAACAGTGCTAGCTACAGTACCTGCTGTAGTACATAATAGTATCAGCCATAGAGCATACAGCTGAATAGCTAATCTGCCTATCCTACCTTCACTGCCCTCCTTTGGCTGGCCTGGTCTCCAGAGTCCTTGTTCCCCCTTTGGTGTCCGCAGCCTGTGCTCAGCTGCTAGGCCTCTCTCCTTGTTCCACAGGAAGTGCACACCTACCAGCTCTTCAAGGGCCAGCACATCTGTATTTTCACTAGCTAACAGCTAGACATCTCTGAGTTCTTAAAGCTCCTTTACCCAGGGAGATGTGCCAGAGCATTAGGTTTCATAGTTCACAAGTGACCAGTGAAGGTGCACTATTCAGATTGTCTGTCCGTGTACCGAACCTGTACCTGCACTCCCGACTCTGACCCTGCCTGTCTTGTCCTGTGTTTGCGACTTTTTTATGCCAGAAAACTGTCATAGTGGGAATGATATATTCCCCTCGTAGTGTATACAGAATGTCTGTACTAAGTGTGGCCTCCATTACATATCTGCAGAGGTTGTTACCCAGCTTTCCCTGACTGCTGAGTTCCATATTTGCCTATTTGTGTAGTGATAAATCCATTCATATAGCTAGACCAACTTGCTATTCAGGGTTCTGGTACAGCTGGGTGACAGCATTGTAGAGCTGCACTGGTGACAACAGATTATGTTGCCCTGGTACCATATGATAGATGTACACAGCATACCAGGGCAGCAATGTGTGGATTTTATATAACCAATATGCCCCCATCTCCACCCCACGGACACGGTTACCCAGATTTCTAAGGCCTGTTTTGCATCTGCGTTTTTCACATCTGCTTTTCCAGCAGAGGATCTCAATAAACACTCGAAAAACACTAAAATTTTTTCTTCATAACGGATGCAGCCGGTTGTATTATCAAAAACGGAAGCGTTTTTGATGATCCCTGCCGAGGTGTGAAAGTAGCCTAAGACTGCAGAGTGCCAGATCAGCCTGTTTATGAATTGGTTTATGCCAAGTAGTGTAGAACACCTAGCAGGATTTGCTAGCCAGGAGTCTGGAAAAGCTTATGTCACGGAAGGTGTTACAGAAAACTAGAAGACACAAATGAAGAGCCGACTGACTTGATCCAAAACTAAGGAACCAAAGGGTAAGCCCCGTAACAGCCCTAGCTCTCTCCCTTACTGCTCAGCCTATGCAAAAATCTCTATGGTAGATAATTGCATACCCTCGTTCCTTGACTGTATGACACCTGAACACCCTATAATAGTGAGGGGACACGACCACCGGCTCCCTACACTTAATACGGAGGGAGTCAGGGTCACCTAGGATCAAGCAAACAGGCAAACACAAATAAATGAACAGACTTATCTGTAGAAGCATCAGTTGTAGCATCCAGCATGCACACACTCCAGGAAGTTGTATAAACCGCAAAGTGATGAAGTATGGGAGGGGATTTAAAGAGATGCAATCAGTGCAACTAGATGACAGCTGAGAGAGGGAAACAAGATGACAAAACGAAAGCAAAACAAAAGAACCTCAAGCAGGAGGTTCTGAATAACGTCTGTCAGAGCTTCTCAGATGTCTGGCAGTGACAGCTGAGTATAAATCCCTGTGACAAATCCAAAGCCTTTCAGGTCCTGGGAAAGCTGGGTTACGGCCATGTCGAGCTGTTATAGACTACACTATTAGCATACTTCCTGCTTCCCATTCCTAAATAATGCCATAACTAGGTTACTACTATGTGGAACTGTAATAGATGGCAGAATACTAAATCGACCAAGATAAATCCCCCTCCTCACTCCTAAATAGTGTTATAGGTAGGCAGATTTTCCTTTCAGGCTCCTGGGAAAGTTGGGTTACTTGCACAATGTAAGAGTAATATTATCTGCACAGTGTATACAGCTCCACAAGACTAATAATCCAGCTTTCCCACACTGATGGATGTCAGATTTGGCTAGTTAGTGAGAATTCCTTCCAGCTTATGACAAACTTGACATTCAGATACCTGGGAAAGCTGGGTAGCACTGTCTGTAGTGTCAGTGCACTGGCACTGTTTAGTATACCTGCACACACATTCTGTAGCAGTCTGAAGATGTCCAAGAAGATAGAGGTGATCACAAACTTTCCTTAGCAAGTTATGTAGGGTTTAGTGTACCTTTAAGGGTGCAGTGTCCCACTCCTTAATAGTAGTGGGGCCCTGTATATATAAGGGTATTTGCAGAATGTCATTTTATAATATGTATGCATACTGCTGTAATTCCTTCTAACAGGCTGTTTACACCTTGCATGTAATTAGACACAACCAGTCACCCCCTAGGTGTTGCTGGCATCAATTATATACAGATGTTGCAGAGTTAACACTTAAACTCTTAACTCAAATTTCTTAACTCAATGCATACCTCCCAAGTGTCCCTCTTTGAAGGGTCAGTCCCTCTTTTTGACCCAAGTCTCTCTATCCCTCTTTGCACCATAAATGTCCCTCTTTTTGATATGAGGTATAGTTTTGCATTATTACATTTACAATATTGATCTAGAACGTGTTTCCCTGGTTTCTATCTATATATTAAAGCCCGCCTTGTATATTATTATCTTATTTGATGTCATTTTGATTTTAGAAATCTTTATATTCAGATAATTTTTGCGCTATTATATAAAAAAAAGCTATTGAAGTATATAAATATGCAGAAAAAGTGCACCTTTCAGATAATACACCATAAGTGTCCCTCTTTGTCCAAAAAGTTGGGAGGTATGTCAACTCAACACAACTAGTTTAGTTGACATGTCTAGTTAAGCATACATGTTAACTCTACTACATATGTATATAGGAGGTGCAAGGCAGAGTAAGTAGTTGGAGGAAGTGAGAGGAATGAGTCAGTGAAGTGCAGCAGATGAGAGCAGTAGAGTGCAGTCAGTTTAGTCTGACACCACAGCCAGACTGCAGAGTCAGACACCACAGCCAGACTGCAGAGTCAGACACCACAGCCAGACTGCAGAGTCAGACACCACAGCCAGACTGCAGAGTCAGACACCACAGCCAGACTGCAGAGTCAGACACCACAGCCAGACTGCAGAGTCAGACACCACAGCCAGACTGCAGAGTCAGACACCACAGCCAGACTGCAGAGTCAGACACCACAGCCAGACTGCAGAGTCAGACACCACAGCCAGACTGCAGAGTCAGACACCACAGCCAGACTGCAGAGTCAGACACCACAGCCAGACTGCAGAGTCAGACACCACAGCCAGACTGCAGAGTCAGACACCACAGCCAGACTGCAGAGTCAGACACCACAGCCAGACTACAGGGTCAGACAAAAACAGCAAGCTAACCAAAGCTAGGACCTACTGAACCCAGAATTAAAGGAAATCTGACAAGTAGCTACCCCTCTGAGTTGCAGAAGAAGAAAGAAGATGAACCTTTGGATGGCGCTGTCAGCAGGAGTCAGAAGCGGGTAGGTATTGATAACAATACTTTTTTATTTTCAGTCAACGCGTTTCAGGGGTGGAGACTCCCCTTCATCAGGACAGTATACAATATAAAACAGCATTCACATGTGGCGGTTATTTAAACTGAAAAAAGGCGCGTGGGGCCAAACAAAGGTGGAGCAAGGGGAGGGGGGAGGGGAGTGGGTGTGTATCTAAAAATATAGAGAGTTGTCGCCGGGCGCTCAGCTGTTTGCTGATCCTTTAGACATATGTATAGAATGGACCCGATTTGTTTTGAAACAAGAAAGTAGAGTATTTATATACAGGTCCTTCTAAAAAAATTAGCATATTGTGATAAAGTTCATTATTTTCTGTAATGTACTGATAAACATTAGACTTTGATATATTTTAGATTCATTACACACCAACTGAAGTAGTTCAAGCCTTTTATTGTTTTAATATTGATGATTTTGGCATAGAGCTCATGAAAAACCAAAATTCCTATCTCAAAAAATTAGCATATCATGAAAAGGTTCTCTAAACGAGCTATTAACCTAATCATCTGAATCAACTAATTAAGTCTAAACACCTGCAAAAGATTCCTGAGGCTTTTAAAAACTCCCAGCCTGGTTCATTACTCAAAACCGCAATCATGGGTAAGACTGCCGACCTGACTGCTGTCCAGAAGGCCATCATTGACACCCTCAAGCAAGAGGGTAAGACACAGAAAGAAATTTCTGAACGAATAGGCTGTTCCCAGAGTGCTGTATCAAGGCACCTCAGTGGGAAGTCTGTGGGAAGGAAAAAGTGTGGCAGAAAACGCTGCACAACGAGAAGAGGTGACCGGACCCTGAGGAAGATTGTGGAGAAGGACCGATTCCAGACCTTGGGGGACCTGCGGAAGCAGTGGACTGAGTCTGGAGTAGAAACATCCAGAGCCACCGTGTACAGGCGTGTGCAGGAAATGGGCTACAGGTGCCGCATTCCCCAGGTCAAGCCACTTTTGAACCAGAAACAGCAGCAGAAGCGCCTGACCTGGGCTACAGAGAAGCAGCACTGGACTGTTGCTCAGTGGTCCAAAGTACTTTTTTCGGATGAAAACAAATTTAGCATGTCATTCGGAAATCAAGGTGCCAGAGTCTGGAGGAAGACTGGGGAGAGGGAAATGCCAAAATGCCTGAAGTGATGGTCTGGGGTGCCATGTCAGCTGCTGGTGTTGGTCCACTGTGTTTTATCAAGGGCAGGGTCAATGCAGCTAGCTATCAGGAGATTTTGGAGCACTTCATGCTTCCATCTGCTGAAAAGCTTTATGGAGATGAAGATTTCACTTTTCAGCACGACCTGGCACCTGCTCACAGTGCCAAAACCACTGGTAAATGGTTTACTGACCATGGTATTACTGTGCTCAATTGGCCTGCCAACTCTCCTGACCTGAACCCCATAGAGAATCTGTGGGATATTGGGAAGAGAAAGTTGAGAGACGCAAGACCCAACACTCTGGATGAGCTTAAGGCCGCTATCGAAGCATCCTGGGCCTCCAGAACACCTCAGCAGTGCCACAGGCTGATTGCCTCCATGCCCGCGCCGCATTGAAGCAGTCATTTCTGCAAAAAGATTCCCGACCAAGTATTGAGTGAATAACTGAACATAATTATTTGAAGGTTGACTTTTTTTTGTTTTAAAAACACTTTTCTTTTATTGGTCGGATGAAATATGCTAATTTTTTGAGATAGGAAATTTGGGTTTTCATGAGCTGTATGCCAAAATCATCAATATTAAAACAATAAAAGGCTTGAACTACTTCAGTTGGTGTGTAATGAATCTAAAATATATGAAAGTCTAATGTTTATCAGTACATTACAGAAAATAATGAACTTTATCACAATATGCTAATTTTTTGAGAAGGACCTGTATTAAGTTGCTCTGGGATATAGCAATGCTGTAATGCTTAAAAAATTGGGCCATATTTAAAATGCTTGTGGATGGATCAGTCTAGTAATAAAAGATTTTTGGGGGAAAAAAGGCTAGGCATCAAATGGTATAAAGCATGGTGGTTATATAGACAGTAAAAAAAAAAAAAATATATATATATATATATATATATATATGATAGGACACCTATAACCAAATATATATATATATATCAATATATATCAATATATATATATATATATATATATATATATAATATATAGAAAATACAACAACATATATATAAAAATAAAAAGGAAATAAAATTATATATATGATAATATACATCTCATGTCGAAATGAATGGATAAAATGCAATGAATGGTGCAGGGGGTGGTGTAAAGCATGGTGGTTATATTGATTAGAGATAAAAACATATATAAAATATGTATATCTTGATAAATGAATAAATTATATATTATTGTATATATATGTATGTGTAGATAAAATTATACATATATACACATCAGCACATACACAAAATTGCACCATGATCTATATGAATATATATAAAAGAATCCCGCTGTAAATAAAAATACATATGTTGGTGGATAAAATGGGGGGGGAGGAAGGGGGGTTGTTAGCTGATTTATTAAAAAAGTTAGTGGTATGGGGGGGAGCAATATCAGGAGATTAACCTGATTAGAATCCGAGGGAGAAAGTACATTCCGGCGCTACTGATACAATGTTGTAGTTATTTCATAGGGCTGTATCGATTGTCCATAATAGACACAGTTTCACAAATGTAACTAGCAGGGATTTTTTAGGCAGTGATGTGGGACTGCAGATGTTTGTTACATAAAGATAGAAATAGAGATGTAAAACTGAGGCCACCCTTAACCCTTGTCGAATCCAACATTCAGAAAGAAGTATAAATATAGTAGCCTAGAATATTATAGAGTGTTCTGTTATATGGGCCCCTCGCGTGGGGGGATCTTTTAATCTTCAAGGTGGACTACCAGGCGACGAGAGGATGTCCTTTGAAAAAGTTTATACTAGAGGATGGTCTCGTTTATTTCATTCAGCCCTTGGGGCGCAAGGGTATCTAATTGGTACATTCAATAGACTTCTCGTCGCTGTAATGTACTGAACCGATTGTATGGGTTTTGCGGTATGTAATCAATTGGTGTGATCTTGATAGGATGTTTTTCTTTCTCTGATGCGGAGGCACAATGTCTGGAGAGGCTATGTTTTTGATAATGTTTTTGGATGTTGTGCCTATGTTGGTTTAGCCTGCAATGTAACTCCTGGGTGGTGCGGCCTATGTATTGAAGCCCACAGCTACACTCAATTAAATAGATTACATAGCTGGACTGGCATGTCAGGTGATGCTTTATCATGAAGGTGGTCCCATTCTTATTGGACGAAAAATGTGTACATTTATTGGTTATGGTTTTACAGCATAGGCACCGACTCTTTCCACATTTGTAGCTGCCTAGTTTTTTGGGTGGTAACTGTGGTACAGCTGAACTGGCTTTTTTACGTTGTTTCGGCTTGCTGGGGGCAAGTAGGTTCTTAACCGTCGGGGCTCTCCTGTAGATCATTCTAGGCTTAGGGGGCAGGTGTTTTGCAAGGTATGGATCCTGTAGTAGGATATGCCAGTATTTTGAAAAAATTGTGCGTATGTTATTGTTTGATGTGTTGAACTGTGTGACAAAGTTTATATTCATTTCTGTATGTGTCCCTTTTCTGTTTGTGGGCTGTAGACAGGTTTCTTGTGTGTCAGTGATGGTTCTCTTGTAGGCGTTTTTTATAAGTTTCCTTGGGTAGCCTTTCTCGATAAAACGTTTTTTAAGGATTTTTGCCTGATTTTTAAAAACACTATCAAGGGTACAGTTTCGCCAGATTCGTTTGTATTGGCTATATGGAATGTTTTCCAACCATTTTCTGTTATGAAAACTTGAAAAATTAATATAACTATTTGTGTCAATGGATTTGAAGTATGTTTGAGTGGCCAGTTGATTATTTTTGGTGGAGATAATGATATCTAAAAATTCAATCTCACTTTTACTGTATTTCGGGGTGAATTTAATTCCCCAACCTGTATTGCTTATATTATTGCAGAACTGTAAAGCAGTATTTTCGTCACCGTCCCATATGATAAAGATATCGTCGATGTACCTTTTGTAGTATACGAGTTGTTGGATCCGGGGTGTAATGTTTTGGATATGTAGCCTTTCAAATTCCCCCATAAAAAGATTTGCGAAAGATGGCGCTATTTTGGTCCCCATAGCGGTACCTCTGCGTTGATGGTATGTTACGCTATTATAGATAAAAAAAGTTGTTCTCCAAAATGAAGCGGAGACTGTCTATAAGAAAAGTTACTTGGGGTGGTTTTAGGATGGGATCTCCCTCTAAAACTGTTTTTATACACTGTATGCCCAGGTTATGTTGAATGTTTGAATAGAGGGCTGTGACGTCCATAGTGAATAGTGCGTATGAATCTTTCCAGGTGATGTCTTTTAGTTCCCGAATTAGCTGACTAGAATCGTGAAGAAAACTGGGTAGTATGCGCACATATGGTTGCAAGAAAAGATCTAGATAGTGTGGGAGGTTACTTGTGGCGCATTTTATGTTTGACACAATTGGTCTGCCAGGTGGGTGCGTTGTATTCTTGTGTATCTTAGGGAGGTGATAAAAATAGGGGGTACGGGGGGCTCTTGGCATTAGGAAGTTTTTTTCTTTTTTGTTTATGTAATTTCTATCATGGGCGTCCTTTATTATTTTTATGAGATCTTTATTTATACCTGGAAAGGGATTTTCTGACACTTTTTCGTAGTAAGCCGTGTCATTGAGGATATTTTGTGCCTCCTTCTTATAGTCCGCAAAATCTTGGATAACTATCCCACCCCCAACCTAGGCAGCAGCGCAGGCACCCCGCACGCTGATCGGGAAAATCAGCACAAGCTTCATATAGGTGTTGTGACTTTTCACAACATCTTCTGGTAAGAGTTTTTATCTATCTCTTGCACCTATTATCATACAATACCACACATGAGGCGCTGCCTCCTATCTCTCTTTTATCTACCCCTCTGAGTTGCCTCAAAAGAAGAATACAAGTAACTCAGAGTGATGAGAGAGTATAAGGAGAGACTAGTGGAGGCGAGAGTGGTACCTCGGCCTATGGACTCCATTAGCACCCGATGTGAGACAGGAGCACAGTGAAGTATAAGCTGTATTTGGAGAAGTAGTTTAAGCCTTTTATTGTTTTAATATTGATGATTTTGGCATACAGCTCATGAAAACCCAAAATTCCTATCTCAAAAAATTAGCATATCATGAAAAGGTTCTCTAAACGAGCTATTAACCTAATCATCTGAATCAACTAATTAACTATAAACACCTGCAAAATATTCCTGAGGCTTTTAAAAACTCCCAGCCTGGTTCATTACTCAAAACCGCAATCATGGGTAAGACTGCCGACCTGACTGCTGTCCAGAAGGCCATCATTGACACCCTCAAGCAAGAGGGTAAGACACAGAAAGACATGTCTGAAGGAATAGGCTGTTCTCAGAGTGCTGTATCAAGGCCCCTCAGTGGGAAGTCTGTGGGAAGGAAAAAGTGTGGCAGAAAACGCTGCACAACGAGAAGAGGTGACCGGACCCTGAGGAAGATTGTGGAGAAGGACCGATTCCAGACCTTGGGGGACCTGCGGAAGCAGTGGACTGAGTCTGGAGTAGAAACATCCAGAGCCACCGTGTACAGGCGTGTGCAGGAAATGGGCTACAGGTGCCGCATTCCCCAGGTCAAGCCACTTTTGAACCATAAACAGCGGCAGAAGCGCCTGACCTGGGCTACAGAGAAGCAGCACTGGACTGTTGCTCAGTGGTCGAAAGTACTTTTTTCGGATGAAAGCAAATTTTGCATGTCATTCGGAAATCAAGGTGCCAGAGTCTGGAGGAAGACTGGGGAGAGGGAAATGCCAAAATGCCTGAAGTGATGGTCTGGGGTGCCATGTCAGCTGCTGGTGTTGGTCCACTGTGTTTTATCAAGGGCAGGGTCAATGCAGCTAGCTCTCAGGAGATTTTGGAGCACTTCATGCTTCCATCTGCTGAAAAGCTTTATGGAGATGAAGATTTCATTTTCCAGCACGACCTGGCACCTGCTCACAGTGCCAAAACCACTGGTAAATGGTTTACTGACCATGGTATTACTGTGCTCAATTGGCCTGCCAACTCTCCTGACCTGAACCCCATAGAGAATCTGTGGGATATTGGGTAGAGAAAGTTGAGAGACACAAGACCCAACACTCTGGATGAGCTTAAGGCCGCTATCGAAGCATCCTGGGCCTCCATAACACCTCAGCAGTGCCACAGGCTGATTGCCTCCATGCCACGCCGCATTGAAGCAGTCATTTCTGCAAAAGGATTCCCGACCAAGTATTGAGTGCATAACTGAACATAATTATTTAAAGGTTGACTTTTTTTGTATTAAAAACACTTTTCTTTTATTGGTCGGATGAAATTTGCTAATCTTTTGAGATAGGAATTTTGGGTTTTCATGAGCTGTATGCCAAAATCATCAATATTAAAACAATAAAAGGCTTGAACTACTTCAGTTGTGTGTAATGAATCTAAAATATATGAAAATCTAATGTTTATCAGTACATTACAGAAAATAATGAACTTTATCACAATATGCTAATTTTTTTAGAAGGACCTGTATGTGCACCGCTTATCATATGTACAGCGCTATGGAATGAATGGCGCTTTAATAATAAATAATAATAATAAGTTACCACAGCCTGAGTGTGACCAGAGTCAATACCTCAAAGAGCCTGTTATTAGGATTACAGATACAACTATCTTTTGATGTCCTTTGAATGGATTACACCTACAGCTTTGCATTGCAATAATCTGATTCTCAGTAAATGTTCCAGTTATTTATTCGAACTGACTCCTCTTTATTTCTCCATCTCATTTGCACCCAAGAGTGCTGGCACTACCACATCAGGGACCCTGCCTTCCCTGCAACTTAAACCCTATACCATCAAGGGCTCTTCAACCAACATCTGGCAGGAGATTCCTCAACACCAGAGTGTGCCCTGAAGGAATCCGGTGCCTTCCTTTCCATCACTGCATGCCGGCCCAGGGAGCTGCAGTAAACCGTATCAACTACTACCCCCATCAGGCCACCGCACTCACATGCCCCTGCGGGCCGGTCTCTGCAAGGACTCATGCACACGAAAGTGTGCCGGCCGTGCCCATGTTGAGGCCAGCAAACAGTGGGTCCGCAATATATGGGCATCGGCCATATCTGCACCGTATCATGGATGCAGACCTATTCACTTGAATAGGTCTTCAATCCGGAAGATACAGAGCGGAATGCCATGGAAGCACTATGGAGCGCTTTCATGGCATTTCCCTCTGTGCCGCCACACTGCAAAAAAATAAAATGTGCTCTATTTTTTTGCAGTGCAGACGGATCGCGGACCCATTCAAGTTGAATGGGTCTGCTTCCGTCAGTGCAGGGCACATGGTTGGTGTCCGTGCATTGGGGACTTCAATTTGCATGGCACAGGTTTGTGTGCATGAGCGCTAAGTGTGGGTCATGTGATTATTGAGTTAGCATGCCATAGCAATCATCACATTTAGGCCTCATGCACACGACCGTATGCCAACCGGGCCCGTATTGCGGTCCGCAAACAGCGGGTTCGCAAAATACAGGCCCCGGACGTTCTGGCACCTCATCACAGATGCAGACCCATTCAAGTGGGAATGTCCGACCTGGAAGGTCGGTGCGGAACAGAACTAAGAAGGTCGGTGCGGAACTAAGGAGTTCTTCCGTGGGGTTTTGGTCCGTGCCTCCGCACTGCAGAAAAGTAGTGCATGCATCCGGACTGTCGGATGCGAATCGCGGACCCCATTTAAGTGGGCCCCACGGCCAGTGCTGTGCATTGTGGACCGCAGTTTGCGGTCAGCAGCATGGGCCCCGCCGGCACATGGTCGTGTGCATGAGCCCTTAGGTGCATACTGGCATATCATGCAACATTAAGTCACATAATAATAGTTCTACAGTTCTACATGGGTGGTATTGCCATGCATCAGGGTCCCCGGGGCCCATCAGAGAAAATTATTATTGGCTACCAACCCCTCTATCATCAATAATGTCTAATAGAAATAGTAAAAGAAATAGACCCTATTGGCAAGTGATTATCTCTAAAGGCAGCTCCAAATGTTATGTTTCTCTCCAGGACCTTTGGAGCCCACTGTGGCATCAGAGCTTTGGCCCACCGGAGAATCCTCTGCTGCTCTGGTAGGCCAGTCCGACTCTGACAACAGTACCCTATGGCAACATTACAGGCCAAAGGATATGTTTCTCTTCGTATAAGAGGGGGTGCACTTATTTTCAATGCGCTTACATGCAATCTGTATGTCTGAACCCAAACTTATACCATCAGTGTGTTTTAAAGGGGATGTCCCATAAAAAATATTCTACAGTTGTCAAACCAGCAATGGGATCTGAATACTTCTGTAATTACACAAATTTCTCGTCCTCACTGAAACAGAAGAACATGCTCAGTTCCATCCTCCAACTGCCACCAGTTGCGGCAGAAAGGACACCCCCCCCCCTGAGAAAAGACACTTCCCCTAAGCAGAACAGTTGGGGCAATGAATGGGGAGATCTCTGGACCCATGTGAGGTGCAGGGCTGGTTCTAGCTTTGTTAGAAAGAGATTGTCGTGTATTATATGATGTCTGACTTTCATATTATTCACGGTATAACCCCTTTAAAGTGGTTCTCCGGGCTCTCATTTATGAGGATAGGTCATCAATATCAAATCATGGGGTCTGACAACCGGCACCCCCGCTGATCAGCTGTAGGAGGAGATGCACCTAAACCCTGGAGTACCCCTTTAAGTGCATGATATTCTGTAGGTGCCTGCCGTACCTCTGTGTGCATGATATTTTCATGCAGGGGCAAAACCAAATTGTGTCTTTGCTTGTGCTGTGTGATCCCCTAGAACAGTGTGGGACATGGAGGTGATTGAACCTAATTGTAGACCTGATAAGGAGTCCATGTGTCTGAGCGCCATTGTGTGCATGAGGCCTAATACCTACTAAAGCCGAGGAGCCCATCCTGACAAGCCTCAGCTCACACCGCAATCAGCAGCAAAAAATAACAACGCCTATATAATACTAATAATAGCAGCCTCTGACTGCACAGGACCTCCTATATACACGGACACAGCTGCGGCGTCCTGCTTTCCATGTACTTGGCATTCTGTGCACAGCAGCCCTGCAACTAATAAGTAGGACAGGGCTCTTCTTATGCCAATATGCCCAGTCCCTGCACAGCGGGACCAGAAACGACATGCATTCTCCAATAGTGACATCATACACCGGGCAGCGTCTCATGCATGCAGTCTCAGCTGGGATACGAGGGGCTTCACCATTAAAGAGGGATCATTTTGCAGCTGCACGGTACATGACAAAAGACCCCGGGCCCTGATCATCTCTCTGTCAGGGTGACGGTCATGAATGAACTCGAGAAAGGAAGGGGTAAAAGGCTGGTCACCCGGAAAAACAACTGTCACTGCCTACAGGATGTAGAGTTTATGGCGCTGTCATTCCCAGAGCTAGGCGGGTACAGCGGGCACATTACACCCAGCACAGGGCAGCAGCAAGAGCAGCATTCCTTACCGTGCACACCTGCAGCAGCCTGTGGAGTGTGTGGAGCCGACGGTGTCAGAGGGAGGCGTCTGGAGGACAATAACAACCCCTCAGTCCCCATAGGTCCAGTGTGAACCGTTCCCTCCCTGCTGCTGCCCTATTAGTCGCATCTTTTAACCCTTAATTTGCCATCACCTAGCAGTTGCTCACAGCATCCTTCACGTTGTGGCTTGTAATATGCAGGATGATTAATACGGAGCCCTTCAGCCTAGTCTGTCTATATATCTAGTATACAGAAAATCACAGGTGGAAATATAGGGATTTCCTTCTACAAATGAATATACTGTGATTTAGTGAACGAATTTGAGGTAAAAACCTGCGATTCTACCACTCAGGGAATCTTCTGGTAAATGGATCAATAGCACAGATTTTTCATTTTCTGATAGTTTGCTACAATGTATCAGTAAGGCCTCTTTCACACAACCGTATGGTGTTTTGCTGTCAGTTTTTCACTGATCTGTTGTTCCGTTTTTTTAGTTTTTTTCCGTTTTGTTTCCGTTTCTGTTCCATTTTTCCGTTCCGTTTTTCCGCATGGCATATACAGTATACAGTAATTACATAGAAAATATTGGGCTGGGCATAAAATTTTCAATGGATAGTTCCGCAAAAACGGAACGGATACGGAAGACATACGGATGCATTTCCGTATGTGTTCTGTTTTTTTTGCAGACCCATTGATTTGAATGGAGCCACGGAACGTGATTTGCGGGCAATAATAGGCCATGTTCTATCTTTGAACGGAAATACGGAAACGGAATGCATACGTAGTATATTCGTTTTTTTTTGCGGAACCATTAAAATAATTGGTTCCGAATACGGTCCGTATACAGAACGCAAAAAACGTTTGTGTGAACGAGCCCTTAAATGGAGCCACGGAACCATGATTTGCAGACAATAATGGGACATGTTCTATCTTTCAACGGAACGGAAAAACTGAAATATGGAAACGGAATGCATACAGAGTACATTCGTTTTTTTTGCGAAACCATTGAAATGAATGGTTCCTTATACGGTACGTATACTGAACGCAAAAAACAGCCCGTGTCTATACCTCCCAACTGTTCCGGATCCGGTAGGACAGTCACGGATTTCTGCGGTGGTCTCGTGTTCCCAGGAGGTATGTCCCACTGCGTCCTGCGGATAGGAAACGGATGTAAAATACGGTCATATTGATAAGGGGTGGGGGATTTATTTTCCTATTTCTTTCTGATATATGGTGAAACTTTTAAAGGGATGCAATCTGACCCCATTAACTATAAGGCCTCATCCATATTTCCGTGTCAGCGACACATCTGTGAGAAAAAACGTACATGTTTCATTTGTGAAGATGTCCGTGAAGGATCCGTGGTTGGTCCGTGTGTCCGTTTTTATCTTCTGTGTGTCATCCGATATTTACGGACGTTGCTCAACTGAAAATTACGTTCCAAAGAATCTCCTATCTGTCTTCAGTGTAAAATGCCATCCGTGGTGTTTCCGTGATTTTCATGGACCCGTAGACTATAATGGACATTCTTGGTCCGCATCACGGATCAAAATAGTGCATGTCTCCATGATAAAAAAAGACTGAAATGTGAACAGACACATTTAAATCAATGGGTACGTGTGCTGTCCATGGAAAATGTGGACAGCACACGTCAGTGAAAAGCGGAAATGTGGACAAGGCCTAATGGGCACCGGTGGAGATCCGGCAGCAACCAGGCATATATGTAGAGAAGCGGCTGGACAGATACCGCTGCGCCTGCCGGATGTGAGGGACGCTACTGTGCATAGTGGAATTTTATGTAAAGCTCCTTGAGGATCACTATCGTCATGGCGGTATTTAATATTGGAAACTTTAACCACTTCAGTGCTGGAGGATTTCTCCCCCTTTATTTATCATATTATTCCGTTTTATTAGCTCTTTCTGGGATTTCTTGCATTTTTTTATTTGCCACTTTTAACCAAGCGACATAAACAGCCTTTGTGGGTTGATACAAGTCATTTTTTTGTGGGTCGATACGAGTCATTTTTTTAAGATTGAGGTACAAATACCTTTCATTATTTTTGGGGAGCGGTGGGGGGGGGGAGCAGTTATGCTCATCAATTTTGTGTAAGAGTTAAATCTCATGTTAACGTCATTGCACGGATACCATATATGTGTGGGATTTTCTTAACTCCCTTGGTGACATTTGAGGTAACTATACATCACAACGCAGGAAGGGGGGTATAGAGAGGGCTCAGGAGGCTGAACTGTATGCGAGACGGGTGTCAGCTATGCTATACAGCTGACACCTTACTCTTACTAGGATTGGGGATAACTACGATCCCATCCATTTCACCCCTCAGATGCTGTAGTCCCAGGTGCCTACTGCAGGGCTTAAAGGAGTTGTCCTGTCTAGGAGCGAGTAGCGACAACGTCGAACGTGTGACCTATAAAAATAAAATATAAAACACTTACCTTTCTGTGCTCCTGCTGTGTCATACCCCAAGCAGATGTGACCACTGAGGATTGTGATTCACCACAGCGATCATGGGACTAAGTCACTTCCTGGTCTTGTAGGGACCACAAACAGCTGGGAAACAGCGGCACAGGGTTGGCAGGACCATGGACTGGTGAGTTTTTTTATTTATTTTTTGTGGGCGGGCAACCCCCTTTAATAGGAAGATGTCACAATCCCCATAGGCTACAATATTAAATTACAGAAAATGTGAAAATTTGTAAATGTTTATTTTTTATTTTTTTTAGGACATTAGAAAGCTTAGAATTTTAGACGCAATATTTTAAAATGTTAAAGAAAATTTCCCAAATTAACTTCTTTAAAGACCAGTTTAGTTTTGAAGTTACTTTGTGGGGCTTATATAATAGAAACCACCCATAAATTGCCCCATTTTAGAAACTACTCCCCTGAAACCATTAAAAACTGATTTTAGAAATGTTAGCCCTTTAGGCCATTTTAATTAATTTTTTTTCCTGTAACACAGCAAGGGTTGACAACAAAACAAACTTTAATATTCATTACCATGATTTTGCAGTTTACAGAAACACCCCATATGTGGTCATACACTGCTGTATGGGCACACAGCAGGGATCAGAAGAAAAGGAGCGCCATATCGTTTTTGGAGGGCAGATGTTGCTGGAATGGTCTTTGGTCGCCATGTTGTATTTTAAGAGGCCCTAAGGTATCCCTACAGTGAAAACCTCCAAAAAGTGACTACATTTCGGAAACTACACCACCCAAGGAATTTTTTAAGGGGTGTAGTGAGCACTTTGACTCCACATTTAATTCATAACACTTGAATGTAAAAATGAAATTATTTTTTTTACAATAAAATGTCACTTTCTTTTTCACAAGGGATAACAAGAGAATATCACCCCTCAATTTTCTACCCATTTTCTTCTGTATACAGTAACGCTGCATTTGCGGTCGTAAACTGCTGTTTGGGGAAGAAGTATTTTCTAATATGGAATTTGCATAACATATTTTAAGAGCCATAACTTTTTTTATTTTTTGGTTGACTGAGATGTATGAGAGCTATTTTTTTGTGGAACACGTTGTATTTTTTATTGGCACCATTTTGGGGTACATTTGACTCTGATTGCTTTTTCTCAAAATTTTGGGAGGTCAGGTGGGCAAAAATAGAAATCCTATCAGTGTTTTTTATTTTTATGGGGTTCACCATGTGGTACATATGATATGATAACTTTATTCTGCCAGTCAATACAATTATGGTGATAGCAATTTTTTTTTAAAATTTTTTGTTTTACTACTTTTGCAATAAAATCACTTTTTTAATAAAAACTGTACTTTTAATTAAGACTGTACTTTATATGGTACCATTTTTGGGGAACCAAGTACATACAACTTTTTGATCATTTGATTTGTTTCTTTTAAGAGGTGAGGTGGCATTTTTTTTTTTTTTTATGGGATTCACCTGATGGGGTATGTGATATTTTTACAGAGATGGTTGTTACGGACGAGACAATATCAAATATGTATATTTTTTCAGTTTTACACAATAAGAACCTTTTTTTTTTTTTCAATCATGCTTTTGTGTCACCATTTAAATTTTTTTTTTTCCATTTTTCTGGTGATTGTTTTGTGTGAGGGCTCGCTTTTTGTGGGATAAGGTGACATTTTCAATGGTACCATTTTGGGGTACATATGACTTTTTGATCATTTGATATGTTTTTTGGGGAGGTGATATGACTAGAAATAGCTGTTTTGGCATAGTTTTTTTTTTTTTTTTTTTACGGTGTTCACCTGATGGGGTAGATCACGTGATATTTTTACAGAGCCGGTTGTTACAAATGCGACAATATCAAATATGTCTATTTTTTCTATTTTTTACACCTGAAACTTTTTTTTTTTTTTTTTATAAAACAATTCTTTTTTTTTTTTTTTTACTTTGTGTCCCCCCTGAGGTCATACGACACATCACTTTTTATTTCTTTATTTATTTTTACTGCTTATTTCTCCTGTAACTGACATAGTAGCCCCAGTTAAGCCTCATTCACATGTCCGTGGTCAGTGATGCATCCGTGAAGATGTCTGTGAAGGATCCATGTTGGGTTTGTGGGTTTGTTTTTAGCTGTCCGTGTGTCATCCATGTTTCACTGACACTGCACTGCTGAAAAATAATTTTCAAAGCATCTCTTCCTAATGATCCGTGAAACATGGATGCAACACGAATGGAATCCGTGGTTTTCCCGGACTCTTAGACTATAATGGGCGTGATGGATCCGTGAACATGGACAAAACAGAGCATGCATCTGTGCTAAAATAAAACTGACCCATGGGTCGTGATAAAACACTGATGTGTGAATACACACAATAAAATGAATGGGGACGTCTGCTGTCAGTGGAGAACACGTACAGCACACGTCGGTGGCAATACAGTGCAGAGCTGATCTACAGACCAGGCAGCTCCTGCAGTCTCCTGGCCTTGGCAGTGACATGACCGCTCGGGTCTGGAACAGGAAATGGTATAGTGCTTCCCGATCTGTATATGCAGCACTCATTCAGTGCTGTGTATAGAGCTGTTCACGTCACTCCCTGAAAAAAATAGTAAAAAGAGATCAAAAAGTCATATACACTCGATGCAAAATCAATAAAAACTACGGCTCGCCTCACAAAAAAACAAGCCTTTACACAGCTTTGTAGATGGAAAATATTATGAGCATCAGAATATGGCAACGCAAAGCAAAAACATTTTAGAAAGTTATTACAGGTTTCTCCAAATAACGAGCAATGGAGGGGGAATTTGTGTTGCCATAGGGAGTATGGAAAGAAAAGAGCCAAAGATGTCTTTGTGGCAAGCTGTAGAGGTGAGAGATATCTGGAAGAACGTGGGGAAAGCAAGTGACTCCAAACAGAAGACATTGCCTGTGAGTGACATTCAATATCACACACAACCTGGTGTGGCACTGTGTCTGGAAGAAAGAAGCCACGTTTTCTACTCTTGTACCATCCTTTCAAAGTGGACCTGTCAAATTTAGGTTTCTGCTTTAGATTTGGAATCCACAAGCCACCTTCTCCACAATACCCACCGTGTGTGGGGATTTCGTGAAATCCCATCCACTTTGCTGCTACTATAAATGCTGCAGATTTTCCATCCAAGATACTGAGGAGGAAAATCAACACCCTAAGGCCTCTTTCACACGGGCGTCGCGTGCGACGGCCAGATAGGATGCGGGTGCGTCGCAGGAAAATCGTGCAATTTTGCCTGCGAGTGGGGTGAGTTTTGTATACGATTGCATTGCGTTCTTCAGTTTTTTCCACGCGAGAGCAATGCATTTTGCACGCGCGTGAGAAAAAACTGAATGTGGTACCCAGACCCGAACTTCTTCACTGAAGTTCAGGTTTGGGATCGGTGTTCTGTAGATTTTAATATTTTCCCTTATAACATGGTTATAAGTGAAAATAATAGCATTCTGAATACAGAATGCATAGTAAAATAGCGCTGGAAGGGTTAAAAAATAGAAAAAAATTTACTCACCTCATCCAATTGATCACGCAGCCGGCATCTCCTTCTTTCTTCTTCTTTCAGGACCTGCCACTCACCACGTGGGTCTTTTGCAGGTCCTGAAAGATGAAGAAAGAAGACGATGCCGGCTGCGCAAACAACAGGATGAGGTGAGTTATTTTTTTTTATTTTTTAACACCTCAATCTACATTTTAGTAAGCATTCTGTATTCAGAATGCTATTATTTTTACTTATAACCATGTTATAAGGGAAAATAATACAGGGAATACACTTTAATGGGGCCCGGGGTTGCTTTCATCCCTATCATCTCCTAGCAACCATGCGTGAAAAGCGCACCGCATCCGCACTTGCTTGCGGATGCCTGCAATTTTCACGCAGCCCTATTCATTTCTATGGGGCCTGAGTTGCATGAAAAACGCAGACGATAGAGCATGCTACAATCTTCACGCAACACACAAGTGATGTGTGAAAATCACCACTCATCTGCACAGCCTCATTGAAGTGAATGGGTCCGGATTCAGTGCGGGTGCAATGCGTTCATCTCACGCATTGCACCCGCGCGGAATTCTCGCCCATGTGAAAGGGGCCTAAGGGAACCAGGGGACTTGAAGAGGTATGAGGGACATTTAGGGTACGGACAAGTTTCCGGATTCAGTTTTGGAAGCAACAATCAGCAGTGGATCATAAAAGCAGGTGAAGTATAAGGCACAGATACCACTTCTCCACTTTTTTTAATTTACTCCTAGTTTTGACTTCCAAAGCTGCATCAGAAACCTGACCGCGTAGCCGTGGCCTTATCGAAGCATTTTTGCTGGTTGGTCAGTGAAAATACTGAGTACTATTCGTAGTACCTGTTCCACTTACATCAGATAAAACTTATGAGGTTTCAAGAAGTTTTTATAAAAAAAAATCCTTTCCTTTTCTAAAAGGTGTTGAAAAAGAACCGAGCTGAATTTTTAGCCTAAACCGGATTCATCCACAGAGTGAGCGCCATTACCCAGCTCACAGCGGAGAGATACCGGCACACCATTAAAGGGGCCCCTTCTGTTCGAGAAGATTCACATTAACTGGAGAAGAACAAAACATTTGTATGCTCCCATTCCTTTTCATCTTTTTTTAGCTGTGATCCGCCGGG
The DNA here is from genome assembly GCF_014858855.1 of Bufo gargarizans. Lineage (NCBI taxonomy): Eukaryota > Metazoa > Chordata > Amphibia > Anura > Bufonidae > Bufo > Bufo gargarizans. The sequence goes on along the minus strand of NC_058080.1, from coordinate 677,069,687 downwards.
CTCCTCTTCTGTCATCCAAGATGGCCGCATCGATTCTCAGACTACCTGATGTGCGCACTGTGAATTGGTAGCCCTGCTCTCAGATTGGCCAGCACTGTTCACATCAGCCATCTTGGGTGGCAGAAGAGGAGCCCAAGAACTGGTGGATCTTCAGCTGAAAAGGAGGCCACCGGGTAAGTGTTCTGCTCGTTCTCCAGTTCACGTGAATTTTTTTCTTAAAGGTTTGCTTTATTAAGATCTGTAATAAAATGTATTTAAAAAATAAATAAAAAAAACGTTCACTTATTTGCACTCGTGATGAATGGTAACACCATATTTAAAAGAGTTGTTATCTTCTGGGGGTCTTTAGACAGACCACCCCGTAGCCAGACTTGTGGAGGGAGGTATACTTACCTGCTCCCCGCCACTGACTCCTTCACTCTCCCACTGCTGTAGTCCTTGGTCCCCCTCCATCAACATCCAGTTTCATGCTGCTACAGAAAATAAATGACCACAGCGGTGTCGTAGATGGGTCCCAATTGACAGAAGGTGGGACAACAGAAGTAGGCAGGGTCAACATATGTAGGCAGGGACAACAGAAGTAGGCGTGGTCAGCAATACTGTAGTGCAGCACAAAATACCGCCCCCGCAGAACCAAATACCACAGTGCAGCACAAAATACTGGCACCCATGCCACAATTGAATTCAGGGGGGCACCTGCGGCTGCTGACCAGGTGCATAAATGTCTGATGCTCCTACATTAATTAAATGTGCGATCATTTATGATCAATCTCAGAAACAAAATCACAGAAAACAAATAATATTGCACACAATAGATGCAAGCATTATATATAGACTAAGCCCTCATTCTGATATAATAAAATCTGATACTCTTAGCCAATATATTTTGATCAAAACACATCTGTGCCCACCTACCCCCGCCAGTCAGGCAGGTCCTACTCTAAACCTACCTATGCCGTTGGGCATCTATGTTCAGGAGCGCAGACTGTGCACATATGGTGTGCTGCTCCTAGTCACCTCTATGTGCATCATGCAACCATTGCGAGGAGGAGAACACACACCTATATGTACCACCTAACCAAGGCGGTCCGTTTGATTGGAAGGGCAAAAGTGCACAGGAATGCTACTCCAATCCCAGACATTGGAGGCATATAGCTAAGATATTTTTATCATTCTTGTAAGAATGAATGGAGGGTAGCTGCACATGCATGGTGCGGGGTCTGTTCTCAGTATAGGTGCTAGCGATATGCCCCCAATGTCTAACATGGGTCAACCCAAAGGCTGAGAGCATTAGATCTTTATGTACCTGGCTGGGTGGCTTCCTGGGCATCATCCCACCGGGAAGTTTTCCTGTAGGGTCTATGGCCAGTCCACCCTTGGCTGTAGCAGTCTCAACCAAATGTTGACAGCGGGGGACCCTATAAGCAGATAAGTGTGCTCCCCTCTGCAGGTCCAGACAGGAGAGGGGAGGGATGGGGTCTGCCAAAAGTTTTGCTATGGTGCACTGATTTCTGTGTATGAAATGAAGCAAATTCTGGCAGCAGTCCTCTGCTTATCTGCTCCTATTTTGTAACATTTCACGGCTATACTGACCTCTACCACCAGAGGGCGTGCTATTCCGGGTCCTGCCAACTGGACTGACAACTAGGCAGCGCCCGCTTCTGTTCTTCTGCAGCCATATTAACTGAGGGCAACATTGTGTGTGGGCAGTGACGTTTGAGGAGGGCGCTGGTTATCAGCTTGTGTTACAGGTTTCTGGCGGAACATCAAGGGTACGGCGTCGTGAATGTGGAAGCTGCTGTGAAGACCACAGCACAGCAGGGCGGCTGCATATATTGTTTGCACTGGTTACTAGGGGAGACTTGCCCATAAGAAATATGTCTGCCATCACGTCCTTGACATGTAGCTGGTAGCCATGCCTGGGAGTGCACACTGAGGTCATGCTTGCACCACGTCTGTGTGTGTTCACCTTCTGCAGGTACCGACATGTCATTCATGTCCTACTCCCCATCTCTATGTGGCAGGTGGATGATGGGGCTTGTAGTTGGCAATGACAGATCAAGGATTAGGCTAGTATTGTGTGCTGAGACTTGTAGTACTATATACCTGGGCACCCAGTGATGACATGTTATTGTATGCTGGGACTTGTAGTACTTTATACCTGGGCACCCAGGGATGACATGTTATTGTATGCTGGGACTTGTAGTACTATATACTTGGGAAGCCAGTGATGACATGTTTTTGTATGCTGGGACTTGTAGTACTATATACCTGGGCAGCCAGTGATGATATGTTATTGTATGCTGGGACTTGTAGTACTATATACCTGGGCAGCCAGCGATGAACTGTTATTGTATGCTGGGACTTGTAGTACTATATACCTGGGCAGCCAGTAATGACATGTTATTGTATGCTGGGACTTGTAGTACTATATACCTGGGCAGCCAGTAATGACATGTTATTGTATGCTGGGACTTGTAGTACTATATACCTGGGCAGCCAGTAATGACATGTTATTGTATGCTGGGACTTGTAGTACTATATACCTGGGCAGCCAGTAATGACATGTTATTGTATGCTGGGACTTGTAGTACTATATACCTGGGCAGCCAGTAATGACATGTTATTGTATGCTGGGACTTGTAGTACTATATACCTGGGCAGCCAGTAATGACATGTTATTGTATGCTGGGACTTGTAGTACTATATACCTGGGCAGCCAGTGATCATATCTTGTTGTATGCTGGGACTTGTAGTACTATATACCTGGGCAGCCAGTAATGACATGTTATTGTATGCTGGGACTTGTAGTACTATATACCTGGGCAGCCAGTAATGACATGTTATTGTATGCTGGGACTTGTAGTACTATATACCTGGGCAGCCAGTGATCATATCTTGTTGTATGCTGGAACTTGTAGTACTCTATACCTGGGCACCCAGTGATAATATCTTATTGTTTGCTGTCACTTGTAGTACTATATACCTGCACCACCCCTTTTCCGTATAAAACAATCTGGTTATTTTATGCTGGGACTTCTAGTTTTACATAGTGGGCCATTTCTAGGACTTGTAGTTAGTTAATATTGTGCATTTAGTGGGTGAAACCAGTTATTCTATTCTGGGACTTGTAGTGCTGATTGCTCGGACTGCTCCAGGGTCTTAAAAGGACAGCTTATGTTATTGGCTCAATTATCTGTAACAATAAAATGTACTTTTATGTAATTATTGCTTTTTTTGTTTTGTTTTTACAGGTGAATCATTTTAAAGGGGTTATCAGTGATATGTGATCAGTATCAGATCGGTGCGTGCTGATCTGCAGTCCGCGGCGCGGCCACCGCACACTGGACGAGGCCTGCTCTGCCTGCTATTCAGTTTCTGTTGTTGAATGGCTTCTGAAAACAGCTGGTTGTTGGGGGTGCCGGGTGTCGGACCCCGCGATTCTGATATTAATGACCTATCCTGAGGCTAGGTGATCAATTTATCCAGACTGGAAAACCCCTTTAAATCAATGTTCTATAACTGCGCAATAATTAGCGACTTTTCACCCGTTCACACGACTTTTTAAAAGTGGGGCTTAGTGGAGGAGGTGTGGCCTATACAGCCCGTCAGAATCTGACCTAAATAATATTTCAAACCTACGGCTGCTCATAGATAGCGTAGATTTGAAAGACAGGCTGACGGACTTTACACTAAGGGCTCATTCAGACGGCAATTTGGCGGAACGGGTGCGGAGCCATTCATTTCAACGGGGCCGCAAAAGATGCGTACAGCTGTCCGGATTCTTGGCTCCGCAGAAAAGATAGAGCATGTCCTAATCTTGTCCACAATTGCGAATAAGAATAGGCATTTTCTATTATAGTTGCGGCCATGTGCGGTCCGCAAATTGCGGAACGCACATGGCCGGTATCCCTGTTTTGCGGATCTGCAAAGCACTACAGCAGTCTGAATGGGCCCTAAGACTGGCACTTGGTAAATGTATGTTATTAATGTCACTATTATTCTTCCATTTTCATCGACAGGTCACAGAGCAGAAGATTTCTGTTTAAAATGACAGTGGGGTCCGAACTTCCCAGAGCCATGAGAATGGCTTCTAATATGGCGGCCAATAAGAATCTTCTGCAGTGGGACTTGTCTCCAGAGGATATTCACTCCAGGACCGAGACGCTCATAGCGAGGACTAAGAGCGTATACGATGCAGTCGCTGCTCTGGAGGTCGAGAAAGTCACCTATGAAAACACTGTCAAAGTTTTAGCCGACCTGGAATTAGAATATGCAGGTACAGGTTCTTTACATCCACACGACCAGATGTATGTTGTGGTCTGCAAAACGCGGATCTGCAAAAAAATACGGATGACATTTGTGGCGTCCGTGTTGCATCTTTTTTTTTTGCAGACCCATTGTAATAATGCCTATCCGTGTCTGCAAAACGGACAAGAATAGGACATTTTCTATCTTTTTTGCGGGACTGCGGAACAGACATACGGATGCGTCTGCATTTTTTGCGGTCCTATTAAAAAATGCGGATTGGATGCGGAGCAAAAATATGGTTGTGTGAATGGGGCCTAAAGGGGGCGCCCTGTATACTTTATATCAGGGGAGCCTGCCAGCAGCCTGATTAAATAATGAAGCCACTTTCCGGCCCGCTCCATTCTAATGCCGCAGTTACTTTCTCTTCCTCGGGCTGCAGTCAGTGATGTGTTGCTGTGGCTGCAGCAGTGACATCCTGTATACTGCAGAGGCCAGTAATTGGCGGTGAGTGACAGGACCCAGCGCCCTGCGCTCCAGCAATGAGCGCTTCCATCTGTATTGATGGAAACCCTCATTGATTCTGGACTCCGGCACCCCCTGAGAGCCGGCACCCGGATGCATGCAGGGGTCCGGACAGCTGGCAACCGGGATCCGGATTCAGACCACAGTCTGCCAGTTGAGTACCCCTGCCCTATGTCAACATCTGGTTTGATGCCGTTTACATGACCGCTACAGCCAATGACTGACCGCATCGGTCATGTGTCACCCATGCTTCATGACACGACACATCACTGCTCTCACATGACCCACTTTAAATTGGATGTTGACTCGGCGAGACAGAGATGGAGCGGGAACCCAGCGGTAGGGATCAGGTGAGTGGGATTCCTATTGCGGGTCCAGCCACACTGCGGGTGTCTGTAGAAAAGGTCTCCAGCGGTGAACACGCCCAGCGGTTTTAAACTGCTCCAGTCATTTTTGAAAAAAATTGGCTATGTTAATTAGTTTTACACTAGTTTATCACGGCAACTTTTTTTTTTTTTTTTTTTTTTTTGTCCCTAAAAAAAAAAAAAGCTGCAAAGTCACTTCAGTAAGGGAATGGCATAAAAAAAACTGATGGTAGGGGATTTATCATGAGCGTAATAAAGTCCGTTTTGCTTGTGTTTGCACTTGCGTACTTTGTGCCAGATTTATCAAATGTCTAACATTGATTTAAAAAATTACTTTAAAAAAATGACTCCTGATAAGTTCGTCCCCCCATCTTTAGTCTATTGAGAGGATTTGGATGCCTGACTATATATATCATTAATTAGTGCAGAATTTAAACGGTGCTCGTTGGGTGGACATCCACATCTAGCAGCTTCATTCATGGATTATATTTGAATGTTTTTTTGAATGTCATGACGTCGTCACCTGTTCTAGTCCATAGCATGTTCTGTTACATGTGATGATGGCGTTTTTCTTTTGCCTCTTGACACCTCTTGGGCTTCTTTCTGCTTGCATTACTTCTGAACTATGGTCCCCCAACAGTGGAGCGAAGCATGTTAGATTTTCCACAGCACGTGTCCCCCAGCCGAGCGCTGCGGATGGCCAGCACACAAGCCGATAAAAGCCTGTCTGATTTTGATGTTGAAATGAATATGAGGGAAGATGTATTTAGAAGAATTCTCCATTTTCATGTGAGTACAGTATCTGGGGTTCGTGACTCCTTAATCGGTTTTAGTGTGATATGGTGACATTAAGTGTGGGTTCACATCACGTTTTATGCCTCCGTTTGACGTATACATTAGTAAAAAAAAAAAAGCAGCACACCACGTTCTCGTATCCGGCACAGTCCGGGAAAAAAAATATATATACTTTACATTTTTTTTTTTTTATACAAGCTCTATGGTGAACGGATGCCACTGCATGGCATCAGTCTGAGGCATCCGTTTAACGTATATGTTTTTGTCGCTCGTATCAATGAACTCATCGACAAAAGGATTTTACACATAAGCACAAAAAATCCTATTTTTGTATATGTTAAGAGGATGGGAAAAGCGTGATGTGAACCCAGCCTAAGTCTAGATCCATTGGTGATTGAAAGGCTGCTGTGTGCATGTCGTTCACCATACTGAGGGGGTGCTGTCCTCATGAATGCACTGGACTGTGTGACCTGTGTATTCTTTCATTGTTCCTAGTAGTCAAACAGCATCTCTTTTTTTTGCCCATTTTAATAGTTTATAAACCAGTTGTGTACAAATATGAAAGCAGAAAAACAGTAGTAGGAGGAGAAGGAAGAAGAGGGGAAGGTGGGAAAACACTGACTTATAGGGGTTGTGCCACAAAAAATGTTCAGATTCTTCGAACCAGCACCTGGCTCTGAATGCTTTTGTAATTGCATGTGATTAAAAATGTAGTACAGCCACTGAGCTATTCAATAAAATGTATCTGTGTAGCGCCACCTGCTGTTTGGTCCTTTTCTTACTTCTTGTCCACCTCACTGAGGTGGTCACACACGCTTAGTTTAAATCCTCAACAGCCACCAGCCATATCTTCTGTTAGAAGCTGTGACGGTTACAGGGAAAGAGCTACAACAGAAAGGACACGCTCCCTGAGCTGCAGCAGATACAACACACTCCCTGAGCTACAACAGAAAGGACACGCTCCCTGAGCTGCCAGCCTGAAATAAATCTAACAGAGCAATTGGAGCAATGACTGGGGAGATCTCTGGATCCATGTGAGGTGCAGGGCTGTTCTAGCTTTATTAGTAAGGTATTGTAATGTACTGCTCATCTGAGGGTTAGATTGGGAAGGGGCAAGGACGTGCAGACTAAAGCCGCCTTGAGGGTCCAAGTACCAAATTCAGTCCCATATTAAGAGCATTGAGTAATAGAATATATTTTTTTCCATTATGTAAAGAGGACCTGTCCCCTTAACTGACTGTTTTAGTAAATACCTGAAATAACAATTCATCTTTGCCTAGAGTTCTGCATTGTGCTGTTTCTCTACTATTCCTCCTGGAAATGTATGACTAACTGATAAGTATGATGCTGTCCGGTCAGATCCGGCAGTGTCAGTGAATGGGTTGGAGCTTGCAGTACACTTTCTGTCCACTGCACAGTATATGAAGCTGTACTAGTTCCACAAATTAAAGGGAACCTGTCATTAACTTGATGCTGAACTCACTGAGGGCAGCATAAAATAGTGACAGAAATGCTGATGTCAGCGGTGTGTCACCTCTGAGCTAAAAGTAAGCGGTTGCCGAGAATCGGCATCATAATCATTGCAGCCCAGGCCTTGAAAAGAGTCAAATCTACCTGAGAAGAGTCCTGGTTATTCATAATCTCCTGCTCTCCCGCCCATCTCCTGATGATCGGCAGTTCTCTCTTAGAGAAAAGGGGAGAAAACTAGGTATTAGACTGTCAGTCATCAGCAGGTGGGCAGGAGAGCAGGAATTCATGAATAACCAGGACTCTTCTCAGGTGGCTGGACTCTTTTCCAGGCCCAGTCTGCAATGATTGTGATGTTGGTTCTCGGCAACCTCTTACTTTTAACTTTTTAATGACAGATCGCTGAAATCAACTCACCTGTCTCTACTTTATGCCACCATTAGTACGGGCAGCATAAAGTTAAAGACAGGTTCCCTTTAAAGGGGTCATTCGAATCAGATCGGCAAAAGTCCGACTCCCCGCACCCCTGACGATCACCTGTTTGAAGGGGCTGCAGTGCTCGTGCAAGCACGGCTTTCTCTTAAGTTTACCTGCGCACCGTCTCCTTTGTAGCAGTGCTGCAGCCTAATTACAACTGCTCTGTCCCATTTACGTGGTTGTAATTACACTGCACCCCTGCTACAAAGCAGAGGACGGACAGGTAAGCTTTGAAGCTGCGACCCCTCCAAACTGTTGATCGGCGGGGGTGCTGGGAGCCGGTCTCCTGCCGATCTGACATTGATGACTGATCCTGAGGATAGGTCATGAATATTATTCCATTGCACCACCCCTTTAAGGCCGGTTTCGCACTTGGAAATATTGTTAAGTCCAGACATGGCAGAGCGTTTCTGCCGATTATCTCCCCACTAGTCTCTGGCGTTTCCACATCTAAATCCGAAATTTTGACATTTATTAGAAATACCCCAATGAATGTGTCACACTGTCTGCATGGGACACATGGAGGTTGATGCTGGCTCACGGACATTTCACCTGCATAACTGAAAGGCATGAAATCTGCAGCAGATATCCGTTTCTGCATGGAAACGTTGCAGCATGTGGATGAGACGTGTAAAAGCCCCCTTACACATTTCTAGTAAATGGAACTTGGATCCCCATAAAACCTTGTGGGGTCCGGTGCGTACTGTGGGTTACAGCTCAGGTTCATGACAGTAAATCAGCGCTTGTACATTGCTTCCAGAAAACTCAAGACCCCAAACAGCTGCAGCCGGAGGTTAGACGCTATCTGGAGAAGTCAGTCCAGCTTGGAAGACGCAATGGGCTCCACCTTCCCCCGGAAGTACAGAGCGTAAGTGCTACCAGAATTGTGTATTCTGTGCGTGCTGTGCCGTTACACTGGAAAGCTGGTACATCAGCCCAGATAATGAAATGCATTGTTTGGCAGCGGGGTTTAGATCGCTATGGTAGGGTGAGCGGTTGGCAGTAAAACCGGATGCTAATGTGTGGTGTGAGCCAGGAACAGCACATTTACAGACCTGCGCTCATCACTGACTTCATTACGTATTGCTGGATTTTTGTGGTACAAGCCTACTTTTTTCTAATGTGTATATCTGTGTCTTAGGGATTTTGGGTGGCTTTTAATGGGCTTCTGTCAGCAGATTAACTGTATTAACCTGAGTGACATTAGCGAGGTGCTGATGTCAGCTGAACCGAACTAGCCTAGTCCATTACTGCAGAAAAATAACTTTTATTATATGCAAATTAGCTCCTGCTCCTAGAGGCTCCGTTCTCCCACCTCTGTCCAAGCCCCCCTAGACTTGATTGACAGGGCCAGGCAGCGTTCAAATCCTCCTGCCGGGCCCTGAGTGTGGGTGAAATCTCACGCCTGCACCAGCATGGTGAAGGAAGGACGCTCGCCGACTGCCGTCTTCCTTACGCTCTGCAGAGAGTGTCTTCTTCTGCTGCTGAAAGAGGCCCTTTAAAATCCTATTACATGGAATTTACACAGAGCACATGTGCCACCTAGTGGTTACATTACTATGAAACATTACCTTTCAGAGTCCACTTTCTCAACTATTTTTTTTATTGCTCCAGTGTATCTAAAATAAAATAAAAAGAAGCAACTTGGCAAATAATCTTATTTAACAACCACCCACAGCCTTTTGACGGCGGTATAGGTCCTTAGACTCTCTCACATTTGCGTTGTTAATTCCGGTATTGAGATCCAGCAGAGGATCTGAATACCAGAATTAAACTGATCCGTTTTGATTTTGCACATCAGGATGCATCCGTTCTGTTACAATGCGGTTGTGTGAAATCAAAACGGATATGGTTTTGTCACCATTGACTTGCATTGTTTTCAGTGCAGGTTCCGTTTTTATGACCAGACACAAAACTGCAGCTTGTCCGGTCACAAAACGGAATGCTACCGATACGGAAGACATCCTGATGCATCCTGAACGGATCTCTTTCCTTTCAGAATGCATGAGGACTAAATGGAAATGTTTTTTTCCCGGTACTGAGATCCTCTGCCAGATCTCAATGCCGGAAAACAACAACGCAAGCGTGAAAGTAGCCTAAGTCTGCAATTATGTTTTTGGCATCGCTCCATCAACTCGTCTGTAATCTGTAACTGCTGCTGTCTAATCTTTTCCAGCCCAAATCACACTCGCACTGGGTTTACACCTGAGCGTTCTGAAAGGAGCGCTCTGTATGCGCAATTGTACGGGCGTTTACAATCGCGCATACAGAGACAAGCGAATGCCCATTGTCGTGCGTTCCCGAAAGTCTATGTACGGGAACGCGCGACAAAATGCCCCAAAGAAGCTTTAGAACTTTTTTGAGCGTAGGGCATTTTTCAGCGCGTTCAAACGCGCTGTAAAACGCTCAAGTGTGAACCAGGGCCATAGGGAAGCATTGGTTTTCATGTGTTGAGCGTTTTACAGCGCGTTTAAAACGCGCTGTAAAACGCTCAGGTGTGAACCCAGTGTCAGTGAACACAACATATGTAGTGAATAGAGCACGTGGCAATACCTCTACCTAATTTGGACCCGGTAGTCATGTGATCGCCAGGTATCTCCGAGCATAGCGGAGCTGCTTGATCTTAGCAGAACCGCTCAGCCAGTGAAAAGTGCACAGATCGGGTGATTTGTGCTGTAACTGGATGTTGTAGTTACAGTGTAAAAGTGCAAAATAAAAAATGACAAAGTGTAAGTGTCCCCCTGAGGTTTGCTATAACCTCTTGAGGGGCATATTGTATACCAAAAATGTACCCACACATGAAAAAATAAAATACAAATGAAGGTAAAAAAAAAAGTCCCCACCAGCCAAACCGTCACCATTGTCACCCGGTTCAGGACTATAAATATTAGGTATCAAAATGACCTGTGCAAACCAGAGAACTCATTTTCATCATTTATTTTGGTGTCAATTTGCTAATTTAAAGAATAAAATAAATTATGTTTTGACATTTTTGCTATACTGTAGTTTACCTGCAAATAGAATAAAATAAATTCTGTAAAAAGCATCTTAATAAACAGCAATAGGTGTCACAGGAAAGAAAAAAAAACTGTCCAAAAATGTATTTTGGTGGCCCAGAAAATAAAATAAAGTTATGGTAGTTAAACCAGCACATGTGCAAAATCACAAAAAAAGTTTCTGCAAATCAGTGACTTTTCAGGTCATTAAGGGGTTAAATGGGTTGTCCAGCCTTTAGTAACAAGGGTTTGGTGGGGATGCGCGGCGTCAGACCCTCACCGATCTGCTACTTTTAGTCTATCCTGAGGATAGGCCATCACTTACTAAAGGCTGGACAACCCCTTTATCTATTTTCTATTGCCTTGTGTCTACTTCTGCTGTACAGACGCATCCATCTCTGTAGTAACAGACAACAAACCCTGTATAGTCTGAGCCTGCCGGCATACTCCCCTTTGTCAGCCCCCAACTGTATGCTAATATACCCAATATATGTTAGGAAAAAGCTGAAGTCAGATAGAAGGCAGTATGTGTGTGGAATCAGACTACACAAGGCTTGTTTGTAGTCTGTTACCATGGAGACACATACGTCTTCATAGATATGGACACAAAACGGTAGAAAATATTTAACAAAGGCTGTTTGCAAAATTGCTTCATTTTCCCATTTTAGATACATTAGAGCAAATGGTTGGGAAGGTTAGCCGTTAAGGTATCATCACTGTAAACAATATTATTTCCATTTTTCCACTTTTTGGGGTTTGGGGGACCCGTCCTATTTTCCATCTTCTTTTCCCATTGTAAGGGATTTGACAGAAGAAATACACATTTTTTTCCTCTACATATTGGGAGAAAGATTCAGGGAAATTTGCACAGCAGATCCTCAACATTGCGCTCAATATGCAAAGTCTACAAAAAATCTGGGACTGATCCATGACAGAAACTTCTATGCTGTGGAAGTAGAAATCTGCGCTGTAGGTCAACTTCTGTCCGGATGAGGTTTGTTAAAATCTCATCCAATGCAGTGCTGTTGAATAGAGTGAATGGATCAGTAGCGCGCCTGTGTGACCGCCACTCCGTGATCGGCCGGGACCCCAGCAGTCGGACCCCCGGCAATTAAGAAACTTACCCTCTATGCTGTAGGTAGCGGATGAGTGCTTGTAGTAGGACAAACTCTTTAAACTGGCTGGCATTTGTCAGTGGATGTTATGGTAGATCTGACAGTCTGACTGTCGGATTTCATGGTCATGTATCAGCCGTCAGTCTCTTCTGTCATTGTTGAGATTTTCTTCTAGTCTGTTATTTTTTTGGTAATTTTACCCAGGAAATAAAAAGCATAAAGAAAAAGATCAGCGAACTAAACATCGACTTCAACAAGAATCTCACAGAGGACAACACGTGGCTCGTCTTCTCGAGGGCAGACCTCGGTAGGTCTTTGCTACTTCACTAACTTTACTGTCGGTATTTAATGTGCAGAAACTCTTAAAATGAAGCGTGTTTTTACAGCCGGCCGCTGATGGTCGGGGAAGCAGGTGCTGACAGTTTTTACCATAAAAATATTCATATAAACGTTGCTGTTTTTTGCGCCATTTCTTTATATTTTTAAAATGCCTACAAATGTGAGTCCGAGACCCCTTCAAAGTCTATGGATTTAAGCAATACAGTCCCCTCACTGAAGGCTACACCGCAGCTTTTGTTCAGCATTAGAAATATTCATGGCAACGTACTGCATGCATTTCTTTTTTTTAATTAGTTTTTACAAACAAAAAAGTTACAAGAAAACAATGCATTGCAGTTGATTGTGCAACTTTGATACAACTGGACATTGCAGGAGAAAAGTTACTGTGTAAAACTAGTGATGTGGTGCAATTGCTAGTGGATTTTTTATTTTTTTTTACTTATAAATAGAAAGTTACATATTCCTAAAGGGTTTTTCCGGGATTTTAAAGGGCTTTCCGATATCTAAAATATTCCCCCCCAGTGCCCGGGTCCCTTGTATGGATTATACTTACCTGCTTCCCGGCACCTGCATCGCTGCACGGCCGTGAGCCCGAGTCCCCTTGAGGCTGGTCACCGTCGTGCCCTGCTATCGGCTGCTCCCCCTGTCACCGGATGTTTTGATCCCGGTGACAGGGAGATAGAACCGTGGCTGTGCAGGGATCCAAAGTGACACGGGATCTAGCCTCAGATTAGATCATCAATATCAGATCTGCGTGGTTCCGACACCTGGCACCCCTGCCGTGCTCTGTGCGAACGTACCCTTCCCTTCATTGTTTACCTGCTTGTCGCTACGATGCCGACAAGCTGTCCCATTTCCTTCAATGGGACGGCTCCTTCCTATTCAAGTGTATAGGAACAAACTGTCCCATAGAAGTAAATGGGATGGCTTGTAATTACACCTGCATAAGGTAAACAATGAAGGGAAGGCTACGCCCGCACGGAGTGCGGCCTTCGCTTCAACCAGCTGATCGGTAGGGGTTTAGGTTGTCTGACACCTGCTGATCTGATATTTATAATAATAATATTACTTTATATAGCTCCACCATATTCCGCAGAGCTTCACAAATTCAGAGGGTTCATGTATAAAACAAAAGACATAACGTAACTAGCTTATATACAACTGAAGCACTAGGAGTGAGGGCCCTGCTCGCAAGAGCTTACCTATCCTGAGGATAAGTCAATATTAAAATCCTGGAAATCCCCTTTAAGCTCCCGAATGCCCATTAGTTTTTTAAAGGCTATAGACACCTTTTGGGGGCATTTTTTTTATTTATTATTACTGTACTCCTTTTCAGCTAAAAATATTTTTTTTCAGTTGGTCATTATTAATCCTTTAAAGGCTTTATTAAGCTGTTAGGCTCCATTTACACGTCCGTGATGTGTTGCGGACCCGCAAATTGTAGATCCGCCACACACCAGCCCGGCACCCCCATAGAAATGCCTATTCTTGTCCGCAAGCTGCGGAAAAGAATAGGACATGTTCTATCTTTTGCGGAGCTGCGGACCCGAAGATCGGGGCCGCGCTCCGCAATTGCGGATGCAGACAGCACACTGTGTGCTGTCTGCATCCATTCCGTCCCCATAGAGAATGAATGGGTCCGCACCCGTTCCGCAAAATTGCGGAAGGGATGCGGACCCATTTTGCGGACATGTGAATGGAGCCTTAATGTCACGACCCTTGGTCATGGTCGTGACTCCTGTAACCGCATGCAGTTGCCTGCGGTCTTGGTGTTCTTGTCAATCACAGGTGAGGGCTAAAGTATGTTGCCTCACCTGTGGTTGCCACTGGCAACATTGTGTATGTGGCAGCAGAGCAGCCTGAGCGGTGCTAGGCAGCTTGCTGCAATATGCATGGGGTTGCACCTGGCAACCTCTCTTTATAGGTGTGCACGGGGTGTTATATGTGTTGTGTGCACTTCCCCTTTAAGTTGATGTCTTCACTTCCCTGGTGTTGGAAGGGTTAGCTTCCTTCCTAGTGTGTGTGTGGATCTCATTGACTTCTATGGGAGAGTTTTCTAGGCATGCTCTGTGCAGAGGTCAGGAGGGAGTAGATAAGCTGTAATATCACCTATTGTGAATGGTGGATCCTGTGATGATAATGCAATGGCTATTGAAAAGTTACCTGTACAGAACAGGAAGTCTCAACTTATTATTGGGCCTAGTAGCCAGTTCGAAAAATGCTGGATTTTAGATATTTTTCTTTAGGTATAGATAGTGACATAGACAGGAGAAGAGTCACCAAAAATTCTTAAAGCATATATTTAACATAAAAACATGATTTAAACAACAGGTCGTTTTTTTTGCCGACACATTCGCTTTAATGGAGTATTCCGAGTGTTTAATACGGATCAGGATGGAACATCAATATGTGATTGGTAGAGGTCCGACCCCTGGCCCCCTCGCTGAGCAGATGTTTGAAGAGGCTGCGGCCCTCACCTCACAGCTTACTAGGCACAGCGTCGTCCATTGGATAATGGCTGTGCTTGGTATTGCTGTCCAGCCCCATTCGCTTGAATAGGACTGATCTGCTCTGAGGCCATGTGACCAGTTAATGAGATGTCATTGGCCTAGGAAGAGGCTGCAGCGCTCACCGGTGCTCTGTGGTCTCTTCAAACAGCAGATTGATGGGGGTGCCGGAAGTCAGCCCGACTGATCAGATCCTGTGGATCGGTCATCAGTATTAAATACTCGGACAACCCCTTTAAGTGAAAATAATGTGATTAGATCACATTGGGACAAAGCAGGGAAACCTTTCCCACTCAAAACCAGTGGCAAGGGTTAACCTACATTGTCATGAATGGATCTGATCCCGTTCTTGACACTAAATATACTGTCGTACGGAGACCTAACCTTAGTGAATGTCACTAACATTGGCCTCTCCCATGGTGTATTTTACAGAAGGTCTTCCTACTGACTTCATTGAAAGCCTAGAGAAAACAGACGGCGACCATTATAAAGTGACTCTCCAGTATCCACATTATTTCCCTGTTGTTAAAAAATGTTCCGTTTCGGAAACTAGGAGGAAATTAGAAGCTGCTTTCAACAGTAGGTGTATGGAAGTGAGTATCCGCAGCCTACATTGACTTATACATCCTAATTATAGTAGTAATCCCTTACTTCTTTGTAGGGTCCCCTAACAGTAAACTGAGTGTCTCCCTGTTGGGAACTCCAGTGATCATCTGTAATCTGGGAAGAAACCCCTTTAATTGATCCGTGTGAAGAGTCAGATATTGAGGGGGACTATAGTTAATGTGGATGTTTTAAAATGTCAAATCACACATTTTACTTTTTAAAGGGGTGTTCTTACTAAAAATACCTACGTGTCTGATTGCGTTTATGAAAGTGGAGGTCCCAGAGTCACCTATGAGAATGGAGCATTGCTGCGCTGTGTACTTGTCTATTTCTTAGAAGTCAGTGGAGCGGGGGTTATGCTTACACCACCACTTCAATCTGGGACTTCTGCTTTCATAATTGCTGGCCAGCAGTCGGACCCCTAGCAATCAGACCTATATTCTCCCGTTGTATGGTTACGAGAGAAGTATTTTTAGTAGGGAAACCCCTATAGGCTGTTTTGACACGTAGGCATTTTTGGGTGTTTTTCTGCACTTTAGCATTTTTTTCCACCTGCGTGTTTGTTAGTGTTTTTAGCTGCTACAGATGTTAGCTCACGGTCTATGGGATATCTAAAACACAGGACACACAATCATTTTTCTTGGTGACTTTTTGTCTTTCCTGCTTCTTTTAGGAAACGCAGCATGCTGGAGCCCCTGGTGTTTTTTCAGGCGTTCTGCCAATACCTTCTCTATAGAGAAGACGAACCACTGATCGGATGTCTAGTCATGGACGTACATCATATGTGATAGATGTTTCTTCTTGCTTTCAGGAGAACACTATAATACTTGAAGAACTGATTCAACTCCGGGCTAAACTGGCAGATCTTCTGGGATACCAGACACATGCAGATTTTGTACTTGAACTAAACACTGCTAAGAACACAAACAAAGTATCCACCTTTCTAGGTAAGTTGTAGTTTAAATGGGATTTAAACTTGGATGGTCGGCAGTGTGTCTCAATGACTCCATGGACCCCGGCTGATCAGCAGAATAAAGCCTAGTACTGCTTAGTCCCATTCACTTAAGCTGTAGTACCTGGCATATGGACAAGATGCTGTGCCCAGTAAACAGTGAAGGAGCCTTCTGCTGCTCGGGGGTTGTCCCGGGTGTCAACCCACCAACATCAAACGTTGATGGATCCTTAATAGATATCTCATGTATGTTTCTCTATAGATGACCTGAAAACAAAAGTAAAACCTTTAGGTGAAGAAGAAAAATTGCTTATTTTAAAAATGAAACATAAGGAATTTAAAGAGAGAGCTTTGGAGTTTGATGGTAAAATCAACGCTTGGGATCTTCAATACTACCTCACCCGCATCGTGGAGACCAAATATTCTGTAGATCAGGAGAAACTGCAGGAGTATTTCCCTATGGAGACAGTCACAAAAAATCTTCTGTGCATTTACCAAGAGCTGCTCGGTCTTCGGTTCGAACATGTGGAGAATCCTCATGTGTGGCATGAAAGCGTGACTCTCTATGCTGTGTATGACGCCGCTACAGGAGACGTTCTTGGACAATTCTATCTGGACTTGTACCCAAGGTAAATCATATGCCTTATATTTCAGACCATATTACAAGTTCATAAACACTTATTTAAGCCACATTCCTATCAGTAAGATATGATTTGAGCTATAATGAGTGTTTAGGGGGTCAGAGATATGAGATAAGGAGCCGTCAGCTGAGCTGCCTGACGGAACCAAGTACAAATTCACAGCCTGCTACTAGAGAATCTCAAGGCTGTACAGAGGAAGGGGCTCAATTTTTTTATAAAGACCCAATTAAAAAAAGATTTTTAGCTCAACATGAGTAGAATGCAATAATAAAAAAAATTGCCCCCAAAGGTATACATAGCCTTTCAATTATTTGCACATAAATATTTTAACAATTACCAGGCCAGTCCAGCAAAATAGCCAGTGGTGAATGACTGTTCATGAATGGCTACCTCTCCATGTGGGATTGAGGACCATAACGGGTCAAATGGCGTTCCAGTTGCCATATGCCATTATCTTGACATGACATGTATAATTAGCTTAAAGTGTACCTATCATTCTGCTGCCATGTGTATGGGAATGTTATTTCTGACCATTACTATGACTTGTACCTGGAATTTATCAGCAGTTCTCCCTCTCTCTACAAGCTTCATCTCCACTTGTGATTTTATTTTTATTTTTTCTTCCCCTTATCCACTCAAGAAGGAGTGGAGACCAGCTGCTATCATGTCTCCCTTACACAGCACTAATAGAGAAGAGGAGATGCTGCTTCCCTAAATCTCAGTAGCACACCATCACAAGTGGCAGCATGGGGAACATTATAGAAGAGCAGTGTAGCTGTGATTCTAGCACTGATGTGAGAAAGTAAACAAACTAACTAACAGAAACATCTGTGCTGCCATCCTGGACCTCTCCACCTGTCTGCAGGGCTGCAAAGGTACACTGTCTCTGCCCAATCTCTCTAGCAACTCATTCCTCTTCCTACCTGTTCCCTCTCAATAGATGGCTATGAGCAGCAAATGTAACCTGATCTCTCAGTGAGCTGCTAATCTATAGTCACTGAAGACAGATTTTAGCAGTCATTGGAGAGTAAGTAACAGTGCAAAAGAAATGGCGGGGGGGGGGAGGGTGGGAGAAGTGCATGATAAGTGGAGAAAGAGGCAATTTTCAGTAATGAAACTTTAAAGAGTTTCTTATCTTTGCTTGTACTCTTGATGTATGGAAAAAATGACTCTTTAACCTAAGAAGCTCTCTGCCCTTCTTCATGACTACTACATCAGTATGCTGAGAGTCCTGTGGTTTATTCCTGTTAATCTGGCAGATTTTTTTCACCTTCTAACATGTCTTACAATTTGTCTTTAGGGAAGGGAAGTATGGACATGCTGCATGTTTTGGACTTCAGCCAGGCTGTCTCCTCCCCGATGGAAGCAAGATGATGTCAGCAGCAGCAATGGTGGCAAACTTCAGCAAGCCTTCAAGTACTCGGCCCTCGCTGCTCAGACACGATGAGGTGAAAACTTACTTCCATGAGTTTGGCCATGTGATGCACCAGATATGTGCACAGGTCAGTATCTCATTTCCTCATTTTGCTTCTAATCATTCGGGTCTTGGTGAATTAACCTACAGAAGCTGGATGTTCAAATGTTTAGGGTAAATGCGAGATTTTGTAAGGGGGGGGGGGGGGTCCCACAGCCATGGATATGTACACACAAAGTGACCTCATAGCAAATAGTGCCGCCGCGCTGCACACTAAAGTCGCAATCTTATAAAACCTCTGCCATGTGTGCAAACCTGCACTGCTCCACACTGCGCACAGGGCAGGTGGGGAGTACAGACCTGTAGGTACCGTATTGCATATGTTGCCATGTTCTCACCTGGAAGCAACGCTACCACTGTATTACAGTATGTCTTGGCAGTATTCTCTATATTTCTTACAAATTTAAGTAGAATGAATATACACTGCCAAAATAGTACCTTACAGTGAGCTGGAACATTCCCACATTTGACCAGTAGAGTATATTTATATGTATACACACCCTCACATCTGTACGATGTGACACCTTTCTTAACACAAAAATATGGAGAAATCCAGCTTCCATAAAAATCCATAGTTTATTTATGTAAAAAGATAAAAAGCCTTACACACAGACAGCAGTGTCTACGCGTTTCGGGTCATTGCATACAGACCCTTACTGATTCCATATTCGTACACCCGATCCAGATATGATATGTGCCTTGGGTGGATTACCTACAGATGAGCTGGACTTTTGCTTTATATTTGTGCTACTGTGACACCTTTAAACTGTACTTAGGGTACTTTCACACTAGCGTTTTTCTTTTCCGGCATAGAGTTCCGTCACAGGGGCTCTATACCGGAAAAGAACTGATCAGGCATATCCCCATGCATTCTGAATGGAGAGTAATCCGTTCAGTTTGCATCAGGATGTCTTCAGTTCAGTCGTTTTGACTGATCAGGCAAAAGAGAAAACCGCAGCATGCTACGGTTTTCTCTCCGGCCAAAAAAACTGAAGACATGCCTGAACGCCGGATCCGGCATTTTTCCCCATAGGAATGTATTAGCGCCGGATCCGGCATTCAGAATACCGGAATGCCGGATCCGTCGTTCCGGCATGCGCATGCGCAGATCGGTAAAAATGAGAAAAATGTACAAGACGGATCCGTCGGTCCGCATGACAAGCGGAGAGACGGATCCGTCCTTGCAATGCATTTGTGAGACGGATCCGCATCCGGATCCGTCTCACAAATGCTTTCAGGCAGCAGCAGATCGGCGGATCCGGCGGCCAGTTCCGACGACGGAACTGCCCGCCGGATCACACTGCCGCAAGTGTGAAAGTAGCCTTACACACACATATACACATTGTCTTTCCACATGCATACTCCCACACCCCTATGCTGTATATATTTCTAGAAGACATCCTTCTAACATAGCAGCAGCCATTACTCCCTACCACCTCCCAGTGGGCATTCTCGTTGAGGGCACAAGGGGAGGGTTTCAACCCTATACGCCAGCCTTCTCCACTCGATCCCTTTTGTACGCCCCTGACTTTGTCTCTTTTATATTAAGCCGAAAGAAACTTGGTCATATAAGCTGCTGAAAGGGGTTTTCCAGCAGGAGTTTTTTTTATAAGACATGTTATAAAACACTGTGGCAGAGACCCCTACCGTTCCAAGTAGCGTCAGTATTTAGCTTAAAGGGAACGTGTCATCAGAAAAAGAACTATTGTTGTTTAAATCACGTTTTTATATTTAACATATTTTTTTAAGATTTTTTTTATGATGTTATTTTTATTTTTCCATGTCACTATCTATATTTAGACAAAAAGCTAATACGAGTCACTTACTAATGTGTTGTGATTATCCATATTGCTTCCTTTGCTGGTTGGATTCATTTTTCCATCACATTATACACTGCTCGTTTCCATGGTTACAGACCACCCTGCAATCCCTCAGTGGTGGCCGTGCTTGCACACTATAGGAAAAAGCACAAGCCTATGTGAGCTCCCATGGTCCCGGCAACCAGAGAGGTTGATGCTTTTTCCTATAGTGTGCAAGCACGACCACCACTGATAGATTGCAGGGTGGTCTGTAACCATGGAAATGAGCAGTGTATAATGTGATGGAAAAATGAATCCAGCCATCAAAAGAAGCAATATGGATAATAACAGTATATTAGTAAGTGTCTTGTATTAACTTTCTCTACATGATAAATGCCACTTACTGAAGTGAGACAACCCCTTTAAGGATCCTATTATTTTGAAGATATACATTTACTACTATACATTATATACGCTAATCAATTACTTTTGGAGTGAGATCTTCATTCCACAGTAGACATGACCATACATTCTTTGTAACCATTTTATTACTATCTTGAACTTGTCCATTGTGACTTCTAACGATAATTTCAGTAGGAGTTTTCTAGAAGGTCCTTTGTGTCTTCAGACTTCTGAAACCTTTCACAGTCGTTTACATAGAGAGGTTCTGTAGTCTGTATGAAATTATCACTTGAAGGAAATGTTTGCTTCCTTACATTTTTAGTCTTTTTTTTTTAACCGTTAAGTCTGACACCAATAGCGTGAAGTATGATGCCGGCTCTACTCTAATGCACAATGACACCTGTCCGATTCCATTGCTTGGTGGGAGTACAGTTTTGTCTGTACAGATTTAACATAAAGTCCTTTATCACAGTCTACAGTGGAATTGGTGGGATGATCAGATAGGAACATCTCAGCCTTACTCCATCACAAGCCCTAGATATGTGTTATGGAGAGGAGAACATGAAGAGGTAGAATGTGAGTAGATTATAATACTTGTGAGAACATGTTGGTCATGTACTTACCTCTACTGTTCAGTCCTCGGATTGCATTTTAATTAATAAGATGAGGGTAGGTCGTCAATGTTGGCCTGCATTGCAATGATGGATTTGCAGGAGAGGATTCAAAAGGGCTTTTAGAACAATCTAAAGGTTAACATGAGAAGAAAAAACAAAAAACAGGAGACAGCACGTCCAAAGTGGCGGAATTTAATCCGGATGCAACGTTTCGGCTCAAAAACAGCCCAAAGGCTGTCTCCTGTTTTTTATTTTTTCTTCTCTTGTTTTTATTTTTTCTTCTCTTGTTTTTCTTCTCTTGTTTTTATTTTTTCTTCTCTTGTTTTATATTTCTCGCCCAGTTTCCTTGGGGGACACAGAAGACCTTGGGTATAGCTCATCTCCATAGGAGGCGTGACACTAAGTGAAAACTGTTAAGCCCCTCCTCCACAGCTATACCCTCAGCCTGGAGAGAGAGACTGCCAGTTTTTGCTTAGTGTCCAAGGAGGCAAGACACTCCCTGCTACTGCAGGGCTGTTTTCTCCTTGTTTAAATTTTTAGATTTTTACTTTTTCTTTCTTTTTTGTTCCAGATCATCAGGGACAACAGAGACGCACTAGACCTCTCTGTTTCTCCCGGGGTTGAGCTGCGCCAGTGCCGGTCACCGCACTGCTGCCTCCCCCACAGAAGGCAAGGTGGATCAGGGCAGCCTAGCTCCCTTACATCCCGCCAGCGCAAGGGTCGCCCGCACGCCAAGCCCCTCTTCCAGCGTCCTGCCACTACGGTGCCAGTAGCTGAAGGGGCGACCCTGCTGGAATGGACCGAGGGTGAAGACGGCTGTGGTAAGAGAGTGGCTTCTCCAGCCCTACGTCCCCCACCCAATGGTCTCCTGCGTGCCTGACCCCCATATTGGGCCTCTGGACCCTTCCCCTGCTGGACATAGGCTGGCCCCTGGGGTGCCGCTGTGCGGCAATCTGCTCCTCTTTTCTCCTGGCCTCATGGGACATGCTGCTAGTGAGGGGACTATATCCTGAGCTCTCCGTCTCTGGGTCCCCCCCTGGCATCTGGGCTTCCCCCCATTTCGCCTGATCACATTGGGCTTACCGGAGGGGCAGGACGCTGCAGTGGTGTAAGGAGGACCCCTTACTCTTCCGGCCGGCGGGGTGGGCTCCCGCGGCCAGCGAGCCGCCATTCCGGCCCTCCTGTCTTTTCTGGCGGCGGGGTGGGCTCCCGCGGCCGGCAAAACCGCATTCCGGCCCCTGTCTTTTCCGGCCGGCCGGGTGGGAGGACTCCCGCGGCCGGCAAGACCGCCACTCCGGGCCCCTGTTTCTTCCGGCCGGCGGGGTGGGCCCCCGCGGCCAGCGAGCCGCCATTTCGGCCCTTCTGGCGGCGGGAACTCCGGGCCCCTCTCTCTTTCGGCCGGCGGGGTGGGCTCCCGCGGCCGGCATTGGGCTTGACTATGCCCCAGCAGGTGCCGGTCGGCGGGGCTCCGCTAGTTGGTCCCAGGCTTCGCGGCCTGCTGGGCCGCAATCCCGACCGGCCCGCGGGGTGGGCTCCCGCGGCCGGTTTGAACCGCCATTCCGCCTCGGGTCCCGGAATTTTTTTTATAATGATAAAATAAATAATAATAGATCATGATTTCTATTGGGCTGCGCAGGACGCTGCAGCCTCATCAGTAATGCTGCATGTCTGCATGACCTCTTTCCACAGGCGGCATGGTGTTGCGCTCCCAGCCTGCGTCGCTGCTAGGGCATTTCCCCTTTTAGGCGGTTTTTTCTTGCCTCTTCCAGGATACGGCGCTGGCCAAGTGCATTCAGACCTTCTGTAGGCAGCATTCATCGTCTCTCCAGTTATGGTGCCTGCCATGTGCATTCCCCCCCCTCCTAGGCGGGCTACTGCACTCCCCCTGGCTGGCCATGTGCATGACCCCCTTCTTAGGCGGAATACTGCACCTTCACCGGATACGGTGCTGGCCATGTGCACGACCCCCTTCCATAAGCGGAACGCTGCACTCTCTGGTTTTGCTGCCGGCCATGTGCGGGACCCCCTTCCTGGGCGGAACGCAGCACTCACTGGATTCGCTGCCGGCCATGTGCGTGACCCCCTTCCTGGGCGGAACGCGGCACTCTCACTGGATCTGTTGCCGATCATGTGCATGACCCCCTTTTTAGGCGGAATACTGCACTCTCGCCGGATACGGTTCTGGCTATGTGCACGTCCCCCTTCCATTGGCGGAATGCTGCACTCTCGCTGATGTGCTATGATGTACTTATGTACTATGTTATTGTGCTGCACTCTCCCACACCCTTGTTGGATTCCCTGCCGGCCTTAGGTATGCCTCCTTCCCTCAGGCAGCATACATACATCCCTCTGTCGTTGGTTGTTTCCTCGCAGGTACGTTGCTGGCCACGTGCATGTACCCCATACATGGCAGGGTGCTTGCACTCTCGCTGGATCCGCTGTCGGCCATATGCATGGCCCCTCTTCCGTAGGCGGTGTACGCACTCTTGCTGGATTCTCTGCCAGCCCGGGGCATGCCTTCCTTCCTCAGGCGACATGCACGCATCCTTAGTGACTGTGTTTGTCTCTTGCCAGTACATTGCTGGCCATGTGTATGACTCCCATGCATAGCGGTGTGCTCGCACTCTCCCTGGATGAGATGCTGGCCATGTGCTTTACCCTCCCTTTTTCTGGGCGTTGTGCTACACTCTCACCGGATACATTGCTGGCCATGAGAATGGCCCTCTAACATGGGTGGAACGCTTGCACTTCCATTGGTTACGGTGCTGGCCTTGTGCGTGACCACCTCTCACTTCAAGGGCAGAATTTGGCACGCTCATGAGATTCATGGCTGTCCTTATATGGCTGTGCTGGACTTGTACATGTCCCCCTTCATTGGCAAAGTAGTTGCACTCTCGCTGAGTTCAGTGTTGGGTGTATTATTGCACACTCATTTAATGCTAGGATATCCCTGTGCATGTTCCCCTTTCGCTAGGTGGACCTCCTGCGTTCCTGCTGGTTTATAGGGTAATGTCCTGCTTCTCTGAAGTAGGTACGGCCTTAGGCATCACTCCCTTTTGGGACGGGTCTTTGCACTCTTGCCGACTGTTGTTGGCCAGGTACAATTTCCCCCCTTTCAGGGTGGACTGCTTGCGTTCCTTCGCATGCTATGCTAGGTTTGTGCATAACTCCCTTTCAGGTTGCACTTTGCAATTCCGTACATGCTGGGGCACTCTGGGACGAGCCCCCCCTTTTTTTTTCTAGGTGGGTTGGCCTTCTCGCTGCTTACGGGGCTGCTCGTACGTATGCCTCACCTGCTTCCTGCGGCATACCTTTGTTTCTTGGGAGACGATGCTTGCCGCCAGCCTTGCACTCGTCCCTAGGGAGCTCATTCTGTCCTCCTGACCGGACAGGCTCTTTTGCTCTCTGCTGCACCGAGCTGACAGGGAGTGTTCGTGGGTCCTAGATGCATGCCCATGAGTCCTTCTGCGGCATTACTTCCCTGCGCTAGTGGTCACATGGTCGAGAGTGCTGTTGTCTGCAGCGCCTCTCGAATTCTTCGTTGGCTCTGGCAGGACTGCGGTTCCCTTGCCTGCTGCAATTTCCTCCTCTTCGGATGCAGTGTGGTATGAGTCCTTCCTCTTGGCGCCTCTACGCTTCTGTCTGATCTGCTACCGGGTTCGGGCTGCTCTTCTCGGGAAGGTCACCCGACTTTTCTTGGGTGCTGGATTACCCAGGTCCGGGGACCTCCGCCTTGGGTTCTTCAAGGTATTCGCCTTCTGCGAGACGGTGGACCGGGCGTCTCACAGTGTAGCGGGTTCTGCTTTTGAGCTGTCCTATGGCTTCCCTGTTGCCCACTCCTCCTCCTTTCGGTTGGAGGGTGTGTTGTCGGCCTCTGTCTCGACGGCCTTATCTCGCCGGCTTTGTTCGGCTCCCGCTCTATACGAATCACTCCGATGTGGCTTCTCGCCAGCCTTCGGAGGCTGTATTTTCACTGTCCTCCCCTCTGGGGAGAGCATGATTGTTCATGTGGATGGTTCCGGTGTTCCCTTTGGCCTCGTACCGTCTCCCTTGTTCACGCTGGCTGTATTAGCTGTGTGCCTATTTACCGAGTCTACCGCGTTCTGTCCCCCCACTGAGTGCAGATTGCGTGGCCCGTTCTAAGACGATGGTCCTGATGTAGACTTACCTTCTCGATGTCTTGGGGGGACTACCTCGGTCCAGATTGTCCTTTGATCTCCCTCACCGGGACTGTACAACGTGGTTGCATCAGCATGGACTTTAGCCTGCCTTCCCCTGGCGTCTGGCGGATCCTTTGGGTTCTTTCCCTCTGTCCTCTGCTCCTCCACTCGGGTGGATACGGGACAACGTTGTTCGAGGGCCGACGGGGCTAGTTTTGTCGACCCTTCTGCCCGTGTTACTGGTCTGCGCCTGATCACATTGGGTTTTCGCCTGCTTGCCAGGCGACTGTCCGCTCCTGGCTGTGTTTCGTCCAGGATCTGTCGTAAGACTTAGGGTTTTTTGTCTGGGGTTCTGTGGGAAGCTGTGCATTCCCCACTCTGAAGTTCTTTCCCCATGGTTCTGTCTTTTCCTTGAGGTGTCAAGTGTCGGCGCTGTTCTTCCTCTTCCAGCGTTCCCGGCCCTCTGGCCTGCCAAGACCTTCTTCCTCGGAGTGGCTCTTTGGTTCCTCTGTACTGTCCTTCGGTACCGCCCTGGGGACTGTATTCTGAGCTCTCGGCGCTCCAATCTTGTCCTTGGAGCCGTTACAGGAGTTCTCTCTATCCCTTCTGTCCTGTTCCGTATCAGTCGTGTCTCTGACGGGTGCCGGAATGGCCCCTTTTTTTGTTACGAGCTTTCTGTCTTTTCCAGGACAGGGCTGTTCTGCATCCCGTTTCTTCCTTCCTTCCTTCCTTCTGAAGGTGGTGTTTGCCTTTCGCTTCAACACCTCACCTATTGGTCGTTGTTTGGGCCTTGCCGTTTTTACTTGGAGATCTCCGACTCTTGCAGACGTTCGGCCTCTTGGGTTTCCAGGAGGTCTGTGCATAGGGTTGACAGACTCCAGGGTGGTTTTCCTCCGCTTGTTCAGATTGGCTATTGCTGAGGTTACCGCACCTAGGGCAGGATTCTGTATTTGGTGTCACCGTTCCTTTCACCAGAGCGGTCGGTGCCTCCTGGGCTGGAGGCATTGGGCTTCGGCCGTGCATTTGGGCACGGCGGCCACAGGTCTGCCTTGCACGCCTTGCTGAGTTTCTACAGGGTGCATGCTCTGGCTTTGGCGGATGCTGCCTTACCCCGCCTGGGTTTACAGGCGGCGGTTCATTGATGCCTTTCGGGTGCTTCACCTTGGTGCTGTGGTCCCTCCCCCTTTTGGACTGCTTTTGAACGTCCCAAGGTCTTCTGTGTCCCCCAAGGAAACTGGGCGAGAAAACGAGATTTTTGTATAACTTACCAGTAAAATCTCTTTCTCGCTCTTTCCTTGGGGGACACAGCACCCACCCATTCATTATTTTTTCTCTGTGCGTTTTCCGAGTTTTTGTTACCCGTTGGGTAGTTGGCTTTTTGGTTCCTTGTTGGTCTTTGCCTTTTCTCACTGCTTGGACACGCAACTGGCAGTCTCTCTCTCCAGGCTGAGGGTATAGCTGTGGAGGAGGGGCTTAACAGTTTTCACTTAGTGTCACGCCTCCTATGGAGATGAGCTATACCCAAGGTCTTCTGTGTCCCCCAAGGAAAGAGCGAGAAAGAGATTTTACTGGTAAGTTATACAAAAATCTCGTTTTTTACCAACCCCCTGGAGACGTGCACCCACCACACTGTAACCAAGGAGTGCTGTTCATCCCTGTGTTTTTCTAAATGAGACTTCCAGATATGTCAGATCAGCTAAAACAGACCTCCTCCAACATTCGCTTTCAGCAGCCCGTACAGTTATCCCCCAGCATTGGAAACTGACTACTATCGTTTGTATAGAGTAGGGGTGCACAGCTGCATGAGGCCCGCACAGTCAAGGTTTGCAGCCCCTGTACTCCTGGTCAAAAACACAGTTGATCGTGCAAGGGACCGACGTGGATTTCAGTTCAGGTGCATGGACTGCTGAATGCTGCGCCTAATTTATGACCAATCTGCCCCAATGAGTTCTATCCAGTGAATAGAGGAGCGGCTATGTGTCTCTGTGGCAGACAGAGATGCTGGGTGTTAGCAGACCCTGATTAGCCCTATCTTGTACAATGCCCCCACAGGAGGTTGTTTTTCCCTGTAACGGGCTACGTTGGAGGTCCCATTTACAGTAGAAATACAAAAAAAAAAAACTGTCCGTGTCGCCTAGAGGTCTTTCAGTGTCCTCTTGGGGGGACATATTATATGGCAAAATATATTAAGTAAAAAAAAAATTATAAAAGTAATCATCTTGCTTACTTCCCTGCTGTTTCCTCGGTTAGTGGCAGAAAATCCCACAGTTCTGGAACTTGGACAAATTTTGGCTGCACAGACAGGATTCTGGCCTGAATCTGTAATGGGATTTACGAATCGCTAAATTCATAGAGGTCTGTGTGCCTGAATCTTAGATTTGGGATTCGTATTCTTAAAGGGGTTGTCTCACTTCAATAAATGACATCATGTAGAGAAAAGTAATACAACTTACTAATTTATTGTGATTGTCCATATTGCTTCCTTTGCTGGCTTCATTTATTTTTCCATCACATTATACACTGCTGTTATCCAGGGGTTACGACCACCTCTGCAGCACAGATACAAGGTGCCCGTGACAGGAGCTGCTGTGCCTTCACGCCTATACATTCTCCCACGGTCCCGGCCACCAGAGAGGCTGGCGCTATATCCTATAGTATACAGGATTGCATGGTGGTTGTAACCCCTGGATAAAAGCAGTGTATAATAAGATTGAAAAAATGAATCTAGCCAGCAACAGAAGCAATATGGACAATCACAATACATTAGTACGTGCCTTGTAAAAACTTTCTCTACATGATAAATGCCATTTGCTGAAGTGAGACAACCCCTTTAAACAGTGCAAAGTTCGACACTATTAGTAAAACTGCAGTAATAGGTTTTGGAAAAGGGAAAGGCTGGGTGTCTGAGCTGCCCTGTATCTCTAGAAATCTACCTAGCTGCAGCATTTGTCACCAAGCATCTGGACATGTATGGCATATCAGTCAATCCCAAGAACGGGCCCAAAGCTATGGGACTTTAGAGCTGTGGCTCCGCTATTTTCGGAAGTCCCATACTTGTAAATGGAGGGGTGACAACACATGCTCGGTGTCTTCTACACCCACTGCATGCTTGCTTGGCTATTTTGGAAAGTCCTACAGCCATGAATGTAAAGGCCATCCCTTGTGTGCAGCATGCTCTTCATTCACTGCGGGGCTCCGTTCTTGAGTTCGGGGTAGGTCCGAGCATAGTGAAAACCAATATGTGATAAATCTCTGCATTTGTTTTCTGGTTTACTTTTCTGTATTCAGAAGGTTTAGTGATTTTGTTTTTTAAAGGGCTTGTGCCAAGTTTTCAAGTTCAAGAGAGAGTACTGCCATTGGCATGAGGGATCACATATCTTAAACTAAAGTAGAAGGTCCGCTTTAAAATATTTATGTTCTCCAAATCTCAACTTAAGACAGAATTACAGTCAT
Organism: Bufo gargarizans; assembly: GCF_014858855.1. Classification (NCBI taxonomy): domain Eukaryota; kingdom Metazoa; phylum Chordata; class Amphibia; order Anura; family Bufonidae; genus Bufo; species Bufo gargarizans. The sequence continues at coordinate 677,040,752 of NC_058080.1, read as the reverse complement.
TTGCATGCAGAACGCAACAACTGATTCCTGCAGTTCCTTAGTCTTTGCTTTCTTCATGTTGTGATGGGAAAGAATTGCCAGAAGCTAGAAGGCGAACTACAAAGGCTGAGCTGCTATCTGTCAGTTCCTGCTTTTTATAACCCGAAATTTACTTTTGGAGCATGTACAAGCCTCGGAAATAACGGCTTTTAGTCTTCCCACATATATCATTCTGCTTAATGCTTCTGTCAGATTCTGCCACCAGAGAGCAAGGTGCGACGGCCGGGTGGCCGCTAAGTTTTTGTACCCATTGTATGAATATGTTTTCTTCTTCTTCACCACAACCAAATTGCAGCATTTACGGATCCGGTCTTCCGGCTCACGCATGCGCAAATCTTTAAAAATAAAATACCAGATCCATTTTTTCGGATGACACCAGAGAGATGGATCCGGTATTGCAATGCATTTGTGAGACGGATCCACCTACAAATGGTATCCGTTTGCATACCGATAGAACTGCCTAAGTCAATAGTGATAGATCAGTTTTTTAGAAGCTTAAAAAAACAGATCAGTCACCCATTGACTTTCCATATATTTAGTGACGGATAATTATAAAAAAAAAAACAGTTTTGATTTCACACAACCGCATCCTGATGTGCAAAATCAAAACACATCCGTTTAATTCCTCTGCCGGATCTCAATAACGAAATTGCAAACGCAAGTGTGAAAGTAGCTTTATCTGCTCAGTGGTGTCAGGTCTTGCAGTTCCGGCAGCCGCTTTTTTAATGGCTCAGAGTGAAGGGGCTTAGTGTTCGTCCAGCTGGCAGATTTTGTTTGCAGATTTCTTGCCACCGTCCATTGATATCAGTGGGAATCCACACTGCCGTTCATTCAGCCACTGCTTATTCTCAGACTGCCTTTGTGTCTGCTCTCGGATTAGCCTCATTGATTGTGGCCAAAGGCAAGGAAATGCAAATGGTGGCAGAAACCCAAGGGTCTACCTCGGATTTCTGCAGCAGATTCTTCCAATAGAAAAATCATCCATATGAAGATCCCCTTAGGCTACTTTCACACTAGCGTTAATATTTTCCTGTATTGAGAACAGTCATAGGGTCTTAATACCGGGAAAAAAACGTTTTAGTTTTGTCCCCATTCATTGTCAATGGGGACAAAACGTAACTGAACAGAACGGAATGCTCCAAAACGCATTTTGTTCCGCTTGGTTGCGTTCCCTTACCGGAGAGCAAACCGCAGCATGCTGTGGGATGCGGAGCAAATGTTTTCTCTGGCACAATCTGACAAAATAGTAAACTTATCCGTCCCCCATTGACTTTCAGTGGAGTTCATGATGGATCCGTCGTGGCCATGTTAAAGAGAATACAACCGGATCTGTTCATAACGTATGCAGACGGTTGTATTATCAGTAACGGAAGCGTTTTTGCGGAGCCCTGCCGGATCCAGCAAAAAGTAGTCTTAGTGTGGCAGTAGGGGCGCTGTTGGGCTGCCGGGTGACCCCCTTCCTTGTGGGTGCTATGTCGCAGCGGTAGTGGTTGCCATGCAGTGCTGCCTTATCGCTTAGGACCCACAGGTTGCTGTAAACTTAGTAAGTGGACTTTTACAGTTTGCTAAATATGTATACTTAAATGTCATGTGTATTTCTATAAAATGTGCTCAGCAGCTGGAGATCTGTGCACATTTTACTAGATTAAACTTATTTTTTTCAAAATGAAGGATTTGGTTTATTACGGCTGCAGACTCTAAAATGGTCCTGGAGGGGTGTTTGGGTGGGAGCTCTGGAAGGGGTGGGAGGTCCCGGAGGGGAGGGGGCATACGTTTTTTTGCTATGGGGCCCAGTCATTTCTAGCTCCACCCCTGGTAAGATTGGGCGGGCACTGGAGCGATAGAGCTCCCTTCTGTAGGAGAAACCGGCAGGAGATGAAAGGAGGAGGGGCCAGCTCCTGGTGGTTGTGGGCACACGGCGCAAGCATGGTGGTGGAGGATCTGACTAAAGACCAGACATCAAGGTAGACCTGCAGAAGAAGGTGACAGCGCAGTATGTGATGTATACATGTGTGTAATGTATGTAGTGCAGTGTGTGATCATCACATACTGCACTACATACATTACACACATGTATACATCACGTGCCCCCTCACAGTCATAATGCCAAGATATGTGCCCTCTTTACAGACGTAATGCTCACACATGCCCCCTCACAGTAGTTATGCCCAGATATGTGCCCTCTTCACAGTAGTAATGCTCACTCGAGCCCCCTCACAGTAGTTATACCCGGATATGTGCCCTCCTCACAGTAGTTATGCCCGGATATGTGCCCTCCTCACAGTAGTTATGCCCAGATATGTGCCCTCCTCACAGTAGTTATGCCCAGATATGTGCCCCCTCACAGTAGTTATGCCCAGATATGTGCCCCCTCACAGTAGTTATGCCCAGATATGTGCCCCCTCACAGTAGTTATGCCAGATATGTGCCCTCTTCACAGTAGTAATGCTCACATGTGCCCCCTCACAGCTTTTGCATTTCTTTCTGGCAAAGCTACCTGGTTCCGGACGGCGAAATTTATACCAAGTCTAGTGCGGCCCTCAGACGAAAAATGGTTGGACACCACTGCTTTAGAGGGTAGAGTCCTGACCAAGTTTTCACCCCCTGTAGAAAAGGGTATGATCCCAACTGGGCCCTCTCTTTCCCTGGGCCCCATAGCAGTTGCATGGTCTGCCGGTATGGTAGTTACGTCCCTGATCCTGAGGACTGGTTGTCAGTTTAAAGCATTCAGCACGCTCCTTCAACCAGTACGTCACAGTCGCTGAGGTAAGGTATGGAGTGGCTGCCGTGGTGAGCCTGCACCGTATATATGGCAGGTGCCGGCTGTATAATACAGCAGGCACCAGGCCGCAATGATGGGGAATGCCGATCGTGCCGAACCCCTGTCATTTAACCCCCTCAGATGCCGCAATCAACACCAATCATGGCATCTGTGAGGTAAGGCAGAGGGATGTGGCTCCCTCTGCTTTCTGGTTGGAGGCCCCACAGCGAAATTACTGGGCTCCAATATATAATGGCAGCCTGGGCTCCGGTTATAATGGCAGCCTGGACCCTTCTGAAGCTTCCCAGGCCTGCCATGATAAGCTCCCTGCTAAGCGGTGCGCGAAGCACAGCTCAGTTCAGCAGGGAGCTTGTCCAAGTCCTATTCACCCTAATAGATCTCTATTAGGGTGAATGGGATAAGGGATGAAGAGATCCCAGGTTCTATCCCCAATGGGTGTAAAGTTTTATAATAAAAGTAAAAAAAAAAAAACATTCAAGTATTAAAAGTTTACATTTCTTCCCTTTCCCAGTTTTACATATAAAAATATATAAACAGTAACAAATTTTACATATTAGGTATCGCCGTGTCCGAAAATGTCTGAACTATTAAATTTTTTATTTTTTTAATGTATTTGTGTGGTGAGTGCCGTAACAGAAAAAAATTAAACACTCGCGATTCACTGTTTTTTAGTCACCTTTCCCCCCCCAAAATGTGAATAGCAGTGATCAAAAAGTCATACATACCACAAAAATGGTACTAATAAAAACTACAGTTCGTCCCGCAAAAAAACAAGCCCTCATACAGCTCTGTGGTCGGACAAAGTTATGGCTGTCGGAAAAAATAGTGCTGCAAAAAAGTTCAGTTCAAGTTTGATATTGACGTATTTCATTGTACCGCTGAATGAGTTAGTTCTCATGCTACCACAGACATGGGGTTAAGTGTCCCTGCTCTGCTTATGATGGCCACCACGGTTTTAAAGGGGTTGTACCAGACTGACAGCTTATCACCTGTGCAAGTATTAAATCTATGTGGGTCTGACCACAGGGATCAGGAATAAATTGAAAGCATGTTACGTAAGGGAATTAGGGGAACATCTACATGAAGTCTGCAGATTGAGTATGTTTTGCACTGGTTTTCTGTGGTTATTCCTTTAACATTGCACCTAAACTACTTTTGTAAATGTAGACCCATTGGAGATGATTTGCTGGGAACCATACATTTCAGAGGTTTATGGTATTTTCACAAGAACAACTCTTTGGGTCGGATCTCACTTGCCAATAATGCTGGGTCCCACACGGGAGACCCCCCCTCTCTGTCAGCTTGGCTGTCATGGTCCCTCAGGTGACTGATGTCAGGAAATCAAGGAGATTGGCTGGGCGTGGAGGAATCTAACAGCCTCCTTGATTTCTCTTGATTCAGTGTTGATAGGGTTAATGACTACTTCCCTTTTCTCAGCTGTTGCTTAGTGGTCATCACTTCTACCCTTTATAGTCTCACCCCACCCTTCTGACTATGCGGTTGATAGCTTCATTTGGGTTTGGCTGAGCTGGTGTGAGATCCTCTCTGGTGTTCCTGTTCTTCCATCTCTACAGAAGTTAAGTGTCGCGTTTGTTTGTATTTGTTATATTGCCTGTTGTTGTATCCGGGCCCTGAGACAGAGACTTCCATTCGTCCATCTGGGGAGGAATGGGTTGTCTCTGGTCCTAACCTCATTCCAGGGCCTTATAGGGAAATCAGGGCCTAGGTATCCTGCTTATGAATCATCCTACCTTCAAAGTCTATTCATATTGATAGGTAGGCAGGGCCCAGATTAGGGTTGTCTAGGAAGTGACCTGTTTCTCCCCTAGTTCCCAGGCCCAGTTACTGTTCCCCTTCCCTCCCTGTGTGGAGTTTCCCTCCCCCACACTGATCGTGACATTGTCCTGATAAGGCATATGGAAAGGTGTGGTCCTAATAAAACTGCCGCCTTCATATAAGTTGATGTCAGAGATTACATTCTCTGCAAAGGGCTGCTGAATATGGTAAATATAAGGAATATGCATACAGCCTAATGAAGTTAGTGGTTGGCGCTTCTGGCCATGTTCTCTGCTTGGTATGCTTACCTTTTACCAGCTGCATTATTGACCTTTTCAACTGGCTTTTTTTTTCTTTCTAAAAACTGTTAAAACTCCACCAAAACATATATTGTAAATATCGATGCTGGCCACTAGGAGGCGCTGTGTTTTAAGCTAAGTTCCAGACTTCATTCTGGCATTGTGCTATTGAGTATGAAACATCTGATGATAACGCAGCGGAGAAATGAAAAGCTGCACCATCTACCTGTTAGATAGCACTCACGTCGTTCTGTCCGTATTGTGCGCTGACTGCATTTCATTTTCCCGGATCTGCTTTCTAATTGTTGCCTGGCTCTCAGCCTTCATCACAAAGGACATTCTTCATTTCTGCATTTTAACTGCAGTTTTCTGTCTACTGTCGAAGTCAGATTTGCAAGCTTTTTTTTTTTTTTTTTTTTTATGGATCCCTTTGCGGTTGTCTATGCAAATTCTAATATAGTTTCTGCATTAAAGAGCAATTGTCAAAATTATCATATTGATCCAATATATCAATGCACCAATTCTATTCATATATGCGATGAAGTAAAATATTATTTAAAGGGGTTTCCTGGGTATAAGCTGTCCTTTATTTTTTGACTACATATAAGTGGAACATAGAAGCATTTCCATGCTCCCCCTTGTCACTATGGGAAGGCGAGACTTCCGCCTCCTGTTTTGGAGGTGGGTACTATGCTACTTGCCAAAAAGAGTTTTATAATCTTGTAGATCCTGAAGTTCATGTAATCATGATGCACTGAGAGTGTCACTGTCGTTTCAGTTTATTTTTAATATTGTGTAGGGACAAGGGATGTTCATAATTTTGTAATATACTTTATTAGGGAAAGAGATTTCTTTGAACTAGAAAAGGGGGTGAAAAGAGTCTTCTTGGCAGAGAACTGAGCAAGGAGAGTCAGTCTTCAGCATCTACTGGGCACTGAAGTTGCCTGTTTGTAACCAGTCACATAGGCAAGGTGATGGGAAGGGATAGGTAGGGCACATGTACAAAGTCGGGGACTGGGGTAGTGACGAGAGGCCGGCTGGAAGCCTCGGTATGTTACACACTGACGTCATCAGTGCTCTGATAAAGGTTCCCTTTAAGGCCTCATATAAAAGTAAGATAATGATAGAAACTGTCCTTTAGGTCCTAAAAGCTCAAAGACTATGTTTACACTTAGGTGACATGTGCAGCGTCAAATGTGATTTACACCACTCAGCTGGGGAATTATGCATGAACTATAAAAGCATGCCCGTGTATTTTAGAACATGGGGATATATTCTGCTTCTGGTCTTCTAACAACTGGTAAAGTGGCCATGGAAATATTCAGTTTAATTCCCCTGGATTATTTTAGATTGAACATCTAAAATTAGCCCGAAAAAATGAATGGCAGACCTTGTGTGATGTATGGAACAAGCCGATTAAAGAGGAACGCGCAGGGATTGAATACTCGTTGCTGTATTTACCCTGCAGTGCTGTTTGTTTGCTGTGTACACAGTAAATTGCCTTTTATGTGCACTGAATAATGTTGATTTGAAGTGTGCCCGTTGCCGGTTTTAGACTGAATAGGAATTGGCAGCAGGCCACGTCTATAGAAAGGGCTTCTTTTTTGCCTATCGTTGTCTATTTGTGCATCCTATAAATCTGCTCTACACAATAAGTACACACAGGAATGGCGAAATATAGACAGTAGATATGAGGAATACATTTACTGATGCTACCTGTCACATTCTTAGCAAATTTTTTGAAATGCCTGGAATGCCCAATAACTGCAGAAGCACCACCACAAAGAGACAATTGCAAGACCACCAGTAACTGTATCAGCCTCTGGAATCCGGCAACTGCCACAAGAACACGAGTAACAGCAATAACTTCCATCTGACCCCTACTAACAGCAGCAGTAGGAGGCCTTTAGTAGGGGCGTCCGTGGTAGGAACACTAGTGAGAGCGAGAGCTGTAGGACCTGGAGGAAGCTTAGTAACAGCCACTACATCCCCCAATTAAAGGGTTTGCCAACAACCGTAACATACATGAGCCATATTTGGTTATGTTATAGAAATACTGGTGTATAGTATCCTATATCAGGTGCCAACGTTAGAAAAAGGAGCTCTGTTTAGAAATCCAACACCGTGCTGGTATACAGGGTATGGTGGGAGTAATATCCACTTCTATGGGGCTAAGCTGCGCCTAGGTCACGTGACTGATGAACATGTCATTGGCCTAGGAAAAGCTCAGAAAAGGCCGCGGCACTCACAGGAGCACTGGTGGCTTCTCAAACAGCTGATTGGCAGGGGTCTCAGGTGTCAGACCCCCAGGATCAGATACTGATGACCTATCCTCTCAGGATAGGTCATAAGTATTAAATTATCGGGAAAAACCCTTTAAGGTATAGGGTATAGACTTGTCAAACTGCAGTGTCCTAGAAAAGTTAAGGTTAATAGGTCAACCATGGTACCCCACAAAACTGTGAAGAAAAAGAGTGTACATAATATGGAAATTCCAGCGCAAAAAATGGTGGCAAAGGGATCAGAGTGTTTTTTTTTTTTTTTTTTTTTTTTTTTTTTTTTTTAAACGTACGTCCCCATTACTGCTGTTCCGATGCTGACCAGGTTCTGGCTGCTCTACTTTCTGCTTCTGTCTCGACACGCAGGACACAGTGTTAACCTGCATCAGCCAGTGATTGGCTGAGCAGGCATTTTCTGTGTGTCAAGAAAGGATTGGGACCCTACTACCACCAGGTAAACCCCTTTAATGTGTTGCACAATTTTATTTCCATCAATTATGGTATGCACAGAAATAAAATCCTGAAAAATGTATAAAACATTTTTTCACTTAGGGTACTTTCACAGTGGTGTTATTGTTTTCCGGTATTGAGATCTGGTAAAGAGTCTGAATACCGGACAAAAAAAAAGCTTCAGTTTTGTTCTAATGCATTCTGAATCAGTGGCGTGCCTAGGAGGGGGCAGTCCGCCCCGGGTGTCAGCTATACAGAACCTTTGATGACATCATCACCATATGACCAGTAACATATCGATTTTACTGGTCACATGGCTACGACGTAGTCAAAGGTCCTTTCTCTCTATCTATCTATCTATCTATCTATCTATCTATCTATCTATCTATTTATTTTTTGTGAAGATTACATCAGGAAAAGGTGACAGGGGCTGTTATGCTAATATACTGTAAGCTACTGTATAGTGTAGGGTGCTGTATACTATAGGGTGCTATACTGCATACTGTGGGGTGCTGTATACTGTGTATTGTATACTATGGGGTACTGTATACTGGGCGATGTTATATGCTGTATAATGTGGGGTATTACTCTGTATACTGTGGACTGTTGTACACTATACACTATGTATAGTGTATTATTTTTATTGATTAATTGCATTGATTATATAGTTTAGGGTCAGCAATGACGATAGCCGCCCTCTAAAATCGCTTCATACACTGCCCCCAAAATGTTTACCGGGGTAATGGGCAACAACACTATATATGTGGCATCGTTTTCTTTAATATTTACCAGAAAAAATAAACATGGGGCACAACGCGAAAGAGGGGACGGTCGGGGTAAATGGACAGAGGAGGCCCAAGATGGGTAAACAGCCCCGGCCTATGATATACTTAATCCGCCCCTGGTGCGCGCTCTGATAAGCCAGGGAAAGCGCTCATGCCTATCTCACTTGTATGCTCGCCAGCGCTCAACCTTTCAGGTGGGAAAACCTCCCATCTTCCTTGTAGCCGCTTGCTCCAGTGCTCCTGAGCAAGAAAACGGCTGTGCTGTGCGTCCTGTGCCTTCTAGTGAAGTGACTGCCTCACCAGTGTTGTGTGCGTCAGTGTGTGTCTGCAGATACACTGCCGCCGAGCCTGCAAAAAGCACTGTGGTGTGTGGCAGTTAGGAGTGGTGCAGACAGTCACAGTGGCACTTTGGTGTGTGGCAGTTAGGAGTGGTGCAGACAGTCACAGTGGCACTGTGGTGTGTGGCAGTTAGGAGTGGTGCAGACAGTCACAGTGGCACTTTGGTGTGTGGCAGTTAGGAGTGGTGCAGACAGTCACAGTGGCACTTTGGTGTGTGGCAGTTAGGAGTGGTGCAGACAGTCACAGTGGCACTTTGGTGTGTGGCAGTTAGGAGTGGTGCAGACAGTCACAGTGGCACTGTGGTGTGGTGCAGACAGTCACAGTGGCACTGTGGTGTGTGGCAGTTAGGAGTGGTGCAGACAGTCACAGTGGCACTTTGGTGTGTGGCAGTTAGGAGTGGTGCAGACAGTCACAGTGGCACTTTGGTGTGTGGCAGTTAGGAGTGGTGCAGACAGTCACAGTGGCACTTTGGTGTGTGGCAGTTAGGAGTGGTGCAGACAGTCACAGTGGCACTGTGGTGTGGTGCAGACAGTCACAGTGGCACTTTGGTGTGTGGCAGTTAGGAGTGGTGCAGACAGTCACAGTGGCACTGTGGTGTGTGGCAGGAGTGGTGCAGACAGTTACAGTGGCACTTTGGTGTGTGGCAGTTAGGAGTGGTGCAGACAGTCACAGTGGCACTGTGGCAGAACAGTGTGCAGGCAAGAGGCAGCAGACTAGACGTTGCGGGTGACGTGCGGGAAAAGATGCGGGTGCGTTGCGGAAAAATGCATGATTTTTCCCCGCGAGTGCAAAGCTGTTTAAAGTGTTTTGCACGCGTGTGAGAAAAATCGGCATGTTTGGTACCCAGACCTAAACCCGGACTTCTTCACAGAAGTTAGGGTTAGGTGTTGTGTAGATTTAGTTATTTTCCCTTATACCATGGTTATAAGGGAAAATAATAGCATTCTTAATACAGAATGCTTAGTAAAATAGGAATGGAGGGGTAAAAAATAATAATTATGTAACTCACCTCATCCACTTGTCCGCGCTGTCAGGCTTCTCTTCTGTCTTCTTCTTTGATGACCTGGGAGGAAAAGGACCTTTTGGTGACGTCACTGCGCTCATCACATGGTCCATCACATGATCCATTACCATGTAATACCAAGCTTATGCTATTTTCACACCTGCGTTTAGGTGCGGATCCGTCTGGTATCTGCACAGACGGATCCGCACCTATAATGCAAACGCTTAGATCCGTTCAGAACGGATCCGTTTGCATTACCATGAACAAAAAAAAATATATATATATATTTTTTTTTGTTCATGATAGTGCAAACGGATCCGTTTTGACTTTACATTGAAAGTCAATGGGGGACGGATCCGTTTGAAAATTGAGCCATATTGTGTCAACTTCAAACGGATCCGTCCCCATTGACTTACATTGTAAGTCTGGACGGATCCGTTTGCCTCCGCACGGCCAGGCGGACATCCGAACGCTGCAAGCAGCGTTCAGGTGTCCGCCTGCTGAGCGGAGCGGAGGACAAACGGTGCCAGACTGATGCATTCTGACCGGATCCGCATCCACTTAGAATGCATTAGGGCTGGACGGATCCGTTCGGGGCCGCTTGTGAGCCCCTTCAAACGGAACTCACAAGCGGAGCCCCGAACCCAAGTGTGAAAGTAGCCTTACATTGTATTTTCATGGTGACAGATTCCCTTTAAATTTTCATTTACGAGCAATTTTCTGTTTACTAGCGATAAAAAAATAATAATATTTCCGTATATTTAAATGTAAAAATAAAGTTTCTTATGGTTTCGGCGGGGGGGATGGGTACTTTCTCCCTAGGCACGCCACTGTTCTGAATGGAAAGCAATACGTTCAGTATGCATCAGGATGTCTTCCGTTCCGTCCCTTGTACCGTTTTTTTCCGGCCAAAATCCCGGAACACTACCGCACTTGCCGGCATTAATTTCCATAGATATGTATTGATGCCGGATCCGGTATCAAGTGTTCCGGAAATTGCCGCGTTGCCAAATCTGGTTTTCCGGTGTGTGCATGCAGCAGGACATAGGAGGAGCTATTTTTGCTTTTGATCTTTGAAAAAAAAAATTATACTGGATCCGTTATTCCGGACGATGCCAGATCCGGAAAAAACATATTTCCGTTTGCATACGGTTTGCTGGATCCGGCAGACAGTTCCGGATCCGAACAACGCTAGTGTGAAAGAACCCTTATCCAGGTGATTCTGAGATTGTTTATTTTGTGACATATTGTACTTCATGTTAGTGGTACCTTTTATTTATATATAAAAAATAATAATTTACAGAAAATTTTAAAAAATTTGCAGTTTTCTAAATTACAATTTTTATGCTTTTAAGACAGTGATGCTTCTCAAAATAGTTATTAATTAACATTCACTATATGTGTAATTTATGTTCAATCATTTTGTAAATGTCATTTATTTTTTAGGATATTTTTTTAAAGACCAATTAAGTGTGAAATTAGGCTACTTTCACACTAGCGTTCGGGTGTCCGCTCGTGAGCTCCGTTTGAAGGAGCTCACGAGCGGACCCGAACGCAGCCGTCCAGCCCTGATGCAGTCTGAATGGAGCGGATCCGCTCAGACTGCATCAGTCTGGCGGCGTTCAGCCTCCGCTCCGCTCGCCTCCGCACGGACAGGCGGACAGCTGAACGCTGCTTGCAGCGTTCGGGTGTCCGCCTGGCCGTGCGGATCCGTGCGGATCCGTCCAGACTTTCAATGTAAGTCAATGGGGACGGATCCGTTTGAAGATGCCACAATGTGGCTCAATCTTCAAGCGGATCCGTCCCCCATTGACTTTACATTGAAAGTCTGGACTGATCCGTACTAGGCTATTTTCACACTTAGCTGTTCTATGCTAAAAATAATGCAGACGGATCCGTACTGAACGCTAGTGTGAAAGTAGCCTTAAGGGGCTTACATAATATAACCACACATAAACGAACCCATTTTAGAAATTGCACCCCTCGTGTTATTCAAAACGGATTTTAGAAACATTGTTAACCCTTTAGGTATTCCACAGGAGTTAAAGCAAAATGGTGATGAAATAAAAAAATGTAATTTTTTTGTGCACTTTTTATTTTAATCCATATTTTCTTTAACTCAGCAAGGCTTAACTGCAAAACAAACCGATATATTGATTACGCTGATTCTGCAGTTTACCGAAAGCTCCCATATGTAGTCGTAAACTGCTGTATGGGCACATGGCAGAATTCAGAAGGGAATGAGCACCATATAGTTTTTGGAGGGAAGATTTTGCAGGAATCATTTTGGAAGCTACACCCCTTAGGAAATTTATCGAGAGGTGTAGTGAGCGCTTTGACCCCACAGGTGTTTCATAGAATTTTTAGAGATACTTACCTGTGAAAATAAAAATTGTATTTATTCCCAAAAAAATAATTGTTTGATCCCCAAATTTTTCATTTCCACAAAGGGTAACAGGAGAAAAAGCACTTCACAATTTATTAAGCATTTTTCCCTGAATACAGTAACACCCCAGATAAGGTTGTAAACTGCTGTATAGTATGTTCACATTGCAGGACTCGGAAGGGAAGGACACAGTATGGTTTATGAAGGGAAGATTTTGCTAGAGTGGTTTTTGGGTATCATGTTGCATCTAAAGAGATCCTGAGGTACACCTACAGTGGAAACGCCCCAAATGCAACCCCATTTTGGAAACTGTAGAAGGATTTGGTTTTATTCCGCCTCTCTATTGACGTTCTGTTCCCTAACGACCTGTTGTGTGTATTTAGATGAAGACTCCCTGTGTACTAATAAAATATATTTATTGAACGCTACAAAGTCTTCAGGTACAAATATTGTATTACGTGTGTGTGTGTATAAATATATATATATATATATTAGGGGTGCACCGAAATTCCGGCGGCCGAAAATGCACCTAATCCATTTCGGCCGATATTGATACATATCGGCAGAAAATAGCGGGGAGGGACTGGGAGGAGGAGCTGGGGGCCGCTGCGTTCACTGTGCTCCGGCCCCCAGCTCCAGTAGTTATAAAATGTGTACAATTAAGGCTACTTTCACACTAGCGTTCGGCTGTCCGCTCGTGAGCTCCGTTTGAAGGGGCTCACGAGCGGACCCGAACGCAGCCGTCCAGCCCTGATGCAGTCTGAATGGAGCGGATCCGCTCAGACTGCATCAGTCTGGCGGCGTTCAGCCTCCGCTCCGCTCGCCTCCGCACGGACAGGCGGACAGCTGAACGCTGCTTGCAGCGTTCGGGTGTCCGCCTGGCCGTGCGGAGGCGTGCGGATCCGTCCAGACTTACAATGTAAGTCAATGGGGACGGATCCGTTTGAAGATGCCACAATGTGGCTCAATCTTCAAGCGGATCCGTCCCCTATTGACTTTACATTGAAAGTCTGGACGGATCCGTCCGAGGCTATTTTCACACTTAGCTTTTTTTTTGCCATTTTAATGCAGACGGATCCGTTCTGAACGGAGCCTCCGTCTGCATTATTATGAGCGGATCCGTTCAGAACGGATCCGCCCGAACGCTAGTGTGAAAGTAGCCTAATAAGGATTCTATTCATGAGGCCCCCTCTGCAGTAGAACATTCAATATAGCCACATCCTACTCACAGGGCTGTTATCTTAATGCTGGCCGGCCGGGCAGACGAGCGGCAGCGTCACGACTGACGTCATGTGCCCGGCCTACTTTCTAAATGAAGGAGGCGGCGCAGGCATGTGACGTCAGTCGTGACGCTGCCGCTCGTCTGCCCGGCCGGCCAGCATTAAGATAACAGCCCTGTGAGTAGGATGTGGCTGTATTGAATGTTCTACTGCAGAGGGGGCCTCATGAATAGAATCCTTATTAATTGTACACATTTTATAACTACTGGAGCTGGGGGCCGGAGCAAAGTGAACGCAGCGGCCCCCAGCTCCTCCTCCCAGTCCCTCCCCGCTATTTTTATTAATTGTACACATTTTATAACTAGTCTGTACTGGAGCGGCAATGGGGGGGGGGGGGGTCTGTGGATGGCACTGTTATGGGGTGGGTGGGGGTCTGTGGATGGCACTGTTATGGGGTGGGTGGGGGTCTGTGGATGGCACTGTTATGGGGTGGGGGGGTCTGTGGATGGCACTGTTATGGGGTGGGTGGGTAATATGATTTATTAAATTCATGAAAAAGAATTATTAATAAAATCATTTAAAAAAAAGTATTTTAAAAGTATTTGGGCAAAAAGGCAGTTTCGGTCAAGGGGTATCCTGAATTTTCGGTTTCGGACCAGAATTTTCATTTCGCTGCACCCCATATATATAAATATATATATATATATATATATATATATATATATACACACACACACTCTCACCATATGCAGTTGATATAATATATAAATATATACACACATACAATCAACACTATAGAAACCCACACCCTCTAAATATCACTACACCCGCGCAATATACGGTTACCTAAACACACACCGGCCCCACCTAACACTAAGGCCCCTTTCACACGGGCGAGTATTCCGCGCGGATGCGATGCGTGAGTTGAACGCATTGCACCCGCACTGAATACCGACCCATTAATTTCTATGGGGCTGTTCACATGAGCGGTGATTTTCACGCATCACTTGTGCGATGCGTGAAAATCGCAGCATGCTCCTCTTTGTGCAACGCAGGCCCCATAGAAGTGAATGGGGTTGCGTGAAAATCGCAAGCATCTGCAAGCAAGTGCGGATGCGGTGCGATTTTCACGCACGGTTGCTAGGAGACGATCGGGATGGAGACATGATCATTATTATTTTCCCTTATAACATGGTTATAAGGGAAAATAATAGCATTCTGAATACAGAATGCATAGTACAATAGCGCTGGAGGGGTTAAAATAAATAAATAAATAAATTAACTCACCTTAATCCATTTGCTCGCGTAGCCGGCATCCTTCTGTCTTTATCTTAGCTGTCTGCAGTAACAGGACCTGTGGTGACGTCACTCCGGTCATCACATGATCCAACACATGATCCATCACCATGGTAAAAGATCATATGATGGATCTTAGAAAGGGAAGGGTCAACCGTGGCAGGTGCAGGGAAAGGGTTAATCCTTGGTGTAGGGCTTGGAGGATTTAGGCAGGGAAAGGGTTAATGTAATGGGTTAACCTTAGGCGGGAAAGGGGTTAATCCTGATGCAGGGTCTATGGTGAAGTAGGAGGCAGGAAAAGGGTTATTAATATAGAGTTAATCTCCTTAGCCCAGTATTATGCTAGTTGTCCAGGGGTTGAGGGGGTCTTGCTTATTGTCCAGGGGTTGCTCTCGCTTTCTCTTTATTGTGGGGCCGCTGAGCTCCTCTGCCTTTGATGTTCTATTTGTCCAGTTGCCCAAGCTGCTCCTCTTCCCAGCAGGTATACGTAATAATATATATTTTATTTTTTTAATAGGTACTTCACTCTACAGAAACTACAGCCCTCAAAGAATTTAGCAAGGGGTGTAGTGAGTGTTTTGACCCCCACAGGCGTACTTTTTGCCCTGTAAGATGTATCTAGGTTTTGGAGGAGGAAAATAAGAAATAAATCTAACTTAAAATCGAATCTTATTTATTAACTCTTAAAAAAAAAAAAAAACAGGCATTCAGTCATTGATGTTTAAAAAGTTGTGCTGTTCATTGTACAGCATAACTAACACGTTACTTTTATTCTATGGGTTGGTATAATTACAAAGATACCAAACATATATTTTTTTTTTTGTGCTACTTTTGCACAATAATAGCACAAAACAATGCAAAAATTACTTTTTGCCACTGCCTGGACCTGTCAATCAAAGAAAGGGGGGTGGGGGCTGGTCACAGAAATGAGTGGGGCTTGGGTGCAACAAGAGCAATGGTGATGCCCTAATTGCACCAAAGGCCTAATTTACATTTTAAGACAGAGTATCATAACTTGGGAACAGAGAATCAGATCAACAAAAGAAAAACAGTCCAAAAAAAAAGGAGACTCTTGGATCGCACATCCACACACTCTGCATTGATCTATTGCTTCTCAGCATAATTGCTGGTATACAATGCCATAATCCATTAACTGTACACAAGGCCATTTGTATACATTTTGATCGAAGTGCATCAGCACACTGACCACGTCAAGGTTGCTTCTTTCGAGTGGGACCTACTCTAATTTGGTGCAGCACCACGTGGCAACCACTGCTGCCACAACACAGCACCCATAGACAGCGAGACAGAGCAGCCCAACAGCACCCCTGCTGTCAGACTGAGCTGCCTTGGCACTGGGCCCCACCAACCCACAGGTACAGCACCATGGCCGTCTGTGTTTTAGCAGCAGTGGTTGCCACGTGGTATGAAAACCATGAAAGGGACCTTAGATCAATAAAAGTACATTTATTAATAAAAATACAAAGGTTAGTAAATGACTCCCATATGGCATTTCTTGTATCATGTTTTTGTAGTCCGTTTGTGGCTAATTTATGTTGATTCCGGACTCTTATTTCCATTCTTCGAAGGCCATGTGCTGGAGTAGAGATGATATCATTCTCCTTCATTCTCCTGACATATGATGTACTAATAAACTGACACTTGAGATGCTGGAGTCAATTATGGTGCGGTGACTCATTTCGGTATCACTGTACCTCCTCACAACGCTGTATTTGTTCCTCTTTCTATGTCATTAAACCACAGTAACTTCTTCCGCTCGGTGGACGGATCTGAACGTTTCAGGACACTCTGCTGAGTGACTGCAAAAGAGAACACGAGCACAATATCAAAATGCTAATCTGTGACACGTACATGAATTAAAGATGTAACGTTTATCCATAGCAAGTACTGGATCATTTAAAGGGGTTCTTCGGGCTTTGAATATTGATGACCTATCCTCAGAATAGGGCATCAATATCGGATCTCAGACATAGACGTAGCAGCAGCAGCAGCAGCAGCAAGAAGAGAGACATACAGCTGATCGGTGGGGTTGCCAGGTGTCGGACACCTGCCGATCTGATATGGATGACCTATCCTGAGAATAGGACATCAATATTAAAACCCCAAGAACCCCTTTAATGGGGAAGTAGATCCCTGTAAGGATTGTATTTGCACCTATAGCACCATTTGTATTTGAGGCAGATGCTCCCATCTTGCTTGTGAGCCAAGCTCTTTATGATAAAACTAGGTTATCTGATGTTTCTTTGATAACATGATATATCTTTCTCTACTTCCAGACAAAATTTGCTCGATTTAGTGGCACAAATGTCGAAACTGATTTTGTTGAGGTGCCATCACAGATGCTGGAGAACTGGGTGTGGGAGAAAGAGGCTCTACAGAGGATGTCAGCACATTATGTAGATGGCAGTCCAATACCAGATGACCTGCTGGATAGATTAATTGAGTCCAGACTGGCGAACACAGGTAAATGTAGAATATATCATCATCAGTGCTCACCTACACACATCAAGGGTTTTCCAGGAATGTCTCCGCCAGATTGCAACACTTCCTTGGCTGCCCATTCACCAGATTTATCACCAATCGAGCATTTATTGGACCAGCTGGGACACCATCTTCAACAACCTACCAGCTGTAACATCTGTGGGCAAATGTGCCGTAGGATACCATACAGAACCGGTATGCCTCCATGCCCAACCATATCTCATCTTGTATCCAGGCTAGAGGCAGCCTAACGGGGTACTAGAGCCTCCTTCAAATTGTAGAGTTTTCCCCAATAACCTTACCCTTTCACTGGAATACTGTAATCACTTACCTATATCGTCATTACATTCACACATAGAAAGTTTCCTTCGATTACAGCAACTCCTCTTTGGTGCCCTTTTTTTGTCAGTGGGTGTACATTTGTATTCTAAGAATGATTATGCAAATAATTTCACAAAATGAGCTCAGAGTGCATGTTAGAACGTTTCATCATCTCATATGCTCTATTCTCAATCCCTCTTTATACCAACCTGTCAAACAACATTTCTGGAAATCCCATAGAAGTGACTAAAGAGATGTGCACGTACACAGCCACCTCTCTATTCATAGTGGCCATGGGGCAGCAGTTTGGAGACCTTAGTTCTAGAGTTAGGTACGCATCCCGGAGGCAACATCCACATCTATCAACCATTACATAGTTACACAGTACAACCAAGGGATAGGTGGGGATGTGAATTTTAGGAAAGGGGAGTGAGACCTAGATTTCCAGACATTTTTATAAGCATTAAATAAGTATTCTGGTTGGTACAAGTTATCCCCTATCCACAGGATCTCGAGAATGGGGGCCCCGTACTCCTTGCAGGCCCATTGCTGCTCCCCTAAAATGACAGGAGCAGCCTGTCACACATGCGCACGGCTGCTCCTTTCATTTGTATGGGAGTTTTTCAGATAGCCGAGCGCTGTACTCTGCTATCTCCGGAACTCCCATAGAAATGAATGGAGTGGCCACGCACATGTGTGGATAGCTGCTCTGGTCATTTTAGGGGAGCACCAAGGGACCTGCTGGGGGTACTGGGCCCCCATTCTCGTGATCAGTGGGGGTCACAGCGGTATGACCCCCACTGATATGATAATTATTCCTTATCCTGTGGATAAGCCCGGAATACCCCTTTAATGTTATTTAATGTTAAGAATTCATCTAAGCCCTTATTTTAGACTGTCCACTGTTCCTGCTGTAACCATGTCCTGAGGAAGTCTATTCCAGATTCACCTTTCTTACAGTAAAGAAGCTTTGACGCTTCTGGAGACTGAACTTTTTCTTCTCCAGTCGGAGAAGAGGGGATTTTACTTGGAACAGTTTTTCACATATTTTTTGTACGGGCCATTTATATCTTTGTACAAGTTATTCATGTCATCCCTTAGACGTCTCTTCTCAAGACTAAATAAATAGCAAATAGGCCAGCACTACTCACTGTTGTTGCAGAAATTCCAATATGTGGTGGTGCCCGTAGCGTTGAATCCTGGTCCAAGGGTTCCCGTAATAGCCAAAAAATAAGTAGAATAAGCCACGGCACTCCAAATGGATCCAATTAACTTCTTTATTACACCTAGTGCAGCAACGTTAATTGGATCCATTTGGAGTGCCGTGGCTTATTCTACTTATTTTTCTTCTCAAGACTAAATAAATTGAATACTTTGACTCTTTCCTCATAACTAAGCCCCCCCCCATGCCCTTTATCAGTTTAGTCGCTCTCCTCTGTACTTTTTACAGCTCCAGGGCATCATTTCTATGGTGCCCAGAACTGAACTGCATATTCCAGATGAGTCCACACCAAAGCTTTATAAAGTGGTAGTATTAAATCTCTGCCCTGCAAGTCCATTACCCTGGTAGGCTTAGAAGCAGCTGATTGACATTGAATACTGTTATTTAATCTATGATCTACAAATACACCCATAGTGACTCTCCCAGTGTTACTGGTATATCCTGTGGATATGCTCTAAAACTTTAGATTGATAGTCTTGAAGTATGCCAATAATGAGGGCTGGATTAAATGCACATTTTCACTAATGGGTGCCATTTTTCATATAGGTACATATTTTTTCATGCTGCTTTTGGTGGTCTAGAAATCCAAATGATTGAGCAGCCATAGAAAGTCACTCCAGCATTGATCTGGAGTCTTTTGATGACCCAAAAGTTTCAGAAGTTAGAAGAATCTCCATGGCTAGCGTGTGACCCCAATATTTCCCCTAAAGAGATGGAAAAGTTGGACAGCAATGGCAAGACTCCCAAGACTTTACTCCTTAGATATTTAGGTCTTGTGACAGTAAGGTCTCCTTCACACGACCGTATGGCTTTTTCAGTTTTTTGTGGTCCGCAAAAAACAGATCCGCAACAAATATGCATCCGTGTGGCCTCTAATAGAACAGTACTATCCTGGTCCGTTATGCAGACAATAATAGGATATGTTCTAGGTTTGAACGGAACGGAAATACGGAAACGGGAGGCATACGGAGTACCTTCCATTTTTTTGCGGATCCATTGAAATGAATGGTTCCGTATACAGAACGTAAAAAAAAGGAACGGAAACGGGAAAAAAAAAACGTTAGTGTGCAAGAGGCCTAAAGCTAATGCACTTCTCTTTCCTATACATCCCCAAAAAAATGTTAAAGTTTCAGCTGTACTGGCGGTGGCCTAATGGACATTCATTTGGCATCCATCAGGTGATTGGTGCTCTATGGTTACAATTGATGCATACACTGATTTACAGTATGAAATGAACACGGTGTGTGCAGACTTTATAATGGATGATGTACAGTATATGACATCCTTAATGGAGCTCACTAGGTTTCTGTTTAGGTTTCTGGCATTTCTAACCTCAAAAAATGTTCTGCATGCAGAGAGATGCCTTCAGATGTGATGAAAAAAAGAGGGAAACCCCTGAGGGAGCCCCCAACATAATAGCCAAATACATATAGACAGTGCAATCAAGCTTTGTGTTACCACTTGCAGGTCTTCTGATTCTTCGTCAGATTCTTCTCAGTAAACTGGACCAGTCTCTCCACACAAAGTCATCTGCTGACACAGCCAGCGAATATGCCAAGTATTCAGAGGAAATTCTCGGCATAGCCGCTACACCAGGTATTCTATGACTTTCTAGTCCTGCCTGTTCATACGTGAAAAGTGTGGGTAAAGTATTGTACCTTCATGTGTAACGTGTTAAAGGGGTATTCCAGTACTAAAAAAAAAGCTGCTGAATGGCCATCACATGGTTAAAAATAATAAACCAGCTTATACTTACCTCAGCAATGCCGCTGCCATTCTGATGGAGATTAGGTCCCAACTGCGCTGACATCTCAACACAGCGGAAAATGACTGGGAATGTTGGTCAGCCAATCGCTGGCTAAGGCGGATCATCTCTGCGCCAATTATTGGCCAATTTCCTGCTGTGTTAAGGTGCAGTTGGGACCCAGTCAACACTGGAATGTTAGTGCCAGGGGATCAGTGAGATGAGTATAAGCTAGTTTATTTTTTAACCATTAGATGGCCATTGTACTGGAATACCCCTTTAATGTGCTACACAAGTATTGTTGTTTTGGTTATCCAGATTATTTTTGCTTCTTTCTATCTGCATAACATGGGGATTTATTTTCATGCCATTTTATGTTACTATGAAAAATAGAACAAATGTACTGTATGTCTATTTTCCACATTCTGTTCCAATTTTTTTGTTTTGATAGCAGAAAGTGAGACTAAAATACATTTTTCAAGTGCATCCTCCTTTCTTTAACTTTTTTTTTTTTTTCCCTACAAATTGTGCCCCCATTATTTTTCTGTTGCTGTTGTTTTACCCCGTTAGTGCCTTGGTCTGCAGTTACCTGCCGATCATTGATAGGACTGAATCGCAATGTGGTATTACTGTGTCCTTCATTTAAAGTGAAAGGAACACTAAACAATCACCAATTGAGTTGAAAATTGTCAGCACTTGTTTACTGCCCCGCATCCACCCCTACAAGAGAACACCAAGTCATATGAGGACTAATGTTTAAAGTCTATGTACACTTTCAGAGGCAAATTTGTTTTATGATTGCCTTTTACTCATTTTGGGCTAAAAATCTTTTTTTCAGGTGATCTTTATTAAAAATATTGAGCCGTTCTGTCACAAAGGTTTAACTGTCTAGCTGGGTGAATGGTACTTTTTGCCTGTCATCTAATAACCCTTATCTCTCATTTACAAAGAGGTCATAAACACTTCTTTAAGCCACATTCTTATCAGTAAAATAAGGATTGAGCTATAATGAGTGTTTATAATGTCAGAGACCAGAGATAAGAAGTCTAACTGAGCAGAGAGAAAATTCAGATCCCTGTATTAGGCCATCTCAGCCCTGTACAGAAAAAAAGGCTCCATATTTTTAATAAAGATCAATGAAAAAATTTTTTTTTAGCTCAAAATGAGTACAAAATTGCCCCCAAAGGTGTACATGGCCTTTGAAGTCATTGGGGTTCATTTACTATTGGGTGGTCTGGAAGTGGTTTAATAAGCATTTTTTATGTTACTCATCATAACAGATAAAACTGAACATTTTATGGTAGGTAGGAATAGCTATAGGATGAAAATTCCATATTTTTGTATATTCACTATGGTCCTGATCTAATTTTTTTGTTTTTTCTGGTTCCTTTGTATCTTTAGGTACCAACATGCCAGCTACTTTTGGTCACCTAGCAGGCGGATATGATGGACAGTATTATGGCTACCTGTGGAGTGAGGTCTTCTCCATGGATATCTTTTATAGCTGCTTCAAACAGAAAGGAATAATGAACCCAGAGGTAAGTCATATAACAGGTCCTATCAGAAGTTCCTCTTTGGAGTAAAGACAAAGACTCCTCGTCCTTCAAAACAAGGTCTGCTTTTTCTTCAGTGACACCCGACTTGAGTCTTCTTCAGCAACATCAAAGTGCTTAGTTGTGACTACAAATCCTTTGACAGTTGTGTTGAGCCTCAATTAACCTAGATACATAAAAAATTACAGTATATAAAGAAAGGAGCAATTTACACATTGTCTTATTCGCACCTTGTAGCTTTCAAAAGTAAAAACATAATTCCAACTTGATCTGAAACTAAATTCATGCCAATCTTTCTGTATTAGTCGCCTCCATATTTTAACATGCTATAAGAAGACAACGAGCAAAACATAATAGAAAGTCCGAAGGTCACTAGTCACTGCTTGAAGGCACATACTATAACTATTCTGTGGCTTTTTAGCAAAAATAAAAAGATCTAAAGTAGGTGTCTTGTTACAGTGTAAGACGCATCATATTTAATATCTCAAAGCTAAATCCTGCATCCTGGGAACAGGCAGTGTAAGGGCTCTTCTCACACTATTCATTAAGTAACTAAATTTAATAGGTAATATTATTACCTATTAAATTTAGTTACTTAATGAATAAACAGGGTACTCTTGCTGGACTAACTGTTGATACACATTGATACCCCGTCTTAGTATAAGCTCGCTATCTGTATTGCTGGACTTTTACTCTTCTCACACTATGTCTGCAGTGTATATGTACCGTTTGCACTGGAAAACCGCCTGGTCCATACTTTAAATGGAGCCATAGGCCCCTGTTATACTGCCAGAGACCAGAAGAGTGTTCTTTTAGACTCCATTTAGCAGTATCCCAAAGGTTTTTTTTCTTTTTTTACTACTGGCGACAGAGCAACAAACTAAACAATTCTATACAGAGCTGTCCAGTGTGAAAACGTACACCGCTAGGTACATAATTATTTTTATTTTTTTAAGTTTTTTTTTTTTCCCACACCATAAGTGCCTATCTGTAACAGTAACCCATGTTCTCATCTGCTTTGGAGGCTCAGTTCCAGGCCTCCATAAAAGATTCTGGTCAGTTATATGCCAACACTTCCACTACAGGAGCAGAAGAACAGAAATAATAGCAGTGATCTGAAAGAAGCATTGATGGCATCCATTAAACACATGCTCACAAGGGAGGGACATTTACCAAGACCCGTACAGTGGATTCTCCATGTGCTGCTGGAGTATGGGCCAAATTTATGCAGAGGCGCATTCCTCTCATAAAGTGGCTGGCCTGCAGCGCTGCCCGTCCCTGCCCACAGCATGCCCATTTTTTCACCAATTCTTAAAAGTGGGGTGAAGGGGAAAATTTTGCACGTTTTGCCACACAAAGGCGTGCAACCTACTTATGCCACAGAAGTGGCATAAATAGGTTAGTAAATGCCTCTGTAGGTTTCTATCGGGACATCCTCCCAGTGATAATCTTGCACAGACTGCAGACACAGGGTGATTTACTAATCTGTCTGTTCCTCAGATCTTGCTAAAAAGTGGCACAAATTGGCGCAGTGTGGTGCAACTAGGGTTTGTGCATTTTTTTCTGATGAGGGGGTGAGGCTTTGTGGAAAGAGGCAACATTTTGTGCAAAAATTGCACCACAATTCTGGTGTACAATTCTGTCTCTTAGTAAGCCAACCAATAGTTGTATGGAGCTAGAGAAAAGTGTCTATCCCTGCATCACATTTATTATCCAGCCTGAGCATGTCGGAGCAAATTGACCATTTTGACCAACTTTCATGTTATGTGCAGCGTTAATGCTATGTATTTTTGGGGCATAGATGTCATTCACTCATAAAACAGAGATCTCCTGTAGACCACTTCATTGTTTGCCACCATTCTCCACTCTACAGCTGTCCATAAAGTCTTCTTTAAGAACGTACTGCATGTTTTTCTTTCTTTCCTTTAGGTTGGATTGAACTACAGAAACCTTATCCTAAAACCCGGAGGTTCCATAGATGGCATGCAGTTACTGCGAGAGTTTCTAGGTCGTGAGCCAAACCAAAAAGCTTTTCTCTTGAGTAAAGGACTGAGCCCCTAAAATCTATATAAACCCTCCTTGTTGAGTTTTTTAATGGACCTTTTTGACAGTGTGCCAAAACATGCAGAAATGTGGTGCAGTATTATGCCAAATGTGTCTTCAAGCACTTGAGTTCCGACAGTTTCACACGGTCTAGGTAGGACATTTCTGAAGGTTAGAACAACCAGGTTTTCATTTTCTACAGAACTAAACTCACTGCCCCACTGCGTGCCATACAATCCAGCAGGGAGACATGACTTTGACAATTTCTATGTGACTCTTCTAAAAGTTCTTGTGGTCACAAAAGGAAAATATCATTTGCAGACTGTTGATAAGATGTAGCATGCTTTTATCAAGTTCATGGTCGTTTTCTCGCATGTATCTGAGATGTATGCCGAAATTGCCTGAGGTTTGTGAAATGGTGATAACTTATCACAAAACATTCATATGTTGAAAATATTGAAAGGGGTTGTCCCATTAGTACAACTTATTCCATATCCACAGGATAGGGGATGTGTCTAATTGGTGGGGGTCCGACCATTGTGGCCTGTTCTCTCTGTTTGAATGGAGCAGCAGACATTCAACTCTATGGGGCCTCCGTAAAAAACTATCTCTTGCTGGCCCATAAAGCTGAATATAGGGGCAGTATGCATGAGTAACCGGTGATCCATTAAAACGGTAAAGCACGTTCTCATAATCTGTGGGGCCCCCAGTGATCAGACCCCTGCCGATCAGACCCTTATCCTGTACATAAGGTACAAGTTGTCATAGTGGGACAGTGGGTAAATGAAGTAAATGGAATTTAATGGTCAGAAATGACTAAATCCAGTCTCTATGAAGAGGTGGAGTAGATCCCCTTCCACAGAGACCAGAAGGTGGCAGGGTGGTCCAAACGGAGCCTGATCGATTTATATCGTATGTAGTGTTTCTGTCCCACCTTATGTAGACCACCAGCAGTACGTATTAGCCATCATTTGTCACTAAATCCCCTATCATCTAGTGATATTGAAATGGCTTTGCTGTGATGTCTCAGTCTACACACTAAAGCTGAAAAAGTGAACTGCAAAAAACACAGGAAATGTTAGCTTATTGGGAGAGTGTTAGTTGCTAATGTGGAAACTGGAATATTGTTAGGATTTTTCTGTTTTGAACAACATAAAAACACCAGAAATGTTTCAAACAATGTTTATAATAAAATAGAAAAAATCTAGTATTAATAATAATCAGTGGTACATTGTGATTGATTGTGTAAGGCTACTTTCTCACCTGCGTTTTTGCTGGATCCGTCATGGTTCAGCAAAAGCGCTTACGTTACTGATAATACAACCGTCTGCATCCGTTATAAACAGGTCCAGTTGTTTTATCTCTAAAATACCCATGCCGGATCCATCTCTAAAACCATTTTAAGTCAATCAGAGAAAACGGATCTGTCTCCATTGACTTGCATTGTGAGTCATGAGGGATCCGTCTTGCCCTGCATCTCATGACGCACTTAAAAACGCTGCTTGCTGCGCTGTTGTGTGCGCCATGGGAACACAATGAAACGGAACGGAATGCATCCTGGTACACTCCGTTCCCTTCAGTTCAGTTTTGTCCCCATGGACAATGAATGGGGACAAAACGGAAGCGGTTTCCCCCGCTATTGAGATCCTATGACGGATCTTAATAGCGGAAAGGGAACGTGCAGGTGTGAAAGTAGGCTAAGGCCTCTTGCAAGTTTTTCATTTCCCTGCGGCACTACCAGAGGGGAAATAGGGACGCGGCACACAGTTCTCATTGAAATCATGTAATGCACCAAACCTGAGGGGTCTTTTGGAACGAGGCAATCTTTAAAGCTGCCCTCCACAGATGACGATGCTAAACAAGACAACCCTTTAGGTCAATGTATTGGGTTGAGTTTTTCTTGTTTCTCCTGCCTCCCTTGAAAGAACTCCATCTTTGTCATTGCAAGAGCTTTTCAGTAAATACAAGTGATTGATTTCTAGTGAAAGCTCTTCCGTCAGGACGCAGGCCAACAGTAGCTACTTTCACACTCGTGTTTTGTGCGGATCCGTCATGGACTGATCCGTTCAGATAATACAACCGTCTGCATCTGTTCAGAATGGATCGGTTTGTGTTATCTTTAACATAGCCAAGACGGATCCATCTTGAACACCATTGAAAGTCAATGGAGGACGGATCCATTTTCTATTGTGTCAGTGAAAACAGATCCGTCCCCTTTGACTTGCATTGTGTGTCAGAACGGATCCGTTTGGCTTAGTTACATCAGATGGACATGCTGCAAGCAAAGCGGAATAGAGACGGAACAGAGGCAAACTGATGCATTCTGAGCGGATCCTTTTCCATTCAGAATGCATTAGGGCAAAACTGATCTGTTTTGGACCGCTTGTGAGTAGTCTTGAGCGAACTTGTGTTTTAAGTTCGGCGTCTAAAGTTCGGGTTATCGAAGTATCCCGTTATGGATTCCGCTACCACGGACCATAACGGAATTTAGAATCCATAACGGGATACTTTGATAACCTGAACTCGAACTTAAAACACAAGTTCGCTCAACACTAGTCGTGAGATCCCTGAACGGATCTCGCAAACGGAAAGCCAAAACCCCAGTGTGAAAGTAGCCTAATATGATCTGAAGGTGAGGAACAATCACAAAGAATCTTAGGTCTGATATACTGTAATAGAAAGTTCCATGTATATAGATAAGGTTTAGGTTTTGTGTGCACCTCGCTCATACCTATAGTTATGGTTGTGGGGGTAGATTGCAACCCTTAGACGTCTAGGGATGTTCATATAATAAATCCTGACCTGGGCCCCACCTCTATTAGCCAGAGTGTGGAGATCCACTACAATTCTGGTTGATTTGGAGTGACCATTTATTATCTTGTAATATTTCATGTGTGTGGAGGTTCACAGTCTCATATTTCGATCTTCAAGTTTTCCCTTTACCCTCACAGGGGTATATTCCATTCACAGCAATGATTTTTAATTTCAATTCCTATAAAAAAAAAAAAGATCAAGGTCACCCAAAAATACCTATTTTGCTATGGTGGACACTTGTTTTTTGTTGCCCTGGGACATAGCTGGCTGATTCACTGATAGAGGTGGCCAATGTGCAGTGTACATTCCCGTCACTCCTTCTTGGGAGCACATAGATGCCACCTGTCTAGGCACCTCATGCTCAGAAAGTATTAGGACTGTTTCGGCCATGTGCACTTGCCTGGAAGCCATAATACTCGGAAAGCTCATATGAAATCCAAGGACTTATTCATACAAGCCCCTTTCCACTAAAATACTCTTTTGGATAATGCAAAAACATAAGAATTTTGCAACTGCTTTTTTTTTTTCAAAATATCTTCATAGATATTGCTGTTACCTGCTAGCACCCCCTAGTGTTAGTTTGATTCCCTTTCAGAGCATCCGCCTAATGTGTCCAATACTGGTGGTCACACATGCTCAATCCCACTACCCGAGCCCTCCCTGGGCGGTGGAGTGGTTCTGCTATTGTGCAGGTGAACCAATAGTCTTCCTATCACCAGCACTTAAAGTGAACCTGTCACTGGGATTTGGGGTATAGAGTTGAGGACATGGGTTGCTAGATGGCCGCTAGCACATCCGCAATACCCAGTCCCCATAGCTCTGTGTGCTAGCAACCCATGTCCTCAGCTCTATACACAAAATCCCGATGACAGGTTCCCTTTAATACTGGGGAAGCCATAATAAGTATGTACCGTAACAACGATATCTTGACGTAAAATGAATCCAATTAAAAAATGTTCCTAGTGTAAGAGAGAGCTGTGATATTTCCTCATGGGACAACCCCTTTAAGCTGTTAAACTAATTTCATTGTGCTTACATGGCCAGAATTTCGATTCCAAGTCCTCAAAGCTCCTCCTTATGATTTGTATCTGGTGTGTTGGCAAACTCGTCACTCTCACAGTTGCCTTAGCTACTTTAATTATTTTAGAGGTCACACATTTGAAGCCGAGTTGTCTTGGCCGTGTATGAATATTAAATCCTAAACTCCAAAGTCCCTGAGGAGCGGCTGGCAGAAAGACAGGGCTGTTCAAATTTATGTTCTTCACGCTGGCCAAGAGGGATCTGTTACACCTCAGACTTCCCAGGAACAACTGGGGAAGGTTACATTAGAGGCCGGATTTCACTTGATTAAATATAGTCTGGGATAAAATAAGATTTCTTTTCGATACACATGATAGACACATGCTCTGCAGTGAATCTCTGTAATAGAGCTTCATTTTATTATAGCTTTATTCACTTCATTTGCAGATTGTTCTTCTCTGTGCCGTGTAGAACAAACTGTCACGTGGAAACCATCAACAGTCTGCTGTTGCCTGATCTGTTAGGCTGGATTTGCACTCTACAGCTAATACGCACCTGCCATGACCAATAGCTACACAATTTGGGGGATAAAACTGAGCCTATTAACTTTAAAATCATGTGCCCATTGGCAACCACGGGGTTTCGGCAGCAGCTGGAGCGTTCAAACCCAGCTTTATCCCGATTCACATAGAACAGTTTTTAAATGTGTTTTATGAAGCCAGAGGCCACGAGTGGATCCTAAAAGGACAACCCAGTTCCATATTCACCATTTGGTCACACAGATGTTATAGAAGGGGGTCTCCTGTTAAGCTTGTGCCAAGCATTGAACATATAAGATACGTATCTGATCAGTGGAGGCCTGACTGCCAGGATCCCACCAATCATAAGAAAGGGGGCACGTGTGTTGCCAGCCGAGCAGTACTATAACTGCTATCTCTGGGAATAATGGAGCAGAACAAGGTACATGGTAACCCTGTTCTCCTGATAGACGGGTGCCCCAGCAGTTGGACCACCAGCGATCAGACACTTAGGCCTCACGCACACGACCGTTGTGTTCCGTTCTGCAAAATGGGGTTCCGTGATCCGTTTTTGTTTCCATGTGTCTTCCTTTATTTTTAGAGGATCACCAGACATAAAGGAAAGTAAAAAAAAAGCTAAGACAGGTTTGCCATGCAAATGATAGGAAAAAAACGGGCGTGGACGCGGATGACAATCTTGTGTGCCTCCGTGTTTTTTAGCGGTCCCATTGACTTGAAACGGGACAGGTTATATTTTTTTGATGGACTGGAATCACGGCCGCAGAGGACAAACGGTGCTTTAGCAGAGTTCTCAACGGACCCATTGAAAGTCAATGGGTCCGCAGAAAATCACGAAAAACGGCACAACGGACACGGAATAAAACAACGGTCGTGTGCATGAGGCCTTAATCTGTGAATAGGGAAAAAGTCTTGTTCACTGGAAAAGCCCATTAACACCTAGACATCCATGATTCTACTGAACTATACTTTCTTCACTGTAAAACCGTACAAGAACTGCAAAGGTCCAGATCTTGCTACCATGATACATATAACAAAATGCTGCCTGAAATGACCCAATACTGTGTAACAGTGTCCAGCAGTGAATTGGCTGCAGGTCTGATTGGCATTCATATGTTATTCATCGGGTCTGGATGCGGATGTATTAATGAGCATCAGATATTCATGCGACAGCGACCTGAGCAGCCCTGGCGATTCACACCAATTATAATGAGAAATACGTCAGAAGGTTGTCTGTCTGCTGCGGGGAGCAACAGGAGGGTTTTCTACACTGCACAGAGTAAAAGATGAACTAAGAAATAACACACTGAAAAAAGTAATGAAGATATGTGCTAAAATACTTAAAGGGGTTGTCTCATCACAGACAATGGGGGCTTATTGCTAGGATATCCCCCCCCACCCATTGTCTTATACATGCGGGTCCTGCCACTGGGACCCGCACCTATATTGAGAATGGAGCCCCCAAAGTGTTGGAGGGCACACTGCACATGCGCAGCCGCCCTCTATTCATTTTCTGTGGGGCCGCTGAAAATAGCAGAGAACTGGCTCGGCTACTTCCGTCGAGCCCATAGAAATGAATGGGAGCGGTGGCCGGTCATGCGCGGTACGCTCCCATTCACTTCTATGCGCTTGGACTCCGGTCCGGCCACCACTTTACTGGACTCCGTTCCCCGATATAGGTGCAGGTCCCAGCGGTGGGATTCACGCCTATAAGACAATGGGGACAATATCCTAGAGACAACCTCTTTAATGTTACATATGCTCACTACATAGCCAATGTTAGGGGTACCTAAACCTTTGTAAAACACGAAGTGCTGCTCTCGGCGCTCTGCCCCTTTTCAAGCCCGTGTAGCGTGAATCAATAGAAAGTATTTGGGATCTGTACTTAATGCAGTACCAGCAAAGTGAATGAGATTTCCCAAATGTCATGTACACTGTATATGCACAGAATGTGATCTGCGATGTGGATTTATACATCCGTTGTGTGTCTATTGTAGATTTTCAGTGCAGATTTGACCCTTTTAAAATGCAAAGGATGAGGTCTGGGGTAAATTGCATTTGTAACGCAACAAAATCCACACGGAAACGCTGCATAAACTAAAGTGCCATGTAGAAATGTGCAGAGAAAATTATTTAATATCGTATTCTTCTTGTGAACCATGGTTCTGCTAAATGGAGCACGGGTTTCCAGCATAACCCCTTCATCAGGAGACCTGACCGTGTGGCCGTAGCCTCGTACAGTATCTGCTGATTTAGGCCTTTTTATTAAACACAAGAACCAGTAAGATACGCTTTTCCTTGTATCGCTCTTTTAGACATATGCCATATTGCCTTGCACACATTAGCTGGTTTTACATTTTGAGAACTTATAGATATATTCTTCAATGCTCTGCCAAATAATGGAGCATCACTGCCCCTGTACAGGATGCTATCAATGAGTTTGTTATCCCGATACCACCTGCGGGAAAGCAGCACGTACCCATTGACTTTAATGTGTGTATTCACACAGCAGTGATTTTCCACAGTCCATATTTTGTCTGTGATTACAGATCCTTCACGCACGTTATCTTCTACATGTCTCTGAAAACCACTGATACAACACAGTTGCGTTTCGTGCTTGGTCTTCACAGATTGTGGCTAAAAGATGCTTTGGAAACCAGTTTTTAGGCTGGATGACGCACGGACTGAAAATCACGGAACCACAGATCAAACACAAATGAATCACGGACAGTGTCGCGATAAAACGCTGACTGTGCCGTCACATGTGAATAAGGCCTTACTGTTGTTGGCAATTTTTGTTCTTCTATATGGATTGATTCTATTGTAATATAGTATCTTAAAGGGGCTTACTGAGATTCTCTGGATAGGTCATCAGTATTTGATCTGTGGGGGTCTGACACCCAGGACCCCCGCTGATCATGTGCTTGAGAAGGCAGTGGTGCTTGCACTAGCACCTCGTAATTTTGCCTAGGACATGTGACATCACAATTATCGGTCACATGGCCTAGTCACAGCTCGGCCTCATTGGAGTGAATGGGGCTGAGCTGTGATACGAATCCCAGCCGCTATATAATGTGATCTGTGCTTGGTGATCTACGAGATGGCTGCGGTGCTACTGCGAGTCCTGCTGCTTTCTTAAACAGCTGATCAGTGGCGGGTCTGAGGTGTCGGAGCCCTACTGATCAAATACTGATGACCTATCATGAGGATAGACCATCAGTAGAAAAACTTTTGGAAAACCGCTTAGATCACCTGCACACGAGTGCGGGTAAACGCACGTAATACCCGCATGAATTTCCGTGTAGATCTACTTGGGTTTCTGCAGCATATCTGCACCAAAATCCGCATTTTCTAATTGCCAGCCCTGTGTTCAGCACCATGCGGGGCCACCAACTAATAATACAATGTATTACAATTTACGTTGTTTAATATGTGCCAAACCTCGAAGCACCAGGAGGCCATCATGTATGTTTCTATGTGTTATGCCGTAAACCTGTATACATTAATGTTCGACTCGGCTTTGTGAGATGTGCTGTCTTGTAATGTACTGTGACTATAAACTGCTCTGCAATACTGTGTGCTGTCCTTTTCTGACTCCATATTACCACTTTCACATGCAAATGATGCCTGCAGGTACTCTGGAGCTGGTTATTTTACTGGGGGATAATATACATGTGTCCGCCCTTAAAGGGGTTATCCAAATTCTAAAATATCTCCCTCCCGACCCAATGCCCCTTGTATGGATTATACAGGGTGGGCCATTTATATGGATACACCTTAATAAAATGGGAATGGTTGGTGATATTAACTTCCTGTTGGTGGCACATTAGCATATGTGAGGGGGGAAACTTTTCAAGATGGGTGGTGACCATGACGGCTATTTTGAAGTCGGCCATTTTGAATCCAACTTTTGTTTTTTCAATAGGAAGAGGGTCATGTGACATCAAACTTATTGGGAATTTCACAAGAAAAACAATGGTGTGCTTGGTTTTAACGTAACTTTATTCTTTCATTAGTTATTTACAAGTTTCTGACCACTTATAAAATGTGTTCAATGTGCTGCCTATTGTGTTGGATTGTCAATGCAACCCTCTTCTTACACTCTTCACACACTGATGATGTGTTTCCCTCTTTATGCACTGAAGCTGGCACATTCCCTGAGGTGTTCCAGCAAGATGGTGCACCACCACATTATGGGTGTCAGGTCCGAGCATTCCTAGATGAACAGTTTCCTGGAAAGTGGATTGGTTGTCGTGGGCCAGTTGAATGGACCCCAAGGTCTCCCGATCTGACCCCCTTAGACTTTTATCTTTGGGGTCATCTGAAGGCAATTGTCTATGCTGTGAAGATACGAGATGTGCAGCACCTGAAACTACGGATACTGGAAGCCTGTGCTAGCATTTCTCCTGCGGTGTTGCTATCAGTGTGTGAAGAGTGGGAGAAGAGGGTTGCATTGACAATCCAACACAATGGGCAGCACATTGAACACATTTTATAAGTGGTCAAACTTGTAAATAACTCATGAAATAATAAAGTTACGTTAAAACCAATTTCTTGTGAAATTCCCAATAAGTTTGATGTGTCACATGACCCTCTTCCTATTGAAAAAACAAAAGTTGGATTCAAAATGGCCGACTTCAAAATGGCCGCCGTGGTCACCACCCATCTTGAAAAGTTTCCCCCCTCACATATACTAATGTGCCACAAACAGGAAGTTAATATCACCAACCATTCCCATTTTATTAAGGTGTATCCATATAAATGGCCCACCCTGTTCTTACCTGCTCCCCGACACCTGCGTCGCTCTGGATCCCTGCACGGCCGCTGCTGCATCTCCCCGTCATTCGGATCAAAACAAGGAGAAGCAGCCAATAGTAGGTCGCAACGGGGACGAGCCCCCTTGAAGCTCCTTGATGCAGTGGCGGCCATGCAGGGATCCAGAGCGATGCGTTGGGGAGCAGGTAAGTATAATCCATACAAGGGGCCCAGGCATTGGGGGGATATTTTAGAATTTGGATAACCCCTTTAACTTGAATTTGGTTAAGAACTCCAGGTTCTCATGAATTATACGATATCACAACATGCTGCAATTGGGTGGCCACACATAGACCTATATATAGGATAGACGTCTCGTGAAGTTGATTATCTCACACCATACATCTCTGGATGTGTTGAGCTAAGAGGAAATGTATGGAAGGACGCATCTGTATGTAGTGCCACCTTAATACAGGGTAAAAATTAATACTGCATATTTACTACTACACAATTGTGTTAAAAGATAGACATTTAAGTGGCACTAGATAGACAGAGAAATTAAAGGGGTTTTGCCAAGTTTGTGCCACAGGATAGGGGATAACTTGCTGATTGCTGGGGGGCTGCTAACAATTCCATAGAACAGGAATCTGATGGAACAGCAGGTCGGGCATGCGCCCTGCCACTCCATTCTCTGTTGGACAAAAATAGCAAAACGCTGTACTCCTCTATCTCCGGCAGTCCCATAGAAAATGAATAGAGTGGCAGGGTGCACGGCCAACCTGCCGCTCCATCAGATGAAGGGAGCAGAACTTCCGTGCTCGGGATCAGTGGCAGTCCCAGAGGTCTGACTCCCAGCAATCAGTTACTTTGTGGACTTTGCACAAGCCCTGGCCAGTTGCTCACCTCCAGCTGGGTTATGGCCTCACATTTTTTCTCTGGGCAAAGGGAGTGGAGGATTCTGGGTTTATTAGGCTCCATCTTGTTAGGCCTCACTGGAATGGAGCTGACATGCAACCAGGCCGTGGCTTTGTGACCGATGAACGTGACGTCACTAGCCTAGGAAGAGGCTACAGCACTCACCGAAACACCCTGGCCTCTTCAACCAGCTGTTCGGGGGAGGGGTGTGTCGGGAGTCAAGAGTCCTACCGAACAGGTATTGCTGACCATCAGTATTGTACCAGAAAACTCCTTTAAGTTTTGAACATCAGGTTATTTTACAAAATTTAAGCTTCAGCTGCTGATTGGTTGAGATGAGCTGTAGTAGATAAATATGCCCAGATTATGTGTAGACCATGTATGGTGAGCAGGTTTGGCCTAGGCCTACACTAGTCCATACTTCCTGGGATGTAATCACGTTCCGGATGTACGTGTATTATAGGTAGCCCATATAAGATACAATGAATGTCCTCCGCCAGCAACATCATCTTCACATAATCTCAAGGAAAAGAAAATTTTTACATCTGACTTAAGCCTATAAGACTGTGTAGGACATCTAGCAGAGACAATTTAAGACCAACTAAATGAAGCCATTGCTCGTCATTCTTTTATGTGAAATAGCCTTTTATATTTAGCCTGGAGCATTAGCGCACTGCCTGTGTTATACCAGAACATCAGCTCTTATCCCTAGTCGTAAGAATGACGACAGGCGATACTTCTAGAATTCTGATTATTCCAGGGCATGAAGATTTACATAGCTAGAGCGCCAAGCTCAATAAAATCAAATAAAGGGAAAAGCATTCAAAGGAAAATGTGATCAATTCAGTTCTTTCAAGATGAATGAAATAATAACCTTACAAAAGCTTATTGGATAACTGGAACCAGCTGTCAATCTCTTGAGAATTAACGTGAATGTGGACATGGCACAGGGATTATATCAAATTTAAATATACATTTTATTTAAAGCTTGCTCTGATATTTTGTGAAGTCCCAAAGAGCTGAAAGGAGAGAGCCGCACCTGCACAGATGGCTCTCCATTTCCAGTGGCTTAAACCAGGGACCCATTCTCCATAGAACTAGGTCCCAGAGGTTGGCTGATCGCTTGCATTTCACCACTCAGATGGCGTGGTCAAATGTGACCACGGCATCTGAGCAGTCGGGAAGTATATAGCTATCAATGAACACAATGTGCAATCTAATGATTGCCAGTTATGGTCACCTAGAGTGACTTAAAAAAAAATATATATAAATTAAAAACTAATTATAAAATTTTAAAGCATTCCCCTTTCTCCAAAATCAAAACTTAACCAGTAAAAAAAAAAACACATGCGAAAACACCCATACTACTACAACACAAGAAAAACTATACAAGTGTGGTATGGTTGTAATCGAACTGACCTGAAGAATGGAGGTAACAGGTCAATTTTACTGCATAGTGAATGCTGTAAAAAACGAAAGAAAACAAAAAACAGGGGGCGGAGCCTGACCGCAGCAGAGTGAGATGGCTGCATGATTTAGCAGCTCCACACAGACATTGTGTTACCCCTATCAGAAGCATCTACAGCTGACCAAAATTGGTAAAGACAAGTCGAGGGACCCTGCAGAGACACTGGGGACCGCCAAGCAGCAGACAGATATGGACAAATTTTTGCACAAAGCGGCGGCTGCGAATCCAAAGCGCACCCCCAAGATGGCGTGGCTTCCCGCCTCGGATGCAGAGGGTGACATGTTGGATTGGGAGTTTGAGTCACCAGCGCTTCCCCCACCACCCATTTGGTCTCCTGTAACCAGGAAAAGAAGACTTGGTCCAAGTGCATTGTCTTCTCTGCGGTCTCCTCCGTCATCAGGGCATCGTACATCTGCCTGACCGCCAATGGCTTGGAGGACTTGGTCGTCCTGAACTCTGCCTTTAATCCATCACGCCCTCAGGATCGACGGTCTCTGATGGGCCCCCATATGGGTCGTTTATTATTTCTGTTAAGCCAGTTATTGCTTTCTTGTTGCTGCATTACGGTGCAGGGCTATCTGAAGGGCACACCTCGTTGTTAATTGTTGTTTTTTTTCCAAATACTTGTGGTTGGCTCTTTTTGGCCAGCCTCAACTTGTTGGTCTCCGACACTTACACCCCCAAAGGGGCTTCTTATTTGCCCCTAGCAGGGATTATATCCCTGGGAATAGTATTTTACCGCTATCTGTTTGTCTGTCTTTGTGTTGTCTTGTCCTCTCTCTCCCCCCCCCCCCCCCTTGTGTTCTTTCTCCTGTTGTAGGTGCCTGAACTTCCTTGCCTGTGGGGATCGTGAATCTCAGTTTTGCCTTTGATCTTTTGTTCAACTAGTGTGAAGCCACTGTCGTATACGGACTCCCTCAGTGAGCTGTACCCTGCATATATTATATATCATCGCATACTCACATGGTGCGGTGCATAACCTTCAATGTCAAGGGGCTCAACTCCAACGCCAAGAGGAAACTCTTGCTTTTGGAACTGAAATCCCTTAAAGCGGACATTGTGTTCCTACAAGAAACACATTTTGATGGCAACTCCTTCTTTCAATTTGCCTCTCATCTGTATCCTATTGCTTATTCAGCCTACTCATAGCCGTCGGAAGGCTTGGTATCTGCACAATATCCCCTCAAAATTGAATCCTCAATTCTAGACCCGAAAGGGCGTTATATTATTCTCTGTGGCCATTTAGCAGATAAACCCATCACCTTATGTAACATTTATGCCCCAAACACTTCCCATATCCACTTTCTCTGCGAATCTTCCACAAGGTTTTTGCTGAGGGAGTGGACTCTTCGGAGCCCCTGGTCCTCCTAGGTGGGGACTTTAATGCAGTATTTTCTGAATCGATGGATAGCCTGGCCCTCCCGGGCAGACCAATACATTCGACACAGCAGCGCTTAGCCAGGGACCTTTGTAAACTGGTGCGGAAATACTCCCTGTATGACCTCTGGCGTCTCACTTATCCCACCGATAGGTCCTTCTCCTTTTACTCTGTCCCACACGGTTCCCACTCCCGTATTGATTACCTCTTTTGTACCTTTTCGACTCTCAGGATATTGGAAGGAGCGGACATGGGCCAAATCACCTGGTCTGACCATGCTCCTGTTCTAGTTGACATTAGTAGTGACTCGGGCCATGTTCGCCAATGCCACTGGAGACTTAATGACTCGCTCTTGAAGCAGCCCATCACTAGGGAGGAACTCCACGAACACCTGAAAACGTACTTTGAACTAAATGAGGGTTCGGTACGGGATGTCCGTCTTTTGTGGGAAGCGCATAAGGCGGTCATGAGGGGACATTGTATTGCAATAAGCTCAATATTAAAGAAGTACTCGACTGCTTTGGTCAAGACCCTTACGTCTCGCTTGCGATCACTAGAAGACAAGATGGCTGCTCACCCCTCCCGGTGCACCCTTAGACGAATTGTTGATACCAGAGTCCAGTTGAAGAGTCTAGCTTTAGGTCGTTCAACAAGTTACTTTACACACGACAGCGTTATTATGCTTGGGGGAACAAACCTGATACTTTGCTGGCCAGACAACTCAGGAATCGCAATCCCCAAACGGGTCCGAGTGCTATTAGGGGGACTGACGGAGGTTCTCGACCTACTACTCTTCCCAGTACAATTTACCCTCTGACCTCCCCTCAGATCAGAGACTTAGGGATAGTACACTCCAGTCTTATTTGGCATCCTGTCACCTTCCTACCCTATCGACTTCCTATCTTGCCGGCCTTAATAGTCTGATCACGCCGGAAGAGATAGGGGCCTGATGGCTTTTCGTATAAATATTATAAGACTTTCAAGACCGAACTAATCCCTCACTTAGTAACCCTTTTTAATCATTTTCCAGCTGGCAACGTAGTACCTGCCCCAATGTCTCACTCTCATCTCACGATGATTCCGAAACCTGGGAAAGATCCCCATGAATGCCATAATTACAGGCCCATTGCCCTGCTTAATTCTAACCTTAAGATTTACACCAAAGCCCTAGCCTACCGACTAAACGTTTTTCTCCCCTCCCTGATCTCCAAAAGATCAGGTGGGATTTGTCCCAGGCCGTCAGGGGGCCGACAACACACGAAGAAACATTGACTTGATAGATGTCATATCTCGCTTGGGTGAGGAGGCGCTACTTCTTAGTTTAGATGCTGAAAAGGCGTTTGACCGTTTAGGTTGGCCTTTCCTTTTTACTACCTTGCAGGCATATGGCCTTTCTGGTCCCTTCGTTAGGGCCATTCGTAGCCTATACTCCTCCCCCACAGCGACAATCAAACTACCTGTCTCGACCCATACGCATTGCTAACGGGACGAGACAAGGCTGCCCCCTATCTCCGCTATTTGCCATGTGTATCGAACCCCTGGCGGCCAAAATCAGGGCATGTCCAGACATCAGAGGTGTTATGGTCAGGGACAGGGAGTTTAAGCTATATGCAGACGACATCCTTCTTACCCTTTCCAAGCTTCATATTTTCCTACCAAAATTCCACTTCATCCTGCAGGAATTTCGTCGACTCTCGGGGTATAAGGTCAACACCCATAAAACTGAGGCCCTCCCGCTTAATCTTTCTCAGATGGCCCTGGGCTCTCTTAGGGTTAACTTCCCTTTCCATTGGAAGACGGACTCCCTGCGATATTTGGGTGATGACCTCACTCCCCGATATGGGGAACTTTATCAAGCTATCTTCCCACACATATATGCAGAGATCAGGGATCTCCTGGACAAGTGGCACGCTCTCCCACTCTCTCTCTCATGGGATGTATTGCTGCGACTAAAATGACGATCTTGCCCAAGCTTCTGTATCTTTTCGAGACCTTACCGATTATAGTTCCTCTCAAGGATCTGAGATCCATTCAATCTCACCTCCTTAGATTCGTATGGGCGGGAAGGCATCAAAGAATCCCACGGTCAGTCTTTCTATCTTGTAGGCATCAGGGTGGACTAGGGGTACCGGATCTGTCCAAATATTACTGGGCGGCCCAGCTACGTTCTGTCGCGGCCTGGGCTTCCTTGCACCCACACTCTGTCTGGATGCAAGTAGAAAGACTCTGGCTAGCTTCTATACATCCTAACTCCATGCTATGGCCTGGATCTCACAAGACTCTACCAATTAAGGATCTCTTAGGGCCCATGGCTTGTACTAGACTCATATGGCAGCAGTGCAGTTGCAAATTCCCTCTGGTTTCTAACCTCTCCGCCATGACCTCCTTTTTGTATCACCCCACGCTCCCTACTAGCCTTACCACGTCCACAACGAGACCATGGTTTCAGCGGGGTGTGTTTCGGTTTGCAGATATTGTGGACCCCTTCACTAGGGACCTTTTGCAGTTTTCTACCCTCCAGACCAAATATGATCTCCCCCCATCCTCCAATTACTTTTATATCCAGATTAGTCACTTCGCCCAGTCCATTTTTTCAGGGATCACAGTTTCCCTCCCGACTCCGTTTGAACGCGAAAGGTCTAATTTCTGAGATTTACTCCATATTGCTGACTCCCTTCCCTGATCGGGTTCAAAGGCACTCCTACATGGTGCGGTGGGAGGAGTATCTGGAGAGGGTCTTACCAGATGCACTCTGGCACCTTATATGGAGGAGGGCAGCGAAATCCTCTGTCTGTACTTCATCAGGAGAACCAATATAAAATTTTAATGTACTCGTACCACACTCCTGACCTCCTCCATAGAATGAACCCAGTAGTCCCGGGAGACTGCTGGAGATGTGGCTTAC
The DNA here is from genome assembly GCF_014858855.1 of Bufo gargarizans. NCBI lineage: Eukaryota > Metazoa > Chordata > Amphibia > Anura > Bufonidae > Bufo > Bufo gargarizans. Next base: position 677,000,922 of record NC_058080.1, on the reverse strand, counting down.
ATAGGGGTACATTGCCTCATATTTTCTGGGACTGCCCCAAGATACGCCCCTATTGGACCGGAGTAGGCACCCTCCTGAGTGATATTTTTGCTGTGGAAATCCGACCTGACCCTATGTCCTTCCTGCTTAATGTGGTCCCCATTCAAGTTAAAAAACGCTCACTTAAGTTATTACTATTTATACTAACAGCAGCTCGTTGTCTAATCTCTAGAGCTTGGAAAAGCGCTGAACCGCCACGGGTTTCTGATTTGTACGCTAGGGTGATGGAGGTCTGAACAATGGAATATTCCACGGCCATATTTCAGGACAAAATAGTACTCTTCAACGCCATATGGGACCTGTGGGATAATTACTGGGCCACAAGGCAACCTTAACGACCTCATGAGAAAGAGGTGTTCCCTTCTCCCCCTCCGCTTGTGTCTTTGTCTATGTTATTTGTCTTGTCTTTTGGTTATTAGTTAGGTAAAGCATTACTTGCTGAGAAGCTCTGGGCTTTTGGGTCTTTAAGACTCCTTCACTACTACCTGATGTCTTCTTGTTCTAGGATATACCGCTAAGTGGTCCTACTTTGGACTGATTAAAGATAGACACAGTCTCCCTTAGTACACTTTATTGTTATATTTCTGCTCGGTTTCTCATTTTTCATCATTGATTATTATCGAGTGTTACAAGTGCTCAATCAATATGCATGTGATGTTTTTCATGTTTCATCCTCTACCTTGTACTGTTGTGCATGAATCTATTGTGAATGTGCATTTTCATTTCTATATTATTTAATAAATATACAATTATAAAAAAACAAACAGGAAACTCAGCTTAACATAGCCTTCACACAGATAGAAGATATGGAGACTAGAAGCCGCCGCAAGAATATCTGTATCAAAGGCCTACCATAAAAGTACACCAGCAACATGCTGGAGGCTGTGGCGCAGCAGATATTCACCTCACTTCTGGACCCAGAAAGGGCCGCCAAAATTGTCATGGAGCGTATACACAGAGCCTTGCACCCCTCACCCAAAGATGGAGAACAAGCCAGAGACATCATCTGTGGTCTCCTTAGCTTCGTGGACACTGCCGCCATATTACAAGCCAGCAGAGGCAAGCCTGCATTGCGACATGAGGAGCATCAAATACACCTCTACCAGGATGTCTCACCTACCACACTATCAAAGAGGCATATACTTCGTCCCTTTCTTTAGAAGCTGCGGGATCTACAGATACCATACACATGGTTGTACCCATTTGTCCTGGCGATACATAAAGATGGCCGCCGGATCACCATCCACACGCCAGAAGATCTTTCAGCTGCCTGGGGCCGATTAGGGATTCCTCCCATGGGCATACCATCTTGGATGCCGATTCCGGCGGAGGTCTCCCTACCAGATCTACCTCACATGGAGTTCTGGAAAGAGGTGTCACACACACACTCTTCTAAGACTAAGGCAGTGATAGGCAAACTGCGGCTCTCCAGCTGTTGCAAAACTACAACTCCCACCATGCCCTTCTGTAGGCTGAAAGCTGTAGGCAGTCTTTCCATGCTGGGAGTTGTAGTTCTGCAACAGCTGGAGAGCCGCAGTTTGCCTATCACTGGACTAAGGGGTCAACTCTCAAGAGCCCAAGAGAGGCACCAGCCTGAAATCTACAGGACACATGTACTTCTCTACCTCGGCTCTCTTCCATTGGATTCGGGTCCTGGGGCTGTGGTAATGTGTTGTGTGGAAGGCTTGAGAGGTGGGACCCGGGGGTGACCCGACTCTAGCCTTGGCACCATTGGGGTATGTAGCGGTTTGCATTGGTGCTGCCTTGGGGAACGGGTGGGTCGCCCGTCATCTCTCGGCTCTTATGTCGCATTGGTGTTGAGTTGCTTGCCGCTTTCACAAATGGGCTCCAACAGCATCAGGAGCTATCATCATCCCAGGGGTAAACACGAAGTGTCACGGCTCAGGATGTTTTCCTCCCCCACCAACCCTAAACCCTTCTGGGTGTTATGGTTACACATTATATTGAAAAAGTTATATCATGCCACTATCACTCATGAACATGCATATATGTGTATCTTTGCCTACCTATTTAGGGGTTGTTGTATTGCCCTGTTCTCTTATTATTGTTTTTATCCATTCACTTTTCTCTGTTTGATTTTTGCCTTGTCGGTGATTCTCATTGACATAGAAGGACCTCTCACTCTACCACTTTGATAAATGGCCTTTAAGACCTTATAATTTGTACATACAATGTTAGAGGGTTGAATGCTCCCATGAAACGCAGTCATTTAATTACATTGTTAAAGAGAGATAAAATATCTGTGCTGATGTTACAGGAGACACATTTCAATACGCATAAAATTCCAAAACTACCCACTACCTACTTTGCATCCTGGTTTCACCACACCATTGATGCCTCAGCTTCCAAAGGGGTATCTATCGCATTTCTCAGAGATCCCCTTTGTACTCACATCAAAATACCAAGATTCAGATGGCAGGGCCCTATTCTTGAAAGGTAAAATTAGCTCCGCTATGTACACCTTTGCTAACATATATGCCCAGAACACTATGCAGATTGCCTGGATTATGGGAAGACTAGAGAAGCTGCAAGCTTTTGCAGAGGGCCCCATCATACTTGGAGGGGATTTTAATCTTGCACTAAACCCTAGAAAAGACTCTTCGTTAAAACACACTGCACAGTCTAAAAACAGCCTTAATAGACTGAATAACCGTTTGCAATTATTGGGTCTCTCCGATGCATGGCAAACATTGCACTCGACTGAACTAGATTATACGTTTTTCTCTAACACACATAAAACACATCAGCGAATTGATTACCTTTTTACCCACGACAGCACTTTACCAGTCCTCAAAAAAGCTGACATAGGACCATCCATTTTCTCAGACCATGCACCTGTATTAATACAACTAAAACTTACCTAAGAGGCTATGCAAAATAGAAGCCACAGCAGCATGTCCGTCCAATTCTTCTTTATTGTGCAAAATTCCAAGGCACAGAATACAAATATAGCCATGTTTCGGCTAGGAATAGGCACTTGGCACCCAGGTGGCATCAGGCACTTGGCACCCAGGTAAAATAGAGATGGGAAAAAACTATACTTGACCTCCTATCACAGATTAGGGACCAAGAAAAACTGCATAAACAAACTCCCACTTCTACTTTACTTGAATTGTCTAGAATGCGAGAACAATTGAAATTATTGTTAAACACAAAACTAGCCAAAAATGTACTCTACTACCAAAAAAAGATATACGCCCATGGAAACAAAGGGGGCAAATTGATGTCAGCTTTAATCAAGTAACGCAGGGAAAAATCCTTTATATCTTCAATAACCACCCAGACAGGTAGTAAAGTCACCCATACTTCCGAAATAGCAGCAGCATTTAAAGACTATTACTCCTCTCTATATAATTTAGCTAACCTAGATACTCCTTCAAACCTCTCCAACAAACAAGCAAATATTTCATCTTTCTTTAACGGATTGAATCTCTCTAAAATCTCAGAAACAGACAGTAAAAGACACGATGCTCTCCTTCCCTGTAGGAAAAATCCAGGTCCTGATGGATTAAAGCTTAGATACTATAAAAAAATTTAAGACATTCTCCTGCCTCGTCTTACCCTATTATGCAACCAACTCCTTTCAGGGGGCCACCTCCCACGACAAGTGCTGGAAGCGCATATCACAGTTCTTCCCAAAGAGGGTAAAGATCCTGGCCTCTGTTCCAGCTACAGACCCATCTCATTGTTAAATATTGATATCAAAATCTGGGCCAAGCTATTAGCTAGGCGGCTGAATGGCATTCTGCCTGCTATAGTGAAACCTGATCAGATGGGGTTTGTTAAGGGAAGAGAGGGCAGGTTTAATGTAATATGTCTGTTAAACTCAATATATCTGGCGCAAAAAAAATTAAAAAAAATCCACTTGTAATTGTAGGCACGGATGCCGAGAAGGCGTTTGATAGGGTCGACTGGGACTTCATTCACCATACACTGCAACAGTTTAACTTCCCACTCCAATTAATAGAAGCAATTTTCACATTATACTCTACACCATCTGCACGAATTAGGGTCAACGGCACTCTTGATCTTTCAACCTAACAAATGGCACGAGGTAGGGCTGTCCTTTATCTCCCTCTCTATTTATATTGACTATGGAAGCATTACTACAAAAGCTCAGGCAGGACTAAGTCTTTATCCAGAACTCAGATACCCATCTCATATCTGCTTTCGCAGATGATCTACTATTGCTGATTTTCAACCCAAACACTGCATTGCTCAGGCTATTATATCTTTTCCAGCAATATGGCAACATATCAATTTGTTTTTATAAACTATTCTAAATCAGACCTTCTGAATATCTCTCTCACTCAATCCCAGGCGACCCTATTACGCCAAATTTCCCCGTTTCACTGTGCAGAAAACACTATAAAGTACTTGGGAGTACAAATACCAAACCAACTAGAAGAATTGTATTAACTTCTATTCTCTAACACTTAAGCTATCTAGGTTACTCAAAGAATATAACTTCTCATACTTGTCTTGGATAGGCTGCAAAAACTTATTGCAGACATACATCCTTCCTTAAATCCTATACTATTTGCAGATGTTGCCCATGTATTTACCTGAGACCTTCTTCACCACCACTAGGAAATATCTCTCCACCTTTTTGTGGAGAGGAGGGAAACCTAGACTATCTTACCAGATACTTACCCGTAAAAAAATGTAGAGGAGGACTTCCAGATATTAAACAATATTACACATCGCTTCACTTGCAAAGATGGCTTGAACTGGCAGCCACCACTCCCGCAGACCCGTGCCACAGATCGTATTTAATGGTCTTGGGACCTGCCTATTCAAAAATCCTGTGGCTACCAGATCACAAAGATATCCAGGCCCTTTCTAATACATTGGTACAAGGCACAGTTAAAATATGAAAATTCCTTCAACACTCTAATACAACTTTCAAAGGTACTTCACCACTCTTACCGGCACACTTAATTCCATATGTAGTAAAGAAAGACGAAGTAATTATGAGATCATTCTGGTCACAACTACAAGATATGAATGTAGCTGCCTGTCTCTCTGCTAACAAAATACCAAATATCAAGCCAGCAGACCATTGTCCTGGTTTGAACAATTCTCCTCCACAAAAGCAAGAAACAAACATTATCCTCTCTATACTGCCATCTTCTGCTCAATTCCTCAGTCGAAACCCCCCCCCCCTCCTTTCTTGAAGTTGTGGGAAAAATAATTAGACATAGTGCTATCTGAAGAGGACGCAAAGTTCATTCTATTGCATTCTCATGGTTTCTCGACATGTGTTAAAATACAAGAAAACCATTATAAGCCCTTATCCAGATGGTACAAAACCCCTGACTTGCTGTATAAAATGGGATTATCAGTATTAAACACATGTTAGAGATGTCAACTGCAGGTTGGGACCTTGGGCCACAACTGGTGGTCGTGCCCGGTGGTTATCTCCTTCTGGACAGTAATCCAAAAGCATATGCGTGCATTCGGCCCATCGAATTTAACTCTCACAGCAGGCCTAGTGCTAATGGCCCAACTCTTACAACATTATCGACCATCCAAACGCTCCTTGACAACACATTTACTAGCAGCGGCTAAATGCTTAATTCCACTGCTATGACTACAACCTCACCCACCTTCAAAACAACAATGGTTCCAAAAAGTGCATCAAATTTGTCATATGGAGAAGTTGACCCGTTGGCGGACCAATAGACATGATTTCTTCCTAAAAATGTAGGGCCCCTGGTTGCAATATACCAAAATATCTAATTAAACTCGGCCCTTCTTGCATCATTGTCATAACCAGATGTTGTTGCACATTAAGTCATTAAATTTAGCAGCTTAAAACAGTGTGAGAAGATGTATTGAAGTTTTCTCGCACTCTGGTTTGTAACAACATGTAGCAGACAACCCATGGGTGTGACGTGTGAATTAGGAGGGAGATACTATCACACTGTCATACCTCACATTCGCTTCTGTGGAATCTTTTCTCCCTTGCACTGTGAAGGCGCTACAGTCAGGTCCATAAATATTGGGACACTGACACAATTCTAACATTTTGGGCTCTATACACCACCACAATGGATTTGAAATGAAACTAACAAGATGTGCTTTAACTGCAGACTGTCGGCTTTAATTTGAGGGTATTTACATCCAAATCAGGTGAACGGCGTAGGAATTACAACAGTTTGCATATGTGCCTCCCACTTGTTAAGGAACCAAAAGTAATGGGACAATTGGCTTCTCAGCTGTTCCATGACCAGGTGTGTGTTATTCCCTCATTATCCCAATTACAATGAGCAGATAAAAGGTCCAGAGTTCATTTCAAGTGTGCTATTTGCATTTGGAATCTGTTGCTGTCAACTCTCAAGATGAGATCCAAAGAGCTGTCACTATCAGTGAAGCAAGCCATCATTAGGCTGGAAAAACAAAACAAACCCATCAGAGAGATAGCAAAAACATTAGGCGTGGCCAAAACAACTGTTTGGAACATTCTTAAAAAGAAGGAATGCACCGGTGAGCTCAGCAACACCAAAAGACCGGTAAGACCACGGAAAACAACTGTGGTGGATGACCGAAGAATTCTTTCCCTGGTGAAGAAAACCCTTCACAACAGTTGGCCAGATCAAGAACACTCTCCATAAGGTAGGTGTATGTGTGTCAAAGTCAACAATCAAGAGAAGAATTCACCAGAGTTAATACAGAAGGTTCACCACAATATGTAAACTATTGGTGAGCCTCAAAAACAGGAAGGCCAGATTAGAGTTTGCCAAACGACATCTAAAAGGCCTTCACAGTTCTAAAACAACATCCTATGGACAGATGAGACCAAGATCAACTTGTACCAGAGTGATGGGAAGAGAAGAGTATGGAGAAGGAAAGGAACTGCTCATGATCCTAAGCATAGCACCTCATCAGTGAAGCATGGTGGTGGTAGTGTCATAGCGTTGGCATGTATGGCTGCCAATGGAACTGGTTCTCTTGTATTTATTGACGATGTGACTGCTGACAAAAGCAGCAGGATAAATTCTGAAGTGTTTCGGGCAATATTATCTGCTCCCCCCTATATTTGCCACTATATTTCTGTGATTTTGTATTATCTGCTCATATTCAGCCAAATGCTTCAGAACTCATTGGACGGCGCTTCACAGTGCAGATGGACAATGACCCAAACCATACTGCAAAAGCAACCAAAGAGTTTTTTAAGGGAAAGAAGTGGAATGTTATGCAATGGCCAAGTCAAACACCTGACCTGAATCTGATTGAGCATGCATTTCACTTGCTGAAGACAAAACTGAAGGGAAAATGCCCCAAGAACAAGCAGGAACTGAAGACAGTTGCAGTAGAGGCCTGGCAGAGCATCACCAGGGATGAAACCCAGCGTCTGGTGATGTCTATGCATTCCAGACTTCAGGCTGTAATTGACTGCAAAGGATTTGAAACCAAGTATTAAAAAGTGAAAGTTTGATTTATGATTATTATTCTGCCCCATTACTTTCAGTCCCTTAACAAGTGGGAGGCACATATGCAAACTGTTGTAATTCCTACACCGGTCACCTGATTTGGATGTAAATACCCTCAAATTGAAGCTGACAGTCTGCAGTTAAAGCACATCTTGTTCGTTTCATGTCAAATCCATTGTGGTGGTGTATAGAGCCAAAAATGTTAGAATTGTGTCAATATCCCAATATTTATGGACCTGACTGTAAGAGAGTAGCGAAATAAGATTAGGCTCATCTTTTGTTCTGGCATCTACAGTCGTGGCCAAAAGTTTTGAGAATGACACAAATATTAGTTTTCACAAAGTTTGTTGCTAAACGGCTTTTAGATCTTTGTTTCAGTTGTTTCTGTGATGTAGTGAAATATAATTACACACACTTCATACGTTTCAAAGGCTTTTATCGACAATTACATGAGATTTATGCAAAGAGTCAGTATTTGCAGTGTTGGCCCTTCTTTTTCAGGACCTCTGCAATTCGACTGGGCATGCTCTCAATCAACTTCTGGGCCAATTCCTGACTGATAGCAACCCATTCTTTCATAATCACTTCTTGGAGTTTGTCAGAATTAGTGGGTTTTTGTTTGTCCACCCACCTCTTGAGGATTGACCACAAGTTCTCAATGGGATTAAGATCTGGGGAGTTTCCAGGCCATGGACCCAAAATGTCAAAGTTTTGGTCCTCGAGCCACTTAGTTATCACTTTTGCCTTATGGCACGGTGCTCTATCGTGCTGGAAAATGCATTGTTCTTCACCAAACTGTTGTTGGATTGTTGGAAGAAGTTGCTGTTGGAGGGTGTTTTGGTACCATTCTTTATTCATGGCTGTGTTTTTGGGCAAAATTCTGAGTGAGCCCACTCCCTTGGATGGGAAGCAACCCCACACATGAATGGTCTCAGGATGCTTTACTGTTGGCATGACACAGGACTGATGGTAGCGCTCACCTTTTCTTCTTCGGACAAGCCTTTTTCCTGATGCCCCAAACAATCGGAAAGAGGCTTCATCGGAGCCTTAGCAGTCCATTCACCATATTTTCTGCAGAAGATTAATCTTTGCTGCCCTTCTTGACACCAGGCCATCTTCCAAAAGTCTTCGCGCTCACTGTGCGTGCAGATGCGCTCACACCTGCCTGCTGCTATTCCTGAGCAAGCTCTGCACTGGTGGCACTCCAATCCCGCAGCTGAATCCTCTTTAGGAGACGATTCTGGCGCTTGCTGGACTTTCTTGGACGCCCTGAAGCCTTCTTAACAAGAATTGAACCTCTTTCCTTTAAGTTCTTGATGATCCTATAAATTGTTGATTGAGGTGCAATCTTAGTAGCCACAATATCCTTGCCTGTTAAGCCATTTTTATGCAACGCAATGATGGCTGCACGCGTTTCTTTACAGGTCACCATGGTTAACAATGGAAGAACAATGATTTCAAGCATTACCCTCCTTTAACAGGTCAAGTCTGCCATTTTAACTCAATCAGCCTGACCTAATGATCTCCAGCCTTGTGCTCGTCAACATTCTCACCTCAGTTAACAAGACGATTACTGAAATGATCTCAGCAGGTCCTTTAATGACAGCAATGAAATGCAGTGGACATTTTTTTGGGGGGATTAAGTTAATTTTCATGGCAAAGAAGGACTATGCAATTCATCTGATCACTCTTCATAACATTCTGGAGTATATGCAAATTGCTATTATAAAAACTTAAGCAGCAACTTTTCCAATTTCCAATATTTATGTAATTCTCAAAACTTTTGGCCACGACTGTAGATAGCACAGCATAGTTATCTTATGGGGTACGTTTGCAAGAGCTTGAACTTCACAAAAATGACCTTGAATGAGGCGCAAAGTCATCATACCAGGAGGACACCGACTAGGCAATGTTTGGTTAATACTTTTTATGTATAATGTACTGTTATCACATTTGTACAATCAACCCTTTTTTAGCTCTCATGTGAAATACAAGTGTTAATTGTAATGTTCTGAAAATAATAAAAACAGATTTGACAAAAAAATATAAAAATTGGCAGAGTTGCATTTTATTTTTCCAATTCCAACCCATTTGGTGCAATTAGAAAGTACAACTTGCCCTGCAAAAAAAATAAGCCCAAATAAGGCTATGTGATTAAAAAAATAAAAGTTATGACTCTGGAAAAGCCCAGAGTGAAAAATAAAAGTCCTCTAAGGGTTAAAGAAGTTAGACAATAGTACGCTTCTTGTCCGCTGGTCAAGTCTGGTATTAAAGCTCATCATAATTCAAATTAGTAAACAATGGCAGACAACCAATACACAAGAATGGTAATGTTTCTGGGAAAAAGTAGACTTCAACTTTTTAATTTTCAGAATTGTTATTGAATGGGTTTTCTCTTTTTTTTTTTATGAAATAACATACTCAAAAAACCCACCCAGTCCTGTCTGTCTCATTGCGCTCTTGAGGAAATCCATCCCAAATATAAAATGAGCATAAACAATATAGTATAATGCTTATCACAAAATACAAATAAGCCTAAATCGGGGCAAAACATGACACGTGGCACAGATAAGCGTAAAGGCTATATATACCTTTAGGGGGATTTTTTATTATTATTGCATAGTACTTATTTTGAGCTAAAATTCTTTTTTCAATTGGTCTTTATTTAAAAAAAATGTAGTACCTTTCGCTGTACAGCCTTGAGATTCTCTAGTACCAGGTTCTGTGTTTTTACTGTGTGCCGTCAGGCAGCTCAGCTGATGGCTCCTTATCCCTTATCTTTAACCTTATAAACACTCATTACAGTTCAATCCCTATCGTACTGAAAAGAATGTGGCTTAGGCCTCTTTCACACTTGCGTTGTCCGGATCCGGCGTGTACTCCACTTGCTGGAATTACACGTCGGATCCGGAAAAACGCAAGTGTACTGAAAGCATTTGAAGACGGATCCGTCTTCAAAATGCTTTCAGTGTTACTATGGCACCCAGGACGCTATTAAAGTCCTGCTTGCCATAGTAGGAGCGGGAGAGCGGTATACTTACAGTCCGCGCGGCTCCCGGGGCGCTCCAGAGTGACGTCAGAGTGCCCCATGCGCATGGATGATGTGCCATGCGATCACGTGATTCATGCGCTTGGGGCGCCCTGACGTCACTCTGGAGCGCCCCGGGAGCCGCACGGACGGTAAGTATGCTGCTCCCCTGCTCCCCTCTACACTATACCATGGCTTTAGCGTCCCGGCAGCCATGGTAACCACTCTAAAAAAGCTAAACGTCTGATCCGGCAATGCGCCGAAACGACGTTTAGCTTGAGGCCGGATCCGGATCAATGCCTTTCAATGGGCATTCATTCCGGATCCGGCCTTGCGGCAAGTCTTCAGGATTTTTGGCCGGAGCAAAAAGCGCAGCATGCTGCTGTATTTTCTCCGGCCAAAAAACGTTCCGTTCCGGAACTGAAGACATCCGGATGCATCCTGAACGGATTTCACTCCATTCAGAATGCATGGGGATAATCCTGATCAGGATTCTTCCGGCATAGAGCCCCAACGACGGAACTCTATGCCGGAAGACAAGAACGCAGGTGTGAAAGAGCCCTTAAATAAGAGTTTTTGAGCTATTAGTAATTTAGAGATAAAAGTTATTAGACAACTGACACAAAATGAAAATAAAAGTACGATTCTCACAGCTAGTTAGTTAACCCTTTATGACAAAGCTATTGAATATTTTTTAATAAAGGCCAATTGAAAAAAATATTTTAAAGAGAACCTTTCACTACGCCTGTTTTAATATCTTTATGCATTCCCCATGTAATAACAGTCCTGGAGCATCTATTGTTACGACTCTATGTTGTGCCATTCCTTTATTATTTTTACTAGAAGATATTAATGAATTGCTAGCAGTCTGCGGTAAGGGTACAGAGGGGTTGGTAACAAGTTGGGATAGGGAGGGTCCCTGCACAGTTTGACAATGGCAGCACTGATTGGATAGAGTGAGTCTGTTCAGGCCCCCTCCCCCCCTTATTTCAAACTGATAGCAATTTATTCATAACTTCTAGTAGAAATAATAAAGGAATGATACAACATATAGCCATAAGAATAGATGCTCCAGAATTGTTATTACATGGGGAAAGCATGAAGCTATTAAAACAGGCATGTCAGAAGTGGTGACAGGTCCTCTTTGAAGGGAACCTGTCATCAACTTTATGCTGACCTCACTGAGGGCAACATAAAATAGTGACAGAAATGCTGGTTTAAGCGGTGTGTCACTCATGAGCTAAAAGTAAATGCTGAGAACCAGCATCATAATCAGGGGCGTAGCTAAAGGCTCATGGGCCCTGGTGCAAGAGTTTAGCTTGGGCCCCCTATCCCTCATTGCTTTGTGGTCAGGGGCAGGGAAGTACATTGCCTTTCTGCTGCCTGAGGCAAAAATTTAAACTGCAACCCCCCACCATGCCAAATTCTTGACCTAACACCTTCCCTCCAGCCAGAGGTGTAACTTGACCAGCATGCACCTTCTATAAAACAGGTGTCTTCTCATGTGGTACAAGGGTCTTTGGGGCCCCTCAGGATCCTGGGTCCAGTAGCGACTGCTACCTCTGCACCCCCTATAGCTACGCCCCTGATCATAATCATTGCAGCACAGGTCTTGAAAAGAGTCAAATCTACTTGAGAAGAGTCATGGTTCTTCAGAATCTCCTGCACTCTCACCCATCTGCTGATGAGTGGCAGTTCTCTCTTAGAGAAAAAGGGAGAAAATTAGCTAGAAGACTATCAATCATCAGCAGGGAGAGCAGGAATTTATGAAAAACCATGACTTTTCTCAGGTGGCCGTGACTCTTTTCCATGCCCAATTTGCAATAATTGTGATGTTGGTTCTCGGCAACCTCTTACTTTTAACTTATAAATGACAGACCGCTGAAATCAACTCACCTGTCTCTACTTTATGCTGCCGTTAGGATGGGCAGCATGAAGTTGATGCCAGGTTCCCTTTAAGCTCAAAATGAGTAAAATGCAATCATAAAAAAAATTGACCCCTCAATGTGTACATAGCATTTAACCACATGTTGCACCTGCTCCAAAAATGATGAGAGATGATGTCCTAAGCATACAGTTATTGTAATAGATAATACGTGTAACTATCCCATAAGACTACAAGACCACACAAGGTATTGGAGCAACCCAGATTGTCAAGCTTTCCACCCCATAAAAGCTAAAATGTAGAAGGCCAAGGCCTATGTAGATAAATAACAAAGATCCATTTCCCCATGGAAAATGACCGTGAAGTTCAACGGGATACTATAAGTTTACAGGCCACAGAGACCTAGATATTTCCCTGTAAGACTGGTCATTTCCAGGTCAGATGTCAACTAGTCCCAAAATACATATCTATGGACAGGAAATCTGGTCTTGAAATGATACAACTCGGGGCACCTTCAAAAGAGATGCAAAACGTCATCTATCTCCTGTTGACAGTCAGGACAACAGTCAGAGTGTAATTACCAATCCAGGTTCCTGTGGTGGGATCCACAGCTTCGGCACCTGTGTGCCGGAAGAGACCAGCTGCTGAGTCACGCCCCAAAGTGACGTTGCCTCATCCCTAATTACCTTCCTGGAATGTGACTGTGCCCCTAGTTACTGAGCGCAATACTCTGCTTTCTCTCTGCAGTGCATTGCGCATGCACTGGAGGAGACAAGCAGTGAGCTGAATGACAGCCCGTCTGCTCTTCTTTTAGTGTTAGGTACCCATCTGCATAATCCACCTTGACGTTGGTAGATGGGCCCGACACACATTTGATAAAAAATGTGCGCAAAGAGCTTAAATTTTTTATGTATAGTAGGTTTATTACCTCTGTGATCCAATTTAATCTCTATTCCCTAGTTCTTTTGTTTGCATGTATAACAGTGTGCTGCCATATGTACTGCATTTTGTTTGCTGCCCATCTGCTCAATCACCGTCATGCCTCTTTGTCACGACAAGGTGTGGGAGGGAACACCACACCAAACACAAAGGTCACCACCTAATGAATCCTAACCCTAGCCCTGACTGCTAACAGAATGAATGGACCTCAGTGGTAGGACTGTTCATTCACTGGAACCTAAAGCCTGACTACCCTGTAATGCTCTAAGGTAGTGAAAGGGCCCAAAGATGACCTGTTCCTTAAGCTGAATGAACAGGGGTCTTGACTCAGCCCAGATACCAGAAGGCAGGGGAAACAACACAAAACAAATACAAACCGGATTCCAAAAAAGTTGGGACACTATACAAATCGTGAATAAAAACTGAATGCAATGATGTGGAGGTGCCAACTTCTAATATTTTATTCAGAATAGAACATAAATCACGGAACAAAAGTTTAAACTGAGAAAATGTACAATTTTAAGGGAAAAATATGTTGAATCAGAATTTTCATGGTGTCAACAAATCCCCAAAAAGTTGGGACAAGGCCATTTTCACCACTGTGTGGCATCTCCCCTTCTTCTTACAACACTCAACAGACGTCTGGGGACCGAGGAGTCCAGTTTCTCAAGTTTAGAAATAGGAATGCTCTCCCATTCTTGTCTAATACAGGCCTCTAACTGTTCAATCGTCTTGGGCCTTCTTTGTTGCACCTTCCTCTTTATGATGCGCCAAATGTTCTCTATAGGTGAAAGATTTGGACTGCAGACTGGCCATTTCAGTACCCAGATCCTTCTCCTACACAGCCATGATGTTGTGATTGATGCAGAATGTGGTCTGGCATTATCTTGTTGAAAAATGCAGGGTCTTCCCTGAAAGAGATGACATCTGTATGGGAGCATATGTTGTTCTAGAACCTGAATATATTTTTCTGCATTGATGGTGCCTTTCCAGACATGCAAGCTGCCCATGCCACACGCACTCATGCAACCCCATACCATCAGAGATGCAGGCTTCTGAACTGAGCGTTGATAACAACTTGGGTTGTCCTTGTCCTCTTTGGTCCGGATGACATGGCGTCCCAGATTTCCAAAAAGAACTTCGAATCGTGACTCGTCTGACCACAGAACAGTCTTCCATTTTGCCACACTCCATTTTAAATGATCCCTGGCCCAGTGAAAACGCCTGAGCATGTGGATCTTGCTTAGAAATGGCTTCTTCTTTGCACTGTAGAGTTTCAGCTGGCAACGGCGGATGGCACGGTGGATTGTGTTCACTGACAATGGTTTCTGGAAGTATTCCTGAGCCCATTCTGTGATTTCCTTTACAGTACCATTCCTGTTTGTGGTGCAGTGTCGTTTAAGGGCCCGGAGATCATAGGCATCCAGTATGGTTTTACGGCCTTGACCCTTATGCACAGAGATTATTCCAGATTCTCTGAATCTTCGGATGATGTTATGCACAGTTGATGATGATAGATGCAAAGTCTTTGCAATTTTTCGCTGGGTAACACCTTTCTGATATTGCTCCACTATCTTTCTGCGCAACATTGTGGGAATTGGTGATCCTCTCCCCATCTTGGCTTCTGAGAGACACTGACACTCTGAGAAGCTCTTTTTATACCCAATCATGTTGCCAATTGACCGAATTAGTGTTAATTGGTCTTCCAGCTCTTCATTATGCTCACATTTACTTTTTCCAGCCTCTTATTGCTACTTGTCCCAACTTTTTTGGGATTTGTTGACACCGTGAAAATTTGAATCAACGTATTTTTCCTTTAAAATGATACATTTACTCGGATTAAACGTTTGATCTGTCATCTACGTTCTATTACAAATAAAATATTGACATTTGCCACATCATTGCATTCAGTTTTTATTCACAATTTGTTTAGTGTCCCAACTTTTTGGGAATCCGGTTTGTACAAAGGAATGAGATACTTAACTAATAAAGTAGAAGAAAGAGCAGGGACACCAGAGGAGGCTACACACACCAGCTCTTCCACTTGCAAATGAAGCTATACACCGCAAGGAGTGAAGGGAGTAGCCAGACTTAAATAGTAATGACCACTATGCTGCACCTGACTAGAGGTGTGGTCATTACCATCAACAATAAAGTGAAATTAAAAGAAGCTGTCAGATGACACCACATGCAGGCAACCTCTCCAACCTTCTAACACCTAGCCTGGGATCGACCATGACAGAACCCCCACTTCTACGGGTGGCCTCCAGACACCCAGGACCGACTTTCTCCAGATGAGATCTGTGATAGGCCCTCACCAGACGATTAACATTAATGTCGGTTGCTGGGACCCACATCCTCTCCTCAGGTCCGTAACCCCTTCAGTGCACGAGATGCTGGAGGGATCTACGGAGAACTTAGGAGTCAATTATCTTGGCGATTTCAAATTCCAAATTACTGTCCACCATGACAGGAGTGGGGGGCAATGAGGACGGCACAACAGGTTCCACATATCTCTTCAACAACGACCTATGGAACACGTTATGAATCTTCAAAGCTTGAGGAAGCTTAAGACGAAAGGATACAGGGTTAATAACGACAGTGATCTTATATGGACCAATAAACCTTGGACCCAACTTCCAAGAAAGTATTCAACTTAATGTTTCTTCTGGACAGCCACACAGAATCACCCACTCTCAGGTCCAGACCACTCATACGTCTCTTGTCAGCCATACGTTTATACTTCTTACTCATCTTTTTCAGAATATTTTGACTTTTCCCCCAGATAGATGACAAAGAAGAGGAAAATCTTTCCTCTTCCGGTACACCTGAAGTCTCAGTACCAGAAAAAGTGCCAAGCTGCGGGTGGAACCCATATGCCCCAAAGAACGGCGACTTATCAGTGGACTCCTGTCTACAGTTATTAATAGTAAACTCGGCCAAAGCCAAGAAAGAAGACCACTCCTCTTGGTTCTCAGAGACAAAACATCTCAAATAAGTCTCCAGATTCTGATTCGTGCGTTCGGTCTGTCCGTTCGACTGAGGATGAAAGGCAGAAGAGAAGGACAATTGTACCCCCAGACGAGTACAGAACGCCTTCCAGAATTTGGAAACAAACCCAAAGTCCCTCTATCAGACACCACATCAGAGGGGATACCATGTAGTTTCACGATGTTGTCGACGAACACCTGTGTAAGAGTTTTAGCATTGGGAAGACCTGGTAATGCTATAAAGTGCGCCATCTTACTAAATCGATCAACAACAACCAGAATCACAATTTTCCCTGAAGAGTTAGGTAAATCTGTTATAAAATCCATGGATAAATGAGTCCATGGTCTGGACGGGATGGGCAGCGGATGCAGAGACCCGGAAGGCCGAGTCTTTGTCTCCTTAGCACGTGCACAAGTACTACAGGCTGACACATAGTCCTCAACACACTTACGCAACCCCGGCCACCAGAATCTACGAGATATGAGATCAACAGTGGATCTGCTCCCAGGGTGTCCTGCAAGAACAGTACAGTGATGTTCCTCGAACACCTTGTGACGTAATTCAGATGGAACAAACAACTTCCCTGGAGGACAAGAATCTGGTGCATCTCTCTAAGCCTCCAACACCTCTGCCTCCAGGTCAGGATATAGGGTGGATGTAACTACCCCTTTGGACAATATCGGACCAGGATCTTCCGAATCACCTCCCTCAGGAAAGCTACGCAACAAAGCTTCAGCCTTGACATTTTTAATCCCAGGGCGATATGTGACAATGAAATTAAATCTGGTAAAAAAACAATGACCATCTGGCCTGTCTTGGGTTCAGTCATTTAGCCAACTCCAAGTAAGCCAGATTTTTGTGATCAGTAAGCACAGTAATAGGATGGATTTCTCCTTCCAACCAATGATGCCATTCTTCAAAAGCCAACTTAATGGCCAGCAATTCCCTATTACCCACGTCATAATTTCTTTCAGCAGTCGAGAGTTTCTTAGAAAAAATGCACATGGGCGCCATTTACTGGGTGAAGGACCCTGCAACAAAACCGCTCCTACCCCAGCCTCGGATGCGTCAACTTCCACAATGAAGAGCTGTGACACATCCGGTTGCACCAGAATAGGGGCAGAAGCGAAACACTCCTTCACAGATGAAAAGTCTTGTAATGTTGCATCAGACCAAACAGAGAAATTAGCACCCTTCCTAGTCATGTCTGTTAAAGGTTTAACCACAGTCGAATAGTTTAGGATGAATTTACGGTAGTAGTTGGTAAACCCTAAAAAACGCATAAGCGCCTTCAGATTTTCGGGTCGATCCCAGTCCAACACGGCATGGACTTTCTCGGGATCCATACGAAAACCTGAGGATGAGAGCAGGTAACCCAGGAATTGTACTTCCGAACTGCAAATACACTTTTCCATCTTAGCATATAACTTATTCTCTCTTAGGATCTGTAACACCTGTCGCACATGATCCTGATGAGTTTCCATATCGGGAGAATAAATTAATATGTCATCCAGATATACAACAACAAACCTCCCCAGCAGATGATGAAAGATGTCATTGATAAAGTGTTGAAAAACCGCTGGAGCATTGGGTAACCCAAAAGGCATGACCAGATTCTCAAAATGGCCCTCAGGGGTATTAAATGCAGTCTTCCACTCATCCCCATCCTTGATCCTTACCAGATTATAAGCGCCCCTCAGATCCAATTTAGAGAACACCTTGGCACCGACAATCTGATTAAACAAATCCAGGATTAAAGGAAGAGGGTAAGGATCAAGGATGGTAATACGGTTGAGCTCACGGAAGTCCAGACATGGCCTCAGGGTACCATCCTTCTTTTTTTACAAAGAAAAAGCCAGCAGCTACAGGGGATTTGGATGGTCTGATATGTCCCTTCGCCAAACTCTCGGATATATATTCTCCCATAATCTTTCTTTCAGGTTCTGAAAGATTATACAACCGGGATTCGGTCAGTTTAGCTCCGGGAATAAGATTGACTGAACAATCACATTCCCAATGCGGAGGTAACTCCTGATTACCACTCTCAGAAAATACATCAGAAAATTCGGAAATGAACGAGGGTACAGCTTTAGTAGTGACCACAGAGAACAATGTATTAAGACAGTTGTCTATGCAAAATTCACTCCAATCGAGAATCTGTCTCTCTTGCCAATCGATGATAGGGTTATGTTTGCCTAACCACAAAACACCTAACACCAACGGAGCAGGCAGACCCTTCAACACATAACATGAGATAGATTCCTGATGAAAATCACCCACTCTTAAATGGATGTCATTCACCACCTGCGACAGGCATTTTTGAATAAGAGATGCTGAATCAATTGAAAAGACAGAAATACTTTTCTCTAGTGCACTAGTAGTCAAATCATGCATACGAACGAACTGTCCATCAATCAGGTTAACCCGTGCCCCACTGTCGATAAATACTTTGATTTCCACAGTTTTGGACTCTAGCGCCACCTCGGCAGACAGGAGAAATCTGGTACTACCATTAAAAGACAAAAGTAAGTGTTCTTGAACCCCACCCACACCATCAATAGTAACTTGGGGATTAAACATCTTTTTCTTGTTTTTACTTTGACGCTGCAAGAACAGACAACTATTCCCCAAATGTATAGTTATAAATGAAAGTATCCCTGAGGCTCACCAGTCGGTCAGTATGGATAGAGGTGCTCAATCACCGGTACACCTAAAACCATGAGGGTATATTAAATTAGAGAGAAGAATTGGTTCAAATTAAAAGTATTTAATGTTATTAGTTAAAATATATGATTGAGATGTTATTTGTTTAGGTATAGATCATTAGAAAATAAAAAAATATTAATAATATGAAAAAAATGATAAAAAATTAAGAATGATGAGATAAAAATATATATAAAAAATATATAGTAAGGTGGAGTGACAACTCGAGGTGTTATTTGGTATAAAGTCTATTGGACAAAGGTGTATATTCCAATGAATGATGTTGGACAGAATCTAGGTGTCCCTAGGATTGGGACTAGTGTCCAAAATTTTCAAAGAGTTCGTTCAATAGGTCCTGGAATATAAAGTCACTTAGGCCGAACAGTATATGTTGATTCACTTCTGTGAGGTAGTGGTGTTCTTGAAAGGTGTGCAATATATTTGCATAAAAGATCCAATATATTATAAAAGTCAAAAAGCCGTGCAAACTTGACCACTGAGGAAGGGACCAGAAAGTGTCCCGAAACGCGTCTGGTCTGAGGAAGCAGTGAGCACTACAAGGAAAATAACTACTTTGAATTGAAAATCAACTTTATACCAAATAACACCTCGAGTTGTCACTCCACCTTACTATATATTTTTTATATATATTTTTATCTCCTCATTCTTCATTTTTTATAAAAAAATCGTATTATTAATATTTTTTATTTTCTAATAATCTATACCTAAACAAATAATATCTCAATCAAATATTTTAACTAATAACATGAAATACTTTTAATTTGAACCAAATGCGAGTGTGCCATCACAATTCTTCTTTCTATTCCCCAAATGTCCCTTCTTTCCACAATAGAAAGAGACCCCCTTCATATGACCAAAGCTCTTACCAGCAGTCCCAGGAGTAGCTCCCCATAGCTGCACAGGCTCATCACAAGGCATAAACTCGAGAGTCTCTCCACCCAAAGTATCAGAGGGAGACGCCATCTCATATGATAGTACCTCCTGAGAATGAGGGACTTTAAATCTCTCTCTCAGACGTCTATCTATACGTACAGCAAGTGACATGCCTGCCTCCAAAGACTCAGGATTCTCGTGAAAGGCCAACGCGTCTTTCAGCCTCTCAGATAATCCCTGACAGAATTGACTACGCAGAGCTGGATCATTCCACTCCGTATCCATAGCGCATCTCCTAAATTCAGAGCAGTAGATCTCCGCAGACCGCTTTCCCTGCCACAAGCCACTCTAACTTAGTCTCGGCCAGGGAAATCCAATCTGGGTCATCGTAAATCAAACCCAGAGCTCTGAAAAACTCGTCCACTGACCGGAGGGACTGTGATCCAGTCGGCAAAGAAAAGGCCCAAGCCTAGGCGTCTCCTTTAAGCAGCGACATGATGATACCCACTCTTTGACTCTCATCGTCAGAAGAGCAAGGACGCAGCTTGAAATATAATTTACATGACTCCCTAAACAGGGTGAAATTATCACTGCCACGGAAAACCTGTCTGGGAGAGCAACCTTAGGTTCAGGGCAGGCCTGATTCCCACAGTCAGAACCAGCTGCCAGAGGTTTTCTGGATCTCTGCAATGGTATTGCGGAGATCAGCTACCTCCAAAGACAACCCCTGTAGTTGTCCGACCAGTGCAGGGATTGGATCTATTGCCGCACTGATACAAACAAAATGGTGGTTTTGGCAGTGTATAATGTCACAACAAGATGTGGGAGGGAACACAACATCAAACACAAGAGGGGGGGCGGGGGTATCTGGCCTAGAAGCTAGGGGGAGGAAAAGGTCACCACCTAATGAATACTAACCCTAGCCCTGACTGCTAACCGAATGAACGGACCTCAGTGGTAGTACTGTTCATTCACTGGAACCTAAAGCCTGACTACTCTGTAATGCCCTGAGGTAGTGATAGGGCCTAAAGATGACTCTTTCCTTAAGCTGAAGGAACAGGGGTCTTGACACAGACCAGATACCAGAAGGCAGGGGAAACAACACAAAACAAATACAAAGGAATGAGACACTTAACTCCTGAAGTAGAAGAAAGAGCAGGAACACCAGAGTAGACAACACACACCAGCTCTTCCCCTTGCAAATGAAGCTATACACCGCAAGGAGTGAAGGGAGTAGCCAGACTTAAATAGTAATGACCACTATGCTGCACCTGACTAGAGGTGTGGTCATTACCATCAACAACAAAGTGAAATTCAAAGAGGCTGTCAGATGACATCACATGCAGACCCCCTCTCAGACCTTCTAACACCTAGCCTGGGAGTGACACTCTTGGTCTGACCTATGGGAGAGCCAGGTCCCCGGACGAATCAGGGGACCTGGCTCTCTATTTAAAACCCCTACTGCATTCCACCATTACCAGTGATAGTCTTTGTTTGGCTCTAGCTGGTTCAGTTGTTCCTGGTTTTGGTATTATTATTTGTTCCCAGTGTTTCTGACCCCGGCTTGTCTTCTGACCACTCTCTGTCTCACGTTTTGGTACTGCATAGCCTGCCTGGTTCTCACCTCGGCTTGTCTTCTAAAGACCCTCTGTCTAACCTTTTAGTTCTGCGTAGCACATCTGGTTCTGACCCATTTCATATTAATCTGCTTTGTGTTATCCGTATTATGTGTCTTATTTGTCCTGCACCTATGCTAGTGTAGGGACTGTCGTCCAGTTGCGGTTCTGCATTTAGGGCTTACACTGCAAGTAGGTAGGGATAGGGGGCTGGGTTCTAGTTCAGGGACTCACTAACCTCATCTGTCTCTTCCTACAGTCGTGACACAGAATCCTTGATCCCATCCTTATTCAATCTGTGGGGGTATGATATGTTGTATGGAAAATGTCATTTTGAGAGGGCTCTAAAGACACTCTGGGCATAGCTTATAATGCAGCCGCTCTACATCCTTAATATTTTGTACATCCTCCTGCCTTTTGACCATTTCTACCCCGGGCAAGTTTCCATTTTTGTTTTTTACTCTCTGCCTACTTTCTAATGGCATCATTTAATATTACATGGGATGTAGTGGGAAGCTCTAAACAAAATTACAAAATTGGTGGAATTGGAAAAAAGCGCAATTCCACCACACTTTTATAGGTTTTGTTTTTACGGCATTCACTATGTGGTAAAACTGACTTATGCTCTTTATTCTCCAGGGGAATATGATTGCAACGATACCACATATGTATAGTTTTTCTTGTGTTTTAATACCGAAGAAAAAAAAAATTTGGAAAAAAAACCTTTTTCTTTTTATCGCCATATTCTGACTCCCATAACTTTTTTGTAGTTGTACATGTTGTTTTTTATAGTTGTACATAGTTGTACATGTACGGAACTTTTTGAGGGCTTATTTTTTGTGGTGCAATCTGTACTTTACATTTTGGAGTGTGTATGATTTTTTGATAATTTTCTGATAAAACTGTTTTGTGGACTTGAGTTGATGAAAAAATTGCAAATTGGCCTTTTTTAATGTTTTTTTTCCATTACTCGATTCGCTGTATGGGATAAATTAATGGTAATATTCTTATTTTACAAACATTCTTGGACACTGCGATGCCTATGATTTTTTTTTTATATAATTGTTTATTTTTATTTTAGGGAAAGGGTTGATTTGAAGTTATATATACGTTTAATTGTTTATTTTTGAAAACTTTTTTTTTTTAAGTCACCCTAAGTGACTATAACATGCAATGATTGGATTGCTATTTGTCTTCAGCAATAAATTTGTATGCATTGCAAAATACAGATTTCAGTTTATTCCAATGTACACCTGCAGGCCTATAATGGGATATACCAGTCATAGGCATCAGCAGGGCCGGCTCCAGGTTCATGTGGGCCCTTGGGCGATAAATCCCAGTGGGCCCCCATGAGGCATTTTTTACATTGACATGTCCCCCTGTGGCTCCCACGCGGTATAATGACCCCCAGTGGCCCCTATACAGTATAATGACTACTAGTGGCCCTTCACACAGTATAATGACTACTAGTGGCCCTTCACACAGTATAATGACTACTAGTGGCCCTTCACACAGTATAATGAACCCCCAATTCCCCCCCCCCACTGTATTATGACCACCTGTGGCCCTGCATTCAGAATAATAACCTCCAGTCGCCCCCATTCAGAATAATGACCCCCAGTAGCCCCCACACTGGGGGAATACTGTATGGAGGGAGCTCTGGGGGTCATTATACTAAATGGGGGACACTGGGGGTCATTATACTATGTAAAGGGCCCTCACAGTATAATGACCCCACAGTGACCCTCCATTCAGAATAATGACCCCCAATCGCCCCCACACTGGGGGTTATACTGTATGGAGGGGGCACGAGGGGTTATTATATTTAATGGGGGCTCTGGTGGTCATTATGCTAAATGGAGGGTCAATGGGGATCATTATACTAAATGGGGGGCACTGGGAGTCATTATACTGTGTAAGGGGCCCTCACAGTGTGATGAATGACCCCCCAGTGGCCCCCTCACATACCTGTCATTCACTAACCGCAGCTCCCTGCGCTCCTTCTCTCCGGCGGCCCGCTGCAGCAGTGAGCCAGGCCTGGAGGAGAGAAGGAGATGTGCAGTGATGTAGCTAGAACTGACTGGGCCCCACAGCAAATTTTAGTACGCCCCCCCCCCCCCCAAATGTGTGTTCACATCACGTTTTTCCTATCGGTTTGATGTATACAAATTTGCAGCACTCCACGTTTTTGAATCCTGCAGAGTCAAGTAAAAAATGCAGACGTTAACGTATATGTTTTTTTACAATGGAACTGCATGGTGAACGGACGCCACTGTGCGGCATCAGTCTGAGGCATCTGTTAACGCAGACATTTTTGGTATACATTAAATGGATGGCACAAATGGGATGTGAACCCAGCCCTAGTGTCAGAATAAGCACCAGTACACAGCGGAGCAGCGTGGCGGAGAGGGGAGGCCGCCATGTACTGACAGAGCGCTATCTGGTCCTGGTGGTCAGTGGTGAGGACTGTGCTTCCCAAGGATCATTTTCTACTGGGAAATACAGGGCACAGTATAATACACTAGAATCTATATAATATAATGATATTAGCCCTACCCCCGAATAATAATACAATTAGGGGGTCATTTATTATATAGAAATACGTCTATGTTAGGCTACTTTCACACTAGCGTTCGGGGCTCCGCTTGTGAGTTCCGTTTGAAGGCTCTCACAAGCGGCCCCGAACGGATCCGTCCAGCCCTAATGCATTCTGAGTGGAGGCGGATCTGCTCAGAATGCATCAGTATGGCTCCGTTTGGCCTCCGCTCCGCTCAGCAGGCGGACACCTGAACGCTGCTTGCAGCATTCGGGTGTCCGCCTGGCCGTGCAGAGGCAAACGGATCCGTCCAGACTTACAATGTAAGTCAATGGGGACGGATCCGTTCGAAGGTGACACAATATGGCTCAATTTTCAAACGGATCCGTCCCCCATTGACTTTCAATGTAAAGTCTTAACGGATCCGTTTGCATTATCATGTAAACGTATCCGTTCTGAACGGTTGTAAGCGTTTGCATTATAGGTGCGGATCCGTCTGTGCAGATACCAGACGGATCCGCACCTAAACGCAGGTGTGAAAGTAGCCTTAGGCGTATTTCTGACACAGATTGTGGCACAAAGGTCCTTAGCACCGCAATCTGTATCTTTTCCCGCTCATGCCAGGTCTAAAAAAGGATGGCGTGGGCAGGGAAGGGGATACAGTTATGGCCATGCAGTTATTGGATACCACCGCCATATAGTGATAACACCGCCATACAATGATAAAACCACCATACAGTGACCGGATAAAAGGGTATAAGAGGGCACAGTACAGGGAATGACTATGGGCACTGCACAGGGTGTGGTAAGAGGGCACAATGCAGGGTATAAAGTGGCACAGTACGGGGTGGGGGGCACAGTCACATGACCCTGTAACGTTAGAAGGTCCTTATGGTGAATGCTGTTCAGATGCCACCATAATGAGAGGCAGAGGAGTGAGACAGGGGCCCTGGGTGGACAGGAGGGGTGGACACAGCAAGTAGGTTGAAGGGGCTCTGAGGGGGATTCATACAAGAAGTAGTGTCAGGAGGTCTGCGCAGGGCAGCAACAGGAGATAGGAGGGTGGGACAGGAGCTCTGGATACATGAGGGACAAAAGGAGACAGCAGGGGCCCCATGGGGATGAGATAGGACAGGATATGGGGGGGGGGCAGGTATCATGGAGGCAAACTGCTTAATGAAACAGTAATACAACTAAATAGAATGAAGCAGCAGCAGATCGGAGAGTCCCCCCTTCTGTCCCACAGACAAGAGACAGTCACAGTGCAGACTCACTTTTTTGCATAATTGCTGTGCTTCTTTGTACAATTATATCTGTGAGGGAACAGCTGTTACAGCTGCACAGCTAGATGCATTTCTCTCAGAAGTGGTGGGTGTCTCCCTTCTGCCAGTACTGTATGCATGGCCTCACTTCCCTTACTTCCCACCTGTTTGTTTTCTTCTAGTGAGCTCAGGAAGCTTTAACCCCTTCGCTACTAGCGCAGTACATGTATGCCCATCGCTTCAGCACTGTACATGGTGTCCGCTCGCACGTGCAGCGGGCGTCATGGCCGGTGGGTCTCTGCTGTTTCAAACAGCAGAGACCTGCGGCTAATTACTGTGACCAGCAATAATGAGGGTCTACAGATTGTCCCGCAAAAAATGAGCCCCCATCCAGATCAGTAGATATAACTAGAAAAAAAAGTTATGAGGGTCAGAATATGGTGATGTAAAAAAAATTTTTTTATTCATTTTTACACTATTTAGACATAAAAAAACCTATACATATGTGGTTTTGTTGTAATTGTACTGAGCCAGAGAATGAAGGGCACGTCAGTTTTGCCACAAATGGAACGCCATGGGAACAAAACCTGTAAAACAGTGGCGAATGTTTATTTTTTTCAATTTCAGGGAAGAAAAATGAAGAAAACGCAAAAGCGAAAAAACATCTGGTATCCTAAGGGTTAAAGCAGGCATAAGTGACGCTTACAGAAAATCAGGAGGTTCCGTTGAATTCAGTGAGCTGTGCGGCACCTGAGGGGTTAATTTCCGCGGTTCGGCGGATCGCATGCCTTGTTATGAGGCCGGGTATGTGATACCGCCGACGGCACCCGTTGCCTCCTATACTTGAATTAATGTGTTAATTACATTCATTGGTGTGCAGTGGCCACAGCCGCTCCCCTTCTCCTCCCTGCCATCTCCCCATTGGTGGCAGCGACAGCCGTGTCACAGTGGAGAGGGAGGGACTCTCCCCTTCTCCACTGTGCTAGTGAAGAGAACATGGTGCGCGCTGAGAGCAGCACGTGCCATATTCTCTATTAGGCTGCGCAGATGCTTCCCAGCTCCATCTCTAGAGCCGCAATTGACCACCCCTGCTCTAAAGGCATTCCGTCATAGAATTGCGTTATGGTCCGTGGTAACGGAATCCATAACGTAATTCACCTTTTACCACCAAACGAAGTGTGAACGAATTTCATAAACAGAAATTCGCTCATCTCTAGTGGTGACCTCTGGCAGCTGTCCCTCATTCCAGATTTCATAACGGTGGATGGAGATAATATTTTCACAGCTTCTTCATGTGTCATCTCCAAAAGCAGAAGCTGACAGAAGAGATTGGGAACTACTGACATCTGGTCATTAATAGTAGATGTTTTCCTTCTCTTCTGGAGTCCATTGTGGCTGAGACGCGCTAATTTATCTCCAAGTTAACAGCTATGGTCTTATCTCAAAGCAATTTATCACTGATGTGTTGTTAAATAATTAGGCAATTCTGCCGTTTTCTGTGGCTTGTACATCAGAAAGTGAGCTCATCAATCTTGTCAATATTAATTTCGAGAATATCAATGAGATTGGCAAGCACTGCTCAGATTTTGGCAATTGATTTCTTTATTATAGTTTCTATGTAAGAGCTTGGAATCACTGAGAATCTTCTTCATTTTTGAAAGAAATGATGTTGCATTCCAATTTACATTACTTTTTTCATTCTACAATGTTTATAATTTTTTTTATTTTATTTTTTTATTTTTTAAAGGGCTTATGTCACCCCACTAAACGCATTTTTATTTTTTTTGTCTACTTATAATCCCTATCCTGCCATATTGCCATACATTATGTTATTAATAATTTTAGTTCAGTGGATTTAGCCAAAAACTTACTTTTATGATATGCTAATTACCTTTCTACCAGCAAGTAGGGCGTCTACTTGCTGGTAGCAGCCGCAGAAAACTGCCCCCTCCTTGTGTTGATTGACAGGGCCAGCCGCGATCTCCTCCTCCAGCCGGCCCTGTCAGCTTTTCAAAAATCGTGCTCCTGTGTTGATTCGGCGCAGGCTCTCTGAGATAAGGAGGCTTGCCTCCTCAGCACTCCCTCAGTGCACCTGCGCCGATGACGTCTTCTCTTTCGGTGACGTCATCGGCGCAGGCGCACTGAGGGAGTGCTGAGGAGGCGAGCCTCCTTATCTCAGAGCGCCTGCACCGAATCAACACAGGAGCGCGATTTTTGAAAAGCTGACAGGGCTGGCCGGAGGAGGAGATCGCGGCTGGCCCTGTCAATCAACACAAGGAGGGGCCGGTTTTCTGCGGCTGCTACCAGCAAGATACAGATGGCATCCTACCCTATCTGACTGTCACTTATTAGAGCGGTGTACTACACAGATAGCTTAGCTTAGTGCACTGTAGCGAGATACGGTATTCACTCAGAGTAGCTTGCCTACAGAGTGCACTGGCTATATCTGTAAGTATGCCCTAACCACAAGAATTATGGGTAGACAGCCCTAAGGACTTTTAGTGGACCCTGAGGTGTTTGCACACGGCCCAATCAAAGGGCGTCCACCTTAGTCTCTCCCTTTAAATGCTTTGTTAAGAATTTCTAGTGGCATTCAACAGGTTAAACAGTAGAGATCAGAGGTTTCTCTGATCATCACCGTTAGAGCAGGACTCCTGATCACATAGGCACACTCCCGGTACTCTCACCATCACCAGGATGACTAGGCCTATCTTGATGTGGCAACTGCCTGAGGCCCTTCAACATTGTCAAGTAGCCAGTGTAAAGCCTGGAAATCCTTGTTAGGCCTTTGTGATGAATACCACCCCTCGTGTCCGCTGACGTCCACCACGTCGAGCTCACGAGACCCGGTATGATCACGGGGTTTACCAAAAACGTGAAGTTACGCCCTCCAGAGGAGCACGTAAGGTCAGGCTGGTATAGTTTACACACACACCTCCTGTCCACGCGGGCACAGAGAGGCAACAAGCTGGAAGGGCCTTTTCACTGCCGCAGTGAAAACAGCCCACACTCAGCCCGGGTAACTGCCACCAGTTTCTCGTTTGATATAAGCCCGGTCCGCTAACGGGATTATATAGGGTCAGAAACCAACCCACGGTAGCTTATAACTAGGCCAAAACACGGGCGTGGGGATTCGTGATCGAGATACAAGATAGCACAAGATTAAATTATAGATTTAATCGCTATAAGAGCACACTAGATATAACACACTATACACAGACAATATATATACAGTGGTCTGAGGTTACAGATTACAGGGTATATGGTTACAATAGGATTAAACAGGGTGAAAGTAAGTTACCAAGTATGATGAAAGTTCCTTGGCGATGTCCTGAACCGGAGGCCACACGAGGGGCTGTGATCTCCTGCTATTTCCTGGGTCCCTCTAAACACATGTGTAGCATGTGACCCCTCTTCAGAAAAAGACGCCGCCTACTTGCTGGCACCAGGCTTTTAACCTGTAGCTGGTCCATCCCCTCCCTGCCTCAGGGTCAACTCCCCCTCTTCTGGGCTGACTGTGAATGACCCACAAAACCCTTTAGGGGTCATAGCTCCAGACCAGAGGGTCACAGGGAGATGGTTCTGGGACTAATGGACCTGCCTGGGTTCTGGCTACAATTAGAGCCCAAACCTGGTACCGGTAGGTGGCTTCTATGGGGAGATATGGGTATCTCCCTACCCCGACTGGGTACGAGTAAACAAAGACCATGGGACCGTACCTCGTGGCCACCGGGACACAAATATGTATCCGGTTTGCGTCTGCGGTGGCCAGGCGATTCATAATTCCTTATGAGAGGTAGGTGCCAATATGTCTAGGAAATCTCATTGAACCAGGCAAAAGCAGATACCCCCTGCTGGGGGGGGGGTTTCCTGCAAGATTCAGCTGGCTCCAAACTGGTGCATGGAGGTGTGAACTTTTCCTTGAAGTAGGGCCCTCCTGTGGAGTTCCTTACCTCTGCAATCTGTCAGCAAATGGGGGGTGTGAGGACATGGCTGACAGTAAATATTAATCCATATTCCTCACAGCCTTATTCTCACAAATGTAATTTACATCTGTGTTCTGTCTTTGTGTACAACAGGCTGTACATGCAGGGGCGGGATGGGAACATGAAGTGGCCCTGGAAAAAATAATAATAATAGTGGCCCCATGTTGTAGGGGTGTCCAAATTAACAGAAGGCGGGTCAACACAAATACCCGGGGCCAGCAATACCATAGCGCAAAATACTGTCCCAGCAGAACCATATATCACAGAGCAGCACAATATATTGCCCCAAAAGTCCTTCTGTTATGACCATCAAGAGATGCCATTTTCTGTCCTTTTCCAGTTGTTTCTGATTAAGATATGGAGATGTGGGCCAAAGCAGTTGAATTCAGAGGGCATGTGTGGTCGCTGGTGGGTTACATGAGTTTTTGATTCTCACAGCCAGGGTCAGCTCCAGGTTCATGTATGCCCTTGGGTGATAAAGCCTCAGTGTGCCCCCTTGTAGCATTTTTCACACCATACGAGGTATTAAATATAATATATGGTGCCAAATACAATAGACAGAACATGCCACAGCGTGGATATACAGGTGAAACTCGAAAAATGTGAATATTGTGCAAAGTTCATTTATTTCAGTAATCCAACTTAAAAGGTGAAACTAATATGAGATAGACTCATTACATGCAAAGCGAGATATTTCAAGCCTTTCTTTGTTATAATTTGGATGATTATAGCTTACAGCTTATGAAACCCCAAAGTCACAATTTTGAGGTACCCTTTGCTCAGGGGGTATGGATTAATTAGCTGACTACAGTGTGACACTTTGAGCCTAGAATATTGAACCTTTTCACAAAATTCTAATTTTAAGCTGCATTAATGCAATTCCTTTTAAATTGCATTACTAAAATAAATGGACTTTTGCACGATATAAAAATTTTTCGAGTTTTACCTGTATGTAAATCAATCCTTATGTCCCTACTTTTTTTTTTTTATCTACCCAGTGTTTTAATCCCTCAGCTCTACTCACAGTATTCCGTTTTTACTGTACACCCTCTAAAAAAAATTTTTATTGGTACCATTTTTGGGTACATATGAGTTTTTTGATTATTCATTATTCCACTTTTTGGGGCAAGGTGACCAAAAAATTTGTAATTTTGGCACCATTTTTATTTATTTTTACAGTGTTCATCTGAGGGTTTACGTCATGTGAATTTTTTATAGAGAATATTGTTACGGACGTGGCGATACCTAATATGTATACTTTTTCTTATTTATTTACGTTTTACACAATAATAGCATTTTTGAAACCAAAAAAATGATGTTTTAGTGTCTCCATATTCTGAGCTTTTTTATTTTTTGACTGATTGTCTTAGTTAGGGTCTCATTTTTTTAAAGATGCGGTGATGGTTTGATTGGTACTATTTTTGGGTGTATACGCCTTTTTGATCGCTCGGTGTTGCAATTTTAGGGATGTAAGGTGACAAAAATGGCTTTTTTCGACAGAGTTTTTATTTTAATTTTTTTATGGGGTTTATCAGACAGGGTGGATCATGTGATATATTTATAGAGCCGGTCGTTACGGATGCAGCGATACCTAATATGTGTGTTTTTTTCTTTTTTTTCTATTTTTTATTATACAATCTAGGGAAAGAGGAGTTTATGTTTTTGTTTTTTACTTGAAACTTAACTTTTTTTTTATAAAACTTTATTTCTGTCCCACTCTGGGACTTCAACTTTTGGGTGTCTGATCCCCTCTGCAATGCATCTGTATTGTAATGCATTGCCTGTTAGTGTATTACATTTACAGCGGCGGATACAGCAGGGGCCCGGCTATCAGGGACTGCCGGACCCCTGCAGTGATTGGGCGCGCACCACTCCTGTGCCCGCCCAATCACCATAATGTACTATTACATCAAGATGCGGAAAGTCACTGACTTCCATGACGTAATAGTACGTCATGTGTCGGGAAGGGGTTAAGGTCGATTGTCTTTGATGCAGTTTTTTTGAGCTAATGTCAGGAATGGATCCAAAAGCAATGGATAATATAAAAGAAGGACCTGTACTTTCCTGCCTGGGTACACTTCTGGCTTTAGCTCAAAAAATGCATAAAAAACTGCAGTGTTGTTTGTTTGTCAAAAAAAAAAAAGCAGTGTGTAGAGGAGCCACCTTAAGGCTAGAATGAATCACATAAGCAATTTAGTGAGGCCGGACGGAACTGCAGGTTCGGGGGAGGCCGGCATGAGGAGTTTTGTGGAGCGAGGGCTGGGGTTAGGTTAGGGTTAATCAGGACGTGAGGCGGGGAGTGGCTAGAGAGGCGGCGGGGGGCCGAGATTTTAAAAAGGAGATTTTAGAAGAGCAGGAGACGGCATCCCCTACTATGCCCGGGTGGCTGGAGCAGCAGGTGAACGCTATGTTAGGGGGGCGGAGGTGGGTACAGCTAGCCCCACTCCATCAGCTAGACGGCCGTGGTGGGTACGGCCGCCGGCGCCCCTAAGCCCCGATTTACCCCCCCGGATCCGGCGCCATGTCAGGAGCCCCTCAGGGGACCCTTTACGCCGGGAGGTTTCCAGCCTTACCTCTCCTGCTGCCTCCCGGCGTGGAAGGAATCCATGTGTCCGGCGGGACCCAGCGGCGGCAGGCGGGACATCTTCCAGCCCACGGCAGCGGCAGACAGGGATTCAGGACCGGGTTCTGCGGGATCCCCTTCCGTCAGAGGGAGGAGGAGGCCTGCTCTGCGGGGGAGTAGTGGCAGCAGCAGAGACGACAGCGGGGCTGCGCAGGCAGGTAACAGTGCCCGGCGCAGGCCCTCACAGGATGGGCCCCTAGTAGTGGCATACAAGGCTGTGCCTGGCGCAGGCCTCGCCAAGATCATTGTCATTCAGGGGAGGAGGACGAGGTTGCTCTGGCGGGGTCCCGTTACCAGAGCACACCTCCCGGGCGTGAAGATTTGGTGGTGGAGCGTCACGAGGCTGCGCATCTTGGCAGAAGGGATGTGCGCAGGCCTCTTTTGGAGGATGGACAGCTTGCGGCTGGTCCTGACGGCTTAGATGTGAGGGAGCTTTCCAGGGTCTCGTTTAACGCGCCCAGCGTGGGTGCAGCTGGGGTGCCGCTGGCGTCTAAAGCAAGTGACCAATCGAGGACCGTGCCGGTTGATCCAGGAGCCGTGCGACAGGAATCAGGATCTTCGGCTGCTGGGTTCACAGCGCCCGGGCAGCTAGGTGAGACATCCATGGGATCATTGCTATCTATACTTCAAGGGTCAGGTAGTTTGGGTGGGAGCAATAGTACTATTATTAGTGGTTTGGGATGCTTGCTTTGTGGCCTAGCCGGGGTCAGTCCGGATGGGGGAGGTTAGGTACGGCCCCCTTACAAGCATGGGGATTGGGGACGGGGGGTTGTAATGTGCCGACATCCACTAGCGGAGGGGTGGTGGGGTCAGTGTCTGTACAAACGCAGGAGGGGGGGGGGGCGAGGATAGACCCAGGTTGGATGATGCTGCAAAAGGGGAAGTGTATGTGTGTTTTGAAGGTCCCCTGGGAGCACACTTGAAGCCTGATGTGAGAAAAAATTTGGCGGGGTGAATATGTAGAAATGTTTTCTCTCCTTCCGTTAGAACGTTTTAATCTAGATGTAGTTAAAAAGGATGGGGTTAGGAAAGAGGAAGATGATAAGCGTCGTTTTCGGCTTATCCCGTGGACGTTTGGTGATTGGCTGCAGTTCTTTGCCATCCTGGCGAGTGTGATTGGGGAAAAGGCTCCCGATTGCTGTTCCCCCCTTTTTTGTTACCTGGACTCAATTGGGGAAGCTTATCGGGTGTACGGGGGTTCTGGATGGTTACGGTATGATGAACAATTCCGTCAACGGAAAGCGGTTCGCCCTACTATGAGATGGTACCATAAGGATATAGCCTTATGAATGAGAGTTATGGCACCTGGAAGGACTGGTCAGTCCTTTCGGAGTGAGTCGGGGGGGCGGCCCAGTCTTCGGGGACCGCGCCAGTCAGTAAGGGCTTCTGCTTCCTTTTTAATGAGGGAGGTTGTAAGTTTGGACATAAATGTAAATTTAGGCATGAGTGCTCCGTGTGTGGAGCCGGCCATGGGGCCAACAGGTTTTTTAGAGATGGTAGACAGAGAGGGGGAGATGGGTTTTTGAAAGGACCGGACTCCAGTGCGAGTGAAAAGGATGGCGGATTATCTAAATAGATATCCTAACCGAGAAGTGGCAGAGTTTTTATGTTTGGGTTTTCAGTTAGGTTTTCATATCCCCTCTCACCCGTTACCAGTGGTGGAGACGCGGAGAAATTTGCGCTCGGCATTAGAATTCCCAGACATTGTGTCAGAAAAATTAGCAAAAGAGGTTTCTTTGGGAAGGATGGACGGTCCGTTTGTTACGCCGCCCTTGAGTAATTTGCGTATCTCCCCTCTGGGTTCGGTCCCCAAAAAGGAGCCTAATAAATTTAGGCTTATACATCATTTATCCTTCCCTAAGGGCGCGTCGGTCAACGAGGGCATAGACCCCGAGCTTTGTTCCGTGGTTTATGCTTCCTTTGACGCGGCTGTTGAGTGGGTGAGAAGGTTAGGACCGGGTACCCTATTAGCAAAATCTGACATCGAATCGGCATTCCGACTGTTACCGGTTCACCCGGATAGTTTATATTTGCTGGGTTGTTTTTGGAATGACGGTTATTTTGTGGAGAGGGGTTTGCCAATGGGCTGTTCAGTGTCTTGTGCATATTTTGAGCGTTTCAGTTCGTTTTTAGAGTGGGTAGTTGTTCAGGAATCGGGTTGTTCATCTATTATTCACTACCTAGACGATTTTCTGTGTTTCAGAGTTTGTTCTTTGCTGTTATCTGTGTGGTTTGGGGTTCCTTTGGCAGTGGAAAAAACAGTGGGGCCAACAACGGAGTTAAGTTTTCTGGGGATAGTCATCCATACCCTGCGGATGGAATGTAGACTGCCAGAGGACAAGGTGTTGGATTTGAGGGCGGGGGTGGCGGCCGCATTGAGGGCGAAAAAGATTCGCCTGCGGGAATTACAGTCTTTGCTGGGCAAATTGAATTTTGCCTGTCGTATTCTCCCTATGGGCCGCATCTTTAGTAAGAGGTTGGCTTCCGTGACCGGGGGTATTGTGGCTCCGCACCATTTTATCAGGCTGGGCAGGGAAATGAAAGGGGATTTCATGGTGTGGGATTCGTTTCTGCAGCATTTTAACGGCAGGGCGCTGGTTATGGGTGGGGTTGTTGATAGTTTTGATTTCGATTTGTTTACTGATGCTGCAGGTGGGGTTGGTTTTGGGGTGTACTGCAATGGACAGTGGTGTGCGGGTGAGTGGCCAGAATCCTGGGTATTAAATGGCTGGGTTAAAACTGTGGCGTTGTTGGAGCTCTTTCCAATTGTGCTGGTGGTCTTGCTGTTGGGTGAAAAGTTTAGGGACCGGAAAGTTAGGTTTCATTGTGACAACTTAGGTGTAGTGAAAGCTATCAATGGTTTGACTGCCTCTTCTCTCCCGGTGATTTGTTTGTTACAACGGTTGGACCTTATGTGTCTCTCTCTTAATGCTTGGGTGGTAGCGGTGCACGTGGCAGGGTATTCTAATGGTATCGCTGATGCACTTTCTCGTTTGCAGTGGGAGCGGTTTCGCCGGTTGGCCCCAGATGCGAGTCCAGACGGGTTGGTGTGTCCGGAGTCGCTGTGGGAGATCTTGGAGGTACAATAGGGGATCTGTTGCAGGCATCATTAAGTGAAGGCACGTGGAGGGCATATAATAAGGCCTGGCGCACTTGGCAACGGTGGTGTGATGACCTGGGGGTCGATGTGATGGGTGGGGAAATTCCGCTATTACTGTTCATTGGTCATTTGAAGGAACAGGGATGGTCGGTTGCGCAGATGAATAGCTGCATGGCTGGGTTGACCTTTGGGTTCAAGTTGCGGAATTCCCCAGACGTCACTAAGTCCTTTTTGGTGCGACAGGTGTTAAAGGGATATAGGATATTTCAGCGGGTACAAGACACTCATCTTCCGGTGTCTTTTTCTCTGTTGCTTCAGTTGGGGGAGCGAGTAGCCTTGGTCTGCCATTCGGTTTCGGAAGTAAGGTTATTTAGGTTAGCGTTTGCTCTGGCTTTTTTCGGGGCGTTTCGTTTGGGAGAGTTAGTGTGTAGCAGTGTGAGTCGTGAGGGGGGTTTGAGCGGGGAGGACGTAGTTTTGTATGCCGACAGGGTGGTGATTTATCTTTGTTTTTCAAAGATGGATCGGGTGTCACAACCAGACAGCTGAGAAGCCTTTCAGAACCTCCTCCTTGAGTTTTCTTTGTTGTGGTGTTCAGTTCCTCATCTCGTTAGCCTCTCTCAGCTGTCATGTAGTTGGACTGATTGCTTCCCTTTAAATTCCTCCCCATAATGCATTACTGGGCAGCTTATACTTCTTCCTGGAGTGTGTGTGCATGCTGATCCTATTTTCCAGTCTGCTACTAAGTTAAGTGCTGTACATTTATCTGTTATTTTCTGTTTGCTGGATCCCAGGTGACCCTGACTCCCTCCGTGTCTGGTGTAGGGAGCCGGTGGTCGTGTCCCCTCACTATTGTAGGGTGTTCAGGTGTTAAATAGTCGAGGTACGTGGATATGCAACCATCCACCTTTGGGATTTTTGCATAGGCTGAGCAGCCAGGGAAAGTGCCAGGTCTTGTGCAGGGGTCTCCCTTTTGGTTCCTTAGCTTTGGATCCAGTGAGTCATATATGCATGTTGCATTGTCTTGTTTCTTGTACACCGCCCGTGACATCGGGAGGGAAAAGTTCATTATATAACATTGTTTGAGGTACCAGGATGTTTGTTGTGTCCAGTTAAGTGTTTGCGGGACTTCCGGAAGGGGTCCGGGGTTGGTACCGGCCCGCTTCTCAGACATGCAGATGGGTCCTTCTGGTCAAGGTTTCAATTCCTGGCGGTGTTTAAGAAGTGTTTGCGTAGCCTGGGAATGGACTCTGCTAACTTCACGGGTCATTCCTTCAGGATTGGGGCCGCCACGAAGGCCGCTCGGCTGGGCGTGCGGGACGAGGTGATAAAGCGCTTTTGTTTATATGTGCAGTTAGGGGCGGTTTGAAGGTGTGGGAATCTTTCTAATCATTGTTTTGCTTTTGTTGTCTTGCAGGTGCCGCCCCGTTGTTAGTGTGGATTTTGGGCCACTCATTTGTTTTCTGGGGGGCCTTGTGGGCGGATGTTCGGCGAAATGGGCAACAGTTGGGGTTTGACCGTAAGGTGGCTGTGGTGAGGTGGATCGGGCGCCGAGGTATGTTGTGGGGTAGTGTCCTTCCGGGAGGTGGACCAGCTTCTAAGAGACCAGTTCATAGTGGGGCTCTCCAACAAGTTACTACAGGACAAGCTGCAAGAGATGACCCGGACAGCGGCCGACATTACATTCTACAGTGTCTACTAAGCTGCCGTTGAGAGGGATGAAGAGCATGTACCTGTGGGGGCGAGAGTAGTGAGCAGCAGCCACGCTTAGTGGCTTCGCTACAGGGAGGCAAGGGGGGGAAATTGCTCCCCCCAGGTTATTTCTTGCCCCCTGGGTGCCCCTTCCCTGATTCCCCTTTTAAACCAGTTCTGTCTTCAACGCGCGGCAGCTGCCCCGGGCCCAGTTGCTCCTGGGGGCCCAAGGCAGCTGCCTCCTAAGCCCCGTTGGCCAGCGAATACTAATGAAGCGCTTCCATTTTGGAAGCGCTTATTAGTATCGGAGGACCAGGAAGCGGTGAATGCTGTGTACTTACCATTTCCTGTGCGCGCCAGTTCAGAGCACAGCCGACAACAGGAGGAAGAAAATCACGGGCGCGAGGAGCGGCGGCGTCCAGAAGCAGAAGAGGTAAGTGTTTTTTTATTTTTATAAAAAATGAGGCTACTGGGGGCATAATGGGGGCTAATGAGAGGCATAATGGGGGCTAATAGGAGGCATAATGGGGGCTAATGAGGCATATAGGAGCTAATGAGGCATATGGGGCTAATGAGGCATAAGGGTTGATAATGGTGGCTAATGAGGCATAAGGGCTGATATGGAGGCTAATGAGAGGCATAATGGGGCTAATGAGGCATAAGGGCTGATATGGGGTGTACTGAGGCATAAAGGCTGATAAGGGGGCTAATGAGAGGCATGGGGGCTAATATGGGGTGATGAGAGACATAATGGGGGCTAATGAGAGGCATGGGGGCTAATATGGGGGCTAATGAGCGGCATAATAACAGTGTCATCCACAGATCCCCCATAACAGTGTCATCCACAGATCCCCCATAACAGTGCGCCTGCGCACTGAGGAGAGACAGAAAGGAGGGGAAGTAATCTGTGGAAGCAAGCAGAGGACGGCACAGCAGACGATTGAATAGCTTATTTTGTAAGTAAATTGTTTATTATAAAGGTATCCCTGCATACCGCAATACTCTCCTATTTTGTCATCTTATTTATATAAACTTATTTTGTTTTTTTCAGTAGTATTATTAAGTGGTGAAAATTATTAGTGCCCCCCCATTTTTGACTATGGTATCTTATGTGCCCCCCCCCCCATATATTGTTCCTAGAGTCGCCACTGTCCACGCTACAAGGGATCGGCCAGGGTCTGAAGAATTTGAGTCTTTAAAGGATCTGGTCCAGGCACTGCGGACAGAATTGAGAGAACTTTGGTTGAAAGTGTTCCATATG
Organism: Bufo gargarizans; assembly: GCF_014858855.1. Classification (NCBI taxonomy): domain Eukaryota; kingdom Metazoa; phylum Chordata; class Amphibia; order Anura; family Bufonidae; genus Bufo; species Bufo gargarizans. The sequence goes on along the minus strand of NC_058080.1, from coordinate 676,962,913 downwards.
AAGGCAGGATCACCCCGGTTTCCGGAAATGTCCCCAACGCCTTGGGCTACTTCACCCAGGATGACCCAGGAGGGAGGGCCTCGCTGTTGGGCTTGTCGGCAGTACAGCCATGTGTCCAGAGAGTTCCCAGAGCAGGCGGAGGTCGAGACAACGTTAAACTTGATGGTCCGGTGTTGCAGTCTGCGAAGGAGCAACATGTCCCGTCAGCCCATTGGAGATGTGAAGGCGCCACGAAGTACCCCAGTGAAGATTCCGCCCCGACAAGAACAAATAAGAACTGAGGAGGAGCTAGAAGACACTGAAACTCCTGATCTTGGTCGATTACCCCTGTTCCAGGACGTGGCACATTCAAGTTGGGTGGCGTCCGGGATGTCCATGGTGTTGGAAGGACGCTGCATAATTGGGAGAGAGTCCAGAATGGCTCCCAGGACCTGTGGAAAGTGAACCAATGGGTCCGGTCCAAGATCTGGCCTCGGCCAGAAGATCGGACTCATTTGACCCCAGAGGGCAAAAAGTTGTTGAGGCAGTGGGATAAGCTGACTGTTACCCAGGGCCTCCTGTGCCGGACCATATACTTAAGGTCAGAGCTGCAGTACCTACAACAGATTGTCATCCCCATGTCATTGGGACCAGAGGCCGCCCAGGAAGCCCATGAGAGAGGACGAGAGGTTGAAGACCTCCACTTGCCCGATCCGATGGGACCACCACCGAGAGATGCCACTGCATGGGTGCAAGAGCACAGCCGCTGGCTGAGAGTGGTCCACAAGATTGTGGAGTGGTGCCTGGGACAAGTGGTACACCCTAATCCAAGACCAGTGCAGAGGGATGGCTATGTCCCGGGTGATAGAGCGATGGTCAAAGCCACACAGCCGTCAGGGAGTTTTGATGGGCGGTGGTACCATACACAGTGAAAAGGGGGGGTTGATCCTGCCCTGGTACCCACAGAGGCCCCAGCCATGGCAAGTTTGCCACCCAGAGAGAATGCTGAGCAGTGAGCAGATCCTTCCCCGTGAGATGTGCCTGATGTCCCCAGTGCTTCTGAGCCTTTCACGCTGCAAAGGTCAACCAGGGCCAACGGTGGTGTGTCCCCACAGCGCTTTGTGCAGGACGAGTTTGTGGGGAGGGTTGCCAAGGACAACAACCTCTAATGGGGTGGCATGTAAGGTTGATAAACAGTCACCATTGTCTGAATACTGTGTATCTGCATTTTGCATTTCCTATTGTGTCCGGGGGAAAAGGATTGTTTTCAGGAAAGGATGTTAGGAGCTTTGGAACAGAGTGCTGCCTAGCCTGCAGGACCTCATGGTTGCTGAAGAGACTTGTTGCTGTTCAGTTAAAGACATCATCGGATACAGAACATGACCCAGGTCAGTAAATTTGTGCACGCACCTCATAGAAGTTTTGGCGCCTAGAGACTGAGTTACGGCCTGTAATTAGCTAGTTAGGTCCTCTATCTCGTGTCATGCCGAAACTATTGCTATTATTCATCCTAGGAACTCCAGCCAGTTTAATGTGTTTTCTCAGGAGTGATTCTTAGGCACGTGCTACGTTTATCAGTTAAAGTAAAGGGGGGAATTCTGTGTAATGTTGCAAGATTGTAAGCTCTTGTGTTGCGCCGCAGGCTAACCTGGCCTACGCACCCAAACAGTTAGTCACATTTTCTTTAGGGTAATAACAGGTACGGCGAGGCAGTGGTATTTCTGCTTGCAGTAGGTAAATTGCTCAAGTATTTTCCGGCTATTGTCGGAGGGTGCCGTGCTGTGAGACACAGGAGTCTCAGCCCCCGGGCTGAGTGCATGTAATCTAAACTTATGTTCACTGCATTTGGGGTTGTGTTTGATAATCCGTTACAGTAAAAAGTCTGTTATACAAAAGCTAGTGTCAGAGTTGCTTTTCTCGTTCGTGACTTCGCTGTATCCTGGGGAGCCCACCCCGGTACACGGCTTACAGATACACTATTCTGGTCCATGTCTCATGGAACACAAGCCTGGAGACCACTGGAGACAACTGTATGTCACTTTGCCAGATCCGTGTCCTACATGCATATGTCACTCTATACTGAAATACAAAGCTGCAACAAGGGTGATTTTTACGCTACCAGAAAATGAAAAAAGGACACCTAGAAGGAGTTCAAAGAAACAGCTGATTTTACAATATGGCAGTGCTGGAGGGTGTGACATGTACATCGAAAGAGACCACATGGTCCATTTAATCTGCCCTTATATTATTTTCTTAGGATAGGCATGTTTTTCCCAGGCATGCTTAAATTCGCTTATTGTAGATTCCCCAAGCACTTCTGCTGGTAGTTTGTTCCATGTAGTGATCAAAGTTCCAAGATCCTCAGTTTACATACAGATGCTACACATACTTTTTTTTTTGTCAGGCATCACTGTTGTAGTTTTTGTCTGACAGCACAGTTTTTTGTCCTCTCTCTTAGGGCTCATGCACACGAACGTATTATCTTTCCATGTCCGTTCCGTTTTTTTTGCGGACCGTATACGGAACCATTAATTTCAATGGGTCCGCAAAAAAAAAAACGAAGTTACTCCGTGTGCATTACATTTACATATGTCCGTATTTCCGTTCTGCAAAAAAATAGAACATGTCCTATTATTGTCTGCATTAAGGACAAGGATAGTACTGTTCTATTAGGGGCCAGCTGTTCTGTTCCGCAAAATACGGAATGCACACAGATGCAAAATACATACGGTCGTGTGCATGAGGCCTTAGGCTGTCTGCACACAGTGTAGATTTGTATGCAGAAAATCTGCATAAAAAAAGCACATAAATCAGCACTGTTTATAGCATTTTTGTGCGGTTTTATGCCTCTTTTTTTGCAAATTTTTATGCAGATTTTCTGATTTGGTAGGCAACCCCATTGAAGTCTGGGGAACAGGGGCGTACATAGATATCACTGGGCCCCATAGCAGAAATCTGAATTGGGCCCCTTAACCCCGCCAACTACCCACCATGGCCCCTCCCACTTCCTGACCTGGCTCCTCCCATGCCACACCCCCATTAAATAAATTTATACATGACCTACAGAAACTGTTAGGGATAAACATTTTTATCTTTTCATACAATGGGCATGTCACTTGCCAGGCTTTAGCAGAGTGGGCACAGGACAGTGGACACAGGGCGCAATATGTATGCCACACAACTGAGCGAGTGCAGGGCAGGAGCGCATACACATCACTCCTCCTGCCTCTGTCCACTGTGCTAAAGCCGGACGTAAGCCATCCCCCACATTTTAACCCCTTTGCTACCTGCGCCATTTTGTCATCACTTCCCTTACCCCAAACCCCTTTAACTCCTTGCTACTGAGTGTGCACATATGCGCATGTGTTTGTGTGTTTGTGTGTGTGTGTGTGTGGGGGGGTTTGGCTGGTTGGTGAAATTCCATTTGGTGGCTATGTGCACACTCAGCATTAGCAGCAAGGAGTTAGAGGGGTTAATATCCATCCAACCCCGCCTAATGCCCTCCAAAATGCCCGGGGGGGGGGGGGGGGGTTGTTAGGAAGGAGTAGGTGTAGGACACAGTAGGAGGAAAGCACACTGTCCTCTATGAGCCCCCCCAACCCCTAATGCCCCCCAAAAATCTCAGGACAGTGTGCTTTCTTCCTACTTCTCCCCCATGGGCATTTTGGGGCTCATAGAGGACAACAGGACTCACTGGAGTGGGATTGAAGCATGTCCCACCCTATCCTGGCTGTCCCCCTCCCCACCCCTCCTCTCTCTTGCTGCCTGGCCTGTCAGGCTGTCAGTGTCTGAGTCTGACAATCTGAGTATCTGACAAGTTTGACAACATTATCATACCTAGTCTCACTCTCAGGCAGCTAGGGCCAGGCAGTGACACGGCAGCCTTCAGGACGGGACGAACGGTTCAGGCCAGGCGGGACAGGGTGCTTCTTCTTCTCCTCAGGCACACTGGCGACGGCGAACCGATTCTCCCGCCTCCCTTGCGCACACTGCCACTGGCCAATCAGCAGCTGCCTCAACAGAGTTGCCATGTGCTGATTGGCCAGGCTGGTTGCAGGCTGGTTTGATCCTGTCTGATTCCGCAGCAGACAGCAGTCAGGATCAGGTCAGGTCCAGGAGGAGGTCAGGATCTGGTCAAACTCCGTTCGGCGCCGGCGGGGGGCGGGGGAAGAATAGTTGGCTCAGGCTGAGAATAAAAGCAGCCGCACAGCGCTATAGCCGCATGTCATGAGTGGGCGGGGCCAAAAAGTGAGGGCGGGGTCTTCTCTGTGCTCCGGGCCCCACAGTGCCGCGGGCCCCATAGCAATGGCGTGGTCTGCCTCTATGGGCGGTACGCCACTGCTGGGGAAAACTACTCTACAGAAGGTGCGGAATCTCGCAAACTATTGACATGCTATGGATTTTAAAATTCAAAATTTCTGCACTGAAGAAAAAAAGTAAAGCGTACATGAGATTTTTCTTCAGGTTTTTCTGCACACAAAAAAAGTCACATGTAATCCGCATCACGTGTAGGACTGTGATTGGAGTTTGTTGAAGTCTTCACAATGCCGGCTATAGGTGTGAACCATTGGTGCATGCAGGACTTTTTTCTGTCTAAAATAACGGATCTGATGGAAATGGCTCAAACAGATGACAAATGTGCAACAGGATCCTTTTTTTTTTTTTTTTTTTTTACAGGATCCAGTTTTTTTCTGTTCTTCTGAAAATGAAACGGAGATGTGAACTCTTCCTAAGTATGCCCTAACATCAGGAATTATGGTTAGACATCCCTGAAGTCTTTTAATGGACCATGGGATATCGGCCCAGGGCATGATGAAAGGGGTCGTCCCCCAGTCTCTTCCTTTAAATGCTGCAATTAATATTGATGGAGTCAGAAGAGCCACATTAGGTCTTATTCATACAAACATAATTCACATCCGGGTGCTGTCCGTCTGTACTACAGACAGCACCAGGTCCATGTCCTACCCGGACACACAGAAGTCACTCCTGATTATACTGCAGAGCTGCAACATGGATGATTTCTAATACAGATGCCTGAATAAAGCTTCAGAGAGGACTTGTCAGCTCTGCTATCATTTCTGTTTTAGTAAATACTTTGATTCCTCATAAAACACCAATTCTGGAGCTTCTTCTCCTAAAACTCTGCCGTGTGTTGTTCCTCTCATAATCCATCTGGAAATGTATTAATACATTAAGAAATAGAATGGTGTTACCATTCTCCCCCCCCCCCCCCCCCCCCCTTACCAGAGTGTGATCCTGCACAATGTGACACTGTCAGCATTCATTGGGCTGTGTTTATATGTGGAGGGACAATCCCCTATGACACACACTCACTATTCAATTTAGGCCTCATGCACACAACAGTATTTTTTGCGGTCCGCAAAAAGGGGTTCCGTTGTTCCGTGATCCGTGTCCGTTTTTGTTTCCGTGTGTCTTCCTTTATTTTTGGAGGATCTCCAGACATGAAGGAAAGTAAAAAACGGATGCGGACGCAGATGACAATCTTGTGTGCCTCTGTGTTTTTTCACGGACTCATTGACTTGAATGGGTCCGCAAACCGGACAGGTCATATTTTTTTCACGGACTGAAAACACAGATCACGGACGACAAACGGTGCATTAGCCGAGTTTTCCATGGACCCATTGAAAGTCAATGGGTCCGCAGAAAATCACGGAAAACTGAACAACGGACACGGGACACAACAACAGTCGTGTGCATGAGGCCTTAATCATATATTTCCAGGAGGAATAACATAGGAACGGTACAACACAGAGTTCTAAGTTAAAAAAAAACTTTTCATGGGAAATACAGTGATGTCAGGTGAGCAGACGAGTTTTATTAATGTCGTATAAATAAAGATGCGACCTAATAAAGGAATATTGTTTGATGGGATTTTGGATGGTCATGAGCTGTCTCTACAGTATGCTGACTTCTAGGTGGTATAGTATTAGTACTATGGTATGTCACCTTGACTCTTTATATCTGATCCACTTTTATAGAAGCAATAAATAATACATTTGTAGGTAAATGGAATTACTGGGGATATATTTGTGAGCCATGAGCTGCAGGTGCCTCAGCGCCGGCGCTCAATGTGTGAGTAATCCCGCTCTCTAGTCACTTTCCACTAGCTCATTTTCTGATATACATTTTTCCAAGTACAAAATGAATACTGCACTAAAGGCTGCCTATGTGCGCCATACACATTCTTTCCAGGAGGTTTTATTGAGTCTGATTATTTTTGGCAGACCGTGGACGTCCACACACAGGCAAGTGACAACCCCGCTCGCTTTCTCCATTTTTAACTAAACAAATGTTTTCATACCTTCCTTATTAGTAAAGCACATGTGATCACAATTCACCGGGGTTGCAAGATTTATCACCGAAAAAGATCTGACGCCTTGTTCTTATCTCCAGTCTGATAATCCTTTTCAGATCCCCTTTTGGCATAGGGGATGTCTATAAATGTCAACCACTCCATTGGTGCTATGCAAAGTGTGGTGCATTATGATGCAAGTCAACCCGTACGCACTCATATATACAGTAGCAATATATTAGTGAAGTTGTCCTTTAAGGAGAGAAGCCAACTGAGTGGGGGTCTCGCTGACTTTGAACTGAGTGACAGCATGCCTGCCCAACCGCCACTCTATGCAAGCACTTACTCATTGTGTGATAGTGAGGAAGAACGGGGAGCACAAAACACCTGTTCTCATGATCCTGGCGGAACCAGTAATCAGACCTGTGGATTACTGATATATGTTGATTCTTAGAAAAACCCCTTTAAATGAACTTGGCTTTATGTGTTTTCCATGGAAGTTGGGAGCGTTCTGGTTTATCTAATAGGGGGTAGAAACTGGTTACCCCCTCAAATGGAAAAGTTCCTGCTTCTGCAATCTAGCAGGAGTAAGACTCCTGGCAGCGGCTTCGTTGAGCAAAGTGCGCATGCGCCTGGCCTGATACGCATGAGCTCAACGAAGCCACTGCCAGGAGTCCGCGTTGCATCAGGCTGAGCCTAGTGCGCAGGCACCGGATCTGGCAGAGGGATGGGAGGATTGCGGAGGTGGCGCTGAGGTGAGGAAGGCGGCGCTGGGCACCAGGCGGCGAGGGGTGCGGGCGGGCACCCTGGATTAACGTAAAACCCCTTGGGCACCTTAGGTAGGTGAGTGACAGCTTATAAAAAACAGTTTTTTGGGCTAATAGAGCCACAAGCAGGTTTAATAAGGGCAGTTTAGGATTCATGGTTTTAGTACGGACATGGCCATATGTTTAGCTTATAGGGCTCAAATCTCATGACAGAATCCCATTAAGGACCAGGCCATTTTTTGCAAATACGACCAGTGTCACTTTATGCATTAATAACTCTGGGATGCTTTTACCTATCATACTGATTCCGCAATCGTTTTTTCGTGACATATTCTACTTTATGTTAGTGATACATTTTCGCCGATACCTCATTTCTTTGTAAAAAATAATCTAAAATTTCATGAAAAATTGGAAAAGTTAGCATTTTTCTAACTTTGAAACTCTCTGCTTGTAAGAAAAATGGGCATGCCAAATAAATTATATATTGATTCGCATATTCAATATGTCTACTTTATGTTGGCATCATAAAGTTGACATGTTTTTACTTTTTGAAGACGTTAGAGGGCTTCAAAGTTGAGCAGCAATTTCCCAATTTTTCATGAAAATTTTAAAATCTGATTTCTTTCAGGGACCAGTTCACTTTTGAAGTGAATTTGAGGGTCTTTATGTTAGAAATTCCACATAAATGACCCCATTATGAAAAAACTGCACCCCTCAAAGTATTCAAAATGACATTCAGAAAGTTTGGTAACCCTTTAAATGTTTCACAGGAATAGCTGCAAAGTGGAGGAGAAAATTCAAAATATCCTTTTTTTACACTAACATGTTCTTGTAGCCCCATTTAATTTTTAAAAGTGTTAAAAGGAGAAAAAGTCAGAATCAGAAAATACCTCATATGTGGATGTAGAGTGATCTGCGGGTGAACTACACGGCTTAGATGAGAAGGAGCGCCATTGGGATTTTGGACAGAGAATTTTGCTGAAATGTTTTTTGGGGGACATGTCACATTTAGGAAGCCCCCATGGTTCCAGAACAGCAAGAAACACCCACATGGCACACCATTTAGGAAACTAGACCCCTCAAGGTACATAACAAGGGGTCTAGTTTCCTAAATGGTGTGCCATGTAGGGGTTTCTTGCTGTTCTGGCACCATGGGGGCTTCCTAAATGTGACATGCCCCACAAAAAACATTTCAGCAAAATTCTCTGTCCAAAATCCCAATGGCGCTCCTTCTCTTCTGAGCCGTGTAGTTCACCCGCAGATCACTCTACATCCACATATGAGGTATTTTTTACACTAAATTGCTGGTGTCAAGGAGAGAAAAGCGTCCCAAAATTTGTAGCCCCATTTCTCCTGAGTAAGGACATACCCCATATGTGGACGTAAAGTGCTCTCGGGAGAACTACACGGGTCAGAAGAGAAGGTGTGCCATTGGGATTTTGGAGAGAGAATTTGGGGGTTTAAAATTTGGAAGACTGTGGACAAATAAATTAAAATGGGGGTGGGGATTATAAATTTAGTACTCCATGGAAGTGTGGTACTCTCTGAAGCAACCAATAATGCAGAGGCCCGGATGATTGGGGCACAAGTCACACTGAGTGGTGGTGTCATTCCGTATCCCCCACCTATTACATCCACTTTTTTGGGGTCCTTCCCTTCTTTCCAGTATGGGGGACCACACCTGGAAAGTGTTGGCCAGGGACGATCCAGCTGCCTCCAGTTCCCGAGGTACTCCGGCCTGCTCTTTCCTGGTCAGAAAAGATCAGGGCCTTGGGGACTGCCTCATAGAACTGGAGGAATTTCCCTGTGTTGACAGCACATAAGAGTTGTACGAGGCAACCTGCAAGAAGTAGACCGCAACTTTTCTGTACCATGTCCGGGTTTTGCGCATGGCGCTATATGGCTTGAGGACTTGATCAGAGAGATCAACTCCTCCCATATACCGATTGTAGTCCACGATACAATCCGGCTTGAGGACCGATGCCGCGGTACCTCGCACAGGGACAGGGGTGATGCCGTTACCGTGAATTGTGGACAGTACAAGGACATCCCTCTTGTCCTTATATCTAACCAGCAACAGGTTTCCACTGGTAAGGGTACGGGTCTCACCCCTGGGAATAGGTACCTGGAGGGGGTGAGTAGGGAGGCCTCGTTGACTTTTCCACACGATCCCACAAGCAGATCTGGCAGCGAGGGACTGGAACAAGGGGATACTAGTATAAAAGTTATCCAAATACAGGTGGTGACCCTTATCTAGCAGTGGGTGCATAAAGTCCCACACAAGTTTCCCGTTAACACCCAGAGTGGGGAGACATTCTGGGGGTTCAATGCGGGAATCTCGCCCCTCGTACACACGAAACTTGTAAGTGTACCCTGAGGTACTCTCACAAAGTTTGTACAGCTTCACGCCATACCTCGCCCGCTTAGTGGGAATGTACTGGCGGAAACTGAGTCTCCCCTTGAAAGCAAAAAAGAGTCATCAACAGCGACCTCCCTTCAAGGTACATAGGCCTCCAAAAATTTGGCTCCGAAGTGATCGATGACCAGCCTGATTTTGTACAGGCGGTCATAGGCAGGATCACCTCGGGGAAGGGGGGGGGGAGGACATGCTGCATTATCTGCATAATGCAGGCATTTCCGAATGGCCTTAAAACGGCAACGTGTCATGGCCATACAGTAAAGTGGGGTCCCCACTCCAGTACTGTCTGACACTGGACTTTTTGACTAGGCCCATGTGCAGCACGAGGCCCTAAAACGCCCTCATCTCGGCTGCACTGACCGGAGTCCAGACACCGGACCTAGCCAAAAAGGAGCCTGAGTGTTGAGCAATAAACTGTTGGGCGAACAAGTTTGTTTGCTACACCATCAGATTCACAAAGTCGTCACTGAAAACCCCCCCAAAAAGTCATATTCAGTGAAGCCCACTGTGCAAATCTGGATTCCTGGTTGGCCAACAGAGTCAGGAATCACGGGCTCAAAATCCTCTGGGGTACTCCAGGCAAGTTCACCGGTAGGGGGTTCAGGTGGACTTGCTTGGTGGGCCGGAAAACTAGTACGAGCCCCAGGGCTGCTCATACTAGTGTGGGCCACAGGGTCCCTGGCATGGGGGGTTCCTGGCCCCACCTGGTGGTGTCTCCGCTGCCTTGGGGGCTCATCATCATCACTAGATGATGAGGAGAATGAGGATGACAACAGGAAAGTGGGGTCGTCCTCACTGGGGCTCTCTGAGTCGGAGAGCAGCTGGGCGTATGCCTCCTCGGCCGAGAACATCCGGCAGGCCATCTTCTAACGCTAAAGGGGAATGTGTGTAAAACTTTATTTAGTGTGTGTGTGTGGGGGGGGGGGGGGGGGGTTTACGTATACACTACCCTAACCCACCCTAACCTAACAGAAAAAATATATATAGTGTAAAACGAAATTTAAAAAAACGCAAGCCCCAAAAAGTGGTACAAACACCCCCCCGCTTCAATCCCCGAAAAATTGTTCACACCCCAAAAACTCGCTGATAAGCGGTACCAAGGTGATCAGGGGTGGGTGATGCGCTAACAGTGGCCGGACGCTCTTTACGGCTAATAGTGCCAGTCACAGTCAGTGCACCTACAAAAAAAAAAAAGCGCTTGCGCCCCAAAAAAATGTAGGGGGGGGGGAAGCTGCAGCACTCCTGGGGGGGTCGCACAGCTGAGGGTGCTGCGGACCCAAGACACCCTCAGATCTGGGTGCTGCACACAAAAAAAAAAAAAAACTTTATTTTTTTCACTCTCCCTGCCTCCCTGTTTATGTGCCAGATAGCACTTTATGGTGGCTCAGGGGCCACGGATGGTGGCGGATCGCGTGGTAGGCAGTGGGCGGGGAGAGCGGAGCTCCGGGACGTTATCCCCCCGTCCGTCCATCCAGCCAATCACAGGCGATCCTATTCCGGGTCTTTGGGTCACTGGAGACCCGAATGACCCAGAAACGCTGCAAACCGCAGGTCTGAATTGACACAGGACCCACCTCGGCATTGTCACAGGGTGCCTGCTGAATGATTTCAGCAGGCACCCCATTAAGATCACCGCCCGCCGCGCGGCGGTGATCGAAAATACACAGGACTCGGACATCAGGGCGTACATGTACGCCCTGTGTCGTAAGAGGTTAAGCCAGCCCTGCTCCAACCAGCCATTTTGAGGATGTTTGAATGATAAGACTTTCATCAGTATGTCTGGATGTCAATGTCATAGAGGGTCACAAAAGGACAAGTTGCCAGCCCACAGGTCAAGCTGATGACCGCTATTACAAAGTAAATGGTCCTTAATACCAGGGTGCAGGTGGCATAGATTGCTCCGATTACTGCTGCTTGGTGATGTGTTAGGAAGGAAATGAAGACTTTGTAGTAACACTACCCGGCCCTCAGGCTGCACACCTCACCTCTGTATGAAAGTGTTCCAGCACCTTCCATGGCTGTGATGTTACAATGGAAACGGGTCTTATGTAATAATTTCCTTTATTGGGAAGTTATTAAATGAGGGTGCGAAGTAGACACAGAATGGTGAGGTAATGAACTGAAAATAAGCAATTCAAAGTGTGAGAAAAATACAATGAAGGAAACTGCAAGCAATAACAGCTCATCTTAAAGGGGTTTTCCGTTTTGCATCAAAATCCTTTAAAAGGTATCTGTCAGAAGGTCAACTCTAGCAGGCAGTATGTCTGGTTTAATGGGGTTGATCCTGCTGACAGATTCCCTTTAAGCAATGTTCTGACCATTTCTATAAACATCACTTCCATAGCTATAGAAAATAACCGCAGAATAGAACACACCCAAGATGCCTGTGTAACACTTCAGTACTGAACATACAGTAAGTGGTGTGAATGAACTTCTCCCAAGTGTGCGAGAAATGCACTTATATTGTCTTCTCATACATGCCCTTTAAATCTAAATGATGTTACATTCTCCTCCACTCAATGTGACACATTCTTACCTTCAATGTGCGGCTGTGAACCGTGACGTTTTCTCTATGGTCATAAAGTAAGCTTTCCGAGAACGGCTTTATGTTTTAACAGTCCGTGTTGTCACAGGAGCTGCCATTATCGACAATTCTGAACATTATGTTGATATTTACTAAGCAGCCGAGGCTTCACGTGACAACCATGTGGAACACAACACTGAACCCACCATCGATGTTCCCATTCCACAGGCACATGTAAGCTGGGCTCTTACCCGCTTCTGCCTAGTCCATACTTTTATTGTAGGCCTCTCTAAGGACATCAGTGATAAACCCCTGGTTATTATGGAAGTTCTGTGACCGAATTAGTATGGAGCAATAATTAGTCTTCTCACACGGACGTTTTTGCTGTCAGTTCCTCCAAACATCCAAGAATTTCTGAGAACCATCTCAGTGTTAGGCCTCATGCACACAACCGTAGTTTTGGTCAGTGTCCAATCTCATTCATTTCTAAGGGTCCTCAAAAAATGTGGACAACACATGGATGTCATCCGTGGACTGTCTGCATCCGCGTGGATGTCACGCAAATTATGGTACCCATTTTGCGGACAAGAATAGCCATTCCTATCATGGGGATTGAGGAAAATGCGCTCTGCACATTGAAGGCACTTGTATTTTGCAGACTGCGGACTGCAAAATGGATACGGTCGTGTGCATATAGCCTTAGGCTACTTTCACACTAGCGTTCATAGGTCCGTTCGTGAGCTCCGTTTGAAGGAGCTCACGAGTGGACCCGAACGCCTCCGTCCAGCCCTGATGCAGTCTGAATGGAGCGGATCCGCTCAGACTGCATCAGTCTGGCGGCGTTCAGCCTCCGCTCCGCTCGCCTCCGCACGGACAGGCGGACAGCTGAACGCTGCTTGCAGCGTTCAGCTGTCCGCCTGGCCGTGCGGAGGCGTGCGGATCCGTTCAGACTTACAATGTAAGTCAATGGGAACGGATCCGCTTGAAGATGTCACCATATGGCTCAATCTTCAAGCGGATCCGTCCCCCATTGACTTTACATTGAAAGTCTGAACGGATCCGCTCAGGCTACTTGTGCAGTGTCCCAGGGGGTCAGTAGTGTGTGCTGGGCTTTGTAGTGCAGATTGACCACTAACCTGGGATCCACTGTCGTCTTCAATTGGGGCAAATACTGGAACAGGCAGGTATTTAACAGTTCGTGACGCCAGTGTCAATTAAACGGTGACACGCCGTGTAAAGTATGGTGGACGCATGAAGCAAGCACAGGATAGCCAACAAAAACTGGAACTTTTACTGAATATCAGTCAGGATAATACATGGACACAGGTACAGCACAGTTCCATGAAAGACGGTTGGTTTTAGAAGAATACAGGTGGTTCTTGACATCACAGAATGGCCGGTCTTAGCAATGTATAATACAGAGTGTTGATTGCAGGAGATGCAGTACAGGCGGATTGCTCACTATTCCTGACTGGGTCCTGACTCATATGTGACTTTCTCTCCAAGGTCTAATGCCCTTTATCTGGCGTACCCTTGAAGCTGTCCTTATCTAGTACCTCCTCTGTTATCTTGAGTACCTCTTGCTTTATCTGATCGGCTTCTGTGGTATTCTGTGTCTTGGGTGGTGGCTTGTTTATGCTGCTTCAGCTAAACGGATGATGACTCAGGAGGGGAACCTTTTCCTTGGATCCGGAACCCGGTTACAGGGCCTTTACTACCCTCTCCTAGCCGGCAGGCTTCAGGCCTGCTCTGCTCTCACAGGCCCATAGCCTGGCCTTCTCTCAGACACAGGATCATTTCTCACCTCTGCTCCCACTGTCTGTCTCTCCTCTTCCTGCTACTACTTCCTGACTGGGCCTTATATAACCTAGGGTTCCCTAGCTCCCTCTAGTGACTCAGAGCTGGAATGACACCCTAGCCGGCCTGCAAAATGCACGTTTCACAGTAACAGGAAAATACATAGCATGACATTATAAGATATTCTATACCAACTTCCCCATAAATACAGGGGGAACGACAGTACCCAAGTGACCCTTCAGTAGTGACGGGCATCTCGCTCCTGTACACTACATACCCCGCTGCTTTAAGCTGAGTACGACCTCGTACTCCATCAGGGCCCGTCCAACTGGAATCATGACCTGCAATAGAGGAAGACACATGCACGCATACAGATATGTCATTTACACTCTTATCAGACCCAATTGGAAATGGCGAAAGTGCGGTGACAAGGGGCGTCGTTCTCTTTTTTCACAGGATAGTGAGTGGAACGGGGGCGCTGACCTGGCACAGCGGATGTTGAAAGAACCAGGATAGTCCATGACAATGAATAAGTCCATAATAAATTAACCTCTCAGAGGCTTGCACATAGGAAGTCCATCTCTGGGCACATATACTTGAATAGAAAAACCCGTTATTAAATACTGTCAGCAGCACATATATAAAATGACAATACAGGACTCTGACAATACCAGGGCCATGTTATCCTGGCAAGTCCTGCTTACCCTTTAAAATATTGCTGACATAAAAATGTCTTTTCAACCTGAAATGGGGGTAAAAGGGGTAAAATTTGTGCAAAAACTTCAAGGCACAACCGGGAATTCAGCAGCAAACCGGATGTCCCAAACAAAACAAAGGCAGCTGGAAGCATTGACTCACAGTGGCACATCATTCAACTAGGAGGCCACCGGCCGTGGGTAACTGGCAGCGAGCTTCACCAGCTCTGCCAACTAGAGGGACAAACGGCCATTAAAGAGAGAAACAAGAGGACAAAAGTACTCACAGCCGAGTATCGTGTTCTTCTTCAGACGACGAGTCGACATATGGCACCTGCAGCAGTTGCTCCGGCAAGGACGGCCACATTTGAAATCCATCTCCCCTAACAATTTTTAGAGGGGGAGGTTTGTCTTTCACGGCCTCCATCTCGGCCTCCGTCCTCGGGAATGGAAACCACCGCTCGCCTCCTGCGCAGCCAAGGTCCGCCACCCAGTACACCCGCTTGCGCAGGGCCTCTAGTTCCGCTTTAGTGCAGGTGGTCGGATCCACCGGAGGTCCAGGGGGTCCGGCCGCTGGGGGAACAATGGCAGCGGCTGCTTGGCGCCGGGCCTCAGCGCATTCTTCCGCCCGCTGGCAGCTGTCCAGCCGCTCTCTCTCCTCTCTCACTGGGTGCAGCGTCGACACTGGCTCCTCCCACACACTGGGCCGGTCTACCTCCATCTGAGGCCCGCCTCCCAGGCGTAACTCTTCGGGGACGTCAGCCGCATCATCACTTCTCCAGGTGGGTGGCGCTCCAGGACAATCTCCTCCTTCTTCTTGGAAGGTTTCGGCGCCAAGTTTTCGCGCCTCTGCACATCCTGATGGCGCAGTAAAAAGCCTCATGGCGCCGGCGGCCATTTTAGGTTTCCTGATGCTGCAATTCACTGACAGCAAGCAGGATGATGAAAAGTCCAGTAAAACACAGTCCACAAATGCGATTTTCTCTCTGGGGGTAGCGCAACACAGTATAGCGTCTTTGATTCCTCCCAGGCACAATTATAATCCACAGATTTCAGAAATAAGGGTTTACAGTCTTTGTAATACGGTGCTGGAATGGTTAAAGCACACAGTTCACACTTCTCTGCACTGTAGAAGTATGCGGATCCTGTTCGTGACGCCAAAAAGAGCGATGCAGTGTCCCAGGGGGTCAGTAGTGTGTGCTGGGCTTTGTAGTGCAGATTGACCACTAACCTGGGATCCACTGTCGTCTTCAATTGGGGCAAATACTGGAACAGGCAGGTATTTAACAGTTCGTGACGCCAGTGTCAATTAAACGGTGACACGCCGTGTAAAGTATGGTGGACGCATGAAGCAAGCACAGGATAGCCAACAAAAACTGGAACTTTTACTGAATATCAGTCAGGATAATACATGGACACAGGTACAGCACAGTTCCATGAAAGACGGTTGGTTTTAGAAGAATACAGGTGGTTCTTGACATCACAGAATGGCCGGTCTTAGCAATGTATAATACAGAGTGTTGATTGCAGGAGATGCAGTACAGGCGGATTGCTCACTATTCCTGACTGGGTCCTGACTCATATGTGACTTTCTCTCCAAGGTCTAATGCCCTTTATCTGGCGTACCCTTGAAGCTGTCCTTATCTAGTACCTCCTCTGTTATCTTGAGTACCTCTTGCTTTATCTGATCGGCTTCTGTGGTATTCTGTGTCTTGGGTGGTGGCTTGTTTATGCTGCTTCAGCTAAACGGATGATGACTCAGGAGGGGAACCTTTTCCTTGGATCCGGAACCCGGTTACAGGGCCTTTACTACCCTCTCCTAGCCGGCAGGCTTCAGGCCTGCTCTGCTCTCACAGGCCCATAGCCTGGCCTTCTCTCAGACACAGGATCATTTCTCACCTCTGCTCCCACTGTCTGTCTCTCCTCTTCCTGCTACTACTTCCTGACTGGGCCTTATATAACCTAGGGTTCCCTAGCTCCCTCTAGTGACTCAGAGCTGGAATGACACCCTAGCCGGCCTGCAAAATGCACGTTTCACAGTAACAGGAAAATACATAGCATGACATTATAAGATATTCTATACCAACTTCCCCATAAATACAGGGGGAACGACAGTACCCAAGTGACCCTTCAGTAGTGACGGGCATCTCGCTCCTGTACACTACACTTGCGCACTTGCGAAATTTTTCTAAGTTATTAATGCAGACGGATCCGTACTGAACGGAGCCTCCGTCTGCATTAATATGATCGGATCCGTTCAGAAGCGCAAGTGTGAAAGTAGCCTTAGAGTGTGAGAACGAAACATTTGACTCTTACTTCCTGGGAGAGAAATCCTCCATAATGCACAGACTTTAGAACAATAGGGGGCATAATTTGAGACTTTTGGCACTTCCCACCACTTATTAGCGGGAGGGCCTCTCACCGCCCGCCAGATTTACTATCATTTACACAGCATTAAACCGAAGTGTGAGAACGAATCTATGATCCGAAGCTCGATTCGCTCAACACTAGTTGATGCGTATTGATAGGGCACGGGTGGTCAGAGATCTCTTCGGTCTGCTGATCTAGTCGCACATATGATGATGAAGCTTAATATTGTGTCTTATAAGACCCATTGAGTGACAGGCTGGGATACAGCGACATTGCTGCTCTGGAAACAGGAAACACAGAAGTTATTTCTGATACTGGTCGTACAATGGAAGGCTTTTGTTCTAACATTCAATTCATTGTGTTTGGTGTCTGCTATGTGCATCCAGCACCGTGCACCATGGAGTCATTGCCAATGACCATGTCGGAGACATGTTTAAACAGCCACCGCTCTTGTCCATAGAGCCCTCGGCTGCTGTGTACACACTGCCTGGTGATATTACATTTGTCACTTAATTTGACCTAAGACTAAACGCGGTTGTACATAGGTATTGATCACCATACCAACAGAGGCATTGAAAAGTGATGTCCAACTGAACCCGCACCAGCAATTCCCTGCTATGGTATCAGAAACCCTCGCATTTCCAAATAACTGTCAGAGGAACAGCGAGGAACCCAGTTCCCTGCAAATCTATATGTTATGCCGTATTGTAAATGTTTCTGGTACATGAGACGAGTGTAGCTGTATTATGGTTATAGTATAGTTTGACGGTATTGAGTAGGTACTGTATAGCAATAATTTATAGGAACTGTGTGACACTATTGCGGCACATATATTTTTGGCGTCCCCTTCATTAATTGCATGTTTTAAAAAAATTTCATATGTGATTTTAATCATTTACGGTTGTTTTGGTTAATACACTGGTCCCTTAAGTTACAGTGGCCTCAGGTTACAACATTTTTCACAGGTTACAATACTCTTTCCAGGGTCAGGTAACTTGAAACCATACTCAACGTATAAGGAGATGTTCATACGCTGATTTTTGTAGTGGAATTTTGGCCTGGACAGCTGCCCTGAAATTCTGCCATGTCCTCTCTGCCTCCCATACATCTCAATGGGAAGCAGCGCTGAGGATCACGGAGCGGCGGGTAAGGCTACTTTCACACTAGCGTTTTTGCTGGATCCGGCAGGGTTCAGCAAAAACGCTTCCGTCAACCATCTGCATCCGTTATGAACGGATCCGGTTGTATTATCTTTAACATGGCCAATAAGGCTCCGTCATGAACTCCATTGAAAGTCAATAGGGGATGGATCTGTTTTCTATTGTGTCAGAGAAAACGCATCCGTCCCCATTGACTTGCGTTGTGGGTCATGACGGATCCGTCTTGCTCGGCATCTCAGGACGGAAAGCAAACCGCAGCATGCTTGTTCTCCTGTATTAGAACGGAACGGAATGCATTTTGGAGCATTCCGTTCTGTTCAGTTATGTTTTGTCCCCATTGACAATGAATGGAGACAAAACGAAAGCATTTTGTTCCGGTATTGAGACCCTATGACGGATCTCAATACTGGAAAACATTAACGCTAGTGTGAAAGTAGCCTTATAGGGAGATGTAAAAGCCGTCATGTAAACATCGCCTTATGCCAAAGACATTACTGGTCTGCAGCACGTGGGGTACAGCCAATCAGCATTGGAATTTCGATGGTAAAACACTTGTACTACTAAAGTGCGTGCACTTATTGGCCGTCTAGCCGAGCCTCCCTACAGTACAGTGCAGTACTACATGTTCTGTACAGCTTTTTACCTGTGTCAGGATGAGCTGTTCCTTTGTACACCAGGTGAGGGCGGCTCCATTTTATTTTTCTGGTACATTGTGTACTGTACAGGACCCTGAAGAAGCCCCTGTTAGTGATAAATTTTTTACATGACTGCTGTTTATGAACGAACATATACTCATAGGAATAATTGCTATTAACCTATTCCTATCACGATCGGCGTGACTATCACATACGTGACACAGAGGGAGGGAAAGAGGAAGGCCCTGCCCAAGTGAGAGGGAAGGTGGTGACCCCTGACTCACCTTGCGGCTGGCACCTGGCTGCCCTGACGTCCCTAGACGGGTTCCTCACCCGTACGCCGATCACGTGCCTAAAACCCTGGCTTTCCCTAAGATGAGCCCTAGATAGTGAACAGGGCGGTGGGAACACTAGTCCGCACCACTAGCTCTAAAGGAAAACACCAAGGGGAGGACAGACAATACAGACTCAACATATAATCCCAGGTGGGCGACAACAGGAGACAACAAAAAGCCCAACAGGGATCCGGAGGGTAGCACTCTGGAACAACAACCAGGATTCACAGCTCCAGTGGGTCAGTATAGAAGTCCAGGCAGGAAGCTCTATAACTGGCAACTAGAGAAGTGTGAGAGGAGAATATAAGGAGGTTGGGAGTGGCAGACAAGAAACAGCTGAGGAGGAGAAGCTACGGATCCCTGAGTGAGACAAAAAGGATAGCAAGGCAAAGCAACACAGAAAACAATCACTAAGAAACACCGTGATCTTTAGACATAGAGCGCGCAGCCACCCGCTGCGACTTCCTGACCCCGGGTATAACGGAGTCAGACGTGGCTCTTGACACCCTCGTGACAATTCCTATAATATAAAAATACAATAAAGTGGTATAGAGAGGGAGAGGACCCTGCCCGCAAGAGCTTACAATCTGCAAGGGAAGGGGTGGGGTAAAGGCTGTGTGGTGGCAGCATGCATATTGCTGATGGTAGGCTATCCTGAAGAGGTGGGTTTACAGGTTACTTTTGAAGGTTTCGATATTGCGGGAGAGTCTGATGTGGTGGGGTAGAGAGTTCCAGAAAAGGGGAGAGGCACTGGAGAAGTTTTGTAGTCGATTGTGTGAAGAACAGACAAGGGGAGAATAAAGAAGCAGGTCCTGTGAGATTACGTGTGGGGGTGTATATGGAAAGCAGGGACAGGTTATGGACGGCATTATACTGTATGTATTTGTTAGTATTTTAAACTGAATTCACCAGGCCATGGGGAGCCAGTGAAGGGATTGGCAGAGGAGGGAGGCAGAGGAGAAACGAGGGGAGGCGTAGATTAAACGGGCAGCAGAGTTAAGAATAAATTGGAGGGGAGCAAAAGTGCTTGATGGGAGGTCACAGAGGAGAATGTTGCAGTAGTCCTGGTGGGAGATGATGAGAGCATGCACTAGTATTCTAGTTGACTCAATGGTGAGTAAGGAGCGAATATGAGAGAAGCTGTAGAGCAGTAGCAGAAGTGCCCAGGCTGCACTGCTAAGCTGAGGGTGAGGCATAGCAGGCCAATGGGGTGGAGCTTAGCAGTGTGAAAGAGGTGGAGTTTAGCAGGCTGACGGGTCGGGACTTAGTGGTGCAACAAGACTGGAGCTTTGCTTGGAACTCCAGAAATGCCAAATCAGCCCCATATACAGTCACTAAATGTGTGTATTTACACCCTGTTCCAATCCTGGCCTAACATGTGATTAGAGGCTTTCTCATGGCCACTTTGAGAACTCCATAATATGATAAGATGGCTACCACTACCACAAAACCTTATTAGTGCCCATTCACATGGCAGAAATTGCAGACAGAATTTTGAAGTGGAAAAGTTATACAGTTTTGCAATTGTAACGTGCCACCCCCCAGGGCCGATCGTGTCCCAAGTTTCTAGGAATGCCGAGTGGAGTAGTGCGGCCCTTAAAGAGGACCTTTCATTACAATAAAAAATCTAAACTAAGTATGCTGACATGGAGAGCGGCGCCCAGGGATGTCCCTGCACTTACTATTATCCCTGGGCGCCGCTCTGTTCTCCCGGTATAGGCTCTAGTAGCTTCAGATTTTTGGCTCAACTGGGAGGAGCCTGCTCTTGTTCTCCTGGGCGTATCTTTCTCCCAGGCTGGAGTGCTGGCCAATCGCAGCACTCAGCTCATAGCCTAAAAAAAAAATTTCTCTCAGGATTTGAGCTGAGCACTGCGATTGGCCAGCACTCCAGCCTGGGAGAAGGAGACGCCCAGGAGAACAAGAGCAGGCTCCTCCCAGTTGAGCAGAAAATCTGGAGATACCGGAGCCTTTACCGGGAGAACGGAGCGGCGCCTAGGGATAATAGTAAGTGCAGGGAGATCCCTGGGCGCCGCTCTCCATGTCAGCATACTTAGTTTAGATTTTTTATTGTAATGAAAGGTCCTCTTTAAAAGTCTCACTGTGTGTCACTGTGCTCTTACCTGGATACTGTCGCTCCCCAGGGTTTAGCTTCGAAGCAATAAAGGGGATGAGTAATGGTGGAGGTGGAGAATAAGTTAAGTCCAGACTTTTATAAAGTTCAACAGCTTTACTTTCATCAACTTTTATCCAGACAATATTAGGTCTTTCTCTTGGTTCCAGCAGGCTTTGGCATAAACTGGCAGGCAAACTTGAGTATTCAGCTTTATTTCTCTGCTGTGCTAAACTCGGTTCTATTCTGGCAGACTTTAGGACTGTTCTGGTATCTCTGAAGTGGGGTGCCTTTGGCTGTTAATCCCCTCGTGACACTCTGTAGGTAAATCTGCAAGGAGTTATGGTGCTCTATTTTCTGCTTACCTCTGGAGGGTCTCCTTCTGCAGGAGGAGGGCCTCCCCTTGCTTCTACATCTTGGCATGTCTGCTCTCGCTTAGACTGACTAGACACTTCCTGCTGCCCCTCCCTTGGTAGCAAATAGGACTAGCACACTTCTGCCCAAAAGGGGGAGAATGGAATGGTAAGTTCCATTCTATCTAAAAATCTCTCTGCCATATATCTGCTGCCACCGACTGGTGAACCAGGCACATTACATGTACAAAACAGTTCCATAACATTAGGGATGCACAATGTAGGAGGACCTGGAACGAATACATAGATGACATTATTGGTAGCAATGAAAGACAGTAGCAGGGTGAAGAAATAGTAATACCACTCTGGGGTATTACACAATCAGATTTAATTTATTGCTTAATTGTATCTAAAATTTAAAAACACAAGGGGGTTCATTTATGATTACATACATGACACTTTTTCTTCCACCACGGCATGTACACCAGTTCTAAAAAAAGGTGGGGAGCTGTGGGCAGGGAAGAGGGCGAGCCGGTCCGTCTCATTTATAATTTTCTAAGCCAGTTTTTGGTGTAGAAAATAATCTAAATCGACGCCAAAATGGCAGCTAGTATAAATTTAAGGCTGTTAGGCAACGGCGGTGGTGGATGCGCCTAAATTATGTAGAGGCTCGCACCTCTACATTACTTAGGCGCGTCAAGCGCCAGCGCAGGATATTGAGATCAGCATCTAAAACATTGATCTTAATAAATGACCACAAATAGGTTTACAAATAGTGCTAAAACTGCCATTTTATGTTTGCAGCTCCTATGTAGATCTATGTGTCTCCATGGTTACAGAATTCTTTACAGTCTGACCTACAGTTCTGCAGTTATGTGTTACTACACTCCCTCTTTCCTCTCTTCTTGCAAACCTACAGACAGTAGAATAGGGTATAATGAAACAACACATCACTGCAGTATAAGGGGGGTAGGGTTCACACGTGGTGGATATACTGCAGACTTTCTGCTGCGGATTGTAAAGTTCGATTTTAAGAAATCTCATCCACACACTGAAAATATCTACACAGTAAATTGACCTGTGATGCCAATTTATGCTATGGATCTCCACTGCAGATTTAACTGTTATTTTCTGCAATGGAAAAGGTGAACTCGAAAGCCATTTCAGCAGAAAAAAAAATTCAAATAATTCATTCAGATCTGGCACAAAATCCACAGCTGACTTTTCAGCAAATTTTTTTTTACCCGCACCTGCTGCAGACTATGCATGGAATTTTGGCAACAAATGCCCAGAATAAGGGCCCATTCACACAACCATATATTTTGCGAAACAGATGCGGACCCATTCATTCTCATACCCATTCGTACTTTCGTTCGGTGGCCCCGCATAAAAGATAGAACATGTCCTATTCTTGACTCATTTCTATCATAGGGATGGCTGTTCCGGTATCCATATTTTGTGGATCCACAATTTGTAGGACGCAAAAACGGATACGGTTGTCTGAATGAGCCCTTACACAGTATCAGCTCAGTAGATGATATATAAAAATGTTATCTACATTCTGCTGACATTTGCCACGTAGAAGTTGACCTGTGGTGTGTATTTTGAAATCGGCAGCATATCTTCACTTTGTGCAGATTACATTCTTCGGGGCAAATCTGCAACACAATCTACATGTAACACAAACATTTTTACACAGATTCAGCAAAAGCTAAAGATGTGATGAGAAAAAAAGCAAAAGAATATATCTGAAAATCTTTAAAAGGAGGAGCATGTAGAATCCCTGTGAAGATAAACTGTCTAAAAGGACTTTACAGGCTCTACAGTATAGTTTTTCAGGAGATTTAAGTATTATGGTACCTGGACATACTGTACAAGTACACAGTGTTGCTAAAAGATCCACATCCCGCTGAGGATACTGTGGAACACTTATCGTGAGTACAGTGACCTGTAAAAAGTTGCAGAACTTAGTCTGATGCTGGGGTCTGCCCTGTGGTTGCATAGTGAGAAATGTTGCACCCCTAGTTTTGGATGCTTAAGCTAATATCAGCTACAGAAAGTGCAGTGAGTAAAATTGTATGCTGAGACCTGTACCTGAACTTGATTCTTCAGTAAATAACCGTTCTGCTGTTAACCTGGTGTCATTTCCTGCACTGCCACTGCACTGATTTTTGCAGCTGCCAAGGGACCCTGCCTTGCACCTCACAATTCCTCACCATCAAGGTAACCCTGAACCGCCATCAGGCAGGAGAACCTCAGAACCATCTTGTGCCTGGAAGGAAGTAAAAGGTGCGTCCTTCTCATTAGGGAGCGTCCGAACTGCGAGTAAAACTACTCCCATCCATCAGACTGCTCCTGCGGCTCACTGTACTAGTTGTTTGTTTTTTTTGTCAATCAAGCCACACAAATCCTTTATCCTTAGGCCAGTTTCACAGGAGAGTGTCCAATTCAGGTAACACGCTTCCTGTGATGGCTGCCTTTCCCAGACCAATCACTGCTCTTCTGACCAGAACTCACAGCATCACAGTAACTTATGATGCTGTGAGTTCCTACCTGAACATTGGTTTACTGTAGTGTACTCACATAATACTGTAAGTACAGTACAATACATCCGTGGTCAAGCTTTTGGGTCAGAGGAGCAGTGTTTGGTCTGGGAAATGAGGCCATTACGCAGACCATGTTTCCTAGATTGAAAGCACTTGTGTGAAATAAGCACTTGCTTTTTGGATTATATTGTCACATTTATTTGTGCATATATACCAGGTTTCCCACCTAGTCTTTCCTTTTTTCTACCACCCCTTCTGTAGTCTCAGTTTTTAACTACCTCAGGACCGCCGTACGCAGGATTGCGTCCTGCCGGCGGCCCTGCTCTTCTGGGTGGACGCATATACGCGTCCTCCCGCGAGAGCCGAGATTTCCTGTGAACGCGCGCGCACAGGCGCGCGCGCTCACAGGAACGGAAGGTAAGCGAGTGGATCTCCAGCCTGCCAGCGACGATCGCTCGCTGGCAGGCTGGAGATCCGAATTTTTTAACCCCTAACAGGTATATTAGACGCTGTTTTCATAACAGCGTCTAATATACCTCCTACCTGGTCCTCTGGTGGTCCCTTTTGTTAGGATCGACCACCAGAGGACTCAGGTAGGTCAGTACAGTAGCAACAAACACCACACTACACTACACCCCCCCGTCACTTATTAACCCCTTATAAACCCCTGATCACCCATGATCACCCCATATAAACTCCCTGATCACCCCCTGTCATTGATCACCGCCCTGTCATTGATCACCCCCCTGTCAGGCTCCGTTCAGACGTCCGTATGATTTTTACGGATCCACGGATACAAGGATCGGATCCGCAAAAAGCATACGGACGTCTGAATGGAGCCTTACAGGGGGGTGATCAATGACAGGCGGGTGATCACCCATATACACTCCCTGATCACCCCCTGTCATTGATCACCCCCCTGTCATTGATCACCCCCCTGTAAGGCTCCATTCAGACGTCCGCATGATTTTTACGGATCCATGGATACATGGATCGGATCCGCAAAACACATGCGGACGTCTGAATGGAGCCTTACAGGGGGTGATCAATGACAGGGGGTGATCAGGGAGTGTATATGGGTGATCACCCCTCTGTCATTGATAACCCCCCTGTAAGGCTCCATTCAGACGTCCGCATGTGTTTTGTGGATCCGATCCATGTATCCATGGATCCGTAAAAATCATGCGGACGTCTGAATGGAGCCTTACAGGGGGGTGATCAATGACAGGCGGGTGATCACCCATATACACTCCCTGATCACCCCCTGTCATTGATCACCCCCCTGTCATTGATCACCCCCCTGTAAGGCTCCATTCAGACGTCCGCATGATTTTTACGGATCCATGGATCGGATCCGCAAAACACATGCGGATGTCTGAATGGAGCCTTACAGGGGGGGTGATCATTGACAGGGGGGTGATCACCCTGATCACCCCCTGTCATTGATAACCCCCCTGTAAGGCTCCATTCAGACGTCCGCATGTGTTTTGTGGATCCGATCCATGTATCCATGGATCCGTAAAAAATCATGCGGATGTCTGAATGGAGCCTTACAGCGGGGGTGATCAGTGACAAGGGGGTGATCACCCTGATTACCCTGATCACCCCCTGTCATTGATAACCCCCCTGTAAGGCTCCATTCAGACGTCCGCATGTGTTTTGTGGATCCGATCCATGTATCCATGTATCCGTAAAAAATCATGCGGATGTCTGAATGGAGCCTTACAGGGGGGTGATCAGTGACAGGGGGGTGATCACCCTGATCACCCCCTGTCATTGATAACCCCCCTGTAAGGCTCCATTCAGACGGCCGCATGTGTTTTGTGGATCCGATCCATGGATCCGTAAAAAATCATGCGGATGTCTGAATGGAGCCTTACAGGGGGGGTGATCATTGACAGGGGGGTGATCACCCTGATCACCCCCTGTCATTGATAACCCCCCTGTAAGGCTCCATTCAGACGTCCGCATGTGTTTTGTGGATCCGATCCATGGATCCGTAAAAATCATGCGGATGTCTGAATGGAGCCTTACAGGGGGGGTGATCAGTGACAGGGGGGTGATCAGGGAGTCTATATGGGTGATCACCCCCCTGTCATTGATCACCCCCCTGTCATTGATCACCCCCCCCCCCCCCCCCCCCCCCCGGTAAGGCTCCATTCAGACATTTTTTTTGGCACAAGTTAGCGGAAATTTTTTGTTTGTTTTTGTTTTTTCTTACAAAGTCTCATATTCTACTAACTTGTGTCAAAGAATAAAATCTCACATGGACGCACCATACCCCTCACGGAATCCAAATGCGTAAACATTTTTAGACATTTATATTCCAGACTTCTTCTCACGCTTTAGGGCCCCTAAAAAGCCAGGGCAGTATAAATACCCCAC
Source organism: Bufo gargarizans (assembly GCF_014858855.1). NCBI lineage: Eukaryota > Metazoa > Chordata > Amphibia > Anura > Bufonidae > Bufo > Bufo gargarizans. Next base: position 676,936,525 of record NC_058080.1, on the reverse strand, counting down.
ATGTGACCCCATTTCGGAAAGAAGACACCCCAAGGTATTCCGTGAGGGGCATATTGAGTCCATGAAAGATTGAAATTTTTGTCCTAAGTTAGCGGAAAGTGAGACTTTGTGAGAAAAAAACAAAAAAAAATCAATATCCGCTAACTTATGCAAAAAAAAAAAAATTCTAGGAACTCGCCATGCCCCTCATTGAATACCTTGGGGTGTCTTCTTTCCAAAGTGGGGTCACATGTGGGGTATTTATACTGCCCTGGCTTTTTAGGGGCCCGAAAGTGTGAGAAGAAGTCTGGGATCCAAATGTCTAAAAATGCCCTCCTAAAAGGAATTTGGGCACCTTTGCGCATCTAGGCTGCAAAAAAGTGTCACACATGTGGTATCGCCGTACTCAGGAGAAGTTGGGGAATGTGTTTTGGGGTGTCATTTTACATATACCCATGCTGGGTGAGAGAAATATCTTGGTCAAATGCCAACTTTGTATAAAAAAATGGGAAAAGTTGTCTTTTGCCAAGATATTTCTCTCACCCAGCATGGGTATATGTAAAATGACCCCCCAAAACACATTGCCCAACTTCTCCTGAGTACGGCGATACCAGATGTGTGACACTTTTTTGCAGCCAAGGTGGGCAAAGGGGCACCTTTCGGATTTCGCAGGCCATTTTTTACACATTTTGATTGCAAGGTACTTCTTACACATTTGGGCCCCTAAATTGCCAGAGCAGTATAACTACGCCACAAGTGACCCCATTTTGGAAAGAAGATACCCCAAGGTATTCCGTGAGGGGCACGGCGAGTTCCTAGAATTTTTTATTTTTTGTCACAAGTTAGCGGAAAATGATTTTTCTTTTTTTTTCTTTTTTCCTTACAAAGTCTCATATTCCACTAACTTGCGACAAAAAATAAAAAATTCTAGGAACTCGCCATGCCCCTCACGGAATACCTTGGGGTGTCTTCTTTCCAAAATGGGGTCACTTGTGGGGTAGTTATACTGCCCTGGCAATTTAGGGGCCCAAATGTGTGAGAAGAACTTTGCAATCAAAATGTGTAAAAAATGCCCTGCAAAATCCAAAAGGTGCACTTTGGAATATGTGCCCCTTTGCCCACCTTGGCAGCAAAAAAGTGTGACACATCTGGTATCGCCGTACTCAGGAGAAGTTGGGCAATGTGTTTTGGGGTGTCATTTTACATATACCCATGCTGGGTGAGAAAAATATCTTGGTCAAATGCCAACTTTGTATAAAAAAAATGGGAAAAGTTGTCTTTTGCCAAGATATTTCTCTCACCCAGCATGGGTATATGTAAAATGACACCCCAAAACACATTCCCCAACTTCTCCTGAGTACGGCGATACCAGATGTGTGACACTTTTTTGATGCCAAGGTGGGCAAAGGGGCACATATTCCAAAGTACACCTTTCGGATTTCACCGGTCATTTTTTACAGATTTTGATTGCAAAGTACTTCTCACACATTTGGGCCCCTAAATTGCCAGGGCAGTATAACTACGCCACAAGTGACCCCATTTTGGAAAGAAGACACCCCAAGGTATTCCGTGAGGGGCATGGCGAGTTCCTCGAATTTTTTATTTTTTGTCGCAAGTTAGTGGAATATGAGACTTTGTAAGGAAAAAAGAGAAAAAAAAAAATCATCATTTTCCGCTAACTTGTGACAAAAAATAAAAAATTCTAGGAACTCGCCGTGCCCCCCACGGAATACCTTGGGGTGTCTTCTTTCCAAAATGGGGTCACTTGTGGGGTAGTTATACTGCCCTGGCAATTTAGGGGCCCAAATGTGTGAGAAGAACTTTGCAATCAAAATGTGTAAAAAATGCCCTGCAAAATCCAAAAGGTGCACTTTGGAATATGTGCCCCTTTGCCCACCTTGGCAGCAAAAAAGTGTGACACATCTGGTATCGCCGTACTCAGGAGAAGTTGGGCAATGTGTTTTGGGGTGTCATTTTACATATACCCATGCTGGGTGAGAAAAATATCTTGGTCAAATGCCAACTTTGTATAAAAAAAATGGGAAAAGTTGTCTTTTGCCAAGATATTTCTCTCACCCAGCATGGGTATATGTAAAATGACACCCCAAAACACATTCCCCAACTTCTCCTGAGTACGGCGATACCAGATGTGTGACACTTTTTTGATGCCAAGGTGGGCAAAGGGGCACATATTCCAAAGTACACCTTTCGGATTTCACCGGTCATTTTTTACAGATTTTGATTGCAAAGTACTTCTCACACATTTGGGCCCCTAAATTGCCAGGGCAGTATAACTACGCCACAAGTGACCCCATTTTGGAAAGAAGACACCCCAAGGTATTCCGTGAGGGGCATGGCGAGTTCCTCGAATTTTTTATTTTTTGTCGCAAGTTAGTGGAATATGAGACTTTGTAAGGAAAAAAGAGAAAAAAAAAAATCATCATTTTCCGCTAACTTGTGACAAAAAATAAAAAATTCTAGGAACTCGCCATGCCCCTCACGGAATACCTTGGGGTGTCTTCTTTCCAAAATGGGGTCACTTGTGGCGTAGTTATACTGCCCTGGCAATTTAGGGGCCCAAATGTGTGAGAAGTACCTTGCAATCAAAATGTGCAAAAAATGGCCTGCAAAATCTGAAAGGTGCACTTTGGAATATGTGCCCCTTTGCCCACCTTGGCAGCAAAAAAGTGTGACACATCTGGTATCGCCGTACTCAGGAGAAGTTGGGGAATGTGTTTTGGGGTGTCATTTTACATATACCCATGCTGGATGAGAGAAATATCTTGGCAAAAGACAACTTTTCCCATTTTTTTATACAAAGTTGGCATTTGACCAAGATATTTTTCTCACCCAGCATGGGTATATGTAAAATGACACCCCAAAACACATTCCCCAACTTCTCCTGAGTACGGCGATACCAGATGTGTCACACTTTTTTGCTGTCAAGGTGGGCAAAGGGGCACATATTCCAAAGTGCACCTTTTGGATTTCACCGGTCATTTTTTACACATTTTGATTGCAAAGTTCTTCTCACACATTTGGGCCCCTAAATTGCCAGGGCAGTATAACTACCCCACAAGTGACCCCATTTTGGAAAGAAGACACCCCAAGGTATTCTGTGAGGGGCATGGTGAGTTCCTAGAATTTTTTATTTTTTGTCGCAAGTTAGTGGAATATGAGACTTTGTAAGAAAAAAAAAAAATCATCATCATTTTCCGCTAACTTGTGACAAAAAATAGAAAGTTCTATGAACTCACTCTGCCCATCAGTGAATACCTTAGGGTGTCTACTTTCCGAAATGGGGTCATTTGTGGGGGTTTTCTACTGTCTGGGCATTGTAGAACCTCAGGAATCATGACAGGTGCTCAGAAAGTCAGAGCTGCTTCAAAAAGCGGAAATTCACATTTTTGTACCATAGTTTGTAAATGCTATAACTTTTACCCAAACCATTTTTTTTTGCCCAAACATTTTTTTTTTATCAAAGACATGTAGAACAATAAATTTGGCGAAAAATTTATATATGGATGTCGTTTTTTTTGCAAAATTTTACAGCTGAAAGTGAAAAATTTCATTTTTTTGCAAAAAAATCGTTACATTTTGATTAATAACAAAAAAAGTAAAAATGTCAGCAGCAATAAAATACCACCAAATGAAAGCTCCATTAGTGAGAAGAAAAGGAGGTAAAATTCATTTGGGTGGTAAGTTGCATGACCGAGCGATAAACGGTGAAAGGAGTGTAGTGCCGAAGTGTAAAAAGTGCTCTGGTCATGAAGGGGGTTTCACCTAGCGGGGCTGAAGTGGTTAATATTGTATTAAACATGAAATAATAAATGTAATTTTATTACAAGCAGGAGACTCCATTATATGCTATACTTCTTTACTGGACTCCAATCAACCGCAAAGTTTAAATAAAGATGAGAAAAAAAATAAAATGTAAAGAAACATGCAGTGAGGTACACTGGCAGCCAATCACAACACAGCATAGGATATATAAGCTCCTGTAATGTGCTAATCCTCCTCTTTCTTCGCTGTTGACTCCAGCTAAGTGTACAGTTTTTTTTATATACACCCCATAGATATTTACCACATATAGCTACTACCACGGTACCCCACTATTTCCTGTGGTAAAGTGGTCCTTGTTTTGGGTTATCACCCAACTCTCATACACTTCCCCTTAGTGTTAGGCTCTTACTATACCACTTGCCTGCTACCGTCCTCTGGCGGCTTAATCCACTCCCTCCGGCGAGTCTGCATTTTCTCCCCCATGAGAAGACGCTGCTCTCCACTGTGTGAGACCGAAATTTTGCCTCTCTGCACACAATCCCCTCACTACCTCAGGCTTGGCACTGAAGAGATTTTCCCACCAAATTTCAGCTCTCTGCTCCATTTACCACAAGTATCCTTTCATATAACAGTTAGTTTTTATACACAGTTTCCATCATAAAAGTATATATCTATATATATGTCTTTCTGATAGCATTATGAAGGGTTAGTTTTATATAGACAGTGGTTTGGCATATTGTATCTGCATTCTGCCTCTCCTAATCACCTCATAGGTTACCATCTCATTATCACTAGCTGCTGTGCTATGCTGTGGTGCAGGGAGCTAATCACTCACTCTCCACACCACAAGCACAGGACATAGAATTTTGTCATATGTTACATTATTAAAATTATTTTATTCCTTGACAATTGTTGATGTATTCCTCATGGCTAAAGGAAATGCTGAAGCAGCCTCAGACCCTCAGGGTCTTGAATTTTTTTATGAAAATTTAATCCAGTCTGATGGAACAAACCATACAAAAGTCCGTTCACGCGGCATTAAACTCTGCTATGTCATCTATGCATGAGGTTATTAATAAATCTGGGGCCCAAGCCATATCTCATTCCACCACTCCGAATTTACCTCAAGCGATTCCGGCCAGTCTGTCGGATTTTTTTTGTCAGCGGAAAATTCTGCATCTAATATGGCGCAGGGCCTTCACAAACAAGGCAAACGCCGCTTATTAATTACCGATCCTCAGCCCAAGAAACAAGCCAAAATGGCTAAAACTAAAGAGGATCAGGTTCATACTCTAACTCTACAAAAAAGCGTACATTCAGATGTCAATAGTTTACATCCGATACCCTCCGCCCCTGAGGAGTTAAAAACTAAGCGGGCTCTAAAGGCTTCGACATCCCGAGTCAAGCCCAAGACATATATTACATCTCCGAGCAAATCTTCCTCGGATGAAATATTCTCCTTTGACAAAGAGGAGAATTCGAAATACGAAGACATTTACGACGAGGAAAATATTTTGGGCTCAAATACTGCGGATTCTGCCATTTTGGATGCCGCAGGAATCCCATTTTTCAATTCTAATGATATTAAATACCCCAGATCAGGGTAATGGGTGCCCCAACCCCAGGTGGGTAAATTTCTAAATTTTTGGTTAAGGAAACCCCTGGATAAGTCGGCCTGTCGCAAATTGCGGGCTGAGTGTCCTAGACCCACTTTGAAATCAAAAGTGGTAAACACCCCTGACTTAGATCCAACTTTAATGAAGTATTTAGCCAAATCAGGGAAAAACCCCAAGAAAGGCGTGGACCGCTCCTTCAGGGCCATTCAAGATCGATTTGACAGAGGAAGCCACAATTTCAGATGCCCCTATAGATTTACTAGTTCTAAATAGCTGGGCACAAAGAGCGGGGTGTTTATTTGGCAATATTAACGCCTCCATTTGCATGGAAAGAAAACGTAGTATTTTAATGAAGTTGGACTCCCAAATTATCCATATGGCTACCTTTTTGGGGATTCTTTTATTAAGGAGTTAAACAGATACGTAGGATTGTTTTCATCGCTTGACAAAGCACAATCCTCCATGAAAAAAAGTTTTCCAGGGTCATGTTTTTGGGAGGGCTGGGAAAAGAAGAGGCCGGTTTCCCAGCCGTCCGACCCACGAGAATCAATATCCAAGAGTCCTTCCCCGAGTTGACAGATATCCAGCTCCATCCCACTCTTTCAACCCAACGCCCTTTTTTCCTGGTAGGGGCCGACCCTGGATGGCGAGAGGCCATAGAGGTTTTCCGAGAACCAGACCCTCGGCAGGTGAGTGTCCCCAGCCAGTATTTTTCACAAATACCCATAGGGGGCAGGATAAAACATTGTTCCCACATTTGGTCTCTGATTACATCAGACTCATGGATATCATGATATCAGGATATCAAATAGAATTCCTATTTCCACCAATACAAACACACTCACCTCATCCAATAACTTTCTCAGAGTCAGACCGCACACTAGTTCAACTAGAAATAGAGGAACTCTATTCCAAGGGCGCTATTATTCCAATACCCTCAGAATCCCCAGGATTTGTAAGCAATCTCTTTCTAGTGAAGACAGATGGCTGTCACAGACCAGTTATCAATTTAAGAATCCTCAACAGTTTCGTGCTTTACCAACACTTCAAAATGGAGGGAATTCATCTCCTGAGAGACCTTTTGTTACCGCATGATTGGCTGGCAAAAATAGATCTCAAGGATGCTTACCTCACAATACCTATGCATCCACTGTCCCAGCCATACTGTCACAACTGTGACTGATCCAGACAGATCTGGGAGGAGAAGGTCGCAGCGACTTGCTACTCGCGATAGCTTGTGAGTTTGCTCCGTGGTTCAGGGTATGTCATCCGGGTTTTGCCTTGTGAACCTTTTTGTCCTGACTGGGAGTTTGCAGGCATCCTTCTCAGGCGAGTCCTGTCTGCCACTCCCAGCTACTATATTAGTTTCAGTTTCACTTGCAGTCATTGCCAGATATAGTCCTTACTTCCAGTGCTATTCTGACTTTTGAAGGAGATCGTTTGACGGTATTGCTGTGGAGCTCTTGACTGGCGTGGACTGTCGTTATTGGGATCACCTTCTCTGCTCGTGACTGGATAAGTCTATCTCTGCTGTAGATAGATTGTTTGTTGCTGTCTTCCCCTGTTGTTCTCCTAGACATGAGTGATGGTGACTAGTGCTCCCATCTGCCTTTCCCCAGTCTAGTCTTGTTAGGGTGACTGAGGGTTTAGGCATCCTGCTCGCCGCACGGGTTCACACCCCGTCTAGGGTATCAGGGCAGACAGGTGCCAGCTTAGGGTTAGTCAGGGGTGGCCGTTCTATTTCCCATCCGTCTGGTGTGACACGACTGCTGCTGGGATAGCGGTCATGACACATACCTCCAATTTGTTTGGAAAGCCAGAAATGGCAGTTTACCAGCTTGCCTTTCGGTCTTTCCTCCGCCCCTTGGTGTTTCACCAAACTATTAAAAGCAGTAGTATCTCTACTGCATTCCTGAGTAGAGTTGAGCGGACACCTGGATGTTCGGGTTCGACCGAACTTCGGAACCCGAACTTGACCCCTAACCTTTTGAAGTGAATGGGGACCCGAACTTTTGAGCACTAAAATGGCTGTAAAAATGTCATGGAAAGGGCTAGAGGGCTGCAAATGGCGTCAAAATGTGGTTAAGAGCCTGGCAAGTGCTCTGCAGAAAATGTGGATAGGGAAATGACTTTAAATAACATAAAATATGTAAAAATAAAATATAATCATCTTGATCTAGGAAGACCTGGTCCATATGGAGTAGGAGGTTGAGGAGGCGGTGGATGTGGCGGTGTAGGTGGAAGCGGAGGTGGAGGAGGTAGCCTACACAGTTTTTTTGTTTTAAATTTTATTTTTAAAATTAGGGTACCCCCAAAAACATTGGGAAATATAACCTGTGATAACCCCCTCCAGAAATAGCTAAACACACGTTCAGACAATACACTGGCTGCAGGGCAGGCCAGCACCTCCAAGGGGTAAAGGACAAGCTCAGGCCATGTGCCCAATTTGGAGACCCAGAAGTTGCAGGGACTGACCCCTGTCAGTCAGTTCGTGTAGGCGTGTGCATACTTACTGCCCCACCATGTCGCACGTCCCCATGATGTTCACGATCCAATTTGATATCTGCCCTATCAACTTTCGATGTTCTTTTATCCGCCTACCATGGTGATCACAGGTGGCGGGGAATCAGGGTTCCAGGCCAGAGAGGGAGTGTGAGAAAGAGAGACCACATCCAAGGGAGTATTCATTTTTTCAAATTTATAATTAGAGTTGAAATATGGGAGAAATTATTAACGCATAAAAGTGTGACAACTTTTCAAAGTTTAAGCATTGAATGTAAGGATGTGGTGCGCATTAATTACTGAATAATTTATTAAATTTTATTCCCTGTCACCTATGCATAGCAGGTGTTTATTCACGTCTAAAATTGTATAATGTCAACCCAAGAATGTAACAGAAAAATTATTTAAATTTATTAAGCTGCCAACTAGGTAGAGGAGGGGTATATTACACCCAAAAATTGGTGAATTTCACCAAAAAATGTAACTGACAATTATATATATTTTTTTCGGTCTAATAGGTATAGGAGTGGTACATTACACCCAAAAATTGGTGAATTTCGTCAGAATATATAACTGACAATTTTTAATTTTTTTAACCTGTCTACTAGGTATAGCAGTGGTACTATACACCCAAAAATCTGTTAATTTCACCATAAAATGTAACTGACAATTTATATATATTTTTTTTACCGGTCAACTAGGTATAGCAGTGGTATTATACATCCAAAAATTGGTTAATTTCACCTGAAAAGTAAAAGACAAAGTAGTGAAATGATATAAAATAAAACCTGTACAAAAAAATAAATAAAAAAAAAATGGATTTATGAGGTGGAGTTCCATATGGAGTAGGAGTTTGAGGAGGAGGTGGACGTAGCAGGGTAGGTGGAAGCGGTGGTGGAGGAGGACGAGATAGCCAACACAGGTTTTTGGTTTTAATTTAAATTTGTAAAATTAAGGTACACTCCAAAAAAGTGTGAATAATCCAAAATACAAACATGAGCAATTGCGCTGCAGTATAACAATGGCTGGTTAGTGCCGGTATACATTTGTCTATTCTGGACAAGGTATGGTCAAGTCCTGAGGGATCCATGCCTGGTTCATTTTAATGAATGTGAGCTTGTCCACATTGGCTGTGGACAGGCGGCTGCGCTTGTCTTTGATGACGCCCGCTGCCGTGCTGAACACACGTTCAGATAATACACTGGCTGCAGGGCAGGCCAGCACCTCCAAGGCGTAAAGGGAAAGCTCAGGCCATGTGCCCAATTTGGAGACCCCGAAGTTGAAGGGGGCAGAACCGTCATTCAGTACGTGTAGGCGTGTGTATGCATACTGCTCCACCATGTTGGTGAAATGCAGCCTCCTGCTAAGACGTTCCATATCAACTGGTGGTGCTGGTTGTTGTGGTGTGCTGACAAAGCTTTTCCACATTTCGGCCATGCTAACCCTGCCTTCTGAGGTGCTACCGTTGCCCCAGCGACCTCTTCCTCGTCCTCTACCTTCGCCTTGTACTTCCACTGTGCCCCCGCTGTCAGGTGGGAATGCCACCAGCAGCGCGTCTACCAGCGTGCGCTTGTACTCCCGCATCTCACGATCACGCTCCAGTGACGGAATTAAGGACGGTACGTTGTCCTTGTAACGGGGATCCAGCAGCGTGGCCACCCAGTAATCAGCGCATGTTAGAATGTGGGCAACTCGGCGGTCGTTGCGGAGACACTGCAGCATGTAATCGCTCATGCATGTGTGCCAGGCTGCCCAGAGGCAACGAAAAGCTGTCCTCTGTGGGAGGTGTATCGTCTGTGTCCTCTGTATCCCCCCAGCCATGCACCAGTGATGGCCATGAGCTGGTCTGGGTGCCACCCTGCTGTGAACATGGTTCCTCATCCATCTCCTCCTCCTCCTCATCTTTCAGAACTGTACCCTGGCTGGACAATTGTGTACCTTGGGTTTGTGGGTGCAGGAACCCACCCTAGGAGCCACTTGGGAATGACTGGCCGGAAACCCTACGAAATTATCCTTCTTCCTCCTCCTGTGCCACATACTCTTCCATCATCGCCAGGAGCGTTTTTTCAAGGAGGCATAGAAGTGGGATAGTAAGGACTGTTTCACACGAGCGGATGCCGTGCGCGGCATCCGCTCCGTGAAAGAGTGCCAAGACCCGATGCAGACTGCAGAGGCACGGAGCATTAACATGACTGATAATGCTCCGTGCCTCTATGTGATCTCTTTACTACAAAATCACAGTTGTCACTGTGATTTTGTAGTAAAGAGATCACAGAGAGGCACGGAGCATTATCAGTCATGTTAATGCTCCGTGCCTCTGCAGTCCGCATCGGGTCTTGGCACTCTTTCACGGAGCGGATGCCGCGCACGGCATCCGCTCGTGTGAAACAGCCCTAACACTGAGAACGGCGTTATCGGCACTGGCCATGTTGGTGGAGTACTCGAAACAGCGCAACAAGGAACACAGGTCTCGCATGGAGGCCCAGTCATTGGTGGTGAAGTGGTGCTGTTCCGCTGAGCAACTCATCCGTGCGTGCTGCAGCTGAAACTCCACTATCGCCTGCTGCTGCTCGCACAGTCTGGCCAGCATGTGCTAGGTGGAGTTCCACCTTGTGGGCACGTCGCATATGAGGCGGTGAGCGGGAAGGCCGAAGTTATGCTGCAGCGCTGACAGGCGAGCAGCAGCAGGGTGAGAACGCTGAAAGCCGCACAGACGGCCCGCACTTTATGCAGCAGCTCTGACATGTCAGGGTCATTTTTAAGGAATCTCTGCACCACCAAATTCAGCACATGCGCCAGGCAAGGGATGTGCGTCAAACCGGCTAGTCCCAGAGCTGCTACGAGATTTCGCCCATTATCGCACACCAGGCCGGGCTTGAGACTGACTGGCACAAACCACTCATCTCTCTGTTGTTCAAGGCCCATCCACAGCTCCTGCGCGTTGTGGGGTTTGTCCCCTAAACAGATAAGTTTTAAAACTGCCTGCTGTCGTGTACCCCTGGCTGTGCTGAAGTTGGTGGTGAAGGTGTTACGCTGACAGGATGAGGAGCTGGTAGAAGATGAGGAAGCAGAGTAGGAGGAGGAAGCAACAGGAGGCAAACTGAAGCACCCTGCAATCCTCGAGGGTGGAAGGACATGCGCCAAACTGCTATCCGCCTCAGGCCCAGCCGCCACTGCATTTACCCAGTGTGCTGTTATGGAGATATAACGGCCCTGACCGTGCTTACTGGTCCACGTATCCGTAGTCAGGTGCACCTTGCCACAGATGGCGTTGCGCAGTGCACACCTGATTTTGTCCCCTACTTGGTTGTGAAGGGAAGGAATGGCTCGCCTTGAAAAGTAGTGGCAGCTGGGCACGACGTACTGTGGGACAGCCACCGCCATAAGGCCTTTAAAACTATCCGTCTCCACCAGACGGAATGACAGCATTTCAAAGGCAAGTAATTTAGAAATGCTGGCATTCAGGGCTAGGGATCGCGGGTGGGTAGGGGGTTAGTTCCTCTTCCTCAAGCGTTTGGGATATGGAGAGCTGAACTCTTCCGTGGGACATTGTGGAGATGCTTGACGACCCAGGTATTAGTGTTGCTGGCAGATCCTCTGTTTGTGGGGTGCCAGGTCGCACTGTCACTCCAGAGGTGGATGAAGAGGCCGCGACTGCAACAGAAGAGGAAGCAGGAGGAGCCAGAGACCTTTCTTGGTTTTTGAGGTGTTTACTCCACTGCAGCTCGTGCTTTGCACTTAAATGCCTGGTCATGCAGGTTGTGCTCAGGTTGAGAACGTTCATGCCTCGCTTCAGGCTCTGATTGCACAGCGTGCAAACCACTCGTGTCTTGTCGTCAGCACATTGTCTGAAGAACTGCCACGCCAGGGAACTCCTTTGAGCTGGCTTTGGTGTGCTCGGTCCCTTGCTGCGTTGGGCAGTAGGAGGCGTACTGTCTAGAGGACGGCCGCTCCGCTTTTGCACCCTGCTCCCTCTTCTGCTGTGCTGGTGGCTCTGTGCGACCACCGCCTCTTCCTCCGAACTACATAGGTCACTCGCATGACCTTGATTCCATGTGGGGTCAAGGACCTCATCATCCTACACATCATCTTTCACCCAGTATTCACCCCTGACTTCCTTTTCGGTCTGCACATTTTCGAAAGCCCCAGCAGTTGGCATCTGTGTTTCGTCATCATCCGAGACGTGCTGCGATTGTCCTCCCATGTACTAATCTTGAAAAATAAGTGGTTGGGCATTGGTGCACTCAATCTCTTCCACTTCTGGGGCAGGGCTAGGTGGATGGTCCTGGGAAACCTGCTAACAGAGTCATCAAAAAGCAGAAGAGACTGCTGCATGACTTGGGGCTCAGACTGCTTGGCTGATTTGCAAGGGGGTGAGGTGAAAGACTGATTGACATCGGCTGCAGGTGCCAACTGTGGTCTTTCAGCAGGAGACTGGGTGGGAGACAATGTGAAGGAACTGAATCCACTGTCAGCAACACAATCTACTATCGCCTGTACTTGTTCAGGCCTCACCATTCGTAGAGCAGCATTAGGCCCGACCAAATACCGCTGCAGGTTTTGTCGCCTACTCGCACCTGAGGAAGGGGTTTCACTTGCGCATGTAGCTGGCACAGATCGACCACGTCCTCTCCCTGGAACAGGAGCTCCACCAGCAGCACCACGACCTGGGCCACATCCCTTATTTGACGCTCTCCTCATATTTTTCAAATTTAGGATCTTGCCCTAAATGGGTGTTAAATTAATAGTAGAATAGAACGACAGTATGTAAAGGGTGCATCTCACACGGTCTGAACCAGTGTAGGCCTAAATTAAATATTTCTTTGCCCAAAATGGCTGTATTCCAAATGCCTGATTCAAACCTCTGTATGTAGAGGGGGTATCTCACACGGTCTGAACCAGTGTAGGCCTGAAGTAAATATATCTTTGCACAAAATGGCTGTATTTTAAATGGCAGTATTTTAAATCCCTGATTCAAACCCCTGTATGTAGAGGGAGTATCTCACACGGTCTGAACCACTGTAGACCTGAGGTAAATATTTATTTGCACAAATTGGCTGTATTTTAAATGGCTGTATTTCAAATCCCTGAATCAAACCCCTATATGTAGAGGGTGTATCTCACACGGTCTGAACCAGTGTAGGCCTGAATTAAATATTTCTTTGCCCTAAATGGCTGTATTTCAAATCCCTGATTCAAACCCCTGTATGTAGAGGGTGTATCTCACAGGGCCTGAACCAGTGTAGGCCTGAATTCAATATTGGTGCACCAAATGGCGATATTTAAAATCTCTGAATGTAACCCAAATGTACTAAGGGAGTATCTCACAATGACATCTGCATCAAAGGCTGCCAACTAAATTTTTTGTGCCCAAACGAGTGTTTGTTTAACAACTGAATTTGACAGCAGTATATAAGCCTGTAATTTCATACGTGCTGAATGCTGCAAGGCCTGAAAATAGTGTTTTTTGTAAAAAAAAAACAGTTTTTCAAGCCCCAGAAAATAATGGGTGTATTTCTAGCTTAAATTGCACACTGACTAATCAAGATGTTGTAGATTGCTAAAATTGTGTTTTTTTTGTTACAGAAATATGAAAGAAAATTTAGACTAAAACCTTCAGAATCACAGGTGCATATCCATGAAGCAAACATAATTACAAAAAACAAAATGGCTGCACACCGTTATATATACAAACAATAGAGCTAAGAAATGGGGCTCATTCTAGATAAAAGTGGTACAATACCGACTATAAATGAGTATAAATGAATAATGGAAGCTCTTAGCGCACATACGTGTTGGGCCCACCTACCAGGCGTCAAGGTGGCTTCCGCAGATGGGTCCCCATCACTAAAGATACTGCCTCACTTTGGACTTACTTAAGCCTACAATATTCAGGGCAGTGTAGGAACCAGCTACAAACGTACTCTGCTGAGAAGTCCCAGGTAGATGACGCCTGGTCAGTAAGCCCGACATGTATGTGCGTTAAGAGCTTCCATTATTCATAACCCCAGAAAATGATGGGTGTATTTCTAGCTTAAATTGCACACTGACTAATCCAGATGTTGTAGTTTGCCTCCAAAAAATTGTTATTTGAATGTCCCAAAAGCTCAGATGCAGTGCTGGTGCACTGAGCATGCATAAAATGGCTGCCGCCGCCACCCACCTAGCTAACAGAATTATAAAAGTAATTTTTTTTTTGGTCAATGGCCTCAGGGCAGGGTAAAACGATTCTCTCCTATTCCCTCCCTGAAATCACAAGTCCAGCAGCATCCTCTCCCTACACTTGTAACAGCAGAGTGACGTGCAGCGCTATGTGACTCAAGCTTATATAGAGCCTCGGTCACATGCTGCTCTGGCCAATCACAGCCATGCCATTAGTAGGACGCTTGTTGATTAGCTGCTGTGCAGCCTTTCAAAAAGCGCCAAGAAAGCGCCAAACACCGAACCCGAACTTTTACGGAAATGTTCGGGTTCGGGGTCCAAAAATCCTAAAGTTTGGTACAAACCCGAACTTTACAGTTCGGGTTCGCTCAACCCTAGTCCCGAGGTGTTTGTCTGATAATATACTTAGACTATTTACTCATTCTGGCCCAATCTCTGTCCCTCATACATCTCCACATTTAGTGGACCACGACCTTGTTGACCAATCTCGGATTCCTTCTAAATCTCGAGAAATCTGTTCTAATTCCCTCTCGGGGAGTAGAATTCCTGGGTTTTCTCATCAACACTCAGTCAGCCATTCTGAGTCTCCCTCCCAGGAAACTAAAAACCATCTCAAGAGAGATTCGGTCAGTCTTGAACAGACAGCGGATCTCACTTCGCACTTTAGCTTGGATAGTAGGTCGGCTATCCTCCTCCATTCAAGCAATTTTCCCCGCTCATCTACATTATTGAGCCCTCCAACGCTTGAAAACCCGTCACCTCAGGGAAGGTTTGGGTGTTAAGGATGGTAGTGTCAATCGAGGCTCACCTGAGTCAGAGGACACCCAAGCTGGAAGTATGGAGTCCAGTGGCAAAGGCCCACAGAAGCAAGAGGCAGGTAGCGTGGTCGATCGGTCCGGGTCGGCAGCAGAGATGGCAGCGAGGTAACAGCAGGAGTAGACGGAGGCGTGGTCGGTGGTAAGCAGTGAGTCAATGCAGGCGGCAAATCAGCGAGGTCAAACGGTCCGGGTTGGCAACGATGGTAAATCAGCAATAGTGGTGGAGGAGCAGAGAGGACGCTTGCTGCAGACTTGGAGGCACAGTAACCAGCAAGGGGCTGGGTTCAAGGGCTGGGTTTTATAGGGAAGTAGCAGGTGCAAGAGATTGGAATAATCAGCAGGTCAAGGCAAGGACAAGAGAGGTAGTTAGAAGTTAGCTAGAAGTTAGCTAGAGAATAGTCCAAGGAGAGACGGTAGCCTAGTGGGTAGAGCTACCGCCTGGGACATGACTAGCCACGGGTTCGAGTCCTGACGGGGATATTCAGACGAAGTATCCCTTTCCCCGGACACCAAAGAGGAGCTCCTGTGGTGGCTGGATTACATCCAATTATGGAACCGGAAGGCCATTTTTAATTCGGTTCCAGATCTAATTCTGGAATCGGAGGCACCAGATCAGAAATCCTGGCCAACATAGCGAAAGAATTCTGTCACTTTTGTCTCGACAGAGACATTACACTAGCGTCTAGATCCTATGATTTTCCAACTCCTCGACTCACTGTGGGGCCCCCTCCAAATAGACCTTTTCGCATCATGAATAAACCGTCAGCTTCCCAAATTCTTCAGCTGGCGTCCCGACCCAGAGTCGTTGGGCACAGATGCCCTCCTCCACCTCTGGCCTTCGGGAACTTTATATGCTTTTCCCCCCTTTGCTCTCATTCCGAGAGTACTGTTGTTGACCAGAACCCAGAAATCGACGATAGTCTTGATAACTCCGTTCTGGCCCACTCAGTCTTGGTTTCCTCAACTTCTGGGGATGACCATAGACTTTCCACGCTTATTGCCAAATCATCATTCCATTTCCTGGACCCTTCCAGGAATCCTCATCCCTTAGTCTTGTCAGACCTACTTCATCTAGTAGCATGGCTCATCTCCGGTCAGCAGAGTTTGATATCGGATTTTCACACTTAGCTCAGGATATCCTCTCAGATGCTTGGGCACCGGGTACCAGGTCTGCTTACAGATCAGCCTGGAGACTTTGGGCTGATTGGTGCTTACAACGGAATGTGGATCCCGGTCACGCACCTATGGTACAGGTCCTGAATTACCCATCAGCATCTTTTGATGCTGGGAAAGCCTATCGGACGATTAACGTTTATCGTTCAGCGATTTCCTTTTATCACGCTCCAGTCCAGAACATGTCAATAGGTAAACACCCCCTTATCTGTAAGTTAATGAAAGTTATGAAATTCCGCAGACCTCCTTTACCCAAGTATCATTCTACCTGGAATGTTACTTTGGTACTTAACCTTTTTGTCTCCTGGGGAGATAATGATCTCCTATCGTTCTTTTAAATTGGCTACTCTTCTATGCCTTCTCTCTTTCAAAAGAGTCTCCGATGTCAGAGCCTTAGACATATCCCAGAGACAATTTTCCCCACAAGGCGTATCCTTCTCCATTTCCCGGCTTACTAAGACCAATTTTCCCTCCGTTTTTTACCCCGCATTTCCTCAACAAGAACATTTTGTATTGTTCGTTGTCTTAAGGTCTACGAACGTAAGACTGAATCTCTTAGGCAACCAGCTCATTCCCAATTATTAATATAGTTCTGTAAACCTCACCTTCTGGTCTCATCCCCAACTCTAGCCAGATGGATTAGGCAGTCTATGCAATTAGCAGGTATCATTACCTCCGTATTCGAGGCTGATTCTGTTTGGGGTGCCTCGTCTACAAAGGTTAGGTAGTCTGGTGCCTCTCTATCTAACATTCTTAAGGCAGCCGACTGGTCGTCAGAATCCACATTCAAAATATTCTATTTTCGACCCGAACCTCATACTTCTTACCTCTTAATCTAATCGCATAATATAGAGTTCAAGTTTATTACTCATGTATTGTATTAGCTTCAAACATGCATATAATGGAGTCTCCTGCTTGTGATAAAATTGGAGATTTTCCTAGCTGCTTGTGCTGGAAAATATAGATTTTATTAAAGACAGGAGATGAACATTATCCCACCCTATAACCCACCCTGTTTCTGTTCTCGTCTAGTTTAATATTCTTCTGGGAGTCTCTAGTCGATCTCTTCCCTCGACATGGCTCATTGAATTTTGGATGATTTCCAGTTTTTCGTTCAGGATAGATGGATGACATGAGAGTTCGTTATTTCTATTCGTTTACATCAAAGAAAGAGGAGGATTGGCACATTACAGGAGCTTATATATCTTATGCTGTGTTGTGATTGGCTGCCAGTGTACCTCACTGCGTGTTTCTTAACATTGCTTTTTTCTTATCTTTATTTAAACTTTGCTGTTGATTGGAGTCCAGTAAAGAAGTATAGCATATAATGTTTGTCTCCTGTCTTTAATAAAATCTATATTTTCCTGCACAAGCAGCTAGAAAAATCTCCAATTTTTTATTGACTTTTGGTCTTGCTTTGTTTTCTCACTGGTGTCTTATTCATTTGAGGTTTTGTACCATGTATATGGGAAACCTATTTGGTGGTGTTATCGCAATTTTTGCGATTCTCATCTTCTTTATGTGGTGCCAAATCAGTTAGAAGTATAAGTATGTACGTATCATACTGCTTTCATAATGAGACTGGACATACCAGTTGGTTTCATTAAAGCATCTTCTCATCCATGGCCATTATGTGATTAATTTCAGAAGTTTTCCCATCAGTTCATTTGATAAAGTCCATCAATTTCTTCAGGTCCTTGGTGATCCTTCCATCAGGGGCAGTGTTGTCTGAAATGTACATACAGCAGAAACTTCCAACGATCTTGTAGACCCCTCCTTTTTCTGCTGTCAAGGACCAGTCAGTTCTGTAGAGTCATCACTGGAAAAGAGCTCAGTTGTTCCACCATTCCCTTCGCAGCATCACAGGTGTAATTCACAAATCTCTGTTGATGACAATAGAGATGTTAATCTAATCTACTTTTTTTTTTTTTTTTTACTACTAATCGTGGGAATTAATGACTCAAATCCTGCAGCTATCTGACTTTTAGCTTTAAATTCATCAGAAACTCTTCTACAGACTCCTATGGCATCCATGTATACATGTGAGTCAATGGATGTAGGGAGTGACCTCCTTAGTCGTGACCAGACATTGTTTTGCTTACTGATTTGATCCCACTCAGGAGGTGAGAATAGAACAAAGAACTTGATCAGGGTACATTGCCCACTTCATTCTACCTGCATCCTGAGTCGGAGTTTCAAATCTCCACACAATCACCAGATACTACTTGTCTTATTTAGCTGAATTATGTAAGAACAATGTCCCGGAGGGAAAACACCAAAGGGCTTTCCTTTATAAAATCCTGTCTCTAAAGCCAGTTTTCTTTATATTTTTAAATTGGCCAAATATTTAATGGCAATTATAGGTAAGGATGTAGGAGCCACAGATGCAACTGAACTTTGAGTTTTTTTATCCCTTACCAACATTCTAAATTCGCCTAGGGGATCTTTGTCACTTACACATGCTCCTAAAACATATATCCCCGAATCCTGTTAGATACGATTTCTAATGGACAAGAACAGAGGATTACACTCATTATGTTTCCAACTGTTTGGTGATGTTCCCTTCAGGACAGCCATTCTTTGCAACAAACCTTCACCTTTACTGACTCTAGAGGTAGTTTCCACTGGTTTATATTCCCAACACTTCAGACTAGTGTTTTCCAATATCCACAGTTGGTATGGTCATATCTAAACACAATTACCATAGACTGGGTCAGTTCCAGTCACACAGATGTACTTATCAGACCAAAACCAAGTGTCCTATCTGTCATCTGTCTTACAGTCCACTATACTGCAAAAGTCAACTTAGTTGTTCCTGAATCATCTTGATAATATTACACTGTTGGAATTTGATTTCATTGTGATTTCCCCCTTGTGCAACATGAAACATACAATACGACATGAAACAAAACATTATGGCTCTTATAGTCCTGGCACTTGATTGCAATATGACACGTAGATCCAATCAGGCTCTTCTTCCAATTCGACAGCAGTGGCGGCGGTTATCAGGACTTGATGTGGATCTTCAAACCGTAGCTCTAGCCAGCTTTTGGTATGTCCAGAACACCATGGGACCAGTTATGCTGCCTTTTTTTTATGTTCAATCATTTTTATTCAATTTCTGAGCTCAAAAGAAAATATGTGTGGACGCAGCCACTAGTAATTGTACATATTGCATAACAGTCTATTAAACGTACATCCAGTATTAATGTGTCATAATTTACAAGCACCAGGGCATCTGCTCAGATGCTGCCTACCTGGCGCCATTCCATGTGTTGGATTGTCATACAAAACATGTACTTCTCTTTTTTCAATAGCAACAGTGGTAAAACTGTATAACATATAACATTATTTAACATTAGATAACAGTGCTGAACTTGCCAGACATCATTTTTGGAAGGTTTTTCAAGATAGGTTGGATAATGCACATGTTTATCATAGTTGTTTTTATTTATGTTATGGCGTGTTTTGCATTGTAACGCTGCCTTTTTTTACTCATTTAGGAGACGTGTTGCTCCAACAACATAATGGCCACCCACACACTGTCAACACTACACAACATGCTCTTCAGGATATCCAGCAGCTCCCCTGGCCAGCTTGATATCTTGGACTGGATGGGGCAACAGACCTCCAATGCTCAGCAGCCAACAACCAGCTTGGTTGAACTATGACTGCAAGTAGAAAGTTTGGAATGACTTATCATAGGAGGATATCCAGAATCTGTATGACCGGTACCATGCCAGAGAGGCCGCCTGTATCACAGCAAGAGGAGATGCCATCCAGTATTAATGTGATTCTGCCTCAACATATACCTTGATAAAGGAGGCACCACCTTGCTTGTGTGATCATTAACCAAGCACCACACTAGCAATTTATACTTTTTCAATCGCGGCTCAGTCATTTTACGTTTCTCAGGTGTTTTTTTTTGCAGTAGTGTATTTATATCAAAGTTGCCTAAAAAGCACTCAGGTCTCTGTATAGTCAGTTACGCTGCTTACACTTGGAAGAGTCTCAAAGTGCTTTGTGTAAGGATTTGTAGGCATTGGAACAAGACTTAATTATTCTGCCCATGACCTCAGGGAAATGGAACACAGGCAATTAAAAAAGCAAAATCATCCTTGAAATGGGTGGAAAAGAAACTTCTGTAGTGAATCGAAATGTCTGTCATATTTCAAGCAGAACCTGAACCTGGCTCTCTGTTTCGGAGAGTCTCATTGTCCTTGACCATGACTTCGTGTCTACGGGCGACCTTTAAGCTAACTCCATATTTATGAGGGTGATGGTGTGACTGGTTGCTAAGTGAGAATTAGCTTTCTAAAAAATATTTCAAAATACCTTATCCATGTCTGAATATTTTTACACTTCAGCTTCTTGACAGATGCCATTGCTGTTCAGTCCTACACACTTATTAGTTAAAAATTCCAAAACAAATTTTTCTCTATCATACCACTGTCTGCACTATAGCTTTATGTGGGCGGTGCTGCGTCATAGTGACCTGTAGAGTAGTCTCTCCCAAGCAACCCACCTGGGGGTTAAATGGCAAAACCTCAACAATGCATGCAGAAAGTTGTAGAAGCCATATGTTCTATGACCAAGGCTTGAAATAACAGTTGGCCTTCTACAGTTATGCAATATTTGTCATATTGTACTTATTCAGGACTTGGAGTCCAAAAACAGTCATAGACTTTTTTTGCTGGATTTATTCAGTACAGTATAGTATGAACATGCTCCATCAGATATTAGAGAAGTAGTTTCCCCTCTGTAATATGGTGGCATCATATGATAACACACACAAAGTGGCACATTTTCTGGTGTACAAAAGTGGCACATTTTAGACTAATTCTGGACAAAAATGTGCAACTATTTGCAAATTCCCACCGTGTTTTTAAAAGCGGCCAGGATTTAGCAGAAGGAATGGAGTCAGCCCGGCATCTTTACAATAAGTTATGCCAGAAAACTGGTGAAATTTCAATTTGAAATCTATACCAGCTTATAGATTTCAGTTTGCGGCACAAGGACAGCACAAGATACAACAAATTTGTTAAGAGGTGTGCACATCGTGGACTTTCTACAAAGACTGCGCCAAAATGTTTCTAGTAAGTTGTTCTTGACTTTTTTTTTTTGGAGAGCACAAGGTTAGTGGTTTTGAGTTTAAATCCAAGTAATAAAAGTAGCTTTTTTCTGCTGGTTACTTTTTGCCATTAAGAAGCTTTGTAAATTCTAAGCCCTCGAAGGCAAGGTCCTATCTCCCTCTGTACCAGTCTGTCACTCATTTAGTCAAGTTTGTTGAAAATGTATGAAAACCTAGTTGCCTGGCAGGTCGGGCAAGACTTACAGAATTCTTCCACCTCCCTAAACACACTGGGCCAGTAAAACCGTTGTAGTATCCGGTCCTGTGTCTTCTGCATTCCCAGATGATCCCCGAGAACATGTTGGTGGGCTAACTCTAACACGAGTTTGCGATAAGCCTGGGGCACCACCAACTGTTCAATGGATTCACCTCGCAGCTGGTTTACCCGGTACAACATCTCCTGATGAACCACAAAACAGGAGAACATGACTCTGCCCCTAGTTGTTGTGGTTCACCAACTACTATTAATACATTTTCCCAGGCTTGGGATAGGGTCCGGTCCTGGTGTTGGGCGGTACCAAAATTATCCTCTGAGACATTGAGGTCTGCCAGCTCAGGACCCGGTGGCAAGTCCTCCATGTCTCCCACTATCACATTTAGCGGGGTTGTCTCCCCCTCTTCCACCGAAGTGGCGGTCACCCCTACTGCTGGCCCTTCGGACTCAGGTTCCCAGGGTTCTGGTCTCCCCCCTGAGCCAGGCCACTCTGCTAGGGTTACCCCTGTCTCATGGGTATCAGTCACTCTCGTAGCAGGCCACAGTGCCGGGAAGTCTCTCCCTATTATAAGTTCGTAGTGTAGATTGGTGGAGATGGCCACCTCGTGGGTCCACCTGCCGGCAACCGTGGATAGAGACACCATAGCGGTGGGGTAGTCTTTTAAGTCTCCATGAATAGACCCCGACTTTCCGACCAGTATACTCAGTGGACCGTACCAGGGGAGCCCTTACCAGGGTCACCAGACTCCCTGAGTCCAACAGAGCCTCCGCTGGAGTGTCTCCCACCTCCACCTGGCACAGGTGATTCAGAGTCTCCGGGGCACCCACTGCACACAGCTTCCTAGCATATAACGACTGGCGGAAGCCATAGTTCGTGTCCATGGGTTCCACCCGATGTGGACAGTCAGCTCGTACATGGTCAGGCTCCCGACACCGCCAACAGACTATCGGAGCTGGGTCCACAGGGGGTACATCTTAGGCGGGTTTGGTGGGCACAAACCACCGGGTCTGGGGTGGAGAGTTACAGGATTTGACTACCCCCCTCCCAAAAGAACCCCCTGTAGATTCCGGGTAGCCTCATAGCGCTCCACCAGGTCAACCATCTCGAGAGCATTACCTGGAGAGACCTGGTCGATCCATTGCTGGAGAGGTGGTGGCAAATCCCTCCAGAACATATCAGCCAACAGACTGTCCAGCATAGCAGTGGGGCTCAGCACGTCAGGCTGTAGCCACTTTTGCAAGAGGTTAAGTAAGTTATAATACTGGGGTCTCACGGGCTCAGCCGGCTTAAACCCCCACTGATGCACCCGCTGGGCCCGGACCAACACATTCACCCCCAGTCTTGCTAGAATCTCACCCTTGACTTTCTGGTAGTCGGCCGCTTGATCGTCCGGCAAGTCGAAATACACCCACTGGGAATCGGATGTCAGGAACGGAGCAACGACCTCAGCCCACTGATCTTGGGGTAGATTCTCCGTTGTGGCCACCTTCTCATACATTACCAGGTAGGTTTTGACGTCATCTGATGGTGTCATCTTGGGGATCGCCGCACAGACCGCTTTCCGGCCATCATGGACACTCTGGGACGCTCCTGCTGTCTGTAAAGCCATCATGTGTTGTAACAGCAGCTGGTTTGTTTCTTGCTGGTGTTGATAAGCCCCCACTAGAGCTTTTATTACAGCCTCCATTTTGTCACGGGACACAGGTTTAAATTTAGCTAGTTTAATCCAGGACGCCAGCCTCACTGCATTTGCCCGTATCCTCCACCAATTGTGAGGATTTGCTCTGGTAGGCAGGGTAAGCAGACGCAGTACATAGGCAAAACAAATTTGTAAATCAAAATGTTAGTGTTTATTCACACAAAAGTCAAAAGAAAAACGTCTTATTACACTCTTGTTGTTAATTCACACAATAAAAAGTCCATAGAACAGACATGTCACCTTTCTAGACGTTTTATCCCCGGCAGTTCACAGCAGGCTTTAGGGGGTCTGTTTCCCAGCGTGCAGCCCTAATGCGGCTCTCAGCCTTCCAGCACAGCACCATGCTTTAGATCCCAAAACAGAGACTCAGTTACTGAGCCCAGCTGCCTATTTAAAGGACAGCCAGGTGCTGCCAAAACCCAGACAGGTGCTGCCGGTCCGGTATTTGATCTCACCTGGCTGGAAATCAGCCCAGCCGCCAATGATGGGAGATAAATACCTGCCTTCCCAAACAAAACACCTTGCTATGTCACAGCGTTTATAGTAATACTTGTTAGTGATGATCTGACAGCCTAATACTTCCACAGATTGCACGATTGAAGAGCAAACGATTACTATCGGACAATCCAGATATTTCAGCATGCGGCAGAATGTGCTAATTACAATCTGCCTCTGGCAAACCACTCTAGAGCATGGGGAGGAGCGATGGCATATTGATCGCTAATCCTCATGTTGCTGAGGAGATCACTGCATGTAATAGCAGCGGTCTCTTCGACAGGCGAGCAGTCGATTGCCAGGAGGGAACACTTCACTCCCGACAATTGTCTGTGTGATTGGGGTGTCTAATACACCTTTTACATGCTAACATGTTGAGAAAATATACAGAAAGTTAATATTATTAGGGTTAAAGGGAGAATATGCCCCAATTGTCTGATAGATGCGGGTTCCACTGCTGGGACCCGCACCTATCTCCTAAACAGAGCCCCGAAAGTGGTGACATACCAGGCTTCACATCAGTATGCTAGGTGGAGACTTCTGCCTAGAAGGGAACCTGGTGACATCACCATCATAAATGGGTGGGGTATAGCTCTGTTTTGGGTAGTTTTAGAGGCGGGTATCACAAGTCTCCGCCTCTAAAACCGCTTACAACAAACAGACCTTGCCCTGTACAAGGAGAGCATTGAAGCAAGGAAATGCTCAGATGCCCCACTCGTACGTGGTAAAAGAGTGAAGAGGAGCTTATATCCGGGTTTATCCCTGAACCCAGACAACCCCTTTAATGTTGCTTGTAAATCATTACAAATAGTTATTTTTATTTGTTTGGATTTTTAGCATAGAAAACAGCCTCACTTAACCAGTTAGATCAGTCACTCTGACCAAAAAGGGAAGGGGTTAGAGTGACTCATTCAGAGCATCAAACATTACGCTGATAAGTGCAATAATTTTCTGTGAGCATGGTTATTTAGGCCTGTCGAGAGAACAATAAAGCTATTATACTGCTATCCCAATTCTACATCTACTATTACACTAGCAGATATCATCTTCCCCTCACAGCAGTAGTAAATTAACAACGGGTTACCTATCTACAGTTGCAAGAAAAAGTACGTGAACCCTTTGGAATTTTATGGATTTCTGCACAAATTGGTCATAAAGTGTGATCTGATCTTCATCTCAGTCACAACAATAGACAATCACAGTCTGCTTAAACTAATAACACACAAATAATTAAATGTTACCATGTTTTTATTGAACACATCATGTAAACATTCACAGTGCAGGTGGAAAAAGTATGTGAACCCCTAGACTAATGACATCTCCAAGAGCTAATTGGAGTGAGGTGTCAGCCAACTGGAGTCCAATCAATGAGATGAGATTGGAGGTGTTGGTTACAGCTGCCCTGCCCTATAAAAAACACACACCAGTTCTGGGTTTGCTTTTTACAAGAAGCATTGCCTGATGTGAATGATGCCTCACACAAAAGAGCTCTCAGAAGACCCATGATTAAGAATTGTTGACTTGCATAAAGCTGGAAAGGGTTATAAAAGTATCTCCATAAGTCTTGCTGTTCATCAGTCCACGGTAAGACAAATTGTCTATAAATGGAGAAAGTTCAGCACTGCTGCTACTCTCCCTAACAGTGGCCGTCCTGTAAAGATGACTGCAAGAGCACAGCGCAGACTGCTCAATGAGGTGAAGAAGAATCCTAGAGTGTCAGCTAAAGACTTACAAAAGTCTCTGGCATATGATAACATCCCTGTTAGCGAATCTACGATATGTGAAACACTAAACAAGAATGGATTTCATGGGAGGATACCATAGAGGAAGCCACTGCTGTCCCAAAAAACATTGCTGCACGTCTACGTTTACAGTTTGCACAAGAGCACCTGGATGTTCCACAGCAGTACTGGCAAAATATTCTGTGGACAGATGAAACCAAAGTTGAGTTGTTTGGAAGACACACAACACTATGTGTGGAGAAAAAGAGACGCAGCACACCAACATCAAAACCTCAACCCAACTGTGAAGTATGGTGGTGGGGGCATCATTGTTTGGGGCTGCTTTGCTGCATCAGGGCCTGGACGGATTGCTATCATCAAAGGAAAAATGAGTTTCCAAGTTTATCAAGACATTTTGCTGGAGAACTTAATGCCATCTGTCCACCAGCTGAAGCTGAACAGACGATGGGATTGCAACAGGACAACGACCTAAAGCATAGAAGTAAATCAACAACAGAATGGCTTAAACAGAAGAAAATACGCCTTCTGGAGTGACCCAGTCAGAGTCCTGACCTCAACCCGATTGAGATGCTGTGGCATGACCGCAAGAAAGCGATTCACACCAGACATCCCAAGAATATTGCTGAACTGAAACAGTTCTGTAAAGAGGAATAGTCAAGAATTACTCCGGACCGTTGTGCACGTCTGATCTGCAACTACAGGAAACATTTGGTTGAAGTTTTTGCTGCCAAAGGAGGTTCAACCAGTTATTAAATCCAAGGGTTCACATACTTTTTCCACCTGCACTGTGAATGTTTACATGGTGTGTTCAATAAAAACATGGTAACATTTAATTCTGTGTGTGTTATTAGTTTAAGCAGACTGTGATTGTCTATTGTTGTGACTTAGATGAAGATCAGATCACATTTTATTACCAATTTGTACAGAAATCCATTATATTCCAAAGGGTTTACGTACTTTTTCTTGCATCTGTATATAGGCGTTTTATCTCTCTGTGCTGCTTGTTTCATAAGGATAAAAGCTTGTATTTAAAGCTATAGTACTGCCAAAATGCCAAAAAATAATTAAAATAATAATGTTGTTTTCTATGTAAATTAGGCCAGATTTACTAATACTGTCTAAAAGTAAAACAGTATAAACTTATAGAGACAGTCAAACTGTGCCAGCTTTATCATAGGGGCTGATGCTGGATTATACATCTGTATGCTATTTAGATTAGGTTAGAAAAGTGTCTACAAAACTTGAAAAATGCAGTGCAAAGCATGTACGATAATTTTAGTCATGTAGCAACAGCAATACACTCTTCAGGGTATTAGACGGGCAGATCTTCTGCCTGATGATCATAATGAGCGTTTATAGTAATGCTCGTTAGCGATGATCTGGCAGTCTAATACTTCCATAGATTGCACGATGGAAGAGTAAATGCTTATCATCGGGCAATCCAGATATTTCAGCATGAGGCAGATTGTGCTAATTACAATCTGCCTCCGGCAAACCACTCTAGAGCATGGGGAGTAGCGATGGCATATTGATAGCTAATCCTCATGTTGCTGAGTAGTTCACTGCATGTAATAGCAGCTATCTCCTCGACAGGCGATTTCCAGGAGGGAACAATTCCCTCCCGACAATTGTCTGTGTGATTGGGGTGTCTAATACACCTTTTACATGCTAACATGTTGAGAAAATATACAGAAAGTTAATATTGTTAGGGTTAAAGGGGGGATATGCCCCAATTGTCTGATAGATGCGGGTTGCACTGCTGGGACCCGCGCCTATCTCCTAAACAGAGCCCTAAAAGAGGTGGAGGGCGCACTGTGCATGTGCAGCCACCCTCCATTAAATTTTATGGGGCCGCCGAATAAAGCCAAGCACTTGCTCGTCTATTTCCGCCGGGCCCATAGAAGTGAATGGGAGCCGTGACCAGTCATGCCCGGAGGGCTCCCATTCACTTCTATGGGAGAGTGCTTGGTGGTGGACGGACCAGAGTCCTGCAGTCACCACCTTGCAGGGCTCCTTTCTCAATATAGGCACAGATCTCAGCAGTGGGACACCTATCAGACAATGGGGGTATATTCTTGCGATATGCCCCATTGTCTCAGATGAGACTACTGTAACACCCCAGAATTGTGTTACTAAACTCTTGTACCCCGCTACAATCTGTTAATAGCCTTAACCTTGTCATCTGATGTGATTTTGCTCATGTCTTCACAAATGTGCATGTAAAACCATGTTAAATTCAGTTGTTTTGTAATTTTCCATGTTCACCAGCAGGTGGCAGCAATGCGTTGGTAAGGACGTAGGTTCAGTTTAGTATTTCTAAACTGGAATAGTTCATTCCAGCTTAGCTCCCCCTCTGTGAGCAGAGTGGGCTGTGCCCACATCCTGCAGTTTAGGTGGAGAAGGAAGTTAGAGTGAGTGTGTCAACCACCCCTGTTGGGGAAAGCTGTGCGTGTTAGGAGCTCCCAGATATAGGAAAGAAAACCAGGATCTTGACTTAGCTGAGACATTGATCAAATCCCCAGCCTGAGCCCTGCAGCCTCAGCTGGATGAAACAGCAGACAACCTCGAGTTCCAGGAAGAAGGCATACCCTGAGATGATAACAGTGAGTAAAGTCCAGAGACCTAGGAGAAGCCATATTCCTCCTCAGCTAGTCAGTCCCCATACAGCAGAAGATAGAAAGTGCAGAAGCCAAATTCCTGCCACAGTTTAGAGCTACAAAGCAGACGTCCTTTCCTGCAAGCTTCAGGTTGATAGAGCACAAGATAAATTCCTGCCAACCATTGCTGAAAACCTGCTGGGACCCAAGACAAAAAGCTGTATATTGCTTGGATGAAAGTGTCACGGAAGGTGTACAGGAAACTAGAAGACACAAAATGAATATCCGACTGACTGGATCCAAAACTAAGGAACAAAAGGGAGAGCCCTGCATCAGACCTGGCACTCTCCCTGACTGCTCAGCCTATGCAAAAATCCCAATGGTAGATGATCGCATATCCTCGTACCTCGACTGTATAACACCTGAACACCCTAAAACAGTGAGGGGACACGGCCACCGGCTCCCTACACTTGATACGGGGGGAGTCAGGGTCACCTGGGATCCAGCAAACAGAAAAACACAAATGAATGAACAAAACTTATCTGTGGAAGACTCAGAGGTAGGATCAGCATGCACACACTCCAGGAAGGAATATAAACCGCAAAGTGAAGCAGTCTGGGAAGGGATTTAAAGGGATGCAATCAATGCAACTACATGACAGCTGAGAGAGGCTAACGAGATGAGAAAATGAAAGCAAAACAAAAGGAAGCTCAAGGAGGAGGTTCTGAAAGGCATCTGTCAGAGCTTCTCAGATGTCTGGTGGTGACAGTACCCCTCCTTCTACGAGTGGACTCCGGACACTCAGAGCCCACCTTCTCAGGATGGGACCTATGGAAAGCCCTGATGAGACAAGTGGCCTTAATGTCCGTCACTGGGACCCACATCCTCTCCTCAGGACCATAACCCTCCCAATGAACGAGGTACTGGAGAGAACCGCGGACAACACGAGAATCCACAATCCTAGAGACCTGAAATTCAAGATTACCATCAACCACAATCAGAGGAGGAGGCAAAGACGAGGGTACAATGGGTTGGACATAAGGTTTTAATAAGGACTTATGAAAAACATTATGGATCTTCCTCGTCTCCTTCTCTGACCCTGACCAGGTTGTATGCCCCTCTTAGATCCAACTTGGAAAAAACTTTAGCCCCAACAATCTGGTTAAACAGGTCCGGGATCAGAGGAAGCGGATAAGGGTCACGAATTGTGATACTGTTCAGCTCCCTGAAATCCAGACATGGTCTTAAAGAACCATCTTTTTTCTTAACAAAGAAAAAAACAGCGGCAACAGGTGACTTTGAGGGTCGTATGTGTCCTTTTCTCAGACTTTCAGAGATATAAGCACGCATAGCGACCCTTTCAGGTTGGGAGAGATTGTATAAACGAGATTTAGGATGCTTGGCACCTGGGGTGAGATTAATAGGGCAATCGTACTCCCTGTGCGGGGGCAAGTCCTGAACACCACTCGCAGAGAAGACATCCGAAAATTCAGAGAAAAAAGATGGTACAGTCTTAGTATAAACCTCAGAAACAGATGTTGTGAGGCAATTCTCTCTGCAAAAGTCACTCCAACCATTTATTTGCCTCGCTTGCCAATCAATGGTGGGGTTATGTTTGGTGAGCCAGGGTAACCCCAACACTAGAGGAGTAGGCAACCCGCTAAGGACGAAACATGACACATCCTCAACATGAGCATCACTCACAATCAAACGGATATTGTGAACTATGCGCTTTAACGATTTCTGAGAAAGTGGAACGGAATCAATAGCAAAAACAGGTATAACCTTTCCCAAAGTGCATACCTGGAAACCATGAGTTATAGCAAATTGACTATCAATGAGATTGACAGCTGCTCCACTATCTACAAAAATCTCACAAAAAATGTTCTTGCTCTCTAGCGCCACCCTGGCAGGTAGGACAAAACGGGAACTACAAGCAAACGGAAAACCTTCAATTTCCGCATCAACCTTGCCAATAGTAACAGATGGAACGTTTTTAGAGGATTTTTTTCTTTTTGTTACTTTATTACTCTCAAAAAACTGCCTGAATCTCCTAGAGGGACAAACATTTGCCAAATGATTTATACCCCCACAACAGAAACAAACCTTCCCATGAGGGCTGAATCTTCTATTGTCAGAGGTAATCAAACCCAGCTGCATGGGCTCTTGCTCAGAAGGGATTGAGAGCGACTGAGACCCCTGTGCACTGAATGAGACCGCCGCACTGTCCTGGGACTGAGTATGACAGGGAGGAGTGATCTCTCCTCTCTCTCTAAGACGCCTGTCAATACAAACGGCCCGAGACATGGCAGAGTCCAAGGAGGTAGGTCTCTCATGAAAGGCAAATGCATCTTTCAATCCCTCTGAAAGACCATGGCAAAATTGACTTCGGAGTGCAGCATCATTCCAACCAGTATCAGCTGCCCATCTCCGAAATTCTGAACAGTATATCTCTGCGGACTGTTTACCCTGACATAAAAGACATAGTCTAGACTCAGCCAGAGCAATACGATCCGGATCATTATATATCTGACCCAGGGCTAAAAAGAATTCATCCACTGAACTGCGGGGCCGTGCCCCCACCGGCAGCGAAAAGGCCCAGGACTGAGCGTTATCCCTGAGCAGCGATATGATGATCCCCACCCTCCGCTCCTCATCACCAGAGGAATGGGGAAGTAGGCGAAAATTGAGTTTGCAAGCCTCTCTAAAACGAACAAAATTCTCACTACCCCCGGAGAACGTATCCGGAAGCGAGATTTTAGGCTCAGAACAAACTCCATGAACGTAAGCAGAAACGGTCACTTGAAACTGAGAGACAGTTTTCCGGAGATCTTCTACCTCCAGTGAAAGACCATGCATGCGGTCAATCAAGGTTGAAACCGGATTCATGCTTAAGACGGTTTTGGCGGTTTATAATGTCACGGAAGGTGTACAGGAAACTAGAAGACACAAAATGAATATCCGACTGACTGGATCCAAAACTAAGGAACAAAAGGGAGAGCCCTGCATCAGACCTGGCACTCTCCCTGACTGCTCAGCCTATGCAAAAATCCCAATGGTAGATAATCGCATATCCTCGTACCTCGACTGTATAACACCTGAACACCCTATAACAGTGAGGGGACACGGCCACCGGCTCCCTACACTTGATACGGAGGGAGTCAGGGTCACCTGGGATCCAGCAAACAGAAAAACACAAATGAATGAACAAAACTTATCTGTAGAAGACTCAGAAGTAGGATCAGCATGCACACACTCCAGGAAGGAATATAAACCGCAAAGTGAAGCAGTCTGGGAAGGGATTTAAAGGGATGCAATCAGTGCAACTACATGACAGCTGAGAGAGGCTAACGAGATGAGAAAATGAAAGCAAAACAAAAGGAAGCTCAAGGAGGAGGTTCTGAAAGGCATCTGTCAGAGCTTCTCAGATGTCTGGTGGTGACAGAAAGTTTTCTTCAGTAAAGACGAGTTTGAACTTTACCAAAGGCCTGGATTTAAATTTCTGCAGCAAATCCCTTTATTACTCCTACTATCACTACCCTCAATTTATTGCAAGTGAGCCAGAATCTAGGAGTCCAGCCATACCCAGGTAGGAGACACCGTTGACCCCATTACCACTACCATACAGAGACATCACACTACTCTGGCATTCCTAACCTGGGGCGTGAGTTATAACACCTTAAGAGGGCCCTGTGACCGTACCCTGCGCCAGCTGCAATTGGCGTCACGAACATATATAACAAACTATAGACTATTAACCACCCATATCCTGACCCACTGCATAAGTGGCATCAGTGCGTACCCGTTCCTGGTCACTGCACTACCCCCTTAATTCAGACAGTGTGTTTGGGTGTGGTTGAATTCACATTAAGAAATGCATGTGATTTTTATTTATGTGGTAGCAGGGAAACAAATGTTAAAAACTGCAACCGAACCAAGAACTGTGGCAAAACCACAAGCAAGTTTTCTGATGTGGTGTTCATGCAGATTTAACTGCACCATCTGAATACACCCTTAACTGAGAATAATGGATGGACTTGTTCCAACTTATTGTTTTTGTTAACACAGTCTTTAGACTTTCGGTTCCGGCGGGCACATGTGAAAACGCGCGGTGGAGAAGCTCCGCATACCCTGCTATATATCTGGGGATTGCCGGGACCAGAGGCCTGATCGCTGCCTCTCATCTTCAGTCGGGAGGCACATGGACAAGTTTTTAGTCCGCAGCGGCTCCCCACAGACGGACTCTCCTCTCCCACCGCGTGACATAGACCAACTGCAAACAGGAGGGTAAGCGGAGAGCAACCCGCTCCTCTTCTTAGCCCCCCCTTCCACCCGATGCTGACAACTTCAAGGGTGAGCTGCCACCACAAACTCAGCAGCTGCAACAGCTCCAGGAGATAGAGCTTCAAAGTAAAGAAATTGCTGGCAGTCACGCAGATACTAGCACCTGATATAAAGGCCACTCTAGAATCCACCATTACTGCTACCATGAAGCAGTTACAACAAGACATTGCACAGAATTCTTCTCATATTCGGGAATTAGAGCAAAGAACAGGGGCCCTGGAAGATGAACTGGGGAAAACTCAATCCCAGGTCAGAGAAATTGTGCGTATTAATCAGGCCCTGCAAGATAAAGTGGAAGACCTGGAGAACCGCTCCCGGAGGAGTAATATTCGGATTATAGGTCTTTCTGAGGACATTCCGGCACATCAGTTGGCTCGTTTTTGTTCCTCAGAGCTCCCACAAGCATTGGGGTTTGAATTACCACTTACTGTGGAAAGAGCCCATAGAATCGTCCCTCCCAGGGAAGCACGTTTGGAAGGCCAAGTGTCCAGACCAAGGCCGGTAATAGTAAAATTCCTAAACTATGCAGACAAGGAATCTATCCTGCTGAAGTACAGGCGCTTAAATCAGCCTCTCATGGTAAGAGGAAATAAACTTTTATTGTTTGGAGACTATTCTGTGGAAGTGGCTAAGAAGAGAAGAGCCTTTTCCCAGATTTGTACACAGTACAAAAGAAAATCTGATTCGCCCTCATTTACCCAGCTATCCTGCGTGTCTTTAGACAAAATGGGGGGACTGACGCCTACCTATCACCAAGAGATGCGATGGAGGCCTTGGAGGATTGCGACTCTTCTGGCAGCCCGAGGCCAGGACCAACACCCAAAGGACGCTCATCACCCAGAGGAGGTAGTTCAGGCGGGCAATCAAGTTCAAGATCTTTTGAAGCTTATCCGCATATGTATGGAGAAACCATCAGTCAAGTATCCAACTCGGACTGGGACTGATGTCAGTTATTGGAGGCCGCTCAGGCTGGGAGGCACATCTATGTAAGGTCCAAGATATCACTTTGCTGACCCTTGCGTCTCCCGCAATCCTAAAAAATGATTGACTCTATACTGATATTTTGGGGGTGTCCATCGGTGAGTACCTTCTTTTTGGGAGTTAGGGGGGGGGGAAGGATGGAGGAGAGGAGTAACTACTGCTAGATATCTACGGGTAATAGGGGTAAAAGTAAGATGAGATTGAGTTGGAGGGAATCTGGCAAGGCAGAGTCCGGTAACTCTCGCCAGTTCAGTGCGAAAAAAGTGTAGTCCAAAAAGTCACCTTACGGATCGTTAAGGTTTATACGAACGAAACGATTTGTTAATGTTATTGTTCTAAGGTTGGGGGAAATGTTTTTAGTTACTTATTTTGTCATACTTCATGGATGTGCTGCTCTTATTACATGTGTTGTTAACAAACGTAGGAGGCTTCCTCCAGGGGACGCTCCTTGCAAGTCCCTTTTATTATATATTTTATGAAAGTAGTCACCTGGAATGTAAAGGGCCACAGAGCCCCACAGAAAAGGTTAATGGTACTCAAACACCTTAAGAAATTAAATGCAGACATTGCACTGCTTCAGGAGACGCACCTGGAGGAAGCTGATCTATGGCGTATGCAATGTCTATGGGTAGGGCGTGTTTTAGGCTCTCCATCGAGAAACAGGAAGGCAGGAGTGGTAATTCTTATTCACAAGCGGGTGAGCCACGATGTTGTCTCGACTGATTGTGATGAGGAAGGCAGAATTTTACATCTCAAGATAAGCATGGATGTGGGACCCCTGAACATATTTAATGTTTATGGGCCCAACTCCGGTCAAGCCTCTTTTTTCAGGAACCTGGAAAGTAAGATTCTTCAGGAAACAGGGAGCCAAATTTTGGTTATGGGAGATCTCAATGCAGTACACAATCCAGCGGAAGATCGAAAACAAACTCAACCTACACATCAACCTCAGCAATCCATTGGGGGTGGGAGGTATACCTTGGAATCCTTTTTGAGGTCCACGGGACTGACAGACATGTGGAGGTTCCTGAATCCAGTAGAGAGGGAATTCACGCATTTTTCTCATGTGCACCGGTCGTGGTCTAGGATTGATTATGCCTTGACCTCACTGCAGTTCTCGAAAAAAGTTCTACTAGCAGAGATCACAGACAGGGTGGTGTCAGACCACGCCCCGGTGTGCATTACACTTGCTGAAACTATCCCTAGAGGTACTGACCGAGTATGGCGCCTGCCTAGCTACCTGATGTCGGACGATGATTTTATAGATAGGCTGAGAGGTTGGTAGTGGGAATTCCTAGATAATAATGCAGGTCATAGGGATAATCACTGCCTTCTTTGAAACACGGCAAAAGCGGTTATTAGAGGAAACATAATCTCGTAAACAACGGCCAAAAAGAGAAAAGTGTGGCTTGGGCTCTAACAGGCCACGGAAGTAGTTTGTGGTGCATACACCTCCTTTTTAGCGAAACCCTACTGAAATAAATAAGGTCAAATGGGTCACAGCAAAACACAACTATGATCACAATTTAGAACAGCAGATAAGGTTGCACATGGATTATCACTCAGCTAAATTGTTTAACCACCTCAGCTCCCCTAGCTTAAACCCCCTTAATGACCAGACCACTTTTTACAATTCTGCACTACACTACTTTCACGGTTTATTGCTCGGTCATACACTTTACCACCCAAATGAATTTTACCTCCTTTTCTTCTCACTAATAGAGCTTTCATTTGGTGGAATTTAATTGCTGCTGACATTTTTACTTTTTTTTATATTAATCAAAATTGACCGAAATGTTTGCTAAAAAATGACATTTTTCACTTTCTGTTGTAAAATTTTTATATTAAAACTACATTTCTATATAAATTTTTCTCAAAATTTATTGTTCTACATGTCTTTGATAACAAAAATGCAATAAGTATATATTTATTGTTTTGGGTAAAAGTTATAGCGTTTACAAACTATGGTGCAAAAATGGGAATTTACGCACTTTGACTTTCTGAGCACCTGTCATGTTTCCTGAGGTTCTACAATGCCCAGACAGTAGAAACACCCCACAAATGACCCCATTTCAGAAAGTAGACACCCTAAGATATTCGCTGATGGGCATAGTGAGTTCATGGAAGTTTTTATTTTTTGTCACAAGTTAGCGGAAAAAGATATATATTTTTTTTTCTTACAAAGTCTCATATTCCACTAACTTGTGACAAAAAATAAAATTTTACATGAACTCACCATACACCTCAAGGAATACCTTGGGGTGTCTTCTTTCCAAAATGGGGTCACTTGTGGGATATTTATACTGCCCTGGCATTTTAGGGGACCTAAAGCGTGAGAAGTAGTTTGGAATCCAAATGCGTAAAAAATGCCCTGTGAAATCCTAAAGGTGCTCTTTAGAATTTGGGCCCCTTCGTGCACCTAGGCTGCAAAAAAGTGTCACACATGTGGTATCCCGTACTCAGGATAAGTAGGGCAATGTGTTTTGGGGTGTATTTTTATATATACCCATGCTGGGTGAGAGAAATTGTCATTTACAGAGATATTTCTCACACACAGTATGGGTATATGTAAAAATACACCCCAAAACACATTGCCCTACTTCTCCTGAGTATGGCGATACCACATGTGTGACACTTTTGTGCAGCCTAGGTGCGCAAAGGGGCCCAAATGCCACTGAGTACCTTTTAGGAGGGCATTTTTAGGCATTTAGATTCCAGACTTCTTCTCACGCTTTAGGGCCCCTAAAATGCCAGGGCAGTATAAATACCCCACATTTTGGAAAGAAGACACCCCAAGGTATTCCGTGAGGGGCATGGCGAGTTCCTAGAATATATATTTTTTGGCACAAGTTAGCGGAAAATGATTTTGTAAGAGAAAAAAAAAAACATTTTCCGCTAACTTGTGCCAAAAAAAAAATATATTCTGGGAACTCGCCATGCCCCTCACGGAATACCTTGGGGTGTCTTCTTTACAAAATGGGGTCACTTATGGGGTATTTATACTGCCCTGGAATTTTAGGGGCCCTAAAGCGTGAGAAGAAGTCTGGAATATAAATGTCTAAAGATTTTTACGCATTTGGATTCCGTCAGGGGTATGGTGAGTTCATGTGAAATTTTTTGTCACAAGTTAGTGGAATATGAGACTTTGTAAGAAAAAAAAAAAAAAACTGCCTATAGAACATGTGGAGCCTATAGAACATGTCCTATTCTTGTCCGCAATTGCGGACAAGAAAAGGCATTTTCTATACAGTTCTGGCAATGTGCGGATCCGCAAAATGCGGAAAGCACATTGCCGGTGTCCGTGTTTTGCAGATCCGTGGTGTCTGTGTTTTGCAGATCCGTGGATCCGCAAAACACATACGGACGTCTGAATGGAGCCTTACAGGGGGGTGATCAATGACAGGGGGGTGATCAGGGGTTCATAAGGGTTTAATAAGTGACGGGGGGGTGTAGTGTAGTGTGGTGCTTGGTGCTACTTATTACAGAGCTGCCTGTGTCCTCTGGTGGTCGATCCAAGCAAAAGGGACCACCAGAGGACCAGGTAGCAGGTATATCAGACGCTGTTAACAAAACAGCGTCTGATATACCTTTCAAGGGTTAAAAAAAATCACATCTACAGCCTGCCAGCAGGCTGTAGATCCACTCGTTTACCTTCCGATCCTGTGAACGCGTGCTCCTGTGTGCGCGCGTTCACAGGAAATCTCGCCTCTCGCGAGATGACGCGCCGGCGCATCAAGGAGGAATAACCCAGCCGCCCGCAGGACGCAGTCCTGCTTTAGGCGGTCGGGTAGTGGTTAAGTACGGCAATAAAGCAGGGTGAATGCTGGCCAATTTGATAAATGCGCAACGATATAATCCTGCCATTAAGACAATATTAGATGAAACAGGGAAAAAACACACAAATCCGAAGGATATTGTGGAATGCTTTAGGAAATATTATGAAGCGTTATACTCCCAGGATGAGTATAACCAGATGAGAGCTGAGGAACCTCTGGCTAAAGTCTCTCTCCCCAAACTTACAGAGGACATGTTGAGCTGTCTCAATAAGCCGATTTCAGTTGAGGAGGTCTAAAATACTATTAAATCACTTGGGAACGGGAAGGCATCGGGCCCGGATGGGTTCCCTGCGGAATTCTTCAAAGTCCTTAAAGTGGAAGTCTCCCCAATCTTACAGGAGCTATTTAACTCTTGTTTAAATGGGGGAGACATTATGTCAACAGGAAAGCTAGCTCACATAAAACTTATCCCTAAGGGCTCTTTCACACCTGCGTTCTTATCTTCCGGCATAGAGTTCCGTCGTCGGGGCTCTATGCCGGAAGCATCCTGATCAGTTTTATCCTAATGCATTCTGAATGGAGTGAAATCCGTTCAGGATGCATCAGGATGTCTTCAGTTCCGGAATGGAACGTTTTTTTGGCCAGAGAAAATACCGCAGCATGCTGCGCTTTTTGCTCCGGTCAAAAATCCTGAAGACTTGCCGCAAGGCCGGATCCGGAATTAATGCCCATTGAAAGGCATTGATCCGGATCCGGCCTTAAGCTAAACGTCGTTTCGGCGCATTGCCGGATCCGACATTAATCAAGACTTGAAAATCATGACTAAATTGATGACGAATAGACTAGCGGAATTCATGCCGTCCCTGATTGGCCGTCATCAGGTAGGGTTTACTAAAGGGAGGGCAGCTGTCACTAACATTAGGACGGTTTTAGCTGTACAAGACTATTTATTCCATAGACAGGACCTAACTGTTTGCCCTGCCTTGTCTGTGGATGTGGAAAAGGTCTTCGATAACGTAAATTGGAGGTGGCTTGGAAAGGCACTGGAGGCCTTCGGTTTCAGTAGGCCATTTCTTGACAGTTTATATGCTAGCCCAAAAGCACAGGTTCACATATCAGGATTTTTGTCGTCGCCTTTCCACCTCCACAGAGGTACGAGGCAGGGTTGTCCTCTATCCCCACTCCTTTTTAACCTGGCCCTAGAACCACTGGTTAGATTCTTGATGCAATTAGATCTGTATCAAGGTAGGGAATAGAGAAATTAAGCTTACATGTTTTGTGGATGACATTCTGCTCTTCATTAATTCCCCGGCCACAGATTTACGAAGAGTTCTAGATTCCTTAAATTACTTTGGAGATATGACGGGTTACCGAATTAATGTGAGCAAAAGCCAATTGTTATATTTAAGGGAATATACCAGAGATCGTTGATCACCTCTTATGCCCCAAGATGTGGAAGTAGTTCCTCAATTTCTGACATATCTTGGCATTAAAATAGGCAGGAGTCCATTATCTCTGTACAAGCTAAACATGGACCCGTTAATCAAGAAGATAGAGGAAGAACTTGAAAAGTGGCTACACTTACCGCTGTCTCTATTTGGAAGAGCCCATCTATTAAAGATGGTCAGCTTTGCCAGACTACGTTATCCCATGCAAACCATCCCTCTCCTGTTGAAACATATAGATATCAACAGGATTCAAGGGGCTTTCTCGCGTTTTCTGTGGCGAGGGAAGAGACCGCGGATTGCGTATGCAAAATTCTGTTTACTGAAGTGGGAAGGTGGTTTACAGATGCCTAATGTCAGGAATTATAATATGGCCTCCCTTTGGAGACATATCAAGGATTGGCTGAGAGGGTCCTCAAATTTCTCAAATAATGCTTTGGAAAGGGAACTAGTTGCTCCATGGGATCTTGGGGCCATCTTACACACTAGACTCCGAGATGTCCCTCCTCTTTTAAGAAAATACACACTATTGAAAGATACTTTAGCAGCGTGGAAAGGGATCCGTAAACTATTTCGATTGCCCATGTATCTCTCTCCATATATGCCGTTATGGACCCTCCCGGCCTTCCCAGTAGGGAGACAGTCGGTGATGTTTACACTATGGAGGGAGAAAGGCATAACCTCCTTGAAACAGCTACTTAATCCCACAGGGACTGAGCTCCTATCATCGCAGGTTCTCTAGTCGCAGTTCCAGTTGCCCCCCTCACACTTTCTGCCCTATAATCAATTAAGATCATTTTGTAGATCTCAAGCCGTTCATATGGGAGATCAGGAGAGAAGAGTTTGGTTTGATGCCTTACTGGGAGTCCAGAGTTTTTCTTTATCAGACTTGTATCAGAAAATTCAGAACACTCACTCAATTCCTCTAGTAGCAAAAGTTTTCCAGAAATGGGAAATTGAGCTTGATGATAGGTCGTTAACTCCTAAGTTGAGAGCAGGAATGGAGCGGGTGAGGCAGGCAACTGGCAACGAGACATGGAGGGAAATGCATTTTAAAATATTACACAAGGCAACATATGCATTTGACTTATCCTATAGAGATGCCCCAGCGCATTATCTTAGATGGTGCCCAAAATGTCAATTTGTTACACGGATTGTGGAGCTGCCCTTCTCTACTTCTCCTATGGAAGGGGGCGTTGGAGTTCATGAAGCAGATTTGGGGAATTGATGTACAACTAAGTCCACTGCATTGTATCTTTCACTATATTGTTTTTTCTGTAAGTGGAGGAAGTTTATTGCCTATGACCCCTGTTGAAATTCAAGAGATGATGACGCCATTCCGCCACACTAAGTGGTACCTGGAAGAACAGATAAAGGGGACGTTAGGAAAACTGGGAGTGGAGAACGCGTGATGTGAGATTGTATTAACAGTTTAAGAATATAAGGTATTGTATATCTGTCAACAGATAAATAGACCAATATGATAGATTTACGCAGACATCTTTGATGGAGAGTTTTTGACCGATAGTTTGGTTCAAAGTTCGGGGAATCAGTTATAAGTGGGAGGAGGGGGGGGGGGGGAGAAAACTGAAAAATGGGAAATATGCCTGCTCTATGTTCAAAGTGATACTTTAATACATATGTATTTGTGATGACATTTATATTTACTACGTGTCACCAACGGCTTTGTATACTGCTTATTTGTATTTTCCCTGAATAAAAGTGTATAAAAAAAAAAAAAAAAAAAAAAAGTATTTTGTATGGGCTTCAAACCGACACCAAAATACATATATTTGCAACCATTCCATCATTATGATTGGATTGTTTATTAAACAGATGAAGACAAAAACACTTCAGTTTTTCAAAAATATTCTATAGTACCGTAGACGACTAACATATCATGAAAACATCTGGAGATATTTCCAACATATCTAATTATAGGACCAAATACATGTCCATTTACCTAGACCTTATAGGTTGTGGAGCCATTAGGATAATAATCAATGGGCACCATATTCTAAAGAATTGTTTTGGTTTATCCCAGTCCTGGGCAATGAGCTCCTCCACTCTATAAATGTCCAAGAAGGTATCCAACCATTCCACTAATGTTGCAGTTTAATAATATCTCCAGTAACATGGAATTACTAAGCAAGCAGCTTGTAGAAAAAAAAAATCATAAGATTTCACTCTAGAACGGGTCTAGCAGAATAGTTAGAAGACCCAGTGCCAGAGTCCAGTTGAGGTCAGAAGAGCAAACTCTACTGTAAAGATCGGTAACCACTGACAATAATGGGTCAATTTTTTCATTTGTGCATGCATGCCCCTCATTTTTACACACCTTAGCAGAGAGCAGAACAATGGGGGTTAGACTGGCCCCCTGCACCATCTGAGCAGGACTTTTTGCCCCCGTAATTTGCAGGGGGTCAGAGACACCACTGCAAGGCACCAAGGAGTGAGGCAGAATCATACTCAGGGACAGGCCAAGATCAGGCATTTAGAGTACATGCCACATGGTAAATGGTCTGAGGCAAGAGCAGATAGCTTAGGGTCAATACTGAGGTCTGGCACAGGTCAGTCCAGGCAGTGTAGAGTCAGAATCTAGTAAACAGGCAGAAGTTGGTACAAGGCAGACACATCTTTGCAGTAAATAGGGGACGAAGAACCTTATTGATCAGCCCCCCCCCCCCCTTCCCCCCTTAAGCAGGCCTTAAGCACCTCAAGATTGCTAGCCATTGGCTGGTGAAGATCAGGATGTGCACCTTCGCCCTTTAAGAGCAAGGGGATCGTGTGCTTGCCCTGTGGGCAGACGAGGAGAGACCTTGCCAACAAGCAAACCTCAGCCTGTGTGAGGGACAGAGCCCATAAAGGAGACATAGCGTCCCTGCTCTACCACTCCTGATCTTATAAGCCACAGGCCAATTCAGGCCTGCGGCCAACAGGATGCTGGACCACGCATGGGACGTCGGTGCAGATGAATGAGGTGTCATGACGCCAAAATGTTAGATGTGCAAAGAGGACTAATCTCACTCACTGGGGGGAGATCGAAGAAAGGTAACCTCAAGGTTTTTTTTTTTTTTTATTGTGCCAATTCTGCCTTTATTATTTATTCAGGGGCGCAGGGGAATTATTATTCATAGGGAACAGGTGCATTAATATTCATAGGGATTAGGGGCATTATAGGGGCACAGGAGCATTATTATTTATTCAGGGGTAAAGGCATTATTATTCATAGCGCACAGGGGCATTATTTTTTTTTCAGGGGGAACAGGTGCATTATTATTTATTCAGGGGGCAAAGGTGCATTATTTATTCTGGTGGCACAGTGGTATTATTTATTTGTAAGGCATAGGGCATTACGTTATTATGTATTAAGAAGGCAAACAGCTGATTATTACTTTTTAGGGGGCACTCAGTGGGCATCATTATTTTTAGGGGACAATATTAACTTCAAAGGGGCATACTCAGAGCATTATTATTTCATTATATTCCATCATTACGTTATGTAAAAAAAAAATCCATCACAAAAGCAAATACCTAAGTAAAACAAATGTAGGCATTACCTAAACCATCTCCAAAGTGGTCTCCAGCCATTATACACCTCTTCGGGTTGTCAGAGGTTATAGTTTCACAGCAGTAGGAGAGCCATAGGTTGGAGATCACCGACCTTGTAAGCACTTGTCAATAAAGGAGGTGACTATCAATCTTAGATTACACATTCTTTTTAAAGCCTATTTACACATGGGTGGATTACAGAACTAATATAAATGCCATTAGCCATAAAAGTAACTGAAAATTAATGCATTCCAAAGATGTGATCACCTCATGGATATCATAGGCTATAATAGTGTGATCACCTCACTATTGTGCAACTTATTGGCACATAAAACTATGATATCATTAACGTCAGTGCCATATATATATATATATATGTAGCTGTCATGCAGGTATATGTCATGTACATAATGTACATTAACCATGTAATTTATTACAATGACATCAAGTAATGGGCAAGTCACAGGAAGAGGTGGTTTATGGGAGACAAAAGCAACACCCGCTGACTAATGAAGCACGTGGCAGCTCTTAGAAGTGATGACAGGGTTAATATTACAGGGCCGCACCCCTCAGGTATTTTCCCATGACATTACATGCTGTTTGCTTCCTTATCAGCACTTTCTTTAAATGTTCTTCAGAAGCTTCTGCAGTCTGGAAAAATATGTGTTGTGTTGAACACCTCCCTTCTTACCCAGCAGTGTCCTGTACTGATAAGACGGTGACATGTCTTCTAGAATAGATAACAATTGCACAAAATCCTGCTATATGAAGGACAAATCACCAAAATCTGGTCAAAAAGGCAACTGAGCCATTGAACAGAACCCAAAACCTAAAAACCGTGGCCATGGACATCAGATAGCCTTCATTAGCTATCTCTAAACCTACCATATATAAACGTACACTTAGCTTGTCTTACAGGGGAGTGGAGGAAGCCACTGCCAGACTCCTCTGGGGCCGGCTTAATTCATGAGAGCGATAGGAAAGGTCACATTGAAATCCAACAGCCCAATCCAGTCCCATGGGAGAGTCAGGAGGTCGCCATACACAATAGATGGTCTAATAGCTTTGAAATGCCTTCCACATAGTATGATGCCCCAATAAGTGCTCCCCATACAGTATGAAGCCCCCTTAAAGGGTTTTCTCATTTTGCCATTACTAAGGTGAGATGAGACATAGACCTGACCACCAGCTGGCCGGGAAACAGCAGAGCTATGCTGTTTCTCTAATTCGGAAACACCATAGGGTGCTGTGCTACTCTATTTCCATAGCTCCCATTCATAGCATGCTCCTTACTGCACTGAACCACTGGCAGCAGGTCAATGGTACAGCAGGATGCTGAGATCTCCCTGCTTTCCCATTGTATTCAATGTAACATCATTCTGAGAATGTAAAAACTGTTGAAGTTGGGACATATGGAAGCCATTCTGGGACCACGGGACAGAGGCCAAAACTTGAGAGTCCAGTCCCACTGGATCTGGGATAATGGGGAAGTATTGAGGAGGTATTAGGGGTAATTATGTTGCCTCTCAAAAGGGAGGACATTTTTAGTGCCCACACTATTGCCATATGCTTGTGCCCATAAGGTTTTAGATAGTTCTTAGAGCTAGATACTATATATGTGGAGGCGTTTAAGAGGCTTCAACTGCACGGTTAACTTAGATAAGGTAGAATTAAAGTGTAGTGTCAGAGCTCAGTTTTCCATCACAGTGCTCCAAATCTCATGTAAAGACATGATGTTAAATGATAAATCTCTAAACACCTGCTGCCACCACTAGGGGGAGCTTACTGTTTTAGTATTACAATATATTATGGGGTTTTCTGGGACTTAGATATTGATGATCTATCCTCAGGATTGAATGGATGCAGTACCGTAGCTGAGATCCCACTCACTTAGTGTCATAGTTTGTAAGTCTATCTAGTTCAGCCTGATATCCATCCAGTTCAGCCTAAAATGGGTGTTGAGTTGGCACAGGCACTACACAGTGGATGGAGCCTTCTGCTTCTGGCTTTGGTCAGGTGCTGAGTGCTTGAACCCTACTGATCTGATATTGATAACCTATCCTGAAAATAGGTCATCCATATCTAATTCCTGTAAATCTCCTTAAAAAGTTTCCACAAAAATAAAACTTTAAATAAATGATAAAAGTCAAAAGAAGAAAACTTGCTTACACTGTTTGTGAGTGTGCAGGATTTCTGATAGCACCTTTAACATTCTTG
The DNA here is from genome assembly GCF_014858855.1 of Bufo gargarizans. Taxonomy (NCBI): domain Eukaryota; kingdom Metazoa; phylum Chordata; class Amphibia; order Anura; family Bufonidae; genus Bufo; species Bufo gargarizans. The sequence continues at coordinate 676,892,298 of NC_058080.1, read as the reverse complement.
CAGAAATATTGCTTAGAATCCAGGTACCCAGGTCCTCCAGACTCTCCATTACCTAAATTACCTGTTTGTCTGTAACTGAGATGTTGGTCGCTTACTGGTGTATTTTGGGTCATTGTGTTGAAACATTCATTTCTTCTTCTGCATAGGGCAACATAATCTCCCAAAGTATTTTGAGATAAGCAAACTGACCCATGATCCCTTGTATGTGATAAATAGGCCCAACACCATGGTATAAGACACATCCCGATATCATGATTTTTGCACCACCATGACTTATTGTCTTCACAGTGTACTGTGGCTTGAATTCAGTGCTCAGGGGTCATCTGACATACTGTTTGTGGCCACTAGACCCCCAAAAAGCTTTCATCAGTCCACAAAATGTTGTGCCATTTCTTTTTGGGGCCGTCAATGTGCTCTTTGGCCAATTTTAACCTATTCAGGACATTTTGCTGATACAATTGGCTTCAGTTCTCTTCTGCTTGTAGCAATGCTCACTGGTAACTTCAGATCTTCTTTGATCTTTCTGGAGGTGATCATTGGCTGAGCCTTTGCCATTTTGACTATTGTTCGATCCATTCGAACAGTAGTTCCCCGCTTCCTTCCATGTCTTTCAGGTTTTGGTTGTCACTCCAAGGCATTTGAGATCATTTTAGCTGAGCAGCATATAGTTTGCTGCACTTCTCTATATGTTGTTCCCTCTCCAATCAATTTTTTTAATCAAAATATGTTCTTTATCAGAACAATTTCTGGAACGACCCATTTTGCCCAGAATTTCAGAAGGAAATGCACTATAACCAACATGTGCAACATTTGCCACCTTAAAAAAGGGCCACAATTGACACCTGTCATTCCAACAGAATGAATGACTTCACCAATTTAGCTCCTCACTGCTATTGTTTTGAGCAATTAATTATTCAATTACTCAGAATGAGTGGCATGCATGTCCTAATTGTTGGGTCCGTTTTTTTACTCTACTACACTTCCAAGTAAATTATTTGCTATGTAGAAATATAATTTCTGCCAAAACAGTGATTTATCAGGTTAATGATATTGGACTGCTTTTTTTTTTAGAACACTACTGTATATGTTGGAAAACCCCTTTAATAAAGGGGGGCTGTTACTTACTGGATTGTTGCTTGCTTAATTATACAGCCGTGTCACGTTCTCATTTAATCCCTTGTGGTTTCGCCTGTATTCCAAGGTTTAGTTTTCTTTGCCATCATTATACTGTTTTCTTTCCTGTCCTGTTAATACAATGGGAGGTATAGCATACACCCGCTGCTGCTGACAACTAATAGCTTTCACTAATTGATTCACTTGCTGTTCAATATCATTAGGGCAATAGAGGGCACGCTTCCTATGGTTTATATTACATCCCCAATAAGCATTTCCTTTACAAGTGAGAAACATCTTTTTAACAAGTAAAATCAATAGTCAGAACTTGGAAATACGCAGATTAAGTACATAGGAGATACCCAGAGGTCCAGCACAAGGCAGCCTTTGACAGATGAGTCACACTTTAAAGTACAAGCAGATAATACCCTTGAGGGATCTCATATCACATCTTGTCCTTACTCGGCACATCTCCTGGCAACTTTTACACACAGATGGCAACTGTTCTTACATGTCAAAAAGATCTCCAGAATATCCCAGGAGCTCGATGAGCTAGGCACGGTAAAAGGAGCAGCTAGAAAAGACCAGTGATCTCTAAATGACAGAGCAAAAGATGTGATCAGACCCAACGGTGTAGCTACTACAACTTTGGCCCTGGAGCTGAGGGGGCCCTAAAGCTTCCTCTGCTCCATATGAAGAGACCAGTAGTATCCATGATGTGTCCGGTTAGGGTCTGTGACAGATTTTGCTTAGGAGCTTTAGGTTATTCTTCTGTTTTTTGATCTATCACCCAGCTTTCACCAAAAATAGATAAGGAATGGCTTAATAGATATGAAGAGTTCAGCTAGTTTAAAATAATTTTTAACTTACAAAGTAAGGCCGTTTTCAGACTGTCAGTATTTGATCAGTAGTACTCTGGCATTTTTTTGTTACTAGTCTGTGTAATTCTCACAATAGTACGTTAGTAGGGTGTGCCATCTCCTCCTTTCACGGTTTCTTCTGCCTGTTTCAACCCCAACTGAGATCAGAATACTCAGTGCTGTGACTTCAGGGATTGGTACAGTGCCAAGTGATTGGCGCAAGGCAAACATGGTGCCATATTCAAAAAAGGATCAAGGTCCTCCACAGGTAATTATAGACCAGTTAGTTTAACTTCTGTTGTGGGAAAAAATGTTTGAAGGAATCTTAAGGGACTATTTACAGGATTATGTGACTATAAATAATATTATAAGTGATAACCAGCATGGGTTTACCAAGGACAGAAGTTGTCAGACTAACCTAATTTGTTTTTATGAGGAGGTGAGTAGTAGCCTGGACAGAGGGTGGCTGTGGATGTAGTGTTTCTGGATTTTGCAAAGGCTTTTGATACTGTTCCTCATAGATGCTTTATAAGTAAAGTAAGATCTATTGGTTTGGAAAGTATAGTTTGTAATTGGATTGAAAACTGGCTGAAGGACCGTGTCCAGAGAGTTGTAGTCAATGATTCCTATTCAGAATGGTCCCAGGTTATTGTGGTGTACCCCAAGGTTCAGTGCTGGGCCCTTTATTATTTATTTATTTATTAATGATATTGAGGACAGGATTAATAGCACCATATCTATTTTTGAAGATGACACTAAACTGTGTAGAACTGTACAGTCTATGGAAGATGTCCACAAACTACAAGCTGGCTCGAACACTCTGAGTGATTGGGCATCAACTTGGCAAATGAGGTTCAATGTGGACAAATGTAAAGTTCTGCATCTTGGTAGTAATAATCTCCGTGCTTCATATGTCCTAGGTGATGTAGCACTAGGAGAGTCACTTATAGAGAAGGATTTGGGTGTCCTTGTGGATGGTAGATTAAACTACAGCATACAATGTCAATCAGCTGCTTCTAAGGCCACCAGGATATTGTCATGCTTAAAACGAGGCATGGACTCGCGGGGCATAGATGTAATACTACCACTTTACAAAGCGCTGGTGCGGCCTCATCTGGAATACGCAGTCCAGTAGTTCTGGGCACCAGTACATAGAAAGGATGCACTGCAGCTGGAAAAAGTACAGAGGAGAGCGACTAAAATGATAAGGGGCATGGAGGGTCTTCGTTATGAAGAAAGATTAAAAGAATTGAATTTATTTAGTCTTGAGAAGAGACATCTAAGGAGGGACATGATTAACTTGTACAAGTATATAAATGCGCCACACAAAAAATATGTTGAAAAGCTGTTCCATGTAAAATTTGCTCAAAAGACAAGGGGCATTGTCTCCGACTGAAGAAGAAAAAGTTCAGTCTCCAGAAGCGTCAAAGCTTCTTTACTGTAAGAACTGTGAATCTGTGGAATAGACTTCCTCAGGACGTGGTCACAGCAGGAACAGTGGACAGTTTCATAAAGGGTTTAGACGAATTCTTAAAAATAAAAAACATTAATGCTTATGAAAACGTGTAGAAATCTGAGTCTCGCTTCCTTCTGGGATTCGCGTCCCCACCTATCACTTGGTTGAACTTGATGGACGTTTTTCTTTTTTCAACTGTATTAACTATGGAACTATGGAACCCCGATCAGCCGCTACCACGCAGCAGACTACAATCTGAGGTTATCAGCAGTGACGTACATAAAGAAGTAAGGGCCCCATAACAAGAATCAAACAAGGTCCCCCACACAGAACAGAAGGGTTTCTGCCTAAACCCCTTTTTCAATGACCCTTGAGCCATTTTTTCCACTGCCTCATTTTCTAAAAGTTGTTCCTTTAGAGGGTAGAGTCCTGGCCAAGTTTTCAGTGCTGTTGTATAGACAAAGACAAAAAAAAATCAGCACTCAATGTTTTCCACTTAACATCCAGTATTTCATGAGAATCCATTAAAAGACATATGAGCACATGCCATTGGTCAACGCATTTCAGATAGAAAATCCTTAATTATGACTAAGGATGATTAAAGGTGTTGTCTCAGTTCAGCAAATGACATTTATCATGTAGATAAAGTTAATACAAGGCACTTACTAATGTATTGTGATAATCCATTTTTGAAAAAATGTGTGGGGGGCACTCATTATCAGGACCACCAACCAATCAATAAATAAATATATACACCTTTATTTAATGGAATCTAAAAATATCTGAAAAAGATATCAGTATTCATAAAAAGGTGCCACACAATAAAACCTCCTAATAGGATATTAATATCAGCAGCAGTAAAATATGAAGGAAGAATAAACATACTGTATACCTTCAGCAATAAAAAGAGGGTAAAATGTCCACATATGTTGAGACTATATTCAGTTGTTCAGAAGCTCTTATAGTCAATGTCACTCTTCATTAGGTATACCACTTCTTTCTGTATGTATCGATATTTTGTCCAAGATAATAGTTCCTATATTAGATAATGCACTTATCGGCTATATCTCATAGAGCCTCGGTATATATGTTTATACTTTACTGCTCTATGCCGTATTCACGCTCGGTCTTGCAGCTTCTCCGGGGTGCTTCTTCCTATCTAACCTGTCAGGACCTACGCGGCGTCCCACGTGATCCAGCCTTCTTTTCGTGGTGTCCCACGTGATGGCGGCAGGAGGCAGAGCGTACTTTCTGGGTCCTAATGTTCCTCGGCTCCGCTGTATTGGAAGATATATCAGTGTTATCAATGTCTTTTTAATTTCCGATAACTCCTTATTGCCCCTATATTTAAGCTGCATAAATGGAGTGTAAATTCCTTTGCTGTCCTTTTACCAAACGCGTTTCGGGGTTACAGAACGCCCATTCCTCAGAGATTATCCATATTACCTCCTTTGCTGGACAATCACAATACATTAGTAAGTGCCTTTTATTCACTTCCTCTACATAATAAATGCAACTTGCTTAAGTGAGACAACCCCTTTAATCATCCTTAGCCACGATTAAGGACTTTCTATCCGAAACGATTGGACCACTTTTGTGGTATGTGCTCATATGTCTTTTAATGGACTCTATTAAATACTGGATTTTTAGTCAAAGACATCGAGTGCTGGATTTTTGTGTCTTTGTCTATACAATGTCCTGCCTGCTCTGGGCACGAATCTCTCCCGTCCAAGAAGGTTTGAGCTGACCTGATGTTGTTTTTGGACTATCAGTGCAGTTAATCCACCCTAGTCCTTGCCTCCTACTCAAACACCACCCTCTCGCATGAAAACTTTAGCTCTTTCTCTGGCAGTGCTAAGGGACTTGAGACCAGCATGAAAAGCGCTGCTAATATTAAATGCCCTCCTTCATGTATAATTTGTTTAGTGTATATATTTTTTTTTTTAAAGGCCCTTTGTAAGACACCCTCCTGTTCCGCGATCCACTGGGGCCCCCAGGGGTCCTTGTGGGGATCATCCTGAGGGGGACCACATTGGAGTAGCGGGAAAGGTAAAGCATGTGCCTGGGGAATCTTCGGTTCTGACTCCTTTGCGGGCAGATGCGATAGTGCGTCCGCATGGTCGTCGAAGGGAAAGACCACCTGTTTGAGCGTCCGTGTGCACGCTCGAGAAAAGGTTCGCAAAAGGATATGCGGCCGAACGTACGCGCATCTTTTTCGCTGACGGGGAAAATAACTGTACGTCAATTCTAGTGGATTAGAGGGCAAGCATGGATTACGTGACTAAGGACCAGCCTAGGCCGCACAAGTGTCAGGGAGAAGGATCATTATATGACTCATGAGGAATAGACACATGACACTCTGTGATTGGCTAGCAGGTGTTTGAGAGGTGCCCACTGTTGTTTTGACAACCCAGGTGTATGTTGAGGTTCATATTCTCCCAGACTTACCTGTGCATGACCTCTGTTTTCCTCGATTTATCTCTAGAGACTGCCTCTGGATACCTTATCTTTGCTGAACAGTTTGTCTCGTGTACGACCTTGGATCGGACCCTGGAAATCCGGACATCTTATCCCTAGGTACCACGTTACACAGACTAATACTGCGCATAAGAACTTTGGCCTGGTCACTGGCTGTCCCCTCGGTGTTTCCCTGCACAGGTTATTATTCGGGTTGGTTACCTGTATGTGCTTACTGGTTTGGACTGTACTGCTGTTTATTTAATAAATCCACTATTGTTTAACCTCTGTCTGGTTGCTTGGGGTTCTGCACCATTAAATCCTTTGAATCAATTAGAGGGGAAGAACATTAGTATGAACGCTGGTTAGTCATAATTGCACGCGTAAAGGTGCCGCCGATTACCTGATGAACAAGCTTGATCGTTAGGTGATTGCATCCTTCATCTCCCTGTGTAAACATACATGTTCTGCCGATAACGATAAACAATTGTACTTGCGATCGTTCATCCCCATTCAGATGAGTGGACAATGATCAGGAACATTCATTCCTGATCATTGCCCTGTGGAATGGCCGATCTCATCAAACTACGTCATCATTTGTATGGTAGGTTATGTGGCAGATATGTAACCCTTCCCTTTATATATATCTGCTAATCACTAGTGGCAGGATTTGTCATGTAGTATTCGTATATGCAGTGAAGAATGCCAGAGAAATTAAAATTCTTTCTCATAAAAGTAATTTCTCCAACAGTAATGAATCTACATTGAAGATTTTGACCTTGCCTGATATGACTCTAAGGTAATGGTTACATCACCCAGATTCACGGCGCATTGTCGAGGGACATGTATCCAGATATCAATAGACGTGTGACATCACTTGGTTGCTCTCTGTGGGTATAAATCCTGGTGATGAATGTGTCTCGTACAGATGTACACCTGCTGCGCTGTTATCTCACTGGCCCCATACAACATTGTGATCTAGAGGTCCGCTATCTATAAAAAGATAAAACCAAAGGGCTGGCTTTTACTTAGGTTCTTCGTTTCCTGCACTTCACCGGAAAAGCGTTTATGCTTGAGCTGTGCAGAAAATAATAGTATCAGCAAATCCTGCCTGATCCTCGCCAGCACTGCTGCATTCATTTCTCCATTTGTTTCCATTGTCTATCATCTTGTTCTGTCCGTGTCCTCTCCTCCCTTCATTCTCTCTATGCATCTGGTGTAATAAAGCCACATCCTGGCCAGGGATTTGGAGACCTCTGTAAGGACAATGATGCCCCGAGCTTCTAGAACAGTGAAAATCAACCACCCCTTATCTCCACTTCTACAGACACCTCTGCTAATGGCCTGGAGTATCCATTCTGCTTGTCGTAGACTATCCAGACACTAAAATAGCATAGAGTAATATGAGGTAGCGTGCAACAAGAAAATAAATAAATATGGATACACCATCGCATTCAGCCAGCAGCCAAGGAATTGCATTTCACTTCATTGAGCAAAAGAGGCTATTAAACCCCCAATCTGAAATGACACCATTCTCCGTGATGCAATGTGATGTGTTCATTGTGCCATATATAATGATATAACATGTATCACGCTCACACTGCAACATTTATCTCATCAATTAGTATCAATTAGATAGATGTTTAGCACATTTTATTCGTTGAAGAACATGAGCACTAAACCTCATGGACATGGCAGAACCATGTGTACGTAGCTTGTATGGCTCCCAAGTACAGAGACGTGCCACCCAACATACACAGACTGCGGAGATCTGACCTCTTAAACCTCACTCCCGACCCGTGCTTACCTCCTTCCGAAATAAAACTGTGCATATAACAGTTCACAGTGCATATAACTCAGAGGCTAGATGCATAATATAGCGAATAAAGAGCTGGCTGGGGTAAACAATCATAGAGGAGGAATATCAAGCAGCTTTGAGTAGAAGACAAAGCAGTGAGTGGGCCCCCCCCCCCCAATGAGTGTTTACAATTGCAGAGGCGCATCCCAAAAGGTACATTTACGCGGTCCGAGAATCGACATTATCTCGTTCCCGACAATCTGGTCATGTAAATGTGCCACTGATCCTGTCGTTCATGCAGGCACCACCGATCATGGCTCCTGGGCAGCAGATTGTAATGTCTAAATCAGAACCATGATTCTGTATGAGGATGAGGAATCGCAATAGTGATCCATCCTTCCCGACAATCGACCACTCAGTGTAAATTCAGCTTAAAGGAGTTCTTCAGGAATTAAGAAAATGAAAATACTATAGGGACTTCACATAGTTCATCTTCCCACATTGAATGTATTTGCCTGCAAGAATATTGACAAGTTGTATGCTAAGCACTTTAACTCCGCCAAGAACTTATTGGTACCTTTTTTATGTCTACCTTTGTTGTTGCAGTTATGTTATTAATTGTATTAGATATAATACCTATACCCCCGTGGTGGGAATGTCATAGGTTCATTCTCGCTCCTTACACCTATATCTGTAACCTGCATGTACAAGATTGAATGTATGATTTCTACTCATGGATGTTTGTGATCAACTACTAAAAACAATAAAAATTATTAATATAAAAAAAAAAGAAAATGAAAATACTTAAATGTTACTTTATTATAAATATATTCCCAAATACCTTTCATTAGTTGTAATGGCTTGTTTTGTCTGGGGAGCAATCATTAGGAGAAATAAAATGCCCACTGTCCTATTAGTTCACACAGAACCTGTCCTAATCACACAGGAGGACAAGTTACTTCACAACACTGAGCTAAAGAGCAGTCTCATCCTCCTCCTCTCCTACATGTCAGGGATTATGATCCTGAATACAGATGATAAGATCTTCAGCTGAATCTCTGTGAGAATGGAGTTCATGGGGAGACATGAAGTACAGAGAGGAGGGACAGGACAGACTGTGGTAATGTGGGGCTGTGGTAATAGAGACTACATACAAGAGCTGCTGCTCATTATCCACATCCTCACATCCTCTCTGTACTTCATGTCTCCTCATGAACCCCATTCCTATAGAGATTCAGCTGAAGATCGTATCAGCTGTATTCAGGACCATAATCCCTGATAAGCAGAGCAGAGAGGAGGATGTGGCATCTCTTTAGCTCAGTATTGTGAAGTACCTAATTTCCCCTGATTATTGCTCCTGTGACAAAACAAGCCACTATAGCTAATGAAAGGTATTTGGAAAAGTTTTTTTATTTTCTTCATTCCCGGAGAACCCCTTTAAGGCTGGGTGTAAATACAGCACCAGAACCAAGCTCATAACACAAATACAGCAACAGAATCAAACTTGTAGCATAAATACAGGACTAGAACAAAGCTTATAACAAAAATACCAGAATCCAGGTCATAACATATACAGAATCATAACCAAATTCATAACACAAATACAGCACCTGAACCAAGCATAGCACATATATACATCACCAGCTTAAAAAATTTCAATACAGATACCATTTGAATAGTCAAGTTAGACCTTGCCATATTAGCTTGTACAGTGTGAAACTACAGCTCCCATTATCTCCTGAACAGGTGTAAAGGGATGCTGAGAGTTGTTTAACAAAACAGAATTCTACTACTTATTATCAGCTGTAGATTATATGGGAAACTACAGCACTGATCAGATGCAGTCAGTGGCAAAATAAACATTTGAAATAGTAATTTACGTGTCGTCTCCTCCTTTTCCGTTTCAGACCACCATGATGACTTCTCCCAGCCATCACTTGTCTCTGCAGATATTGCCGAAAAGATGTCTTTAGTGTTGAGCAAAGCATCCAAAGCGAAATTCGGAACGAAGTTTAGGAAAACTTCGATTCTAAACGAATCCGAATTTCCTCGAACTTCGTGGTAACTAATCAGTTTTCCTAAATTAGCGGCTGCATGTGTTAAAAAAAGTGAAAGTAAGTGTAGAGGAGACAAGCCCGGGAACGTGAGATCACCCATAATGCCGTGCAGCCTAGTATCTGTCAGAGAATATGGCACACAGTGCGCCTCATGTTCTCCTGAGCCGGCACAGTGGAGAAGGAGGCAGTCCCTCTCTCCCCACTGTGACACGACTACCACTGCCACCAATGGCAAGTGCAGTGAGGAGGAGGGTGAGGCTGTGGCCACTGCTCCACCAATGAATATAATTAACCCATAAATACAATTATAGGCTATGGGTGCTGGCTGTATCACATACCTGGTACCCGGCCTCAATAACAGGGCATGCGATCCGCTGAACCGCGAAAATTAACCCCTTAAGGTGCCACACCTAGTCATCACCGCGCCCTGTCATTCAGGCTGGGTGCGGGGTATGTGATACGGTCGGCACCTGTAGCCTATATTTTTATTTAGGGGTAAATTATCTTCATAAGATAAGATAAGACAGTGCGCCCACCCCCAACCCCAGTATTATAGTCATTGGTGGCCCAGTGGCCACAGGGTCCCCTCCCCTCCTCATTCCTCCTATTCATTGGTGGTGCAGTGGCAGTTTCCAATCGGAGGCCCAGCTGTGAAATGGCCTCCGATCCAATCTTAAAGCAAAACACCAAAAATATTAAAAGTTTAAATCACCCCGTTTCCCAATTTTACATATAAAATATATAAACAATAAAAAAAAACATATTACATATCGCCACACCCGAAAAAGTCCAAACGATTAAAATATTAAAAAATATCTCCTATGCGGGGAACACCATAACAGAAAAAAAAAAAAACACAATTCGCCATTTTTTTGTCATTTTGTCCCCCCAAAAATAGGATAGGACTGTTTTATTATGGGCTGATGTTCCATAAAATGCTGAATGCACGCAGCTTTTTGGGTGTTTTATTATTTTCGCGTGGTATTGAACGGTATCGGGCAAATTGAATCAAAATTTTGGTATCGTGACACCCCTAGTCTGGACACACTAAGTGGGGGATATTTGTCAAACCGGTGTAAAGTAGTACTGGCTTAGTTGCCCATAGCAACCAATCAGATTCCACCTTCCATTTTTCACAGTTCCTTTGGAAAATGAAAGGTGGAATCTGATTGGTTGCTATGGGCAACTAAGCCAGTTCTACTTTACACCTGTTTGACAAATCTCCCCCACTGTGTATCCTGCATCATGGAAAGCTCCATCTGGACCACGGAAGATCCGGATCATAACAGATGTGTCTTTTCTTAAAGCCTTCATTAGTATTATAGTAGGCCATTCAAAGACAATGCATTCTAACCCTAATTACGGTAACTAGTAATGGTATTACTGTTGTGGTCGGCTTTTCTGTGTGCTAAACCTGGAACATAAACTAGGAGAATACTCATTTGCCAGCTTCTCCGGTAATTGCTAATTATCACCTAATAATTATGATTTATTGAAGTCAGATGTGTGGAGTCACATGCAGCGCCCTGGTACTGGACTGACTATTCCAATAATTTCGTTATGGGAACTCAGGGTACAGCTGTCAGTCACAAACCCTTCACCCCACAGCTGCTCAGCATTGGAAGGAATGCTCTGCAACATTATTTCATGCATGCTGAACAGCTAGACAGGTACTGTGCATAAATATGACGGTCAGGAATAATTTGTGAGGAAAAAAAGGAACAAGGCACATATGTTGATGTCTAGATGAGCAGTTTGTGTAAGTGGTTAAAAAAAAGTAGGATTTCTCTGCTTTGGACAATTCCTGCGTTTTAGAAAGTTTCCTGACAATGAGCTGAATGCTGATCCTAAAACATGTCCCCCCATTGTGACCCCCAGTGATGAGCTGTAATCTGTAAGGAAGCCTGACAGTAAGTGTTCAGTTTCCCTGCAGCGCCACCACAGGGGAAAATAAGCATTACACAGTAATGGTTTGGAGCGATCGCTATGCCATCACTTGTCCCCATGCTGTACAGTGGTTTGTCGGAGGCATATCATTATTAGAAACCACGATCTGCCGCCTGCAAACGCAAATTTTTTTATATGTCAAAAGATTTGGATTGGCTGAGAAATGAGCATTTGCTCGTTCCACAAGCAATCGGTGGCAGTATTAGACTGCCAGATAATCATATGAACGCTCATTAGAGATTATCGGCCGAAATATCGCCCAGTGTAATACAGGCTTTAGACTGAAAAATGAAAGCTCTGAAGAAAAATTAGCTTTCGGCAACAAAGTGATCCCAAACACAAGCTCAAAACTGACCAGGAGTGGAAGAACATAGACAAGTCAAAGTCCAGATCTGATGAGTTATTAGAAACAGTATATATAAGAAAAGGCCCGAATAATTGTATATGAAGAAAGAGGTAATTCAACCTTGGTAGCTATACAAGTACCAGGGCTGTTCCCTGGCCTGAAGATACCTCTCCCCGATTGTGTGCGGTCACTACAGTGGCCAGTGGCGTAGCTATACTGGGTGCAGAGGTAGCAGTCGTTACTGGGCCCAGGAGCCTGGGGGGGGGGGGGCCCAAAGACCCTTGTGCTGCATATGAAGACACCAGTATTATAGAAAGTGCATGCTGGTCAAGTTACACCTCTGGCTGGAGGGAAGGGGTTAGATCAAGAATTTGGCATGGGGAGGGTAGTTTCAATTTTTGCCTCAGGCAGCACCAAGTATGTGCTTCCCTGCCCCTTGCCACAAAGCACTGAGAGAAGCTGAACTCTTGCATCAGGGGCCATGAGCCTTTAGCTACGCCACTGACAGTGCATAACTAGAACTGGGCGCCACAGCAAATTTTTTTATGCCCTCAGCCTCAGCAACTTCTTTGCACCCCCTCTTCCCTTGCCACCCCACTACTGTGACTAGTTAAAATCGCTCTCTCGGACCAGGCCCGGCAGCCGCTCCGTTTCCTACACGTATATACTGTATGTCAATCATTTCACTGTATATACTGTATATAATGTATATGTACATAAAAAAAAAAAAATATATATATATATATATATATATATAATTGCACAATACTGTAGAGTGTAGAGTGTACACTGACAACGCAGATGTGAAAGTAGCCTAAGGTTGTTATGTCACTTTTAGCGCACAGTGAATTTCCTCCAAACGCAAAACCCTCAAAACTATGGCGAAATTGTTTTTTTTCTCAATTTTACCCCACAAAGAAAACATTTTTTTTCAGGTTTTCCAATAGTACCTATGGTAAATTAAATGGTGCCATTAAAAAAACATGCAACTTGCTCTGCAAAAAATAAGCCCTTCGCTATGTGAACAGAATATTTTAAAAAAGTTATGGCTCTTGGAAGGTGAGGAAATAAAAAACGAAAACTGGTTCTGTCCCCAAAGGGTTAAAGAGGTTGTCCCATTTGGGACATTTATAGCGTATAATTAGCATATGCCATAAATTTCAGATAGGTGAGGGTCCCACATCTATTTCCAGAAGGGAAAGCACACCACACATACGCACCCACCCCCTATTCACTGATATGGGAGTCCTGAAAATAGCTAACTGCTGGCTTGCTCTTATTTCACTGCTATGGGACTTCCAAAAACAGCCAAACGCAGGGGCGTTGCTAGGTTAAAACATTCAGGGCCTGGGCCCCTGATGTTTTGTCCCAGGCCCGAATGTTCTGCCTACCTGCTAGATACAGGATGGCAATACAATTGAATCTAATGCCCTGCAAGAGCTAAAGGACCTGTGATGACATCACAGGTCATGTGATCAGTGCTAAATGCAGTAGCTGAAAAGGACCTGCAATGATATCACCGTCATGTGACAAGTGCAGGAGAGGACGGCTCAGCAGTGAAGAGAAGTCCTGTGAAGAAGCTGTTATGAGGTCTGCTACATGAGGAGAGGTAAGTGAAGGGGTAGATTACTCAGTGTGAGAGGCAGAGCAATGTTGGGAGTTGTAGTTATTTAACTGGGACTGTATGTTAGGGCTTAAGGGAGGGAAGTTATTTACATGAGACAGTGGGTGGAGTGATGTTATTTACATTGGACTGAAAGTTACATGAGAATTCATGTTGGAGGTGGCTGGGGCAGGATGATGTTATTTACATGGGCCTATATGTTGAAGGCGGCTGTGGGAGGGAGTAATATTATATACATGGGACTGAATGTTGAGGGGTAATGTGATTTACATGGGACTGCATGTTGGAGGTGGCTGGGGAGGGGGTGATTTTATTTACATGGGACTGTATGTTGAACGTGACTGGGGAGGAAGTGATGCTATTTACATGGGACTGAATATTGAGGGGGTGATGTTATTCACATGGGACTGTATGTTGAAGGCGGCTGGGGAGGGGTTATGTTCTTTACATGAGACTGTATGTTGAAGGCGGCTGGAGAGGGGGTAATGTTATTTACGTGGGACTGTATATTGAGGGGGCAGGAGAGATGGTGTGATGTTATTTACATGGGACTGTATTTTAGAGGGGGCTGTAGATAGAAAGGGATGTTATTTACATGGGACTGTATATTGGAGGGGGCTGGAGAGATGGTGTGATGGTATTTACATGGCACTCTATGGCGGAGATGTGTAATAATGTTATTTACATGGGACTGTATGGTGGGGGGGCTGAGGAATTATAATTTTTGAGGACACTAAACGGAGGAATGTAACTACAGAGGGCACTGAGGGGGGTATTATAAGTACTGGGAGGGTTTCAGGGCGAGCATTATAACAGTAGGGGGCAATATAAATACTGGGCCACTTCAGGGTGAGCATTATAACAGTAGGGGGCATTATAAATACTGGGGGCACTGTGGGGGCATTTTAAATCTAAGAGACATTAGGCGTTCTTATTACTACTGGGGGCTCTATAGGAGGTACTTATAGATCCGCATTATTTCTACTAAGAGCACTAGGGGGGGCCTTATTACTACTGAGGAGTCAGTAGAGAGCTTTATTACTACTGGGGGAACAATAGGGGGGCCTTTTTTCTACTAGGGGCTCTGTAAGGCCATTATTAATACTGGAGGGCTCTTCTAATAATGGGGGCACTCTTGGCGAGCATTATCACAGTTGGGGGCACTGTAGGGGGCAGTATTACTAATGAGGGCATTCTAGAAGGGAATTACTATTGGTGGGACTATGAGGAGCACTATTACTATGGGGGACACTCATTTTTCTTCAGGATAGTATTTGGGGGTACAGAAAAATTAGGAAGCCAAGATGTCTGTGTGTCACACTCTGTAGAAACGAGGCGGCTGAGAGAAATTGTCCGGACGGAATGGAGAAGATGACAGAGAAGATTTACATCAGAGGAGACGTCACCTGGGGGAAACTGGATGTGAGAGGTACGTGCTGCTGTATAGCTATAGCGGGCTTAGGAGTCAGTTGGTCGAGAATTGGACGATATGCATTGGGGCTTGGGCCCTGAATCTTTTGAGACCCCAGCAACGCTCCTGGCCAAAGTGCACATGCTTTGTTACCTAGTCACATAGCAGTAAATGGAGAGGATGCTGTGCGTGCATGTGCGGCCACCCCTCAATTCACCACTATGGGACTTCCAAAAACAGCCGAGTCAGCACTTGCCTATTTGCAGAACTCCCAAATTAGTGAATGGATAATTAAAATATTCTAGTCATCTCATTTATGCAGTGCCCAAGCCTGCTTGACCAAAATGTGTGACTGCTTTTTCAGCTCCCATGTTAGTGGTATCTCCAGTGTAAACAGGGCTGTCTTTAATGTGGGGCAAAAGGGGCAGCTGCCCAGGGCCCAGTTGCTCCTAGGGGGCCCAAGGCAGCTGCCTATTGAGGCCCGCTGGCCACTGGAGGACCTTTCATGGGTCCATACTTTATTAACTAAGTAGCAGGACATGTAGGGCATACATGGGGGATGTCCCTGCACTTACTATTATTTCTGAGCGCCGCTCTGTTGCGCCGCTGTGGCCCCTGTTACATTCTCCCGCGCTGTATGCTAAGTAACAGCATTGGTACACCAGGGTTTTCTCCCTGGGCGTTCCTTCTCCCTGGCTGTAGCGCTGTCCAATCGCAGAGCAGAATGTATAGCCCCCGGACCATTAGGAGGGGGACCCATGGCAGAATTGGCATTAAGCCATATTTGAACTTTATTTGACCTTAGGTGAGGAGATTTGTGTTGGTAGGCTAGGAGGGCAGATAAAGATGGATTTTAGGCGGGAAAGTTTCCCGCTGTTTTGGCTAAGGTTTCTTGGCTGATGTGCTCTGCCCAGCAACCTTAAGTTTATTGGTTTTCAGGTGGGCCTGTAAATGCTCTAGGGCTAGGGCATTTTTTTCTGGGCCCTGGAGATAGGGCTCTGATTGGTCATGGGAGTCCTCTGGGTTTGAATAAGAAGGTGGGAGACACGGGCTGCGGTGCCTTTTGAATTGACCTGCGGCTGTCAAGCGGACCGTTCGTTCCCCGCCCTCCCAAGTTTTTAGTCCATTATGATAGCGTTGTGATCGGGCCATGGCGCTGTGGGTGGTGAGGATAGTCGTCCCCGTTTATGTGTACATTTGATATTGTACTGCTGAAGGTAAGTCCGAGTCTATGACTGGACTTTGTTATGATTATGTTTTAAGTTATAATGTTATTTATTAAGTTAATAAAAAAAAAAAACATATGTGTTTAGGTATGGGTCGTTTTGGTGTAAATGTTAGGGGCGATCTATATGGCATATTCTGCCATGTCACAGCCAGGGAGAAGGTGATTTTTCTCTCCCTGGCTGTGACGTTCTTCTCTGCAATTGGACAGCACTACAGAGAGAAGGAACGCCCACAGAGAAAAGCTGTGGGCGTTCCCTGGTGTTCCGATGCTGTTACTTAGCATACATTGTGGGAAAATGTAACGGGGGCCACAGCGGCGCAACACATCGGAGCCAAGAAATAATAGTAAGTGCAGGGAGATCCCCCATGTATGCCCTACATGTTCTGCTACTTAGTTAATAAAGTATGGACCCATGAATGCAGCAGCGGCACTTGCGTTCTCCCTCTTGCCCAGGGTCCAATCAATATTAAAGATAGCCCTGAGTGTAACACATATGATCAAACTGTGTTGGACCCATCTACCAGTGTCAAGGTGGCTTCTGCGGATGGGTACCTAACACTAAGGCCCTTGCTGACGGGTGTGCCCGGATTAGGTCCGGATGCGTTGGGAATGCATTCAGTGAAAAATGCGCAATTTTGCAGGCAAAGTTGATCAGTTTTGCCTGCGATCGTGTTCAGCTATTCAAATTTTATTGCGCGGGTGCAATGCGTTTTGATGTGTTTTGTATGCGTGTGATAAAAAACTGAAGGTATTCAAACACATCTCTTAGCAACCATCCGTGAAAAAACATAGCAGTAAATGGAGAGGATGCTGTAGGTGCATGCACGGCCACCCCTCCATTCACCACTATGGGACTTCCAAAAACAGCCGAGTCAGCACTTGCCTATTTGCAGAACTCCTAAATTAGTGAAACTTGCTTGTGGATGCGATGCAATTTTCACACAGCTCCATTCACTTCTATGGGGCGAGCGTTGTGTGAAAATCGCAGAATATAGAACATGCTGCGATTTTCACGCAACGCACAAGTGATGCGTGAAAACCAACGCACATGTACACAGCCCCATTGAAATGAATGGGTCTGGATTCCGTGCGGGTGCAATGCGTTCGCATCACGCATTGCACCCACGTGGAATATTCGCTCGTGTGAAAGGGGCCTAACAGAACTGCCTCTCCTGGGCCTAACCTAAGCCTTCAATGTTCAGAGAGGTGTCAGAACCAGCTACATTTATACTCTGCTCAGAAGCCCTGGCCAGATGAGCTGGGAGTGCTCAATCTAAATAGTGTAAACCTCCAAACACACTACAAGAAAATTTAGACTAGCACATCTATAGTCACAGGTGCACATCCATAAAGCTAACATGCAGACAGCAGTCCCAAATCCCTAGTTCTATTGTTTGCATGTGTAATGGTGTGCTGCCATACGGTTTTTGTTTGCTGCCTGCATGCTAGCTTTAGATGTGGTAGTCAAAATTTTTGTGCAGTATGTTTGGAGGGTAGCTCCCTCCTTTAGATTGAGCACTTCCCGCCAATCTGCCTGGGGCTTCTGAGCAGAGTATAAATATAGCTGGCTCCTACACTGCCCTGAACATTGTAGGCTTAGGCTAGGCCCAGGAGAGGCAGTTCTGTTAGTGTTAGGTACCCATTTGCAGAAACCACCTTGACGCCAGTAGATGGGCCCAACACACGTTTGATCAAAAATGTGCGCCAAGATCTTCCATTTTTCATGTATATCAGGTATAGTACCACTTTGATACAGAATAATCCCTAATCCCTAGTTCTATTGTTTGCATGTGTAATGGTGTGCTGCCATACGTTTTTGTTTGCTGTCTGCATGTTAGCTTTATGGATGTACATCTGTAACTATGGGTGTGCTAGTCTAAATTTTCTTGCAGTGTAACATATATATTAATTGAATCTTCTTTATTAGGAGCTTGCCAGCTAGAATATCACATACGCAATCCCCGATCATTGAAATGTTCCAAAAATAAAGCACCTGACTAAACAATGACATGCCCTGGGAGTAGTCAGATGCTTTCCTTTATTAGATTGAGATCTTTGACTAGACTTACTCATCAGGTTAGGAAGTTACGTCTGTCTACGTCTATGACTATAATCTCTGCTGTCTTGTGTGACTATATTTTGTAATCATTTATTTTTGCATTTAGTTCTCTGCTGCGATTTTCTTCAGGGGTAGAAGTTTGAATTCCCAAAAATGGACTTTACTTTACCTGTTTTCCATTTGTTCCATCTTTTTTTCCTGGACATGATAGCATGGTAGACTACGCTAGTCCACCTGCAAAAAATATCTGAAAGAATGACAACAAGGGCAAGTGGAGTCCAAAAATGAAACTTTTGGATTCCATTTACATAAGTGAAGTGAATGTAACCATTGCGGTATATGATTGTATACTGATTTCAACTAGTTAAACGTATACCCTGATGAAAAGTCCAGTTCAATTTCAATTCATTCTTCAATACATGGGTGAAGCTTTAGGCCTCATGCACAGAAACGTACTTTCTTTCCGTTTCCATTATGTTTTCTTTGCGTAGACGGAACCATTCATTTCAATGGGTCCGCAAAAAAATGGAAGTTACTCCGCGTGCATTCCGTTTCCGTATGTCTGTTCCGCAAAAAATAGAACATGTCCTATTATTGTCCACATTACGGACAAGGATAGGACTGTTCTATTATGGGCCAGCTGTTCCGTACACGGACATCATCTGTATTTTTTGCAGATTCGTTTTTTGCGGACTGCAAAATACATACGGTCGTGTGCATGAGGCCTTAGAGGGCGCAGAGGCAGCAGTTGCACCCTTGATACCAGACGGGACCCAAATGCCACTCTGCCACATGAGAAGACACCAGTACTATAAATGAAATATGGAAGGTGTGGGCCCCTTAAAGGGATTGTGCAAGAATGGAGAGGGGGAGGCAAATGCCCGACTTTACTGGACCGGTAAAGGGACGTTTACTTACCTGCTTCCCTGTGCTGGCTTCCACGCTCTTTCTTCTCCTCCTGGCCTCTGATACTGGGCTGCATCACTGTAAACATCCTGCATGACATCGCTGCAGCCAATCATTATCCAAGGTGGTGACCAGATCCCCTTGTGTCATATGACCAATTCTCATAATACTAGGGGAGCCGGTCACCGCCACGGCCAGTGATTGGCTGCGTCGATGTCAAACTAGATAATTACAGCGAGGGAGCCCAGCAGAGCACTGGAGGCCGGGAGGAGGAGCAGTGGGATGCCAGCGCAGGGAAGCAGGTAAGTAAACTTCCCTTTACAGGGACCACCCCCCCATTCTTGCACAACTTTTAAAGGGGTTATCCCACTAATTAAAAAAAAAGCACAGAATTATTTTTTACAATATAAGTGCAAAAATGCTGCTTTCTAATGTAATTTCCAGCTTTTTTTTTTTACTCACATTACCTGGAAACTTCTCTCTTCCCTTTCTGTGGGTAGACAGCAGCTCATCAAATACCTGCAACCCCTGGAGTGCATTGCGATAAGCTCTTGCTAACCCCTTCCTCCCTGCATAGAAAATATTTCCTCCCACAGAGCACCACACAATACAGCAATATGATATGCAACGCCACTTGCTTTTCCACTGTCTAAAGAGAGCTATATGCTGTATTTCTATGAATTTAAAAGTATGTATGCAAATTAGCTCCCTTTTTTCAATACTGCGGCCTCCTCAATGCTTACCAAACACAGCGCTCTACATCATATAGTGGCTGTGCTTGGTATTGCATCCCAGACCCATTCACTTGAATGGGACTGAACTACACATAGGTCATGTGACCGATAAAATGTGACGTCGCCAGCCTAGGAGGAGGCTGCAGCGATCAGCAGAGCCGATTGGTGGAGGAGTTGGGAGTCGGACCCCCACCGATTAGCTATTGATGACCTATCCTGAGGATAGGTTATTATCAATATTCTACCCCTGATCTAACTATCTACTTGACTCCTGCATGAGTTATGTTTCTCTACATTTATGATAATAAAATCCAAACATGTTATCAGAAGATAAAAATGTCAATTACATTTCAATCACTGCATAAAATGTTTTTATTATTTATTATGCCTCCAGCGGTTTCCCATTAAACGTTAGGAAAAAACATAGGATGTAAACATTTTTTAATAACGATCTTAAAATCTTCTAATAAAATAATGTTGAATGTCTTTTTAAAGTAAGAAAAATAGAAGGGAAAGCAGGACATTGATTACAATATTCATTAGTCTGCCTTTCTTCCTGTGCCACACACATTTGTATATAATCTTATTTTCTTCCCTTACGGGCCCCCAGGGAGCCCATTGTTGCTGGGGAAACCAGATATGACATGTGAAAGGTGAGCGCGCCCGCTGGAGAATGGCATCATCAGTCAGCCAGGGCAACAAGTTTTACATTATCTCCAATCAGGTTATTAGGCTTCATTTTTCTGCCTTCACATCATAATACATTAGTAGATGGACTATGCATAGGTTTGGGTGTATGCAGAAATAATGGACATGTTACGGAAGCAAATCTGCACAGCCGTTTTGTCCTCTGCATTGCTGGATTTGGACAGGGACGTAGCTAGAAGGGGTGCAGAGGCAGCAGACTCACCTGGACCTGGTGCTTGAAGGAGGCCAAAAGCCTCTCTACCTCAACAGAAGACACCAGTATTATCAGTGGCATGGTCAGCGGTGGTCCTATGATAGATTTTGCCGCGGGGCACAGTAGATTCAAGGTTAATGATAAAAGGAATGAGGTGTCATCATGAACCCCACATTCTGTCATGGGCAAGTTAATGCGCTGGAGTAATAAATCGACGACGAGTACATCTTCCCATTCTTCTGAGGCATATAGAGTTTATGTCAAGGGCCCAGGATGTGGACAAATTTTATCAAGGCGATTTATAGTCTAATATGCACACAAACCGTCACAAATACATACATACAATGATCAGCCATAACACTAAAATCACCTGCCTACTATTGTGCAGGCCCCCCTTGTGAAGTCATGGACTCCATAAGACCCCTGACTGTGTCCTGCATCATCTGGCACCAAGACAGTAGCAGCCGATCTCTGTTGAGAATGTTTGGCCACATCTACAAAGTGAAGCATGCTTACTTGCTCCCCGCAACTGGGTCCGAGGTCCTTCATTTGCCTGGCTGCCTCAATCAGGTCCCTCGCTGTCAGCATCCGATTTGATGCCGTCGCAGCCAATGATTGCGACCAAACCCCTTGCATCATGTCAATCGGTCACATGAGGGTCAGGTCACCACTGAGGCCAGTCATTGGTTGCAGCAGCGCCAAAGTGGATGTTGACAGCGGGGGACCTGAGCAAGGCAACAGTGGCCAGGCAGCGAAGGAGCTGGGATTCATTGGCAGGGAGCATTTAAGGGAAATGTGTCACCAAAAATGTTATCTGCCATTTAAAAGTCACATAGTAGCACATCTCCTTTTTTTCTCAACCGTTTTTATTTTCTGATTGCAGATTTATTTATTCTATTTCCTGAAAATGATTATGGGGGCGGCCATCTTGCTTGAGCTTTTCTTAACAGCATTTAGAAAGCATTAAGAAAATTGCTTGATTTTATCTCCGGCGAAAAAAACTGAAGACTTGCCTAAATGCCGGATCCGTCATTTTTCCCCATAGGAATGTATTAGTGCCAGATCCGGCATTCAAAATACCGGAATGCCGGATCCGTCCTTCTGGTCTGCGCATGTGTGTAAAAAGATACAAGACGGATCCGTCTGTCCGCATGACAAGCGGAGAGATGGATTCGTTCTTGCAATGCATTTGTGAGATGGATCCGCATCCGGATGCGTCTCACAAATGCTTTCCGTCACATCCAGATTGGTGATTCTGGCGGCAGTTCCGACGACGGAACTGCTTGCCGGATCACACTGCCGCAAGTGTGAAAGTAGCCTTAGGCCTCTTTCACACGGGCGTCATGTTTTTTGCCCGGATAAGATGCGGGTGCGTTGCGGGAAAATGCGTGATTTTGTAATGCGTTTTGCATGTGCGTGAGAAAAATCGGCATGTTTGGTACCCAAACCCGAACTTCTTCACAGAAGTTCGGGTTTGGGTTAGGTGTTCTGTAGTTTGTATTATTTTCCCTTATAACATGGTACAGAATGCATAGTACAATAGGGCTGGAGGGGTTAAAAAAAATAAAAAATAATTTAACTCACCTTAATCCACTTGTTCGCGCAGCCCGGCTTCTCTTCTGTCTTCTTTCTTCAGGACCTGGGTAAAGGACCTGTGGTGACGGACCATGTGATGAGTGCAGTGACGTCATAACAGGTCCTTTACCTGGTCCTGAAGAAAGAAGACAGAAGAGAATCCGGGCTGCGCGATCAAGTGGATTAAGGTGAATTAAATTATATTTATTTATTTTTTAAACCCCTCCAGCCCTATTGTACTATGCATTCTGTATTCAGAATGCTATTATTTTCCTTTATAACCATGTTATAAGGGAAAATACGAATGATCGGGTCTCCACCCCGATCGTCTCCTAGCAACCGTGCGTGAAAATCGCACCGCATCCGCACTTACTTGCGGATGCTTGCGATTTTCACGCAGTCCCATTCACTTCTATGGGGCCTGCGTTGCGTGAAAAACCCACAAAATAGAGCATGTGTGAAAATCACAGCTCATGTGCACAGCCCCATAGAAATGAATGGGTCCGGATTCAGTGCTGGTGCAATGCGTTCACCTCACCATTGCACCCACGCGGAAAACTCGCCCGTGTGAAAGGGGCCTTAGTGTTTGTGTATTTTTTTTTTTGTTACTTACTATTAGCCCCCTTAGGGGCTGGAACCCTTGTCCTATTCACCCTTAGGCCCCTTTCACACGGCCGAGATTTCTGCGCGGGTGCAATTGTTGATGTGAACGCATTGCACCCGCACTGAATCCGGACCCATTCATTTCTATGGGGCTGTGCACATGAGCAGTGATTTTCACGCATCACTTGTGTGTTGTGTGAAAATTGCAGCATGCTCTATGTTGTGGTGTTGGGGGGGGGGGGTGCACTGCGGCGCCACCAATGTTTATATGTTTATTATACTGGGGAGGGGGGGTGCACTGCGCCACCAATGTTTATATGTTTATAAACATAAACCAATGAAGATAACTGACCTGTTAATACAAATACAGGAGGCGGGTGCCGGAATCAAATAGTCGGCACCCGACCTCCATGACAGGGAGCTGCGATCAGCGGCAGTTAACCCCTCAGGTGCCGCTCCCTGTCATAGAGGTCAGGTGCCCGCTATTTCATTCCGGCACCCACCTCCTGTATTTGTATTAACAGGTCAGTTATCTTCATTGGTGGCGCAGTGGCCACAGCCCCTTCCCTCCTCCTCCTGTCTCTCTCCTTATTGGCGGCAGCAGCACAGGGGGGAGGGAGAGACTCCTTCTCCACTGTACTGCTGAGAAGAACATCGGCGGCGGGGCAGAGAACTATCATCTCCGGTGCCCCGCCGCTGTATTCAACGGCAGATTAGTGAACTCAGGCAGGATGTTCTTTACCATAGGGATCAGCAACCTCCGACACTCCAGCTGTTGTGAAACTACAACTCCCAGCATGTTCCTGTCACCGCCAGACATCTGAGAAGCTCTGACAGACGTTCTTCAGAACCTCCTGCTTGAGGTTCTTTTGTTTTGCTTTCGTTTTGTCATCTCATTTCCCTCTCTCAGCTGTCATCTAGTTGCACTGATTGCATCCCTTTAAATCCCCTCCCATACTGCATCACTTTGCGGTTTATACAACTTCCTGGAGTGTGTACATGCTGGATGCTACAACTGATGCTTCTACAGATAAGTCTGTTCATTTATTTGTGTTTTCCTGTTTGCTTGATCCTAGGTGACCCTGACTCCCTCCGTATTAAGTGTAGGGAGCCGAGGTTGTGTCCCCTCACTATTATAGGGTGTTCAGGTGTCATACAGTCGAGGCACGAGGGCATGCAATTTTCTATCATAGAGATCTTTGCATGGGCTGAAAAGACAGGGAGAGTTTCAGGGCCTAAATAGGGGTCACCCTTTTGTTCCTTAGTTTCAGATCAAGCCAGTCGGATCCTTATTTGTAACTTCTTGTTTTCTGTTACACCATCCGTGACATTATAAACCGCCAAAACCGTCTCAAGCATGGATCCGGTTTCACTTTTGACTGAACACATGCAGGGTCTTTCATTGGAGGTAGCAGATCTCCGTAAAACTGTATCTCAGTTTCAGGTGACCGGTTCAGCTTGCGTTCATGGAGTTTGTTCTGAGCCTAAGATCTCGCTCCCGGATACGTTCTCCGGGGGTAGTGAGAATTTTGTTAGTTTTAGAGAGGCTTGCAAACTCCATTTTCGCCTACTTCCCCATTCCTCTGGTGATGAGGAGCAGAGGATGGGGATCATCATCTCGCTGCTCAGGGATAACGCTCAGTCTTGGGCCTTTTCGCTGCCGGTGGGGGCACGGCCCTTCCGTTCAGTGGATGAATTTTTTTAGCCCTGGGTCAGATATATGATGATCCGGATCGTATTGCTCTGGCTGAGTCTAGACTACGTCTTTTATGCCAGGGTAAACAGTCCGCAGAGATATACTGTTCAGAATTTCGGAGATGGGCAGCTGATACTGGTTGGAATGATGCTGCACTCCGAAGTCAATTTTGCCATGGTCTTTCAGAGGGATTGAAAGATGCATTTGCCTTTCATGAGAGACCTACCTCCTTGGACTCTGCCATGTCTCGGGCCGTTCGTATTGACAGGCGTCCTAGAGAGAGAGGAGAGATCACTCCTTCCTGTCATACTCAGTCCAAGGACAGTGCGGCGGTCTCATTCAGTGTGCAGGGGTCTCAGTCTCTCTCAATCCCCTCTGAGCAGGAGCCCATGCAGCTGGGTTTGCTTGCCTCTGACAATAGAAGATTCAGCTCTCAGAGGAGGGTTTGTTTCTGTTGTGGAGGTATAAATCATTTGGCAAATGTTTGTCCCTCTAGGAGATTCAGGCAGTTTTTTGAGTGTAATAAAGAAACAAAAAGAAAAAAATCCTCTAAAAACTTTCCATCTGTTACTATTGGCAAGGTTGATGCGGAAATTGAAGGTTTTCCGTTTGCTTGTAGTTCCCGTTTTGTCCTACCTGCCAGGGTGGTGCTAGAGAGCAAGAACATTTTTTTGTGAGATTTTTGTAGATAGTGGAGCAGCTGTCAATCTCATTGATAATCAATTTGCTATAACACATGGTTTCCAGGTATGCACTTTGGGAAAGGATATACCTGTTTTTGCTAATGATTCCGCTCCACTTTCTCAGAAATCGTTAAAGGGCATAGTTCACAATATCCGTTTGATTGTGAGTGATACTCATGTTGAGGATGTGCCATAAGCGGGTTGCCTACTCCTCTAGTGTTGGGGCTACCCTGGCTCACTAAACATAACCCCACCATTGATTGGCAAGCGAGGCAAATAAATGGTTGGAGTGACTTTTGCAGAGAGAATTGCCTCACGACATCTGTTTCAGAGGTTTCTACTAAGACTGTACCATCTTTTCTCTCTGAATTTTTGGATGTGTTTTCTGAGAGTGGTGTTCAGGAGTTGCCCCCTCACAGGGAGTACGATTGCCCTATTAATCTCATCCCAGGCGCCAAGCTGCCTAAATCTCGTTTATACAATCTCTCCCAACCTGAAAGGGTCGCTATGCGTGCTTATATCTCTGAGAGCCTGAGAAAGGGACGTGCTTACCTGCTACCACGTGATCTGGTTTTGGTTCTGGTACCAACCGTAGACAGTAAGTTCCTAGCTAGATAGCAGGGGCCCTACGAGGTACTCGAGAAAGTGGGAGAGGTAAATTACAAGGTACACCAGCTGGGGCGATGAAAGCCGGAGCAGGTGTACCATGTGAATTTACTAAAACTATGGAAAGATAGGGAGTCTTCTACTGAAGACAGCCCGCAGCCAGGTTTTGTAGTAGAAAAGGCTCAGGCTCCTCGGTCTGATGCAAGAAAAGCAGTTGCCACAGTAAAAATTGCTGACAGCCTCTCCTCTAAACAGGCTCAGGAAGCCAGGGAGTTCATTAGTCGGAACACGGATGTGTTCTCGGACCTCCCTGGACGCACTTCCATAATCCAGCATGACATTGTCAGTGAGTCTCAGGCAAAAGTCCGGTTAAAACCATACTGGGGCTCGCCGTCAAGCCATCGCGGAGGAATTGCAGCTAATCCTGCAACTAGATGTCATTGAGGAGTCCAAAAATGAATGGGCCAGTCCGATAGTCTTAATACCCAAGCTGGATTACGGTTCTGCAACTATTTTCACAAACTAAACAAAATCTTTAAGTTCGATGCGTATGCCATGCCCCGGGTAGATGAGCTTATCGAGAGGTTAGGACAAGCCCGATATTTTTGTTTTGGACCTCACGAAGGGCTACTGGCAGGTGCCCTTAACGGAGGCTGCCAAAGAGAAAACTGCCTTTGTCATCCCCGAGGGGCTGTATCAGTATAAAGTGTTACCCTTTGGTCTGCATGGTGCACCCGCCACGTTCCAACGACTCATGGACATTGTACTTCGTCCACATCGTTGGTACGCGTCGGATTACTTGGACGATATCGTCATCCACAGTACCGACTGGGAAAGTCTTCTACCCAAAGTGCAGGCTGTAATGGACTCCCTTAGGAAGGATGGACTGACCGCTAACCCAAAGAAATGCGCAATAGGGTTAGAGGAGACTAAGTACCTGGGGTACGTCATTGGACGTGGAGTTATCAAACCGCAAGTGAATAAAATAGAGGCGATTCGGAATTGGCCCCGACCTGTCACCACTAGGCAAGTAAAGTCGTTCCTGGGAATGGTGGGCTATTATATGAGGTTCGTTCCCCATTTTGCCACTTTAGCGGCTCTGTTGACAGGGCTCTTGAAGGGTGATGGTCTGCTGGAATGACCAGGCGGAAGAGGCTTTTTCCACGTTGAAGTCGGTCCTGTGCGGGTCACCGTTTTTTTATAGGCCAGTCAAGACCCAGCCTGGAACGTGGGGAGTAGTCACCCACCCATCACTTTGACTACTCCCACTAAGAGCCATCCCGGATCAGCTATACAGCAATACTAAAATAGCAAAGTGTCAAACAGCATTAGCTGCCACTGACACCTGAAAATACTGTCTCTTACTTCACCGAGGAACCTCGGTGACACATACCTTCTGTCAACGATGGACCCTTGCGCCTTCCTACAATATACACACACATTATATATACTGTACATATAGTACACACACATATATACATTTACTCAGTCATTCATATATATACAGGTACATTAGACAATTACACACACATATATCACATACATATGTACAGAATACAGTACAGTACATAAGTACATATATGTAAACACACACATATTACACTGGTACACACTTACCTTCTTAGCAGGTCTCCAGGGTAAACAGTCAGGATTGATGGGAGGTCATCTTCTCCTTAGCAGGTAGTGCAGCAGGCTCTCTTTCCCCCTTCCCCTGTCCCAACTGCTGCACATGGATTACATAACAGCAAAGGAGGACTATGCAGTGTGCCAGGACAGGGAAGAGAAGCAAAGTGGGGAAGGGAGCACTGGGGAGGCTTCTGATGGCAGCAGCACATTCTGCTGTAGTTTCTGAAAAACTGACCTCTCCTCAGCAGTGCAGCCCCTGAGGACATGTGCAGGCTGCTGCTAGAGGCATCTCCTCATGGTAGGATCGAGGCCTGGCTGGGGGGAGGGCGGAAGCCAGAACACAGCCTGCTGAGGAGAAGCAGTGAGGGGAGCTGGAAGGCGGACCCAAAGCCCCTGGCAAGTACTCTAGACAGAGCTGTTGTACTAATGGTAATAAGGGGGCAGGGCATTTCCTCTACAGCTGGGCCCCATAGCTGCTGCGTAGTCTGCCTCTATTAGAGGTATGCCACTGCAGACAAGGATAGAACTGTTCAATTAGGGGACGGCCTTTCTGTTCCGCATAATGTGGAATGCACACACCCGGTATCCATGTTTTGCGGATCCGCAATTTGCTGACTGCAAAACATCCAACGGTCGTGTTCATGAGCCCTTATAGTGATAAAATGCACAAACATACATGTGGCAGAATTTAGGCTACTTTGACACTTTCCGGCAAGGGAACAGCCTGCTGGATCCGTGCTAATCCTAGCCCACTGTGCCGCTGGAAGTCCACTTTTGCATGTTTGCAGTGCTGCGGCCGGACCTCCGGCCTGCACCCCTTATAGTGAATTAGACTGGAGCGGACTAAATCGCGCAGGGCAAAGGCATTTTTCAGAGTTCCGGTGACGTACCGGGCTCTCCATGGGGCTGACCCCTCAGAGCCGGTGACGTCACCGAACACACTGCTAGGCGGAAGTTACCGCCCGGCAGTGTGTTATTAAAAACAAAAGAGCCTGTACCCTGCGCGATCTAGCGCAGGGCACTGGAGCGCATCGGAGCATGAGATGCTCCGATGCTAGGCTCAGGGGGGCTGCCGGGGTGAAAATAAGGGTATGTCCGGGTTCAGCTCTGAACCCGGACAACCCCTTTAAGTCAGTCAGAAACAAGACAGATGCAGTGCAAACCAATCACTCATTGGACACATGTGGCACAGAAGACACTTATACATTGCTCACATGCCACTGATGCCTAGAACATATATAGAACACACCAATCACACACAGGAAACACGCAATGCACACACCAATACATGTATGCCTAACCCTATTAAGTGTAGCACACTTAACCTCTTCAGGACACATGACGTACCGGTACGTCATGTTGTCCTGGTACTTAAGGACACATGACGTACCGGTACGTCATGTATGGTTCCGCTCACCGCCCCCCGGCGGGCAGTGATCGGAACCCGGTGCCTGCTCAAATCATTGAGCAGGCACCTTGGCTAGATGCACCGGGGGGTCCTGTGACCCCCCCCCCATGTCGGTGATCGCAGCAAACCGCAGGTCAATTCAGACCTGCGGTTTGCTGCTCTTTCTGCAGTTTCTGATCCGCGGGGATCAGAAACTTTAAATTGCCCAAAATATATATTTTTCACCCCCCCCCCCTGCACCCCTGAATATTTTTATGCTGGCACGCCCGCCTCCTCTTGAATATTCATTGGTGTCCAGTGGGTATACCAGAGTGTCAGCACATTGCTGACACTCTGGTATAAACGGCTGACATCTGTGCGTACGGACCGCTGTATGGAAAAGGTTAACAGTCAGGGAGCTCCCTCCCTCTCCTATTGCTGTGCCTTTGCAGCCCCCATACAGGATGGGGTGACAGAGGGAGGGAGCTCCCCTCCTTCCCCTTCCCCGTCTGCTCAGTTGTGGCAGATGGGGGAAGGGTCCCATGGCAATAGGACACCTTCTCAGGCATCCTGCTGTCCATTGTGCTGAACAGATCTGTGCTAAAGGCATAGATCTGTTCAGACAAAGTGTAAGTAAAATACAGTACAATACACTATACAGTGTACTGTACTTTATTATACAGACATCAGACCCACTGGATCTTCAAGAACCAAGTGGGTCTGGGTATAAAAAAAATGGAAAAATGTGAAAATCAAAAAAACACATTTATCACTGATTAAAAATGAAAAAAATAAAATTCCCTACACATGTTTGATATCACCGCGTCCGTAACGACCTGATCTATAAAACGGCCATGTTACTTTACCCGAACGGTGAATGCCATAAAAATAAAAGATAAAACACTATGATGAAATTGAAATTTTGCCCACCTTACTTCCCAAAAAAGGTAATAAAAGTGATAAAAAAGTCGTATGTACGCCAAAATAGTACCAATCAAACCGTCACCTCATCCCGCAAAAAATAAGACCCTACCTAAGATAATCGCCTAAAAACTAAAAAACTATGGCTCTCAAAATATGGAGACACTAAAACTTGATTTTTTTGTTTTTGTTTCAAAAATGAAATAATTGTATAAAACGTAATAAATAAAAAAGTATACATATTAGGTATCGGCGCGTCCGTAATAACCTGCTCTATAAAAATATCACATGACCTAACCCCTCAGGTGAATACCGTACAAAAAAAAAAGGTGTAAAAAAACATTTTTTTTGTCACCTTACATCACAAATAGTCATTCAAAAAGTCATACACACCCCAAAATAGTGCCAATCAAACCGTCATCTCATGCCGCAAAAATCATACCCTACCCAAGATATTTGCCCAAAAACTGAAAAAACTATGGCTCTCAGACTATGGAGACACTGAAACATGATTTTTTTTTGTTTCAAAAATGAAATCATTGTGTAAAACTTACATAAATAAAAAAATTGTATACATATTAGGTATCGCCGCATCCGTGACAACCTGCTCTATAAAAATATTACATGATCTAACCTGTCAGATGAATGTTGAAAATAATAAAAAATAAAAACGGTGCCAAAACAGCTATTTCTTGTTACCTTGCCTCACAAAAAGTGTAATATAGAGCAACCAAAAATCATATGTACCCTAAACTAGTAGTTTCTAAAATGGGGTCACTTTTTTGGAGTTTCTACTCTAGGGGTGCATCAGGGGGGCTTCAAATGGGACATGGTGTCAAAAAAAACAGTCCAGCAAAATCTGCCTTCCAAAAACCATATGGCGCACCTTTCCCTCTATGCCCTACTGTGTGCCCATACAGTAGTTTACGACCACATATGGGGTGTTTCTGCAAACTACAGAATCAGGGCAATAAATAAAGCATTTTGTTTGGCTGTTAACCCTTGCTTTGTTACTGGAAAAAATGGATTAAAATGGAAAATTTGCCCAAAAAATCTAAATTCTGAAATGTTATCACCATTTGCCATTAACTCTTGTAGAACACCTAAAGGGTTAACGACGTTTGTAAAAATCAGTTTTGAATACCTTGAGGGGTGTAGTTTCTAGAATGGGGTCATTTTTGGGTGGTTTCTATTATGTAAGCCTCACAAAGTGACTTCAGACCTGAACAGGTCCCTAAAAAGTGGGTTTTTGAAAATTTCTGAAAAATTTCAAGATTTGCTTCTAAACTTCTAAGCCTTCTAACATCCCCCCAAAATAAAATATCATTCCCAAATTGATCCAAACATGAAGTAGACATATGGGGAATGTAAAGTAATAACTATTTTTGGAGGTATTACTATGTATAATAGAAGTAGAGAAATTAAAACTTGGAAATTTGCAATTTTTTACAAATTTTTGGTAAATTTGGTATTTTTTTTATAAATAAAAAATATTTTGTTTACTTCATTTTACCAGTGTCATAAAGTACAATATGTGTTGAAAAAACAATCTTAGAATGGCCTGGATAAGTCAAAGCGTTTTAAAGTTATCAGCACTTAAAGTGACACTGGTCAGATTTGCAAAAAATGGCCTGGTCCTTAAGGTGAAATATGGCTGTGTCCTAAAGGGGTTAAAGGGGTTGTCTCACTTCAACAAATGACTTTTATCATGTAGAGAAAGTTAATACAAGGCACTTACTAATGTATTGTGATTGTCCGTATTGGCTCTTTTCCATCACATTATACACAGCACGTATCCTTGGTTATTACCACCGTGTAATCCAGCAGTGGTGGTCGTGCTTGCACACTATAGGTAAAGTTGTAGGCCTATGTGCACTTTCAGCCTTCAGCTGTTTCACCTTTTCACATTCCCTATCCTTAAAGGTTTTCTTTGGGTGTAAAAAATGAAATAAAATAAAAATAAAAATAAAAAAATCTGGCCCAAAATATGTGTCAAACTAAAATAGAAATGCTCGCCTGTTATAGGGCCTGTGTCCACTTTTCTAGTTATCCTGTATCCACAACATCGGGGATAACTAAGTGATTCGTGGGGGTCTGAACGGTGGAGCCCCCACTGATCCTCCTTCTTGATTGAGTGGCAGGTCAAGCATATGCCCTGCCTCTCAATCCATTGTCAATGGGGTCGCCGCAGATGGCGGAGCACAGAGCTGGCTATTTCCAGTGGTCCCAAAGAGAATGAATGGAGCAGCAGTGCGTTTCTGTAGCCTGTCACACCATAAAAAGGGGGAATCAGTGGAGGTTGCAGAATCGGATCCCACTATTCATATAATTATGCCCCATGGTGTGGAGAGGATAACTTGAAAACTTGGACAACCCCTTTAAATCCTCCACCACTCTACCACCAGTATCTCTTTACATGGCAGCGGTGATGCCTGTAAATACAGAATATCATCACTGCCGCCATGTTAACCATACGTGTCTATACTGGAGAATGTGACGCACTGTGCAGAATTTTTCGGACATAAGTCCAATCCCCTTTGCAGGTCACAACCTTTAACAATGCCCAAGCAAAGGCGCTAGAGGAGCAACGTGAGCAAAGGGCACAAACAGAGGGTCATAACTGAAGCAGAGGCATTAGGGTCACCTGAGGCAGGGTAATAGTGGGGATCCTGGTGCAGGGGTAACTGGAGAAGAGGCAATATTAGGGGTGCATTTAAAGTGGGGGCCTCTGGAGCAGGGGCATTTATGGGGTGCACCTAAAACAGAGGCATTGGGGGGGGACCTAGGGTAGAGTCCCCCCAATGTCATTCTGAATTCTGCAGAGAGCAGCACACATACATAGATCTGTGTCTGCTATAAACAAATCCCCTATTTCCCCCTTAGGGCTGTTTCACACGAGTGAGTCCATTGCGGGAATCATGCTGTGTGTGAGTGTGATCCTTTGCTCTGGACTTGCAGGAGCGCACGGCATTATCATGATTTATAATGCTACGTGCCTCTGCTTGACCTTATTTCTACAGAATCATAGTGACATAAAGCGGTCAGTATGATTCTGTAGAAATAAGGTCAAGCAGAGGCACATAGCATTATAAATCACGATAATGCCGTGCGCTCCTGCAAGTCCAGAGCAAAGGATCACACTCACACACAGAGCGTGATTCCCGCAATGGACTCGCTCGTGTGAAACAGCCCTTACAGTCTCCTACAGCTCACTACTGTCACACACCTGAGAAATCAGCCCAGCACCGCAGAGGAGTCCTTCTCTCCAGCAGCCACAGTTTTCTGACAGCAGGGAGGGCAGAAGGATGGCCAGACATGTTCTCTCCTCCTTCACTGCCAGCAGCCCGGGGAAGTTTAGAAGATATTGTGGGGCCTCCTGTACAATTTACACCAGTAGGAGGCTGCATCACTGTGTGATACTGCCACCTAGTGGCTACAATAATTATCTCTCCTGAGAAAGGAGAAATAATTACTCCTCCATCTTATCTCCAGGTGCAGGAGACTGGGGGCCCACTGAGGAATCCCCCACCTCCCCAGTGGGCCAGTCCGAGCCTGGGCAGGAGTTAACTGCAGTAAAGTGATGTGTATAAACTAAGAAGTGGCATCTACTATTAGGCCTAGTGGCCAGTGCAAAATTTGCAGGTTTTTATATTTTGTTTAAATATATGGAATACATGGAAAATTAAAAACATTAAAAATTCTTTAAAAAATATGTTAAACATAAAAAAGTTATTTAAACAGCAGGTCATTTTCTGATGACACATTCCATTTAAGGATTCGTTCACATCACAGTTCAGCATTTCCGTTCTCCTGCCCTGTTTAGGGGCAGGAAAACGGAAAGGATGGATTTGGCACATAACTGAGCCGAACGGAGCCCACGGGCCCCATAGACTATAATGGGGTCCGTTAGGTTTCCGCTTAGAAGAAGATTTTGGAGCGGAGACAAAAGTTGTGCATGCAGGACTTTTGTCTCCGCTTCAAAAATCTTCTTCTGAGCGGAAACCTAACGGACCCCATAATAGTCTATTGGGCCCGTGAACTCCGTTTGGCTCAGTTATGTGCCGAATCCGTCCTTTCCATTTTCCTGCCCCTAAACAGGTTCTGCCCAACCTCTGCCCTGAAAAAGGTGAACAACGTCTTTAAGTCCTGTATGCTGCAAGGTCAGGCCGCATTGGATTGAGATCTGGGGATTTGGAGGACATGTCATCACCTTGAACTCCATCATGATCCTCCAACCATTCCTGAACAATATTTACAGTGAAGCAGGGTGTATTATCCTGCTGAAAAAGGCCATTACAATTAGGGAAACTGCTGCAATGAAGAGCGTACTTGATCTGTACAATATTTATGTTGGTAGTATGTGTCAAAATAATATCCACATGAATGAAATAACATCCACATAAATGGTGGGACCCAAGGTTTACCAGCAGAACATTGCCAGAGCACCCTATTGCCTCCATCAACGTGTCTTCTTCCCATCCTGGTGCCATCTTCCCCAGGTAGGCTTTGCACATATACTTGGCCATCCACATGATAATGTAATGGAAGAAATTATTTTATTTCTCCATAGTCCAGTTCTAATACACACATATATTGATTGCAGTCACTTTTGGTGGTGGGATGGGGTCAGCTTGGACTACACAGCAAGCGGTGATGACCTGTGTTTTATAATACCTTTCTATCATAACCACCATTAACATTCCAGTAATGTGTGCTACAGTAGCTACAATGAGATCACAGAGGCTAGTCTTCTTTCTCCATGGACACATCAATGAGCGTCCATGACCCTGACCACATCTCAAAGGTTATCCTTCCATGGACCACTTTGGGTAGATACTAACTACTGCATATCGGAAAAGACTTGCCCTGACGGAGATGTTCTGATCCAGTCGTCTAGCCTTTACAATTTGGCACTTGGCAAGTATCTGAAATCCTTGCACTTGCACATTTTTCCTGCTTTCCACATATTACCTTAAAAGAAAGATGGTGCTGCGTTTTGGATGCAGCTAAAAACATATAAAAAAAAACTGTGTAGTTTTTGCAACACCATATCTGTGTTGGGGCTGTGTGAATCACATTAATGTAACTCAATTTTTAATTAATGTAGTTCAGTTTTGCTGTGTGTGGTTTACTTTTTCTTTTCCTTAGCTGGAAGGAAACGCAGCATAAACGCAGATATGTTGCTGCAAAAACTGCACTTTTTTTTTAGCCGTATTCAAAATGCAACATCATGTGGCGGCATTAGAAATGACAGTCCACTTTCTGCCTAATATTTGCCACCCCTTGTGCCGCAGTTGCAACATGGCCATGCTGTGGTCGAGTACCGCACAGCCGTATGAGCTGCAGCGAGTTCCAATTACCATATTTTTTACCCTATAAGACTCACTTTTTCCCCCCCCAAAGTAAAGGGGTGTGAGTGTTAGTGCATTTTATGGGACGTTATAGACGCGCTCATTAGTACAGTAGGACCGGGGAGGGGCCCCAGACAATGGGGGCATATCGCTAGTATACAGTACAGACCAAAAGTTTGGACACACCTCTTCAGGTGACTACCTCTTGAAGCTCATCAAGAGAATGCCAAGAGTGTGCAAAGCAGTAAACAAAGCAAAAGGTGGCTACTTTGAAGAACCTAGAATATGACATATTTTCTGTTGTTTCACACTTTTTTGTTATGTATATAATTCCACATGTGTTAATTCATAGTTTTGATGCCTTCAGTGTGAATCTACAATTTTCATAGTCATGAAAATAAAGAAAACTCTTTGAATGAGAAGGTGTGTCCAAACTTTTGGTCTGTACTGTATGTCCCCACGTCTGGGACCTGCACCTACACCGAGAACAGAGCCCTCAAAGTGGTGGAGGGTGAGCCAATGCTCAGCTATTTTCGGTGGCCCTATAGAAATTAATGGGAGCTGCTGTGGCCTCGCAAGGGCGGTGTGCTCCTATTCACTTCTACGGGAAGAGCGCTTGGTAGTGGCCGGACCCGGGGCCTCCAGCCACCACCTTCCCTGCTCCGTTCTCGATATCCTAACGATATGCCCCCTTTTTCTCAGATGGTTATACCCATTTAATACCCTCTCTCCTTTTATGATCCACAGTTGATTTTCACTTACAACACTGCATCAAAAGGCCTGAACGTGTGGCAGCACCCTGAAGGTGCGGCACACATCGCTGCTGTGCTGTGTTCTGGATGCGGCAAAAAAACCGCACACAGTTTTTGCAACAACACATCTGTGTTTATTGTACGTTTTCTTCCAACAAAAACATATAGCAAAACGGAATTACATTCATTTCAGAATAGAGTTACATCAATTCTCTTGTGCGTTTTCACTTGCTGGAAGAAAACTTGCCATAACCACAAGTATGTTGCTGCTAAAACCGCACGCGGTAAATTGCCGTGTACAAAAAAACGCAGCACAGCCGCAACATGTGCCAGCACCCTGAGGTATCTGAAAGGTGTCATTACATTCAGTTGAGCAAGCCCTATAAGGCATTGTGCCTGGTTCAAAGGGGCTATGCCAGGATTAATGTATACAAAATAAATAAAAAATTCTAATAAAACATGACAATCTGTTTCTAGCATAGCTACAACCAGCCTTGTACCTCACATGGATCCAGAGAGCTCATCAATCATTGCTACAATTGCTCTGCTACATTTGTTTCCAGCTGGCAACTCAGTGGGAGTGTCCTTTCTGCTGCAGCTCTCTCCCTGTGAGGCCTCTTTAACACAGGCGTTGCGGGAAAATGTGCAGGTGCATTGCGGGAACACGCGTGATTTTTCAGCGCGAGTGCAAAACATTGTAAGTTCGGGCTTGGGATCGGTGTTCTGTAGATTGTATTATTTTCCCTTATAACATGGTTAAAAATTTTTTTTTTAAATGTAACTCACCTTAGTCCACTTGATCGCGCAGTCGGCATCTCCTTCTGTCTTGATCTTAGCTGTGTGCAGTAACAGGACCTGTGGTGACGTCACTCCGGTCATCACATGATCTTTTACCATGGTGATGGATTATGTGATGACCGGAGTGACGTCACCACAGGTCCTGTTACTGCACACAGCTAAGATGAAGACAGAAGGAGATGCCGGCTTTGCGATCAAGTGGACTAAGGTGAGTTAAATTTTATTTTTTATTTTTTAACCCCTCCAGCGCTATTGTACGATGCATTCTGTATTCAGAATGCTATTATTTTCCCTTATAACAATGTTATAAGGGAAAATAATAATGATCGGGTCTCCATCTCGATCGTCTCCTAGCAACCGTGCGTGCAAATCGCACCGCATCCGCACTTGCTTGCGATTTTTACGCAACCCCATTCATTTCTATGGGGCCTGCGTTACGTGAAAAACGCACAATATAGAGCATGCTGAGATTTTCACGCAACGCACAAGTGATGCGTGAAAATCACCGCTCATGTGAACAGCCCCATAGAAATGAATGGGTCGGTATTCAGTGCGGTTGCAATGCATTCAACTCATGCATCGCATCCGCGCGGAATACTCGCCCGTGTGAAAGGGGCCTAACTGTCACAGATTCTCACAGTAGATATGGCTGGTGGCAGTTAAAGGAAGGAACTAAGTATGTGCGCTGAACTCAGCAATGATACTGAGGTGGACAGAGCAATAAGAAAAGGAACAAACAGCAGGTGGTGCTATACAGATACATTTTCTTGAATAGCTCACTGGCTATACTACATGTTTAACTACCGTACATGCAATTAAAAAAGTATTCAGACCCAGGTGCTGTTTTGAAAAATGGAGAATATTTTTCGTGGGACATCCCCTTTAACTATGGATGTCCTATCAATATCAGCTCGGTGGAGGTCTGACTCCTAGCACCTAGACTGATCTATTTTCACCAGGCACAGGAACAACTTAGCTCCATACACAGAAGCCTTGCTTGGTTCCAGCGCCACAACTGTTGAGAACAAACATGGATCATCCATAGGTGAATCCTGGAAAACACCTTTAAAAAAAGTTAATTCCTAGAGGTAGTAATGTATTTTGCTAATTATATCTACTTTCTTCTTGGTACAGCTGATGTGAACATGTTTATTGCAAACGATAACTTAAAGGGGTTGTCATCTCACTAGAATATGCCACCAATGTCAGATAGATGCAGGTCCCTCCTCTGGGACCCACTCCTGTCTCCAGAATGGACCCCCGAAGTAAAGGCAAGTGCGGCCATTCTCCATTCACTTCCATGGGCTATAGGGGGTGCAGAGGTAGCAGTCGCTACCGGGCCCAGGAGCCTGAGGGGGCCCAAAGACCCTTGTGCCACATAAGACACTGGCATTATAGAAAGTGCATACTGGTCAATTTACACCTCTGGCTGGAGGGAAGGGGTTAGGTCAAGAATTTAGATTGAGGGGGTGTCCTTTCAATGTTTGCCTCAGGCAGCAGGAAGGCTATGTGCTCCCCTGCCTCTTGCCAACAAGGGAAGGGGGGCCCAAGCTGAACTCTTGCACCAGGGCCCATGAGCCTTTAGCTATGGGAGTTCTGAAAATAGCCGAGCACTGGAAGTCTCATCGTAGTGAATAGAGAGGTGGCCGTGCATGCGCAGTGCACTCTCCATACACTTCTATCGGCTATTATTGGAACTCCCATGGAAATGAATGGAGAGCACGCTGCTCATACGTGGTGCACTGTCCTTCACTTTGGGGGCCCCATTCTGGAGATAGGAGTGGCTCCCAGAGGTGGGACCTGCACCTATCTGACACTGGTATCCCAGATAACACAACCCCTTTAAATCTCAAGCTTTTGGTTATACATGCGTGGATAAAGTAACGTAACGGGCAGGAATACAAAGCTGTCTGTGCCCCAACTTTCAGTACATGCTCCAAAGATGTGTGTGAGATAAAAGTGCAAATGCCAAGAGAATGTGTCACGGTTGTCACTTCCATTTCTTTCTGTGCTTCGCGTCCTGCATTGAAAGCAGCTCAATAACATCTGCTCTTTTCTATTCAGCTCAGGCAGCGATTGCTGGGCCCTTTTAAAACATGAATAGCAGAGGCAGCATTGTGCAGCTTTATCCATGTTGCATCAGTCTCCTCCTTCTTTCATGTAGTTACTTCGGACGGGGTGTCCTAGACGAGACGCTGTGTCAGTGCGCTGCGGGAAAGACTGATTTATCTGAAATCCTCTGCTCTTCACTTAATCAATGCTCCGGGGGGTTATGTGCTTGTGAAAAAAACCAAAGGGGAGTCCCTATGGGTCTACACTATGGACGGAGGGGGGCTCGTTGTGCCCATTACCTCCAGAATACGGGAATGGAACGCGTACAGAGCTGCGGAGGTAGGGCTCTGTGCACACAGCGTCTGAGCCATCCTTCAGGGGTATATGCACTGGAAAAACAACAGAACCCACATGGAAGTCATTAGTTTTTTCTGCGGATCTGTATTTTGCAGACCGCTAAATACATACGGTTGTGTGCATGAGCCCTTAGGCTACTTTCACACATCCAGTGTGAAACTCTGGCATGGCTGTTCTGGAAGACAATCGGAGAATTGCCCGGACACAAACCGCAGCATGCAGTGGTTTCTGTCCGGTTCTCCACTTGTCTGCCAGAATGTGTACGGATTTCCGACGGACCCTATTATACTTAATGGGGCCAGCGGACATTCCATCCGCATCTGGTAGTACCGGATAGGGAGAATTATGCCAGGCTGTTCTCTGCCAGAACAACCTGCCCGACTTCAAATCGGAGGTGTGAAAGTAGCCTTATACTGGCACGTGCCACCTATAAGGTACCTCTGTAAAAAGAAAAAAAACGTATACTGCACGGCATGCGGTTTTTACAATTGCCCTTTCTATAGGGAAGTGCAGTCTGCACTTTGTATACTGTTCAAAAAAGTATGCTGAATTGCTGATGCATGTCGGGTGAATGGAAGCCTATGACTACATAAAGGGGTTTTCTGGGACTAAAGGGCCCTTTACACAGGCTGAGTATCTGGCGGTGTAAAAGTGCCGAAACGCTTGTTCATCGGGTAATAGATCATTTGTGTGGACACAAAAATCATTGTTTGCCGGCAACAGATCGTACTGTCTAAACAGCGCTGCTGCTGGCAAATGAGTCTGTATGGGGACGAGCGATGGCATTAGTGATCACTCCTCCCCATACCGAGGAGGCGATCTCCGCATGTAACAGCAGCTTTCTCCTCCACTGCTTCCTTCCAATCGCCTGCTGTATGGCCCTGTGTAAAGGGACCTCTAGATATTGATGGCCTATACCAGGGATCAGTAACCTCCGGCACTCCAGCTGCTGTAAAACTACGACTCCCAGCATGCACACTTGCTTAGTTATTCTTATCACTCTCATAGAAGTGAAAGGAGGATTCTGGGAGTTGAAGTTTCAGAACAGCTGGCGTGCCGCAGGTTGCTGATCCCTGGACTATACTCAGGATAGATCATCAATGTCAGATCGGTGGGGGGCCGACACCTTGAACATCCAACCATCAGTTGTTTTGGGCAGCTGCCACTCACTATACAGTGGAAAGGAGCCGGAAATAGAAGGTTCCATCCAATGTGTAGTAGCTGTGCAGGGTATTGCAGCTCAGCACCCACTCTAGTGAATGGAAGCTGCAGTACCCCAGTACCAGAGGGTGCACCATGGATGGAGCTTTCTGTCAACTGTATAGTTTATAGCCCCGGCAGCTGCCCAAAATAGCTGATGGGTGGAGGCGCGGGGTGTCGGACACCCACCGATCTGATAATTTAATAACCTATCCCAAGGACAGGTCATTGATATCTAAGAAAACCCCTTGAACATATACATTGGGAATTTATAGCAGCATATATGCTAAACTAAGGTGGAGATTTATCAAGACCGACGGGTGCTGCTCTGGTCTTGATATCCACTGCAATGCCAGAGAATATGCCTAAATTAGGGTGGCACAGGCCTCATAATATATCAGGCGAAAACTGAAACAGCAACCCCCTCCAATGCCAATTTCTTAACCTAACCCCTTTGCCACAATGAAAGTGCTCATTGCCCATGGCCCTTCCGCTGCCCCCCTCTTGCCCCTACCTGGCGCTGCCTGAGGCGATCGCCTCACCTGGCCTCATTGGTGGTGCACCCCTCCTCAGATCTGGGGAAAGAGAACAAAAAGGGGTATTCCAGGAAATAACTGTTACCCCCTTTTGACTAGATACAGCATAACCAACTGGTCAGTGGAGATCTGACTGCTGGGACCCCCAACGATCATGAGAAACTGAGTCTCGTACCCCTGTCGTGATGGAGCAGCAGTTTGAGCATGCACCCTGCTGCTCCATTCATTCTCTATGGGACTGCTGGGGATAGCGGAGCACTGTGAACCTGGCACTAAGGGGCGGGGGTACACTACCATACTGATTGCAGGACATGTATGTTGTTGCTGTTCAGCTGCACATTAACTTACCTTAGGCACTCCATCTTTTCAGGAACTACAACTCTCAAAATGCTTCATTCACTTCTATAGGAGTTAAAAAGAACAGCAGTCTACGCGTTTCAAACGACAACGTTCTTATTCATGACATGTATGTGTGTCCTAAATATGTGGCGATAATTTACTTCCAATACTGACAAGTGGCTCATAATGGTCTGCAAACTGGATGTAATATTATCACCGTCTATCAGAATATACCTATATGTCACACTACATATAACATATAATGTGCCGTGCCAATATATGTATATAAAAACTATACATGCCATTATTATATACATACTGTACATAATATAATGTGCTGTGATATTTATACACTGTATATATCATGTAATGTGATCATATATACATTTATATACACTGTATATAACAGTGCAGTGATATGTATCGACACACTATATAATGTTATGTGCCATGATGATATATATACAATGCATGCAGAAAGTCTTCAGACCCCTTCACTTTTATCACATTTTGTTATTTTGAGGCTAATAATAAAAAAAATCAAGTTTTCCCCCATTATTCTGCACTCTACCCTATAATGAGAAAGTGAGAACAGATTTTTAGAAACTTTTGCAAAAAGGAAAAACAAAGATTTTGCATGGACATAAGAATTCAGACCCTTTGCTATGACATTTGACATTTATCTCCGGGGCATCCCATTTCTCTTGATCATCTTTCAGATGTTTCTCCACCTTCATTGGGGTCTACCTGTGGTAAATTCAGTTAATTGGACATGATTTGAAAAAGACACATCCCTGTCTACATAATTCCTACATGGAAGACATTTGTAAAAACCAGGACTCTACCTAGATCTGGCTGCCCCACCAAACAATGTAATCGGGGGAAAACGCCTTGGTAAGAGAGGTGACCAAGATGGGAGAAACTTTCAGAATATCAACCATCACTGCAAGACTCCAATAATCTGGGAATCATTGATCCCTACAGTGAAGCATGGTGGTGGCAACATCATGCTGTGGGGGTGTTTTTCAGCGGCTGGGACAGGGAGACTGGTCAGGGATGATGGAAAGATGTATGTGCAGAGATGAAAACCTGATACAGAGTGCTCTGAACCTCAGACTAAGCTGAAGATTCACCTTCTAACGAGACAATGAAGGGCATTACACTACTATTGTGGCATAAAGAAGTCACAAATTATGGAGCATGCCATGTTTGCAACATTTTGATTATTCTTATCACTTTTCTAAAGTGGCAAGGAAAAGGGGGCTGGGCTTCACAAGGGCCGTGACTTTGTGCACGCCGTTGGATTTAATACAACATGCCAAAATTTAGGCCATTATATATAGGTGAAGTCTATGCTAGAATTTAATTTCTGGCCCACAGATTGCCAGAGATGCGACTAATTTATTAAAAGGAGTTGTCCGGGTCGTGAGGGATTAGCTCTATCTCCGGGGTCTCTGTCACAATATTCTCGCTGACAACCGTGTTGAAAGTCTAAACAGTGCATTTTTGATATCAGCACCAGCAAACACGATACAAAATGAAAACCTGCCCGTCTGGGCTCTACCTAAACATATCACATGATCCCTGACTCACCTATACAGAGCGCTGTTCACACATGGAACATAAATGCGGCTTTCTCCAGCCATACAGTTCAGCAGCTTCTGGACTGTGACCCTTCAACATATTCTGGGGGATTGTTGCCCGGTAGTCCTCCCGAATCTGGCCTCATGAGTCATGACCCTTGTTCCCAGGCGCCAAGGCATCCCCCAAAGTTCGCCCTAGCCCCGTGGCCCCTCAGCCTTGCTCTGCTGAGACCACACTGACAGAGCCTCAACGGGCCTCTGTCTGTACATTCCCCACTAACTGACACCCTGAGAGGATCTTTATCCCAGTCTGATTATCTCAGACCTTGCCTGCGATCCTCTCTGGTCCAAGGGAACACCCGTGCTGGAGGGGTGTGGATTGGCAGATCCCACTTCCAATCCAACTAAAATCCGGCCCAGACTACACCAAGAACCTTGTCTCAGCAACCTACATGTTGCTGAGACTATTACCTCCCGTATTTTAGCTATCCCACCCAGCTGAGGTATCCGAGTGGGATATACACCTCTTCCCGCACTGTCCACCTTATCACAGGGTTCAGAGCTGAACCCGGACATATCCCCTTCTTCACCACTCTGGCCCCCCTGACATCAGCATCGGAGCTTTCATGCTCTCCTTTGCCCTGAGCTAAATCGCACAGGGCAAAGGCATTTTCTGGAGATACGGTAAGGTACCAGGCTCTCCATAAGGACTGCTAGGCAGAGGCTTCTGCCCAGCAGTGAGCCCGGTGGCGTCACCGAGAGCACCGCTGGTCAGAAGCCTCTGCCTAGCAGTGTAAAAACATAAACAAAGGAGCCCGCGATACAGCGCTGGGTAAGGGAGAGCATCGGATCATGAGATGCTCATGTCAGAGGGGCTGAGAGTGGGAAGAAGGGGATATGTCTGGGCTCAGCTCACAACCCCTTTAAGAGGCATCTGCCTGTTAATACATTAGACAGCTCTCACTCTGGTGCACAGGGATCAAGACAGACGTATTTGAACACTAGTCTTGATAAATGTCCCTCAATGACCCTAAACCACAAACAGGGCAACACAGGAGTGGCTTAGGGACAACTCTGAATGTCCTTGAGTGGCCCAGACACACCTAATCAAACATCTCTGGAGAGACCTTTAAATGGCTGTCCACCAAAGTCTTCTTCCAACCTGACTACTTGAGAGGATCTGCAGAGAAGAATGGCAGAAGATCCCCAAATCCAGATGTGCAAACCTTGTGGTATCATCCCCAAGAAGACTGGAGGCTGAAATCACTGCCAAAGGTGCCTCAACTAATCCTGAGTCAAGGGTGTGAATACTAATGTCAATGAAATTTTAGTTTTTAATTTCCAATAAATTGGGAAAGATTTCTCACATTCTGCTGTCAGTATGGAGTGCAGGAGGACGGGGAAAAGCGGAATTTGTTCTATTTTAGCATAAGGCTAAAACCTAAAATGTGAAAAAGAGTATATACAATGTATATAATATAGTCCTGTGATATTATATGTATATATACATTGTATATGTGCCATGATAATATATCTAGTGCTAATGTCCAATGTGCTGAGTATATTCATTTGCACACACTGTATATAAGTGCCTGTGTATGTATATACATGATATGTACACACACCTTGTCTATGTTAT
This sequence comes from Bufo gargarizans, assembly GCF_014858855.1. Classification (NCBI taxonomy): domain Eukaryota; kingdom Metazoa; phylum Chordata; class Amphibia; order Anura; family Bufonidae; genus Bufo; species Bufo gargarizans. The sequence continues at coordinate 676,847,697 of NC_058080.1, read as the reverse complement.
GTGCCATGATTTTATATATATATACATATATATATATATATATATACAGACGTGGACAAAATTGTTGGTACCCTTTGGTCAATGAAAGAAAAAGTCACAATGGTCACAGAAATAACTTTAATCTGACAAAAGTAATAATAAATTAAAATTCTATAAATGTTAACCAATGAAAGTCAGACATTGTTTTTCAACCATGCTTCAACAGAATTATGTAAAAAAATAAACTCATGAAACAGGCATGGACAAAAATGATGGTACCCCTAACTTAATATTTTGTTGCGCAACCTTTTGAGGCAATCACTGCAATCAAACGCTTCCTGTAACTGTCAATGAGACATCTGCACCTCTCAGCAGGTATTTTGGCCCACTCCTCATGAGCAAACTGCTCCAGTTGTGTCCGGTTTGAAGGGTGCCTTTTCCAGACTGCATGTTTCAGCTCCTTCCAAAGATGCTCAATAGGATTGAGGTCAGGGCTCATAGAAGGCCACTTTAGAATAGTCCAATTTTTTCCTCTTAGCCATTCTTGGGTGTTTTTAGCGGTGTGTTTTGGGTCATTGTCCTGTTGCAAGACCCATGACCTGCGACTGAGACCAAGCTTTCTGACACTGGCTAGTACATTTCTCTCTAGAATTCCTTGATAGTCTTGAGATTTCATTGTACCCTGCACAGATTCAAGACACCCTGTGCCAGACGCAGCAAAGCAGCCCCAGAACATAACAGAGCCTCCTCCATGTTTCACAGTAGGGACAGTGTTCTTTTCTTGATATGCTTCATTTTTTCGTCTGTGAACATACAGCTGATGTGCCTTGGCAAAAACTTCGATTTTTGTCTCATCTGTCCACAGGACATTCTCCCAGAAGCTTTGTGGCTTGTCAACATGTAGTTTGGCATATTCCAGTCTTGCTTTTTTATGATTCGTTTTCAACAATGGTGTCCTCCTTGGTCGTCTCCCATGTAGTCCACTTTGGCTCAAACAACGACGGATGGTGCGATCTGACACTGATGTTCCTTGAGCATGAAGTTCACCTTGAATCTCTTTAGAAGTCTTTCTAGGCTCTTTTGTTACCATTCGGATTATCCGTCTCTTAGATTTGTCATCAATTTTCCTCCTGCGGCCACGTCCAGGGAGGTTGGCTACAGTCCCATGGATCTTAAACTTATGAATAATATGTGCAACTGTACTCACAGGAACATCTAGTTGCTTGGAGATGGTCTTATAGCCTTTACCTTTAACATGCTTGTCTATAATTTTCTTTCTGATCTCTTGAGACAGCTCTTTCCTTTGCTTCCTCTGGTCCATGTCGAGTGTGGTACACACCATATCACCAAACAACACAGTGATTACCTGGAGCCATATATATAGGCCCAATGGCTGATTACAAGGTTGTAGACACCTGTGATGCTAATTAGTGGACACACCTTGAATTAACATGTCCCTTTGGTCACATTATGTTCTGTGTTTTCTAGGGGTACCATCATTTTTGTCCATGCCTGTTTCATGAGTTTATTTTTTTACATAATTCTGTTGAAGCATGGTTGAAAAACAATGTCTGACTTTCATTGGTTAACATTTATAGAATTTTAATTTATTATTACTTTTGTCAGATTAAAGTTATTTCTGTGACCATTGTGACTTTTTCTTTCATTGACCAAAGGGTACCAACAATTTTGTCCACGTCTGTATATACACACACACACACATACACCCTTATGTGCTATGATTATATACAGTGTATATGTTATGTGCCATTACAGGCATGTCCAAACTGCGGCCCTCCAGCTGCTGCTAAACTACAACTCCCAGCATGCCTGGATAGCTTACAGCTATTAGGGCATGCTGGGAATTGTAGTTTAGCAACAGCTGGAGGGCCGCAGTTTGGACATGCCTGCATTACATTATTTATACACACACACTGTATATAACATTATGTGCAGCCAGTGAAGTGTGAACAGATCCTCCTCTCAGGCCGCTGCCAGGTTACTGCTCCGGCTCACCAGACTGCACACAAAGTACATATCCCCTCCCATTCTGTAACTTGAGCTTGCCTCTGATTGGTCGGTAGAGTTCTCTGCCCTTCTTCTGATAGGCTGATGTAGTTCTCAACCCTGGCTCTGATTGGCTGTGACTCCCTTCCAAACAGACTTCTCTTCCCACCCAGACCCCGGCCGGTAGAGGAGGGTGGGCGCGCCATGTTCACAACATGGGCGGGAGAGCTTGTCAATCAATTAACCCGTTCAGGAAAGCCTTTCTCACCAGCTCTCGGTGTCATAAACGTAACATGCTAAATCATTAGCCCCCAGGGGACTACGTCCTGTGCCTCTCAAGGAGCATTATGTCACACATGCTGGGAGTTGTAGTCTCACCACAACTGAGAGTGTCACAGATCACTGTGGAATCCTACCCCTCTCTGCAGGATTCTGCTAATCCGGTTAATTGTGTGAGCAGGTTGAAGCAGCAGGGGTATCGATCGTGTCATGTGCCCCATCTGACAGCACAGAGACAGCGCCATATAGCCTGACAGTGTCCGTATAGCCTGCCCCACTATATATCCTGATTATATCCACTATACATCCTGATTACTGTGTATATCCACTATATATCCTGATTATATACACTGTACATCCTGATTATATACACAATACATCCTAATTATACTGTATATCCACGATATATCCTGATTATATACACTGTACATCCTGATTATATACACAATACATCCTAATTATACTGTATATCCACGATATATCCTGATTATATCTACTATATATACACTATATATCCTGAATATCAGACACCACCATATGACTGGTAATTTACAGCTCATCTATACTACATGATTACAAACACTATATATCCTGAATATCAGATCCCGCCATATGACTGGTAATTATCATCTCATCTATACTACATGATTACATGTACTATATGCAGCGGGCGCCTCCCCCAGTGCCCTTTAAGAGTACTAGTACTTGTTTTGTGGCACCAGTTGCAATAAAGCAACAAGGGCACAGGGCCCCTTTTTGTGATACTCTGGATGGTACCCAGGTGTAGGAATGCCAGAGTGGTGTAGGGTGGCCTAAATGTCCCTTAATGTTGGTACACGTGTCACGGTGCTCCTACCTGGATACCAGGCGTTGGCCCCGAAGCAATGAAAGGGGGGTTGTTGATGAAGGGGATGATGAAGTAAATAGGGTCCAGACCTTGTGATGAAGTTCAATAACAGCTTTACTTTGCATAAATGTTTTTCCAACAGTTTCAGGCGTTGTCTTGGTCCCCAGTAGGCTTTAGCATTAACTCTGGCAGGCAAACAAACCCAACTCTGCTACATCTGTTGCTTTCTGGCTTTGCTGTGCTGACAGGCTGACTGAATAACTTCTCTTTTTGTAGTGTGACTCTAGCTTAATCCTGGGAACTCTGCTCCTGGCTCCAGAGGCTCCAAGCTGTAGCCTCATCTTCTAGCAGAGCTGAAGGTGCTCTAGCTGGCCTAGACATAGTACTTCCAACAGGGATGTGCACCTGCTGCACACCTAACCCCTAGCAGGGGGTAAGCTGAACCTTTAGCCTCTAGCAATGAAAATTGCGCTTTGATTGGAACAGGACGCACCCCTCCGTTCACAGTGTAGTGACGATGCTGGGTCCTGCAGTTCTGCTATAATTGAGTTTAGTGGGAAATGAGCTTCAGTAACCCAGCACAGCCACTACACTGTGAACGGAGGGGTGCGTCCTGTTCCAATCAAAGTACGATTTCCAGTGCCAGAGGCTGCAGGGAACAGCTGATCGGAGGAGGTTCAGGGTGCTAAACCTTTACCAATCAGATATAATGACCCATCCTGAGGATCAGTCATCAATATCGGGAGTCTAAAAAAAACCAAGGTAAGATATATATCCCAAACCATACAAGCAGGCTGCACTCACAATGCACTTGGGGCCATCACTCACCATACCGTCATCTCTAGCCAAAAAAGGTGAATGGACCCAGGAAAGGAAATATTTCTCCATAGATATTAGACAAGTAGGCCAAACATTTACATATTGTGTCATTCACTTCGTATTAGAATGTCTGGAGAGTGGCTTCTCTATGCTAAAGTATATATTATTTATAGGAGTCCATGGAAGATGTATACAATAGGTGCAACACGTACAGTCCCGGTGACTGGATGTGACCCAAGCCTAATACTGTATTCACTGTGCCAGCATTTCGGCAATGCCCCACTGGTCGCTGATAATTGTCAGTGGAGCCCTCTTATATAATCTCCTGCACAAGTCAGCAACCTCTGGCACACCAACTGCTCTCAAACTACAACCCCCAGCATGCTCCCTTCACTTTTATGATCATTCCGAGAACAATAATATTCTTTATTTATATAGCGCAACCATATTCCGCAGCGCTGTACAATTCAGTGGGTCCATGTACGAAACAAAAGACATCACAAAGTTACCGGCTAATGTACAACTGAAACGCTAAGGCCTCATGCACACGAACGGATTTTCTTTCTGTGTCCGGACTGTATACGGAATCATTCATTTCAATGGGCCTGCAAAAAAAAAGGAAGTGCATTCCGTTTCCGTATGTCCGTTCCGCAAAAGAATAGAACATGTCCTATAGTTGTCTGCATTACAGACAAGGATAGGACTGTTCTATTAGGGGCCGGCTGTTCCGTTCCACGAAATACAGAATGTACACGGACGTCATCAGTATTTTTTGTGGATCCGTGTTTTGCAGATCGCAAAATACATACGGTTGTGTGCATGAGCCCTTATACTGTATTCACTGTGTCAGCATTTCTGCAATACCCCACTGGTCGCTGATAATTGTCAGTGGTGCCCTCTTACCCTGGGTTCACACCTCAGCGTTCTGAAAGGAGCGCTCTGTATGCGCGATTGTACGGGCGTTTGCAATCGCGCATACAGAGACAAGCGAACGCCCATTGTCGCGCGTTCCCGAAAGTCTATGTACGGGAACGCGCGACAAAACGCCCCAAAGAAGCTCAAGAACTTATTTATGCGTTGGGCGTTTTTCAGCGCGTTCTAACACGCTGTAAAACGCGAAAATGTGAACCAGTCCCATAGGGAAGCATTGGTTTGCATCGGTTATGCGTTTTACAGCGCGTTCGAACGCACTGTAAAACGCGCAAGTGTGAACTTAGGGTTATAGTGCACAGGTCAGAAACCTCCGGCACTCCAGCTGCTGTCAAACTACAACTCCTAGCGTACTCCATTCACCTCTATGATCGTTCCGAGAACAGCCAAGTGAGTGTGCCTACTGGGAGTCGTAGTTGGAGCACAACTGGTGTGCTGGAGATTGCCGATTTAGTAAAATCTTTGCGAAAAGCGGTAATATATGGTTACGGTATCCGCTCTATCTCCAGTGCTGGTACAGTCTCCTATCCCCGTGTCTAAATTCTCCGTGCATTTCTAGACACCCTCTATAGTGCTAGTGACAGGGCTGTGACACCCACCACTCATGCTGCACCTTCCAGCAGCCCAGCCAGAGAAGGAGAGGGGTATTTACTGCAAGTGTACACAAACTATGCCAGGGTTAAAGAAAGGGTGAGACAGGGTCATGGCCAGCTATGTGACCTCTCCCTTCTAGTGTCCCCCACCCCCCAGGCATCTCCTCTTTTGTGCCCACCCATTGAGACATTATGCACCCTGGCATATGGTCAGAGCTAACAGTTGGGCAGCAGCAGCCTGGAGCATGCAGGTAAGAGAAGCTGGTGAGCTGCAGACATCCTCTCACAGAAGGGGACTATAATGTTACTATGTGCAGGAAAAAAAAGCATGTTTTAAAAAGGGGAAATAGAGGAAAGGGAAGAGACAGATAGAGGAGAAATGTGACGCCTGAGGAAGTGAGAGTAGCAGAGACAGAGAGAGACTGCCTCCTGAGAGGAGGGGAAACCAGAGACAGAGGGGGAGGGGAGTGTGTGTGCTGCTGGAAGCAGTACAGGGGAGGAGAGACACAGAGAGAGTGCTGCCGTGTGTGTCTGTGTGCAGGGTGCGGCTCTAGAGTGCGACACTGTACCCCCCAAATAGCACCCTAGTCACCCCCCCACTCACCTCCAAGGATCCCAGCACTGATAATCTCCCTCCCCAGACCCTCCCTTGGAGCTTTGTGGCCCCCCACCTCACTCCACACTTCTCATCTCTCCCCCTCCCCAGCACTTTTAATCCCTCTTTTAAGATTTTTTTTTTTTTTTTTTTGTTTAATTATTTAATTGCTCCTCCTCGTCCAGGAAAAGAAAGGACCTGCCTGAGCAGAGGGGAAACTTCATCTGCTATTTGGTCTGGAAGTTCTGCATTTCTTTCTTGTGTGGATGATTTTTGAGCCGGAATTTCATCTGGATTGTATTTCTGGGGACAAAAGGTGCTGAGAAGGATTTTAAAAGGCAAAAGTCTAAACTTCTATTGGATTTGTTTTTAGAAAAAAAAAAATATATATATATATACGTTTTTAAAAGGAAGAAGAAGAGATCCAGTCAGAACAGGAGGAGGTAGGTGCTGCCACTTGTTTGTAGGTGATACATTGTTACTTTGTTTTATAAACAGAATGTGTATATTTGTAAATAATCTAGGAATCTTTCCCCTGTAGCAGCAGATACTTCCAGGCTTGGGGTGGCACAAGGTATGTTGCTTCTGTTTTAAATGCCATAGTTATAATTTTGATGAAGCCTCATGCCTCCCTCCCCCTTCCTGTTGAGAGCCCCACTTCTAACATCAATCATGCCTCCCTCAGATTTTTAGAAATGAAGTGTCACCACTTTAATGGCGGATATTTTTTCCCTTTACACAACACAAGGTTGAAGTTTATAACCTGGCCAGCAGTAATGTGCCTTGTGCAAGTTACCTCTGTTACAATTACCTTACTGTTTCTTTGTGTTATTACAGTCCACATGGTTCTGCTAGAAATTTGGGTTGCAGGAGCAATGGCTTAGGGGCACAATGGAGTGGAGAAGGGATGCAGTTGTAGTCCAGTTTTTATGATCTGGTTGTGTTTCCACTGCAGAACAAGATGTGACTATGAGAGCAGAGATTCCTGTGCATGGCTTTGTCGCAGGTTGCCACCTCGCACAGGCCTCGGCTGTATACCTTGGACCCAGTCCACCGTGGTTGCATTAGTGTTGCTTTGCAGGCGAGATCACATATGGTGTAGTAGCTGCTGCACTTTCTAGTGAGCTGCTTTTGCCGCTGCTGTCATGCTGCAAAATTTTATTGGTTGTGCTAGGGCGGCTTGTGTCGCTATGGAAAAATGTGCAGTTGCAGATTGGTGCGCCTGTTGTCTGTGTCTGTACACGCGCCAGTAGTTTTGCTGCTCTGCAATGTCTGGCTGGATATTATTAATCATTAAATAACCAGAAATGTGCAAAAATAAATTGCTTTAGGATGGAAAACGCAGATATTTTTTATTACATTGCATGATTGGTTGAGGGTATGCTTAGATTCTGTAGGAAGATGTGATGTTGTGCTGTCAGGGGTAATCTGATCAAACTTTTTTTCCCTCCTTGTCTTCAGTTATTGTTCATGCAGAGGCCTGTCAGCCGTGTCCCCATAGAAGACATGTCTGTATGGGTCTTTTTCATGATTTATGCTCCTTTTTATTCTCGCTTCTTTACCTTTTTGTGTTGCAAAGAGGCAGTTTTCAGCAACTTTATCTGCAGGAGCAGTAGGGGGTAGTAGTCCCCGGGTTTTAATCCCTCTGCCTTGTCTTCACACAGTGAAGCTCTTTGTTCATTCCAAGACATGCACATCTAGTCTGGTCCTAATCAGACAACATTATGTCCCACTGACAGCGCCAAAATGCTCAGTCCACGCTTTGGAGGCAGTGGATCGCAGGCCGAGCTGTTAGATCATGACTGAATCTACGTATAGTCATTGATTCTATATTTGCAAGCTGTTCAAAACATACCAGGAGCGAAATTCTGCCAGTTCTAGGGATCCTCGTAACAAGGTCAAACAAGTGCATTCAGGCCGTAAACTATTGACATGGAAATTCGACTGAGGAAGCTGTTGTGTGGCCCTCTGGCCATGATGGGTCATTTTTGGTGTCTGTAAGGACAGCTGTTGTGTTCATAGGATGACTGTAGATTTTGCAGCAATTTCCCTTTGCGACCGAATCTGTGACAGATGGATATACGCCAAGAAGTATATCTCCCAATATGTTTATAATATACATGAGTTTTATCAGGTATCTTGTACCATACAGCAAGTCAACATATAGATGACGTCCTACAAGGGAAAGCTTCAAGCTCATGGCTTCGTCCTCAAACGGGTTCACAAATACAGATACCTTCCATTTGTATTCCGCATTTTTCTCACTCCCATCAATAGGAAGGACTTGTTCTATAATTTGCGGAGCAGCCACATGGATTTGCAAAAAATACGGATGTGTTCATGGCCCCGTAGAAATGAATGGGTCAGTGTGCAATCCACAAAAACTACGTATAGTGTACGAATAAACACTACAGTCTTGTGCATGAAGCCTAAGGCATTCTTATTTTGGTTCACATCCGATCTGCACGTGGAACCATTCATGTCTACGGGGCCGCAAAAATACGGACAGCACACAGATGCCATTTGTGGATAGGAGTAGACATTTCTATTCTAATAGAGACTGAGGAAAGTGTGGGATGCAAACAGACGGTATCCATATTTTGTGGATCCGCGTTTTTTGGCCCCCAAATGGCAACGGCCATGTGCACAAGGCCTTACATATTCCTGTAGCTTTTACAGGGAATCTGAAACAGCAGGTCATGCGTTTCCACCATGGATGATGGGATCCAAAAATGTCATGATCTCCAAACGTTTATCAGCAAAAGGCCAACATCATGTAATATGGCGGACGTAGGAGTGCAGTAATTCAGAATACTGACACCTTACAGCACAACCGGGGTTGGTTTTGTATGCGCTCCCTTTGTTCGCTTGAACTTTCAGCATATTTGTTTCTTCTAACGCTAGTAGAATGTACAAGTAGGTCAATTGTCCTCTCGCTTATGTGACATGGGGACAGTAGATTGTAACCACCGTGAATAGATGCCACTGATTGTCCGCCACGTACTGTACATATCTAATCTATAAACCGTAGCACAGACATTGATTTTAGAATCCATTTGTTATCAAATCTATTGATAGCTGGCAGATGGTTATTTGCTGTTTCATAATGCCTTCTAATGACCGATCGACTTTTCCAAGGATTGTCCATGATCGTGATTTCCTGGGAAACGCTGTACACCGAGGATCAGCATCCTTCGGCACTCCAGCTGCTGTAAACTACAACTCCCAGCATGCACACTTATTTGGCTCTTCTTGTAACTCTCATAGAAGTTAAAATTAAGAGATAGGACAGCACTACCTTTCGAGTTATCTCAAAGAGTCCATATCGTGGCGGTGCCTGTGGTGTCAGATCCTAGCCTCTAGAGATCCCACGATGCAGAAAATCGGGGGAAAAACCACGGCACTCCAACTTCTCAGCAAGCTGCGGTGTTTATTGTTCACCCAGCGTGCACTCAGTGGAGTCGAAACGTTGCACGCTGGGTGAACAATAAACACTGAAGCTTGTTGAGAAGTTGGCGTGCCGTGGTTGTTTCCCATAGAAGTTAAAGGAGGATTCTGGGAGTAGTAGTTTCAGAACAGCTGGAGTGCCGGAGGTCTTTCGGATTTCTGTGAGTTTCCAGAGCAGATCTGCACCAAAAACCTCATGTGTTACTTGTGTTTTTGTGGTGCATTGAAAAGGGTTAAATCTGCGCCAAAAATCGCATGAACAATTGACGTCAGGTCAATTTCCGGAAGGAAGAAAGAAGCAGAGTGTACATGAGATTTGTGTAATCTCATACACTTTGCTGATACTGTATTGGGCCTCATGCACCTGGCCGTGCCCGTATTGCGGCCCGCAAACAGCGGGTCCACAATATATGGGCCCCGGCCGTTTGGGTCAGCATCAGTGATGCGGTGCACATTCACTACGGAGTGTTTCCGTGGGGTTTCTCTCCGTGACTCCGCACCGCGAATAAATAGAACTTGTTCAAATTTTTTTTTATTTATTTGCATGTAAATCCATGTGGGAAAAACCGTGTGCAATCCGCACCGTGTGCTGCCACCCTTAGGCCTCGTGCACATGGCAGAGATTTGAGCAGAAGTAGAGAGGCGGGCACAGTCCCTGCCACTCGTATGTACCACTGTATGGTGGAGTTTTTCAGGATTTTTCTTCCTTGGAAGCAATACTGGTGGGAGTTTATCAATACAGCATCACATACAGTCGGGAGCGGAGCTGCAATATGCTGGTATGCTGGCACGACCGCAACACAATGGATGAGTGCAAGGTGTTGGACCCACACCAATTTGATATTGATGACCTATTCAGAGAAATACCCCTTTAAGGGTTCATACACATGGAAGAGCTGTGGGACAGGACACTGTATGGTGACTTACCAACAGGGGTGTAGCTATAGGGGAAGCGGCTGTTTGGGGCCCAAACTCAGAAGGGGCCCACCCAGGAGGAGGACTAAAATACTTTATTGCCAGGCCCCCCTCAACAGTATTATGAAATGACATTATATACAAATATAGGAAACGGATGGAGTTGCTGTTAGACCCCGTCTGAGAGGGTGATCTTGACTAGCCACAGGAGTGGGGGTTGTGAAGAAGTCGCTGTGGGAGGGGCCTGTTGAAAAAAGTTTCTGGGCAGAATACCTCGGTATATACGGTATGTGAGGGAGTATTCCATGATTTTTATTTTAAATAGTCTGGATTCTATAGAGTAATAGCAGTACAGTACAAGCCCACAGCAGTCTATGGGTGCTGTATTACGGGTCAGTACCCTACAGATTTGTAGCATGTTCATGTATGTTAGTGATGCCATTTCAGATATTCGGACTGCACTCGGCAATGCGTTCCTCTATCGGGTGGGCAGCTATTGATAAACGGTTTACTGCCTTATGTGAACAGAAATAATCGGTCATGTTTCTTCATCATGCTGAATTATCCTTTTCTGTGGGAGCTAACCAGTAGGTTGGCAAGAATTTTCCATTAAGCAGTCTGACTCTGATAATGTTACGAAATCAGGAGAGGCAATCAACGTACCATGCTCATGATTCAACTCTTTGCTATTCATTCTTTTCCAGTTCTGGTTAACTTTCAGAGGAAAGGTATTGAAAATCTGGTCTTTGTCCTTATTGTTTGGAACATACATTATTAGCACTTAATCTGTTTTTACAGTAAACTGGTCCTACGCAGTCTTAAGGGATAACGTCAGTACCGGTAAATCATAGTTTAGATTATTACCAGTCCCCTCACCCTCACGACTCTTGAGGTTTCTTCATGTATCCATGTTTACTGTATAAAGTCCTATCGGAGAGAAGTAGGGAACCAAATTACATTTCTCTGATGGGATTCCCTCTCATTTTTGACAAAAAATTATGTGGATCCAGTATGGACTAAAATTACACTACTCACAAAAAGCTAGGGAGTTTATGAAAAACATAAAAATTTCCTGCTACAGTGATATTATATCATGAAAGTAGGGCATTTACGTAGAAGCAGCAATGGTGATTTCATTATCGCAAACTACTTATTAAAGCAAAAGTGGTGGGTATACACCCCCACAAAAAAATTCAATGTCTCAATAACTTATCATGTGGCCTTGAGCAGTGTTCCCTCTAAACCTTGGCAGCTGCTGAGCAGGGTCATCTCAGAGCGTGGCACAGCACCATCAAAGGTGGGCGATAGGAAAACCTAAGATAATTGTCACATCAAAGAGCATACAGTGTAACCCCTGCGCCATCCCGTACAATACAGTGTAACCCCTGCGCCATCCCGTACAATACAGTATAATCCCTGCTCCATGCTGTGTAATACACAGTATAATCCCTACACCATGCAGTGTAATATACAGTATGATCCCTGCACCATGCAGTACAATATACAGTATAGTTCATACACCAGTAGGCTTATGCCTTTTGATCAAAATGTAAGCTAATGACTCTTGTACAGCATAAAATATAGAGGGCTGTACACTTTAATATTGCGCTGAGAAGCGAGTTTAATTAGATCTAAGCACAGCATTGTGGATGTGCGATTCAGTTCGGTTCCACCTCTTGGTATGTACCATGCTGTACAATATACAGTATAATCCATACACTATGCTGTACCATATACACAATAACCGCACAGTGTAGGTATTTTACTGTATATTGTACAGCATGGTGTATGGATGATACTGTATTTTGTACGGCATGGTGCAGGGCTTATAATGTATACTGTAGTCATCTATAGAGCCATTAGTTTTAGCACAGTAATGTATAGCGCCATCACGCTGTTGTTCCTGGCAAGATTAAATGACACGGTAGATGGGGATGCTATAGTTTTTGGCACTGTAGATGGGGATGCTATAGTTGATGGCACTGTAGATGGGGATGCTATAGTTGATGGCACTGTAGATGGGGATGCTATAGTTGATGGCACTGTAGATTGGGATGCTATAGTTGATGGCACTGTGGATGGGGGTGCTATAGGTGATGGCACTGTAGATGGGGGTGCTATAGTTGATGGCACTGTGGATGGGGATGCTATAGTTGATGGCACTGTGGATGGGGGTGCTATAGGTGATGGCACTGTAGATGAGGGACCTATAGGTGATGACACTGAAGATGAGGGTACTTTAGGTGAGGGCATCATAGCAGAGGGCAGCACCAGGGACCAAAAGGAGGAAACAAACAAGTGTAACCTGCTGTAAATGTTGTGGACATGCTCAAGTGTATCAGCTAAACCAAATAACGAGTCCGTGAGAAGAAAAGTGTAAGGGGTTAATGTCTGACAAAAACCTGTGTGATCTGGGCGTTCCCGAGGTATTATATTGCTGCAGCCTGTGGGGTCCCAGACTCTCAGGGGGCCCCTGGACCCCGAGCCTCAGATGGATACATTCCTGTGCAGTCTATTATGCCCTTGTGAAAACCCATGAGTTCAAATGATGTCTTTGCTGAGCTTTTACCAATGGGTTACCCTGACCGTAAAACTACTCTTGCCTCAGGCTCTAAGATGACGCCGCCTCCACGTTACCTCGCCAGGCTGCTGCTGCTGCGTGCTCAGTCCTCCTCTTCTCTTCCGGTCAGAAAAAGGAGGAGCCGCAGCAGTAATGCGGCAATATGTGTAGGCGGCACCACGCTGAGCCGCACAGGTCGTATTGAAGACGTCCTCTTGAGTGTGGGCATTTTGCCGGCGGCAGGGTGAGCGGGGGCACAATGCACCCATGCAGCTTAGAGGGAACACTGGCCTTGAGCAGCAATTATAGCTCGACAACGACATCTCATGCTGTTCACAAGTCGACTTAGGCTACTTTCACACTAGCATTCGGGGCTCCGCTTGTGAGTTCCGTTTGAAGGCTCTCACAAGTGGCCCCGAACACCAACAGCCGTTCTCCAATGATGCGACCTTGATGAGCTGGCGCATTGTTATCCATTAAGATGAAATTAGACCTGTGTTGTTCATGCAGAGGCACAATGACTGGATTAATGATGTTATTCAAGTAGTATGGGCTTGTCACTGTACCATTCACAAAGTGTAGGGCACTTCTGTATAGACTAGATACACCTGCCCACACTGTAACACCACCACCACAAAAGGATTGTCTAGTGACAACAGTGGCTGATGCATAGCTCTCTCCTTGACGTCTCCAACATCGTTGGTGTCCATTATTTCTGCTCAGCGTGAATCGACTTTCATCAGTGAAAAGTACTAAGGCCCACTGGTCCCTCATCCGGTGTACATGCTCCCTGGCTCATGCATGATGCTCGGTGATGATGCCTGTGCCTGGTGGTATGGTCAGGTACCCTTGCAGTTTTTTTTATTGCAAGTTGCTGATGACACTGTGTGACACTCGAAGCTCAGTGGCTACTTCCATCTGAGAACATCCTGTTTGAACCCTTGTAATGGCGAAGTGTTGATCAATAGTTGGGTGTCGTCTTGGTCTCATGATGTCAGAATGTGAACAGCATGATGAGGAGGACTGTTTAAATACCAGTTCTAATTGAACCAGGAAATTTATTGGCGATTCATGGATCAAACACCTGTTGTGAATTTTCCCGCTAAGCTCTTTGTTAGAGAACAGCAATTGAACATGTGCATTCGAAAGTTTAGAGATCACATTAAGTTCACCTGTAAAGGTTAGAGTGCATTTTAGGTTCATCCTGAAATTTCACCCACAATCCAAATATACCTAACTTAAATCCACACCATCGCATTTACAATCAAGAAATTGGTACAGGTGTCCGGGGACGTTTTAGACTGGGTCTCAGCTCTCTGGGACATACCGTTCCTGAGATGCTACCAAAAAAATGTAAATATGGCACTTCACATGACCTACATTAGCCAATAGAAGCCTGCAGTCTTTCTCTTTGTATCCCAATTGCCATACACACGGTCACATGTCCCTTATCAGCCAATAGAAGCTCGCAGGTCCTTAGTCTCCACATACACAAAGTTTTACACCAGGTTTCCATAACAACCTAGCCATTTGTCTTCACTTTTGTAGGTCAGCTTTAAAGGGGCAGGGCGCTGTAGATGACAATGTTAAGGGAGCGGAGCACTGTGGAGGTCACAGTTCAGGGGGCAGGTAGGGTGGCCATTCAGGCCACCCTCAAAAGACGGACTTGGCCTTGCCCCCAGGTCCCGCTCAGCTATGCCCCCGACCTGGTTAGGCCACGCTCCCTGACACTCCGCAGTCAACTGCTATTGTAAAATATCAACTTCTGTCAGCTGCAGGGGTGGGCGAGAGGGTGACTTTCTCCCTGCAGCTCACGCTTAGACAGCACAGTGCTGCTGTCTGAGAGTGAGCTGTTCAAAAGGACATCTCTGTCTGTCTAGGGCCTGCGCCGAATGGAGGACAGGGAGTCTGAAAGCCAGACTGTCCGGCCTAAAACCGGTCCTCTGGCCACCCTAGGGGCAGGCTGCTGTGGAGGTCACAGTTAAGGGGACTGTCAGCTGTGGAGGTCAGTGTTAAGGGGCAGATTTCTGTAGAGGCCACTGTTAAGGGGTGCAGTGTTGTGGAAATCATTGTTAAGGAGATGGGGTACTGTGGAGGTCACTGTTAAGGGGGCGGGATGCTGTGGAGGTCACTGTTAAAGGGGAGGGCACTGTGGAGATCTCTGTTAAGGGGGCAGAGAATGGTGGAGGTCACAGTTAAGGGGACGGTCCACTATGGAGGTTAGTGTTAAGAGGCAGGGTACAGTGGAGGTCACTGTTAAGGGAGCGGGGTACAGTGGCAGTCACTGTTAAAGGGGCAGTCGCTGTGGAGGTCTCTGTTAAGGGGGCCGAGAATGGTGGAGGTCATTTAAGGGGACTGTAACCTATTGTCACTGTTAAGGGGGCGGGCCCTTGTGGAGGTCACTGTCAAGGGGGTGGGGTGCTGTGGAACTCACTGTTAAAAGGGTCAGGCTGCTGTAAAGGTCAAAATGAAGGGGGTGGGCTGCTGTAGAGGTCCCATTTTAAGGAGACGGGGCACTATGGGGGGGGGGGTCAGGGGTGGGGGGCTATGGAGTTCACGGTTATAGTGGATACTGTCTATCTTTTAAGGAAACACACAAACATTAAATAGATTAAATATACCCAGGCAAAGCTGGGTCCTTTTAGCTAAAATATATTATATATATATATATATATATATATATATATATATATATATATATATATATATATATATATATATATATATACATATACATACGGTGAGGAAAAGAAGTATTTGAACACCCTGCAATTTTGCAAGGTCTCCCACTTAGAAATCATGGAGGGGTCTGAAATTCACATTGTAGGTGCATTCCCACTCTGAGAGACAGAATAAGTAAAAAAAAAATTAGCAAACCACATTGTATAATTTTTAAAGATTTTATTTGTCTTGCACTGCTGAACATAAGTATTTGAACACCTGAGAAACAGCAAGAATTCTGGCTCTCAAAGACCTGCTACTGTGCCTTTTACTCCACTCATTAATATAACTTGGTAGCATCTGTCTGAGCTCTTTAAAGACCCCTGCCCACCCCACAGTCAGTCAGACACCAACTACTACCATTTTGGGGACCTCCACAAGGCTCGAAAAGGGCTATGGGGTAATTGCCAAGCAGCTTGGTGAAAATAGATCAACTGTTGGGGCAATTGTTAGAAAATGAAGGAGGCTAAAGACAACTGTCAGTCTGCCTCTGTCTGGGGCTCCATGCAAGATCTCACCTCGTGGGGTATCACTGATGATAAGAAAGGTAAGGAATCAGCCCAGAACTACAAGTGAGGAGCTGGTCAATGACATGAAGAGAGCTGGAACCACAGATTCAAAGGTCACTGTCGGTAGAACACTACGCCGACATGGTTGGAAAGTCATGTGGTCAGATGAGACCAAAGTAGAACTTTTTGGTCTAAACTTCACTTGTCGTGTTTGGAGGAAAAAGAAGGATGAGTTGCTTCCCAAGAACACCATCCCTACTGTGAAGCATGGGGGTGGTAACATCATGCTTTGGGGGTGCTTTTCTGCGAAGGGGACAGGACGACTGCACTGTATTAAGGAGAGGATAAATGGGGCCATTTATTGTGATATTTTGAGCAACAACCTCCTTCCCTCAGTCAGAGCATTGAAGATGGGTCGTGGCTGGGTCTTCCAACATGACAACGACCCGAAGCACACAGCCAGGATAATCAAGGAGTGGCTCCGTAAGAAGCATATCAAGGTTCTGGAGTGTCCTAACCAGTCTCCAGACCAAAATCCAATAGAACAGGGATCAGCAAGCTTCGGCACTCCAGCTGCTGTGAAACTACAACTCCCAGCATGCAAACATGCCTGGCTGTTCTCACAACTCCCAAAGAAGTGAATAGAGCATTCTGGGAGTTGTAGTTTCAGAACATCTGGGGTGCCGGAGGTTGCTGATCCCTGCAATAGAACATCATTGGAGGGAGCTGAAACTCTGTGTTGCTCAGTGACAGCCCCAAAACCTGACAGATCTAGAGGAGACCTGTGTGGAGGAGTGGGCCAAAACCCCTGTTGCAGTGTGTGCAAACCTGGTCAAGAACTACAGGAAACGTTTGACATCTGTAATTGCAAACAAAGGCTTCTGTACAAAATATTACCACTGATTTTCTCAGGTGTTCAAATACTTATGTTCAGCAGTGCAAGACAAATGCATTCTTTTAAAATCATACTGTGAATTTCAGACCCCTCCATGATTTCTAAGTGGGAGAACTTGCAAAATCGCAGGGTGTTCAAATACTTCTGTTCCTCACTGTATGGCCCCATGCACACGGCCGTTGTTCACAGCCGTGTGCGGTCCGTGGAACCGCGGCCTGGATCCCTCCTGAGAGCAGGAGCGCACGACGTCACTGGTTGCTATGACGCCGTGCGCTCCCTGCTGCCGGCACAGTACAGTAATACACTGGTACGATCTATACCAGTGTATTACTGTACTGTGCCGGCAGCAGGGGGCGCACGGCGTCATAGCAACCAGTGACGCCGTGCGCTCCTGCTCTCAGGAGGGATCCAGGCCGCGGTTCCACGGCCCGCACACGGCTGTGAACAACGGCCGTGTGCATGGGGCCTATATATAATATGTTTTTTATTTAGTAGTTAGCTGTTACTAGGACAGGATTTGCTAATTTGTGTCTCTGCACCCCTCGCTGAACACCCTTATGCTCTTTCCTCTGACATCTTGTTGTGGTTTGTAGCCTCCTCACATTTGATTACCTTTGTGATGACAGATTTCTTGCAAAATAAAACCAATCTTCCTCGGTCGGCACTAGTTCAGTGTCTTCCGGAGTGCATTGTGAAGTGCACACTTCTCCTTATTTTGAGTTTTTGTATTGTTAGGTTTTACTTTTGCATTTTCTATCTACTGGGGGGTGTATTGAAATACCGCTTGCTATGGTTCTAGCACTTACTGGTAATAAAGTTGGTATTTGGCCTACTACACATTTGCATTCAATAATTTAGATGTAATGACTAACCTTACTGCTTACCTTGACAAAGGGATGATGTACGGTATTTGTTTAAAGTTGCTTCATTGCACTCTGACAAGGCAGGACTACTTAAAGGGGCTTCGCTCAAGTCAACACTACTGATGACCTTTCAGGAAAACCTTGGCACAACCCCTTTTAAAGGGGGTTTCCTGAGATTTTGGAAAATCTGGGCAGAAAGAGAAAATATCGTCAAATAATAAAAAGAACTGCTGCTTTAGTGCTCCTTGCCAGTTCCTTCTTCTGTAGGCGATGATGTGCCAGTCTACACGTGTGAGCACTCCAGGCATCACTGGCCTCAGTAGTGTATAGTGCAGGGCTGCTGAGGCCAGTCATTGGCTGCAGTGGTTAGGCGGACTGGCCATAGGAACCACTGGAGCGGCAGGGGTTTTGACAGAAGAATGTTCATTCTTTTGTTATTTTGGTCAGTTTGTTTTTTGCAATCTATGAAAACGCTTTTTAATCAAATATTAACAGCCTATATGTAAATATTATTGTTTTTTCAAAGAAAACAGTTTTTTGTATCTCTTTTTTTTTTTTTTTTAAGTTACTCCATGTATTCTACTTCCAGTCCTAGCTCTATAGTTTCCTATTTGTTTGGACTGTTACCACTGCAAACAGCCTCGTTTGACTTTCTCAGGCAGACCATTCACTCTGACCAGAGGGGGGGGGGGGGATGAGTGACTCAATTAGAACATCACACATTACACTGATAAGTACAATGCTCTTCTGTGTCTAGGCCTATCAAGAAAACAATCACATTGTTATCCTAATTCTATTAATAAGCTATTTTACGAACAGATAACATCTAAACTTAACAATAGGTTACCTATACATTGTATATAGGAGTTTTATCTCTCTGCTACAGAAGGGCAATATTTTGAATTTA
This sequence comes from Bufo gargarizans, assembly GCF_014858855.1. Lineage (NCBI taxonomy): Eukaryota > Metazoa > Chordata > Amphibia > Anura > Bufonidae > Bufo > Bufo gargarizans. The sequence continues at coordinate 676,828,831 of NC_058080.1, read as the reverse complement.
AAGGGGTTGTCCAGGATTAGGCTACTTTCACACTTGCGTTTGAACGGATCCGATCATATTAATGCAGACGGAGGCTCCGTTCAGTACGGATCCGTCTGCATTAATAACTTTCTAAGTGCGAGAAAATTTCTAAGTGCGAAAGTAGCCTGAGCGGATCCGTTCAGACTTTCAATGTAAAGTCAATGGGGGACGGATCCGCTTGAAGATTGAGCCATATGGTGACATCTTCAAGCGGATCCGTTCCCATTGACTTGCATTGTAAGTCTGGACGGATCCGCACGGCCAGGCGGACAGCTGAACGCTGCAAGCAGCGTTCAGCTGTCCGCCTGGCCGTGCGGAGGCGAGCGGAGCGGAGGCTGAACGCCGCCAGACTGATGCAGTCTGAGCGGATCCGCATCCATTCAGACTGCATCAGGGCTGGACGGAAGCGTTCTGCTCCGCTCGTGAGCTCCTTCAAACGGAGCTCATGAGCGGACAGCAGAACGCTAGTGTGAAAGTAGCCTTAGAAAAACAAGCCTGCTTTCTTTTTATCTTGGACAACCCCTTTAATTTTGAACTATATGGTACTGCATGAATGGAAATAAAAAAACGACAACAAAAGAAAATCTTAAATTAGTTTTCTATGGATATTTAGTTAAAAATAAACCCCCTTGTGAGTAAAATATCCCTTTTTTTTTTTTTTTTTTTAAGGAGTTTTCCCACAGAAAATTATTTTGTATTTTGATTGGGAATCCCCACCAATCTTAAGGATGGGTGATATGGGAATAGCCAGGCAAGGACTTTCCCTGTTAAAACCCTTCTCCCCACAACATTCCCATGAATACAAATATAAATTTTGTAAGGAGGAAGAGTCTTGGACCTCTGTCTTCCCGAATTTAGGCAGAAGCTGTCATCATTTCTAGGACTTATGGAAGAGGTACCTCCAGACGGTGTATGTTTACCTGTACAGGAACACCCTGGGATAAGAGAAAGGATGAAGATCTAGCCTGGCCGCACAGGCATAAGCAATACCTCCGGCAATGTGTTTCACAATGAATTGTTTTCATTCTGGACACTTTCAGGGAAGTTACACATTTTTTTTGTTTCTGCTTTCTTTGATAATAGGGAAGAAAAACCTGTTCTTCTAGATGCACAGGTCGCATGGGCTGAAGTTGACAGACTGCAATACTTGACAACTAGGCTTTGTCCTATAAAAACATAGACCTCTTATGAGTCCATCACCTGTCCTTCAGAGGTTAGGCAAGGGAAGCAGGACTCACAGGCTTTGGCAGAATTAAAGGGCTTGCCCCAAGTTTTAGTCTTACCACCTATCTACAGGATCAAACTGCCTCCTATGTCTCCCCATGTGAATGGAGCGTTGCTTGGGCATGAGTCTCCTTATTCTTCTCTATGGGGCAGTTGGAGATTGCCCAGCGCTTCTTTGGTTGACCCATGGAGGTGAATAGAGTGGCAGCATGCACATTCCTACAGGGAGGCACACCCCGTTGGGGGGGGGGAGGGGTAGTGGGTGGTCACAAGAGTCAGACTCCTGCCAATTACATAGTCATCAATATGAAGTACGTTTTGGAGTGTGTATCTAAGGGGAGTACCCAAAAGGCTTCTCATAACTGAAGCCTCTTTTTGCAGTTCCCTCTCCTTCATGGACTGTTAACCCTTTCTATAGCCATCACATTGGAAGAATCTGCACCGCCTGAATTGCAGTCTTTGAAATGTCTTACAACGGCAGGAAGATTTTTATTTAACTATGTGCTCCCTGTATGTATTCTCCCACGATATTCTTTAGCTTACGGGTGGGTATTGGACCTGATGGATTGTAATTTACATTCCTTGCACCCTATTATAATCTATCCCTAATTTACAATTCCCATGTGCTGAACAGTTCCTTGCTTTTTTTTTAACGGAAAGCAGGAAGGAGCACGAGGAATAGACCTCAGCTTGAGTAATCCAAGGCTCTGATTACATTATATAAAAGTCAGAGAGATGGAAACATATGTGTTTCTATGACAGAACCCGTCAGCATATGCAGAGTCTGCAATGTAACGTTAACATTTTATCGTGCTGCCAAAAAGCACAGGATGCTTCTCTTTTTTTCATCAGCTTAAAGGGAACCTGTCACCGGGATTTTGTGCAAAGAGCTGAGGACATGGGCTGCTAGATCGCCGCTAGCACATCTGCAATATCCAGTCCCCATAGCTCTGTGTGCTTTTATTGTGTAAATAAACCGATTTGATACATATGCAAATTAACCTGAGATGAGTCCTGTCCTTGACTCAACTCACATACAGGACTCATCTCAGGTTAATTTGCATATGTATCAAATCGGTTTATTTACACAATAAAAGCACACAGAGCTATGGGGACTGGGTATTGCGGATGTGCTACCGGCCATCTAGCAGCCCATGTCCTCAGCTCTGTACCCAAAATCCTGGTGACTGGTTCCCTTTAAAGGGCATCTGTCAGCAGATTTGCACCTATGACACCGGCTGACCTGTTACATATGCACTTGGCAGCTGAAGGCCTCTGTGTTGGACCCATGTTCATATGTGCCCTCATTGCTGAGAAAAATGATGTTTTAATAAATTTGGAAGAGCCTCTGAGAGCAACGGGGGCATTACCATTACACCTATAGGCTCTGCAGAGGGTGCGGAGAGAGCAGAGCCTCTAGGTGTAATGACAATGCCTCCTAGAGGCTTATTTGCATATATTACAACATTATTTTTGGTAACAAGCTGTAAACCTGTCACATGTGCTACAAGGACACCCGACCTAAACCTATAGGAACATTATGGTATATATTTGTGGCAAACGTCAGACTTGGCCTAACGTAAGAACCTGATCCTCCAGCCAGTGGTCTATGCTGAAGTGATCAGTAGACTTGGTCTTCAACATGCCCATGTGCTCAGATACTAACGCAACTTACTTAGCTAGCAGATGGCCAGGAATCCTTGCAACGGATCTGCCTGGGTGACATGTCTCTTCCCTTTCGCAGTAGGTCATGAGTTTATTTTAGCGGCTGGATCATTTGATGCTGTGTCTGCATGATGTTCACTTCAGGAAGTACCTTCTGTCTCACTGAATATATAGAATATATATCCCCAATCACCCTGAGACTGTAAATGATTATTGAATGAACCCTGTGGTCACAGCCTTCAGGAAGTTCATGTGCGACCTTGGTTTCTACTTGGATGATAAGATGTCTTGCTTCATTCGTTGACTAATTTAGCATTTTGCATTCGCGGTTGAAATAGTTGTCACAGTAGGTGTAGACTTGATAAAATTGTGTCTATAAAGACGGCTCACTATCGCTCCACTTGGACCCAGCTAGACACGGAGTTCACAGCCAAGGCTCCCAGTACTATAGACCCAGGGAATTATATTGATATGGAAGAATAACAAGGTTGGCACTCAAGGCGAAAAGGGTGTCGAAAAGATTCAATAATAAAAAAAAACTGCGGTAAATAACATTTAAGATACAAATAAAATATAGTTAATAAAATTGTGGTCTAAAAGAAAAGATGCTGAGAAATCTAAAATAGGTCTAATACACACGTGAAAACAAGTTAAAATGGCTGGAAAGGCATAGAGACAAGTGGTGTCCTGCAGGTGACAGATTTGAGTTCCCTTTGGTGCCAGCCAGAGCATCTGTCAGCAGTTTTGTACCTATGACACTGGCTGACCTCTCACATGTACTCTTGGCAGCTGAAGACCTCTGTGATTCCATGTTGATATGTGTCCACATTGCTGAGAAATATGAAGTTTTAATATACGCAAATGAGTCTCTAGGAGCAACGGGGGCGTTGCCGTTACACCTAGAGGCTCTGCTCTCTTTTGTAATTTATCATTTGCAGTGTTTTTATGTCGCTGTGCCTAATTAACGAAATAATGCACAGTAATAATGAATTTGGCACAAGTGTGATGTGGTTTACACCTTTGCCTTTGAAAGTGCTTGCTTGGCGTGGTGCTGCGGCATTTTTGTGAATTTTGTGGATGTCGCAGTAGATAAATGAGAGTTAAGTGATCTAGTCTACAATCTTGGCCTTAATCCCAGCCCACTTTTTGAAAAACATTTTAAAATTGGAATCCAAAGTCACCAGTACCAAAACAAACTTCGGATTCCTATTTAAAAATTATTTTAAATACGCAGAAAGGAATACCGAAGTCATTCAACGAAGTCTCGCGCAACTCCGGCCGAAACAAAGTTTTGCTACACTGGGCCCATACATTTTAATGCTGTACGGAAACAGCATTTCAAACAAAAAATTTTAACGAATCGACTTCGGATCTATGATCTGACGCTCCATTCGCTCAAGCCTAGTAAGGAGGACTTGGGTGGCCCCCTGGGCATCAGCCCATCGGGAAATTTCCCTGTAGGGTATATGGACAGGACAGTCTGCCCCTGTCTATGGCTGAAACACAACATTGTCATTTTAATCTCAGAAACTGAGAACCAGTTGATTCCTTTTCGTGTTTCTGGGTGATGGACACGCCGTTTGCCACAGGAGGAGCCGCTCTGACATCTACCTTGAAGACCCCAACTATATACCGTATATCTCTATGCAGCTTTGTTTGATTAAAAAGGATGGTCATACGGCTTGTTGACTTTGCATGGCTTTGGCAGCAGTGCTTAGGTACTTTTAGGATTTGTGAGTTGTTCTAAGTTATAATTAAAGCTTAGCAAATTGATGATCGATGCATTAGGAGAATGCTGCTGACAGGACAGTAGTCCTGGAGGAATGAGCAGGCTTATCTCATCCCTGGATGCCACGTCATACATTCATTTATGGCACGCCCCTCTGCATCGATCGCTCACCTTCACTCATGGGATTTAAGACTAGGCTTGCCTTTTACCCCTTGAGATCAGCACAACTGTAATATCTGTGAAGTACCTTTTTATGTAAAACTGACCATAAGCATGAATTCACTTTCATTTTCACAGGATCCTGTGTATGGGACCCTCTGGGCTGTCTCCCAATTGTTGATGTTGGGGGGGGGGGGGGGTTGAGGGAGAAGTATTGAGTGTGTTGGATTTCAGGTGTCCCACTGCTTTGACCCTATTCATTGGCTATGCATCTGACCACATTGAGTCCTCGCCAGCTCCGCATGAGCGCCAATTGTTTCATTGTGTGCCCATTTGAAGGGCATCTGTCAGCAGATTTATACCTATGAAACTGGATGACCTGTTACATGTGCACTTGGCAGCTGAAGGCATCTGTGTTGGCCCCATGTTCATATGTGCCCGCATTGCTGAGAAAAATGATGTTTAAATATATGGAAATGAGCCTCTAAGAGCAACGGGGGTGTTGCTGTTACTCTTAGATACTCTGCTCTTCTAACAGCCAATTGTTGGGGGTGCTAGAGGTCAGTACTCGCCAATCTGATATCAATGACCTATCCTGAGGACAGGCCATCAATAACTTACTCTTGGGAAAACCCCTTTACATGTTATAGAGTAGGATGAGCTGAGTAGATTGACATACAGTTTGGTGGGAAAAGACTAATGGGGTAATTATATGCTATATTAAAGGGGTTTTCCGAGTATTTTATTTTCTGGTTAGGTCATCAGTATCTGATTGTTGGGGGTCCAACACCAGGAACCTCCGTTGATCAGCTGTTTGAGAAGGCAGCGGAGCTTGCAGTAGCGCCGCGCTCTTCTGTCTGATTTACCCAGGCCGAGTGACAACAAGTTCATTGGTCACATGGCCTTGGCGCAGCGCAGCCCTATAGAGGTGAATAGAGCAGAGTACGATACCAAGCACAGACACTATGCAATGTACGGCCCTGTGCTTGGTGAGCTGCGAGAAGGCAGTGTCAATCAGAGGAGCGCCATTGCCTTTTCAAACAGCTGATTGGCGGGAGTCCTGGGTGTTGGACCCCAACTGATCAGATACTGAAGAGCTATCCAGAGGATAGGCCATCAGTAACAATATCTCAGAAAACCCTTTTTAAGTACCTCTCATTACAATTTCTTAGGGTAGGGCTACACAGTGACACTGGTCTCCTGATAGCTGCCGAGGCCAGGATTGCAGAGTAGAGGTGATCCCATAGAAATGATTGGCATCGGAGCGTGAGTAGCAAAAAAATCCTTCCGCTTTGTAGCCGGCCCTTATATGTTCAAATTGTCTGACTTTTCTTATAGGTTGGTTAAATTCCAAGAAGACACTAATCGGCAACATCGTAATGTCTCTCCATAGAAATGGCTGATTGAATCTGCATTGTTGTCCACAGTATTTCTCTTGAACTTGTTCTTAATTTCTGCTTCCTCATTCACTGCCATGGAGATGTTTACCAGAGTGCAGGTCTTCATGCCAAGAACGACTTTGTGCTGTCCTGCGTCTTTCTTGGAATTGCCTAGTGACGGTGCCGCCTAGAAGAAGATTTCCTCACGTGTTTTCCATAGGACTTGATAGCTGCTTCTGAGTATAGATTTGTCAGTAGTTTTCCAGCAGGAATAGTAAGTAGGTATGTTCCCATGGCTGATGTCACACACGGGACTTTCCTGGCATGGTTTTTGGAGGCTGGCATTTTTTGCTTTTTAGGCAAAAATACATCAGCTTCAGATATCGCATGGAAGTCTATGGAAATATTAAACACAGGACAAACAGCCTTATTTTATAAAAGCTGTTTTTCCAACCCTGAGGTGCATTTTTTTGGGGTCTGTGGCACTTTTTTTCTGGAATCGCAGCATGCTCTGAGTGTGGTGTTTTTTCAGACATTTTCTCATAGACTTCTCCATGAGACTAACAAATAGCACCCCTAAAAAAACACTTGTAAAGAACACAAGAATTTTCTGGCGTTGCCGTAAAATATCTAATTGGGCTGCAACTAGAGGTGAACGAATCGAATCCAACAAAGTGGAATTCGATCAAAATGTCTGGCTAAATTAGATTCACCGCAAAGCCAAATTTCCTCGTGCTTCGTGGTAACAAATTGATTTAACCTGAAATAGTGTAAAAAAAAAAAAAATTATTCATACTTGCTGTACCTCCTCCATTTACTTGCGACTGGCCGGCCGCCTCCATCTTCCTTGAAGATCTTAGCCGAAATCCCGTGCATGGTGACGTATGACAACGTCCTCTTGGGCCGCGCAAGATTTTGCACGGTTTTTACTTTCGGATACCACAATCATGTATGAACGCGGCATCTGAGGGGTACAATGATAGGGAGCGGCGCTACCGCCGCTCCCTGTCACTGCGCCCACTACTTACAAAAAAATGTGCTTCATGATGAAGTATTCAATCACAAAGCGAATTTATTTTTATTTTTTATTCGGCGAAGCAGCCGAAACGAAATTCCCAAAACTTTGCTCATCTCTGGGTGCAACAATAACAATATTGAAAATGAAAATGTTGGTTATTTTACTATGTAGCAAACTTGGTAGTGAAAATGATTGTGAAATCAAGAAAAAATACGGAAGCTTTACAACGCCCGCTTCTTGTATCTGCATTCCTGTAGGCTTAACAGTTTGGAAATCTTAGTGAAAACCCCTATGGGCAAAATGGTCTTTATTTATTAATCCTTTATCTCCCACAGGATGTGTCATGTCAGATATAAGTTTCTAGGGCTTGGAAACCCAGGAATGGAGCACTTTTATCTGGGTACTGTGTAAGCACTGTTTTTTAGGCACTGTATGTCGGTGTTATTAGGGCACTATGTGGCATTGTTATTTAGGAACTATTAATTTGGGTGGTGGTCTTAGTTGGTGGTATTATCTGAAGACAGAAGTAAATGCTTTGTCTATAAGCTGCTTGCTTTTTATGTCTGCCTTTTCAGTGAATATATATGGGCTTGGTCTGTGGTGGCACATTTCTTATGTTAATCTTCTCATGTAAGAGTAATTAACATTGACAAACGAGGGTTTCACAATGATGGCCATCTGTCAAGTCAGTCGCATTCTACTGGCCTGCTGCAAAATTGCTGACTCCTGGGGGAATGGGCAGTGGTGTTGGTCTCGACAATATCAGTCACTGAAATTCACTGTGTATGAATTTTCTCTTTGTCTTTATTGCTTTCATATTTTTCTTTTTCTTGGTATTTGTATTGGGAGTGGTACAAATGGAGGATATGCACTTAGGTTGCGATCACAGGGGACTTTCTGTAGTGGAAAATTCGTAGCACATCAAGATTTGCGCAACAAAAGGTTTGCTTCAGATTTTACAATGGGCATTACAGAGAGTGAAATCCGCAGTGAGAACAGAATAGGGAAGAAGTCCGATCGATGGGCTTCCAACCACTGAGGCCCTCACTCATCATTACATTGGAGGCTGTGGTCCCCTGTTTGAAATGTTCAACTCTGTGGGGCTGCCAGAGATAGACAAGCCCTTGTACTCATGTTCTTATAGCTGAATGAAGCGACGGACAAGCATGCATGTCGGCCACTCCATTGAAACGAGGGAGCACGGCCCCCGTTCTCGTAACCAGCAAGGTCCTCACCAGTTGGACCCCTGTCAGTCAGAGAGTTATCTCGCAACCTGTGGGTTGGAGATAAGTTGATGTAATTGGACAACCCATTAATATGCTGCCCCTTAAAAGCTAAACATATTTCAGCAATGGATCCGTAATACTAGTTGCCAAAATGGCCCCCCAAAAAGTGCTATTTAGCTACTAGGAACACTGATAAACTACACCAGACACAGAATTATAAGTCCTGTGTATTCACCAGAAAGTGCTCCCCCACCTCTCTCTGACTCCTGAGCTGGGGGGTAAAGAGACCACAGTGTATACAGTATAGGCAATGGAAAAAGACTGAAAGCATAGTTGTCAACAGTCCTAGATTTGCATGGTGGACTGTCCCTAATTATAAGATAGTCCCGGTAAATATAAGTCTGGTCTGGGCCAAAATGGGTGGTTCTTGGGGATATAAACCCAGATTTATACCAACTACAATGTTAATAGGTATGGAAAAGGGAAGACTACACCTAAAGCATCTGTACTTGGGATTAGTCAAAGGCCAAATTTTACCTAGAATTGCAAAGTAAAATATATTCTTTGCAGTAAGAGCAGAGTCCTGTATAGAATGAGCAATGGCTAAATCAAAGCCATTTAAAAAAAAATCTAAATTAGCAGCTGTATTATGGAAACTAAAGTATAAAGATTATATAAATCCAGAAAATGTGTCAAGTGTTTAACATTTCTCTTCGTTCAATCGCTACATAAAGGCAGGAGCCATCAGAGAAATCTCTGTGCCTCCATGTGTTCCTTACAGGCAGAAAGGATGGGTGGGGGTCCCTGAGGGGCTGTGACAGATGTGCCAAGAATGTCTTCAGTGGCGTTGTAGATGAAATGATTGTAATACTGTAGTGGCCATTTACCTAGGAGCATTTTAACCTCTGCCTAGAACATTGCAAAAAGTGCTTACATTTCAGTGTAATCTACCTGACGTGCTTGTGGTATCGGGTGGGATTACTTTTTTAGCTTTTGTGGTTTTTCTTCAGCTTTCATGTAACTTCCTGTTTGTTAAACTTTAGTCTTTTTACCTACATCACCGAGTCGTTACATTGCGGCCACAGCACCGTCAGAGTTTGCTCCTTTATGATTTTGCTCTAAAATTGTGATGAGGTCCAGTAGGGGAGTGAAATATCAATTACATAGTTAGTGTCTTCATCTACATCCATGCCGAACCTTTAATGTACAATACTCTTGTTCTTACTGATGTCTCCCTCTTAATTTTTTCTCATCGCTTGACCCTGCACCACAGAATTTATTTTACTGACTAATGGAACAAGACCCCCGCATTATCCTAATGTAACCCTTATATTAGGGAAATAAGATCTAATGTAGGGAGTAATAAACGTCGATGAGAGGTAGGTGTGCTTCTGCTCCAACGCGTTTCGCCTCATTAATAAAGATATGACCAACTCATTAGGGAGAGCTGACATGAAGCATGTTTTATTGCGGGGGGGGGGGGGATTGTTCATCCATATAGATGGTCTCCATGGACAAGATGAGTGTAGACGCTCCATAGAGGACTGTGGAGAATGGATCTCGCTTAGAGGTAAATATTCCCCCTCCCTGCAGCAGCCAAAGTCCACAATACAGCATAGAGGTATATAAAAGGATTAACCAGAATTGTTATTGCACAAGGAATGCAATTAGTTACTAAAACAGACGTCAAGAGAGGCGACGGGTCGTCCATAAAGGCAATATGGCATGAGAAAGTCACCTATTGTTTAAATCACATTTTTATGTTTAACATATTTTTTAAGACTTTTTGATGATTTTATTTTTAATTTTCCACATCAATATCTATATTTTAACATACATCCTAAAATCCTGCACTGGCCACATATCCTACTCCTTGGTCTGTACAGATCACTTTACTGCAGTTACCTGCTTATCTGTCAATCTACTCCTGCCTGTAATGATATCACCTCAGTGTGTAGATAAGACAGGATCCACCATTCACAATAGGTGATTGTCAGAGCTTACCTATTATTTCCTTGTACAATGACCTCTGCACAGGTCACAGAGTATGCCTAGAAGTCAGTGAGGTGCCCTCCTGTCCATTGTGTCTATAGACCATGGAGCTGCTGTAAAGCAATTTTCTAAATGCTGTTAAGAACAGCTCAGGCAAGATGGCCGCTCTCATAATCATGTTCAGGAAATAGAATACAAAAATCTGCAATCAGAAAATAGAAACTGGATAAGAAAAATGGATGTGTGTTACTATCTGGTTTTAACAGGCGTTAAAGGGTGAGTTCTGGGGTATATCCGCGTCAATATCCGCAAGTAACGTATGAAGGATTTTGGTGCTCAAACACAACAAAATCCTATAAAAAAATAAAATAAAATCTGCATAAACTACACCAAGTGCATGTTGCCTAAGGGTCCGTACACATGATGGAATTTTTGCATTGGCAACAGAAGTCAATGACGCCGATGTGAACATAGCTGAACTACAGGCTACGTGAAGTACGCTTTTTTTTTTTTTTTTTTTTTTTTCCTTTTTGCGATAAGACTATGTGCAGTATCACTTATTTTTCATTGGGAGATGAAATGTAAAAATGTTGAGAATTTTATTTGCTATTTCTGGGTATATTGTAGAGCGTTGATAAAGTCCAGTCTCGCTCAAAGGGAGGTTAGAATTGTGTCATCTTAAAAGAATGCACGGCAACATAAATGTTATATTGCAGGGGTTACACATAAAATATAAGGAATAGCATCGAGGGAAAATGGAAAATGACATAAAAGACTGGAATGGAAATTTCATGTGCACATTATTTCTGACAGGTTCCGCATCCATATTATAACATACGGTATTTAAACCCCTAATCCTTCACATGCCTAATAGGAAAATTATATAAAGGAGCGAGAGTCAGAAGAGGTTTCCAGCTGTCAAAATATCACTACATGGATGCGTTTTAGGAGGACAATGAAACTATGCTTGACATTAGCAGTGTATGTGTGTTTCTACGCAGTCGAGTCACATTATTGTGACCATTTCCTACTTTCGGCGTTGGCAGTGTGTATCTCATGAAGGAAGTCCCGTGTGGTGAGCTGGCTGGTGGGTATAGAAGGTGTGTGATAGGCTGTACACGTATCCCTCGTTGCTATCATAGGTAAAATGGGCGATTTATCAAAGTTACAAAAAGGGATGATTATTGGCTTTCAGGCCAACGGTGGCGGTATTTCTGAAACTGCGCAGTATGTGAACTGTTCTTGTGCTGCTGTGGTGAAAGTGTATTGTGTGTGGGGAAAATGGCACCATTAAGAGTAAGTGATGTGAAAATTGCGGAGCACCACTTGCTATTGCTGTGAGAGATGAACGTTGGCCATGAAGGTGCGCGAGGTCGGGCCGACGCGCTACAGTGAAGCAGCTCACAGATAAAATGAACCAGGGGCTACCAGACATGTCTAAAACAGTTCAGGAAACCCTACTGTGTATGAGGCTCTGAAGCAGACAGGTGGTCACTGCACCTCTGCTAATGAAGTTGCATCGGCAGAAAAGGCTTCAATTTTCGCAGCAGTATCGGAACTGGACCTCCGCTGATTGGCAGAGGGTTGTCTTCTCTAATGAGTCACCTTTTCTGCTTCATGGAGCGGATGGACGTTGGTGTTAGGGTCCATTCACACGTCCGTTTTTTCTTTCCTGATCTGTTCCGTTTTTTGCGGAACAGATCAGGACCAGATCTGGACCCATTCATTTTCAATGGGTCCTGGAAAAAATGTGTGCTGTCCGTTTCCGTTGTTCCGTTCCGCATGTCCGTTTAAATATAAAACATGTCCTATTCTCTTCCGCAAAATTCGGATCCTGGTACAATACAAAGTCAATGGATCCGCAGAAAACGGAAGACATTCGGATGTCATTCCGTATGTCATCCGTTTTATGCGGAATCCGTTCCTGGAAACACATAACAAATTTTTTTTATATTTTTTTTCAAAGAAATCCAAACAACTTTATTTGATTATTGAAATTTATACATGTTTCCGTTTTTTGCGGATCCGCAAAAAACGGATGACATACGGAAACATTTTCAGGAACAACGGATCCGCAAAAAACGGACCGAAAATCGGGATATAGGAAAATACTGACGTGTGAATGTAGCCTTAGGCGAGAAACATCAGAGAACAAACCCCCTGAAACCATTACTGGAAGAACACACGCTGGCGGTGGCAGCATTATGGTCTGGGGAATTATTTTGTGGCATTCTCTGGGACCACTCATCCATGTGGAAGGCACTCTCTGATTTGGGTATAATTCCATCCTTGAAGATCATGTAAACCCATACGTCTTGATTGTCATCCCTGGGGCGGATGGGATCTTCCAGCAAGACAATGCGACATGTCACACCACGACCGTTATGTTCACCCTCCAGCCCCTGTGGGATGCACTGCAGTCAGCACGGCTCCACATACCTGTGACCACCTACCAGGACCTTACCGAGTCACCCCCAGCCTGTCTAGCTGCTGTCCATGCTGCACACGGCGGCTACTCTGGATATTAGCTGGTTATCAGAATAATATTGTGACTTGACTTTGTGTATAAAAACTGCATAACACATATTTTAACATTTATTAACTGATATGACACTTTTGGTACCCTTGCACGTTAAGGGCTCTTGCACACGGCCGTTGCCCTGCCGTGGCCGTATTGCGGCCCGCAATACACGGGGCACCAGGCCGTGTGCACACCGCATTCACTTGAATGGGTCCGCAAACCCGGAGATGCGGTACGGAAGCACAGATCAGAACCCCACGGAAGAACTAGGGAGTGCTACCGTGGTGTTTCTGGCCGTGCCTCCGCACCGCAAAAAAGTAGTGCATGCACTACTTTTTTGCGGTGCGGACCATCGGATGCGGATCGCGGACCCCATTCAAATGAATGGGTTTGTGATCCGCATGTGGCTGCCCCAAGGTCGGTGCCTGTGCATTGCGGACCGCCATTTACGGTCCGCAGCACGGGCACGGCCAGCACATTTTTACAGCATCATTTTTACTTTAGCGTCCTGGCAGCCATGGTAACCATTCAGAAAAAGCTAAACGTCGGATCCGGCAATGCGCCGAAACGACGTTTAGCTTAAGGCCGGATCCGGATTAATGCCTTTCAATGGGCATTAATTCCGGATCCGGCCTTGCGGCAAGTGTTCAGGACTTTTGGCCGGAGCAAAAAGCGCAGCATGCTGCGGTATTTTCTCCGGCCAAAAAACATTCCGGGCCGGAACTGAAGACATCCTGATGCATCCTGAACGGATTTCTCTCCATTCAGAATGCATTAGGATAAAACTGATCAGGATTCTTCCGGCATAGAGCCCCGACGACGGAACTCTATGCCGGAAGAAAAGAATGCAGGTGTGAAAGAGCCCTTAGGAGTCTTGCCATTTAATTTCTTTCTTATGAGGTCTTGTTTAGAGAAGTATGTTGCATCAGTATTTGTAAAGCTCAATCAGGAGGGGGACCTGCAGAGAAACAGTATAACGGGGAGATTTGCCCCTCTTCTGTATCTGGGCCCACTCCTACTTAAGGCTTACAAATAGGCGTAAATGAGCCCGAAGAAGCAAGGTGACTGCAGGAACTTGGGTAGGAACAGAACATGAATTCTAAACATCTGGCAACGTTCTGACTCATTCAAAGGTGTTTGGCAAAAAATGAGTTAGCCGGATATGGAAGTATGGATGGAGCCCAAACATATTTGAGCATTGCCTAGCAAATAGCTAATCTGGAAAGCTCTGGAGTTTCTTTTTTGGAAATGGAAGGACCCATTTACATCGGCTGATGTAGAGGACCATGATCGGGAGCAAACTTTTTTTTTTTTTTTTTTTTCGGATCATTGCCCGCTTCTTCAGCTGCATTACCATGCAGTAATGATCTCTGTTGCATGGGGATGAATGATTCCTACTACAGATGGTTTGTTGGGGGCACATGCCTGTTTATTCAGAGCGATGTGCTGCAGACAATTAATTTGGTGTAAGGAGCTAGGCCATGAGGCTTAAAGGGGGTTATCTGAAGTCTAAAACAATCTCCTCAATGCCCAGGCCCCTCGTGTACAATATACTTACCTGCTCCCTGGCAGCCGTGTCGCTCCAGATCCTTGCCTGCCGCTGCTGCAGATCCCTGTCGCGCGGATCAATCCGGTGGCTTATCCCCCGTCACGGCCTGCTATTGGCTGCTCCCTTTTTCCGTCGCCGGATGTGTTGATGCAGCGGCGTCCGTGCAGGATCCTGAGTCGGATGCCAGGGAGCAGATGAGTATAATTTATACGAGGGGCATGTGCATTGATGGTGGGACCTTTTAGAATTTCGATAACCCCTTTTAAATGTTTGCACTGATAAAACACATATATTATAAAACGGTATTTCACCATAAAATACAAACTGGAGCGTTTAGTTATAAAGTGATGATCTTCGAAAAAAGATGGCATGAAAAATCTTCCACTGAACAGCTTCTATATTGTTGTACATTCATTAGTGTTTAAGCTGCAGAAAACCAGAGTCAGCTGTGACTGCTGCTCGCTGACATCCTCAGGAGTGATGAGCTACCCTCCGCTTCTTCTCGGAGGACAGTCTTTCAGCGATGCCAGAAGCCCGGTACTTGGTCATGCTTGGCTTATAGCGATATGACAAGTATATTCCATCAAATTGTGTCTAAGACCAGTGCATTTACCTCTTTCTACCAGTAACCCTTTCCTATGTCACTAGGATCGGCCTGGCATGGATGATTGTTAAGAAATGTACATTTCAATTTTATTTATTGTAGTAATTCTTAACTTTTTCATATGATTTATTTAACTTTTTTTAGCTTGCAAGGCATCTCTAGACAAACCGGTTAAAGGAGTTGTCACCAGTTTATGATGGGTTCAGGGGCGTTACTATAGGGGAAGCGGCTGCTCTGGGGCCTGAACTCAGAAGGGGCCCGCCCAGGAGGAGGACTAAAAGAGGTTATTGTCAAGGCCCCCCTCAACAGTAACCGAAACGGACAGAGCGGCTGATGGGTCTGGTCTGAGACAGCGATCCTGACTACCCACAAGAGTGGAGGTTGCACAGAAAGAGGGGGATGCAAAAAATTTGCCGGGGGGAGGGGCCCGTTTAAAAATTTGCCATTTCTAGTTATGTCACTGGATAAGGTCACACCCATGGTGGAGATTCTGTCAGGAGACTCCATCACAGATTTTGGCTTTGGCAGATTTTTGAAAAAATCAAAATACTATATTTTGTCCGGCAAAATGCCAATAATCATGTCTGAAACCCAATGGACCCCATTTTAACAAATGGAATCCGTTGGGTGCATGCAGTGTCTGACATAATACCGGAATTACCAGATCCTCCATCTGTTCTTATGCCAGAACAGAATACCAGAATTTGGATGCATACCCTGAACCTACCATTATGCTGCTGTATCTGTGGCCACTTTAAGCTGGTGATGGAGACCCTTATTGAAACACTGCATCACTTACTGTTTTTGGCCCAGTAAGTAACTCCAGATCCAGTATTCATGAGCTGTGGTTGTCCCCGCCATCCTTTGGAAGAAAGGGCCAATCGGATGCTAGTGGGAAAGGAAAGACGAGAGCTCATGAATACGAGGACTCCCAAATTTGAGTGGAGTCCATTGTACTTCTCACGCTGGAGATGCTAAATAGGAATTCAAAAGAACTGACTGGGCCAAAAAGTAAGTGACCCCAGCATTTCAGTCGGCGTCTGTCACTAGTTTCCGCTGACATCAGAGCGTAAAGCTGGTGACAGATTCCCTTTAAGAAAGTTATCTCTGTGGAAACCTCTGCACGAAAGCCAAGTATTGCAGCACTCCCAGCTCAGAACACCCCTCCCTACAATAAAACTTTACATTTTTACTGTGTTTTGATCCTTTTTTTATGTCCCTTGGTGTAGATTTCATTCCAGTAGACCAATAGGCAACTGTTGATTATCTGCCTGGATACCATCATATCAATTTTTTATTTCCTCAACAAGGGGTTATGCAGACAGGCACCACTCATCACACAGAAGATCCCCCAATGAACGCTTATTTTGGCAATTATATGATTTTGTCCTAATGGCCTTCTCGTCTGCAACCGAGAACTTTTCATATTGCACACGCCTTAGTCCATGATTACAGTTCATTGTCTGGGGCGATTATACAGACAAACAAATCTTTAGACCCTTCCAAGTGACAAAAGGGTGGGGGTCCTGATTATTGTAAGGTTTAAGACTTGCAAGGAAGATTAAGGCACATGAGTATAGGAAGGCAGCTGGGGCACTTGATGAAACACAGTTATTAGGGAGTGTGGTGGAGCTAAAACGGGATCTTAGTAATTACTGTCTGGAGGCAGCATTTATTGGAAGATGAATGTTTACAGCAAAGCAACAGGGATGCTGAGGGGTCAGAGCAAGACGTTGATGTATGTTTGTCTCTACAGCATTGCCACCGGCATCATCCATTATGAGATATATATATATATATATTTATGTGTGTGTGTATTGGTATTAGACTCCATCTATTTTACTATTTTAGTGTCTTCCACAGTCCAAAAACATTCTGGGCTTCAATGACATTGCCCTTTGTGTCTGTGATTAAAGGGGGAAATAATTAGAATTTTAGGCCTCATAGGATCAGAGCCTGATAGGAATTATTGTTTTATTTCTGTTCCGTATGATGTCTTATCTTAAAGAGGATCTTTCACCTCTCCTGACATTCCTGCTTTAATAGTTACATGCATCCCCCAATAGTTACACGCATCTATTCCTATGTCTGTATGTTGTGCCATTCCTTTATTATTTCTACTAGACGACTAGCTAGCAGTCTGCAGTAAGAGTACAGAGGGGAGGTAACTTGTTGGGGGTGTGTCCCTGCACAGACTGACTCTATCCAATCGGTGCTGCCAATTTCAGACTGTGCAGATGCACACCTCCAACTGGTTACCTCCCCTCTGTACCCTTACTGCAGACTGCTAGCAATTAATTCATAACTTCTAGTAGAAAAAACAAAGAAATGGCACAACATACAGATTTAAGAATAGATGCTCCAGAATTATTGTTACATGGGGAAATGCATGAAGCTATTAAAACAGGCATCTCAGGAGTGGACAGGTACTCTCTTTAAAGATTGCCATTTAGATTTGTTTGACCAATGAACGAATTTAATCAAATTGGGGAAAAAAATGTAGAATAAACTGTAAACATATATTTTAATTATTTTATGTGGAGGTACAGTATGGCCCGATAGACTTATGTAGGTGACATTATGGTTTGTCTTTGTGAGCTCTAATACAGACCACACACAAGACTTGTTAGATCCCTCAACCTCATTCTAAACATGCAAGATTGGCCCTTTGGAGTGAGGGATAAGACTATGGTGGTTTATCAGACGGAGAACTAAGGATCAGGTTTGTCGAAATCCAACATGCTTGGTTCTTGTTTCACCCAATGGCAGACACCCCAACATCTATTGAACAACTGCCATGTTTTGTTTCAGTTAACCCATTTATTATTTTTGACTGATGTCTGTCCCATAAATCATCAGAGATCCCCCACCCCCCTTCTCCTGTTGTATTGTATAACATAGTCATCATTTGTCCGTACTTTTCTGTAGACCGCTACGTGCAGAACATAAGACGGTGTCATGTTTTTGTGCAGCCCGAAAGATAGTGTTTTTATTAAAGACTGTGTTCTGGACTACGGGAAGTTTTCCAGGTTGAGTAAAATGTCGGGAGAATTTCATGCCTTCTAGCTGATAAATTATGAATTTAAAACATCAGTCTCAAAATTGTGTGTTTGAAACTAATGTCATGTTGGAAACGATATGCATCATTTAACATTGCATACCCTAGAGAAGACTCTTTAAAATCATCTCCTTTTTTTTTCTTTCTTCTGCAAGACAAAATATTGTGGGAGGCAGTCATTAAAGCAGCTACCCCGGCACATTTCTGAGGGTTGTTCAAGAATTTAACAATCTTGAACCACTTCTGGAGATCTGAAATTTGCCTCCTTTGCTGGCTTGATACGTTTTTCAATTGCATTATACAGTGCACATGTCCAGAGATTATGACCACCCTGCAGTCCAGCAGTGGTGGTTGTGCTTGCACACTATGGGAAAAGGCACCAGCCTCTCTGGTGGCCTGGACCATGGGAGCGCGCGTAGGCCGGTTCTTTTTCCTATAGTGTGCAAGCACGACCACCGCTACTGGATTACAGGGTGATCGTAACTCCTGGATAAAAGCAGTGTATAATGTGATAGAAAAATGAATCAAGCCAGCAAAGGAGGCAATATGGAGAATCACAATACATTAGTAAGGACCTTGTATGAACTTTCTCTACATGATAAATGCTATTTGCTGAAGTGAGACAGCCCCTTAAATCATCAACAGTGATGACCCCATCAATAATGTACAACACATCAGACACTCTGATCTTGATGGAAACCAATAGGAATGATCAGAGAAACCATATTCACCATGTCTACTCCTGAATGAATTATGTGGACATAAGTTAAGTCAGATTATCCCTTAAATGTCTTGTTACAGCTCTAGAAGTGTAATGACAAATCTCTTTAATGGTTTCTATTGGATGTATAACTTGGTATTGAAATATACATAAGCTGTTGTCTTGTAATTGATGTGCTCCTCTATAGAAACATAGCCTAAATAGGCCACGATACAGTCTGTAATTATATATATATTTTCTGTATGGCCACAGAAGACCACTTTGTAGGTCTGCACCCATCCTCATAACCCATAACAGATGTACTGGTAGACAGTTCATCACCCTTGGTCCTGAGTACACATTTGAAATAAAACATTGCATGACTTCCATTAAAATGTTCGGACATGCAAGTAATGCACAGACGCACAAGATTTTCATGTGCTACCCTACATTCACATCAGCCTGTTCTGGTGTTCACCGTGTCCTGGAACAGCCGGATCCCCATTGACTATAATGGGCTCCAATGGGGATCTGGCTGCTTTCCGGTATCATTCCAGCTTTTGGCTGGACAAACGTTCTGCATGCAGGACTGGCATTTATGCTGGGAAGTAGCCGGATCCACGTAGGTTCCCATTGTGGTCAATGGGGATCCGGGGTGGTTCCTGGCATTACCTGGCTGTTCTGGCATTTCAAAACGCTGGAATGAACGTACCCCAAAATCTGTTCTATGCATAAACTGGTCCTAGTCTACAGGTATATGCCCTATCCGAGTGTATGCAAAGAGGTTGTTGAAAGGGAGCCCATCTTTCGGAAAATGCAGTCCAATCTTCAGACGGCATGTTATAGAGCAGGAGGAGCTGAGCAGAACAAGGTCTAGTTTTGTAAGAAATGTCAACACCATTCACCGTAATGAGAAGATATACCTCGGGGAGTGGAAACTCAGAATAAAGAAAAAACCTCCCCATTTTAATAAATTATTATATAACTTTTAATGATTTGCCTTAAAAACTAAACCCCTGTAACATAAGACAACAATAGTGCAAAGAAATACAGGCGATGGACACAGGTTACCCATAGATTGGACCATTCTGTTTATTCTTCTTGCTCACGGACCTTCAAGATGATTGTGGGGGTCCCTGCGTTAACTTCAAGAAGGTGGGTCCCTAGTAAAAAAGAATAATGGCTGGCCTGCCTCTGTCTCAGCTTATGCATGTACAGTAATAAACAGTAGTTTGCGAAATAATCTATCCAGTTTTTATCTGATTGAGGTGCTGTATGCTGCTTATCTACATGTGGTGCAGTCACTCTCTCTACTGTGCCATGTGCTACTTGTGCAGAAGGTGGGGGACTAGCGACCCATCTTTCTCAGGGGCCCACCGGGGGATTTACCTGTTCCCCTGTGGGCCAGCCCGAGCCTGATAGGAGGCATCTGTTCACGGAGCAGGACCGCCCACTGGACTCCTACCCCCAGAACGAGCATAGGTTTACATGAATAAATTATTAGATTTACTGAACCTTTTTTAGCGATTTTGCTCTAAATTTTGGTGCCTACTGATAGGACTACATTTTGAACGTGACTGGTTCTCTTTAAGAGGATAACCTCTTTAATAAATATCATGTTGGGCTGTCTAATGGTCTATAAAGATTGAAGTCTTGGTGCTGGGGTCTGACCTACCCTTTACAAACCGCAATATGTTTGAATATAATTAGCCGTTCATTGGTGTAAGCGTGCAGCTGAACGCAGCGATCATTCTGACATACTTGCCTTGTAAGCTTCAGCGCAGCTGTTGTGCTCGTCGGAGCCTCTGTGATGAAAAATGATTTTGTTTCTTTAAGTAGAATTTTCTCCCAGAGAATTGAACTCAGCAAAACAAATCTAGAAATAGGTTTTGGTAATGTTATTATCATTGAAGTGTAGCTAATGAACTGCAGATGCTCAATGGGCTTTTTTTAGTCGGAGTCAAAAATAGTAAATTGACATGATGAGTCTATGGAGGGAAGACTGTTCACCTCGCTGACAGCGCGGTACCCTACCTACAGTTACCGTATCGGAGTCAATGGCTTCCAGGAGCCGAGGATTTGTGTAGGACGGTCCCTCTCATGAGAAGTTTCTGGCCGCCAGTGCTTTCCTTAAATAACAGTCGAATAGAAGCAAATAACCTTGTACCATCTTCTTACGGCACATGGCTTCCTCCATAAGCGGCTTGTGTTTTACAGTGTGAATGAGACCCCGTCAATCCTGAGATCGAGGCGCTTGAGGACAAACCACATGCATCCATTCCTACTAAAATCATAATATACACTGCGCCTATGTAGTCTGTAGAAGACGAAAATGGAGAAATAAGGCTTATATTAGATGCGATTGTGGGAAAGGAAGCGTTCCTCCCCGGCAATTACATGGCGACTGCTGCTATTACATGAGGCGATCTCCTCCTCAGTATGGGGAGGAGCGATCACTAAAGCCATTGCTTGTCCCCATACTGAATCACTGTTTGCCGACAGCAGATCGTGATCACAAACATCTGCCTCCGGCAAACAATCATTTTTCAACCTGCTGAAAAATTCCAATTACCACTGCCGCTAATGAGCGATGGTCTGTATTACACCAACAGATTATCTGACCAATTATTGGTCAGATGGCCATTTACACACTTCCAGCACTGCCGGGGTCGCATGCTATGTACAGTTCTGGAATGTATTGGATAACACTGACCGCATTATGTCAGTGTTATCCAATACATTCCAGACCTCTAAGGGTTACATAGTATCATAAATCAATATAATGCTATGTGACCTCGGCAGTGCTGGAAGTTTAGGACGGGAGCTGCCGTATACTCGCGCTCTGAGTCCGGAGTGTACAACTCGCTCGTCTGAAAGCGGCCTTATACACACCAACTACTGGTCTAATTGGACAGAGATTGGTCAGATAATCTGTTGGTGTAATACAGGCCTAAGCCGCTGCTAGGCACCTTTGACCGTGTCTTATCTCTCCTATGAACAAAGGATCAGGCTTATTGAAGATGAACTGCCAGGCCTACAGATATTGATGGTTTGACAGACATAGGTCTGATGAAACTAGAGATGAGCAAATTGCTCAAAATTTAATTTGGGTCCGAAATGATTTTACCCAAAGTGCGCCAATTGGCCTGAAAATTTCTCCTAGGACTCATATATATTTTTTCTCCCTAGTCTCTCACTTAAAAAATGAACGCTTTTTTTTCTTCTTAATTTTCTTCAAATCGATTGCCCATCTCTAGTAGCCGTCTTTAGTCCAAGTTGTTGAGCCTTCCTTGGATCAAATGAGACTGACAGCAACCTGTCCTTGGGATCCATGAGAATCACAGTGGTCAGACTCCCATGATCTATATTTTATGATTTCTCCTTTACATAGGTGGCCCTTATGGTGGGAAACCCCTCTGGATAGAAAGTTCCTAGTCAACTTCTGTCTGGTAAATGGTATACATGACTTTAAGCACTATGTTAATACTCATCTATTATTGCATCCATTAGGTGTCTGCTGGATTAGTATCTGACTTGAGAACGGATGCCGACGTTTCAGGAGATCCTTTCTGTCACACTGTGAACTGAAGAAAAGAAGCCAGGGAGGGCCGTGACATCGGGTGAGTGGCGGTTTTATTTCAGGTCAGACAATAATGGTTTATTTATGTAAGAACTGTCAAAGGAATTGGTTTGTACGACTTCAAAACATAGAGGGAAGATGGCCATAGCCTTCTACTGATGTCACATATACGGTGATATGTGAAGCAGGTGTGGACTTCAGACTACAGTATCATACGTTTGTTTTGTGACTGCATCCTGTAATGACACATGACGATGACTGAGACCCATAATAATAGAAATTTCAGTCTTAGTCAGAAGCTATTTCAGTTTTTATAATTATTGGCTTAAAGGGCTTGTTCAGTTGAGTTTATGTTCCTTCTACTATGGCATGGCCGGGCTACATGACGAAATACTGTGCCAGCTTATACCAGAGAAGAAATGTAGTCTCGCAACGTGATTGGATTGAGTTCATAGTTATACATCTCTTGATGTGATCACTACATTACCAGTATAGATATGCAGCAAATGGAAACCAAGTACTCCGATATCGTCGCCACTTTCAGGATGGTTCTCTCATAACTTGTTCTTCATGGATTGTATTGTCTGGAGAGTCACATAATTTGAATAAAACCAGAAGTGTTTAGTCTCATCCTTAACGAACTGGGTGCTGTAATAGCAAACTTATTTAAGGCCTGGTTCACACTGCCGGCAGTAGTTCTGGCAGGCTGCTCCAGAAGAGAACGCCGAGCACGCACCCTTTTTTGTCTGGTTGATTCCCGGCATATTTGCCAGGTAGCGGCCAGATCTCCGCCAGATCCCATTATGGTCAATGCGGCCGACAGGCATTCCGGTAACATCAATAGCTCTGACAGGCTACTCTTTGCCAGAACAGGCTGCCAGAACTACTGCCGGCAGTGTAAACCACAGGTAGTCCAACCCTTTACATCTGATGGTCTATCCTCAGTATAGGCCATCACTATATGATCAGTGGGGTCCGACACTCCTCACCCATCAGTTCTTCTGCAGTAGCTCTGGCGCCAGAACTACACAGCTCCATGCAATGGACGGAGCTTGTCACTGCAGCACTGCTCCCATTGAAGTGAATGCAGTTACCAGTTCCATCCACTGCACAACGGATGGAGCTATGGAGCTGTGGTGCTTTCTGGATCCCCACCGATCCGATAACGTTGGAGTATTCTAAGCATAGACCATCACTTGTAGAGGGTTTAACAAGCCTTTTAAAAGCATCTATTCTAAGGAAGACTCTAGGTTGTGCCATTCCTTTATTATTCTTACTAGAACTTTATGACTGAACTACTAGCAGTCTGCAAGGAAGGTCCAGATGGGTCTTACCAATTAGGAGTGTGTCCCTGCACAGTTTGACACTGGCAGCACTAATTAGAAATTGTCAAACTGTCCAGGGACACCTCCACTACTGGTAACACCCATCTGAACTTTCACTTCAAACTGCCAGTAATTGATTCAGAACTTCTAGCAGGAATAATAAAGGAATGGCACACCAAAGAGTCATCAGAATGATGCTTCAGAATTGTCATTGCAAGAGGGATGCGAGTAATTACTAAAACAGACATGTCTGGAGAGGTCCTCTTTAGGATGGTTAGTGGTGTTCATGCAATACAGCTCTAATTTGATCAAGGTATTCTCTGGTTTAAAAATATTTACCCCCCCCCCTCCCCCCAACCTCCACTGAAGCAGACTCATTTGACTATGACTTTCATTCAGAAGTTCTAAACTAGTCCATCTGTAATAAACAACCATGATCACTACAGCTCCAGAATAATGGTGGACTGTCCCATAAATAAGTGGTCCACCAAGAGTCATAGTGACGCATTGATCATCTTGCAGGATAACAGGCCGAACTGGATGAACAAATGTCATTTTTTGGCCTTATGTACTATGTTACTATCTCTTTTGTAGAGTTGTCCAGTGTCCAATTCAATACCGTCGTGAGGCAATGCTTTAGTCGTAGGTACTAATGTTTTGCTGTATTGAAGATGTTCTGTAGGTCTGGTCTCAGTGCATTATAGATGACTTTTTACACAATGATGATATCCTAATACTGCAAGTAATGGCATATATTAGGAAGGTTTCTATAGTTTAGAAATGGTATCAACCAGTGCATGGCTTCTCAGTTTTTTTATACTGGGGCCTTAGCAGCGAGGTTGAAGCCCATGCCAAAATGAAAAATGTTGCTTAAAGTTGTGTTCCCATCTCAGACGTTGTTGGCATATTGCTAGGATATGCCATCAATGTGGTATACCTCTGGGACCCACTCCTATCTCCATAACTTGCCCTCTGAAGTGAAGGAGAGCGCACCACGTAAGCAGGGGGCTACCCTTCATTCATGGCCATGGGAGTACCGAAAATAGCTGAGCACTGTCTTGGCTATTTCCTTCAGTCCCATAGCAGTGAATGGAAAGGTGGCCGTGCATGTGCAGTGCACTCTTCATTCATCTCTATGGCACTTCCGAAAATAGGCGAGTGCTCTTGTGCAGCAGTGAATGGACAGCACGCTGTGCATTTGCAATGTACTCTCCTTCACTTCACTGGCCCAGATCTGGACATAGCTGTAGATCCCACGATTGATGGCATATCCTAGCCACCTGCCATCAATGTCTGAGATAGGAACCCCCTTTAATTTAATGATTATTTGGCCGAGTAAACCTTTAAAAAAATGATAAAAAGAATCAATTCTGCTTTAGGAGTCCATCCAGCTGCCATTTAGCGTATGAAGTCACACATTTAAAATATGTGTCGCCATTAATAAATATAGTGCTTGATTTCTAACCATTGAAGGTGGACCTCTGCTTTCCTTGTCCACTAAAGACATTTTATCTGTTCTAAGACTTTCTATAAATTTTTATTTTTAGATTTCATGACCCTCGCAAATGTCATCTAACTTAGTTCTGAACTTTAAAGAGAATCTTCTACAGCAGCTAGAACTTACAGTCTGCAATGGTCTGTCTGCCCTCCAAATATTTAAGGATTTTGGGGCACATTTATTAAGACGCCGGTCTTAATAAAGGCCCATAGCTGGTGGTGGATCCGCCGACGTTATGAAGAGACGCCGGCCTCTTCAGCGGATCCTCCACTACTTTTGAAGGTTAGACTGCTTCCTTGCTGTCTTACATTTAGACCATTTTCTATGCCTAAAACAGGCGTAGAAAATGATGACTGAGACGGGCCTGCCCCCCTCCTTCCCCGTCCACAATTTTAGACCTGGCATGATCGCAGATGACGCTGAAACTGTCGCTATAGTCCTAGCTATAGATAGAGTATATATAACAGATCGGGGTTGCCGGTTTTTCCTTTAGAATCTGTATTCTCTTTGATGCCTAAGTGTACTTGTTGGCAATAGAAAATATGTGGATCTTTTGTCATTTAAGGATCTTTCTTGTCACTGCTGTCATGATGAAAACCTAACCAGTCTATCAGGACAGCTCTTCGTCATCTCCTACTCTGGGTCTCCCCATTGACTTTTGGGTTAGGTGTTGCTACAGTCCTGTGTTTAACACTTTGCTGTTCTGTCCTATTTATGGTGTTCTTCTGTTTTACATCCTGACCACATTGATCGACCAGGAAACGGTGCAATATTACTCCGAACTGTCATTTTAAAACCAAAGATTCTAGTTTATTACATTCTGGGCTTGAGCTTTAACCATTGCATAAGAATACACCCCTTTACTGGAGTTATGATTGTGACATTTTTTTGTGAATTATTACAAATTTGCAGTAACAACATATTTTGTGCAAATAAGCCCAGAAAGACACAAAGTTCTGAATTCTGAAGTGCTTGATAAATTCCCACCACCCCCAATGACTTTGATCAACTTTACTGGAAAGGGGAGAATTAGTGACCTTGACCCTTGAAGCTCAAGGGATCCTTTCCAACTAGTAACACCATGATACTGTTGGGGTGGGTTATTAATTTGCTAATCTGAGGAACAGTTTTTATTTTATATTTATTTTGCCCACTTCTGTAGCGCTGACATATTCCGCAGCGCTTTACAGACATTATCATTACTTACTGTCCCCAATGGGGCTCACAATCTAAGGGTGTGGGAGGAACCGGAGAACCCGGGGGAAACCCACGCAAACACAGGAACAACATACAAACTCCATGCAGATGATATCCTTGGTCGGATTCGAACCTGAGACCCCAGAGCTGCAAGGCATTGCCCTCCCTGGCCTTATGCCCTCGAGTGCCTCACTGATGCTTCGATGATTAAGGAGCAGTGGTCTCTAAACTATGACCAACTACAACTCTCAGGTTCCTCTGAGGTATTTTTCCTGTATGCCATGCTTTGTGTCCTGTAGAACTCAATATACTATGCCATATATACTGCACCTCTTTAAAAAAGGACCTGCCATGTAATTCCCCATGTAATAATAAAATTTTTGGAGCATCTATTGATATAACTTCATGTTGTGCTGTTCCTTTTATTATTCCTGCTAAAAGTTAGGAATGAATTAGTAGCAGTCTGCAATTAAGGTCCAGATGGGTGTTACCAGTTCCGGGGGGGTGTCCCTGCACTTGACACTTGTTTAACAATGGCACCACTGATTGGGTAGCGTCAGACTGTGCAGAGACACAGCTTCTATTGGCAACACCCATCTGGACCTTCATTGCAAACTGCTAATTATTAAATTTATAACTGCTAGCAGGAATAATAAAGGGATGGCACATCACAGGGTCATAAGAATAGATGCTCCAGGATTGCTATTACATGGAGAATGCAAGTAGTCACTATATCAGACATGTCAGGAGAGGGGACAGGACCTCATTTATGAAAGCCTATGTCCAGCCTAGCAAACGCCAAGAATAGGTGAAGGACACGTTGTAAATAGTTTATAGTAGTTTCCAAAGGCGTGTACAAGCGGGTTGGGCAGAGAGGTTTTGCGTTCAGCCTGACCCTTTTCTGAAAAACTCTATTAAGTCGGCGTATTTTTTTATTTTATTTATGACTTTGCTTCTACATATTCAGAGTGTTAATACCTACGGCACAATCTGTTCTTTGTGAAGTGTAGTGAAGTACAGAACGATTAACATAAAGGTCTGCAAGGGTGAAAACATATGTTTTCTTGTAGCAGGCCTGGCTTGTCTGTGCTCAGGTGCTGGGACGTTATGTGCGTGTGTATGTATATTTGTGTGCCGGTATATGGGCGTCTACATACTCTGCGTGTATATGTATATTTGTGTGCCGGTATATGGGCGTCTACATACTCTACAGGTCATTGGGAACCCTTCTGTAGTAGGACAAGGAAAATGGTGAAGCCTTGATTTTATTGGGTAAGTTGTCTGTCGATTTTCTTGGATAGTCCTATCTTCAATCTCATAGGGCTGTCTGAGGTGGACATTGGTAGGTTGCCCAGCACCAAAAGCCCTAGAAATGTGCCTCTTCTGGCATATCTGATTGACATGTCATGAATGACCACTTATTTGGAGTAGAAGATCCAAAGAGGTCATATGGAGAGTATGACAGAGAACTCAGGCAGGCAAGCTGTGCCGGCGTAGAACAGCCTGCCAATTCTCCAGATCCGGCGTTGCGTGATACTGCTGCCTTCCCAATGGAGCCCATTGACTATAATGGGGCCCTGGTGAGATCCAGACGCTACCCGGCAAATATGCCAAGAATTGGCCGAACAAAAAAAAAAGCTGCACTCAGCGGTTTTGGTCTGACCGATTCCTGACATTGGACCTCTGCTGGACCTGCCAGCCTCAGGTGTAGCCTAAAAACTGGTTTTGAAGGTGTATGAAGTAGGACAGCTCCAATCACCAGACTCTGCTAAATGTCTATGGTGTGGTGGTGCAGGAGGCCATAGCCGTTTTGCATAAATGTTCATATGTTTTTGTTTTGTTGGTTGTTTGTGTTTAGATTTATACTTTACATTTCTGTATTATGGAAATCATTAGTTCTATGTTTCTTCCCCACTGGTCCTACGTTTCCCTGGCTCACTTCTCCAGGTTTCCAGGTTCTTGAAGTCTGTCAGATGCTAAGTAAAGCATAGCTGATAAAGATGTAGTGGTGTGCCAGCGGGAAGAGACCGCTTGTTAACCCCTTTAAAGCTTATTGGAAAAATTACAGTTCATTTAGAAGCAATGTTTACACGCCCTATTGTTATATTCTAGTCTTCTGTCCTGACTTATTAGTGAGTTGCTGTATGTGCAGATGTAGCCACCATTACTTTACTAGCTTAAATGGGTTATCCCATGAATAATATAAAAAATGAAAATCGTACATAATCTAGTACAGGGATGCTCAACCTGTGGCGCGCTCCAGCTGTTGAAAAACTACAACCCCCAGCATGCCCTAATTTGCAACAACTATAGGGCATCCCAGATCTAGTACATTAAAATCTCTTTCTAACAAAGCTAGAACCATCCCTGTACCTCAGATGGATCCAGAGATCTCCACATTCATTGCTTCAATTGTTCTGCTAGATTTATTTCAAGCAGTCAGTTTAGGGGACGTGTCCTTTCTCAGGGAGGGGGGGGGGGGTGTATCCTTTCTGCTGCAGCTGGTGGCACTTGAAGGATGGAACTGAGCATGTACTTCGATCTTGGTGAGCAGGACAGAGAAATCGGGGGAAAAAGCAAACAGCAGGTGGCGCTATACAGATAGATATACAGTGGTCCCTCAAGTTACAATAATTATTGGTTGCAGGACGACCATTGTATGTTAAAACCATAGTCACTTGAGTAATCGGTTCCCAAGCCCTAAAATGTCATCCAAGATGAGAGAAAATGAAGATTTAAGAAAAATGAGCAGATAACTAAGACGAATAAAACAAGTCCTTACTGAGTTCACACTTCAGTTATTTGCTCACTTATTTCGATCAGTTAGGGTTCATGCACGCAAATGTATTTTCATTCCATGTCCGTTCAGTGTTTTTTTTTATTTTATATTTTGCGGACCGTATGCGTAACTATTCATTTTAATGGGTCCCCCCCCAAAAAAAAACTAAAGTTACTCGTGTGCACTCATTTTACATCCGTTCCTCAAAAAAATAGAACATGTCCAAGGATAGGACTGTTCTATTAGGGGCCAGCGGTTCTGTTCCGCAAAATATGGAATGCACACGGACGTCACCTGTATTTTTTTCGGATTTGTTTTGTGCGGACCACAAGATACATACGGTGGTGTGCATATGGCCTTATTGTAAGCCAAAACCAGGTGTGGGTCAAAAACACAGAACAGGTGCAGACCTTTCCCTTATACCTGATCTCTGTGTAGTCCTCACTACTGGTTTTGGCTCACAATAACTGATGGAAATGACTGATCCAATACATGAAGTGTGAACTTGACCCTACATATAACAGTCAGGAATAGCTGATGACTACCAACCAATAGAGCTATTACCAGAGACGTGGCCTTGGTTGGTTGGATCTGAGTCTGGGGCATTGTATGTGGAGTCTGGTTTCAACTCGCGATGGGTCGGAACATTGTATGTTGTTGAAAATATTGTATCCTGAGGCCATTGTATCTTGAGGGATCACTGTACTCTAATAACTCAGTACCTACAATACAGTTTTAGTGCCTGCAATTACAAAAGTATTCCGATCCAGGTGCTGGTTTTGAAAACTGTAGAAAATTATTATATATATACAGGTCATTCTCAAAAAATTAGCATATTGTGATAAAGTTCATTATTTTCTGTAATGTACTGATAAACATTAGACTTTCATATATTTTAGATTCATTACACACAACTGAAGTAGTTCAAGCCTTTTATTGTTTTAATATTGATGATTTTGGCATACAGCTCATGAAAACCCAAATTTCCTATCTAAAAAAATTAGCATATTTCATCCGACCAATAAAAGAAAAGTGTTTTTAATACAAAAAAAGTCAACCTTCAAATAATTATGTTCAGTTATGCACTCAATACTTGGTCGGGATTCCTTTTGCAGAAATGACTGCTTCAATGCGGCGTGGCATGGAGGCAATCAGCCTGTGGCACTGCTGAGGTGTTATGGAGGCCCAGGATGCTTCGATAGCGGCCTTAAGCTCATCCAGAGTGTTGGGTCTTGCGTCTCTCAACTTTCTCTTCCCAATATCCCACAGATTCTCTATGGGGTTCAGGTCAGGAGAGTTGGCAGGCCAATTGAGCACAGTAATACCATGGTCAGTAAACTATTTACCAGTTGTTTTGGCACTGTGAGCAGGTGCCAGGTCGTGCTGAAAAATGAAATCTTCATCTCCATAAAGCTTTTCAGCAGATGGAAGCATGAAGTGCTCCAAAATCTCCTGATAGCTAGCTGCATTGACCCTGCCCTTGATAAAACACAGTGGACCAACACCAGCAGCTGACATGGCACCCCAGACCATCACTGACTGTGGGTACTTGACACTGGACTTCAGGCATTTTGGCATTTCCCTCTCCCCAGTCTTCCTCCAGACTCTGGCACCTTGATTTCCGAATGACATGCAAAATTTGCTTTCATCCGAAAAAAGTACTTTGGACCACTGAGCAACAGTCCAGTGCTGCTTCTCTGTAGCCCAGGTCAGGCGCTTCTGCCGCTGTTTCTGGGGAATGCGTCACCTGTAGCCCATTTCCTGCACACGCCTGTACACGGTGGCTCTGGATGTTTCTACTCCAGACTCAGTCCACTGCTTCCGCAGGTCCCCCAAGGTCTGGAATCGGTCCTTCTCCACAATCTTCCTCAGAGTCCGGTCACCGCAGCGTTTTCTGCCACACTTTTTCCTTCCCACAGACTTCCCACTGAGGTGCCTTGATACAGCACTCTGGGAACAGCCTATTCGTTCAGAAATTTCTTTCTGTGTCTTACGCTCTTGCTTGAGGGTGTCAATGATGGCCTTCTGGACAGCTGTCAGGTCGGCAGTCTTACCCATGATTGCGGTTTTGAGTAATGAACCAGGCTGGGAGTTTTTAAATGCCTCAGGAATCTTTTGCAGGTGTTTAGAGTTAATTAGTTGATTCAGATGATTAGGTTAATAGCTCGTTTAGAGAACCTTTTCATGATATGCTAATTTTTTGAGATAGGAAATTTGGGTTTTCATGAGCTGTATGCCAAAATCATCAATATTAAAACAATAAAAGGCTTGAACTACTTCAGTTGGTGTGTAATGAATCTAAAATATATGAAAGTCTAATGTTTATCAGTACATTACAGAAAATAATGAACTTTATCACAATATGCAAATTTTTTGAGAAGGACCTGTGTATATATATATATATATTTTTTGTGGGACGCCCCCCTTTAATGCGTTACTGCAGCAAAAACACATTATAGTATTACAACAAATTAACTGTCCTGGCACAGCGGGGGTGACGATACCGCTGGATACATCTGTGGCATACTTGTGGATCCTCTTTTTACATATGACTTGCACTCGTTTTATATAGTGCAGGTTTCTGTAGAAATGACATTTCCAAGTGCCTCAAGCTTGTCTCTTGGGGCACATTCCACCATAATAAAAGCTTCATTGGAGCAGAATTCTGTATAATTTATGAGGACGGGGAAGCTACACCCAAGAAAACAAATCTGTAATAGCTTAAACCTTCAAACATTTACAGACTGAGCAACAGAGATTCCATGCTTTATCTTCCATGAGAGCGAGAAGCCGAAACATCTAAATGACGGTGACTTACCTTTCAGATGGTGCTCACATTCGGCAGTGCTGGTTAGCGGGGTTCATTGTTTGACTTCTTGGGGTTGTCTCACTTTAGCAAAAGGCATTTATCATGTAGATGAAGTTATACAAAGTTGTCGATATTGCCTCCTTTGCTGGCTTGATTCATTTTTCCATCGTATTATACACTGCTTGTATCCAGGGATTACAACCACCACTGTTGGCGGGACAGAGGATGCTGCGCATGCGTGCCTACGTGCTGACCCTTTTTTTCCTATAGTGTACAGGCACGTCCACCGCTGTTGGATTACAGGGTGGTCGTAACCCCTGGACACAAGCAGCATATAATATGATGTAAAAATATCACAGCCCGCAAAGAAAGCAATGTAGACAATCGCAGTACTTTAGAAACCGCCTTGTATTAACATTCTCTACATGATAAATGCCATTTGCTGAAGTCAGGCGAGCCCCATTTGAAGTCACCCTATTATTACATGGGACGTTTTATGGCAACAGACAGCCGGCAGCCTGTGCGGATCATTATGGTCAGAGTACATATCAGATTTTAGGTTGTCTTTCAGGTGTTTGACCGTTCTTTGGGAATACCGTGTCTGGTTGCTGTTGCTGTGCAGCAAAGAGACATACGAAATAATCATTGATTTCATCAGCCGGTGGTTTCTGAGCTCTGCTGTGTCTGCGATGTTCATGTTGCACATTCATCTTCCTTCCCGTCACTAACTCAATAACACTCGCAATTCCTTTCCTTAGTTGAGCTGCTGCTCTCGAGGGTCAGGTTTACGCTCTACAAATGTAAGTGGCCATTTTGAACTTATTGGTCAGGGATTGAACGGGAATAGGGTATAGACCCAAGTTAGACATTACAAAATACATTCAACATAAGACAGTTTTTTGTCTTTTGGGTCTTATTGTATCTGAGACTGTGGGAGAGTGTAGACCCGATGCGGATGATCCTCACACAATAAAGATTACATTAAAGGTTTATTTCTTTATTTATTCTGGACATTTTATGTTTTCTATTAGATTGGCAATATTTATTAAAAACTAGATTGGAGATACGTTAATTTTTCCAGACATAAAATTTTGTCCTATTTGGTGGTTATGCTGACCTGAAAAGGGAACCTGTCACAAGATTCTATGTAACTTGTTTCTTAGTTTTGATTCCTGCTTAAAGGACTTGGCCACTTTCTGGATTCTGTTGACCAATGTGTTTGTAAGATGATTATGTGGCACTTACTAATATAGCCTTTATTGAAATTCTGCACCATTTTCTATATTTCATAAGGTATGCCTCCTGGTTTACAAAGTCTTTTGTGCTGTCCACACAAAGGTTCTGTCCATGAGATGGCCGCTGATGGATTGTGCTGTCCACACAAAGGTTCTGTCCATAAGATGGCCGCTGATGGAGGGTCATGTGACCAGCAAATCACCTTCGTGTGATGTCCCCTGCATTCAAATACACTGCACCTGCCATCTACACTTGTTCTGTGGGATTTTAATGCAGGTGCAGTTTGTCTGAATAGAGGAGACATCACATGGAGGTGATTTGCTGGTCACATGAC
This sequence comes from Bufo gargarizans, assembly GCF_014858855.1. Lineage (NCBI taxonomy): Eukaryota > Metazoa > Chordata > Amphibia > Anura > Bufonidae > Bufo > Bufo gargarizans. Next base: position 676,795,228 of record NC_058080.1, on the reverse strand, counting down.
CCTCCATCAGCGGCCATCTTATGGACAGAACCTCTATATTTAGACACACTGCACCTGCACTAAAATCCCACAGAACAAGTGCAGATGGTGAGTGTATTTGAATGTGGGAGACATCACATGGAGGTGATTTGGTCACATGACCCTCCATCAGCAGCCATCTTTATGGACACAAAAGACTTGGCAAACAAGAGGGCATACCTCATGAAATATAGAAAATGGTGCAGAATTTAAACAAAGGCCATATTAGTAAGTGCCATATGATCATCTAAAAAATGCATTAGACAACGGTAACCAGAAAGTGGCCAACCCCTTTTATAGTCCTGTGGGAAATCTATACAAAGGCAGCTGTCAATCGCTGATTAAGACCACCTACTGGACTCCTAAGCCCAGAATAAGCAGGAATCAAAATTTAAAGTCTTACAAGTTGGACTGAATCTTTTTTCACCAAATTATATATCAATCTGCTCAGCTCCTCGTGCTCTATAACCTACTGTCTGCAGATTGGACTGCATGTTCAATGTGGCATGTTCCCTTTAAGAACAGTAATACATGCAAAGGCGAACTACAACCATGCGTCGGTCAGTTGCCTTGCCATTATGCTTGACGATCTCTGTGTGCCCCACAGAGAGGTCCATTGCACCTAAATATCTTAGTATAAGCTATACTTGAATTAAAACTTCTTGATAAGGACGTGCTCTCAGCGATCAGAGTACTACTTGCACTTTTGCTCACTTAAACTCTTGACAAGCAAGGTTTGTGCGGTGGATAATTGTCTGTGTACATAAAAAGCCCAATTCCTCTCGGCATCACCGCTATCGCTTGTGCTGACCCTTTCTGAAAGATCACCAGTTAGATTCAACCCATGGCTTTGGAGGTTGCTTTACTGTGTGCATACGTAATTTTGTAGGTATGTAAAAATTCACGTTTTTATCTTTTTGTGCGGTTTTACGCTTTTCTAGACACCCAACTTGTTTAGTGCCTGCACATTGTATACTTGCTGTGTAGACCTATCCAGCCCCTCTTAGCCTTGGTGACAGCTGCCGCAGTCTCTTCTCCGCTCCCTTGTGTTACTTAGGCTTTGGCAGCCATGCCTTCCAGTGGGCCTCTGAGATCCCTGCGGCATTGTCATTTTTTTGTTGCCAGCTTTCCCATTCTGCCGTTTTTCTCCTCCAGGTAGTTGGCGGGACTGAAACGGCGCCAAGCTTTAATGTTTATAAATTGGCTGAAGCGATGAGATTTAAACGGCAACATTAGTCTTGTGAAATGTAATGAGATAACGTCAGTGAAACAGATCATGTCTGCTTGGCAGATGGTACATGTCTGTATGTAACGTAATGAGACTGAAAGCCATTATATATTTATTTGTGGAGGAGGAGCGGGGTGACTGACAGAAGATCAGGAGCCCATGTCAAAGGTTCAAAGGGAGAAATTGCCGAGTGCCAGCATTAAACTGGCAGAATGATGTCTGCAACCGTTCAAGCAGATGAGTCTATATGTTGATGGTCAATTCCCGCTATACGCTGATTTGCCATTTATTTTCCGTTATGGAATTAAAGGCGCACAAATCAAGACATATAAAAAGCTTGTAAAAGTGCAGCTTGTGAGAAGGTGTCCACTATATCCATAGATCTGTAGATGCACCGGTGTGGGGATGTTCAGAAATGGAGATATGCGGGATAAAGCGGTGATCACGGGAGCTGACATTTTCCTACAGTTTCTGGCAATCAAAATGCTACAGTTACAGCCTTACAGATTGAGGTGGACGGTCTAGCACAGCATTAGGGATCGTGCACACGAACGTATTCTCTTTTCATGTCCGTTCCGTGTTTTTTTTTGTTTTTGTTTGTTTTTTTGTTTTTGTTTTTTTGCGGACTGTATGCGGAACCTTTCATTTCAATGGGTCCGCAAAAAAATGGAATTTACTCCATGTGCATTCCGTATGTCCGTATTTCCGTTCCGCAAAAAAATAGAACATGTCCTATTATTGTCGGCATTCCGGACAAGGATAGTGCTGTTCTATTAGGGACCAGCTGTTCCGTTTTGCAAAATACGGAATGCACACGGATGTCGTCCGCATTTTTGGCGGATCCTTTTTTTTGTGGAAAATACATACGGTCGTGTGCATGAGCCCTTTTGGGGTTTTTTTTAGAATGGAAAAGTTGCCATGTCCCCTTTGTTTTTTCTGGTAAAAGTGGCCATGCACATTAAGTTGATCAAGTCGGCCATGTTAAATATTTTCTTCCAATAGTCAGACAAAAGAGCTTTAAGTTTAAAGAAAGATTGTTTGGAGAGTAAAGATAATTTTTGGGAAAGACGTTCCCAGTAAGGTCTTTCGTCCATCGCCCAGTTTCATTGAACATGTGTGGGCAGTTTGATCCATTGTAAAGGCCAACATGGAGTAGAATGTGTGTGGCTGATTCTGCAAAACGAACATTCACCGGTTGTTTGTTCAACTGCTGTCCAACCATCAACCAACTTCTATCTATTGTGTGTGGCCAGCTTAAAGGGAACCTGTCACCGGGATTTTGGGTATAGAGCTGAGGACATGGGTTGCTAGATGGCCGCTAGCACATCCGCAATACCCAGTCCCCATAGCTCTGTGTGCTTTTATTGTGTCAAAAAACCGATTTGATACATATACAAATTAACCTGAGATGAGTCCTGTCCCTGACTCATCTCACCTACAGGACTCATCTCGGGTTAATTTGCATATCTATCAAATTGTTTTTTTGACACAATAAAAGCGCACAGAGCTATGGGGACTGGGTATTGCGGATGTGCTAGCGGCCATCTAGCAACCCATGTCCTCAGCTCTATACACAAAATCCTGGTGACAGGTTCCCTTTAAGCACGGTGGTCTGTCACAACCAGACAGCTGAGAAGCTCTGACAGAAGCCTTTTAGAACCTCCTCCTTGAGTTTTCTTTGTTGTGCTGTTCAGTTCCTCATCTCGTTAGCCTCTCTCAGCTGTCATGTAGTTGGGCTGATTGCATCCCTTTAAATTCCGCCCCATAATGCATTACTGGGCGGCTTATACTTCTTCCTGGAGTGTGTGTCCATGCTGATCCTATTTCCCAGTCTGCTACTAAGTTAAGTGCTGTACATTTATCTGTTATTTTCTGTTTGCTGGATCCCAGGTGACCCTGACTCCCTCCATGTCTGGTGTAGGGAGCCGGTGGTCGTGTCCCCTCACTATTGTAGGGTGTTCAGGTGTTATATAGTCGAGGTACGTGGATATGCAACCATCCACCTTTGGGATTTTTGCATAGGCTGAGCAGCCAGGGAAAGTGCCAGGTCTTGGGCAGGGGTCTCCCTTTTGGTTCCTTAGCTTTGGATCCAGTGAGTCATATATGCATGTTGCATTGTCTTGTTTCCTGTACACCGTCCGTGACATGGTCAGGCCAATCAATCTGCTGTATTCCACCAGTTAGTGTTGAGCAAAATCATTCTAAGGGAATCTACGGCAATTCATTGCAAATTTTTTAAAAATCAGATTCTACCAAGTTCAAAAATGTTGTGATTCATTTCAGACTAATTGCTCAAAATGGTTGCCACCATTTTAGAAGTCAGATGACAGTGAGGAAAGCATCTTGTATCAAAAAGGATAATTTTTGTATTTTTTTTTTTTTTTTTTTTTATTATAAAAATTTACTCTGACAGCATATTGTGTTTTTAAACTTTTACCATCAACTGCCATCAGTTTACCCATAGCCTTATATGTTACTGTCACTTAGGCTACCTGCATGTGATATGGCTTAGGCTACTTTCACAGAAGCGTTTACATTTTCCGGTTTTGAGATCCGTCATAGGATCTCAATACCGGAGAAAAACGCTTCAGTTTTGTCCCCATTCATGGTCAATGGGGACAAAAAGTAACTGAACAGAACAGAGTGCTCCAAAATGCATTCAGTTCCGCTTGGTTGCGTTCCCATACCAGAGAGAAAACCGCAATATGCTGCGGATTTTCTTTCCGTCATAGGATACGGAGCAAGACTGATCCGTCCTGCCACACAATGCAAGTCAATAGGGACGGTTCCGTTTTCTGACGCAATAGAAAACGAATCCGGCCCCCATTGACGTTTAATGGAGTTCATGACGGATCAGTCTTGGCCATGTTAAAGATAATACAACCAGATCCGTTCATAACGGATGCAGACGGTTGTATTATCAGTAACGGAAGCGTTTTTGCTTAACCCTGACTGATCCAGCAAAACGCTAGTGTGAAAGTAGCCTTATGTGTTTTCCTGCAATGAAAAACCACAGCATAAAAAAAAAGACCAGCAATGTCAAATTTTATGCACAGTTTGCTTTTTTTTTCTTCCATGCAGAAATTGATATGTTCTATGGATTTTAAATTCCAAACCATGTTGGGCTACTTTCACATTAGCGTTATTGGCGGATCCGTCATGGATCTGCAAAAACGCTTCCGTTACAATAATACAACCGCATGCATCCATCATGAACGGATCCGGTTGTATTATGTCTTCTATATAGACATGACGGATCAGTCATGAACACCATTGAAAGTCAATGGGGGGTGGATCCGTTTTCTATTGTGTCATAGAAAACTGATCCGTCCCCATTGCCTTACATTGTGTGCCAGTTTGGCTCTGCTTCGTCAGGTGGACAGAAAAACGCTGCAGGCATCGATTTGGTGTCCGCCTCCAGAGTGCAATAGTGACTGAACGGAGGCAAACTGATGCTTTCTGAGCGGATCCTTTTCCATTCAAAATGCATTAAGGCATTACCGCTTGTGAGAGCCCTGAACGGATCTCGCAAACGGAAAGCCAAAAACGCCAGAGTGAAAGTAGCCTGAGTTGTTTGTGTGACTCTGCACCTTCTGCAGAGTGGTTTTCCTGATAAACGTCAATTGAGTTGTTAACATGAACAGAAAATCCACGACAAAAAAGGCAACAATGCTGCGATAAATGGAGCAGCTTCAGGGCTCATGCACATGCCCGTATTGCGGCCCGCAAGCATCAGGCCCACAATATACGGGCACTGGCTGTGTGCGCTCTGTATCACGGATGCAGACACATTCACTTGAATGGGCCCACAATCCACAAGATACAGTCCTGATCAAAAGTTTAAGACCACTTGAAAAATGGCAAAAAAACATATTTAGGATAGCTGGATCTTAACAAGGTTCCAAGTAGAGCTTCAACATGCAACAAGAAGAAATGGGAGTGAGACAAAACATGCCAGTATAGTGTATTACTGTAGTGCAGCGGCGGCATGAAGCGCACGGTGGCATAGCAACCAATGACACCGCGCGCTCCTGCTCTCAACAGGAATCCAGCCCGTGTTACCACGGACCGCTCACGGCCGCGTGCATTCGACCCGAGGAGGTGGTGATGGTGAGTTCACTAAAAGAGTTCAAGAGGGGCCTGGATGTATTTCTGGAGCGTAATAATATTACAGGCTATAGATACTAGAGAGGGGTCGTTGATCCAGGGAGTTATTCTGATTGCCTGATTGGAGTCAGGAAGGAATTTTTTCCCCCTTAAGGCCTCATGCACACGACCGTTGTTTTATTCCGTGTCCGTTGTGCCGTTTTTCGTGACTTTCAATGGGTCCGTTGAAAACTCGGCTAATGCACCGTTTGTCATCCGCGTCCGTGATCCGTGGTTCCAGTCCGTCAAAAAAATATAACCTATTATTTTTGAGGAAAACGGTTCGTGGACCCATTCAAGTCAATGGGACCACTAAAAAAAAACAGAGGCACACAAGATTGTTGTCCGCGTCCATTTTTTTTCCTATCATTTGCATGGCAAACCTGTCTTAGATTTTTATTTTTTTACTTTCTTTCATGTCTGGTGATCCTCCAAACATAAAGGAAGACACACAGAAACAAAAACGGAAACAGATCATGGAACAACGGAACCCCATTTTGCAGAACTGAACACAACAACGGTCGTGTGCATGAGGCCTAAGTGGGAAAATTGGCTTCTACATCACAGTTTTTTTTGCCTTCCTCTGGATCAACTTGCAGGATGACAGGTCGAACTGGATGGACAAATGTCTTTTTGTTCAGCCTTATAAACTATGTATTTCTAGGACTTAAATAGGGGGCCTATCCTTAGAATGTGTTCTCAATGTGGGGGTCCAATTCTCAGACCCCCACCAAACAGCAGAACTAATTTGCCTAGACACTAATGGCCCCTTTACACGGACCAAGAATTGAACAGATCATCGCTAACCAGTGTCAAGGTACTTTCACACTAGCGTTTTTCTTTTCCGGCACCGAGTTCCGTCCTAGGGGCTCAATACTGGAAACAAACTGATCAGTTTTATCCTAATGCATTCTGAATGGAGAGCAATCCGATCAGGATGTCTTCAGTTTAGTCTTTTGGACTGATTAGGCAAAAGAGAAAAACGCAGCATGCTACGGTTTTATCTCCGGTCAAAAAAACGGAAGACTTGCCTGAATGCCAGATCCATCATTTTTCCCCATAGGAATGTATTAGTGCCGGATCCGGCATTCTAAATACCGGAATGCCGGATCCATCATTCCGGTCTGCGCATGAGCAGACCGGTAAAAATGTGAAAAAAGATACAAGACGGATCTGTTCTTGCAATGCATTTGTGAGACGGAGCCGCGTCTCACAAATGCTTTCAGCCACATCCAGATCAGCGGATCTGGCGGGCAGTTCCGACGACGGAACTGCTTGCCAGATCACACTGCCACAAGTTAGGCTACTTTCACACTAGCGTTCGATTGGATCCATTCTGAACGGATCCGCTCATATTAATGCAGACGGTGGCTCCGTTCAGAACGGATCCGTCTGCATTATAACTAAGAAAAATTTTGTGTGAAAGTAGCCTGAGCGGATCCGTTCAGAATTTACATTGAAAGTCAATGGGGGACGGATCCGCTTGAAGATTGAGCCATATTGTGTCATCTTCAAGCGGATCCGTCCCCATTGACTTCCATTATAAGTCGGAACGGATCCGCTCGCCTCCGCACGGCCAGGCGGACACCCGAACGCTGCTTGCAGCGTTCAGGTGTCCGCTCACTGAGCGGAGGCTGAGCGCTGGCAGGCGGATGCATTCTCAGTGGATCCGCCTCCACTGAGAATGCATTAGGGCCAGACGGCTGTGTTCAGGGCCGCTTGTGAGACCCTTCAAACGGAGCTCACGAGCGGACACCTGAACGCAAGTGTGAAAGGAGCCTAACATAGTAACACAGTACATAAGGCCAAAAAAAAGACATGTGTCCATCCAGTTCGGCCTGTCATCCTGCAAGTTGATCCAGAGGAAGGCAAAAAAAAAAACTGAGGTAGAAGCCAATTTTCCTCACTTTAGGGGAATAAAAATTCCTTCCCGACTCCAATCAGGCATCAGACTAACTCCCTGGATCAACGATCCCTCTCTAGTAGCTATAGCCTGTAATATTATTACGCTCCAGAAATACATCCAGGCCCCTCTTGAATTCCTTTATTGTACTCACCATGACCACCTCCTCAGGCAGAGAGCTCCATAGTCTCACTGCTCTTACCGTAAAGAATCCTCTTCTATGTTTGTGTACGAACCTTCTTTCCTCCAGACGCAGAGGATGTCCCCTCGTCACAGTCCTGGGGATAAATAGATGATGGGAGAGATCTCTGTACTGTCCCCTGATATAGTTATACATAGTTATTAGATCTCCCCTCAGTCGTCTTTTTTCTAAAGTGAATAACCCTAATGTTGATGATCTCTCAGGGTACTGTAATTGCCCCATTGCAGTTATTACTTTAGTTGCCCTCCTCTGAACCCTCTCCAGCTCTGCTATGTCTGCCTTGTTCACAGGAGCCCAGAACTGTACACAGTACTCCATGTGTGGTCTGACTAGTGATTTGTAAAGTGGTAGGACTATGTTCTCATCACGGGCATCTATGCTTTTTACAGCTTAGTTTGCGGTTTATAAAAATTCCTAGATCCTTTTCCATGTCTGTTTTACCATTTAGTATGTACGGGTGACTTGCATGATTAGTGTGAAAGCCTTCCTGGTAACACTGGTTAGCGATGATCTGTCGGTCTAAATGCACTGCCTATGACCAAGCAGAACGATCATTCATTGGGTAGCTATCTTTTGTGCAACACAAAACATCAGCGTTTCCCGGTTTCAGATAGTGCTGTGTAAACGCGATCTGCTGCCGGGAAACAACGAGTGTGTATGGGGAAGAGCGATGGCATTAGTGATCGCTCCTCTCCATACTCTGGGGGAGATGGAGGAGATCGCTGCAAGTAAATGCACTGGTGCACTAGGAAGTCTAGGCTCCAATTTTTTAGTTCGGGCGAACTAGGGCCAGTTATTTAGGCCTCATGCACACGACCATGCCATTTTTTTGCGGTCTGCAAACCGTGGAAGCCGCCCGTGTGCCTTCCTCAATTAACGGAACGGCGGCCCATTGTAGAAATGCCTATTCTTGTCCGCAAAACGGAGTGCTGTACGCATCTTTTGCGGCCCCATTGAAGGGAATGGGTCCGCATCCGAGCCGCAAAAACTGCAGCTTGGATGTGGACCAAAACTATATGAGGCCTTAGGGAGAGGTTCTGGACAGGGTCGCCCTTGTCGGGGCAGGTGCTCAGTGGTCAGGCTTTTAGTGCCAGTGCAGCACCCCCATGTCAGGGAAATACCAGGGACTTTTTGCCCCAACCCAAGTCCTGTTTTGTTACCACGCCTCCTTTCTTTTTCTGTATGGACATCTACATCCTGCCTACTGTGACACAACAGTGACATCTTGGAATCCATTATCATTCATCATCAACTGAGTGGTAGGACAAATGGTTTGTGCACTATTACCTTTTATTTTATACGTTTTTTGTTTTGTTGATATATATATATTACGATTTAACTTGGACAGAAGCTTCTTTTGTTTTTGCACATCCTTTATTATACTTAAAAATTATTAAAAATAATGTTTTATACCAAGTAAATATTTGATCACTTCCTAGTGCACTTGTCTGAATATTGGTGATCTAGTTAAACAATCATCCCCCCCCCCCCCCCCTTTATTTTTACTTAAGTAAATGCACTGGTCTCCTCCACTAGCGATCAGCAGATTGTCGGGAGGGAACGCTTCTTTCCGGACAATCTACCAGATCGTTGTCTCATGTAATAGTAACGTGAGTGTTGCGTCTGTTTCGTGTCCATGTGTGGCTGTGCATCTCCAGACTTCATCATGTCTGTATGTGTGTTTGTGCCAGGTACTGTAGCCCTCCTGTATCCTCACAGACCATTGCCCCGTGCCCATGTCTTAAGAACTACTGATATATCGGGGAGCGAGCTGACCAGTGTCCGGGCAGGTGTTCTTTACTGCATAGTCATGCTGGACGTACAAATATTTGAGGCATAGGGTCAAAGTCCTGAGGAGTGTGTGTAAAATGCCTGCTCCACCTCTGGATCCTCTGTGTAGTCATGCGGTGTACACGTCACAAGGATGACTCCCAGCTGAGGCATTTCTTTTGCCAAATCATGATCAGCATCATCATTAATCACCCCCCTCTGCCTTGACTATATTTGGGTCTGTGGAGGAAAGGTCCAGTATACTAGCTAAACGCTTGTGATTATCTATTAGCATCTCCGACATCAGCTTCCTTGCATGTTTTATCTATGTTCTGTTCTTATTATCCTATTTCAAGCCTGGGGTAAGAAGTATGGTATATGTTTATTTTGAATGCAAAGTTTGTCTTGCGTTGATGAAATGACTAGTAATGATTCATTGAGTAAAGTTTTTTTTCCTCCTACCGTAGAATACACCTCCCATGGTGATCATTGGGATCCAATCCCTGGGTCTCCCATTGATCCGCAGTATGAAGGAACCGCGCCTCTCCAATTTATATCCAGGCACAGAGTCTCGTTCTGCTGATAAGTGCTGGTTTCAGGGCTGGGTCCCCACCAATCACACATTAGTGGGTCCCCCCCCACACACTAATATTACAGCCTGATGCCAAGACTCGGCAACAGTGGACTAGGGCGGCATGCCACAAAGCTGCATCACTACCGCCTAAAGCAGGGATCAGCAACCTTCTGCACTCTAGCTGTTGTGAAACTACAAATCCCAGCATGCACACTCACCCAGCTGTTGTCTGAAACTCTCAAGTAAATGGAGCTTGCCGGGAATTGTAAATTAATAATAGCTGGAGGTTGCTGATCCCTGACCTAAAAAAAGCTGTACAATCTTATTTCTTATTATTTCAAAAATCTTCTTTTAGTAGACTGGAGGTATTCTTCAGACTCAGGCTTCTTGCACACGACCATAGAATACGGATACCATTCCACAATTTCTGCAGGCCCTATTGTAAAAATATCTATTCTTGTCCGCAAAACGAACAAGAATAGGATAAGTTTTTTCAGCGTACGGTGTGCTATCCCCATTTTTTGCTGCCCCATTGAAATGAATCTGTCAGTGTCTAATCCGCAAAAAATGTAGACCGGATGCAGAATAAAAATGTAGACGTTTGTGCATAAAAAAACGTCACCTTGTCGGCGGTTCTGCCTCCAGCAGTCCAAATGCAGGCTTTAGGTGGCCTGCTCTCCCAACACACAGGTCTCAGCTTTCCAGCCCAGCACAGGGCTCCGTTTCCACACCAGCGATTGCCAGAGGTAATCACTCTCAGCTGACACTGCCGGCAGTTATTTTTTTTTTATAGGCCAGTCAAGACCCGGCCTGGAACGTGGGGAGTAGTCGCCCACCCATCACCTTGACTACTCCCAGTAAGAGTCGTTAGCTGCCGCTGACACCTGGAAATACCTGCTCTTACTTCACCAAGGCCAGGAACCTCGGTGACACATACCTTCCGTCAACGAAGACCAAGGTGATTTCATGAGACTAGAGATGAGCGAATCGAATCCCACGAAGTGGGAACTCGATCAGAATTTCAGGATTTCCTCATTCTTCGTGTCAGCAAATCGATTTAACCTGAAATAGTGTAAGTAACGAAAAAATTCAAACTTACTTCCTCCATTTGCTCGCGACAGGCCGCCAGCCTCCATCTTGATTGAAGATCTTGGCTGAAATCCAGTGTGTGTTGACGTATGATGTCACCACGCCGGCCGGCGTGATGGCGTAATCTTGCGCTGTGCGAGATTTTGCTCCAGCTCTTCAATCAAGATGGTGTGGCTGGCCCTTCTTGAGCAAATGGAGGCAGTAAGTTTTTATTGTTAATTTTACACAGATTTTACACTCAGATGCCACGATCATGTATGAACGCGGCATCTGAGGGGTACAATGATGGGGAGCCGCGCTATAGACGCTCCCTGTCATTGCATCTGCTACTTACAAAAAATGCGCTTCATGACAAAGTAATTCATTACAAAGCAAATTTTATTGTAAAATTCGGCAAATCGGCCAAATCGAACTTTTCAATTATTAGCTCATCTCTTAGACCAGTCTCCTTTCCATCACATGTACTGCAGACGTCGCCCTTGTTGCCTTCCATCTCTACCAGAATCCCTGTCTTTTTGCTCTGGCTTGTCTACGTTTTGTATCATGTACTAATGTAACATCTATTAAATGTTTCTTTTCTGTTTGCTGCTCATCAGTTTTGACCATCTTTGAATTGAGTTTTGGGTGGGCGTCTCATAGAGACTGGTGTGCCTATGTTTTTTTAGTGTCACTGGTTTATCATTGGTTTGACCTTGTCCAGTCCTGTCTCCGTCCCCCTGTCGTGCTGTAGGGCTGCCTTCACTTTACCAAACATGACACCAGCTGCAGGCGTGTATATGTAGATTATGTAGGCATCCCAGTTACATTATTTGTGTAATTTCTTCTCCAGCTGTCTTTCACCGTGTATATCAGTCATGACCCTGTGTCTATTAAGCCTTTTTAAGCACAATGAATGATGAAACCTTTGAAATTTTCTTAAGGTTGTCCTACACATTAGATGATCGTTGGCTGAACCCACTGAGTTTGGGGGATCGGCCAACCATTTAATATCTGTGGGGGCTTCCTGACTCTCCTACGACACCAGATGAGCACATTCTGGAGCATTTGTTCTCAAGGAAGATAAGCCCCTTCCTGAGGAGCCTGGAACTGCTTATTCCACGAGCATGCATGTGTCTCCCTATACACCACATATGTCAAACTCCTGGACCTCCAGCTGGTGCCAAACTACAACTTCCATCATGCTTAGACATCCTACAGCTATCAGGGCATGCTGGAAGTTGTAGTTTAGCAACAGCTGGAGGGCCATGAGTTTGACATCCCTGCTACATGAATAGGCAGAAACCTGTGAATTAGGCAGATTCGAGTGGAGGGTGAAGCTAGAGGAGAAACACCCAGTGGACAATCCTTCCCATGTGAGCCTGGGATGTGAAAGCCTGTCAATATTTCTTGTGGTTATGGCGGAGTCCCTTTTAAAGCCAGAGAAAAGAGTTGTATCCATGCATGAAGAGTACGGGATAACTAGCTGTATTTGAAGCTTGGGTTCATTTCGAGTTCACGGCCATTCTTTAGGAAAGAGAGAAAAGTCTGTGTGATATTCTGCACCCTGTAATCAAGTCAGATGATTCCTCAAATTCATGAATATAAACCACAGACTACCATTCATAGGAAGAGATGAGTGAATTGATCCCAATGAATCCATTTGTGTCATCAGCAGGGCTTCCTCACTGTGAAGAGGTGCCCACCTGCCACAAGTTGACCTGGCAGGGCATTTATACCCTGGAAATTGTCAAAACTGGGCATTTAGACCCTGGAAAATGTCAAAACTGGGCTAAATGTCTGGCTTGTGATAGGTGGGTGCCTCTTCATCTCTGTGGACAGCCCCCCACAGGTGAAGAGGAGGAGATCATACTCCTGAAGAAAACAAACCCCTGGACCAGAAGACAGAGTGGGACTTGTTCTCACGTGACTATTTTACGGTTGTGATTTGTCTGTAAAAACGCCACAAGGTTGCAGAAAATTTGCCGTCAAGTCGGAGTTGCATGGAAATTGTGGCCTATAATGATAACAAAGGCTTGTGCAACTGAACAGTGTTGGAATTTTTGTGATTGTCACGTTGCAGTCACGGCATGACAGGTGGCACACGTTGACACCACTGACAATTAGAGGCAACATCGTCAGATTTTTATGTTGTACAACACGTGTTGCCATGTAGCCCCAGCCCAAATCTTGAGTACAGCCAAGGGTCTGTGCGATTCTCTGCATCTGGTGTACATGTTGGGGAAATATCCCGACGTATGCTCCGAACGGAAAGCTGCATATGTCGGATGTGCAGGGATAATGTGGTGTGAACAGAGCCAAAGTCTTGGTCTGTCACGTTGATGACGGTAATCTTGATTGATGATATTAAAACTGTGCATTGGAAAATTAACCACCTAGTCACATTGAGGGTCACTTATTAAGACTGGCGATTTTATACGCTGGTCTTAATCCCCATGCGCTGGCGGCAGATGCGCCTAAGTTATGTAGGGGTGCCGGCTCCCTTGCTGGAGTAGCTTAAGACCATTTTCCATGCCATTAACTGCCGTAGAAAATTATACATTTTCTGCCACGGAAAAGTGGTGTGAGCAGGGAAAAGTCGCAGATTTGGCCTTGTGTCAGTGGGGGCTGCCCTATAAGGTAACACCCTAATTAGACTTTTGCAAAACTGATGAAAGGTCCTTTTTAAATATGACAAAAAAATGGCATATATTTCTTAATTAATGACCCCCATTTTGTCTGACTGTGATCTATGTATCCATCTACCTAGCTACCTACCTACCTATCCATCTACCTAGCTACCTACCTACCTATCCATCTACCTACCTACCTATCAATCTATCTACCTGTTTTACCTATTATATTTGAGAGCCCAATCAGAAGCACTTGCCTCATACATAGCTGGCATCTGAATCACTCCATTTGGGAGCAGTTCCAGTAATAAAGCAGCAGTTGGAATTGAATCCCTATGCACTTCCCTGAAGGCCCCATCAGCATAGCGCAGGTACTGTTTATGGCAGCCTGTGTCCTCTACATTCAGTCTACAGAATGTGGCCATTATCCCAGTGACCTTAAAACCGGGGGAATTAAATCTGAAAGAATTAAAGCACTGCCTGCCATGAAACCAGAGTGCTGATAAGTCTGACTGTTTCCATTGATTTGTTTAACTTTACAATGGGTCTGTTTTTTATGGAAAAAGTTAATTTTTCCAGATTTGTCTCATGTCCTGGGTTTTAATTTCATTTCCAGTCTCTAAAATTAGAAAAGAGGATGCTGTGCTAAGCGCAGTATAAACAGATTACAGCAGATTGCTCTCTGTAGTTAAATACTAGTTTGCTGCAATTGTATGATGGCGTGTTTACAGTATTACCGGCTCATTTGTCCTTCATTTAAAGTCGGCAGCATTGCCACGAAACCTTATTATAAAACATGCCATCTACATACAGGTGCCGGGTTACATGTGGAGTACGCAGGCTTCAATCTGTGTCTTAGGCCTCATGCACACGACCGTTGTTTCATTCCGTGTCCGTTGTTCCGTTTTTCGTGATTTTCTGCGGACCCATTGACTTTCAATGGGTCCGTTGAAAACTCTGCTAATACACCGTTTGTCATCCGCATCCGTGGTTCCAGTCCGTCAAAATATAACCTGTCCTATTTTTTTCACGGAAAACGGTTCGTGGACCCATTTAAGTCAATGGGTCCGTGAAAAAACGCGGAGGCACACCATATTGTCTTCCGCGTCCGTTTTTTTTCCCTATCATTTGCATGGCAAACTTGACTTAGACTTTTTTTTACTTTTCTTCATGTCTGGTGATCCTCCAAAAATAAAGGAAGACACACGGAAACAGAAACGGAACAACGGAACCCCATTTTGCGGAACGGAACACAACAACGGTCGTGTGCATAAGGCCTTACATACATGGCACTATTAGATTTGCCATCTTCTCAGTCAAGTATGAATACTAACTAGTGTGAATAGCATTATCACAGAAATTCTGGCTGCTTCTAGCCTCCACTAGGGGGAGCTTGCTGTATACGATTCAGGCAGGACTGTCACTTCTCCTTTAGATTTTTTTTTTCTTCCTATATCTGTGCAAGGGATTTGAGGTTCTTTATTCCAAAAAAAGAACTTTGACCCACAATAAAGATATATTAAAGTGGTTTTCTGATCTTCGGGGGCCCAACACCCCACCAATGAGCCGTTCTGCAGTAGCTCTGACACCTGAACCATTCGGACGTAGCCGGTTATGGCAGGGCTGCACCCATAGAAGTGAATGCAGAACAGCTGATCGGCAGGGCTGCAGGGAGTCGGACCCCCACCGATCAGAGGACTGGACTGGAAAACCCTTAATGAAATTTTTCATGCAAATACAAATGAAGAAATCTGTAAACCATTGCACAACACTGGGACGAGATGAGGGACTGGTTTACACAGAAAATGTTCTTCTCTTTACTAGTGAAAGAAAGTAAATGGAACATTCTCAGACGCTATGGGGGAGATTTATCAGAACTGGTGTAAAGTAGAACTGGCTTAGTTGCCCATAGCAACCAATCAGATTCCTCCTTTCAATTTCCGCAGCTCCTATGGAAAATGAAGGGATCGATCTGATTGGTTGCCATGCCTTTTGGCTCACACTGTGTCGTTGTGTCACTCGCATTTCCACCCTGTCAGCCTTTACCCCGACCGCCCTGTCACATCTGCTCAGGAAAGCCGATGGACTCTTTATCCTGGAGGGCAACGGCACAATAAGAACTAGTGATAGAAACCAGCATGTTGGAGGCTGCGTAACTGATGTCATGTAAAGTCCCCCCCAGAGTCAGGACCGTCGGGCAGAAACCTCTCTGACTGGTAATTATGTTGGAAAGAACAGAGCAAATAAGATAGAGCTAATGGAAAGCGCAGGAAATACCAGAAGGACACAGAGATAACTGGAATTTCTTAACCAGTTGCTTCCTGGCGGTTGTTACTGCATTGCAGGTTTGGGTCCTGGTTCATGGATGCAGCTGGTGTTCTGTCGGTTACTGGAAGAGCACCTGCGTGAATCTGCGTTTTTTTGGCTGGGTTCACACATGACTGATCAGCTGTGGATTTGCTGTTGCAGACAATTCTGCAGCGTTGTACAGTACCAGCAAAGGGGATGAGAATTTCTGAATTCTCATTCACATGCGTAAAAAAACACTGTAGAAAACGGCAGTATTGCGGATTTGAAATCTGCAGCATGTCAATTTATCCAGCGGATTTAACCCTTTTCAATGCAAAGAATGACACGGAGTCTGAGCTGCAGCCTTTCTGTGACACAGTCCGCGGCGTACGCGCACACAGTTTGGTGCCTATTTTTCTGCTGCAGATTAGAAGCAGAGATGCTGCAGCTAAGAACCCAGCCTTTATGTGGTTTTTGGTGCGGATTTGATGCAGATTTTCCGCAGATCTCACCCTGCCATTAAAAAGGGGGAAATCCGTACAAGAAAAACACAACAATTCACATGATGTAGATTTCAAAATCCGCATAGCAGGTCAATTTTCCCCCCAAAGAAAAAAAGCGTACATGGGATTTTTCTAACCAAAGTATACACTTTGCTGGTACTGTATACAAATCTGCACGGCAAAACCACGCATAATCTGCACCGTGTGCATGCAACCTTAGGGTATGTTCACATGATTGATTTTAAAAACGCACTGGTGTGTGGTTTTGTCACGGTTTTTGTCACATTTTTTTTCCAGCTTCCTATTCATCTCAATGGGAGAATCGTGCGGATTCTGCTTCTTTTTTTTCCCCATGATGTTTTTTGGTGTGTGTGGGGGGATGCAAGTTCTGCCTCCCATTAAGAGGTGTTCTTTGGCGCTAATTCTGCGTGAAAAACATCACCAAAAATCGTCATGTGTACAGGCCTTTAGGGTAACGGCACACAGTGCTGATTTCTGTGAAGAAGATCCGCAAGAAATCTGCCCCAAGCCCACCAAAAAAATGCACAGAAATCCATACTATTTACCACGGTTAGGCTACGTGCACATGAACGTTCTTTGTTTATTTCAGTGTCCGTTCCGTTTTTTTGGCGGATAGGATGCGGACCCTTTCATTTTAATGGGCCCGCAAAAAATGCAGACAGCCCACTGTGTGCTGTCCGCATCAGTATGTCTGTTCCGTAGCCCCGCAAAAAAAAATAGTACATGTCCTATTCTTGTCCGTTTCAGGCATTGTTGCAGTGGATCCGCAAAAAAAAACGGATGGCATCCGTTTTTTTTTTGCAGACCGCAAAACACATACAGTCGTGTTCATGTAGCCTAATAGTGTGGATTTTCTTCCACAATCCTGTTGAAGTCTATGGGAAATTGTCAGATCTCATTCACTTTGCTGGTATGGAAATGTGCTGTAGTTTTAATGCACAAAATCCGTGTGGAAAAACTGCACGTAAACCGCATCATGTGCAGTTATCCTAAGGCGGGAATTGCAGCTTTTGATGCAGTATTTTGCGTGGATGCAATAGAAAGGAGAAGCATCAGTCTTTTATACTTTTCCTTTTTTATCGGCGTCGCCCTTGGCTTTGGTTCCAAAACTGCATCAAAATCTGCATGTGTGATTCCAGCTGTATATACATCCAATGAAAGCATCAGATTCCTGCATGTCCGACTTTTTAGTCTGGCGGCTTTCGCCGTGCTGCGCCGGAGCTCCGCCCCCGTCCCCATTATAGTCAATGGGGACGGAGCGGCGGCACGGTGAAATAGCGGCAGGACGGATCCGACATGGTGAACAGCCTGTTGGATCCGTCCTGCCGCAAGTGTGAAAGTACCCTTAAGCTTATTATAGGGGTTTTCTGAGATTTTTCAACTGATGACCCATCTTCAGGATAGGCAGTATCTGGTCTGTGGGGGTTCCCGCCGAGGCCATGTGACGTCACGTTCAACGGTCACATGGACTAGGCGCAGCTCAACCCCATTAAAATGAATGAGGCTGAGCACAGCCGCTATACAATGTATGCCGCTGTGCTTGGTGAGCAGAGAGGAGGCCATGGCGCTAATGTGAGCACCGGTGCCTTCTCAAACAGCTGATCGGCAGGGGTCTTCGATCTTTGACCCCCACTGATCAGTTAGTGATTACCTATTCTGAGGATAGGTCATCAGTAAAAAACAAGTCTTGGAAAACCCCTTTAAGTGTATTTTGGTGTTCAATCTGCCTTTTTTTTAAAATATATTCCCCTTTCCTTAAGTAGATTTTGACTGAGTAGTGCTTGGCAATGTGTAATGGCATTTTTGGGCTTGCTTGTTGCCAGGTCGCCGTTTTTCTATTATGTTAGTCCTTTTTCCTTTGAATCGTGTGCTTTCCTCTTCATAGTGATAATGACTCCAAGTCTTTAAATTCTCTGTTGCTGAGACTACCGATTCACAGGAGATAAGTCGGTGAAAGAGCCCGGTTTCTTCATTTTAGCTGATCATTGTTAGAGATGGCTGATTATTTTCTCCTAAAAAGGATCCATCCCGTTTGAAGATTTCACCAGTGGTCAGCAAAAAGCAGAAGTCTATGGCACGACTGGCCAAATTCATCGAATCATTTGCGATTTGGTAAAACCCAGCGTGTACCCGCCCCCCCCCAGCGTGTTTGGCCAGTTCAGTACTTGGTTTGTTGGTCAGATTCTTTGTACAAACGGACCACAGATCAGATGCTTTCTGGCTGATACTCTCTTGTGTGTATGGCCGCCTTTAAAAGGATTTTCTGGGAGTTCAATATTGATGTCCTATCCTCAGGATAGGTCATCAGTATCAGATTGGTGGGGGTCTGCAGCCTCTTCTTAGGCCAGTGACGTCATGTTAATCAGTCATATGGCCTGTGTGCAGCTCCCCGCTGATCGGTGGGGATGTTGGGTGTCAGACTCCTCTCAATCAGAAATCGATGACCTATCCTGAGGATAGGCTATCTATACTGAACTCCTGGAAAATCCCTTTAAAGTGTTTTGTATTGAGATCGATTATATATATATATATATATATATATATATATATATATATATATATATATATATATATAAACATGTCTGTCACACATGTCATAAGATTTACGGTAGTAAGGGTAGATGGGATCATGACTGGTGCTGAGGACCATGGGTACCATGTACCTGTTTTTAGCAGTGAGCACCTGTATGTGCCCATAGCAGCGTAGGATGAAGGCATGGAAAGTGACCCCTTTGTCAAGGCTGAAGAGGTTCCTGACTTCCTTTACCAATGTAATGTCCTGTAATTTAAAGAGGACCTTTCATGGGTCCATATATTATGAAATAAGTTGCAGGTTATGTAGGGCATAGTCCATGGATGTAAAATCGCTTACTATTTTTATTTATTTTCTGAGCGCTGCTCCGTTCGCCCGCTGTGCCCCTGTTCACTTCTCCCGCCTGGCATGCTAATGAATAGCATCAGTACAGGGAGGAGGAGACTGCCCCGTTTCTCAATGGGCGCCTCCTTCTCCCTGGCTGTAGCGCCGTCCAATCACAGCGGAGAGCGTCACAGCCAGTGAGAAGAAAACCTCACCTTCTCCCTGGCTGTGACGCTCTGCGCGACTGGACCGCGCTACAGCCAGGGAGAAGGAGGCGCCCATTGAGAAACAGGACAGCCTCCTCCTCCCTGTACAGATGCTATACATTAACATACCAGGCGGGAGAAGTGAACAGGGGCACAGCGAGCAAACTGAGTGGCGCCCAGAAAAATAGTAGGCGATCTTACATCCATGGACTATGCCCTACACATCCTGCTACTTATTTCATAATGTCTGGACCCACGAAAGGTCCTCTTTAGTATTTAGAACCTTCAGAACTGTGTTTGAGTGAATTTGGGATCTGTTATCTCATATCTTTCTATACTCTTATCCATATTGAAGTCATCTCGACATATATTAAAAGATCACTGAACATAGAAAAGTCACAACCAAAACCCCGACAAAACCCCTACTCCTACTTTTAATCTCCTCACTTCTGTTGTTGTTATGTTGTGTCATATTGCAGTTTGCAACTAAAAATATATTAAGAAATGATCTCTGTCCTGTGCCCCCTGCTCCTCCTCAGTGTTCCCCTGTCTGCCTGTAAGATAATTGGCTGCAGCAGGAGCCTCCCCCCATCCTGTTTGCAGTGGCACTCAAAGATGATTAAAGAAGCGCTCCAGGTTTTTTCATTTTTATTTTACATATATTGCTAACTCACCACCAATATTCTAGCAGTGTAATTTGTGACACCCCAGCTCAGTTGTTCCCATACATTTTGAACCTTTTCATTATGGGAACCTGGTCATGTGACCTCAAGTCCATAGCTGCTTCTCATGTGTAAACAGGAACTCAGTCTCTCCCATGTGGCTAACTTCCTGTGAACTGCAGGTTGACCTCATTGCCAATCAATTCCCTCCTGGCAGCTCTCGGGCCCCTCAGATTCGTACCCTCCATGTTCCTGTGTATATCTCTGTATTCTGTTTTAAGATGAGGAGTGGAGATATATAGCAGGTTAGTGTATACAGCGATTAACTGCAGTTATATACACCTCCTGACTCACACTGCCTATCTGTACTATCTGTGTGTGCTGACTCTCCAGTGTAGTTCTATGAGATGGAGCTTTGCACTGGTCTCCCTGCCTCCTGCATTGTAAGAGCTGCCAGGGGAGAGACAGATGAGAGGCCAGACAGGCTAAAGTTGCATCACATAAGAAAACATTGAGACCCTGCAATATGAGGGGATAGCTGATATGTCACTAATCTGTCATGGCTGCCCTTACACATAGCAGTGCAGTGTGATGAGACTCCATCGCCTCTGTCTCTGCAATTTTAGGCATGATTGAAAATGTAGGATTCAATAGGAAAACCATATCTTAGGGGAAGAAGGAATCAAGATAACCCACAAATAGCAAGTTAAATAGAACAGGTATACACAAGAGCTCCTATCTTATTCTTTAATAAAGGCTTAACCTGCACTATCTAGGCAAATAAAAAAAAAATAATCTTTGAGTGCCTCTTTTAAGGGGTTTTCCTACCACAGACAATGGGGGCATATCGCTAGGATATGCCCCCTTTGTCTCATAGGTGCGGGTCCCACCTCTGGGACCCGCACCTACAATGAGAACGGAGCAGGGAAATTAACAAAGGGCGCACTGTGCATGCGCAGCCACCCTCCTTTCATTTCTTTGGGGTCATCGAAAATAGCCGAGCGCTGGGCTATTTCCCTCTGCCACATAGAAATGAATGGGAGCAGGGGCTGCGCGTGTGCGGTGCGCTCCCATTTACTTCTATGGGAGCAGCGGGGAGCAGCGCTTGGTGGTGGACGGACCCCGGGAAATCCGGGGTCCTCCTGCCACAGCACTCCCCGCTCCGCTCTCGTCGTAGGTGCGGGTCCTAAAGAGGTGGGACCCGCACCTATCAGACAATGGGGGCATATCTAAGCAATATGCCCACATTGTCTTTGATGGAAATACCCCTTTAAGCCCTGCCCCATTTTAATCCCTATCCTCAGCTGTATGGAGGCAAAAATGGCCCCATACACTGCAGTTAGTCCGTCTCCAAGTTTATGTTGTATAAGTTCAGTGATGATCGTTAAATTGGCCCTGAAATTTGCTTATTCTTTCTTTTCTTGGAATGTAAAACAGTGTTTGCTCCGTCGGGTGCACCTGCTCCTGCAAAGTGACCTCATATTTCTTGGCTACAATCCAGCTATGAATTCATCCCACCTAATGAGTCCCATCGGAGGCCTCACATCCACTTGAATATTTGAGTTGACATCAGACATGGGCAATGATGACCTCTCTCCAAACGGGTCTGGATATAGCAAAATAACCATCTATCCTTCTGCGGGAATTTTTGAGAACTGGTTTGGTTTTAGCTGCAGTTCTGGTAACTATTTGCTATCCCCGCCTAAGTAGAATTTATAGCTATTGTCTTTGTACATGTTTGACATATGTCATAAGACTTTCCTCACATGGTGGAAAAAGTGAATTGCACTGGACCTTTGAACTCATTAGAACTTCTTTGGGTGCTGCATGTTGCTTAGAAAACTCATATAGAAAGTGCAGATTTTTAATCTTAGTTTAATTTATTTATTGCTGGTAATCTAATATGAATCCCCACCAACCATCCCCACATACAGATTTGGCCTTGGCAATATGAATATGTCCTCAGTTCCCTAAATATAAGGCTACTTTCACACTAGCGTTAATATTTTCCGGTATTGAGATCCGCTTTAGTTTTATTCCCGTTCATTGTCAATGGGGACAAAACGTTAGTGAACAGAACAGAGTGCTCCAAAATGCATTACGTTCCATTCTCATACTGGAGAGCAAACCGCAGCATGACCCACAATGCAAGTCAATGGGGACGGATCAGTTTTCTCTGACACAATAGAAAACGGATCCGGCCCCCCATTGACTTTCAGTGGCGTTCATGACAGATCCGTCTTGGGTATGTTAAAGATAATACAACCGGATCTGTTCATAACGGATGCAGATGGTTGTATTATCAGTAACGGAAGAGTTTTTGCTGAACCCTGCCGGATCCAGCAAAAACGCTAGTTTGAAAATAGCCTTGGGTTGAATAGTAGTTGCTGTTCCAGTGCCGATCCCCTCTGATCCCATCATAGGTTTTCCAATGTGTCCCTGACTTGGCATCTGAAGATCCTCAAGGTACTCCTTTCTTCCTCATTCCCCCTCCTATTTCTGATAAACTGGGATTGTATGACCTTGAATGTTTCTCTACTAGGATATGTTCCTTTTGGGTTTAATGAGTAATTCCTTGTGCACTCACATCTGTAATTGTTATGCTCTCTTTTGTACTGACTTTTTATATACCTTATTGGTAATGATCTGCTATTAGGTGTAGGCTGCTTAAGGTGGATTTACACTACCTGATATTCGGGCAGATTATCAGGAATGAATGTGACAATCTGCCCATCTGAATGTGCCGCCGAATAAGCGAAACGCGCATTCATCGGGTGATCCCGTAGTTCGTTCAGGCACACCAATTATTGTTTCTGGGTCTAAACAGTGATCTGCTGCTCAGAAACAATGCGGCTGTTTAGGCATGAGCGATCACAATAGCGATCCCTTGTCCTCGTACTGGAGTTGATCGTTTAATGTAAATGCTGCGGTCTCCTTCACTGAACGGGTAGCCGACTGTCTGGAAGGGACACTTCCTTCCTTACAATTGGCTGTTACATTGGGATGTGTAAACCCGCCTTTATGTCTTACCACAGTCCTCTAGTCCTCCATCAAGCATAGTAGTCAATAGTTTTTGACCTTGTAGTGTACTCAAGTAGTATTTCCAACCGAAAAAAGTATTTGGGGGGTAATATCTCCCATTGGGGGGAGAGAGCGCCTTAATCGGCACGAGGAGACTTATAGGCCATACATGCTCCACAGGAATTCTGGGAAGAAAGGGATGCAAAAGAGCTCTTGGCAAGTTCTGCCTCTAAATCCTCCAGATGTAAGGCAGCTATCCTAAACCTCAATGTTCGACCCTTTTAAATAGGCCTTAAGATGTGACTCGGATATTAAATAAGTCAGCACCTCATCTGCAGACAACTGTTTCGGGGTGATTGCTCCTCATCAGTGCAGAGCAGAGAGTACTGGCTTAACTGGGTGAGAGGCCTAAGTCAGGATTTAAGGGCTACTATCTCTCCTTGGGGAGAGAGCCCCTTAATTGGCGTGAGGAGACTTCCCAGAATTCCGGAGGAGCATGTATGGCCTATAAGTCTCCTTGCACCAATTAAGGCACTCTTTCATCAAGGAGAGATAGTACTCCCGAAATCCTGACTTAGGCCTCTCACCTAGTTAGGCGAATCCTGGCATTTGTGTCTGGGAACGGCCAGATCCCCATCAGTTCCCATTATAGTCAATAATGCAAGATTGCTGTGCTGCATGTGGGAACTACCCTGAAGGATTTGCGAATGGGAGTCAGATAATGTTTGTATTTAGCTGTACAGTGGGTTCCCGGAATTAATTTTGCCTTAGGAACCCCAGCCCGAAACGGCAGATGCCTATCATCCTGGGTTACTAGACAATTTTGCGTTCAGGAATGATGCTGGATGACGTACCCAATGGGAGTTGTAATGGCTATAGAACTCAAGAACCTACATTCTTTTCACACTTTATTTAGTCTATACTTTGTTGTATACATTTATCTACAAGAGAAGTATATACGTTTATAGTTCCTTTTGGTTTCAGTGGGGTCAAGGTTTGCCAAAAGTGTTCAACAATAAACTATAAAACACTGGACATTCCCAATGTAAGTCAATGGGCCTAACAATCATCCTGGTGAAGAAAAGACTGGATCGGTTAAACATGTATTTTAAAAGGATCTGTCAAAATAAGTACAGTATATACTGGACAATACAAATGTTTGCATCCCTCTTGTTGCAAATGCAGTAACCTGGAAGAGAGGAGTGGGGGTTGTGGCCCTGAGGGTGGTGGTAGTGTGGGGAGACACATTTTCTCCCCTCGTGGCATACCACTGCCTAGTGTTAGTTGGGGTGCCCTTGATGGTGGTCCATTTGGCAGGGTACAAGGCAGGAGTACAGATGCAGAGGGCTGGCTCATTTATGATGAAGTGAATAACCAGGCCGCAGGTTACAACAAATAAAGTCTTTGTTTATTGGCTTTAAGATGGGAGTAGTAGTACATATGACAGTAAAAGGCTGAAAGTGTGGTAGGTGCTGAAGCTTATACAGCCTCTTAGGTTTTGGACTTTCTGATCTCATTTTCTCAGGGGGACTTTGGTAAGGAAGTCCCAGAGAAGAAGGTTTTCGGAGTTTGGACCTGGGTTGCAGGAGGTTTCACAGACACACGTCTCCTCCCTTGCTCTGCTTAGACTAGACTTCCCCACTAACTAGGGGGAAGACCCTATACATTTCTATTAAGTACATAAGGCACAATAAATCACAATATTTAATTAAATAAAATTGCATTTTTCATTAACTTTTAGCAGCAGTTCCTCTGGGGTACTTCTGCAACTGGCAGCCTCCTCCCAGGGTAGGAATGCTGAGTGGTATAGTGCAGCCTAAAATGTCTCTTTGTGTGTCACGGTGCTCCTACCTGTATACAGCTGGACCCCAGGCTTCGAAGCAGTGAATAGGGGGAATAATTGAGCGATTGGAAAGAACTTGAGTCCACACCTTGCGATGAAGTTCAATGGCAGCTTTACTTAAATAAACATTTCTCCAAAACAGTTTTTCAGGCTTTGTCTTGGTTCCAGCAGGCTTTAGCATGAACTGGCAGGTAAACTCCACTCTGTTTCTCTCTGACTCTGCTGTACTGACAGGCTGGCTGTATAACTCAGCTTCTTCTGTACGCTGCACTTCACTTTGTAGTCTGACTCTAGGTTATGCCAGGGAACTTTCCTCCTGGCTCCTGAGGCTTTAAGTATTGGCCTCCATGGCTAGCAGAGCTTAAGGTGCTCTGGCTGGCGTGGGCACGTCCAGCACACCCTTCCCCTAGCAGGGGTAAGCTAGAACTAACTGGAACTGGTCCCCACCCTTCCTGCAGGAAGTCGGACTAGCCCACTTCTCTCCAGAGGGGGGTTAAAATGGAATGGCGAGTTCCATTCTATCTAACTTTAGCTCTACCGTGTTTGCTGCCACCTGCTGGTGAACCAGGTATATTACATGTTATAAAAAGTTGCAAACATTAGAAATGCACAGTGTGGAGGACCTGAAATAAATACATAAGAAGACATTATGTTAGACCATTAAGGACAGTAGCAGGGTGTAGGAGTGGCAACACCACTCGGGGGTGTTGCACTTCACATATGATTACAGGACCCAACGTTATGTGCACATGTCCGCAGATGTACTATAACATTGACCTGCCTCCATCTTGTACAGAGCATTCGTTACGATGGCTGTGAAGCAGGATTTCATTATCATTACTAATAGAATCCAGTCTCTGTGGCATGTCCTCTCTGTTGCACACAAGTTGGATCTCTAATAGAAACTACTGTAATAGCTCTCCCTTGATGATACCTTAATTGAATATTTGTTTGGAATAAATGTAATGAATTAGTCTGCAGTTGAATATGTTTAAAGATAATTTCCTCTGGAATAGTATTTATACTGAAATGCAATAAGCGGCTCTGCATAAATGATAGGCGATTAGTAAGAGGGCCTTAAAGGGATCGTCTCATATCCTATATCGCTAGGATATGCCCCCATCGTCTTATAGATACGGGTCCCCCACAAGGTGGTGGCTGGAGGACTCCAGTCTGGCCACCACCATGCCGGCTCCCCATAGAAGTGAATAGGTGCTCTGCTATTTTCACCGGCCCCAAAGAAAACGAATGTAGGGTGGCTGCGCATGCGCAGTGCGCCCTCATTCCCTTACGGTGCTCCGTTCATGATATAGGTGCGGGTCCCAGTGGTACCGATGCTCAGTAATAGCAAACTGAGCGTGAAAAATACAGGGGGGCACAGCGGGGCGTACGAGTGGTATTTTAAAAAATCAGGCAGGGTGGCAGCATCAGTACCCCACAAGGAAAGGTATTTATCTCAATTAATGTAAAACCACGAAAGGTCCTCTTTACGTCAATAATGACGGATCAGTTTTCTCGGAAACAAAAGTAAACTGATCCGTCCCCCATTGACTTACAATGGTTTTAGAGACTGATCCGTCATGGCTATTTTAAAGATAATACAACTGGATACGTTCGTAATGGATGCAGCCGGTTGTATTAACATGATGGAAGCGTTGCTGGATCGAGCAAAAACGCTGATTTGAAAGCAGCCTTAGATGGGAGTAGTACGGTATGGCTGTTTTATCTTCTAGCAGTTGTCTGCTTGGCTCATGCTTTTTATCCTTGTGCCAAACTGTTGGCGGAAATTGGACTAGAACTGGTTCTGCTCCTTGTAAAATCCTATATTTTTTTTCTTTTTTTAACTGTTTTTTATAACCGAATTGGAAAACACAACAGCATCATACACTTTTGTTGCCGAATACAGTATAGATATAGAAATCCAAAGACCTATGTGGTCCAATTCTCTTGCTACAGAAAACAATGTAAACCGTTTCTCTAACCAGCCATTGCAATGTTGCACACTCCCTATTTCTTTAATTGACATATGGTGAATTTTAATATGTACAGGTGTCCCCATTAAACCGAATGAGCCACGCTTCCTCGAGCTGCTGATATGGCTTGTTGCAATCTCGAGGTTGAATACATAGTTTGTGCTGCCCCAGACTCTATCAAACTTTTGTGGTTTGTTGCGATGTTTCTATACTAGTACTACATATGGTAGGATCTGATTTATCGGTCATTTCCACATGGTCAAGTTTGGTGTATTGGAGCTGTACCATCTCAGAGCAATACATTTACGTGCCATAAACAGGGATTCCCTCAGGAATATGGTCATATAGTGATCCCAATTATCTTCATTCAGTATTCCAAGCAGGCAGACCTCAGGGTCCCCGTACCAGCAATAAAGAGGAAAGAAGGTACAGAAGTGCATGGCTGCAGGCAGGAAGACAATACCTAGCGGTACTCAAAGACAAAGCTGCTAGGAAATTATCCTTTATTAAACAGGCTGCTTTCGAACAGGGAAATCAGTCAGCTAAGATACCGGCTCAGCTGATTCGACACGATTCGCCATCTACGGCGATCCTCGCAGTTAAGAATCACATGGGACAAGAATTTAATACTCAAGAAACCATAATCGGCACCTTTTACAGACTTAGTCTTACGCATGCGTGAGACTAACGCGATCCCAGGCCGCACTGCAAGATGTAAATCGCACAGAAGAGCGGGCGGTTAGAGGGCGTTCTTATCTTGTCTTGAAGCAAGGAGGCCGCTGCCCCTTTGACTTCAGACTGACCGGCGAGATAGCGCTGATGGCGATTAAAACCTCGTTTTTGTCATGTATGGAGCATCAGATTACCGGATCAAACACATCATTAATAACAGACTGGGAGCTACTATAAGGTAATGCTGGCGGTTTTATATGCGATTTTGAGGTGACAGGTTGCCTTTAATATTTGTCCATTAATCGAGCACATTTGGAACAAATTTAAAAACTGCAAATCGCTACCCATCCTGGTGGCAGCACGCATTAACTTAGTCAAAATGATCATACTCCCAAAGGTTCTCCATGAATAGGGTCTTTATTTGGGGCAGATCCAGAGCCAAACTTAGCTTAACACTGAAACGCCCAAAGTTAGAGGGAGGTATGGCCCTACCAGATTATTTTAAATATTACATACCTGGCCATTTTCACCCCGGCAGCCCCCCTGACTTGAGCATCGGAGCAGTTCATGCTCCGATACTCTCCTTTGCCCTGCGCTAAATCGTGCAGGGCAAAGGCATTTTTAGGAGTTCCGGTTATGTACCGGGGCTCTCCATGGGGCTGCCAGGAAGCCTGGTGACGTCACCGGCACTGATGGGTGGGCTTTAGCGATGCCCTACCCATTAGAACGGCTAGGGCAGTGCTAAAGCCCGCCCATCAGAGCCGGTGACGTCACCGAACACACTGCCGGGCAGAAGCTTCCGCCCGGCAGTGTGTTATGATTAACTAAAGAGCCCTTGCCCTGCGCGATGTAGCGCAGGGCAAGGGAGCGCATCGAAGCATGAGATGCTCCGATGCTAGCCTCAGAGGGGCTGCCTGGGTGAAAATAAGGGTATGGTCCGGGTTCAGCTCTGAACCCGGACAACCCCTTTAACACCTAGTTCACAACAGAAAACCTACCTAAACTACAATACTCTACGGTCGGTATGAGAGGGGTCACCTAAGTTACAAAGGTCAATGCTACCTCTGCTATAGTTTTTTTACTTTCTGTTTTCTTCTCAATTGAATTTAACTGAGGGAAAACTTTTGCCAAAAGGGCGTGCTTCACACGGATCTTTTTCCGAACCCTCTACCTATACTGTGTCATCTGGCCAAACCAGTAAACTTCCATCAAACGGGTAATTTTCCATGTTAACACGAGGGATAATGATCTTATCTGTATTTCTGTAGCACACATTCAAGGCTGTCCTTTGGATTTCTGCCGCAGATGTGCACTTTCTACTGCCACCGATCTGCATCAGGACTTGCCCCGTTGTCATCGAGTCTAGAGTTTTCCGGTGTGGAATCCGCATCACATAAGGGAAATATGTAATATTTGCCATGGATTAAATCCATGCAGAACATTTCCAATACATGTTAATGAAGTTGTGGAAACACATTCATTCGCTCTGAAGACAGATTGCCATTTGATTTGGCACAGAATCCACACCGAAATCGGGGTCAAAATGTGAACATAGCCGTAACAAACAAATATAAGTGTCTCAATGGCTTTTTGAATTCATACTTGGATTCCTCATACATTGGCCGTTCTAGAGCATCATTTCTTAAACTCTGCTTTGTGCAGTTCCTTTATTATCCCTCCTGTAACTGTGTCAATAGACCGACAACTGGGCGTCACCATTCCCCTTGTCAATAGTGTCCCTTCACAGTCTGACAGATCACCTCTGATTGCATTGACTGTGTCGCAACCTCTAGGGACACGCTCTGCTGATAAGAGGAATGGTAACACCGTATTGCCGGTTTATTCTTATATTTACAGGAGGCAGAGGAACAACTGAAAAAAGAATTCTTAAAAAAATATAAAAAAATAAATCCAGAATTGATATTTCTTTGGGGAATTTATTGCAATGAACATGACAGATCCTTTATTCATCTAGAGTTTATTGTTCTTTGCACAAATGGTTAAAAGCAGGTTATCGCTGAGGTTTCTTGCACTCTGCCAAGACGTCCGCTCTGCTGTGAACGCTAATCTTGCTCTGATCTACCATTATAAAACAAGGGCTTGGTTTAGGAGACGTGTTTTAGGCGTTTGCTGCATATCTTGCGTTTTCCTTTCCCCCTTCGTAGTATCTGAAGAGCAGACAGAACTTCACGCTTAACTCTTAGACGAAAGTTGAAAGGCTCCTCAGATCAGTGTTTGCCTCCTTCCGTAGCATTATGAAGCTGATGGCAGATGCTCACAGTAACGTCACAACTGTCTTTTCTTGTCTCTGCAGAATGTTGGCTTTGCAAGCTCAGGGAGGAAACAGCAGGGAGCAAAAAACAGAGAGGTAAGTGCACCGTTAACTTATTCAGCGTGGACCTGTTGGCATTTTTTTTTCCATTTTGCACCATTGTGTTTTTTTTTTTGTTTGTTTTTTACTAAAAGTGACTTCCATAACATGGAAGCTTGAGCTGTTCAATATGTTAGCTCATGGAGGAGAGCCAAACCCTGCAGCCACAGGCTCTCCCTACTGAACTGCAGAATCTCTAGTGCTATGTGTCAGGATAATGTAACGTCTCCTCCACCGACTTATTTTACTGACACACTTATTTTGCTAGTTAATGTATAGCTTTATCCCACATTTATTCCGCAGCGCTTTACGGACACTAGCATCACACTGTCCCCAATGGGGCTCACAATCTAATGTCCCTATCGGTATGCCTTTGGAGTGTGGGAGGAAACCAGAGGAAACCCACGCAAACACAGGGAGAACATACAAACTCCATGCAGATGTTGCCCTTGGTTGGATTTGAACCCAGGACCCCAGCGCTGCAAGGCACCAGTGCTAACCACTAAGCCACCATGCTGCATTGCTTTAGTTTCCCAAAATAATCTAAATATCAGAATGCCTGTTGTCACAGCAAGTGATGTTCCACTAGTAGGAACGAGGGGCGGATTGGCTATAGACTCTACAGGGAAATTTCCCGGTGGACCGTTGCCCAGGGGGCCACCAAAGACCACCTGATAGCCGCAGGCCAGGTACATAATGATCTTAAGCTCAGCGGCCGCAGTTGCCCTCCTGAACTAAACCGTATTACCATCCTCAGGACGGTGATACATTTTAAATACTGTGGAGAGGGCGGCGGTATTTTGTGCTGCAGTATGGTATGCAGGCCCTCTCTAATTCTGTTGTCCCCGCCTACTTGTGTTGCCTTGTCTTCTATCAGTTTAGTCCCTCCTAACAACATGGGGCGACTTTTAGTTTTTTCTTTCCCGGGGCCACATTAAGTTCCCAATCTGCCCCTGGTAGGGACTGCTGGGAATTCAGATTTGCTGCACTTGCCCAGCTGATCCATCAGCAGAATACAGACTGCTGTTTAAGGCAATCTGTATTCCTTCTGTGGAGCAGTAGACACCAGATCTAGCCAAATTGACTGCGTCTGCCGATGCATATTGCTAAGCTAATTCTCAGAGGTAATGTATGTTCTCTGTAAAATTAGTGCCTGAATGCTGCTTTTGAAGACTGTAGTGAGAGATATATTTGATTGCATCCAGCATGTCCATACAAGTGTCGATGTCACTTTATTCTGAGCACTGTGTGACCCACCGGCCATATATGGAGGGAGCAGGAGGTTTCTTGCTACTGTTGCTAGGCAGGGCTGGCACCACCCCTTCCTCTCTAGAAGGAAGTTCAGTGTAGTGTGAGCTGCAGATGTGTGTGCAGCAAAGACCAAAGCTTAGGGCTCTTTCACACCTGCGTTCTTTTCTTCCGGCATAGAGTTCCGTCGTCGGGGTTCTATGCCGGAAGAATCCTGATCAGTTTTATCCTAATGCATTCTGAATGGAGAGAAATCCGTTCAGGATGCATCAGGATGTCTTCAGTTCCGGAACGGAACGTTTTTTGGCCGGAGAAAATACTGCAGCATGCTGCGCTTTTTGCTCCGGCCAAAAATCCTGAAGACTTGCCGCAAGGCCGGATCCGGAATTAATGCCCATTGAAAGGCATTGATCCGGATCCGGCCTTAAGCTAAACGTTGTTTCGGCGCATTGCCGGATACGACGTTTAGCTTTTTCTGAATGGTTACCATGGCTGCCGGGACGCTAAAGTCCTGGCAGCCATGGTAAAGTGTAGTGGGGAGCGGGGGAGCAGTATACTTACCATCCGTGCGGCTCCCGGGGCGCTCCAGAGTGACGTCAGGGCGCCCCAAGCGCATGGATCACGTGATTGCATGGCACGTCATCCATGCGCATGGGGCGCTCTGATGTCATTCTGGAGCGCCCCGGGAGCCGCACGGACTGTAAGTATACCGCTCCCCGCTCCTACTATGGCAACCAGGACTTTAATAGCATCCTGGCTGCCATAGTAACACTGAAAGCATTTTGAAGACAGATCCGTCTTCAAATGCTTTCAGTACACTTGCGTTTTTCCGGATCCGACGTGTAATTACGAGTACACGCCGGATCCGGATAACGCAAGTGTGAAAGAGGCCTTAATAGGGAAGCTTTCTTCCCCTTTGGTTAAGGGTACTTTCACACTAGTGTTTTTCTTTTCCGGCATAGAGTTCCGTCACAGGGGCTCTATACCGGAAAAGAACTGATCAGGCATATCCCTATGCATTCTGAATGGAGAGTAATCCGTTCAGGATGCATCAGGATGTCTTCAGTTCAGTCATTTTGACTGATCAGGCAAAAGATAAAACCGCAGCATGCTACGGTTTTATCTCCGGCGAAAAAAACTGAAGACTTGACTGAATGCCGGATCCAGCATTTTTCCCCATAGGAATGTATTGGGTCCGGATCCGGCATTCAAAATACTGGAATGCCGGATCCGTCCTTCCGGCCTGCGCATGCACAGACCGGTACAAATGTGAAAAAAGATACAAGACGGATCAGTCTGTCCGCATGACAAGCGGAGAGACGGATCCGCTCTTGCAATGCATTTGTGAGACAGATCCGGATCTGTCTTACAAATGCTTTCAGTCACATGCAGATCGGCGGATCCGGATCACACTGCCGCAAGTAGCCTTACAAAAGCATATGGCATATGTGCCAACCCTTGAAGAATAGAGTTGTTTAATGCAGCAGAATGTTCAGAGGCCATACAAGGAGGAAGGTAACACACCTACATTGTGACTACAGACTTCTCTGCATACTAGTGGGAGCTATAAGCTTTAAGCTCCCCATCATATTAAAACGAGAGCAGGGCCCTCTGTTCAGACACTGGATTCTACTGAGGATACTGGGGAGTAAATATACTGTATATCTTGATATAAAGAAAATTACACCTCTTGAGCTAGGGAAAGGAGAGATTCAGAAGAGAGAGACCAGCCTCCCATATACAGCCTTTCGAAATTGCATATGCTAACTGTAAAAACTGTGCTTAATGTGTACAGAGCCTGTGTAAACCATCTTTTGGACTTTCTCAGCAAAGTACAGTGGACTTGTTACATAAACCTGGCCTTATCATTGTGTGAACCAACACCTGCATTGCTACCACATAATTCAGGGGCCCTACCTTGCACGTCAAAAATCATTTATGCCAAGGGCAACCTGCCTTACTCTGGTTTTGGGGCTCCTGCCTGATGTATGTGTTCCCCAAAGGGGAAAAAAAAGTCCGCCCTTCCTATCGCTGCACAGCCCAGGGAGAAACATAGCAAAGACTGCCACTGTGAGTACAACTACTCCCATAGTCTCTGCCTGTTCACCATGTCGGATCCGTCCTGCGGCTATTTCGCCGTGCCGCCGGACCGCCGCTCTGTCCCCATTGACTATAATGGGGACATGGCGGAGCTCCAGCGCAGCACGGCGAAAGCCGCCGGACTAAAAAGCCTGACATGCAGTAATTTTAGTCCGGCGGCTTTTCGCCGTGCTGCGCCGGAGCTCCACCCCCGTCCCCATTATAGTCAATTGGGACGGAGCGGTGGTCCGGCGGCACAGCGAAATAGCCGCAGGACGGATCCGACATGGTGAACAGCCTGTCGGATCCGTCCTGCCGCAAGTGTGAAAGTACCCTTGTGTGACTCCCTGCACTAGGAAAAGGCCGCAGCACTCGCTGAAGTACCACGAGTTAATCAAACAGCTGATGGCCGGGGGTGTCGGGAGATGGGCCATCGACCAGCTATTGATGACCTATCCTGAGGATGGATCATCAGGAATTCACTCCCTGAAAACACCTTTAAGCTTCAAACCATTGGATTATAAAATCTGATGGATGTCAGGTTTTAAAGGGAACCTATCATCACATATACAGGTGTTGTGTTTCTTAAAGGGTAGCTGTCATATTTTTTTTTTATTTGCTAGTTTATTAGACTAGGCATGTATACCTGAGTTAGTCTGTCAATGATTGTCAAAAGATCTGTAATTACCTTATAATAACAACTTTCATCAGGGGCGGGCTGACCATTCGGTCATTCGTACATGGACCGAGGGCCAGCGGCCACTAGGGGGCCCCGTCTGGCCCTGCTGGCCACTGCCTTGACTTGGCCGGCTCCGTGTGTGTCCCGATCCTATCCTTCACTATGTGAGTGACATGGCTTGCATAGTGAAGGACTCTCACCGTGAATGCTTCCAATTTTTTTTCGCCGGAGGTAAAACCGTAGCATGCTCCGGTTCTCTCTTTTGCCTGATCAGTCAAAATGACTGAACGGAAAACATCCTGATGCATCCTGAACGGATTGCTCTCAATTCAGAATGCATGGGGATATACCTGATCAGTTATTTTCTGCTATAGAGCCCTTTTGACGAAACTCGGTGCTGGAAAAAATAAAAAGCTAATGTGAAAGTACCCTAGGAAAAGGGAGGGGCGTTCCTTCACACTGCATGCCTGCATTAGGCTTCACAGTGAGGAGGCGTGTCTCTCAGTAATCTAATCTGGCTCGCAGGAAGCTGCTGGCTACGGCATGTGTCTATGGGAAGAGAGGGAAAGCAGTTTTGGCATCAGAGAACTGGCAGAGGAGTCATCTTGAGAAGGTCCTCCTATTGTAAATGTTTAAACAGCCGTAACTAAGGGAAAAACTCAACGAAAACAGTGGTATGTTAAGAAACTAAAGATTGCTTTATGCATAATGCTGCTGCAGCAGTAACATATGCTAAAATTGATGATTATTTTTTTAATGAAAACGTGACCGTTAGCCTTTAACTTCAAATTAACCAGTGACCACAGTATTACCTCCATGCCAGTGCTGCAGACACAGGAACCAGTGGTATAAATATAGGTGGCAGACACAGGGACCAGTGGTATAACTATAGGTGGCAGGCACAGGGACCAGTGGTATAATTATAGGTGGCAGGCACAGGGACCAGTGGTATAATTATAGGTGGCAGGCACAGGAACCAGTGGTATAACTATAGGTGGCAGGCACAGGAACCAGTGGTATAAATATAGGTGGCAGGCACAGGAACCATTGGTATAACTATAGGTGGCAGGCACAGGAACCAGTGGTATAACTATAGGTGGCAGGCACAGGGAGCAATGGTATAACTATAGGTGGCAGGCACAGGAACCAGTGGTATAACTATAGGTGGCAGGCATAGGGACCAGTGGTATAAATATAGGTGGCAGGCACAGGAACCATTGGTATAATTATAGGTGGCAGGCACAGGAACCATTGGTATAATTATAGGTGGCAGGCACAGGGACCAGTGGTATAATTATAGGTGGCAGGCACAGGAACCAGTGGTATAATTATAGGTGGCAGGCACAGGAACCAGTGGTATAACTATAGGTGGCAGGCACAGGAACCAGTGGTATAACTATAGGTGGCAGGCACAGGGACCAGTGGTATAACTATAGGTGGCAGGCACAGGGACCAGTGGTATAACTATGGGTGGCAGGCACAGGGACCAGTGGTATAACTATGGGTGGCAGGCACAGGAACCAGTGGTATAATTATAGGTGGCAGGCACAGGAACCAGTGGTATAACTATAGGTGGCAGGCACAGGAACCAGTGGTATAACTATAGGTGGCAGGCACAGGGACCAGTGGTATAACTATAGGTGGCAGGCACGGGAACCACTGGTTGAGATTGCAGATGCATCTGGAGCACGAAAGTAGTGAGACCCAAAAGTTCTGTACATGATGCATGTCATTGGGTAACCATGACCCTATTGTCACCCAGTCTGTAAAGAGACTTATTGACCTAGATGAATATGTCGGCATCCAATTTAAACAGCGGCAGACCATGTAATGTTCTATCATCTTGGCCATCTAGGAGTAGTATGGTATGGCTGTTTCTTCTGCCTGGCTGATGCTATTTATCCGTGTGCCAAGCTATTGGCAGAAATTCTCCAAGACCTGCTTCTGCTCCTTGTAAAATGCTATTGTTGTTTCTTGCAGCTTTCCTTGCTAATTATCTTCCTGACTGGATTTAACTGAGTGGAAATTTCACATCTGCATTAGCGGTCTTGTTAGGGGCCTGATCCATCCATTTTGCCAGAGAAAGAAGCGTTGTATGCTGCATGGTAAATTGCTAGACCATAGAGCCTGTCGGACCCTATAATAAGTCATCTTAACACAGATGTGAACCGAGCCTTAGCTGTGAAAAAGTAGAGCATGAATAGAAATTGCTGCCTTTGCAGGAGGACAGGGGATGACTCTGGAGGCATGAGAGATGTCCGTCAAGCCTAGATCCTGCCACGATGACAGGATACTTTTTTTTCTCAAATAACGGCCTGTGACACATTGAAATTACCGGTAATTTACATAGGATTCAGAAGTTGGTAAAATTATGAGTGAGCTGAAATGTTACTTGTGAATATGGGTGCTGCTTCTTTTCTCTACTGTGAATACATAGATATGTCCTGAAAGGTCTCTCTAGGCCTTATTTAGGGGTGAACAGTTTTTGGGGGAGTCAGAACTGATCACTGGTTTCTTTTAAGGCCTTATGCACACGAACGTAATTTGTTTCCATGGCCGTTCCGTTTATTTTTTTGCGGACTGTATATGCAACCAGTCATTTAAAAAAAACAGAAGTTACTCATGTGCATTCCGTTTCCCTTTGTCCGTTCCGCCCAAAAAATATGTCCTATTATTGTCCGCATTACGGACAAGTATAGGACTGTTCTATTAGGAGCCAGCTGTTCTGTTTTGCAAAATATGGACTGCACACAGACGTCATATATTTTTGGCGGACCGCAAAATACAAACGGTCATGTGCATGAGGCCTAAACCATAGAAGAATATAGCCAATACTGTTTTCTGCTGCCATAAGCAATAGATTGTCAGAGAATCCTTCTAAAATAGACAGTTCCCCCCAAAATAACCCCCCCAAACTAATGTCTATGGGCAGCCTTATTCATCGTGCACAGTGTAGATCTCTGTGTATAGAGCAGGGCAGGCTTTGTGCATTGCAGTGGAGGAAGGCGAGGCTAACCTGTCTCGCCACTGACTTAAAGGGCATCTGTCAGCAGATTTATACCTATGACACTGGCTGACCTGTTACATGTGCACTTGGCAGCTGAAGGCCTCTGTGCTGGTCCCATGTCCATATGTGCCCCAATTGCTGAGAAAAATGATGTTTTAATATATGCAAATGAGCCTCTAGGAGCAACGGGGGCGTCACCATTACACCTAGAAGCTCTGCTCTCTCTGCAGTTGCCACGTTCTCTGCACTTAGATTGACAGGGCCAGGTACGATGACATTTAACCTGCCTGACCCGGTCAATCAAAGTGCAGAGGATCACCGCAACTGCAGAGACAGCAGAGCCTCTAGGTGTAATGACAACGCCCCCGTTGCTCCTAGAGGCTCATTTGCATATATTAAAACTTCATTTTTCTCAGCAATGCGGCACATATGAACATGGGACCAACACAGATGTCTTCAGCTGCCAAGTGCATATGTAACAGGTCAGCCAGTTTCATGGGCACAAATCTGCTGACAGATGCCCTTTAAGTCAATGGAGAGACAGGTTAGCCTCACCTTCCTCCACGATGCAATAAAGATGGAAGTGTGAGACAAGTGTGAAGGGCGAAGCCTTCCACCCACTGCCATAGCTTATGGTAAATACTGTATTCTCACGGGTGATGAGAACATATACAAAGCTGAAAATGGGAGTAAGCGATGATAGAGAGGAATGTTCAGCACCGGGAAGCATGGTGATTACAGCTTTAGAAATCCTAGCTTCAGCATTTTCTCTCTTCTGCGACATGTGCGTCACAGATGATGAATGAGCCATTGATTGACCCCCTCCAGCCGGAATATCGGGACATCATTAAATTCTTTGTAAGGGTTCAGCAAATGCGTTCTTGATAATGTGAAGACCAACTGATTGCAAACAGATAGAAAATGAAACCTGCTTTATCCTTCTTTTCAATGCACTGAAATGGGGTATAGGCCGACCTGGCGTGCATCAGATGCAAACGGACATCATGGTCCTTATTTGCGTGCATTTCTCTTGCTTATATAGCGCTGCCCTATTCTGTAGTGCTTTATATTATCATCACTCCCTAATCCCAGTTGGGGCTGACAGTCTAGATGTCTAGGAGTGCAGAAGGTTGCACCCCCGCGCAAATACGGGAAGAACATACGAACTCCATGCAGATGTTACCCTTTAGTCAGATTTAAACCGAAGACCCCAGTGCTGCAAGGCATCGGTGCTAACCACCGAGCCACCCTCCTTAAAGCAGCTCTGTCACCAGATCATCCCTATTAAACCAAGCACATAGTCTGGTAAGGCTGATCCTGCAGTTTAAAATGAGACCGTCCTCCTCACTGTCGGCGCCACGTTGTTGATAAAATCGTGCTTTTATTCCTTTGCTGGCAGGCAGTTTTGAGCACCAGGGGGTGGGCTTTTTCAGTACTTGAACCGCTATGCAACGCCTACCGACATCTTAACCCCACCCTCCCCTTGATTGACAGTGCTAGAGTTTAACTTGGGCTAGCTTTGTCAATCAAGGGGAGGGGGGGTGTTTAGATGTTGGTAGACGTTGCATAGCGGTGCTCGATTTGAAAAAGCCCACCTCCTGGTGCTCGAAATTGCCTGCCAGCAAAGGAATAAAAGTACGATTTTATCAACAACCATGGTGCAGACATTGAGAAGGAAGGTATCATTTTAACTGCAGGATCACCCCTACCAGGCTATGTGCTTGGTTTAATATGGGGGATCTGGTGATGGATCTTATTTAAAGGGGAAAAAATTAACATTGTAACTAGCATCCATAGGCTTCATCAAGAGATGGTCAATGTCGTCCAGTATCCAAGGCAGATGTCCATGCATGTTTATGGAGAGAGCAGGCCCGCCGCTGTAGATGGCTTTCTCCTATTTTCTTGTTCTCCTTTACAAAAGCCAACAAGCGATCAACATTTACTGCTCTTTAGAAACCCATCCTTTGCTAAGAAAGCGCTGAAGGCCAAGTAAGAGAATAATAAGCTTTTTCAGTATGTCTTAATGATCTTGCACATCTCCACATTGTTTGTCAGTTGCTCCTTTGCAAATGATGAGAAAGTGCCTTTTTGCCCTTCCTTATTGGGTCAACGTTCCTTATTGAGTCAACTTGTCACTTTCACATACTCCAGAAAACAGAAGCAGAGGCCCATCTAGGGCATCATATCAGTAGATATCAAGGTTATGCTAACCTGGGAGCACAGTATCCTGGATAGCCTATAATAACTGTACAGATGCAACATGGAGACCTCCCTGGGTCATCAGATGCCCAGGAGGCAATATGTTGGACCGAAATGGAAAAAACTGAACCTTTCTTTGAAGGCTTTATTGATGCGTGAACAGTTGCGCGTTTCATAAGCAGACAGACTCAACCATTATATATCCATACACACTAGGCATGTGTAATGCCTGAGGTGGCTCACTTATAAAACATGTGCTTTAGCACAGCTCATGAAAAATCTAGGCGGACTGCCTGACGCCTTACAAAATATGGTGTTGTGCAGACAGCTGACCAAGGTGTACAGGGTCCCTCTACGGCAGTGGTGTACATAGAGAAGTAAGGGCCCCATAGCAAGGATCAAACCAGGCCCCCCCACACAAGACCAAGTTTTCACCCCCAGTAGAAGAGGGAATGATCCCAACTGGGCCCCCTCTTGCCCTGGGCCCCATAGCAGTCGCATGGTCTGCCGCTATGGTAGTTACGCCCCTGCTCTATGGAGTCCCTGTGGCTCTATACGGCACCATATTATGGAGATATTCTAACCGAAGAGCAATGATAGAGTGGAAAATCTTCAAACATTGCTCCTGATTGAGCAGGCCATAATTTTTTTGGTCTGATTGATACAGACTCTGACAAAAAAAATATATGAAATTCGAGGTATATGAAGGTACAGTAGGGCCTGATATACTGTGGGTGCCCTATTATGGTCTGTGTACATGAGACTAAGGTGAAGAAACGGCTCAATAAGGAATGCTCTCCAGATTTAGTCTTGAGACCTTGAAGGTATTACAGTTACCTGGTTCTACAAGATTTTTGTATTTTCGGAAGTTAGTAGTGATAATACCACCTTTTGACCTGCGTTGAGCAAATGACGCCATAAAATGAAGCTGATCATCACAGATCAAGAAAAACTGCCCTAATCTAAGCTCTACGTAGTCACTGAGATGAGTCTTTTTTAAGACCTTCTTTTTTTCTACCCATTTTTGGCATATTATAGGGGTTAGCCTAGTAGGATCTAAAGACCAGAACCCATATTGGATTATAGGAGTCAGTAAGTTACCTACACTGTGTGCAAAGAACACATTTTCTTTTAGATGACCCCCACATATTTCCAAGCTTGTATAATCTCTGTGTGTCAAGGAGGGATGTGATGCATTACCGAATACCTCCTGCACATTTCGTTATCTGTAGCAGAACGATATAGGCCTGCTAGCTCTCTGTGGCTGCCATCACCCTTGGCTCATTACAGTGCAGTGAATCATTTCACCAGTGTGAATACAGATGCTTGTTCTGTGTTCCTCACTGATCCTTACCAGCACTTATGACCTTGCCGTGAAGAGCCTACTCCTGGTTTATCAGACTGCGTCTTGAATAATATATAGAAGTTATTTCCTGTGACATTTTTCTAGAATTTTGTATGTCTATTCTATTTTAAATGTGAATGAGCCTGTGTGAAATGATATATCCATGCTCAGAACAAAACCACATGGCCTTCTAGTCTGTGGCACATAAACTGAGCAATTTCTTTTTTAGTGTTTTTTCCTATAAATTATTAAGACAAACTTCTGTGGTCAAAACCCCCACTTAGTTGTGGTACATATTGCAGATTTTGGAAATGGTCATGCTAATATGATAGTCCCATGCAGCTGCTCAAGATACATGGCAATTCACTAAATCCTACAGATTCCCATTGGGCTTCATTGTTGGACAGTAAACTCATGGTCAAGGTGGCCTTTCATGGTCATCCTGGTGCCTTTCAATGGCGCATTGTTCCACTGATTGATAGGAACCTGGATTAACTGAAATCATAAAAGGTTGAACCAAGTGTAGGATATCAACAGATGTACCAGTTGATGTAAGGAGACCTACCACATTAC
This sequence comes from Bufo gargarizans, assembly GCF_014858855.1. Classification (NCBI taxonomy): domain Eukaryota; kingdom Metazoa; phylum Chordata; class Amphibia; order Anura; family Bufonidae; genus Bufo; species Bufo gargarizans. The sequence continues at coordinate 676,754,141 of NC_058080.1, read as the reverse complement.
AGGATAACAATTCCCAAGACGTTGGACACTATGGGGTCATTTATTAAACAGAAATATTTCATATATTAGGTGTATTTCTGGCGCAGATTGGCGACTTTTCCCCGCAGACAGCAACCTGTCTTACATTTAGAAGTGGCGGTAGATCCGCCAAAGTTATGTAGAGACCGATGCCTCTACATAACTGCGGCAGATTCACCATCAGTACAGGGCTTTAGAAAGACTGGTGTCTAAAACTACGGACTTAATAAATGTGCCCTACGTTGTCGGATTTAGGCAACAGCGCTGTTCCCAGTCATACCAAGGCCGTGCCACAATTTAGCAAACGCCAGAATATAATTCCATTGTGTCCTTATTCATTCATATCACTTTGGATGCCCAGCAGGAACATATTGAGGTGATCACAACCCCAGAAATCCTAATATTCAGGAATTTGCCTGCAAGATCTTGTCAACGGCTGCGTCAGAGCAGTGGAAGTTTACTGTCTGGTTACATAGCATGTGCCGGTGACATAGAGGCCTGCGCCCGAACACAGGAAACATACTTGTGAAAGTAGAGAACAGCCACTCCCTGGACGGCTGAACTGCCCGAACTTGACTGCATTTTTCAGTAGGGGAAACGGATTATGTGAATTACTGTGCAAAGAGAACGTATTCCTGCAGTGAAACCAATTGGCATAACACATTTTTGAAAATACATTTTATTTCACGAAATGATGGGATCGTAAGAAATAAATACAAATAAATTGTACCCTCCGAGCTAGAAACCAAAGCTTACTTAGTTGACAACAGTTTTAGGTCTTAGTAGAGATTTTCCAGGAGGTGATACAGAGGCACCTAGCTCTCCTGCAGCTCCATACTAGAGTCTTGGGCACTCCATGTACTGCTATATGGCGCGGTACGTCAGGGGTGCACCACCAATGAGGCCAGGTAAGGCGATAGCCTCAGGCAGCACCAGGTAGGGACAGGAGGGGGGCAGCCATGAGCAATGAGAGCTTTCATTGTGGCAAAGGGGTTAGGTTAAAGAACGGGGGGGGGATGGGGGTGCCGTTTCAGTTTTCACCTCAGGCAGCAGAAAGGCTAGGTGCACCCCTGCTACACGTGGAACCTTATTTCTTTTTTTCACTTCTAGAAGCAATGATTAGTGGGGAGTATTGAGCTGTAATATTGCATCAACACATGCCTGAGACGTAACTCCCGTTTCCATATGGTAAAACTCCATATCAAAATGGATGCACAGAGAGGTACCATGGACTACATAGAAGTCTGTGGAGGCCGTATTAGGCCATGTAGAAGTGTATGGAATGGTAACGTGGCTTCGGATTTAGCTCATGTAGGGTGTATGGAATGAGGAACTCTACTGTTTTAGATGAGCATGCCCTTTAATGGCTTCAGAAAGTGGTAGCGACCTCTTTATCGTATACTCCAGGGGTGGCCAACCCGCGGCTCTTGGCCACTTCAAGTGTGGCTCTAGCGGTGGAGCTGGGAAGCGGCTGCGCAGTGTCATAGAGAACATGGCACGCGCTGCTCTCAGCGTGCACCATGTTCACTTCACTAGTCCCTCCCTCCCTCTCCACTATGAAGCGGGTGCCGCTGTTACCGATGGGCAGATAGCAGGGAGGAGAAGGGGAGCGGCTGTGGCCACTGCGCCAGCAATGAATGTATTTAACACATTAATTCAAGTATAGGAGGCAGCGGTTGTCGGCGGCGGTATCACATACCCGGCCTCAATAACATGGCATGCAATCCGCACCTGAGGGGTTAATTGCCGTTGTTCGGCGGATCACATGCCCTGTTGTTGAGGCCGGGTGTGTGATACCGCTGCCGGAACCCGCTGCCTCCTATACTTGAATTACTGTGTTAATTACATTCATTGGTGGCGCAGTGCGCCCTCCCCAAGTATTATTATCATTGGTGGCAGTGGCCACAGGGTCCCCTCCCCCCCTCTTCATTGCTGGCAGTTCCGATTGGAGCCCCAGTAGTGTAATTGCTGGGCTCCGATCGGTCACCATGGCAACCAGGACGCTACTAAAGCCCTGGCTGCCATGGTAATCTCCCTGCTTCTGTGTGTACTATGCACTGGGCATCAGGGACAGTGTGAAGTCCTATTCACCCTAATAAAGCTCTATCGGGGTGAATAGGACAAGGGTTCTAGCCCCTAAGGGGGCTAATGGTAAATAAAAAGTAAAAAAAAAAAAATCGCTCCCTTTCCCAATTTTACATATAAAATTTACAAGCAATAAAAAATATACATATTGTGAACTATTAAAATATAAAAAAATATTTCCTTTGCGGTGAACGCCGTAACAGAAAAAAAATCACAACTGCGCGATTCGACATTTGTAGTCACCTTGTCCCCCCAAAAAATAGGATAGGACTGCTCTATTATGGGCCGGACGTTCCATAAAATATGGAATGCACACAGCTTTTTTTTTTTTTCACATGGTATCGAAATCGAATAAAAATTTTTGGGTATCGTGACAACTCTAGTAGGTGAAGACGCGCAGTGGACCTGACGCTGTGCACATCAGGTCACAGTGGAGACCGTATCAGACCTGCAGAGTAGCAGGTGCCCGATCAGGAGCCTGGTGTCCGATCAGGTGAGAGACAATTTCTTTAATTAGGGGTCCTGATCTGAGCGGGGAGGGGGGGGTCTGATACTGGGAGTCTGATTTGTTGTCTGATCTGAGCATTGGGGGTCTGATTTGGAGTTCTGATGAGGATTGGGGATCTTATCTAGGTCAGATCAGCATTAGGGGTCTGATGAAAAATATTTTTTTTCCTTTTCTTCTCTAACGAAAAATAAGAAAAAAAAAACTCGGATCAGATGAAAAAAAAATATATTTATTTTTCTTATTTTTCTCCACTAAAACCTAGGTGCATCTTATAGGGCGAAAAATACGGCTTGTATGTAAATGTATAACTTGTGGCTCCTGGTAGTCATATACGTTTTTTTTTTTTTTGGCTCTTTGTGTCTGTAAGGTTGGCCACCCCTGGTATACTCAGATGGAGCGCAGTGTGAGGATCCCAGTGTAATACAAGTCCTAATCTGGGTGCACAACTGCGCATGCTGCCTGTAGTTTTATGTCACATTTCTGCTGCATCGGGCTTATTGCTGGCTGAGAGGAGCAGATCATTTCCTATGGTGCGATGAGCCGGCACAGGCCCGCTCATGTTTTTAATTGCAGGTTGGTTTGGCTGGTGCCCTTTAAAATCTTGTTAAATTCTAGTGTTATCATTGAGATTTATTGCAATCTTTAATACGCCTGTCTCTTATGAGATGCCAGGATGATGCATTAAGCAATTTACCACAAATTCCTCCTTGGACTAAAGCTCTGATACTTTATAATATTGAGGGGCTTACTGGACGGGGGAACTGGCTGCTGATAAATCTTCCTTTTAAACATGTCCACAGATGTGCTGAGATACTTTGCCAGGTCTAATGTATCACAGAACATGTGAGGGAGGAGAATAGCTGCAGTATCGGGCTACTTTCACACTAGCGTTTTTGCTGGATTCGGCAGGGTTCAGCAAAAACACTTCCGTTACTGATAATACAACAATCTGCATCCGTTATGAACGGATCCGGTTGTATTATCTTAACATAGCTAAGACGGATCCGTTTTCTATTGTGGCAGAGAAAACGGATCCGTCCCAATTGACTTGCATTGTGGGTCATGCCCGTCTTGCTCCACATCCCAGGACGTAAAGCAAACTACAACATGTTGCGGTTTGCTCTCCTTTATGGAAACGCACCTAAACGGAACGTTCTGTTCAATACCGGATCTCATTACCGGAAAACTAAAACGCTAGTGTGAAAGTAGCCTTACCCCCTACTTTCTAATATACTCATGTATAGTCTCTGTTGTTAGTGGACCTGTCACCGATCCTGACATATCTGTTTCTGTGACTACTCACATTCCCCCATGTAATAACGAGTCTGGAGCATCATTTCTTGACTCTGATGTGCCATTCCTTTATTATTCCTACTAGCAGTATGCAGTAAAGGTCCAGATGGGTGCTACCAGTTGGGGGTGTGCCCCTGCTGAATCTGGTACTATCCAATCAGTGCAGCCAGTGGCATAGGATATTTTTTTGAGTGCACCTAAACTTTGGAATATCCTTTTTTTTTTTTTTTTTTTTTTTTTTTTTTTTTTTTTTACTATTTTAAATGTCATAAAATGTATCTATTGTGCTTTATCCGTACACACCTGTGACTTGTCGGCAGTATATGGGAGTATGGATTTCACTTTGGAGCTGCAGTGAACGATGTACAGGCAGGAACACATATCGCTGCTGCTGCCTATGCCCGTTCCGCTTTTCCTAAGCCACCAATATGCTGTGTCAGTCTTCAGCAGAGTGGACGCAGGCAGCAGCGATATGTGTCACTGCGGCCCCACGGGGGAATCCGTACTCCCATACACCGCTGACAGGTCACATGAGTGTACAGATAACCATGCGCTTTAGGCTTCTGAACTTCAGGTGCCTATTTTCAAAGGAAACCATGAAAAGAAAATAAAGTATATTACAGATATTCATTTTATGGCATTTAGAATCGTGTTTTTTTTATTTTTATAAAGTATATTCAAAAATGCAGATACAATCTAAGTATAGTGACATGAAAAATAAAAAAATCTGCAAAAATTCAAAAAAATATGTTTAACACAAAAAATGTATTTAAACAATAGGTCGTTTTCTGATGACACAATCCCTTTCATATGTCAAAGGGTCTCTTTCACCTATACGAACCATTATAGAACACTAACGCCATTATCAGCATTATAGTCCCCATATGTGAATGCGTCTTACTGTTTAGCTGGTCGTCTCTTATTTTCTTCAAAAAACACTTTTTATCCAATATGCAAATTCAGTCTGAAGGTGCCCAGGGGCGGCGTTCAATCGGCCGGTGCCCAGGCCCCTCGTTGCTATTCATCTGAAACCCCTCCCCTTACACCACTCTGGCCCGCCCTAGGTTCTTCTGATAACCTCCTCCCTTCAGTGTGAAATGCCACGCCTGCGCCGTTCATCCGAATCACTGCGCCTGCGCACAGCATTACCCGTTATGGGCATCGGCCTCCGAGCGTTTATTGCGCAATGCACCGTCCCCAACATACCGATCTAGCCGGGAAGCATAAGTCATCAGTAAAAAAAAAACTCTCGGAAAATCCCTTTAAGATGTTGGTTTCCACTATTAAAAATACTTTACGCCATCTATCCATTTCAATAGTACTTGTTACCACCTCTGTGCCACAGAGAGAGAGAAAAAAAAAAAAAGAATTGCGCAGGTGCATTAAAGCAGTCACCTTGAGTAAGCAGCAAGCGGGCACTGCCATACACGAGGCACTCAGCCTGAGATCCAGGAGGGAGGAGAAGCCTTTCCTGCCTGCACTCAGTGATGATTTGTTCATTGGCTCCGCGCCATATTCCTCTGGATTCCTACATACTTTTGGTTTTCCAGCAGCGCTGCAGACACTTGCCAGAAAATGTGATAGTTTTCAGGATCTGATGGAGGGCACGGGGGGAATCTCCCTGCGACTCTTCTACTTTGTTTGCTCATCTATATGCTATCCTGCAGTAACTGTTATAATACATTTACATAGAAAGCCACAAGATATTTTCCAAAAATACATTTTTTTTTTTTTTTTTTTTATCTTTTGTTGGATGTTTAGCAGTTTCAGGCAGAATTCACAAGGCAAAATCAGTAGCAGATCATTCGTTTTTGGTGGCAGATTTCGAAGCATTTTAGTGTTTATTTGGTTAGGATTTAGAAGAGAATTTAGGGTATGTTCAGACAACAGATTTTCAAATTTTTTTTTTGTGTGCATTTCTTACGCTTTTTTAAAATGTTTTAATTAAACCAATGGGTGTTCAATACAAAGCTGCATTTTGAACTTGAGGTTTTTGGTGTGGAAAATGCACCCAAAAAAAAGCATGGACTTACATGTGGCAGTTTTTTTATGTTTCCCATTCATTCCAATATAAGATTCGGGGCGGATTCTGCCCCAAGATAAGGCACGCTGCTTCTTTTTTTACACGTTGATAAAAAGGCACGTGCTGCTTCCCTTTGAAATTAATGGGAGGCTTATGAGACCTTTTTTGGAGCTGATTTTAAGGCGGAAACGCTCCAAAATCAGCGCCAAAAAACTGTGTGAACTGGCCCTAAGAAAAAGGATTAAAAGAGGTTTTCGAAGAGCTTAGTTTTGCCCGCATTTTTTCTCATCCAACCCTTGCTTTGGATATAATTAAGAAGTGTTTTTGGTGGTGGAAACGCCTCTGAAAACGCTTCTAAAACTGCTAGCGATTTTGACTTCAGTACAAAATCCTTTTATCAATCCGCTTCTAAGTGCTCATGTGCACGGCCGTAGCCGCATTTTCAGTCCGCAAATTGCGAATCCCGGCTATGTGCGGTCCGCATTTTGTGGAATGGAACATCCTGCCCTCTATCGAACTGTCCTATACTTGTCCTGTTCTTGTGTGCGTTATGGACATGTTCTATTTCTCTTGTTTGTTTTTTTTGTGGGGCCACAGAACTGACAAATATAACTTGGAAAATCCCTTCAAGCACCTTTTGGGACCAAGTATAGATTAAAGGGAACTTGTCATCAACTTTATGCTGACCATACTAACTGCTGCATAAAGTAGAGACAGGTGAGTTGATTTCAGCGGTCTGTCATTTAGGGTACTTTCACACTTGCGGCAGGACGGATCCGACAGGCTGTTCACCATGTCGGATCCGTCCTGCGGCTATTTCGCCGTGCCGCCGGACCGCCGCTCCGTCCCCATTGACTATAATGGGGACGGGGGCGGAGCTCCGGCGCAGCATGGCTGTGCACGGCAAAAGCCCGGCGGACTAAAATTACTGCATGTCAGGCTTTTTAGTCCGGCGGGCTTTCTCCGTGCACCGCCGTGCTGCGCCGGAGCTCCGCCCCGTCCCCATTATAGTCAATGGGGACGGAGCGGCGGTCCGCGGGCACGGTGAAATAGCCGCAGGACGGATCCAACAGGATGAACAGCCTGTCGGATCCATCCTGCCGCAAGTGTGAAAGTACACTTATAAGTTAAAAGTAAGAGGTTGCTGAGAACCAACATCACAATCATTGCAGACTGGGCCTGGAAAAGAGTCCCGGCCACCTGAGAAGAGTCCTGGTTATTCATGAAGTCCTGCTCTCCTGCTGATGACTGACCGGCTTCTACCTAGTTTTCTCTCTAGGAGAGAACTGCCAATCGTCAGCAGATGGGCGGGAGAGCAGGAGATTATGAATAACCAGGACTCTTCTCAGGTAGATTTGACTCTTTTCCAGGCCTGGGCTGCAATGATTATTATGCTGGTTCTCGGCAACCGCTTACTTTTAGCTCATGAGTGACCCACCGCTGAAATCAGCATTTCTGTCACTATGTTATGCTGCCCTCGCTGAGGTCCTCATAAAGTTGGTGACAGGTTCCCTTTAGAATGAAATATATTTCCTCACTTGATATTCAGTTTTGTTATGAGCTTCCTCTCCGCACTTTAGGCCTCGAAACCACAACACCGCTATTGGCTTCTATCCGCTGACAAGCTTTAGTACCACTATCCTACTGTCCAACAGCAGTATTTTAAAATTGTTGGTTTCTATAGATTTGAAGAAATGGGAAAAGCATACCAATAGACCATAAAAGACCTTACTGCGTGTGCTTTTCTGACATTCATTTTGTGTGAACTGTGTTTCTGGCCCCATGCACACGTAAACAGCCGTATGTCCCTGTGCCCTCCGTATTACTGATGCAGACCCGTTCACTTGGCCAGCAATCCGCCAGATATGGTGCGGTGTGGAGCAGCAGCATGGAACGGAAGCCCACGGACGCACAACTGAGAGCTTCTGTGGGCTTTCTGTCCGTACCTCTGCATCATAAAATTATAGTGCATGTCCTATTTTTTTGTGTTGCGAACGGATCGCGGACACATTCAAGGGAATGAGTCTGCAGACGGCGGCGACACGGACAGTGCCAGTGCATTGCAGACTGCTATTTTTTGTTTTTGTCTGCAGCTTGGGCACTGACGGCCTACGACCATGTACATGAGTTCCGAGGGCTCATGCACACGAAGGTTTTTTGCATTCAGTATACGGGCTGTATTTTAATTCCGTATACGGAACCATTAATTTCAATGGGTCCGCAAAAGATGCGGACAGCACTCTGTGTGCTGTCCGCATCCGTTGCTCTGTTCCGTGGCCCCGCAAAAATTATGAAGCATGTCCTATTCTTGTCTGTTTTGCGGACAAGAATAGGCATTTATATGATGGGCCTCCTGTTCTGTTCCGCAAATTGCGGAAGGCACACGGGCGGTATACGTTTTTTGCGTATCCGAGATTTGTGGCCGTCGAAAAACTGCACGGTCGTGTGCATGAGCCCTAATACTGAGGATGGGGCATCAATATTTGTAGCCTGGACAACCTCTTTAATATTCTGCTCCGATCAGTGGTTGTTGGTAAGTTCCATAAAATCTCTGTTGCAGTCCATTCTGCCCTGACGGTACCCGACACACTCAATGAGGAGATCAAGAACGAGCCTCTTGTAATGTGTATTTTCTGGTATCTGCTCTAATGCTTTCATTTGCAATTCTTCCCTCTTGGTGCCCCCCTCTCCCCCCCCCAAATTATCTGCTGGTTCGGTATAACAAATTTCTAAAATCTTCCATGAAGAAACCTTAAGATTGGTGCTGCTTTTAGCTTAGTTTTTTCATTTTAATTGGCCTCCGTGGTGTAGTTCGAAAGCAGTTCTCTTCATCTTTGTACACTACGTACATGTCATACAGAAACCTCAAAAGACCTTGTGTTCTTGGAAAGTTGTGATGCTGTATCGATTTTTCCTGTACTGCTTCTGTGATGGTTAGTGTTAAAATATTATTTTTTGTTTGTAAGTGTATTATATGGCACAGACGTGTATAAAAAACTTTTTTTGTTGCTTTTTTTTTTTTTTTCTCTCTAGTGTACCAATAGTTTATTATGCATTTTTGTGGTTTCAGTTCAGGCCCCCTGTAGTGTGAATTCTCTATCGTTATATAGTTGTACAAAAACATTTTTCCTAGTATTTTATATTGTATATTAAAATGGGAAAACTGCATGTGTAAAATAAATCCACTCCCCAGCACTGCTTCACTGCTTTTATATCCTGTATGGTTTCTGTCCTGTTTATCACCTTCCCTTTATTTTCATGAAGCAAAAGTATGCAATTTAACCCCTTCCCAACATCCGCTGTACACGCCCAAACGTCTCCCTCGCGCTGATGTTGAGTGAGCCGTTCAGTTGCAATGGCAGCCTCAAGCCCTGTAAAGGATCCGGGCCCTGTCGTAGTAAAGGAAAATAGTGAATCTCTCATAGACTGCAGTGGTAATTCATTGCAGCCCATGGGAGAAGCAATCAGATGATTGCACGTTCAAGTCCCCTAGGGGGACTTTAAAAAAGTGTAAAAAGAAAAAGTTTTAAAAAATATAAACAAATAAAACAAGAAAATGAAGATCATAGGCATCACCGCATCCCAAAACGGTACATCTTTTATATAAAGTATAAATGTATTTATCCCATATAGTGAATGTAGTAATGGGGAAAAAAATGAAAATGGCCGATTCAAAGTTGTTGTTTTTTTGTCTCCTCACCTACTGAAAAAATTGAAATTAAAAAGTGAGCAAAAAGTCATACACACCTCAAAATTATATCAATTCAATATATCAATTACCGTAATTATATCAATAAAAACTGCAAATCGCCCCTCAAAAAATGAGTCCTCTTATTTCTCCATAGACTTAAATATGAAAAACTGAAGGGGGTCAGAATATGGCAATGCAATTTTTTATATTTTTTTGAAAAAAAGTTTGAATCTTTTTTTTAAGTTGTAACAAACGGTGTTAGAAGAGAGAGCTGGGTTTATCAAGGGAAGCCGCTGCCAGCTAATCTCGCCTGGAGGGACTGCTATACTGTGTTACATGGATACATTGCCATTGATGGAATAGAAGGAAGCTCTCTGTTCTGGCTTATAGAGGGGTTCTCCAGAAGGGGACTACCCTCTTTGATGTCCATGTACCCTTATTTCTTCATGCAACCCCATTTAACATAGGGAAATTTCTGTGATAAATTTAGCCTTCTGTATTACAGCCTTGATGTATTTTTTTTCAGCGCTACTTCCCTAATGATGCTTCCGTCACAATTTATGAAATAATCCTTTCGGCATTACAGTCAGTCCAGCCTTAATGTCCTCTTCTAGAGAGATTACTTCTATTATAGTCTAATATTGCCAGCATTTGTTCAGATCTCATTGGCTGTTGTTGGTTTTAAATGTCAGGGCGTTCGTTGACTTTATTATCCGGTTTTGAGTTCCTAATGTAAGCCGTTTGTCTAGAGCTTAATATATGGAGCTATTATCTACAGTACTACTGGAAAGTCGTCATTATGCTCTGTCTGCTACATAAATAGATTTTGAAAGTCTTATTTATTTCTTACTATTAATAGTAGATACTAATATTAAATCATTTGTTCGCATTTTAAATAGTTGGGGGATAGTATAATGCATTTTATTTACTATACAGCTATATATCTACTCCTTAAGACACTTTTCCCCCCCAATAGTGGGGGGAAAATGACAGTCCATCTTATGAAGCGAATACTCATGAGCGTTTCCATTATAGAATCCCTCATTAGTACAGTAGAACCGGAGTGCATTGATTAGAGCACTTCTGGTGCTGGCTGTACTCACCACTCCCTCGTCTTCTCCAGGCGCCACACTGCACTGTGTCCTGACTGCGTACAGCGTCAGAATGTAGCGCACTATGACTTGACGCTGTGAGTCCTCAGGTCATAGTTTAGTGCAGCGCTGGAAGAAGACCAGGGAGTGGTGAGTGCAGGGAGAGCGCACTGGATCACCAGAGGGGTGGTGCCGTCTGGGGCAGGAGAGGTAAGTTCATTTATTTATTTTATGTCTGATCTGAGGTCTGCGGGGGGTCTCATCTAAGGTCTGATTACGTATGGGGATCTAATAGCCCCGCGGGCGGCCCGATGTCCACATAATCATTGTAATCCATGATGCTGTGTGCTCCCGCGCGCACGATCAATGCCGCTCCGGGACATATGGCCAGCTCGCGGACCGTATTTCTCGGAGGACATACGGTCATGTGCAAGGGCCCTAAATTCTAGTTACGTCTTATGGTCTGATGTGTCCTGTATTATTATTCAAGTGGGCATATGACGTCCTAGAAGATAAGTGGAGAACCAGTAGCAACAAATGCCTGGTCTACCTGACCTGTCCATGTATTGCATTAATGGCCATTTATTTGAATTACCACCATGTAATACTACATGTACGACTGGATGCAGCTTACAATAACTGATGGCCATGGGTTTGTGAAGTCCATTTATTAATATTATGGCATCCAGCCAAATGCTGGGTGTGTCTCGCATCCGGGTTTTCAAGATAAAACAACCCCTTCGAGTGAGTCTAAAGAGAAGCAGTTTTTTAGCAGTAATACAGTTGTGTATCCATGAAATAAAAGTTACTTTGCAATAAAAGTCGTATCTCTGTCTTCCAGTTCTCATGATATTGCACTAACATCTGCATTTGCAGCTTCTGTATGGTTTATTACGTTCTAGATCCATTCTGTGCCTTTATGGGATGTTTTTTAGACACAGGCAGGGTTGTTTTTGTTGCACCTGGAAATGACACGGCTCCCCTGTGTGCTCTGCATTGTACGGAGCGGTAAGCAAAGACCAGATTGATTTTCAGCCCCCAGGCAATGACAACTACCTGTTTTCCTTTAAACATACTCTGCAGAAAGTCAGAGTAGGGGAAAAATCTAAAGAAAAACACCCATCAATGTGCAGTGAGTTACATTTTCTTTTCTCATGGCAGATATAATTGGCAGAGATCCGACACCTCTTACCAACCACCAATCAACCATTACATTACAGCTCTGGCAGGTGCAAGAACTTCACATCTCTATCTCCACCGTGTAGTGGACAGAGCTGGTTACTGCAGCACTACTTGCTTTGAAGTGAATGGGAGCAACCATGCAATAACCTGCTCCATCCAATACGCAAAGGACGGAGCTGTGTAGTTCAGAAGCTGTGGCAGAACAGCTGATACCTGATCGGTAGGGTGTCGATCTCCTGCCAATACAATATTGATGGCCTATCCTAAAGATAGGCCACTCATAGTTGCCAACTGTCCTGAATTTGCCTAGACTGTCCCAGCAACTTTGCTCTGTCTTGGGCCGAAAATGGGTAGGCATAATGCAAACCTCACCCACAAGTGGGTGTTTCTGGGTGGGTTTGGCGCATTCACAGGAGTGGGGCTTATATGCCCCAATTTTACCAACTGAAATGTTAGTAATTTTGGGCTGCTAATGTCAAAATCCTGATCATTGATAACGTGTACTGAAAGCTATTCACATGGGTCATCTTAAGTTGTAAAATGTATGAATTACAGCTTGTATTGAATCTTTTCCACAAAACTATATATCAATCTGCTCAGCTCCTACTGCTCTCTAAAATACTGCCTGCAAATTGCAAGTCAGTTTTTTTTCTTTGTACTTTTACTATCCTTTCCAGACTAGTAGATCTGCTTGAGCTAGCCATATACATTTATCAGTGAATTCTGATGATTTTGGAAGGTTCCTGTGTCCTGTCTTTGGAGATAGATTAGAGGTTTGATTTTTACTTTTGTATTCCCCACCAGTGATGGCTAACCTCCGGCACTCCAGCTGGGGTGAAACTACAAGTCCCAGGATGCTCTATTCATTTCTATGGTGTTCTGAGAACAGCCAAGCAAGTGTACATATTGGGAGTTGTAGTTTTACCACAGCTGGAGTGCCTGAGGTTAGCCATCACAGCTCCAGCATATGCTGTGTCAAAACTGTGTGGCAGGTGCCTATACCCACACATCCACAGGGGGAAAAAATACATTTTTCAATAGACATAATGACTATCATTAGGCCTCTTTACACGTCCATAATGACATCCGTGACAAGATAGTCTCCGGTTTGTCCATGAAGATGTCTGTGAAGAATCTGTGCTTGGTTCATGTGTCCGTTTTTTGCCCATTGTGTGTCATCCATATTTCATGGTCAAGGCTAGGCTGAAAATTAATTTCCAAGCATCTCCTACCAATGCCATGTTGTGTCCATGAGTTTTCATGGACCCACAGACTATAATGTATGTGAGGGATCCATAATCACGGACCAAAATAGTGCATGCCTCCATGGTGACACCACTGACCTATGGTCTGTGGAAAACCACCGATGTGTGAATACACACATTCAAGTCAGTGGGTATGTGTGCTATCCGCGGAGACCATGGGAAAGACTGCTTACCTGTCAGAGATTAGTTCTGGTCATTGATGACTGACCAGTTTAACGTGATCAGCTATGTATTGTAAATTCACTTTTTAAACACTTAGGACATGTTCAAGTCTTAGGAATCAGAAAAATAGAGCATCTCAATGATCCTGACGTCTTGTGCGCTGTAATTCCCCTATTACTGTCTTGTGCTTCCCTCGGTAGCTGTGTTCTTACTCATCTTAAGTACTGTCATTAGCCCTTATTGAATTGGAGGATTTCATCAAAGGCCGTAAAAGAAATGTTGGGCTTTGACTGCAAATTGCCTGTGTGGTTGTTTATAGTTGTAGACAATGGTGGTTTGTACGGCAGCTGTGCGTGGAGTAACCCAGTGGTTTTGACTTTCTAGTTCAGTTCACTCACGTTGGCGGCTCGTGCTTTCTTCAGCGCTGTATTTTTGGCCTTGTTTACTACACATGGTTTCCTCTTTTCTTGGAAATATCCACATCCTACCTCCAGCCACGCTGAGAAATACTATTGTTCATATTTGTAAGGCCTTGTGTGTAGCATTTGTTACCAAGACCTTTAGTCAACATAATAGAATAAGAAATTTCATAAACTTACCCCATGATGAGATGGTTGATGTTTGTCTTTATTTGAACCAGAGGTGAAGAGGCTCTCCTCCCTCTATCACGTGGGAGCCGTAATGACTACTGTTGATGGCCTCCAAGTTCTCACACTAAAGGATTGATGTCTAATTTCCCTCTACAAAACCTACCCATTATCAGTCTTACAAAGCCTTGTGCCCGGTACCACCTTTTCTTTTTAATTCAGTACAACCTATCCCAGGACTAGGTGCCATTTTTCAGAGGTGTCACCTTGGGAGAGGCTGTGGGTCCTGACTAATGTGGCATAAATATACACTATTCAGACTCCCGATATTGGTATCATACCCCAAAGCAGGCTTGTATGTCATGCAGTCCCTTATTATGCCTGGTTAGTATATAGCACTTGTACCTTTCCTCAGTATTAGGCCTGATTCAGACAGCTATTCTGATTTATGTCAGCAAAGTTTGGACGTATCTGGGCATCTAGATGGCGTCTGGAAATGCCTGTTTATTTTTGCTAACCTGTTTATTTTAATAAATAAGCCCCTGACGAAATGGAATAAGATTGGTGCATGTGAAGATGTCTGAATTGCACCATTAAAGGGATTGTCCGGGTTCAGAGCTGATCTCTGACATATCCCCTTCTTTCCCCACTCAGCACCTCTGACATGAGCATCGGAGCATTTCATGCTCTGATGCTCTCCCTTGCCCTGAGCTGAATCGCACAGGGCAAGGGTTTCGGTGATGTACCAGGCTCTCCATGGGAAAGCTAGGCGGAGGCTTCGGCCCAGCAGTGAGCCCGGTGATATCACTTGCAGTAATGGGCAGGCTTTAACACTGCCCTAGCCTGTAAAACGGCTAGCGCAGCGCTAAAGCCCGCCTATCAGTGTTGGTGATGTCACTGGGAACACTGCTAGGTGGAAACCTCCGCCTAGGAGTGTAAAAATCTAAACAAAAAATGCGCAATACAGAGGGGCCGAGTGAGGGAAGGGGATATGTCCGGGTTCAGCTTTGAACCTGGACAACAACTTTAATGGGTCCGATTCCGTCTGTGTGCTGTCCAGACAGTACAAAGATGGTAAATACTGTTGTTTGAATCAAGGCCTTATATCTGTTTTAATATATACCCTGCCGTGCCTCACTGTTACTGTATAGCAGGGGTGCACAACCGGAGGCCTATGACATTGTTATATGCAGCCCCCAGTTATCTGGCATTTTTCGGGTCTCCCATAGATCAGCAGAATGGGGGTCTCCTGATCCCAAAGTTAGTCTTCAGAAAGTAGTAGATGTGGTGGTAAGGTGACCACATGCATCAGTATGGCTATCTTATTGTAGTTTATTGTAATAAATCTTTGTCGCACTCTGTAGAATTTGCTGTATGTAGGGTTCCAACCCCGTTTATAATAATAAATACAACTACAACATTTAGACTTTTTGTTCTTGATTTGATAGTAGAGATTTTTTTTATTAAAAAATGCGCCAATATTCATGTGTTACGTTTCAGCACACAGGCCTTCTTCAGACACTGCCCATGAAAAAAATAAAAATAATTAGGTAAGTATAAAACTGACCACAGTACACATGTATATATGACTAAACCAAAATAAGTCAAATAAATCAGCAACAAAGTTGAAAGACAAAAAATTGGCTCGATGATATTATAAGTATGCAAGGAAAATTCTCATATATTGTTGACAACATCTGATGAAAGCTCGATTGTCGTCCCCATTCCTCTCACAAGTGTTTAGTCCCAGTCTGGGTTAAGCTCTGTATGTAACATAAGGAAGGAATATCCAGTATAGAGAGATAACATGACCTAAATTGCTTTCAGTAACATTTTGTCAAATTGTATTTGGAGTACTTACCTATGCCACAGTGATGAAGGAAAATAAGAAAAGACGCAGTATTTGTAGTATGTGTAACCACTTAAATGAGAGAAAGCGTTTATCTGTGGTAGAACGCCTGCCAGTTTAAATAGGGGAAGTGCCTCCTCCTGTATGCGTTCCAACTTTGGAACGCATATAGAAAGAAGGGGGCTGTAGGTTGGGAAAAGAAGACAGGGTGAAGTGCTAGGTTAATAAAGTGTTAAAATAGTGGGGAGGCAGAGCCAGTACATTTCATATGTAGTACAGGCGGCTGGAGGAGTGTACCGCTGGTATGGAGGAAATACTCCAGTGCGTATGTGCCCCACAGTTTGCGGTTTGTTGTAGTTGTAGTTTATAGTAGTGAAACTTCAGCAACTCGCATATATTAAACTTTTTCTGAGATTTTACTCTTGACCTATCCTCAGATTAAATATTCTTGTTCTCCATGATCATTCTGGACGCAATACCCCATGAAAACAAAGTGTTAACAGAATATTCAAAATTGTTGCTAATTTATTAAAAACAAAAAAACTAAAAACATGAATTGCTATAAGTTTTCAGACCCTTTATTCAAGACTTGTTGAAGCACCTTTGGCAGTGATTACAGCCTCTGGTCTTCTTGGCTATGATGCCACACTGTTTGCACACCTGGATTGGGGGGATTTTCTGCCATCCTTCTCTTCCAATCCTTTCAAGCTCTGCTCTGTCAGGTTGGATAATGACCTTCGGTGGACAACCATTTTCAGGTCTCTCTAGAAATGTTTGATTGGGTTCAAGTCAGGGCTCTGGCTGGGCCATTCCAGGACATTCACAGAGTTGTCCTAAGCCAGTCCTGTGTTGTCATGGCTGTGTTCTTTGGGGTCATTGTATTGTTGGAAAATGAACTTTCTGCACAGTCTGAGGTCCATCTCAAAGTATCTCTGTACTTTGCTCCATTTAGTCTCCCTGTCCCAGCCACGGGAAAAAAGCCCCCCCAGCATGCTTCTGGCACAACCATGCTTCACTGTGGGGATGGTATTGGGCAGGTGTTGATCAATGCCTGGTTTCCTCCAGACATGATGCTTAGAATTGAGACCAAAAAGTTCAAGCTTGGTTTCTTCAGACCACAGAATATTGTCTCTCACAGTCTTAGAATCCTTTAGGTGCTTTCTTTTTCTTCTAACTCCAGGACAACTTTCATGTGTCTGCAGCGAGTCGGGACTGCAGGGGGATAACTTGTGAGGTGACGTTGTACCGAGGAATAATAACAGTTCTTTACTCACAGTTTTGACGCTCCCTGGGCCGGGCTGCAGTGAAGGGGAGAACAGCACTAGACTCTCCGGGGCACGCTCTATTACAGGGGACATCGGCCAGGTGGTGATTGAGGTGCCCTTGATGGTGAATGGGTTTTCTAAGTGCTTGTGCGGCTGGGCCCCTGACCTAGGTAATGTTGTGATGCCAGCACCCTGGTGGTACAAAATGATGAGTGGTTGTAGTATGGAGATGGAAGAATGAGACAGAGATCGAATCCAACTAAGAATTTTACTGTATGCAGGGTCTTGACAGCAATTTACATCCAGATATAAACAGTCTCTCATGAATATGAAGGTTGAATACTATAAATCCCTTATAACAGGCTTTCTGTATGGTTATATCTCAGGCTAGGGCAGAAGGCTGTGTACTCACTGGTATTTAGTCCTGAATCTGGTCCTGGTCTCAGTGACGGTGGGTTTAGGATCTAGATCTTCTACTTAAGTGTTGCTACAGATGGCCTTTCTGTACTTGTAGTAATAAACGGTGAGGTTGCTGGAAGCTGATAAACCTTCACCTTGGTACAAAGGTGCCTGAAGCCTAATAAAATGGCTATTGTCCTCCTTTGTCTTAATATAGAAAATAATCTTTCACTGGGCACCCCGGAAGGGTGTACCGTAGAAGCAAGGTCCCACCTTTTGCCTATTCCTTGTCTTTGATAACTGAGATAGGTCTGGGCTACTGTGTGCCTTGGAGCTCCAGAGAGCTGAGAGGAGGGGGTCCTCTCCTTCCCCCTTCTCCTCACTCTTCCTTCTACTAGAACTACTTCTACTTCAACTACTTCTCCCCAAACTATGCCTGAGCTGAGTTATATATAGACTATGGTGATAATCTGTGTAGTGCACCTAACAGACTGTTAACAGGAATTTATCAGCTACATCATAGGAATATGCAAATTACATAACATGGAACATGACAACTTTTCAGTGACCCCTACACACATCAAGTGGGATACTGCATGTCTCTTACTAAGGAGAGGCTTATTTCTACCAATTCTGCCATAAAGCAGAGATAACTTTTTTTGACCTAGGAAGAGTATTGGTTGTTCTAATCTTCTCCCATTTAATAATTAGAGGCCATATGCTCTTGGGAACCTTCAGCTCAGCCAGGGTGACCATTGGGTTCTTGGTCGCC
Organism: Bufo gargarizans; assembly: GCF_014858855.1. NCBI lineage: Eukaryota > Metazoa > Chordata > Amphibia > Anura > Bufonidae > Bufo > Bufo gargarizans. Next base: position 676,735,951 of record NC_058080.1, on the reverse strand, counting down.
TCTCTTACAAAGTCCTTTCTCCCCTGATTAACGTTTGGTGGGGCAGACAGTTCTAGGAAGAGTACTGGTTGCCATTGTGCTCTTGGGAGCTTTCAGTTTAGCAGGATTTTTTGTACCTTCCTCCAGATCTGTGCCTCTACACAATTTTGACTCTGAGCTCTACGGGCAGTTCTTTCCTCCTAATAGCTTGCTCTGATATGCGTTGTCAGCTGTGTTATATTATATAGACGGGATGGTGTCTTTCCGAATAATGTCCAATCAACTGAATTTACCACAGGTGGACTCCAATCAAGATTTAGAAACATCTCAAATATGATCAAAAGAAATGGGAGGCCCCAGAACAAAATTTCAAGTGTCATAGCAAAGGGTTTGAATATTTATGTCCATGCCACTTTTTTTATTATGGGGGATTGAGTGCAGAATGATGGGGGGAAAACATGATTTATTTATTTTTACAAAAATTTTTTGCTTTAGAATAAGACCACAACCTAATAAAATATAAAAAAAAGTGAGAGTCTGAAGACTTTCCTCATGCACTGTATGTCGCTAACTTGACCATTTGTATTTATTGGTATATGTTGGCATTTCCTGATTTTGTTACAGAGCTGCACCAGTGCGTACGTCTTGGAAGTCTTTCTTCTATGTAGTTAGATGCTCAGGAAGAAGTTATTCCCTTTCTAGCCTTTTGTTTAGTATTCCTCTCCTTCCGTCTCCTCTGATAATTCCACCCTTCTCACAGCATAAGTGTCTGAGGAATTTGTGGTGCCTGAGATGCTTCTCTCCTTCGCATTCTGTAATGTTTCTTCCACTTCCCTTCCTAGCTCACAAGAGTCTGAGCTATTTCCTTACATAGTTCTATGTTCCCCTGTTGTCCGTTTTCTCTTTTCATCTTCTCATTATGCTGTAAACCCTAAAAGAACCATGTAATAAGAGGTATGAATGATGATAGGTGGGTTCTTTATACCACTTCTGTAAGTTCATTTTGGCCTCCATAACAGTGGAAATATATATCGTAGACAAAGTCCTCAGTGTATTCAAGGGAAAGAAAGTCATTTATTAAATTCTATTTCTTCTAGACTGTTACACAAACCTCAGTCCAATGAAGTCTTATGTTAAATCTGCTGTGAGGTGGAGGTCCAGACCAAACACCAAGAGGTGCGGGTTCCGCGCACTCATTGGGGGCCTCTAAATGAATAGTCCTATTTACCTCACATTTCCAGTACCCCACATTTCTAGCATGCCACTAGGAGGGCAACTTACCACTCACTAACTGTGGGGGTACTCTGCAATTATTGATGCTGCCATACCACCACTCACTGACTATGGGGGCACTCTGGCTAATTTCAGGGGGGAAGGGGTTAGTGCTTGTGTTTTAGGGGCATGTGCATGACAGCTCATACAGGTCATACACACAGGGAGATTGTCCACAGCCCTCAGTTCTGCCCACAGATAACACAGTGGAGATGATTGCTGGCAGCACGTGTCCAGACCTTGCAGGGGAATTATGTGCGAGGTCACGGTGTGAGCAATAGGTGGGCCGAGGTAAATACAGTTCTGGTTACTCACGGTTACGTCGTCCCTGGGCATGCTCGCATAAGTGATAAGGATAACGGCACAAGGATTCTCTGGGGCACACTCTGGTGTAAGGGACACTGGCCAGATGGTGGTTTGAGGTGCCCTTGGTGGTCTGTATTAATGTGCCAGTGGCAATGTCCCTTGTGACGCCAGTACCTATTATATGGAGGTACCACCATTTACTATAGTGTTAATAGAGGAATTGAGTCTGAGGCAAACGGGGTGAAACTCCAAATGGCACTTTACTGATGATGACTCTTGATAACAATAGATCCATAGGCATTAAACAGTCTCTTGACTAGAGATGAGCGAACTTCTGTTTTAAGTTCGGCGTCTAAAGTTCGGCTTCCGGTTAGCGGAGAATCCCGATCTGGAACCGGATATGGATTCCGACTTCCGTTGTGGTCCGTGGTAGCGGAATCAATAATGGCCGATTATTGATTCCGCTACCACGGACCACAACGGAAGTCGGAATCCATATCCGGTTCCAGATCGGGATTCTCCGCTAACCGGAAGCCGAACTTTAGACGCCGAACTTAAAACAGAAGTTCGCTCATCTCTACTCTTGATACAATCCGGCATTAAGCACAATCTCCCATACATATGGGGAAAGGGAAATGCAAATCCTCAATGAAGTACAGGCTCTTGTAATACCTAAGAAGACTACTGCTCAGACTAGGCTGGTAATAATGAAAGTCTTACACTGGTCACAACTCCGGCCTGGTCCTAATCCTTGTTAAAAAGGTGCTTTTCTGAATCCTGAAACTATTCCAATGCTGTTCTAACAGTTGGCCGGACTGTCCTCAGGATTTATACTAGAGATGTAGATGCTTCATGCTGTCTCCTACACCTAGTACAAAGATGCCTAATAAGTCCTCAGGTAATGACTATCTTGCTAATCCTTTGTCTTGCATAAACGTGATAATTCCTTATATACTCGGCTGTAGTACAGTTTAGACATTGGTCACCCTGGAAGAGCGATCTATAGGAGTGGATTGCTCACCTCTAGGTAGAATACTTGCAGGCCTTAACCCTCGGCTATGGAACCGACAGGGACAAAGTAGAGAGGCTAGGAAGGGGCCTCCCTCCAGGTATTCAGCTACATGGCTGTTGCTTTCTTGAAGGCTCATGAGAGAACTGCATTCAACTGAACTGTCAATTGGATTTACCTGAGCTCATCTGCACTGGTTTGGATTTACCTCAACCAGGAACTGAACTGCTCTGCCCAGCACACAACTGCGCACACTGCACAGCACACACGGCACATGACTGCACAGCCTAATGTAGGTCTGAGCTAAGCTATTTATACACACTGACACTGCGCCATCCTGTGGAGAATCGAGTGTAGTGCACCCTGACTAGCCTTTCTAAAGGATATTTGCATGTGACATGGAGAATATGACAGGAGATAAAATACAAAATACAGGCATATCACATGACATTACTACATGGTAAAAACACGTTTGCGAGGCTACTTGAGTGGGACACTGCTAATGTATTACAAAGGAACGAAGCCGTAGTTTTTACTGATACCAGTGTGTAGGACTTTTTAATCACTTTTTATTAAAAAAAATTTGGGTGGATGTCACGAAGGGGTTAACATAAAAACTTGATTTAAACAGTAAGTCCATTTTTTTTTCTCACTTCATTTAAAGGGGCTCTCCAGGAATGAAAATACATTCATATTAATTTATAATTAAATATATTCCCAAATACCTTTCATTAGTTAGAATGGCTTGTTTTGTCTAGGGAGCAATCACCAGGAGAAATAAAATGGCCGCCGTCCTACCTGTACACACAAAGCCTGTCCTAATCACACAGCAGGACAAGTTACTTCACCACAATGAGCCATAGAGCTGCCTCCTCCTCCTCTCTGCTCTGCTTGTCAGGAATCATGAGCCTGAATACAGGTAAGGGTCCATTCACACGTCCGCAAAATGGGTCCGCATCCGTTCCGCAATTTTGCGGAACAAGTGCAGACCCAGTCATTTTCAATGGGGCCAGAATGTACTGTCCGCATTTGCGGATCCGCACTTCCGCATCCGAGCTTCCGTTTCCGCAAAAAAATAGAACATGTCCTATTCTTGTCCGCAATTGCGGACAAGATTAGGCATTTTCTATTATAGTGCCGGCGATGTGCGGTCCGCAAATTGCAGAATGCACATTGCCAGTGTCCGTTTTTTGCAGATCCGCAGAACACTTACGGACGTGTGAATGGACTCTTAATCTCTGTGGGAATGGAGAAGATGAGGCATGAGAGGAGGGTGAGGTGTGGCTAATGAGCAGCAGCACTTGTTTCCAGTCTCCATTACCACAGTGTGTCCTGTCCGTCCTCTCTGTACTTCATGTCTCCTCGTGAACTAAATTCCCCAGATATTCAGTTCTTATCTGTAATCGGGATCATAACCACGAACAAGTAGAGAGCAGGAGGATGAGGCAGCTCTTTACCTCAGTGTTGTAAAGTAACTTGTCCTCCTGTGTGATCAGGACAGGTTTTGTGTGGCCATTTTGTTTCCCATGATGATTGCTCCCCAGACAAAACGAGCCATTATAACTAATGAAAGGTATTTCAGAATATATTTATGATAAAGTAATATTTAAGTATTTTCATTTTCTTAATTCCCAGAGAACCCCTTTAAGCAGTGAATGCTCGAAATGCATTTTTTCCCAACTTTTCTTTTATGCTTTTCTTCTTGTATTATAGACAAAGGGAAAGGTCTGAAAACTGCTGTTGGCCAAGTTTCAACTATTCCCAGGCTGTACACATTGAACCTTTTAATGTAATTTGTACTATGTAAATAAATCTGTAAAAGAAACAAAGGTTCAATCTGCCATTGTTATTCCAGGGGCGAGTACATAGCTGACCTGCCAGTATTGTGTGTAAGCCTTACAGAGATCTACATATTATCCTGAAAATGTGTCTGTAGGGTGTGTCCTGATACGGTCAGCACTGATTGGAGTATGTAGGGGGACGCCCCATTAATGAAGGGGACTTGATAACACACAGATGAAATTATTCATACCTTTCCAGTAGGAATAACAAAGAAACTGTACAAAAAAGATGCTCAAGAGCTGTTAATTCATGGAAAATGCAGGCATTTACTTAGGCCTTATTCACATAATGCTATCTGTCCCTGGTTTTCATAGACCCGTAGATTTGAATGGGTGTTTTTGGTCCGCACAACGGACCATAGTAGTGCGTGCTTCTGTTTTTTCCCACTAACCTACAATCGGTGGAAAAGCAAGGATTGGTGAATAAACGCAGTAAAATCTATGGATCCCCGTAATATCTGTGGAGAACACTGACGGCACACAGGCATGAATCCCTGACATCGGGAGAGCCGATCTGTTGAAACCTTTATTTCAGATTTACAGAAGACCTAGTCACCTCTCCTGGCATGTCTGTTTTAGTGACTGCTTGTATTCCCCTAGTAATATCGGTTGAGCCATTCCTTTATTATTACTTCTAGAGGTTATGAATGAATTTGCCAGCCGTCTGTAATGAAGGGTCCATCTGTGTGTTAATAGTTGGGTGGGTGTCCCTGCGCAGACAGACACTATCCAAACAGGGCTGCCAGTGTTAGACTGTGCAGGGACACTCCCCAGGTTGGTAACACCCATCTGGACCTTCAGTACAGACAGCAGGCAATTCATTCATAAACTTCTTGGAGGAATAAGCGAGAAGAGGCATACGAATAGATGCTCTAGAATTGTTATTACACGGAGAATACAAGTAGTTACTAAAGCAGACATGTCCGGAGAGGGGACGGGTCCTCTTTATTTTTAGGCAGGCATGGAAAAAATGCTGCAAAGTGAGAATGCAATTCATTAGTAGAAGTTTTAATGGTTTCTTTTTATCACTTAAGAAAATGCATGAATCAACAAAAGGGACATCCAAATACCACCCTTTACCTTCAAAGCAGTATCCGTTCTTCTAGGGACATGTACACGTAACAGTTTAGGGAACTTGGCAGGGCGGTTATTTTGAAACCACAGATCTGCTGTGAATGTAGGCTTGTCCAGATCGTTCTATCTCTATGTAATCCCAGAGAGACTTGATGATGTTGAGATCGGGACCCTGTGGGGGACCATATAATCCCTTCCAGGACACATTCTGCATATCTCATAGGTGGACAGTACTGCTGGAGCAGTGCATTCCTCTGTGACTACAAATCCAAGCTGAAAATGTATTTCCGCAATATGTGAACTTAAGCTTAAGGCTAAATGCACACGATCAGGATTGCGCACGGATTTGTGTGCAGAAAATCCGCACTGTAGGTCGTGTACATTGTATTCTATGAGAATTAGAAATTCTCAGTGCACACGATGCAGATTTATTTTATTTTTCCTGACCGGACTTTCTCCATTCAGCTCAATGGGGAGTGAAAAATCCGCACCAATTGATGTGGATTGACCGCACGGATTTCCCTGCAAACACCTGTGGATTTCAGTGCGGATTGTCCACACACAAATCCTGAATGTGTGCATTTACCCTAAAGTTCCCACTCACTACAGAGGCTGCAATAAAGTATCAGCCCAATGGTGACCTTCATTTTTAGACTTCATTGATACTCTGCTTCCACCAGGCGTTCTTGCAGAACACAGATGGTAATGGGTCTGTAAGGAAAAGTTGTTTGTTGGGAATGGCTGAGTTGTTTGCTTCACTAAGTGGAAAAGCTGCTTTTTCAGACTGCACAATGCCGATTAATGATCCTGTGTAAATATTTGCTTTCGTCTTTCATAAATTGTTTCCACCCAGTTCAGTTTCAGGTCGTCTCGTGACACAAGATGATCAGGTTGTACAAAGGTTGTGTGTGGTACTGGAGTGCAGCCAAAAGAATGGGGCGAAGCTGCAGTACCAAACGCCACCTGCAGATGAGAGTGGTGCTGTTTCTGGATGAATGCAGCCGGGTTTTTCCCTTTTTCTTTAATTCAACCGGTTTACTTTTGCTGGATGAAATAATCAACAATATAACATACAGTTCACATAAAAATGCTTCTTTGGAATAGAGCCCTTATTTCATGTGTGCAAATGTACTTGACGGGTTGCAATCTACCAGCAGTTCTGAGCTATGGTAACTGGTAGCACCCCCCATACATTGAGCGAGTAGGGGTGCAAACAGTCTCAAGCCGCCAGGAGCATATCTTTCGGCAGAGCACATAGGTCATCCGTTTTAAACACTCAGACAACCCCTTTAAGAAAAGAATGCCAGAATTAATGTGAGGGGAGTTCCCCATACATGTTAGGCTCCTTTCACACTCGCGTTTTGTGCGGATCCGTCATGGATGGATCCGTTCAGATAATACAACCGTCTGCATCTGTTCAAAACGGATCCGTTTGTATTATCTTTAACATAGCAAAAAATGGATCCGTCTTGAACACCATTGAAAGTCAATGGAGGACGGATCCGTTTTCTATTGTCAGTGAAAACGGATCTGTCCCCAGTGACTTAGACCTGATGCACGCGGCCGTTGTGTGTTTTGCGGTCCGCAAATGGCATCTGTGTGCGTTCCGCAATTTGCGGAACGGCACGGACAGCCTTTAATATAACTGCCTATTCTTGTCCGCAATGCGCGGACAAGAATAGGACATGGGTTTTTTTTTTTTTTTTTTTTGCGGACCACGGAATGGAGCAACGGATGCGGACAGCACACTGAGTGCTGTCTGCATCTTTTGCGGCCCCATTGAAGTGAATGGGTCCGCACATGAGCTCGCCAAAACTGCTGCTCGAATGTGGACCAAAGCAACGGCCGTGTGCATGAGGCATTACATTGTGCGCCAGGATGGATTCTTTTGGCTCAGTTTCATCTGCCTCCAAAGCAGAATGGAACCTGAACTGATGCATTCTGAGCGGATCATTTTCCATTCAGAATGCATTAGGGCAAAACTGATCCGTTTCTGACCGCTGGTGAGAGCCCTGAATGGATCTCACAAACGGAAAGCCAAAATGCGAGTGTGAAAGTAGCCTTATATTGGCGGTATTGGCAGACACTACGGTGTGCGGGGGCTTTTAATACAATAAAAGCATTATCCTGCTAAATATTACCATACAGTCCAGGGGCGTAGCTTTAGGGGAAGCAGCTGCTTTGGGGCCCACCCAGGAGGAGGACTAAAAGATTTTATTGTCCAAGCCCCCTCAATAGTATTATACAATGACATCATATACATAGTGTATATCATATATAGTGTATAAGAGTAGGAAACGGATGGACTGGCTGCCGGGCCTCGTCTGAGAACGCCATCTTGACCAGCCTCAGGAGAGGGGGTTGCACAGGAGTCAGGAGTTGTGAAAGTTTTTTGGATGGAGGAGGGGCTGTTAAAAAAATTAGCTGTGGGGCCTGATCATTTCTAGTTACAGCCGAGACCTGCAGCTTCTTCAGGGCACGTTCCATGTATTGCGCTCGTTTTTCACCTCTGACAACAGAACCCGCCGTTTCCAGCGGGGGAGGGGTTAGAGCCATATATCCGAGGTGCTCCGGTTTCTGTTCCAGCTCCGCTCTGTTGTTACATTTCCATCTCCATGACTACTAATTTATTGTGATAATGTTTCTGATCCAACGCAGGACACTTTGGGAGTAATTTTACATGGTCTGTTGCTGAACAATAAATCCTTGTGCGTTGTAGCTCGCTGCCTCGTAGTGTATCATGATCTTTATTAGCTTTGCAGATTTAGTCCTCTGAGCGCGGCACTGACAGGAGTGACAGCCGGTTATGATGGCTGTGAGCGGCTTGTTCTGTCGGTGCATGGAAATGGATAAGCAGCTCGCCCGCACGGCAGCCGTCTGCCTGCAGATGCACTGACGGACATTTCCTATAGCAGATTATATACTGCCCAAGGATTCCGGTGGCAAATTATCGGCACACACAGTATTCCCTTCTTAAAGAGGACCTCTCACCACTCCTGACGTGTCCGTCTTAGGAACTACTTGCACTCCCCATGTAATAGCAATTCTAAAGCTTCTATTCTTATTTATGACTTGTGCCATTTCTTTATTATTTCTTCTAAAAGTTATAAATTAATTGCCAGCTGTTTGCAATGAAGGTCCGGCTGGGTGTTACCCTTTAGGGGGGTGTCCCTTCACAGTCTGTGATTTGATAGCGTTAGACTGTGTAGGGACACCCCCCCCTCCCCCTCAACTAGTAACATCCATCTGGACCTTTATTGTAAACTGCTGGGAATTAATTCACGACCACAGAGAGGTGAGCAGGTTTTTTATGTTCAGGGACACAGGTTTTGATCCCAGGAGTTTTTGGGGTCAAGGCCATTATAAAACATTGAGTCATGCTGTTTCCTTAGCTCCCATTCACTTTTATGTGTCTGTCTCCTTAAAGAAACACTCCAGGACTTTTTTCTTTGTCTATATATTGCAGGATAGGCCATTATTAAAGATTAGTATGGAGGCTCTTGTGTATGCCTTGTGTATACCTTCTTTATTTGATGTGCAATTTGTGGATTGTCGGCCATCTTGATCCCTTCTCCCCTCAGATATGTTTTTCCTGATGAATACTAAATTTCCCAACATGTCTGACTTTGCAGGGTCTCACCACACAGCAATGCTCTATGCAATAGCAGCCATGACAGATTAGCGATACAGCTTCTAACCCCTCACACTGCAGGGTCTCCATGTTCTCCTCTGTTATGCAGCTTGTGTCTGTCTGCCCTATCTGCCCTGTCACCTCTCATGTCAGCTCTTACATGCAGGAAGCAGGGAGACCAGTGTGATGTTACTGGAGAGTCGGTACACACAGATAGTACAGGGAGTAAGGAGGTTTATATAGCTGCAGGAAATCCCTTTATAGCTCACTTACCATATATCTGCACTCCCAGTCCTATAGACGGGGCGACATTGTATCTTAGAGAGCTATACAGAAGAACACGGAGGGCGGCAGCGGCAGGGCCTGAGAGCTACCAGAAGGGATTTAATTGGTGATGATGTCATGGGACAGACAGAGTTCCTGTTTACACATTAGAACAAGGTGTCAGACTTGAGATCACATGGGTATTCCCATCTCAGATAATGAGGACATATCTCTAGGATATGCCCCTATTGTCTGATAGGTGCAGGTCCCATCTCTGGGTCTGATACCTACTCTGAGAACAGAGCCCTAAAAGTGTTGGAAGGTCCCTATCATTCATTTCTATGGGGCCGCTGAAAATAGCAGAGCGCTGGCTTGGCTATTTACGTTGGCCCCATAGAAATAAATGGGAGAGGTGGCCGGGCAATCATGGTGTGCTCCCATCCACTTATTTGGGGAGAGCGCTTGGTGGCGGCTGGACCGTGGGAAACCTGGGATCCTCCAGCCACCACTTTGCGGGCTCCGTTCTCGATTATATAGTGGGACCTGCACCTATCGGACAATGGGGGCATATCCTAGCGATTTGCCCCCATTGTCTCAGATGGGAATACCCCTTTCATGAAACGGATGAAAATGTATGGATATAACTGAGTTAGGGATGTAACAAATTTCACTGCTAAAATACTGGTGATTTAGTAACATATGTAAAATTTTAAAACCAAACAAAATGGAGTGCTTCTTTAAACCGGAACACCCCTGTTTCCATATATGGTGGGTATTCCAACATCAGCTAGGCATAGCTGATTTGAGTACCCCTTTAATTCTCCTGAAACAAGACCCAAGTAATACTTGAGTAACATCTTGTCCTGTACCAGTGCTTCAGCTCTCTTGTCGCTGCCGGCACAGCATACTATTGACTGGTGCTCACCATAAACTTTCCCCTTGAGACATCTTGCTTCGCAGATTCAGTGGTAATTACTGATTACTGTACCTGACTGACCTGAGTGCTCATCATTATAATATAATTGACAATCCTGCTTGCTTCCGGCTGCCACTCCTATACAATACAAATGGTACAATACTAGTTTCTGGGAGGCCAGCCGTGTGCCATTAATAACACCAATAGTCCTCTGGCCTCGGACTGGTTAAAGTCATCCGACAAGTACGACATTGTTGTTCTTATTAAAGGACGCCGATCCTCCTGAAAATTCCTCTGCATCCAAACTTGTCTAGCTGGATTTTCATGGAGGAGCGTCTTGTGGTTTTTACTGTGTCTCAGTGTGCATTAGGAATCTGTAGGCAGGAGGGAGAAGTGCTGGGACTACTACAGTATTTGCTCAGGACTGCGCCGCGCACATAACCTGCCGAGAATGTAGATTTTACTTGACATTTATCTTCTATCTGGATTTCTTTTTAGTGCCTGAAAATGACTGCAAAAAGGAACCTGTTTGTGCGGTTGGTGCCGTGCCGGTGTTTGCGGGGAGAGGAAGAAACTGTGACCTCACTTGACTATTCTCACTGCAGCCTGGAACAGGTGCCGAAAGAGATTTTCACATTCGAGAAAACCTTGGAGGAACTTTATTTGGATGCCAACCAGATTGAAGAGCTTCCCAAGGTACCGCTTTTCTGTATAGGATTCATATTTTCCATGACACTGATGACAAGCAGCCCTCTCTCCTGGGTCTCTTCCAGCTGTGTTTTATGGGCATTAGCTCACGTCGCTGCTCTAGCTTTCCTGGCAGAGCCCTGCGCCAACCATTCACTTAACTCTGACTCCATCTCATGAGCGCAAGCTTCGGCCAGGGAGTTCCTTACACTTCCAAAGTCCTCATTTAGTTGGCACCTTGTTACATCTGTTCTCTAGCAGATGCTCATACGTTTTCCTACCATCCGAGCTGTCAAAAGCTGATGTTATTTCTCACTTGATCCCCCTTTCTAGTGTATAAGTGGCAGCACACACGTAGGCAGGCACATCTTACTTTCTCCATTAGTGAAATAGAGTTAGCTATGGAATCCATTTTGATGTCACAAAGATAATATTCAAAATGTCCATGGATAATCGTGAATGATACTAAGGTATTATAAAAGAATATTCTATATGTAAAGTCTTAGCAGGCCTTTCACATGATTTTTCATGGTCAAGCTAATAATTGTAGGTTAACCTTAAAGGGAATCTGTTACCCCAATTTTGGACTATTATCTGCAGTAATACATGAGCAGTACTGCAGATATGGAGTCCAGATCATAACTTTGTATTTTCCTACTGTCCCCTGTTCCCCCGCTGTCAGCGCTCAGAGCTGTGTTGAAATACATTGTCAGGACTGCTGTGCTGTTGTAACATAATGCAGAGGACTCCTGTGAGCATGCGCAACAGTCCTGACAATGTATTTCAATGCAGCTTTGAGTGCTGACAGCGGGGGAACAGGGGGCAGTAGGAAAATACAAAGTTATGATCTGGACTCCATATCTGCAGTACTGCTCATGTATTACTGCAGATAATAGTCCAAAATTGGGGTAACAGATTCCCTTTAATGGGATGATCTCTTTTCTTAATGTAGACCTGCAAGCAATGCACTTTTACCACCAGTGAAATCTGGTAGTGGTAAAAGTGGTGGCAGTGGATGTTTTTTTGCATTGTGACCATTCAAATGAATGGAAGACCAGTATAATATATGGTAGATCCCTTCCTCCATAAAGTGAGCCACTTTTTCCAGGTCTAATAGAGAGGGGCTCCCAAGCATGCATCCATATGCATATAAAAAGAGGTTGTCTTAATGTAACAATGTCTGGTGACCAATAAGCCATATATGTATGTAATAAAGCTATTATCTGTAAGCTTACATAGTGAGCGAATAGAAATCCAACCTCTGTGTGCTAAAGAGTTTTGTTTCATCTTGACAACCCACCTCAATGAGCCAGAGCTGGGAGCCTCTAGTAAGCTCCTCCAAACCTCATCAGTCCATCTATTACATTTGCCTTGGAGCAGCCACTGCAGGAAAAATGTCAGCCTTATGTACCCCAAGTAAACCGCTGGATTTGCCAGGGAAAGTCTTGTAAGTAAGACCCGCAGCGGTCAGTTGATTACCAAATCAGATAGAATTATAGGGCTTGTCTGTAACGAGAAAACGTCTTTAATACACATGCATTCTCAGTTCAAGTGTTGGCGGATATTCATTTATTAGGACCCATCTTCCACATACAAGAAAGCATTTGTGTGCAGAATAATCAGATCTATCCTGCAAGGTTGATGGTTTCTAGGGTCCTGCAGAAATTGTGTTTCCTCATATTGTACATAAGCAAACAAAATAATAATAGATATAGTACAATGATGGCAGATGCTTGATTTTCTGAATATATAGCCCAAGTTTATCAAAGATGGTGCTTCACTGAAACGAACCTCTTCTGTAGGGCCCATGTGACCAGATGTCCTTCAGGAGAAACTGTGACTTGATATGAATGTGGCATGCTAAGCCAATGGTCTTCAACCTTTTGTACAGATGGTTTCTATGCCACATGTGACGAGTACCACCAGGACTTTGTCATGTTGGGCAGTATTTGAATCTGACCTCGGTGACTGTTGGGCAGGATCAGTTTACCCTTTGACCATAAAATTCAGCCGTTCATTATATACTGGAGTGCAAGAAGCAGCTGTGTAGTTAATATTGCTTTTACTACTAGAAATTGGATTGGGGATAGCTATGTGAAATATAACAGTTTTTAATGGAAAATCTCTTTAACACTATGTTCAGTAAAATGTTAAGAATAGTTAACATTCCTATTTTGTAACATCTTGGAATGAACTTATTGCTGATGATCCCTGTACTTTCCAGGCAGATGAGCGCAGCCTTCAGCAGATGCGGGTCTATCAGCAAAAACACTTCTGTTTCTATAATTGCACAGTAAAACTAGAATGCTGAAGCCGGCATGGAAGCTTCATAATTCTTTTCTTCTTTCTTGCTTAGTTTGTGACCTAGATTTTTCAGGTTATTAAGTTTTATTAGTGCTGGCCCACACTTTTATGTATAGTCTGCTCTACTTTCTCAGTGTCGTCCTCTTCTCGTTACCTGTTGGATTCATTTCAAGATGACCACTACAGTCCTAGACCTTCCTATGTAAAGCTCTATAATCAAGTCTTAGATAGCCCCCCCCCCCCCCCCTTTCTACTGATCTTGGATGGACACCATGCCTAGGTCATTGGCAATGGTCCATCCAAGGTCACTAGAAGGGGGAAGTGTCTTAGACTTTGCTACTGCTGTCTGCATGGGGAAGTCTGAGATGGTGGTAGCCATCTTGAATGGCCTCTGGTATGTTGACTATACATGTGTCATATGTAGCCAAATCTTAGATTTGGACTGGAGGGTTTCTTTAATCTCGTGGTCTCAAGCCCCAAGATGCCTAGTGGCAAATACAGCCCTGAGCACCAGTGCTCTGGTATTTTTATAGTGTGAGGATGTCTACAGTAGCACTATTAATAGCCTTTTATAGAAATGAAAAGATAATGATGACTTTTCCTCAGGATAGGTCATCATTATCACATTCGCGGGTGTCCTGCCAGATTCCTATACCCGGAAGTGACGCGGCCGCACCGGAATCAGCTGGAGGAGGGTGTGTGTGGATCTGCGCAAGCGCAGATCCACTGGATTTGTAAAAAAAATTGCACCGCGGTGGGAGAAGCACCTACTTCATTTGCATGCGCGAAACCTTACACCGCGTGTGCGCACTCAGGGGTAGGTAGATTTTTCAGTGCAAAATGTTCCATCAGATCTCCCTACCCCTGAGTGCGAATGCGCGGACACATCATCTGGAGCAGTTCAGCCTCACCACATAGCAGAGCTGAGTGCAGGATATTGGGGTCACCACATAGCAGAGCTGAGTGCAGGATATTAGGGTCACCACATAGCGGAGCTGAGTGCAGGATATTGGGGTCACCACATAGCGGAGCTGAGTGCCGGATATTGGGGACACCACATAGCAGAGCTGAGTGCAGGATATTGGGGACACCACATAGCAGAGCTGAGTGCAGGATATTGGGGACACCACATAGCAGAGCTGAGTGCAGGATATTGGGGTCACCCTGAGTGCGCATGCGCGGTGTACAGTTTTGCGCATGCAAATGAAGTAGGTGCTTCTCCCACGCTTGGGCAGATCCACACACACCCTCCTCCAGCTGATTTCGGTGCGGCAGCGTCACTTCCGGGTATAGCATCCTGTCAAGGTATGGGAATCTGACAGAACATCGGCATCCCTGCCAATCAGCTGTTTCATGGAGCTGCTGTGCCCATAGGAGCTCTGGTGAGCTGTTCTGGCTCCTAACAGTATTCCAAGCACAGCACCGTACGTCATATAGTGACAGTGTTTGGTATTGCAGCTCAACCCCATTGGCTTGAATGGGGCTGAGCTGCAAATGACCGTTGTATGGTGATATCACATGGCCTAGAAAGAGGCCTCTACGCTCATGGAGCACCCATCCTCTTCTAATAGTTGATCGGCAGGGGTGTCAGACCACCCCCAAATCTGATACTGATAACTAGTGTTGAGCGAACTTGTGTTTTAAGTTCGGCGTCTAAAGTTCGGGTTGGGGTTATCGAAGTATCCCGTTATGGATTCCGCTACCACGGACCATAACGGAATTTAGAATCCATAACGGGATACTTCGATAACCTGAACTCGAACTTTAGACGTCGAACTTAAAACACAAGTTCGCTCAACACTACTGATAACCCATCCTGAGGATAGGTCATCAATATCTTTTCCTGGATAACCTCTTTAAACCCAGGATCCCAGGGGTGAACCAATGAGAAACTACACTGCCCAAGCTCCCTGGTAGACATTTCCAGAGTTTCTTGAAGCTGGGTGCTAATTGGAACTGACTTTAATTACAAAGTTATAACCTTTACCATCCACCATTAGAAGCTTCCATTGCCATTCAGGCAGCTTGTGCATTAATAAATGAGCAACATGGCCTCCACAAGTGGCAGAGGTCCTCCTGATAAATGAGACCAGTGCATATGATTGACGCTGGATGTGAGTTGTAGAATTTCCCAGTTCACATGAAATGTTAAACGTCAGCTGGTAACCACGAGACAAGGAGTCTTCTGAAATGGAGAAAATCAATGAGATGTGACACGTAACTGCTCCCCGCTCTCTCTTCCCTTTTCTCCGCGTTGTCATTCCTCTTTCTTATTTGCTGTGTGAGGATGTGTAAAGATGCTAAGCTTGTCATTAGGTCATGGCTCCATTTTCTGCTTCCACGTGATGCTTGTCAGTCATTGGTGTAAATGAAAGCACAGTTAAGTCCCTGGCCTTCCGGTACCAGTCCCTGTGACTCACTTATTCTGTCCTGTGACCATCACATAAATGGGCGATGTATCATAGAGCAAACATGGAAATTGTGTCAACTATACCTAGATCTAACATTTATGGACAGATACACGTTCTTCCACCCAGGCCTCCTCATGAATGGATTTAGTAGTAGTTTATTTCTAAGTACAGCAGAATGTCTTCATTTATCGTCCTTTGTTACTGGTTAATGGTGACAATCTCCATCTCTAATGCCTGAAAAACCGTGGTCTGCTGTTATTGTGTATAGGATTGTCCCAGCTTTTCCCCGACTGCAGATATCAGGGAAATGAAGGATTGAGCAGTTGAATTTCAACACCTGATTCTTTTGTTCTCAGGGAATAAGAGCCACCATCAGAGGTCCCTGGCAGCAGCTTGCTCCCCTCTCCACTCTCAGAACACATGCATACTCAACCGGGCATGTATGTGTATCTGGGGGGGGTCAGTAGGAATCACTTGATCGCCTGAAAACTATGTCCAGTGTTTACCGATTTACACACTGGCCATTTTGTTGTTCTTTTTGATGTTCTTTCAGTAGGATCCACTGCTTTTAACCATACGAAAAAGAAGCTTAAGCCCTCCTTATGGCTGCCAGCTGGATACCTAATAATCGGATGCTCTCAGTAGTAATTAATGCTAGGAGCATTAGGTACTTTTGCACCTGGCTGGAGGCCACAGGTCACCTCCTGAATTCAACTGGATCACAGTCCTAAGGACGGTGATACAGTTGAACAGTGCAGTAGGGGTGTTAGTATTTTGTTCTGCCCTGTGGTGTTTGGTTCTGCTGGGGTAGCATTTTGTGCTACACTATGGTTGTGCTGTCCCTGCCTACTTGTGTTTCCCTGTCTTTTGTCAATTTGGACCCTGCCTAAAACATGAGGCCTCTTTTAGTTTTTTTCCAGGGCCACTTTAAGCTCCCAGTCCACCCTTGGACCCTTGTCAAGCTTGTGCAAGGCAGACATAGAATTAATTGACTCATCCTGAAAGCTGACTTATAGTTTTACTTTGGACATAAATTATAGGCAGGAGGACTCATAAATGTCACAAAGGATATGAAGATACAAAGTCATCTGGTATTTATGAGCTCATTTTACTTTGGGAGTAAGCATGTCACAGTTCATAAAGTGACAGGTCTGCTGTCGGGGTGGAGAGTTGTGTGACACCGTCTCAGTGAATACCCTTTCTATGAGTAAAGGGATCACCACTGACCATCCCAGATTTATTGCAGAAATTTCTGGTTTGCAGAAATACATGTTGTCACCAAAACAATGAACTGATTTATCAGTTGCTGATTTATTTTCCCTAAAATGAGACCTCACTGTAGAATTAATGTCACAGTTTGGGAGGCTGACCGGGAACTGTTACCTCGTATAGAGCTCAGAAACGTCCAAATTCATGGTTAGGCCTTCTCTCTACTGAAGAGTTGTCAGGGTTCTTCCGCCATTGATGCATTCCGTAAATCCCATATTTTTTCCAGCCCTTAGTTTCCCTGTACAGTATAATATCACGTAGTTGCCCAATATCATATTTTGAGCCAAAACCAGGTGCATGTGAAAAACAGAACAGATGCAAATCTTTCTATTTTATCTTTCTAGGCTCTTTACCTCTGGTTTTGGCTCAAAATACTGACCAAACCACTGGTGTGAACTAGGCTGAAAGGAGGTCAAGGCAATGACATGACATAGAAATCCATCATACTCAGTGGGTGCAGTTTTGTCACCATGATGTCATATGCACATGTCATGTTGCCATCATTTTTATCAAGCTGCAATTTAAAACCACCTTGGAGAATCCATATTTCTTAGACTAGTCCCTTGTCAAAAAGTAGAGAAAGAAATTGTCCCTGCAGGGTTCCCAGCAATAGTCTGTTATCTGTGAGGACAGCTGACATTTAAGGAGTCCTCCGGATAGGCCATCAATATCCGATTGGCTAATTTCAGAAGAGCGTGTTCACTGCATGGAACATAATTTCCCATAGTGAACTCTGCTTCTGTGTCAGAACCGTACAGCATTGTGATGGTTTATAATGCTGTGTGTCTCTGCCCGACGTCCACTGTAATGATTTGTACTGATGGCATTGTATGATTACAAATTATTGCAGCAGATGTCGGCCAGGGACACACAGCATTTTAAATCATTATAGTGCCATATGGTTCTGTAACAGGAAAAGTGTCCAGTCTGGGAAATTACACTCCCACATGGAGCATGTTTCCCGCAGTGGACAGACTTGAAACTGCCCATTGGCGGTGGTCCTATACCCTACACACCTGTCCATCAGCTCTTCTGGAGTACCTGCAGCATCAGAACTACACAGTGTTATCCATTATGTAGAGGACAGAGCTGGTTACTGCAATGATGCCTGCAGAGCCGTTTCTGCCTTGAGGCGAGATGAGAATCGGTATCTTTGAGGGGGTGGCATCCACACAGCAGTTAAAAACTGATGGTGGATGCCGCCAGTATTCCCTTTAAGCTGCGCCCCCCTCCTGGAGCGCAGGGAGCTGTAGTCCTGTCACTCACCGCTCGGCTCCCCGCGCTCCTCCCCTCCTTCAGCCCAGCTGAGCTGTGAATGGTGAGGCAGGAAGACTTCTCCCTGCTCCACCATTCAGACCGCAGGCACGGATAGCTCTGCCGGCCTGTGTGGGAGGAGCCTGCAGCCCAGGAATCTGCATAAGCTCTGCCCACACCGTGCTGCAGAGCGATCTTGTCCATTGGACACGCGACCTTTGTGCAGCTCAGTCCCATTTAAGTGAAGGGGTCGAGCTGCAATACCAAACCTATACAATGTATGGCGCTGTGCTTGGTATTACACTATGAAGAGGCTGTACTGCTTGACTGAGCACTGATTAGGAGTCAGACCCTCACCAGTCACATGAGGGATGGTCATCAGTGGGTAAGCCCTGCAAAGCCCCTTTAATTAGCATCTTTCAGCTGCATAGTGTACACAGTATTTTTTGCAGTACTGCACTATGGTGCAACATTTCCAAGTCTGATAAAAGCTGTACGATTGCAGGGTGCACACGCAGTGTTTGGTTACAGAGTGTTCTTTCCCAAACTTTTGAAGCTACTGATTAGGATAATGCAATATGAGATCATCGCTGTCAGGTTAGGTGATGAGAGCGGGGCATGTGCTGTGGAGTAGAATGTGATTTATGGAAACCATGCGATCACGGCACAATCCGTGTACTGATGGCGGCACATATACAGGAAGTGCCCTGCGGTCTGATCTGATGGCTCAGGACTGAATTTATTAATGAAGTATGACATGTCATCACATACATGAGTACAGTTCATACATGTCATATATACAGTGCTATTTATGTTGGGCCAGACACATGGCAGTGTCTGTGTGCTGTATTTACAGATGTAGCAGAACTGAATTTGCAGACTTGTGTAAAATCGCATATGCAGTGACCAACCCCTTTAAAGGGAATACGTCATTTTAATCATGTTCTTTTGAGGAATTTTTGGTGATGTTATTTTTCATGTTTCATGTCAATATATATATACCCTATATTTTTAAAAAAAATATATATATATATATAAAATCCTAGAATTTTCGTAGTGGCCACTCATAATAGGTGCCACTGATTGGTCTGTACAGATCACTTTACTGCAGTTATCTGCTTATCATTCCAGGCAGGATTTTAATATAGATAGATGACACAGGATCCACCATTCACAACAGGTGATACCATAGCTTCTCTACTCCCTCCTGACCTCTGCATAGGTCACAGAGCATGCCTAGAAAACTCTCCCATAGAAGTCACAGAGGTCCCCTTCTGTCCATTGTGTCTATGGCCCATGGTGGCTGCTGTAAAGCAAATCTCTAAATGTTAGTGACACATTTCCTTTAAAGACCCATCAGTTGCATAGAAAGGTCCAGAGGTCTGGATTTTCTGACCACTAGACTAGAAGCTGGAGCTCTGGGCCCAGGGCAGGGAATACAATGTGTCCTACCACATGTACATGGGAATTTACATTATTGCCCTAGGTCTGTGATGGCTGACCTCCGGCACTCCAGCTGTGCTAAAACTACAACTCTCAAGATGCACACTTGATTGGCTGTTCTTAGAACTCCATAAAGATGAATGGAGCATGCTGGGAGTCGTAGTTTCAGCACAACTGGAGTGCCGGAGGTTAGCCATAACTGGCATAGGATAAGGATAGGATACATGTGTGATCACCTGCCCCAGATTCCCGCTGATGAGCAGAATAAAGAAGCAGCGACTGCAGCCGTGTCTGACGCCGCTGATCTGTAGAGATCTCGTGGGAATAAGCCCTGAATGTAGAATCCTAGAAAACTCCTTTTAAATAAAAAAGAAAGTCATGGAGAAATGTTGGTGTCTGTGATGGAGTTGTCCACTTTTATGTAACCTTAGTCATTGTTTAAAGAAAAGTTTCCTTGCTTAATTATATACTTTTTGTTTCCATTCACTGACAGGAAGCAGATATAATGTAAATTCTGAAATTGAGAGTCCACAGTATGTTAGAAAGTTGTGATTTCTACTATACTTTATATGCAGTTTGCTGTCTGGCTGCATTTACAGGTGCCTGCACATCTGCACATGCCTCATCTATACTGTGTATACAGCCCCTGCCTCATCTATATACTGTGTATACAGCCCCTGCCTCATCTATATACTGTGTATACAGCCCCTGCCTCATCTATATACTGTGTATACAGCCCCTGCCTCATCTATACCGTGTATACAGCCCCTGCCTCATCTATACCGTGTATACAGCCCCTGCCTCATCTATACCGTGTATACAGCCCCTGCCTCATCTATACCGTGTATACAGCCCCTGCCTCATCTATACCGTGTATACAGCACCTGCCTCATCTATACTGTGTATACAGCACCTGCCTCATCTATACTGTGTATACAGCACCTGCCTCATCTATACTGTGTATACAGCACCTGCCTCATCTATACTGTGTATACAGCACCTGCCTCATCTATATACTGTGTATACAGCCCCTGCCTCATCTATACTGTGTATACAGCCCCTGCCTCATCTATACTGTGTATACAGCCCCTGCCTCATCTATACTGTGTATACAGCCCCTGCCTCATCTATACTGTGTATACAGCCCCTGCCTCATCTATACTGTGTATACAGCCCCTGCCTCATCTATACTGTGTATACAGCCCCTGCCTCATCTATACTGTGTATACAGCCCCTGCCTCATCTATACTGTGTATACAGCCCCTGCCTAATCTATACTGTGTATACAGCCCCTGCCTCATCTATACTGTGTATACAGCCCCTGCCTCATCTATACCGTGTATACAGCCCCTGCCTCATCTATACCGTGTATACAGCCCCTGCCTCATCTATACCGTGTATACAGCCCCTGCCTCATCTATACCGTGTATACAGCCCCTGCCTCATCTATACCGTGTATACAGCCCCTGCCTCATCTATACCGTGTATACAGCCCCTGCCTCATCTATACCGTGTATACAGCCCCTGCCTCATCTATACCGTGTATACAGCCCCTGCCTCATCTATACCGTGTATACAGCCCCTGCCTCATCTATACCGTGTATACAGCCCCTGCCTCATCTATACCGTGTATACAGCCCCTGCCTCACCTATACTGTGTATACAGCCCCTGCCTCACCTATACTGTGTATACAGCCCCTGCCTCACCTATACTGTGTATACAGCCCCTGCCTCATCTATACCGTGTATACAGCCCCTGCCTCACCTATACTGTGTATACAGCCCCTGCCTCACCTATACTGTGTATACAGCACCTGCCGCCATTTTCATGATTTTCTTTACAAATTTATGTAGAAATAGCAGATAAGATGTTAGGAACATTTCCTGATATAAAATACAAAAACTATTTTCTATGACTAAGCCTGCTTACTATCCATGGCAGCAACTGGAATGCCTAGATTTTCTATACTCCACCCCACTGTCTCCCTTACTTATAACAGTCTGTCCATGAACCGGGACGCTTACGAAGAGTTACAGTTCCCAGCCAGTGTATTGCACAGGATCTCAATACCGGAAAAATACGTTTTGGTTTAGTCCTCATGCAGTCTGAATGGAAAGAGATCCTTCAGGATGCATCAGGATGTCTTCTGTTCCATCCGGATTCCGCTTTGTGACCTGACACAAAACCGCTGCAAACTGCAGTTTTGTGTCCAGTCATAAAAAGGGAAAAAACCCGGATTCAGCACTGAAAACAATAGAAGTTGATGGTGATGGATCAGTTTTTTTGGAAGCCTAAACAGATCCATCACTCGTTGACTCTCTATGTATTTAATGACAGATCTGTTTTTTTTCCATTTTGATTTCACACAACCGCATCCTGATGTGCAAAATCATAGAAGATCCGTTTAATTCCGGTATTAAGATCCTCTGCCAGATCTCAATACCGGAATTAACAACGCAAGTGGGAAAGTAGCCTTATATGTTTTGGGGCTTATATTTGAACTGAAGCGCAAGTTTAAATCGACCCGTCCCCTCTCCTGACAGGTCTGCTTTACCAACTACTTGCATTCCCCACGTGATAACAATTCTGGAGTCTATTTTGTGCCATTCCTCTATTGTGCCTACTAGAAGTCTAGGAATTAATTGTCAGCAGTCATGCAGGTAGGCCTCGTACACACAGCCGTCTCCGTTTTGCAGTCTGCAAAATACGGATGCGGTCTGTGTGCTGTCTGCATTTTTTGTTTATTTTTTTGCAGACTCGCCAGCTTCAGTGGGTGCGTGCTCCACTTTTTGCAGACATAATCTATGTTTTTGTGTAATGGACATACATATGTAGACAGCACAGGGATGACCTGTGTGCTTTCCGCATCCATATCTCCATTCCGCATAAAGATAAAATATGTGCAAAATGGGAACCCCCGACACATAGAAGTCAATGGGTCTGCGAAAAATGCGTGTTTTGCAGATCCGCAATTTGCGGTCTGCAAAATCCATACGGTAATGTGCATGAGGCCTTCCTTAAATGAAGTGTTTTCTGATCAAAGTGGACCATGAACGTCACATATTTTAGGTCTTTGGCAAAAACAAGACCCTGCGGTCTGTAACGTACGGAGCTCTGGGAGCTCTGCAGCCCTAACCCCCATTGTTTCCTTGCATATTGTTTCGCCCTCTGTTTCCCACCATCAGCTGTGAAGTAGAAAATGGAAGCTGACTGCCATTTTTTTCTCTGTTTTTTTTTTTCTATAGCAACTATTCAACTGCCAGTCTCTGCACAAGCTGAGTTTGCCAGACAATGACCTAACAATATTGCCAGCATCTATAGCAAATCTCATTAATCTCAGGGAACTAGATGTCAGCAAGAATGGTAAGTACCTTCACAAGTTAAATGCATTGTGTACAGACAGGCTGGTGTAATATCTCTATGTCATCAGATACTTTGGATTTAAAGGCCATTTACCCGTTGCAGTTTTTATTCAGCTGTTTGGTAGCCATTTTGGTTGCCCACACTCGGTGACAATCATGTGGCCATCATGTCAGCGGGTATAAGGGTTGTCACCCAGATCTTGAATCGCATATGAGTTGAAGGTATAGTCTATTATGCTGCCGTGACACCATTTGTAATGTTTTTGGAAATTGAGCCGTATTATACCAAGGTAAATTGTCACATAAAAAAAAAAATGGGGGAGATTATCAAAACTGGTATAAAGGAAAATGGGCTCAGATTCCACCTTTCATTTTTCAAAACACGTCAGGCTGATCGCCTCGATGCCACGACGCATTGATGCAGTAATTCATGCCAGGGGCATAGCTAAAGGCTCGCGGACCCTGGTGCAGGAGTTCAGCTTGGGCCGCCCTTCCCTCAGCGCTTCGTGGCCAGGGAAGCACATTGCCTTCATGCTGACTGAGGCAAAAATTGAAAAGGCACCCCATCGCTCCCAAAGCCAAATTCTTGACCTAACCCCTTCCCTCCAGCCAGAGGTGTAACCTGACCTGCATGCGCTTTCTATAATACTGCTGTCATCTTATGTGGCA
This sequence comes from Bufo gargarizans, assembly GCF_014858855.1. Classification (NCBI taxonomy): domain Eukaryota; kingdom Metazoa; phylum Chordata; class Amphibia; order Anura; family Bufonidae; genus Bufo; species Bufo gargarizans. The sequence goes on along the minus strand of NC_058080.1, from coordinate 676,712,259 downwards.
CAAGGGTCTTTGGGCCCCCCCAGGCCCCTGGGCCCGGTAGTGACTGCTACCTCTTCACCCCCCATAGCTATGCCCCCAGTTCATGCAATAGGAGCCCCAACCAAGTATTCAGTGTATATACTCCACATAGTTTTCAGTAGGCCAACATATCTGTATTAAAAATAATTTTTTTAATTGGTCTTGTATAATATTCTCAATTTCTGAGACACAGGGTGGCCCACCAAAAAGTATCCTGCCTCCAAGATCTCCAAATCAAACTGCCTAATAATAAATCTTAGTCTTAGGCCTCATGCACACAGCCGTTGTTGGCCGATGCCCGTGCTGTGGACCGCAAATGGCAATGCACAAACACCGACCACGTGCCCACCGTATGCGGACGTGGACCCATTCACTTGAATGGGGTCCACGATCCGCATCAGACGTGGTTGGTGCTCGTGCATTGCGGTCCGCAGCAAGGGCATCGGCCAACAACGGCCGTGTACATGAGGCCTAAGATTTATTATTAGGCAGTTTGATTTGGAGATATAGGATGCATGATGCGGTACACAAACGAATGGTGCCCGTATATTGCGGACCACAATACGGGCACGGCCAATAACGCCCGTGTTCATGAGGCCTTAGTTGTCCATAGCAACCAATCAGAGCTCAGCTTTCAGTTCCTACAGGGCTCTGAAAAAATGAAATGAGTTCTGATTGGTTGCTATGACAACTAAAACAGATTTACTATTAGGCAGTTTAATTTGGAGGTATTGGCGACGGGCTACTTTTTTGTGGGCCGCCCTGTCCTAAATTTTGGGTTTTCATTAGCTGTAAGTCATAATCATCAACATTAAAAGGAATCAACGCTTGAAATCGATCATTCTGTGTGTAATGAATGTATAAAATATGCAAGTTTCACATTTTGAATTGAATTACGGAAATAAATGAACGTGGTTTTATTGATATTCTGATTTATCAAAAGGCACCTATATAACATGCTCCCTGCATATTACATTGTGTTTCGTGGTGAAAGCTTCTTTTTTTAAGAGAAGTGTTGGCTGAAGGTCCGGGTGACACCTGAAGTTCTCCAGCTGCTGGACGACGTGCACCAGATTTCACCTACTTTTTATCTACTTTTGCAGATCAGTTTTCCACTTTACAAGGCAGGCAATGTAAACAATGCAGCCTGGAATGTCCTTCAAGTACTTTCCCTTTCCAGGAATTTATACCCTAAAGATATGCGTTATTTCTTCTGATCTGTACGGCATCAGAATAAGAGGATTTAGTTGTCAGCAGAGGTGACATCTTGAATGTATCATGGGCTGAGTCACAGGTGGTTAATGACTTAATGAAAAAATGACACCTTGCACTTTACCAGTTGATGCGCTAGATACAAGGCCTTGGAAATTGCTCAGCTCTGGGGATGTAGAAACAGAAAATGAAAATGTAATAGGCATGAGATGATTGCACTGCTGAGGGTTCGTGACTTTTACCTGTCACTCATTTACAGGTTGGACACCTTGGAATCACTTTGCTTCATGCTTTTGCTTGACTGATTAAAAGTTAAAGGCAATATTCACAAACCATTAGATTTGAATCTTTTCTCAGTCTTCCGACATAATACCCTGCGATGTACATGCAAAGTCTGCATAGCAGAATTAGAACAAATTGCTTTATATTTCATGAGTTTTTGGGTGGAAAAGATTTGCTTTAGAAATGGCTGAAAATAAAGCATTACTCTACCCTTACCAGTTCCCCGCTGCTGTTCTGATGATGCTCCAGTCCCCGCTACTTCCCACTTCCTGGTTCCAGCTCAACTCACAGGAAATGGCTGTAAATCCATAGCTGAGGCGGGCCAGTGATTGGCTGAGAGGACCTTTACAGCCGTTTCCTGTGCGTTGAGCTGGGACCAGGAAGTGGACAGAAGCGGGAACCTGGCCCCAAATTTTCTCCTCCTGAAAACCCCCTTTATTGGGACTGATTGTCATTTTTCCAGCAGTAGCGCCACTCTTGTGCATGTGCTATATCTGCAATTACAGCTCCATTCTACCCTTCTAGCATCCATAAAATGGCGCTAACCAGTATGTTAGGTGGACTAGTAGTTCTAGAGAGCCAGTAGACTTACTAATAGTACCATGATGTCTGCCTTTTTAATCCTGTGCTGCCCCATGTAATAATACAGCCCCCACTTCTAGTGCAGGTGAAGATAGAGTTGCTTTTACACTAGGTGCAGGGGCGGATTGACCATAGACCCAACAGGGAAATTTCCCAGTGGGCCGATGCCCAGGGGGGCACTCAACACTCTTGATGGCCGCAGGCCAGGTACATAATGATCTGATGCTCAACGGCCTCAGGTGCCCTCATGAACTCAACTGTATTACTGTCCTCATGATGGTGGTACAGTTGAATACTTTGGTGAGGGCGGCAGTATTTCTGTGCTGTCCTGCGGTATTTGGTTCTGCTTGAGCGGTATTCTGCACTGCACTACAGTATTGCAGGCCCCGCCTACTTTGGTTGTCCCCCGCTACTTGTTTTGGCCCGTCTTCTGTCAGTTTGAACCTACCTACAACACAGGCCCACTTTTAGGTTCTTTCCAGGGCCACTTTAAGTTCCCAATCCGCCCCTGAACTAGGAGGCAACTTGCTGAAACGGCAACCACCCCCATAGAGAGAGGCATGCTACCCTGGGTAATTCCCACACCCTTGCTTAGTCCTGAAACAAGAAAAGAATAGACTTGTCTTCTGCACGTTTAAAACATTTTTTTTAAAACATTTCATCTAGTATTGCGAAAACTGTAATAGTGCGACACTTTCTGTCATGCTCTGATTTGTGCGTCAGATAAAATAAAAATAAAAAATACCATATTTACCTCCTGAAATGTTAGTAGCCACTTGTCAGAACTGCAAAATGAGTTTTCTGAGTGTTGTTTTGGCATCTTGAGCTCGGCTTTGTGTTGATCTCCTTATTTGGATGCTTGGAACCATGAGTTTTACAGGACAGAACGAGGAACGTAAACTAGCAGCAACACGTAGTAGAGATCTGCACAAGTTTATATCTATTATGGATCCTTGAAAGCGTTTCCACTCTGCTACTTTTCACAATAAGCATAATTGTTATGTATTAGGTGTCAAACGTGATGTTAGCCATAGAGCAGTCAAGGGTCCCGACCAAAGCATTCTCCATGTCTGTCTGTAGCCCAAAAATATCCCAACTGATCGGAATTCTCCAGTGAGGGTAGACTGAGAATGATCTACGCTTTATAGATAATTAGCCCATGACCAACCTATCTAAGACAGCGTTCCATCTCCGGTGAATGTTTCCAGCAGGCAGTTCTGGCAGAGGATTCAATAGATCACCGTCAGATCCCTGTTGACTATAATTGGATCTGGAGGCGATCCGGACGCATAAATGCCAGGTTTTGGGGCGGGACAAATACCACTGCACGCAGCGGTTTTTGTCCAGCGGACATATATGCCAGATCATCGCTAACGGAGAAGTGAACGCAGCCTAAGCCATAATAGACTTTGGGTTAATAGATTGGATTTTAGGAGCACTTAACCCTAGCTTCTTTTCCTGCAGGCCATGTACTTGGGGGTGTTGAGGACCCCTTCTGACCATGGCACATTCTGCCCAAATGCAGAATGGTTTGACTGCCCTTGATAGAGCGGTGGCACACACCCCAGACCCAAAATCTCTCCTACATAGTTCCTGCTAATCTGGTGTGTGGCAGGTGCTCCTGTAGCATGCATGTGCCCTCAAGTCCTGCTGGTGGTTGACATGACCCATCCAAGAATCTGTATTTTAATTTCTGTAATGACTCACTCTAATGTCATCTACTATACAGGTTCCTGGGCATGTTATGACAACCCCTGCTCCGGCCTATAAATACAGGCTTGCTGTAGGAGCACCCTGCTAGAAGTCATTCGTTGAGCCCCAGATTTGGCATGCACCACTTAAGTGAGACTTTTAAGTGGGCGTCTCCAGTCTTGGCAATAGCTGTATTTTCAGTTTCTTTGGAATGCTCAGCTCAAAGTATCTATGGTGTATGTTTATACAGTTCTGAGAAAATTTTCCAAATCCTGAACATGCTGGTGTTCACACAATTTAACCTCAGTTATAGGGATGACATTCAGGTAACCCATTGTGATATGATAATGGGAAAGGAAATCCTCCTTTCCTCTGAAGGCTTTCTAGGGTCTCCTGCATCCTGTCTTTACACCAAGGGGTTAGTTGCTAAATCACGCTCCCCTTTTCTTGTGAGTAGTCATTAGGAGTGTCTTTTCAGATTGCAGACCACCTCATGTTGACCAATGCTAATGAGGCCCCAGCAGCAAAACAAATCTCTTAACAGGTGTAATCCTTTTGTCTGCCAATACCCAAGTGAAAACCACTGGTGCGGTGCCGGGAGGGCATATGTATTACAGAGGCAGCTTATGGGGTCCTTGGAGAATGTACGTCCAACTGTGCATTGTCCCATAATCTTGGTAATTTGGAGAATCTACAAAGGATTTATCTCTTCTGGGGAGCTGCATTCATTGTACAATGTGACTCCTGAATCTCTGGAAACTTCATGTTACCACAGACACTTGCCTTAATACCATGGTCGAGTGGAGTAGGTGGAAAAGAGGAAAATGTTTACCACCATTGGGGTGCTAGGTACTTTCACCAGGACCAAATGTTTGTGTTTTGTCCTTCTCTATGAAGAAATTGGTCCATGGGTCATGGAGAAGGGTAGGATACAAACACCAGGCTTTTTGGTCCTGGGTGACAGAACCAAGCATCACAGTGGTGGTGCACATTTTCCTCTTCTCTATGTACTCCACTTGGGTGTGGTATTAAAGTAGGCCTCTGTGGCTGCGGAGTCGGGGGTAAAATTATCCAACTGATCCAATAAGCCAGGGGTGCACAACCTTTTCTGGTTGGGGGCCACATTGTCAACCTGACCAATTCCAAGGGCCGAAAATAAACTTTAAAGGGGTATTTTCAAGTGAAATACTATATTTATGGCATATACAACATACAGTATATATTATAAATGTCTAGTTACACTTCTAGTACTCCCATCTAATGGGACAATACATGAAAGATTCATGTGAGAAGCCACAAGACATAGACATACATGTCTGCTACCAGATGGCTGGAGGCTGCATAGAATGGTTTTGAGGGCCGCATGTGGCCCCTGAGCCGCAGGTTGTGCACCTATGCAATAAGCCCTTAAAGGGTAACTAAACCTTACAAATGCAAAGACACTCTTCTCAGAGGGATCTGCTCCTTTTGGCCTTCATTGGTTCTTTTTGTTTTTTAGGTGCCACAGAATACAATATAGATGACCTGTCCTCAAGATGGGTCATCAATAACTGATCAGTGGGGTTTCAGCACTGCCACCGATCAGCTGTTTCTTGAGGCTGTAGCGCCCTGGCGAGCCTACCAAGCACAGCTCTGTTCATCGGATATCGGCTGTGCTTGGTATTGCAGCCCAGGGCTCATTCACTTGAATGGGACTGAGCTCTGTCTAGTCATGTGACCGATGAACATGACGTCACTTGCTAAGCTGCAGCACTCTGGTTAGCTGGTCGGCGGATGCTGGGAGTCAGACCCTCACAAATCAGATATCGATGACTTATCCTGAGGATAGGCCATCAATTCTAGATTCCTGGAAACCCTTTAAAATTTCCCCTATACAAGTGACCGTAAGACCATCCCAAAAATACGATGACGGGATAGAAATCGCATTGTGGTTGATGTAAGGTTATGAATTTCCTGAAACACCATGTTGGCGTGTTTCTGCAGCCGAACTGTATAGTCTTGTAATGACATTTTAATAATCAGCACAATTTCTCCTGCACTCATATATAGTTTTTATCCTTTTTTTCCCCAAGGTTGAGATATTTGAATTATTTACAATGTGGGTGAACAGTGAGTCATTGTGTTGTTTTTTATATCAGAGGGTTATTTACAGACATGGTTTGGCATATGCAAATCTATGGTCTCACTTCGGCAAATATCGTTTATTGTGTAGAGTAAGTTAATACAAGGCACTTACTAATGTATTATTATCCATATTGCTTCCTTTTTTTTTATCACATTATACATTGCTCGTTTCCATGGTTACGGCCACCCTGCAATCCATCAGCGATGACCATGCTTGCACACTATAGGAAAAAGCACCAGCCTATGTGAGCATCCACCGTCTCGGCCACAAGAGAGGCCGGAGCTTTTTTTCTATAGTGTGCAAGCACGGCCACTGCTGACGGATTGCAAAGTGGTCGTAACTAGAGTTGAGAGAAGCGAACTTCGGATGCTTAAGCCGAAGTCACCATGTTCAAAACTTCGGAATAATACTGTACGGAGATTCGTCTCCGTACAGTATTAGAATGTATGGGCTCCGATGAGCCAAAGTAAGTTATTCGCGAAGTAGCGTGTGACTTCACTTGAATAACTTCGGTAGTTGATTTTTAAAGTGGAAAACCACTTTAAAACTTGAAACAGAACTCTGCTTCGGTTGCGACTAGAACCTCGGAACCGAAGCCGAGTTAGTTAAAACTTACTTCGGCTCATCGGAGCCCATACTAATACTGTACGGAGACAAATCTCTGTACAGTATTATGCAGAAGTTTTGTACGAAGTGACTTCTGATTTGGCATCTGAAACTCGCTTTGCTCAACTCTAGTCGTAACCATGGAAACGAGCGGTGTATATTGTGATGGAAAAATGAATCCAGCCAGCAAAGGAGGCAATATGGACAATCACAATACATTAGTAAGTGCCTTGTATTAACTTTCTCTACATAATAAATACTATTTGCTGAAGTGAGACAGCCCCTTTAAGTCTTCCGGAAGCCCATGCTATATTTGCACTTGGTCATATATTCTCCATCGTCACTGATTATTTCTTTGCTACGTTTATCTACAGGTATACAGGAGTTTCCAGAAAATATTAAGAATTGTAAAGTTTTGACAATCGTCGAAGCAAGCGTCAATCCAATTTCCAAGTAAGTATCACAAAGCCCTCGATCTTCCACCTGAATTGGATTGAGTGTTGCATCAAGTTGACTTCATTGTTTCCTTCTTTCACTAGAGAGCTATTAATAATTGGTTAAACCGGTATGTAATAATTAGTTTAATTTGCCATGGTCTTAATCTAGCCGCGTATAAGATTTTCCAGTGCTTCCGGCAGATTTCTTGATCCATGAAGGTGATTTCAGAAAATGTATAATTTTCGAAGGCTGTAAAGGCTTCAAATTGGGGAGTGTAGGAGGGGATAATTAAGAGGTTTGTGACATGTTACACGCAACCCAGGGGAATAAATGACTATTATTACTGAACACTGCTAAGCGACGAGAGCTCGGAAATCAAGTCTCAAACGCCCTGTGCCCTTTTGTGTCTTCGCTTCTGTGCATTTTTCAAAGGGTTTTCTCTCGTTAACGGCAAATGGATTATTGAACAGTTTGCAGAAGTGCGTTTTTATAGGTTTTTTTTTTGCCAACCAATCAAGAACTCAAAGTAGATTGTGTGGCTCATTGATTAATAGTAGAGAAACTGCAGGAAATGACACACTATATCCAGGCTCTCTATTATATAAATACGCTGCACTAATTGTCTTTTATGGCTAATCGGCTGTAAATCACCATTAGCGTCACAGCAATATACACCAATATATTCTACAGTTTAGAGGGTTGTGCTGAAAAAGGGGGTATATTTGTAGTATGACCCTTTTTCCTGATCTCGAGAATGGGGTTCCTGTTTCCCCATCAGGCAGGTTAAAGGGTTTCTACCACTTCGTTTTCACATAATTAGCTTTCAGACACTAGCGATCCGCTAGTGTCTGCTCTGCCAAACAATCCTAATATAATAGCTTTTGGGGCAGCCGTTTCGCTAAAAAAAGAACTTATATTGATATGCTAATGACCCTCTAGGTGCTATGGGGGCATCATTAGCACCTAGAGGATCGGTCTACCTTCACAAAATGCCGCCGCCCAGCGCGTCCCTCCAGCCCGCCCATCTCCTCCGGAATGTGATCAAGTGGACGAATTCTCGCGCATGCGCCGTGGGCGTTTGTATTCGGCGCATAAGCAGTGAATGTCCGACCGCTTCCCTGCTCAGACATCTCCACTGCGCCTGTTCCTCGGAGCACTATGATGTCATCGGCGCAGGTGCAGTGGAGATGTCTGAGCAGGGAAGCGGTCGGACATTCACTGCGCATGCGCCGAATACAAACGCGCACGGCGCATGCGCGAGAATTCGTCCGCTTGATCACATTCCGGAGGAGATGGGCGGGCTGGAGGGACGCGCTGGGCGGCGGCATTTTGTGAAGGTAGACACATGTTTAACCAGCCTCTCCATTCATTTTGAGGGGTCCCGGGGTCTCCATGATAGCCGCGGCCCTGCTCTAACAGCCTGGACCTGCAGGAGTGCCTATCCGGGCTGTTTAACACTTTACATGCCGTGGGCAATGGCCCCCGCCGCATGTAAAGTGCTGACAGAGGGAGCGGGGTGCCGATGTGTGTAAAGGCTCGCGTCTCGCGTAGGCCCCGGACCAGCCTGCTGGTCAATGTCAGAATAGCACTGATATTAAAATGCAATGCACTTTAAATGCAATTGCATTTTAAAATCAATCGGAATGTTGTCTGTTATAGTCCCCTTGTGGGACTATTAAGTGGTAAAAAAAAACACATTTATTCAATTAAAAAAATCCCATTTAAAAAACCTTTTTTTTTCTATAAAAAAAAAAAAACGCTCCCCCATATGTTTGGTATTGCCGCATCCGTAATGACCCGGACTGCATAAATATCATGTAAATGATCCCCTACGGTGAACGCTGTAAAAAAAAAAAAAAAAAAAGACAGAATTGCTCATTTACTCTTAGTTGTCACCAAATAAACCTAATAACAAGCGATCAAAAAGCGCCATTTACTCCAAAATGATACCAATGAAAAATCCTGCAAAAATCAAGCCCTCATACAACTCCATAGAAAGAAAAATAAAGTTATGGGTCTTAGGAAGCGGCAATGCAAAAACATTTATTTATTTATTTTTATTTTTTTTAAAGGGGGTTTTATTGCAAAAAAGTAGTAAAACGCAAAAAAAAAACTATATGTATTTGGTATCCCTGTAATCGAAGTGACCCAGAGAATAAAGATATTATGTTATTTATACCGAAAAATTAACGCCATAAAATTTAGGCCTCTTCCACACGAACATTGTGCATCCGTTCTGTGCTTTGGGGACCGTCCGTGCGGCGGCCCTGATGGATCGAGACCCATTCAACATCTTTCGGTATAAATAACATAATTGAATGGGTCTGTGATAAGTAAAAATATAGTAAATTTTTTTTGCGGTGCGGAGGCATGGACAGAAACACCACGGAAGCACTCCGTAGTGCTTCTTTGGGGTTCCGATCCGTGCTTCCGTTCCGTGATTGCGGACCCATTCAAGTGAATGGGTCTGCATCTGTGATGCGGAGTGCACACAGGCCGGTGCCCGTGTATTGCGGACCCGCCGTATGCTGGCCGCAATACGACCACTGGCACACAACGTTCGTGTGCAAGTGGCCTTATAACGTAAAAACGCAGTGGCAGTATTGCTGTTTTTCCCATCTCCCTCCCAGAAAGAGTTAATCAGAAAGTTATGTGTACCCCAAAATGATGCCATTAAAAACTACAACTTGTCCTGCAAAAGACAAGCCCTTTATAAAGCTATATAAACAGAAAAATAAAAAAAATTATAGCTCTTGAAACGCAACGATGAAAAAAGGAAAAAAAACTAAAAGCTTTGTCAGTAAGGCCCAAAACAAGCTGGTCACTAAGGCTGGGTTCACACGGATGCGTGATTTTTCCGCGTGAGTGCAAAGCGTTTTAAAAAATCGGCATGTTTGGTATCCAGACCCGAACCCAGACTTCTTCACAGAAGTTCGGGTTTGGGATCAGTGTTGTGTACATTTTATTATTTTCCCTTATAACATGGTTATAAGGGAACATAATAGCATTCTTAATACAGAATGCTAAGTAAATTAGGGATGGAGGGGTTAAAAAAAAATATATATAAATTTAACTCGCCTCATCCACCTGTTCGCGCAGCCTGGCTTGTCTTCTTTCTTCTTCTTTGAGGACCTGGGAGGAAAAGGACCTTTTGGTGACGTCACTGCACTCATCACATGGTCCATCACCATGCACCCGCACCTCACGCATTTCTCGCCCGTGTGAAAGGGGCCTAAGGGGTTAAGTCAGGTTTTTATAAAGTGCATTTGAATGAATGGCTCTTGATGGACTCAGAAGTCATTTACTGTGTTAATTATCCTGAGTCGATGTGACCGTTTTTTATGTCCTCTATTAATAATTTTGCACCAAACCATTTCCTGTTTGCAAACCGATTTTATTTATCTTTTATTTCTTTCTCAAAATTTTTTGTCTCCGCAGGCTCCCAGATGGCTTTTCACAGCTGTTAAACTTGACTCAGTTATACCTAAATGATGCTTTTCTTGATTTCTTGCCAGCTAATTTTGGCAGGTGAGTTCAGACCATCATATACTTTATTTAGAGCTGTCTTGATTTAAATGGATGCAGTTTTTCATTAGGAAATTTAACTGGTCAAAAGCAGTAGTAGTCATCTCTGGAACGACACTGCTATTAAACCGGTGTCTGGAGAGTAATGACTATAATGGACCTCTGCTGCACATATCTCTGTATGGCGAGGGGGACATAGCGATCTCAATGTCGGAGAAACGGGTAAATGTTTGGACTCTTTGAGAATTGCGGCCATTTACAAATAGCTGAATTTGACATGTAATGAGACTGAATCCATTTGTATGTGTAGGGCTTTTTTGGAAGGGCTCTGAAATAAAAGAAGTGTAAGAGAGTAATATAGTCAGCATTATACTATAGTCACACATATGCAGGGGTGCACCCCCCTTTTCCCCAATGAAATTTTTTTAACTTATCCCCTTCCCTTCAGCCCATGGCCCTTCGGTTGCCCCTACCTGGTGCTGCCTGAGGCGATCGCCTCACCTGGCCTCATTGGTGGTGCACCCCTGCACATATGCAAGCTTACATCAATTGTAGTTTACGAGCATTACAAAAACAGCCAAGCATTAGAGCCACATTTAAGGACAGCCATCTCTTCCTCTGTGGAGTACTGAACAGAGCGGAGTTCAAAATATGGGTGATCCAGAGATGGCTGGGGGCTGCAGAGAGTGGCATTTTCTTCTGCTTGTCGCCTTCTGTTTTGTCCTTACTCTGTACCCTTCTTCCTCCTGTTATTTTGATTTCCTCAAGGCATGAGCGCGGCATTTCTGCTTGGTGCCCTTTGTAGTTTGCAGGCAGCCTTCATTGAGGTTTCCAGCCAAGTTCACACTAAAAATACCAGGTCTTTGCACTGCTGAACTCCAGGAAAGTCAGCAAATAAACTCGCTGCCATGGTTTTTCTACTTGTTAACCCATATGGGAAGCCTCCTTAGAAGTTGCTTCAGCTTTATATTTTAAAAGTTGATATCTATAGGCTCTGTGTTTTATTTTCTTGGCTTCGCATTGATTTTTGATGCTTTTAAAGATTTCCATTTGACTGACTTTCGTGTGGTGTGATTCTTATGAGGTTTTTAAAAGAATTGCTGTAGAAGTCTAAATCAATGACCTAAAACCTATTCTTGTTCAGCTCTGTGGCTGGGGAGGGACCAATTGTTTTTCAGACCTACATGCTCACTGGCCATGTTTTATTGAATAGTGAGGTAATGCAATTAGAGAAGAGCTGTTCCCATGCAGGTATTGGATACTCCACACTGGGACACCGCTTTTGGGGATAAATCTAATCTATTATGTAGAATGTAATCCTAGAATAAAACAGGCTTTGGAGCTCTGAAACCCAAATGTTTTTAATTCGGGATCTGTTGTGCAGGATCCTTATATTGGTGGTCAGTAGAGATAATCGAATCGACGAAGTGGAATTCAATCATATTTCCTCACGCTTTGTGGTAACGAATCGCATTTTTTCCTAAAATGGCTGCTGCACGTGTTAGTACATGGAGCAAAGAACTCTGGGAAGGAGGGATGACCCACAATGCTATGCATGCAGCCAATCAGCAGCCAGCCATGTGATGTCACAGCCCTATAAATGGCCTTGGCCTTCTTGGAATCAGCCATTTTCCAGTGTACTTAGTGCAGGGAGAGACGTCAGCAGGCGCTAGGGACAGTGTTAGGCTACTTTCCCACTCGCGTTTGGTTTGGTGCGGATCCGTCTTGGATCTGCACAGACTGATTCGCACCGATGATGCAAACGCTTGTATCCGTTCATAACGGATCCGTTTGCATTATTCATTCAGAAAAAAGTCTTAAGTCAAAACGGATCCGTCTTAAATTGAAAGTCAATTGGGAACGGATCCATTTGTACATTGTAAGTCAGGACGGATCAGTTTGGCTCCGCATCGTCAGACGGACACCAAAACGCTGCAAGCTAAACGCAGCCAAATTGATGCATTCTGAACAGATCCTTATCCATTTAGAATGCATTAGGGCTTAGCTGATCCGTTTTGGACCGCTTGTGAGACTCTTGAAACTGATCTCACAAGCGGACCCAGAAATGCCAGTGTGAAAGTAGCCTTAGAAAAGACTTTAAAACTTTTATTTTGCTGTATAGAAGTTCAGGGAAAGGATAGGGACGGGAGGAAATATTCCACAGTATTGAAACAGAAGAGGGTTTATTAGGGGAGGTTGACTGGGTAATAGGAACAATCCTATTACACCTTGCTGCACTGACTGTGGACCCAAACTGCCATTATACAGCTCTGTAATTCCAAACCATTCTTGTTATTGGGGTGCAAGTGCTGTTTGATACAGGCATTAACAGGGCTTATTACAAGGAAATATTTGCCGTTCAGCGGTGCAGTTATATGTTCTAAAGCGCTTTTTGGCGTGTATTAGTGGGAAAAAGGGGCTTATTAGCCGTTGTGTGGTGAAGTGAGAAAATAACTTTTTTGGTGTGTTTTAATGTCCTTTTTATTTATTTATTTGATCTAACGGTATGTCAGACATAGAAGTGCCAGGCCCTGCACAGGGGAGGGGCAGAGGCCTAAATGTTTTTGGCACAGGTCACAGCAGAGTAAGGGGGTGTGACAACAGGAGTCGCAGCGAGAGGCCTGAGCTCCTGGTGTCATCTAGCGGTCATGTCTTGACCAGCAACCCTGCGGTTCTTGAATGGTTAACTCTGTCATCCACTTCATCCCAAGTGACATCAGACACCCCCAGCCAAGAGTCGGTGGGTTCGTCAGACACAAGCCTTAGTTGGCATGGCCCGGGAGCAGGCCCTGTGCCCTCACCTGTCCTCAACCTGCCTCTGTCCTTTTCTGTTCCCTTAGCCAGAGAAGTATTACATGCTGTGGGCTCAGCTCCACTATACAGCGAGGACGAGCTACTAGAAGACAGTCAGCAGCTACTGGCAAGCCAAGATGTGGAGGAGACCTCCGCTGCTTCCTCTGGTAGGAGGGCAAGTAGTGATGAGGAGAGTGGCGTGGGAGCTGGTGTTGCGAGAGGACAGGCTCCTGACCCAGAGACCAATGAGGAGGATCAGTGACGTGCAGACAGTACTCAATGATGATGTAGCTGATCGCACTTGGGAGCCGGGTGAATTAGGGCTTCACGATCATCGGGAAAAGAGGGTGGCAGCTTGCCAGTGAGGCAGCGGTGGAGCCAGCAAGTTTCTAGCGTGGCCGGGAGTCAGCAGGGGGACACCAGTGGGAGGTTGGGAGCCAAACATGCCCAGGGTAGCCCACCCGCTTGGCAGGAGCCTACCTGCCCAGAAAGTAGTGGTGCAGGGGTTCACGGAAGCAGCATCGGTAGCAGTCAGTCAGTGTGGAATGTTGGGGGTAAAATCACCTACTCTGCGGTGTCACAGTTTTTTGTTAAACCGCCGGAAGAGGTGAACATGGCTATTTGTAGAATCTGTGGGCAGAAGGTGAAGCGTGGCCAGGGTGCCAATGTTGGCACCACAGCTCTGCGTTAACATATGCAGCGTCACCATAAAGTGGCCTGGGAGAACCGTGGCTTCGATGTGATGGTCCAGCTGGCCGCAGCAACTTCTGAATCACCCAGTGGCACGCACCCTAATTCAGGCAGTCAAGGCTCCACCACCTCAGCCAAAGGGAGCTGTCTGTCCTTCCCATCATCTGTTGGTCCTGATGCTCTTGCTCTTACTCCTCGTCAGTCATTCCGTCGGCAATCTATCACCGAAGCGAAACTTCTTTTATTATTTGAACCACTCCCTTGACTTTTAGCAATTTTTTTATGTTAACTTGGACATGTCTTTACTTTAAATCTTATCATGCATTACCTTTGTGGAATATCCCAGTTTGCAATAAAAACTCTGTATTACAACTATGTATCGGAGTTGATTACAAGCCACCAGTGGTGACGTGCCTTAAAGACCTGTGACTACGGCAGGCAATCAGTAATGTTCTATACTTCAGGACATCACTGGCCAGTGTTTGGCTGCAGCGGTCACATTCTAGTATGGCACATTACTGCTGATAGCCTGTAAACAGACGCCCGGGTGGCCACCAGAGCATTTGTGCTGGATCAGAAGGGGATTAAAAAGGGTGAGGCTTCTTTTTTATTTTACGATGTTTGCTGGATTTGTCATTATTTTTCATCTGCTTGTATAATCTTTTAATTACCTATATCAATTATCCTGTAGGTTAATTAAACTTCAAATTTTGGAACTTCGGGAGAACCAGTTGAAATTGTTACCAAAGTAGGTACTTCTTTTGATCCCTTTTAACATTGTACATTTTATCCTTATATAAGATTGCTAAAGCTCTGTGATCCGTTCTTGGTGGTCTTATTTCCAGTGCTGCATTTTCAACATGTAAAATTAAAATGTGCCAGTTATATTTTGTCTACAAAGGTTCAACATTATAATGCTGTTAAAGTCCTGCCATATATATTGATGACCTATCGGCAGGGGTCCGACACCTGGCACCCATGCCGATAAGCTGTTTAAAAGAGGAGGCGGCACACTATGCTAGCGCTGCCTCCTGTTCGTTACACTACGCGTCATCTCCTGCGGAGCAGTGCCGCAGTGTAATTACAAATACTCGCTCCATTAAAGTGAATGGAGCGGGTACTTGTATTACACTCCACGTCCAAATGAAGCGCACTGTAATGAACAGGAAGCTGTGCTCACATGGAGTGCGTTCTGCTCTTCAAACGTTTGATCAGTGGGAGTGCCGGGTGTCGTACCCTCTGCAATAAGATATTAATGACCTATTAGGACGATAGGTCATCAATATATATATATATAGCAAAACAACCCCTTTAATTTCAGGGAATATCTATGTAGGAATTGGATCTCTTTTCTGATGTAGAGCTTTGTAAGTTATAAAATTCCAGCTGTTGCTGCTGCCTCTAGGGGGAGCTCATTGCAGACAGATATATTATTGAGTCCTATAGGAGACCTATAGTAAGTCCCCTCATTGTTATTCTTTCCACATGGTAAAACTCCTTATTAATTGTGCCGTTTCAGAGCAATTAGTTCCCGGCTTTCAGAGTGTTGTTTGTAATAAAGTATGTGGCAGATTAAAACCAAACCATGATCAGCATTAGTCTAGGGCTAGGTGCCAGAGTTTAGAGGCTGTAGCCATGGAAGCCGTATTGTTTCTACAAGAGCGATATCTTGAGATGTGGTTGAAGCTTATCTTTTTTTTTTTTTTTTTTTAGTTGTGTCACCATATAACAATTAGGGTTACCTGGCAACAAAGTTTGATTTGTAGCATGCCTGAGACAACAATAGGGGACAAAATATCTCCTATTCATACATATTAATAAATGGATGCATATAGGCAGGGCTTGTTACGGAGCAGATGCTACATTTTCTGCATCATCTCCTCAGTTTGTGTATATTATGGTCCTGACGTACAGTGCCCGCTAGTTATTATTAATGGTTCGGTGCCAGGTAGCTGCAGCGAGGTGCCTTGGCTGCAGTAGTTGTCTGTGTCTCATTAGGCACACACCCTTTATTATACTGTCAGTGCTGGGATAAGGATGTTTGTTGAACTTGCATTCCACCACATCACGCTCTTGGATCTTTGTATGTTTTTCTGTTCCCTTCCCCTTGCTGGTCAATGGTTATTATGGGACCAGCCCAGCAACAACCCTAGGTCTGTTCATGATGTTATAAAGAAGAAACGATTCAGCGGTTGACCAGAAAGAAAGGCAAACTTAGGGCTGCATTACACCAACAGATTATTTAACGGATGGCCTTTTACACACACAGATCTTTTGTTATACACACCAACTATTGACTGTTGATCTGATTGGACAGATATTGGTAAAGATAATCTGTTGGTGTAATACAGCCCTAAGAGCTAAGAACGTGTCAGCAGTAACGCCTTCTCCTATCTCTTCACTCATCTAAACGTCCCCATGGGACAGAATAGCGATTGATGATCAGTGCTCGCTAGGTGTCGTTTATCGCTCGCCCCCATAGTTTTCACGTGTCGCCACTGCTTACCTGTTTACATGGAGTAATGTGCTGGCAGCAAATGATGATTATGTAGCGACGCGAGCACCCAACCTAGTTCGTTGGGTAATGAGTTGTGTTGGTCCCATGTCCATATGTGCTTGTACTGCTGATTAAAAATTAGATTGTACTGTATGCAAATGAGCCTCTAGGAGCAACGGGGGCGTTACCATTACACCTAGAGGCTCAGCTCTCTCTGCTACTGCTGTGCCCGCTCCACTTTGATTGACAGGGGCAACTATGTTGATGTTTTCACTGCCTGGCCCTGTCAATCAAAGTGCAGAGGGCGCGGCAGTTGTACAGAGAGCAGAGCCTCTAGGTGTAACGGCAACGCCCCCGTTGCTCCTAGCGGCTCACTTGCATGTATTAAAACTTCATTCTCTGCAATGTGGACACACATGAACATGTGACAGATCAGACCGTTTTATAGGTACAAATCTGCTGACAGATGCCCTTCAATTGTTTTAAATATATCAGAATCTCTATATCTCAGCCCGTATCCTTCATATGACTGCAAGATATGTCCGCTTGTTTCCCTATAATTCAGACAGTAACTATGTATTAGGGATTGGATGGATGGAGACGGACGGATTAGATAGACTGTTATATGTGTAGGTTCATCCCAGAATAGTTGTCACTTTAAAGGAACGTTAGAATGGCTGTATAATCCTTTTTGAGAGCAATTAAAGGGGTTTTCCCAGGAGTTATATATTGATGGCTTATCATCTGGTTAAGGCATCAATATCATATCAGTGGGGGTCCGACTCCTGGTGCCTGCACCGATCATCTGTTGGGAGCTGCACTCCAAACAGTACCAAGCACAGCCACTATAAAGCGCAGGGTGCTGTGCTCCATTTGGTATGAAAAGGCTGCAACACTTGGACAAGCAGATCGTCGAGGGTCCTGGGAGTCAGGTCCTCTCCATTCAGATATTGATGACATTGATGATATACAGTATAAGGGTCCATTCACACGTCCGCAGTGTTTTTCTGATCCGCAAAAACACTGGGCTGGCACCCCAAAATAAATGTCTATTCTTATCCGCAGCTGCGGACAAGAATAGGACATGTTCTATTTTTTTTCCGGTGCTGCAGGCCGGAAATGCGGATGCGGACAGCAAAAAAATTAATGGGTCCGCATAATTGCGGAACGGCTCTGGACCCATTCAACGGACGTATGAATGGACCCTTAGAGGGGTTTTCTGGGGGGAAAAAAGAAAATAAAAAGTAACTAAATAGTAACTAAAGCCCTATTCACACATCGGTTATTTGATCAGTTATTTCCATCAGTTATTGTGAGCCAAAACCAGTAGTGAAGCGTACTCCGAGATCAGGTATAACGGAAAGATCTGCCCCTGTTCTGTGTTTTTGATCCGCACCTGGTTTTGGCTCTCAATAACTGATGGAAGTAACTGATCAAATAACTGAAGTGTGAACACAGCCTCATAATGCTCAACTTTAAAGGGATTTTCTGGGGAAAAAAATGATTTTTTTTTTAACAAGTTCCTGCAGCATGTCCCCTGAAACGGAAGACTCATGCTTACTTGCTAGCTGCCGCTCTGGTGGTCCGCTCTGGTGGTCCGCGCTGCCTCTGCTCTCAGTAATGTGGCATGTTCAAATCAAGTCTTACTTGTGTTGCGGAGGGACAGTCAGGACACCCTCCTACATTTTAGCTATGTGACCAGCCCTAGCAAGTCCTGATGGCTAAGCAAGATTATGTTCATGGCACCTGGGCTTGTCAAGTGTATTCACTGCATTCTACTTTGTTTCACTATGTAGCCTCATTTTTTTTTTAAGACCTCTGTTTTCTGTCAGTGGATGAAAATATTGTTCACATTAGGAGCTAAAAACCCGTGCAGCTTGCTAGGATTGTAAATGTAACCTGGGTAGAATTGTGGCTACAGTACGTCTACAGTGTGAACGGGACGAGGGTTTTCATTGTTCCCATTCACTGACCGCAGATAAGCATGTTCCCTTTGAGGGGGAGTTCACATCACCGTTATTTTTTTTCCAATCTGATCCATCAGAAGGACAGAAAAATAAACAAAGAAAGGATTCTGTAAGAAAATGGATTCTGTTTCTGTACATTACTTAAGCACATTTGGCATTCGTTTGAGCCATTTCCGTTTTTTTTTAGACCTAAAAAAAGTTCTTCATGCAATACTTTTTTTCTGTCTAAAACCCCCCCGGGTCAAACAGATGCCAAATGTGCTTAAAATACAGGGTCCGTTTTTTTTTCTGTTTTTTTTAAAGGATCAGAAGAACAATAAAATAACGGTGATGTGACTCTCCCGTACTGACAGCAAGCAAAATATTCAGTGTTATATGAATCCCGCAGTATTAGAAAGTTACACAATGATTAAACTTTATTTACATAAACCTGGACAAGATTACCAGGACTTTAGCTTAAAGGGGTTTTCCGGGTGTTTTTTTTTTTTTTTACTGATGACCTATCATCCGGATAGGTCATCAGTATCTATCGGTGGGGGTCTGACACCCGGGACCCCTCACCGATGTTGGAGCAGTCATCGGGGCTCGCAGTAGCGCCACGGCCTTCTCTCAGCTCACCAAGTTCAGCGCCGTACATTGTATAGCGGCTGTACTTGGTGTCGCAGCTCCGCCTCATTCACTTCAATGGGGCTGAGGTGCTCCAGGGCCATGTGACTGATTAACGTGATGTCACGTGGTAATTAGCTTCAAAAATGGTAGTGGATTTATGCTTATCAAAAGAAGTAGATTAACTATAAGGTAGATGGCGTTACAAAAGCAAAAACAAAAAAACTTTGATATACAAAAACATACTCCTATTTCTGCCCACCAAGGTAATAAAAAAAAAGTCAAGTAGGGAATGGATACAAACTCTCCCGCATGCTTTGCTGCACTGCCCACATCTATCTAGCTGTATATTCTGGGTATGGTAGACACTTATCCACCCGCTTTATCCCCTTACAGAAGCGGCAATGCAGCATCCATCAGGCACACACGTGCATCGGGGAGTATGTAAAGACCCACTAGAGGTTCTGCATCACTAGAAATATTAATGCCCTGAAAATCCCAATCCCAGTGTGACGTCACATGGCCTAGAAAAAGTTGATTGTCATCAGTAAAAAAAAAAGTCCTGGTGATCTTCTCAACTATTGCATATGTGCCTCTTCTTCCACTTTTTTTTATTGCTCTTGTATTACCAGCTTACTGAAAATATGAGACCTAAGTCTAATACCTGTTCTGCTTGACTGTAAAAGTATAACCTGCTTCCTCTTTCAGAACTATGAATAGACTTACACAGCTTGAGAGACTGGATCTCGGAAGTAATGAATTCACAGAAGTGGTAAGTAAAATCCTGCTGACACTAGTCTTATGATTTTAGATTTGTAATAATAACTATCTATCATCTATCTCATATCTATCATCTATCTCATATCTATCTCATATCTATCATCTATCTCATATCTATCTCATATCTATCATCTATCTCATATCTATCTCATATCTATCATCTATCTCATATCTATCTCATATCTATCTCATATCTATCTCATATCTATCTCATATCTATCTCATATCTATCAATCTATCTCATATCTATCAATCTATCTCATATCTATC
The DNA here is from genome assembly GCF_014858855.1 of Bufo gargarizans. Lineage (NCBI taxonomy): Eukaryota > Metazoa > Chordata > Amphibia > Anura > Bufonidae > Bufo > Bufo gargarizans. Next base: position 676,692,176 of record NC_058080.1, on the reverse strand, counting down.
AATCTATCTCATATCTATCAATCTATCTCATATCTATCTATCATCTATATATCTATCTATCTCTGTAGTGTAGATAGTCTAGTCAAGAGTAGTCTATCTTTTTAGTATGATGATAATTTCTGGTTGCTCTTCCACCACACAACGTGACCTTGGTGTACTGTATGTTGTAAGGGGTAAACAGCTTAATCTCCTTTTCGGCCTTTGGTTTGTGTGGCCAAACATCTCCATGCATCTCGTGTCTGTGGCCAGCAGTGCGGTCAGCCTGTTAATGGTCAACATTTTATCAGCAAAAGTCTTTCCTACAGTCAAGCTGAATGTACTTTTTAGTTTTCTCTTTTACTTTCTACAATTTTCTATTAACATCATGCCCGCTTTAGACGACCCTTCTTTTTTTTAATGGATTTTGTTGAGTGACCACTGTTATTATTGGTCTTTTTGAGTCGGCTAAAGATGATGTAGTTTTTTGGCCTTAACTGAGAGGATCTTGTTAGCCCCTCATAGATGTGAGCTGTGACTTCTCTAATGTGTATTGAAGAACTGAAGCTGTATATCTCAGGCTCGTTCTACCTTAAAGGGAACCTGTCACCATGAAAGTGCAGTGTAATCTGCAGGCAGCATGTTATAGAGCAGGAGGAGCTGAGCAGATTGATATATAGTTGTATGGGAAAGCTTCAATAAGTCAGTCATTTTATACATTTATATCTTTACTCTTTCTGAGCTCAAGGTGGCCCATTCGGGTGCTATCAGATAATACGCTCTGTATAAGTGTACGGAGATAGCGGTCTCAGAAACTCAGACTCCGAAAGAGCAGAGACTTAAAGGTGTTGTCCAGGTTCAGAGCTGAACCCAGATATAAGCTCCCCTTCACTCATTTAACCTGTATGCCTGGAGCATCGGGCCATTTCTCGCTCCTATGCTCCCCCTTGCTGCCTCACGCAGGGCAAGGGCTTTTTCTTCGCTACCGGTGACGTACCAGCTTCTAATGGGTATGCTAGGCAGAGGCTTTCACCTAGCAATATGGCCAGTGACAAGACTGGCACAAATCGGTGGTGATGTCACCAGGGCTGGTGATGTCACCAGGATCACTGCTAGGCGGCGTGCCTTATATGTTTCATGTCGTATAGACAAGAAGAATTTATCCCCTGCAGTCTTCCTTGTCACATTTACTATTATGAATTTGACTGTACTTCCGCTTTATGTGTAGGTGTCACTGGCAGTGTGTGATATGCAGGTATTGTATAGCATGCCTAAACCTTGAAGGCAATGTAGAAAATAAATTAATCTATACACATTCCCAAATCCTATCACGCAGGGCAAGGGCTGTTTATTTATATTTTTTACACTGCTAGGTAGAGGCTTCCACCTAGCAGTGTTCCCAGTGACGTCAACAGCACTAATGGGCGGGCTTTAGCGCTGCCCTAGCCATTTTACAGGCTAGGGTAGCGCTAAAGCCTGCCCATTAGTGCCGTTTGACCTCACCGGGCTCACTGCTAGGTGAAAGCCTCTGCCTAGCTTGCCCATGGAGAGCCCGGTACATCATCGGATCCCAAAAGGGAGAGCATTGGAGCATAAAATGCTCATATCGGGGAGGCTGCTTGGATGAAAATGGGGAATATGTCTGGGTTGAGCTCTGAACCCAGACAACCCGTTTAAGTAAGACTAAAATGATGCAATGTTAGCTTTCAGATAATTAAAGGGGTTGTCTGAGTGCTATTCCCATCTGTCACATTGATGGCATATCACTAGGATATGCCATCAAAGTCAGATAGGTATCTGGGGCCTGCTCCTACCTCCAGAAAGGGACCACTGAATTGAACAGAATGCAGCTTCACAAGCCCGGAGAATCGCTATTCTCCATTATGGGAGTTCTGAAAATTGCTGAGTGCTGGCTAAGGCTACTTTCACACTTCTGGGGGGAACAGCCTGCTGGATCCATGCTACCGCAAGTCCACTGTGCCGCTGGAAGTCTGCTCCGGCCCCAGCCACTATAATGGGCCCGCCTCAGTACAGCAAACATGCCGAGAACCGGCTGGAATAAAACTACAGCACGCTGCGGTTTTTGTCCGGCTGCCTCTTGGCTTGTTTGCCATGCTGCGGCCAGACCTCCGGCCCGCCCTCATTATAGTGAATGGGACCGGAGCGGACTTCCGGCGGCACGTTGGACTTGCGGTAGCATGGATCCAGCAGGCTGTTCTCCTGCCGGAAAAGACTACCACAAGTGTGAAAGTGGCCTAAGCTATTTCCAGCAAACCCATAGTGGTGAATTGAGAGGTGGCCGTGTTTGTGCAGTGTGCACGCCATTCACCGCTATGGGACGTCTGGAAATAGCCAAACGCACTCACTCGGCTATTTTCTGAACTCCCCCTTCACTTTGGGGGCTCAGATAGTAGGGTTCCCAGAGGTGGGACCTGCATTCATCTGATATTGATGGCATATCCTATTTCAGGGACGGTCAACCTTCGGCTCTCCAGCTGTTGTAAAACTGCAACTCCCACCAAGCCCTGCTGTGGGCCGATAGCTGTAGGCAGTGTGGGCATGCTGGGAGTTGTAGTTTTTCAACATCTGGAGAGCCTCAGGTTGGTCATCCCTGTCCTAGTTATATGTTATCCGCGGACAAGAATAGGCATTCTCTATATAGCGCTGGCCATGTGCGGTCTGCAAAATGTGGAACGCATGCGGCCGGTATCCGTGTTTTGCGCATCCGCAATTTGCGGACCGCAAAGCACTTACGGTTGTGTGAATGCACCCTTAGTGTGGGTTTCAGACTGTTAATGGCGTGATCCCCTCTTGTCTGTGTAGGCATCTGTTAAATCCGTAGATTCGATTCCATATCATTTCTGCATTTCACACATTGCCTGTAACATATATGCTTGTAAATTTTACCAATAATCGGGCGAACCATGTATAATTTGTATTTCATATGCTTTTCTTTTTAGCCTGAAGTACTTGAACAATTAAGTGGGTTGAAGGAATTCTGGATGGATGGCAATAGGCTGACCTATATTCCAGGGGTATGTATACGTGGTAATGTAGCTCACCAGGAATATGATGTATACACAGGTGACCTCAGCAGAACATACGTTTGTCTACATTTTTAGAGCTTGCAACTAGTAAACAGACAAGAAAATGTCTTCTGCATTCCTCTGAACCATCTTGCAGGAGGTAAACATTTCAGAAATGTGAACCCTCTAGAAGATCCACTTTTGTTTCAAAGTACATTGAACAGCGTATCTTTGTTAAGAATGTGGAGATTCTTACATCAGGACAAGCATGCATGTGATGTAGGTCTAAGCACCAGTCATACGATGTCTTACATAAAGTTTCCTTTCTTTTGCCATAGTTTCTTGGAAGTCTGAAGCAACTAACATACTTGGATCTGTCAAAAAACAGCATCGAAGTGGTGGAAGATGGAATTTCCGGGTGTGAAAATTTACAAGACCTTCTGCTGTCGAGCAATGCCATACAACAGTTACCAGAATCTATTGGTTGGTATTTAGATAGATGCCATGCGGCTCTTTGAAAGTTTTTTCTGGGAATTCAATATTGATGACCTAAAGATGTTTTAAGAGGCAGTGGCACTTGGACAACTGCTGCGCCCTCTATATCCAGCACAGCGCCATGCATTGTAAAGCGGCTGTGCTTGGTATCACAGCTCAGTCCCGTTCACTTGAATGGCACCGAGCTGCACAAAGGCATGTGACCAATGGATGTGATGTCACAGGCCTAAGAAGAGTTTGTGGTGGTCACTCGAGCACCGCACAAAGGCCACGTGACCAATGGATGTGATGTCAGAATTAATATTGATGACCTATCCTCAGCACAGGTCATCAGTATCAGATCAGTGGGGGTCTGAGACCCAGGACCACCAGCGGTCAGCTATTAGAAGAGGTCGGGCGTTCTGTGAGCACCTTAGCCTCTTTCTAGGCCATGTGAAGTCATCATACATCGGTCACATTGGGCTGGTTGTAGCTCAGCCCCATTCAAGGCACAAGGGTCATCGGGACATCTGAAAAATGAAAACTATGGGTGCCAGAGGGGCTCATGTTTGAGAAAAAGAAACCAGGCTTGATGCGTTGGTCAAGATTAACTTTTATAGTCTCCTTAAACGTACAGTAATACGTTTTGCCTCCTCAGAACCCCTTCTTCAGCTGAGACCTACCACTGAAGCTCGTGCTCCTCTTGCATCCATCTGTTTCCTTTTATGACGGTCCTTATGGTTCTTGTGTATGTCTTAAACGCCAAGAAGGCAATATCACATCTCTTCATCATAGATGATAAGTAATGTTTAGTAGAAACAGATTCAAAAATGGCTCCCGGGAAGAGCTGTGGCCTGTTTGCAAGTATTTTTTATAGCTTTTTTATTTTTATTTTTATTCATTTAAATATTTCTGCAAGCTACTGCTTCAATCCATCCGTACTTTATTCAAAGTAAAAATAAAGAGGTCTGCGCGCCGGCGCTGTGCTGCGGTATGTAGAGAGCTTGCTGTCTTTTATGCACCCATATGCATGTACCGCAATGCGAAGCTGTATTTTTACATTGAAACAATACCTGTGAAATACTGCAAGACTGGAACCACACAAAGTGTCAGCATGGTCGCATAATCATTATCACAGGTCTGTACAATATGGTTCTGTAATACATGCATGAGCCCAAATATTCTGTTTTTACTAGCAATGGCCTACCAAAATGTTTCTTTTGGTACTGTAGTCACAGAGCAAATACATTGCATCACATTTACTAAGTCTAGTTTCACACTAGCGTTCGGCTGTCCGCTCGTGAGCTCCGTTTGAAGGGGCTCACGAGCGGACCCGAACGCTTCCGTCCAGCCCTGATGCAGTCTGAATGGAGCGGATCCGCTCAGACTGCATCAGTCTGGCGGCGTTGAGCCTCCGCTCCGCTCAGCAGGCGGACACCTGAACGCTGCTTGCAGCGTTCGGGTGTCCGCCTGGCCGTGCGGAGGCGTGCGGATCCGTCCAGACTTACAATGTAAGTCAATGGGGACGGATCCGTTCGAAGATGCCACAATATGGCTCAATCTTCAAGCGGATCCGTCCCCCATTGACTTTCAATGTAAAAGTCTGGACGGATCCGCTCGGGCTAATTTCACACTTAGCTTTTTTTGCCAATATAATGCAGACGGATCCGTTCTGAACGGAGCCTCCGTCTGCATTATTATGATCGGATCCGTTCAGAACGGATCCGATCGAACGCTAGTGTGAAAGTAGCCTAATAATCCTGTATAATATTTAGACCAGTGTGACCCTAGACCAGACAGTGGAAAGATGCACCAGATTTATCAAAGTGATTCATGATGGATAATACATTTGGTGCAACTACTTGCATTCCCCATGTAATTACAATTCTGGAGCATCTATTCCTATGACTCTGTGTTGTGCCATCCCTGTATTATTCCTGCTGGAAGTTCTGAATGAATTACCAGCAGTCTGCAATAAGGGTACAGAGGGGCGTGTCCCTGCACAGTCTGACACTATCCAATCAGAGCTGCCAGTGTCAGACACCGCCAACTAGGAAATCCCATTTGGACCCTTATTGCAAAGGAATAATAGGAATAATGGTACAACATATAGTCACAAGATTAAATGTTCCAGAATTATTACATGGGGAATGCAAGTAGTGACTATACAGACATGTCAGGACAGGAGACCTCACAGGTCATCTTTAAACACGTTTGTTTATGCCACCTCTTGGTTGGCATAAGTTGTTGCACCCTTAACCATCCCCCTTTGCCGCTAAGCCATGCGCTTTGTCAGACCAGATAAAAAAGTTGTCTAAGGCCGCATGCACACGGCCGTTGTGCAGCCGTTCTGTGCATTGGTCTGTCTGCACCGCAAAAAAAATATGACATGTCATATTTATTTGCGGTGCGGAACAACGGAAAGAAACACCACGGAAGCACTTCGTAGTGCTACAATGGGGTTCCTATCCGTGCCTCTGTCCGCATCTCTGTGGTTGCGGACCTGTTCAAGTAAATGGGTCTGCGATCCGTGATGCAATACGGCCACTGGGGGGTAAAAGGTTGTGTGCATGATAGCCTAAAACACATAAAGGTGTTACAACGCACGCCCTGCCTATTTTCATGCAAATGTATCTTCGTAAATCTCCCCCACTGTGTCATCAGCGGATGCAGACAGCACACTGTGTGCTGTCCGCCTCCATTCCGTCCCTATAGAGAATGAATGGGTCCGCACTCATTCCGCACAATTACGGAACAGATGCAGACCACAATTGCGGATGTGTGAAAGGAGCCTTAACCTGACTGATAATGCTCTGGGCCTCTCTGTGACCTTTTTACTACAAAATCACAGTGACAACTTTATCTCACTGTGATTTTGTAGTAAAAAAGTCAGAGTGGCCTGGAGCATTATCAATCAGGTTAATTCTCTGTGTCTCTGCTGTCCGGAATGGGGCTTGAGTGTCTTTCACGCCGCGGATTTCACGCACGGCATACGCTCGTATGGAAGAGCCCTTAAGTGTGAGTTTGCTTTACCTGCATCTGTCTGCTTGTTTCCTCCCAGGTGCACTGAAGAAATTGACAACTATGAAAATAGATGAAAACCAGCTCATGTATTTACCAGACACTATTGGGGGGTAAGTGTAGACTGTGCCCTAATAAACAATTTCCCATAAATCCATTTTTGGCCAAACAGAGCAAACGATATGATGTATGGCGGCACCTTAATTGAGTGGAATCATCTGTTCACAATTTCTATTCCCGAACTGCATTTGTTATCTGCATTTGGATTTATCAGCATAGATGTTCGCCATCTCCATGACTAAGCATGATTTCACATGGGTTGTATGTGGGTTACACAGCTATAACCATTATGAAATATTAAAAAATTCCAAACCTAGGTCATCCATATCAGATCAGCGGGGGTCCGACACCCTGCACCCCCGCCTAGCAGCTGTTGACTATACAGCTCCATCCATCATGTAGACCAGGCATGCTCAACCTGCCGCCCTTCAGCTGTTGTAAAACTACAACTCCCACAATGCCCTGCTGTAGGCTGATACCTGTAGGCTGTTCGGGCATGCTGGGAGTTGTAGTTTTGCAACAGCTGGAGGGCCGCAGTTTGAGGATGCCTGATGTAGAAGAAAGAGCTAGTAACTGCAGTGCTGTCTCTATTGAAGTGAATGGGAGTAGAGCTGCAGTTACCAGTTCCGTCCACTAGACAATGGATGGAGCTGTTTAGTCCCCGTGCCAATTTCCGGCACCAGAGCTATAGCTGGTGTCAGTGGGACACCAAAAGATGGTCTCTGTATCAAAATCATGAAATACCCCTTTAAAAGAAGCCTAACAGTCCCATCATAAGGCAATCCTTTGTGTCCCTTACTAACCTTAACAAAATGGATTAAAACAGATCTGTCATGGATCCTTTACGCTGGGTTCACACCTAGGCGTTTCTCAAACGCACGTTTCTATGCGCGTTTTTGTCGCGCGTTTTATGCGCGTTTTTTTTAATAGTGAACACGCGTTTGACGCGCGTTTGGGTGATTGACAGCAGTGTTGTCCAAAGAGTCTATGGCCCAAACGCGCGTCAAACGCGCCAAAAAAAGCTCCTGTACTTGTTTGAGCGTCGGGCGTTTTACAGCGCGATCGTACGCGCTGTAAAACGCCCAGGTGTGAACCCTTCCCATAGGGAATCATTGGTTCTTGCCTGTTGTGCGTTTTACAGCGCGTAGGAACGCGCTGTAAAACGCTCAGGTGTGAACCCAGCGTTAGATGGAAGACAAGATGCATGCTAAATAAGATTTCCTTAGAAAAATATATTTAAAGGGATTCTGTCACCTGGATTTTAGTGACAGAGCTTTTATCGTCATCACATCAGCCTGCTCGTTTTGTATTAAAATATACTAGAATTACTACCCTAAGTGTTGTCCTTTGTCTAGAAAATCGCTTTTATTAATATGGTAATTACCTGAGAAGGGTGCCCAAGGGGCTGTCCCTCCGGCCGTTGGTGCCCAGCAGCGCTCCTTCTCCTGGAGCCCAGCACCGCCCCACTGCTAATTTATTCACTCCTCATTGCGGCTGGCGCATGTGCAGTGCGTCCTGTGAGGCCGATTCCAGGCGCTGACGTGTATCCACGGAATGCGTTCGCTGAGCCATAATCTCGCGCATGCACCGTGAATACACATGTCAGCGCCTGGAATCGGCCTAACAGTAATACTAGTATATTTTAATACAAAACGAGCAGACTGATGTGATGATGTTAAAAGCTCTGTCACTAAAATCCAGGTGACAGAATCCCTTTAAGGTGTCCCTAAGCGTTTACTCTTTTTTTTTTAAGTGTTAGAAATGACCTAAAAATAATTTTAGCAATATATTTTATTGTTTTTGTAGCAAAGCAGACTGTTGCGCATATTTTAGAATACATAATCCATATACCACACACATGGCTACACTGTGGAATCTGTATCTGCCACAGCGAGAAGCTCTACGGAAAGACACCAACTTTGGGGGCCTGTTTTTCTACAAAAACAACAAGATAAATAAATAACATATATATATATAAAAAAAATGTATGCTATTCCTACCCTTTTAACACAAGTGGTAACAACCAATTATCACTGTACTCTTAATTCTCTGTGATGAATAACAATGCAGAGATCTAGGAAAGGATGCCTCCGCAAATTATCTCTAAGCAGACATGTCAGAGGAGCTGATGGGTCACAATGTTCCCGTAACTTAAGGTGACCATGAAATAACTGTCTGTCCCTAATAAACACAGACACTTGGCAGTGCATGTTTAGAGTGGAATAAGTCACTGCCAAATCCCTATGGCTGCTAGTTCTCTCCGGGGGAAGGGGGAAGATTGAACATGTTGAAATTCACTATGCTCAATTCTTATTTTTTTCTTCCTTGATATTTACTGTTGGGGCACAGTCAGTCCCGTACACACTAGGCAGTTGGCTGAGATCTCTGTAATATAAATGAACACCCGAGAGTAGATGGACCCTTGTTCACAACAACTTATTCCTGCTAGATTTATTTTAGGAGCAGGCAGATTGTTGGTTGCTTCTTTTCTTCCTTAAAGGGGTTGTCCCACGAAAAATATTCTACAGTATTGCATGTAATTAAAATTTTTGCAGAACCACTGAGTTATTCAATAAAATCTACCTGTATAGCGCCACCTGCCGTTTTTTCTGTTTCTTATTTCTTTGTCCTGCTCGCTGAGATGGCCGGACATGCTCAGTTTCATCCTTCAACTGCCTCCTGAGCTGTGATGGGGAGAGCATGGACACGCCCCCTGAGCTGTGATAGGGAGAGCATGGACACGCCCCCTGAGTTGCAGCAGAATAGACACGCCCCCTGAGCTGTCAGCTTGATATAAATCTAGCAGAGCAATGAATGTGGAGATCTCTGGATCCATGTGAGGTACAGGGCTGGTTCTAGCTTTGTTAGAAAGATGTTGTCATGTCCTATATGATGTCTGATTTTTTCCTTTTTTTACGATAATAATGGGATAACCCCATTTAATTTCTAGGTTTAGTGTCCCTGTTATACACAATGCCTTTGATAAGTGAAGCTTCTCCCGTGATGAATTTCGCAATTTTCATCAGCTTCTGGTCTTCAGACACAATTAAATATTTAATTTTACAATGCTGTGAAGTTTCTGTATAAACTTTCTAATAACTTATTTACTGTACTATTTAAATGGCAACATTTTCTCCCTCCAGGCTGGTTTCCCTTGAAGAGCTGGATTGCAGTTTCAATGAGATTGAAGCTTTACCTTCCTCTATCGGGCAATTTTCTCAGATACGGACGTTTGCTGCTGATCATAACTTCCTAACGCAGCTTCCCCCAGAGGTGCAATGACTGTTTTATTCATCATGCAACGTGTGAATTGCTTTAGAATCAATTTCAGTAGAACTGTGAGCGACTAAGCAGACACTTTCTAAAGGTCCTTTGCTTGGAGCTCTTCCTCATCAATTTTGTCTGGCAGGATTCCTAATCCATCGGTAGTTTTTAATGGTAACTGGCTAACAAACCAGTAATATTACTGGTATTGTGTGTGTGTGTGTGTGTGTGTATATATATATATATATAATGTACTGCATAATATATACACATACATTCTGAGAGTGGTCATCTACCTAATGTTAGTTTCACATCTGTGGCTGTCCTCTCGGGCAGGCTATTCCAGCATAGAACAGCCTGCCAGAGTTCTCCAGAGACGGCATTGCCAGATACTGCTATCGGACCCCATTGACTATAATGGGGCCTGGCAGAAATCCGTCCGCTACCCATCAAATATCGGTCGGAAATCGGTTGTAGTAAAGCCGCTGCACGCAACATTCTATGCCGGCACAGCCTGCTATAGAGGACAGTCGCAGATATGAAGGTAGCCTAACATGTTGGGCTGTATCAGGACTATGGTGGATTTCATGACATTAATAAAGGGGCTATGTATTGTCATGATGTTCCCTCTCAACTTTCTCATCTGATAGGGGCAATTGGTACAAAAAAGAAGACAAACTCGTGTGTTGATATAAAGTACATAATCAAAGAAAAATAATCTTTTGGGATGGAATGGGTATAATAGGGTACAATACAACTTCTAAGAACGGTTTTATGTAGGCAAAGCATAGTTTATGTACGGGGGTATATGGTGACTGGTGGGTCTCCAGATTTCCTTTTGGTTCTATATGTGCCACGGATAAGATCTCATTGCTCTCTATGTCGAAGCATTATGGGCTTGATTTTCCAGAATTTTAGAAAATCCCTGTGGGTGGAAACGGCATGGATAGTCTATGATTTTATTAAATACATCTCCATCTCTTTATACCTTGAAGGGGTAATATGGTTTTTGCAAATGTATATAAAAAAAGTGATAAGATTTTCCCATATACTTTATGAATCAGACCCCCATGATTTTTCATTTGGCTTATATGGCACAAACATATTTTGCGGCGCTGTACAGAGTTTTGTTCAGATGAGCCCCTGTTCAAAACAAGATATGTTTTAGGGTGCATTCACATGACCGTAAGTGTTTTGCGGTCCACAAATTGTGGATCTTCAAAACACGAATACCAGCCGTTTGCGTTCTGCATTTTGTGGACCGCACATGGCCGGCGCTATATAGAGAATGCGGACAAGAATAGGACATGCTCTATCTTTTTTGCTGGGCTGCGGAAAGGAACAACAGATGAGGACAGCACATGGTGTGCTGTCCTCATCTTTTGCGGCCCCATTGAAATGAATTGAGGAATTGAGGAATGGATGCAGATTCATTTATACGGTCGTGTGACTGCACCTTTATAAAGAGGAATTCTACTTGCAGGGCTTGAATTCTCTATAGGCATGTAGGCCTGTGCCTATAGGCAGTCCCTAGAGAAGGGGATCTGTGGAAGGGAATGTTTACTTATGAATTCACTGAAAATTGGGCATTCATATGGAAATTCTACTGTATTTAATAAGGCTCAGTTCACATCCGCGCTAAGGGTTTCCATCGTTCTGCTCTGTTAAAGAACAGAAAAGGGAAGAAAAAAAAAATGTCTGTTACCACCATTGACTTTATTGATGTATTATTAACATCAGTTATGGTCAGTTTGACTATGTTCCGTCATGGTTTTTATTATTTTTTATGGGGGAAAAAGTATCGTCTTCAGGAAGCAGATGTGAACTCTGCCTTAGGGTACTTTTCCGGCATAGAGTTCCGTCCTAGGGGCTCAATGCCGGAAAAGAACTGATCAGGCATATCCCCATGCATTCTGAATGGAGAGTAATCCGTTCAGGATGTCTTTAGTTCAGTCATTTTGACTGATCAGGCAAAAGATAAAACTGCAGCATGCTATGGTTTTATCTCCGGCCAAAAGAACTGAAGAATTGCCTGAATGCAATAGGAATGTATTATTGCCAGATCCGGCATTCAAAATACTGGAATGCCGGATCCGTCCTGCGCAGACCGAAAAAAAGGTGAAAAAAAAAATGCTGGATCCGTTTTGCCGGATGACACCGGGAAGATGGATCCGGCATTTCAATGCATTTTTCTGACTGATCAGGCATTTTTAAGACTGATCAGCATCCTGATCAGTCTTACAAATGCCATGAGTTGGCATACTTTTTACGACGGAACTGCTTGCCGGGTCACTCTGCCGCAAGTGTGAAAGTAGCCTTAGATGATCATTAGGTGATGACGGTGCTGTGGTAACGAGAGGAGGAGACGTACATAAGGAAAGCTGCAGATGATGTGGGAAGCACGTCGCATTCAGCGGCCTACCTGGTGGACAGACTCTAAAGGGTGCGGACATGGTCCCAAGATGTAAATCCAGGAGTGGGCTCTTTCTTTCTTGATGTTTTTTTTTTTTTTCAGCGACGGTACATCTTGTGCCAGTGCAGCTGTATATTTAAAAGCCTCCAATGTGTTCTGGTTGTCAAACTGAAATTCCTGCCCTCGCTAAGCAGAGCCAGATCTTATTTCCAGCCCACGCTGTGTAGTTTAACGTCGCTATTTCTATCAGTCTGTGCTTCACCCCATGGAAATTGTCTAAACCTCCGAGGGTTAGAAGGAGGCTAAATCATGACCTCATTTCTGGTGTGTCCTCCTTCCAAAGTGAACGCATCATTAAAGGGGCTGTCTGCTTTTAAGCTAAAACAAAGCAATGGAATAAAATATTGAAAGAAACATTACTGATTAGATCGAGGGACACGTTTCCCAGCTGGGCTTCGTTGCCTGCAGCGATGATGTCACGGTCGAGAACATGCTCACCGCTGAGGACACTGATTGGCTGCAGCAGTTGTTGATGATGTGATGTCATCGCTGCAGCCAGGTAAACAAAGTTTGATAGGGAGGACCATTGAGGAGCCACTGGATCTAATAGGTAAAGAGTGCTTCTTTTTTTTTTTCACATTTTTATCTAGAAGACGAACAACTTCTTAAAAAACTATATTAGTTAAAGGGGTTGGCCAGGAATAGAAAAAGGTTTAATTTATTTTTTTACCCCAAAACAGTGCCACTCAATAGGCTGTGCATGGTATTGCCACCGAGCTCCTTTAGCTTCAATAGGGAGGAGCAATGATACCAGAAGTAGCCCATTCTGCTGCTGATAGGCTGGACAGAATTGTCAGAGATCAGAGAGTAATTGTGACGCGAGACTGTAACATTGTGATCGTGAATATTCACGATTTGTAGTGTTCTCACTTAATATGTATTTTTTTATTTTTAATAATTTAATAGATCGGACACTGGAGGCAAGCCACGGTGTTGTTCCTGCATTCTAACAAATTGGAGTTTCTCCCAGAGGAAATGGGCGACATGCAGAGACTGAAGGTCATTAACCTGAGTGACAACAAGTGAGTGATGCACTTTATTAGCGTTTTTAGATGGAGAACCTCGGTTTCTCAGCCTGATGGTGTATTACTCAAGAGGAAGTACAATGAGATTCTCATAGACATAAATGATCTTTACACATTACGCCCAGTGATCACTCTACAGAATGTGTGGCAGTGAAAAGAGCCAGGACTACAGGTGTATAGCGCCTTACAATAGTCGTCATACCAAAGTCTGTTGCCCTGTTCCTTCAATGCTAGACGGTCTTCCCCATCTTCATGCCGATTAAAAATCCAGGACTATGAGGGACACTTATTAAGACCGCAGGTCCTAATCTACTCTATCCCCCGCTGGCATTAGGTGCACCACAATTATTAACAGACGCACACTTCTTAATAATTGTGGCACATCTTTGCTGGTTCGTGCGCCAGGCCTGAAATCTTCCCCAGCAAGGAAGGTGATGTAGATTTGGAAAAATGCCAAGTGGGGCTAAAAACCTCACAAAACCTTTTGTTGGGAATCGGCCGGTCAAAAAACACTGCATGCAGCGTTTTTTGTTCAGAGACTCTCAACATATTTTCCAGGTAGCAGCTGGATGTCTACCGGACCCATTATAGTCCGTGGGGTCTGGTGGGCAGACGACAGTACCTGGCAGTGCTTGATCTGGAGAACTCCAGCAGGCTGTTCTGTACCGTAACAGTTGTGAAGCTAGCCTGAGCCCCATTAAGGCTTATGATTATTGTAGACAGGGTTCCTCTGCTTGGGCCCCATCTTTCTGAGAAAAACCCCTAGCAGTAATACTGCATCGGCTGCCCAGGGGAAAGAGATATGATCATCACAAGTTTCAGGAGATAGACTTGCTGGGTTGGCAGTTTTCAGAGATGAGGTTGTCTTGAAGAGAAATTACCTAAATAATATGTCAAAAATATATGATGCCCTGAAAAATTCTCAAAGCAGAAATAATAAGTACATTGTACAGGTATGAGTGTAATCCTAAATAAATCCCAAATACTCAGTTATCACACTACCAGAGCACTACCACGACCACTACAAGAAAGTTGTGTTAGGCTGGCTATAGACCAGAGATGCACAATCTGTTCTGGTCTGAGTCGGATTGAACCAACCCCAAGGGCCGCAATAAAGCTTACATCTTAGGCTACTTTCACACTAGCGTTCGGCTGTCCGCTTTTGAGCTCCGTTTGAAGGGGCTCACAAGCGGACCCGAACGCTTCCGTCCAGCCCTAATGCATTCTGAGTGGACGCGGATCCGCTCAGAATGCATCAGTCTGGCGGCGTTCAGCCTCCGCTCCGCTCAGTAGGCGGACACCTGCGGATCCGTCCAGACTTACAATGTAAGTCAACGGGGACGGATCCGTTTGAAGATGACACACTATGGCTCAATCTTCAAACGGATCCGTCCCCCATTGACTTTCCATGTAAAAGTCTGGACGGATCCGTTCAGGCTAATTTCACACTTAGACATTTTTTGACAATATAATGCAGACGGATCCGTTCTGAATGGAGCCACCGTCTGCATTAATATAAGGCATTTATATAATATAAGACATTTATATGATCTAAAAATAATATGGCATCAATGTTTAGTAAGGTGCCAATTCTACATCCAGGACTCCCACCTATCAGGAGGATGGGGGTCTTCCTCTCTCCAATTCACACTCCAGAAAGGAAGAAACAGACATGTATGTGGCATCCTTCATTATAGATTATGTGAGCTGCTGAATCCGCTGGATACTACACTGCTTCCATAAACTGCCATGAAGATAGCCGCAGGCAGGGCCACATATGTAAGGCTACTTTCACAGCAGTGTTTTTGCTGAATCTGGCAGAGGATCAGCAAAAACTCATCTGTCTGCATCCGTTCAGAACAGATCCAGTTGTATGATCTCCAAAATTGACAAGACTGATCTTAAAAAAACTAAAAACATTGTATGTCAATGGGTGCCGGATCAGTTTTTTTTACGTGTCTGGCACCATTGACTTACATTGTGATTCATGCCGGATCTGTCTTGAGACCCCATTCTCCTGGGGTCCCTGAGACAGGCACAGGCCATGCCGCACACAAAAATGCTGCTTGCAGCGGGAACACATCAAAACAAAACAGAACGGAGTGCACCAGAATGCATTTGGTTCTATTTTGTTGTGTTCCCATGCCAGACACAAAACCGCTCTGTTCCGTTCAGTTTTGTCCCCGTTGACAATGAATGGTGAGAAAACTGATGCGTTTTCTTCCAGTTTTGAGATCCTATGACGGATCTCAAAACCGGAAAGGAAAAGGCAGATATGAAAGTAGCCTAATCCTTTCTGGGGCGCCGCACAGGCATCATAAGACCCCATTCTCCTGGGCTCTCTGAGATGGGCACAGGCCGCACAGAATGGTACTGTGGACAAAAGTTGTGCACCCTTAGGCCCCTTTCACACGAGCAAGTTTTCCGTGCAGGTGCAATGCCTGATGTGAACGCATAGCACCCGCACCGAATCCGGACCCGTTAATTTCCATGGGTCAGTGTACATGAGCGCTGTTTTTCATGCATCACTTCTGCGTTGCGTGAAAATCGCAGCATGTTCTATATTCTGGGTTTTTCACGCAGCCGTGGCCCCATAGAAGTGATAGGGGCCTGCTTGGAAAACACATTGCATCCGCAAGCATATTTGTATACAGTCCAGATGGATTGGCTGTACAGTAATTATAGAGTCATTTGTTTGAACCCTGATCCGTTTACCACATAACTTATTGTAAGTAGTCACCACAGAAATGATTCCCTTTGTCATCTTTTTTTATCCACAGACTGAAGAATTTGCCCTTTAGCTTCACAAGACTGCAGCAACTCACAGCAATGTGGCTGTCAGATAATCAGGTGGGGGTGACACTTTCCCTGGAAGTGACCTTTTCCCACTATGCCTTCTCTGTGTCCCCAGTGTCTGATGAAATATAGAGCGTCTTCTCGAATGACGGGACTGGTCTCGGAGAGTGGGAGGACTGTGTGCATGTGTGTAGGATGGTTTATGTGGGATGCATTGTGTGCAGGGACAGTAGGAGGTGATGCCCATGGGAGCACAATCCGGTCTGTTCTCGATACATTGTGTTCTGTCCTCTACGGAAACCGTTTTCTAAATGCATTCATTTATAATGTCACTGCGTCCATGAAAGATTTATTAATTTCCTCACGCAGCTATCGACTATTTTTGTAATCGAGTAATCTATCGATTAATGCAACGATTAATCAAGTACGGTACTCTAATAACATAAACTAATTAAAAGAAAGTTTTTCTTTATAAAAACTCATAAGCTCCCCTCTGTGCTGCCAGCTTCCCCCCCCCCAGTGCCGCCAGCTTCCCCCCCCAGTGCCGCCAGCTTCCCCCCCCCAGTGCCGCCAGCTTCCCCCCCCAGTGCCGCCAGCTTCCCCCCCCAGTGCCGCCAGCTTCCCCCCCCCAGTGCCGCCAGCTTCCCCCCCCCAGTGCCGCCAGCTTTCCCCCCCCAGTGCCGCCAGCTTCCCCCCCCCAGTGCCGCCAGCTTTCCCCCCCCAGTGCCGCCAGCTTTCCCCCCCCAGTGCCGCCAGCTTTCCCCCCCCAGTGCCGCCAGCTTTCCCCCCCCAGTGCCGCCAGCTTCCCCCCCCCAGTGCCGCCAGCTTTCCCCCCCCCAGTGCCGCCAGCTTTCCCCCCCCCCAGTGCCGCCAGCTTTCCCCCCCCCAGTGCCGCCAGCTTTCCCCCCCCCAGTGCCGCCAGCTTTCCCCCCCCCCAGTGCCGCCAGCTTTCCCCCCCCCCCAGTGCCGCCAGCTTCCCCCCCCCCAGTGCCGCCAGCTTCCCCCCCCAGTGCCGCCAGCTTCCCCCCCCAGTGCCGCCAGCTTCCCCCCCCCCAGTGCCGCCAGCTTCCCCCCCCCAGTGCCGCCAGCTTCCCCCCCCCAGTGCCGCCAGCTTCCCCCCCCCAGTGCCGCCAGCTTCCCCCCCCCAGTGCCGCCAGCTTCCCCCCCCCCAGTGCCGCCAGCTTTCCCCCCCCCAGTGCCGCCAGCTTTCCCCCCCCCAGTGCCGCCAGCTTTCCCCCCCCCCCAGTGCCGCCAACTCCCCCCCCCCCCCCCAGTGCTGCCAGCTCCCCCTCCCCAGTGCCGCCAGCTTTCCCCACCCTGGTGCCATCAGCCATCGGGCTCCCCCAGTGCCACCAACTGCCCCCCAGTGCCACCATCTCCCCCTCCTAGCCATGTCCCCAGCACCAGTACTTATCTTTCCTGTAGGGGTGCCGCTCCACAGCTCCTCCATCATCTTCTCAGCGTGCTGGACTGCCATCCTGACGTCATACAGTGCCGGGTCATAGTGTGCGCTTATATGCAATGCGGTACATGCCGGCGGGTGACCATGGAGCGGTGAGTAAAAGCAAACACTTCACTACCGCTCCGTGGTCACATGACACAAACGAATCCTCGATGCAAAAAATTTGCATCGAGGATTTTTTTGCGTCGAATTACTCGATTCAATCGAGTAATCATTTCAGCCCTACTCGAGACCAGGATGTTTTAAGCAGAGCCAAATTGCACTTGCTAAATTGCTTAATTGTTAAATATTATCTAAGGGATTTGCTTGTAGGTTAGAAATATTATGTCGGATCCAGTGCAGAGCTACAGGACTCCGGATCTTGGCATTTACAAGTAGTATTAATATGGTTGCGCTCAGGATTTTCATTTAAAAAAAGAGACCGATCTATCACCTGATGGACACCACCAGCACCCAGTCATTTAAAAAGTCGAGCCTTTGAGCAACACTATATATAATATATAATATATATATATATATATATATATATATATATATATATATATACATACACACTCTAGGTCTAAAGGGAAGCTACCACAGTAAAGATGGTGTTTTATCTGCAGGCAGTGGGTTGTAAAGCAGGAGGAGCTGGGCAGATTAATATACAATTTTGTGGGAAAAGATTCATATTTACTTTATAATTCAATAGATTAAAAATCTCTGCTTCTTCTAGGCTTAGTTTAGGAGTCCAGTGGGCGGTCTTATGCAGTGATTGACAGCCGTTTCTGGTGGTCCGTCACTAAGTAGGACCACCATCTGGTCAGATGAACATAAAAGCAGGGATTAAGATGAATTAAATGCAAGTTATACTACATGTTTTCCCACAAAACCCTATATAAATTTGCTCAGTTCCTCCCGCTCTATAATATGCAGTCCCCCATATTGCACTGCATGCACAAATGACAGGTTCCCTTCATATTGGCCATACGCATTAGATTAACGTTGCCGGACTTCACAAAAATGTTATTGTGAACTACGTGGCTCCCTTTGGGGTGGGGATGTTAACATGCCCAAAGCCCGATCCTTTATTAATGTAGGAGATAAACGTCTACCAGAGGCGCCTGGCAGCTGCTCATTTTCCTCATAATACTGAAACATGGATGATCTGCCAAGCTGAACATTCTTGTTCACACAGGGGAGTTTGGAGAAATATGACTGCAGATATCATTGACTGAAGCTCAAACATGTTCATACTGACCATACACCCCCAAATCATTGCCAGTGCTATAACTTTATAAATTACAGTCATTTAACCCAAATTCTCAGTATCTGAATAATATTTTGCGTAATATTATAAAGGTCAGAAATGTGTACTACATAATCCTTACACCAAGAATGCAATTAAAAGAGTTTTCTGAGATTTTTTAGCTGATGACCTATTCTCTGGATATATCACTAGTATCTGATCGTTGGGGGTCTTGGACCCCTGCTGATGAGTTGTTTGAGAAGGCACTGGCGCTTACAGTAGCGTTGCGGCCTTTTCCCTACTCGCCAAGATCAGGGCTGTACATTGTTTAGCGGCTGTGCTTGGTATCGCGCTCAGCCCCATTCACTTCAGTGGGCCTGAGCTGTACCTAGGCCGTGCCACCAGTGAACATGAGAAGACTGCGCGAAGGCCGCTGCACTACTGCTGATCGGTGGGGGTCCCGCCTGTCGGACCCCCACTCATCAGATACAGTTAAAATATCTCAGAAAGCCCTATTTAATGATTGCAGCAAATATCAGCCCCCTAGGAAAAAATAGGGAACAGTTCTTGCCCTTTGCCTTAGTTACTGGTGTAATGATTATCCATTATTGTAGGTGAGGTTGCTCATTGACCAAGTGTGTTGTGTTTTTTTTTTTTTTTTTTTTTTTTTAGTCCAAGCCGCTGATCCCTCTGCAGAAGGAGACGGACCCGGACACGCAGAAAACAGTCCTAACGAACTATATGTTCCCACAGCAACCAAGAACTGATGACAGTAAGGAGATTGTGTTTTTTTTCTGTTTTCATATTGTAATTATCGCTTCAACTACAGGCAAGAGCAATTGTAATCCTTTAAAGGGGTTTTCCAGTTTTAAATAATATTTATGAAGATAGCTGTAATAATGATAATGTCACATCGGTGAGGATCCAAGTCCTAGTGCCCCTTTCAGCAGCTCACCAAACACAGTGCTGTACATATTATCGCAGTTCAGCCCTATTCACTTCGGCCATATGACCGATGTACGATGATGTCATATGGCCTACGAATAGGTTGCGGTGCTCACAGAGTGCCGGCCTCCTCTAACAGCTGATCTGTGTGAGTCCATGTTGTCGGACCGCCACTAATCTGATATTGATGACCTATCCAGAGGACCGGGCCAGTTCTTGTTTTTGTGTGTTAATTTTTTCTTTTCTACATTCCAAAAGTCACAACTTTTTAACCTTTTCATTCACATAGCTATATACAGGCATATAGATATATATATATATATATATATATATATATATATATATATATTTTGTGTGGCAAATTGTATTTATAATGACTCCCTTTAATTGACCATATCTTGTATTGGAAAACGGGGAAAAAAATTGTCGGGTGAAATTCTGCTGATATTTTGGGGGTTTTGATATTATGGCATTGACTATGCACTAAGAATGACATGACATGCATCTTCTGCAGCTCAGTATGACTACGAAGATACCAAATATGTATAGTTTTTATTCCTTAGGGTACTTGAAAATGTGATCTTTTTATCGCTTGTCCATAGACTACAATAGAATACTATTGAAGGCTATGGGATTTTCATAGGCTCTCTGTCAGGCTGTTCAGCTGTTTAGGCAGCTAGCCATGACAGGCCTGTTGAACCTCAAGCAATCTATTGTGGGGGAGTGTGGAAGCAAGTTCAGTCTCCCTACAGCACCATTGCACATGATATTAAGCAATACACAGTTTCCATAGCACTCAATGGAGTAATTGCACAATTTTTTTTATTCCTTTAGGTAACAAGTATAAATGGCTAAAATTAAGCCCCCCCCCCCCCATGGCTTATAGCTACTGTAAAAAGGGCAAAAAAAAAGACAAAAAAATGGCATTTAAAAAATACAAATCTGAGGGGTCAGCTATAGCGTTTGAAGATTACAAAGGGCTTAATAAAATCTGTAAAAAGGAGATAAAATTAGCAAAAATACAAAACAAACAGCAGGTAGCGAAAGAGAGCAAAACAAAAAACCCAACATTTATTTAAATATATAAATGCTAAAAAACCAAGGTCCGAACAGGTGGGCCCCTAAATAATGGTGGGGGGGGGGGGCAGTAGTCACTGAAGATGAGGAAAAGGCAGAGTTACTAAATAGTTTTTTTTTTTTTAGCTCTGTATATACAAAAGAACTGAAAGGAGCTGATAACTGTGGTGCTGGGGCTGTTAGTATGGATTAGTGCTTAAGATGCTCAGTTCAGTCATTGCTGTGCCCTTGTTTATAATTTTTAAAGATTTTCTAGGTACTGGTACAGTGACAAGTGATTGGCGCAAGGGAAATGTGGTGCCCATATTCAAAAAAGGATCTAGGTCCTTCACAAGTAATTATAGACCAGTTAGTTTAACTTCTGTTGTGGGAAAACATTTTGAAGGACTCTTAAGGGACTATATACAGGATTATGTGACTGTAAATAATATTATAAGTGATAACCAACATGGGTATACCAAGGACAGAAGTTGTCAGACTAACCTGATTTGTTTTTATGAGGAGGTGAGTAGTAGCCTGGACTGAGGGACGGCTGTGGATGTAGTGTTTCTGGATTTTGCAAAGGCTTTTGATACTGTCCATAGACAGTTAGTAGATAAAGTAAGGTCTATTGGCTTGGAAAGTATAGTTTGTAATTGGATTGAAAACTGGCTGAAGGACTATGTCCAGAGAGTTGTGGTCAATGATTCCTATTCAGAATGGTTCCAGGTTATAAGTGGTGTACCCCAAGGTTCAGCGCTGGGCCCTCTATTATTTAATTTATTTATTAATGATATTGAGGTTGGGATTAATAGCACCATTTCTATTTTTACAGATGACACTAAAATGTGTAGAACTGTACAGTCTATGGAAGATGTCCATAAAATACAAGCTGACTTGAACACTGAGTGATTGGGCATCAACTTGGCAAATGAGGTTCAATGTGGACAAATGTAAAGTTATGCATCTTGGTAGTAATAATCTCCGTGCTTCATATGTCCTAGGTGATGTAGCACTGGGAGAGTCACTTATAGAGAAGGATTTGAGTGTCCTTGTGGATGGTAGATTAAATAGCAGCATACAATGTCAATCAGCTGCTTCTAAGGCCACCAGGATATTGTCATGTATTAAACGAGACATGGACTCGCGGGGCAGGGATGTAATACTACCACTTTACAAAGCGCTGGTGCGGCCTCATCTGGAATATGCAGTTCAGTTCTGGGCACCAATCCATAGAAAGGATGCACTGCAGTTGGAAAAAGTACAGAGGAGAGCGACTAAAATGATAAGGGGCATGGAGGGTCTTGGTTATGAAGAAAGATTAAAAGAATTGAATGTATTTAGTCTAGAGAAGAGACGTCTAAGGGGGACATGATTAACCTATACAAATATATAAATGGGCATACAAAAAATAAGGTGAAAAACCGTTCCATGTAAAATGCCTTCAAAAGATAAGGGGGCACTGCCTCCGACTGCAGAAGAAAAAGTTTAGTCTCCAGAAGCGTCAAAGCTTCTTTACTGTAAGAACTGTGAAGCTGTGGAATACACTTCCTCAGGACGTGGTCACAGCAGGAACAGTGGACAGTTTCAAAAACGGTTTAGACGAATTCTTAAAAGTAAACAACATTAATGCTTATTAAAACGTGTAGAAATCTGAGTCTCACTTCCTTCTAGGATTCACGTCCCCACCTATTCCTTGGTTGAACTTGATGGACTTATGTCTTTTTCAACCGCATCAACTATGCAATTATGTAAGTGTCATGCACTGGGTTCTCCAGAGTGAGAAATGCTCTATGTGGGTGTTCTCTTCTCTGACTGCGTATTTCAAACACCAGTTAGTATATACTTTTGTTTCCTACACATGGTGGTGATACTCTTTGATAAATCAGCCCCATTCAGTAAGTAACGCCTCTCACTTTTCCCAGAAACTTCTTAGAAGGGTTTTCTCAGAGTTTCATATGGATGACCTATCCTTAAGATAGGTCTTTAGTATTTGATCAGTGGGAGTTCAACTCCTACCACTCCTGACGATCAACTGTTTGAAGAGGCCATGGCGCTCTGGTGAGTGCTGCAGCTTACCATGCAAAGCATCTGCCATTGGATTTCAGCTGTTGTTGAATGGGACTGAGCTGTACCCAGGGCATGTGACCAATAAACGTGATGTCACTGACCTAGGAAAAAGCTGTGCCACTCTACGGAGAGCTGTGGCCTCTTCAAACTGCTGATTAGTGGGAGTCTCCAGTCGGACCCCCACCGTTCAGACACTGATGACCTATCCTGAGGATAGGTAATCAGTATAAAACACTCGGACAACCCCTTTAAATATGGAGTTTGGCCCATACACTTTGGGGGCATTTATTAAGACTTGGGCTACTTTCACACTAGTGTTTTGGCTTTCCGTTTTTGACATCTGTCATAGGCTCTCACAAGCGGTCCAAAACGGATCAGTTTTGCTCTAATGCATTCTGAATGGAAAAGGATCCGCTCAGAATGCATCAGTTTGCCTCCGTTCAGTCACCATTCTGCTCTAGAGGCAGACACCAAAACACTGCCTGCAGCGTATTTCTGTCCGCCAGTAGACATAGCTTATGTAGACTTTAATAAGGCTTTTGATATTGTCCCACATAGAAGGCTTATCAATAAATTGCAATCTTTGTGCGTGGACTCCCATGTTGTTGAATGGATTAGGCAGTGGCTGAGGGACAGACAACAGAGGGTTGTAGTCAATGGAGTATATTCAGACCATGGTCTTGTTACCAGTGGGGTACCTCAGGGATCTGTACTGGGACCCATATTGTTTAATATCTTTATCAGCGAAATTGCAGAAGGCCTCAATGGTAAGGTGTGTCTTTTTGCTGATGACACAAAGGGTTGATGTTCCTGGAGGGATACACCAAATGGAAAAGGATTTAGGAAAACTAGAGGAATGGTCAAAAATCTGGCAACTAAGATTTAATGTTGATAAGTGCAAGATAATGCACCTGGGACGTAAAAACCCAAGAGCAGAATATAAAATCAGTGATACAGTCCTAACCTCAGTGTCTGAGAAAAGGGATTTAGGGGTCATTATTTCAGAAGACTTAAAGGTAGGCAGACAGTGTCATAGAGCAGCAGGGAATGCTAGCAGAATGCTTGGGTGTATAGGGAGAGGCATTACCAGTAGAAAGAGGGAGGTGCTCATGCCGCTCTACAGAGCACTAGTGAGACCTCATTTGGAGTATTGTGCTCAGTACTGGAGACCATATCTCCAGAAGGATATTGATACTTTGGAGAGAGTCCAGAGAAGAGCTACTAAACTAGTACATGGATTGCAGGATAAAACTTACCAGGAAAGATTAAAGGACCTTAACATGTATAGCTTGGAAGAAAGACGAGACAGAGGGGATATGATAGAAACTTTTAAATACACAAAGGGAATCAACAAGGTAAAAGAGGAGAGAATATTTAAAAGAAGAAAAACTGCTACAAGAGGACATATTTTTAAATTAGAGGGGCAAAGTTTTAAAAGTAATATCAGGAAGTATTACTTTGCTGAGAGAGTAGTGGATGCATGGAATAGCCTTCCTGCAGAAGTGGTAGCTGCAAATACATTGAAGGAGTTTAAGCATGCATGGGGTAGGCATAAGGCCATCCTTCATATAAGATAGGGCCAGGGGCTATTCATAGTATTCAGTATATTGGGCAGACTAGATGGGCCAAATGGTTCTTATCTGCCGACACATTCTATGTCTCTATGTTTTTATGTTGTGCAGAGCAAGACGTCCTGGCACACAATGTAAGTCTATAGGGACGGATCCGTTTCATCTGACACAATAGAAAACGCAACTGTCCCCCATTGACTTTCAATGGTGTTCATGATGGATCAGTCATGGCTATAGAAGACATAATACAACCGGATTAATTCATGACGGATGCATGCGGTTGTATTATTGTAACGGAAGGGTTTTTGCAGATCCATGACGGATTCGCAAAAAACGCTAGTGTGAAAGTAGCCTTAAACGATCTCCCGCTGGCATCAGATGCACTACAATTATTAAGAGTTAATAACTGTGGCACATCTGTGCAGGTTCGTACGCTGAACTGAAATCTGTGCCAGTAAGAGAGCTAGTGTAAAGTGTCGGTATGATCTAAGCCAGCTTGCTGAAACATGTCGGGCCAGCTATGACCAGCCCCACAATGCCCACTCCCTGCCTACTATTTGAAACAGTGGCTTTTAGGGCACACATTGTGAGCAGGATCCATGGCAAATATTGCCACTTTTTGAAGCAAATAATTCTGCTTTGATGCCTCAGGCTATTAATGTGTAGCTTCCGTACAAGGTTTGGTTTTTTGGATATTGTTCTACAGGCCGTTGTTCGCACAGCCTGCTGGCTATAGTTCATGCTCAAACAGTCCTAGAATTGTGCTTTGTTCTGGGACAGCAATCTGCTGCATTTGATCTCCCTGCCACCACAGAATGGAATGTAGATGTTTACTTTGCAGATTAATCATTCTCTACCAGATGGACAAAAGGCAGCGGAGAGTGGCCCTCCTCTTTTATAAGCTGTATTTTGACTTGACAGAACAGGTGCACAGTCTCCACCAACACTGCTCTATATTTATGAGTCTGATTATTTATATCGAACAGGAATTTAAGGAATTTACTATTATTACATTTAAATAATGCACCCTTTGTGGCTGTACTTATGGTCAGTAACTCAACCTTCACGTTTCTATTTTGGAGAGTTAATAGTCAAAATAGATTACAGTAAAATCTGGTCCGGCATTGTCCAAATTCAAATATATATGGGGTAACCAGAAAGTCCTCCATATCTTAGTTGAGAGTTAACGGGGTTGTCCTGGTTCAGAGCTGAACCCGGACATATCCCCATTTTCACCCAGGCAGCCCCCCTGACTTGACCATCGGAGCAGTTCATGCTCCGATGCTCTTCTTTGCTCTGCGCTAAATCGCACAGGGCAAAGGCATTTTCAAGAGTTCCGGTGACGTGCCGGGCTCTCCATGGGGCTGCCCATCAGAGCCGGTGACGTCATCGAACGCTTCCGCCCTGCAGTGTGTTATTGTAAACAAAAAAGCCCATGCCCTGAACGATCTAGCACAGGGCAAGGGAGCGCATCGAAGCATGAGATGCTCTGATGCCAACATCAAGGGGGCTGCCTGTGTGAAAAAATGGGTATGTCCGGGTTCAGCTCTAAACCCGGACAACCCATTTAATATGATGAGTTCTTAATGGGTCCCCTTTTTTTCTACATGGAGATGAAGCACTGCCAGAGATGTCTGGAATTGGCTTGTTTACCTCTGTCTATAGGAATAAATGTTCACCGTTCCTAATAGAAGTTTGCTTATTTATGGGAATTGTCAAGTGGGGACTAAGAGACAGTGGACTATAAGTTTGAAATTGGTGGTTTAAAGGCTATGGACATCTTCTTCTTTTTTTTTTTATTATTATTATTATTAAATCATTTTCTAGATAGATTTTCTTAAAAATGTCATACCATTTTGCTTCTGCATAGTCTGTGAGTTTTCCCACTTAACTGGTAGCCCTGCAGAATCATAGATCCAAAAGCATACTTCTCCAGGATCTGTTTGCTCTCTCTGATCCCCCCCCTTCTTTCTCTCAATGTTAAAGATTGTACATAGCAGATCAGAGTGTGGAGAGGTGGGAAAGCATCCAGATATATTATAGAAGGAAAATCATACAGGCTGTAGGTAGGGAGGAAAGCACACACCAGGGTGAATTGCACAGCCCAGTAGAAAATCTGCAAGACAAAAGGGGAATAATACATTCACCAGCATCAGTGTAGAAGGAAAAATCCATTCAGGAATGATGCTGTGCTGATACATGAGAGCTAGTGAAGGTAGCAGCATCCTGGACACACAGACTTCACATCCAGCATGTATTACTGAGAGGGACCAACCGGCAATCCAGCAGCGGTGGCTGTGCTTGCACACTATAGGAAAAAGTGCCAACCTTTCTAGTGGCCGGGACCATGGGAGTGTACATAGGCACACATGCACAGCAGCTCCTGTCTTCCTGTCTCGGTGACCACATATCTGCTCTGCAGCAGTGGCTGTAACCCCTGGAAACGAGCAGTGTATTATGTGATGGTAAAATTAATCAAGCCAGCAAAGGAGACAATATGGACAATCAGAATACATTAATAAGTGCCTTGTATTAACTTTGTCTACAGGATAAATGCCATTTGCAGAACTGAGAAAACCTCTTTTACAGCCAATGTGGACCAAAATGATCAACCTACTTCTCTCTGATGTATATGGCCACCCTAACCTTAACAGTGATTTAGGCACTGTTGTAATGGGGAACTTTTCTTTGCGTTTGTTGCAGTTATCATCTCTTCAGACAATGAAAGCTTTAATCCATCTTTGTGGGAGGAGCAGAGGAAGCAGCGAGCGCAGGTTGCCTTCGAGTGCGATGATGACAAGGATGAGCGGGACATTCCAGCCCGGGTCAGTATGCTCCAACTTTTACTTCTGAAAGCAGTTAAACTATAGCTATCTGATGGCATTTCATAAAAGTAAAACATGTCTGCTGAATGCTACTGAGCCCAGCTACCTCACACTTGTCTTTTATGATGCGTACTCCTAAAGCCAGGGATAACATCTAATATTTACACCAAGTCAAGTAGAATGCAGCCCTGTAAAAGCAGTGATGGGGTGCAAGCCTCGGGACCCCCAAATCCACAAAGAACAAAAGAGGCAGCTCTCTATGGAGTAGATTTATCAAAACTGGTGTAACAGAAAAGTGGCTTAGTTGCTCATGGCAACCAATTAGATTCCACCTTTAATTTTCTAAAGGAGCTGTAAAAATTGAAAAGTGGACTCGGATTGGTTGCTATGGACAACTAAGCCACTTTTTCTTTACACCAGTTTTCCCCTTTGTATCTTTGAAGGTCCCGCAGATTTTGTAGTGAAGAGACTTGTGTGCTGCCGTGTGGTGCTCTGTTGGGGGGCATTATGTTGGAAACATTTTGCACTAGAAGTGTTATACAGCATGCCACAATGTTCTCCCATATGCCTTTGCATGAAAATGGGTAGGGTAGGGATCCTAGCCCTTCTGTGAGCTCTCTTATAGTTCCATGCAACACTTTGGGGCACATTTATTAAGACCAGCCTTTTAGGCGCGGTCTTAATAAGCCCTATACCTGGCGATGGATCCACTGGAGTTAACATAACTTCGACAGATCAACCGCCACTTCTAAATGTAAGACAGCTTCCGAGTTCTCTTACATTTAGAACATTTTCTTTGCCTAAAACAGGTGTAGAAAATGGTAAATAAGATAAGCCTGAGCGCCCCTCCCCTTCCCCGCCAATGCCACACCCACTTTTTTTTAGAACTGGCATGAGCGGGGGAAAGTTGCAGATTGTGGCGCAAAGAACCTAGAACCTTTGCCAGAAATATGCCTAATTTAGGTGTATTTCTGTTTAATAAATGGCACAAAGAAAAAAGGACCATTGTGACTTTTTTATACTTTGTGCCACAGTTTTCATCAGCTGCATGCACAAATTGTAATTACTCTATGCATGTTGCTGAGGTTTACAATGAAATGTCCCTCCTCTCTTGGACATCCTCTCTGAGTCCCTTTTCTTGGGCTGACAACCATGCTATAACAAGTGGCAACAAAGTAACAAGTCAATTGGTGCTTGTTTTAAGATTTATTTATTTTTTTAACACTGCCCGAAAAATGTAAGGGGATCAGTGAGATAGTTAGGCATTGCCTCCTGTGTTTACATGGGGAGATTTGCTGTCGACAAAAGCTATTTTTAAGCCCATGTAAAAAGATGCGATCAACTGACAAATGGGGCTTAATATCGGCCATTAAAATGGGCTTAAAGTGATTTTGTTGGCAATAAATTCACTGATGACCAGGCACAGTGTCTTGTAGGACTAGCTCAGCTGAACTTAGAGATCCATTACTTCATTCTGGGGAAAAAGTACTTTATATCCATTTGCAAATGAGCAGTTAAGTTCACCAAGGGCAGACCCAAGCCACTCTGTGCACCCTTGCTCCTCCTGCTTCCTCTGCTAGCTCTTCCCTCTCCTTCTTGGTAGACAGGGCCAGGTGAGGCGACTATACTTTAACCCTGACCCTGTCAATCAAAAAGGAAAGGAGGCGGCTGTCAGAAGAAGCAGGAGGAGCAAGGGTGCACAGAGTGGCTTGGGTGCACTTAACTGCTCATTTGCATATAGAGAAGAAGAAAAAATTCTCCAGAATGACATAAAGGATCAATAAGGGAAAGGTATCATTACCTTGAGCTGAGCTAGCTTTACATTGTGTTTGGTTACACAGTGAATTTTCTGGTGACAGACTATCAACATCAAGCTACATGGCACACAAGGTTTTTGCATGCAAAATATTTTGCACAGTTTGCATGCAAAAATCAAAGTGAATCCATGAATATGCTGCAATTTCAGTGTTTCCTTTTGCAGATGGTGTTTTTCCCCATCGGGGATACAATGAAGTCACAGTGGTAGATTGAGGGTAGGTTCACATCAAGTGTTATGGAGGAGGATTTGAGGCAGATTTTTCTGCCAAAGCCAGAAGTGGATCCAGCAGGAAGAAGCAGAAGTCCTTCTGTTATATTTCCAATTCCTTTTGAATCCACTTCTGGTTTTGGCTGAAAAACCATCAGGGAAATCTGCCTCAAAACCTTCTCGAAAAAAAGTCTGAACCCACCCTTACAGAGAATTAACTGCAAATTACAGGTGACCTTGTGTCCCCGTAGAGCACGCACCTGGCACTGTATATTAGGAGGCTGGACGTGTTTCATAAAATTTGAGAGCAGACATAGCTAATTAATTGTATTTTTGTCTTCAATTCAGGAAGGTAATTTGAAGAGATATCCAACACCATACCCTGATGAGTTGAAGAACATGGTGAAAACTGTGCAGACCATAGTGCATCGGTTAAAAGATGAAGAGAAGGCTGAGGAAGCCAATAAAGAATTGAAGCAAAATGAAGTCCAACAACAGCCAACAAAGGACACAGGAGTGAAGGTTGAGCATATTTTGACCATTTTCCTAGTGAAGATCTTTATATAACCATCTATTTAGAAATAATCTGTTGACAATGGATTAAAAATGGGAAATTGATCTTCCAATTTTACTTCTCAAACAGCTAAAGACAAAGTTTCTTGTAATGTAGTATGAGCAAAACCTTATTCTGATCAACATTTACCGAATTAAGTGAGCTTGTGATAATCTCCTGGGGCTAAATTACCAAAATAGGTATATTAGGAACACTGGGGTAGATTTATCAAAACCAGTGTAAAATGGAAATGGGAGCAGTTGCCTGTGGTCACCAATGATCAGTTCTTATTTTCAGAGGGTCTTTCAAAAAATAAAACAAGCAGTCTGATTGATTGCTATGGTTAATGTCTCCACTTTTTAATTTGTACCAATTTTTGTATATTCCCTTGAATGACTGATCTCCCCAGAGTTTAGTTATAGGGAGTACAAGTGCCTCAACATCTTGCCCAGACCAGTTCTTCTCATCTGGTTTCTAAAATCACAACTCGATCAATGGAACCAGTCACCCTGTGGGTGCAATGGTGCTACTTACATTGGTACAGTATATTCTGTGGCCATCTCTTCCATAGACTTTAGTAGGCAGGGCCACAATCAAGCACAGCCACCTCTCCTACAGTATATCTGATAGCAGTAGTGTGTCAGGGGTTGGGTGCCTCACCTACCTCGTTTTTCACACGGAGGCCTTAACCTTCCAAAAGCCAGACCAGAATTTATACCTTCAGTTTACTTACTAGAAAACAAGGCACACACTCTTTTATTACATCTGTGCAATAAATAATAACGCTGTGACCATCCCACATCTGTCAGAGTTTATCATTATTTCAATTACCCGTTTCAGGTGCCCAGGGATGATGGAATAGCTGATTGAGTGCAATCATTTAAAGTCAATTAGCAATCTAGCTTGAAAGATGCAGTGATGTCAAAAGATAGGCATTTAGTCAAACGTTGTCACAGGGGCACAGTTGGCTCTGTCTTGTTCCCAGTTCATGTTTATGCTTCAGAAATAACTGGTTTTATGCTTGATATTCATGGAAAATAATGGTTGTGGATGTCTTGCCTTTTCAGAACAATGTATAAGTCTGTGTAAGAGTCCATGCAGATGGCAGACTGTATTATATCACTCTGTGTACTGCGCCTTATGGCTCATCTATGGGCCACCATATCCTCCCATATAAGTAATGTTTCTAAGTGGAAATACTTCTGTAACACACCATGTACTGGAACTTGTCGTGTTTTTTGTCATATATAGTATAGGTATACAGTGAAACGTTTTGAGACGACTTCTAAAGAGGTGATCTTCTCAAAGAAGATGGCCATACAATCTAGTATATAGTAGGAGGATTTGACTTGGGAACTGTGGTCTAGATAAAGGAGTGGCCTTCTGGAGAGGTCACGTTGTAAACCCATAAGATAAAACCTACATGCGTTTTGGTATAAAATAGAAGACACAACAACATATGGTATGACCCATTGCAGTTTATAGGCACCTTGTCTGCATCCATACAAGACAGATATGTAATATGGCTGTGTGTGTGGGCCCAATATGACAGCTAAATGATAAATGATGTCTCTTCCAATCATTTTTATATTAATAATAGAAATGATATCTTTTTCATTTTTGGGTGTACCTAGGTTGCAGAACCTGTCCCAGATAAAAATGACATAGAAGAAAAAGTAAATAATATTGTGGGGAACTGTATTCAGAATCCTGAGAAAACCACTGAAAACTCACCGCAAACTAATCTCACTAAGAACCTCTGGAATGCAAAAACTGTTGTCAACCATGACGAGACACTTGAGGTATGTCTATGTTGAAGGCCTTACTGTATAATGAATCTGCAGATTCTCTGACAAAATACAGTACAATTAGGGATATAAATAATATCTCTTATTGGACCATATATACAGTCAAGTTACATTATTATGACCACCAGGCTGGGAGTGGCTCAGTAAGGTCCTGGTAGGTTGTCACAGGTATCTGGAGCCGTGCTGACTGCAGTGCAACCCAAAGCTGCTGGAGGGGGCGTGGGGGAGGATCCATAGAGAGAAAACAACAATCGAGGTGGTCCTGCAATAGCTCAATTAGCTTCAAGTCTGTAAAATTAGGAGGCCAGGGTAGTACTCAAAACTCTTGGTCATGCTCTTCCAACCAATGTTGGAAATTCCTAGCAATGAGACATTTCGTATTGTCTTTTTGGAAGATCCCATCCTCCCCAGGGAAGACAATCGGCATTTATTTGTGTAGGTGATCTGCAAGAATGAATTCATACTAAAATCGGTTGAGAGTGCCTTCCACATGGATGAGTCGTCCCAGAGAAAGCCATGAAAACATTCCCGAGACCATAACACTTCCACCAGCAGCTTTTGTTCTTCCAGCAATGGTTGCAGGGGGTTTATGCTCGCGACTTATCCAAGAAGGCAACCCTTTGCCAATCAGTGGAGTCCCAATTCCAATACTGTCTCAAAAATGGAAGCCTTCTCTGCCAATGCAACTTTGTTTGCAGAGGTGCAGTGACCATCTGTCTGCTTAAGAGCCCTATTCGCAAGAGGGTTTAGTGAACTGTTGTTTTAGACACACGTCTGGTACCTCCCTGGTTCATTTTGGCAGTGAGCTGCTCCGCTGTAGGGTGTCAGTCCGTCTTCGGAGCTGATTTTAACCTCTCACATCAATGGCATGTGGTGCTCCACATTTTCCACATAAAATATTCACAATGGTGCCATTTATCCACTAACCATACCCTTTTACCATAGCAGCATGTATAGATAAAACCTGTTCGGGTTGTGAGTCATCCAACAGGAATTATGTCGTATTCTGCAGATAATTTGGTGACATTCTATCTAAAAATCTCTACTATTTCCTAACTAGTTTTCAAAAGCTGTCCCCGTGTTGTTCACAGGATGCTCGCTCAGCCTTGAGTCACCTACTTTACCTGTATGACTAGGGAATAATGAAACATTTGCTTACTTATAACACAAGCCCATTGTAATGCTCTTTGAACTTGCCTTTCATCGTGTCTGACTGAGCACACAGCATGCCTGAGGGCCATAGTGTCATAACGAATTCTCATCAAAGGAGAAAATAATTGTTTTAATTCATTTTGTAAAATCGTTTTCTTGGCTGTTTCAGTGTAAATTCCAGTTGTTAATGGACCATGGACATTGTAAAAAGTGTCCTCATTACATACTGGCGATATAGCGATACATGGAAAACCAAAATGTGGGCAGAGCTAGTGTATCTTCTTCCAGAACTGTTATTTCATGGGAAATTCTTGGTCATACTCGGTGTTGGTCAACACTTATCTCCACCCCTGGAACTGCCACCGATCACTAGAACAGGGGACCTGAGCCCCCATTTTGCCTCACTCCATGACTGTAGTGAGGCACAGTTTGAATGGAGCGGTAGTCAAGTATGCGCCATGCCACCCATTAAAATTCTATCGGACTGACAGAGTCACCCTAGTGCAGTGCTTCATTCAAACTCCTACTTCCTGTGGTCATGCAATGAGAAGGAACATGGAGCTTCTGACCCTTGTCCTAGTGGGAGTGGTGGGCAGCCCAGCAATCGGGCATTTTTTATTTCCATTGAGGAAAAAACTCTCTAAGCAGCTGTCTCCTGACAACTAATACCCAACTCTTTAACATGAACATGTGGTGTGAGTGAAAGCTCATGTTGGTATGATAAGTGCCTGGCAGACATTTCTGGTGCCCTTACCTATTAGAGAATTAAGAGTTAATAGAGGGGAGGTGAATTCCGTGTTCACCCCCCTCATTTATTTTCCAAATTCTAGAGTGATTACACTGTCATGTATTAACATGATAAAGCATACATTTGAATGAGAACAGTGTAATGTTTAAGTTCTCCTGTGGGGATATTGAGCACTTACTGCCAGGTTCCTCCATATCTTGGCTGATTGCTGGAGATAGAAGCAAAGCAACATTTTGTTAATTGCTTACTGGACCTTCCAACTTGGACAACCCCTTTAAATGTAATATGCGCTCACTTATGATGATTGTCCTTCTAACATGTGGTAATGTTTATGTGCTACAGGAGTCAGAAGACCTGTCTTACGATGAAGAGATGAAGATGGCTGAAATGCGGCCGCCGCTTATAGAGACTTCCATGAATCAACCTAAAGTTGTAGCATTGAGCAACAACAAGAAAGGTGAAAACTTACTCTCATAGTTACTATGCCCTATCATTTCCTTAGCGTTAAGGTTGAACTTTATCAACAGTGACTGGTCCACTGTACAAAGCAGGGCCAACAGGGACACATATACAGTAAGCCCCCGATGCAGAGAATGGTAGTGGCCCTGCTGAAGTGTTGTGTCACAGTGTACTCCCTCAAGCCGTTGCTCCATGGGGATCAGTGCAGTGGAAATGTACTTTGAAGAATGAGGCCAGTAGTGAACTTATAACAGTCTAATTTTTACTAAGTGCAGAATATAACTTGTGGTACATCCAGCAGCAGTAAATGCCAAGGGCAGTTTCTGGCACCAGTTAAGGAGTTATGGTGGTAGGTCAGATGGCCGCAGATGGTCACTTGTGGGTATAGGTGTCCACTGTCAGGTTCAGACTTGACTTTATCTGACCTAATGGTCGTTTTGGGTGATGGGTGTCTGAGCTGTAGTCCCTCACCATGCAGTAGTGTCTGAAACACAGTTTTATGCTGTTCATTTTGCTGTCTTGTCTCTCAAGTGCTTTCTTGAGGCCCAAGTGAGTTGTTCTTTCTGGAGAATCTTTCCAAGGAACAGGAGCTCTGCAGTGTGCTGTTTCTCCTACTCAAGGGGGGGCGGGTTGGAACAGGATAGTTAGCACTGTTCCTGCCATCCAATGCTAATTATACCTTTCTCTTGCTGGTATATGCAGCCAAAACATAAAATACATAAACACAATACATAATAATATGACAATTGCAGATACCCCCAGGTCTGGGGTACTACACAAATGACATCTTAATTATTTAAATTTTCCAGTAGCACTGCAGAAAATGTTTGCTCTATAAAAGGTACAGAAAATAAAAATAAGTAAAATAAAACGTTTCACCTTATATCGTAAAGATACAATTTTGTATATTTTGTACATGGATTTTTATCTTAGCATCCCTATGGATATATGAACTTCAGGGCCTTTATCATACTCATGGCAATTCCCATAAACTGAGCACTTATTTTTATGATTAATAAATAATTACTAGGTAGTCAATCTTTGTGCCTTTATATGAAGTGCACTAATCTTCCACCACTGGTTTCTTGGAAGTGTGCTTTAGGCTCCATTCACACATCCGCAACGTGTTTTGCGGAGCCGCGGATCTGCAAAACACGGAAAACGGCAATGCGCGTTAAGCATTTTGCAGACCGCACATTGCCGGCACTAATAGAATATACCTGTTCTTGTCCGCAATTGCGAACAAGAATAGGACATGTTCTATTTTTTTGCGGAACGGAAGTGCGGACCCGGAAGGGCGGATCCGCAATTCCGTGTCCGGGCAGCACATCGTGTTGTCCCATAGGAATGAATGGGTCTGCAATTCCGTTCCGCAAAATGCGGAACGAAATTGCAGACGTGTGAATGGTCCCTAAGACTAACTGTTTCTATGTATTGTATTTCAGATGATATTAAAGATGCAGACTCTTTGTCAGATGAAGTGACCCACAACAGTAATCAGAACAACAGCAACTGTTCCTCACCATCCCGAATGTCCGACTCTGTATCGCTAAACACAGAGAGCAGCCATGACACCTCCCTGTGCTCGCCTGAAAAAGAATCAAGTATTGCCATGAGCTTGAAATTAAGGTTGGTATTCTCTGCTCATGTTATTAGCACATTCCTCTTCCCAATATGAAAATGGACATATATGCATGATTAACAGAAGAATGGAGATCATGCTGGCTAATATTGACCACTTGCAAAGACCAAGCTGCTTGTCTGTATCTGTCAGTTGTGTTTTCCAGCCTTTTCGTACCATAGGACATCAGAGATGGCAGTTACCACAACCTTAAAGAGGAGCCATGTTTGTTTTAGTAAATACGTGTATTCTCCAAGAAATAATAATGTGAGAGCATGTCTTCTTAGAAATCTATAAGTAATCCTATACAAAAACTACAGGATTGGGGAAAACGGGGAGATCTACATCGCATGTGCCGTCTACGGTGCATTACAGGGCCAGGCAAGAGGACAGTAATGATGCCTGTTCCCGTTAGTCAAGGGGAGGGGGATGTGGCAAACCGAGGATAGTCAGTAGCTGAGGTGCACCGAGGGGGGCTAAGGCCCACCGCTCAGTGCACTGAAACACTAATTTTCATATACATTAAAACGATTATATCTTCTAAATAGCACAACACATTTTTGTCATGCAGGTATCGGTTTAATCAACAGGATCAATCTCTCCCGGCAGCCTGTCTGGTTAAATAGGGTTGATCCTGTTGATTGATTTTTAGTGGATTAACGAGGATCAATCTCCAGTTACAATTAAATCAAAAACAGGAGATATGCAAAGAAGGGAAAGATAAAAAAAATAAAGATCTTCCCATTCTATTTCATGTTTAATTTATCTCTCTCCGTATGTTATTTCCACTTTGCATCGATATACATTATGCACCAGTACCTAACCTAACACCTTAGGCGTTGTGCAGCCATTTACCTACCTCCCATTAGACATGGGGCTTGGAGAGATGCGACTGCATGCTTAAAGTCTTCCCTAAGTTTCTCTGTTTTCCAACTACGATTCTTCTGTAGATGTTCAAATTCGTAAATATGGAGTGGCTAATAGAGGGGAGACCCTTTGCTTAAATAATGGTCTACATGATCATGATCCATGCACATGGTATTCAGTGAAGTGCAGTCGAGAGCAGAGACCGGTAGTAAATAGATCTTCTCACTCAGTGATTTCTTTTACTATAATGGAGAGCAAAGCCGTCTTCATGTCAGTAGGCGAAGAAGAACTATAGCTAGCATGAAACATTTAATGTTGGATAGTGGTTGGAGCAGCTGAGGTGGACTCTTACACTGGCATGATAGTCTTATTTGGATTATGGGTCAGTCATTGGGTGAGGTCATTCATGCTTCCAAATTATTTTCAACTAATATGACAACCTGCTTATTGTCTGAAACATCAAGCTGGGAAAATAACCTTCCAGAAATATGTAAGGTTTGAGTTGGACAGAGGCTTTAACCTTGGTTGTGGATGAAATGTTCCATTTCACATGTTCACAGCTGTTAGGTTTCTTCTGGTCCTCTCATTGTTTATTTTTATTTTTTTGTATTTTCAGACAAGAAGATGAAAACTTGAACAATATTTTACACAATGGGAGCAAATTAAATACTGTCAATGAGAGAGGGATAAGCGAGATTCCATCACCAAACAGTGAAGAGGATTTAGTCCAAGAGAAAAGAATAAACAGCACCAGCGAGATGGCACAAAATCTGAACCAGATGAACATAAACAATAACCTGACAAGTGATGATGGCCTGTACTCCGATACCCTGGAGCGCTCAATTATCTCACAAGAAGTCCTATCCAGAAAGGGATATACATATAACAATGAGAAACGGGAGCCTGAAGTGTTGGAGAACAGAAAAACGTACCCAGATTTATGTGCAATGAACAAAGTCAATGGACATTCCCAAGATGAACAGATGTCCCCAGATATGAGTGACCCAGTGAGGAGCGCATCAGAGGATTCAGTGCCTTCATTTGATATGTGTGTTTCAAAAAGTACCGACGATTTGTCTCCCCAGCTCGGAGATTCAATGAGCTCTGTTATGAAGTCCCACAGCATAACTAACATTGAGACCGGTGGACTGAGGATCTATGACATTCTCAGTGACAGTGGCTCTCCGCAGCCGCCATACATTGGTAAATCTGCAGCAGCAGCTGGTGCTGAAGGACAAAATATTGTTAGAAGCAAGTCGGCCACTCTTCTGTATGATCAGCCATTGCAGGTTTTCACTAGTTCGTCTTCCTCTTCGGATCTGGTATCTTCTGGGAAAAAAACTGTTTTCAAATTTGATTCCAACCACAACCCTGAGGGGGCCTACACTATGAGAGCCCCTGCAGCATCTCAGATGCCCGCTGTGCCTCAGTATAATGTTCAATATAGTAGTAGTGGTAGTGCTTCAACTAAGGATAATCTGTGGCCTCAAAAACAGGGCACTTCTATGGACCAAGGAGGTTTTCCACCTCCACGTTACCATATGTCAGATAGCATAGATAGCCCTAACTATGCCAAACACCCTGCCAACATGAATTTCTCTAATCATAATAATGTGAGGTCTAGTAACACGTACAGTGTGCCTCAAAGAATGGGACCAAGGCATGTAGAAGCATGGGCCATGTCCCCAAATGATCGAGTCCTTCAAGGAGCTAGTCGTAACACACTTCAAAGACAAGGTAGCGTCTCCTCCAATGCCTCTATGGTTATGGGTGATCCAGGAACTATCAGGAGGGTTGTCGTACCAGATGGGGACTATATGACATACAGAGAATTACATTCAATAGGAAGACCTTCACATCTGATGGCAGGTCCACAGAGACCCATGTCAGCGAGGACATACAGCATTGATGGCCCTAATGTACCAAGACCCCAAAGTGCACGTCCTTCTGTTAACGATATCCCTGAGAGAACAATGTCTGTCAGTGATTTTAACTATTCTCGGACTAGTCCTTCCAAAAAGCCAAATGCTAGGGTCAACTCTGAACATTCTTTACTGGACTCACAAGGCAGGAGTAAAGTCCCTCATGATTGGAGGGAACAGGTCTTACGGCACATAGAATCAAAAAAACTTGAAAAGGTAAGAAAGCTAATGATTTATAGTATGTGCCATGTATGCTGTTCCGACTGCTATGCATCAAATTCCAGATCCATAATCCATTTAGAAAAAAGTAATCAGTTGGTTACTTGTCTTGATGGAAAAACACTGTACACAAAGATATGTGCTCACATTTCAATTTCAAGGAAGGTAACTGTGGGACCTAATCGTTACGTTGTAATTCTACAGTCACATTTTATTTTTTTCATTTCATTAGGTGGCTCCTGCTTGTGCCTCCCGAGCTTGGCTAAACGCTGGCATATCAAATGGGTACCATGTACAAATGTGCTATGTCAGTATTAGTGGAGCGAGCTCCTGCCTGTGCCCTCTTCATGCAGGACTTTTAGCTGAGTGGAGTGGGCACAGGTCCTCTCCACTTAGCTAATCCTGGCATAGCACATCGTTATCTGGTACCATGTGGTTTCCCAGTGCAGAACTTTCTTGGCTTTGCAACGCCCTGTACTAGTAATTGTCGACTTTGTTTCATTCCCAGGTTTATTATTTTTCGCGTGTGTTCTCGTGCCAAAAACTGTTTGTTGCCAGAGGCAGAGCCAAGCATCCGCTAGAGAATAATCTGCAGTTAATGCTGTGTGAACCTACAACACTGGGATGAGTGGCAGCAAAAATGTCTCCTCCGAGTACTATTAATTGCAGCAGATTACGTTGGGTATTTTTTATTACCCAAGCTCTCTCGTTTAGTCATATTTACTGTTTTGGCAGATTTCCACCACCTGAGCTTACAAGGCATGCTGGTTCTTGTTGTTCAGCTGTGGCAGGTTGTACTCCATGCTGACCTCTGGCTTTTCTATATATAATGGCTGTGGTTTGGTACATTCCTTTGCCTGCTCCATCATCTGTTCTGTATATGAATGGGCAATGAGCAATTCAGAACTTTTTATATAATAAAATGGCTTTCATTAGAGCTTGAAATTCCGATTATCATATCTCTAACCGCAGGCGGTTGGTAACATGTACGTTTCATCAGGCACTACTGCCCCCTAGTGGCAGCTGTTAGGAATCAAATGCACATTTCAACTATTGCAGCATTAGAAATGAGTAGA
Source organism: Bufo gargarizans (assembly GCF_014858855.1). Lineage (NCBI taxonomy): Eukaryota > Metazoa > Chordata > Amphibia > Anura > Bufonidae > Bufo > Bufo gargarizans. The sequence continues at coordinate 676,652,453 of NC_058080.1, read as the reverse complement.
CCTTGGACTAGAAACTCGTAAGTGACAAATGTATTGGATTGTATGATGCTTCCTCTGCATTTGAAAGAACCGCTCTGCCATAACACACTGGGGGCATATTCAGCAATGAAATGTGGAAATGGCTTACAGACTGAATGCAGATTTGTTGAAGTCGAGCCCAGTAATTGCAAATTAATGGGAAAAAAAGGGACCCTGACTTGATAGTATATAGGAGGCATCCAAAATGAGTGCAGCCAATGTGATTTTTTTATTTGGTGTCATATAACTTTTTGTTTTGGAGAGAAATTAAAGAGGTTTTCTGGGACTAGAATATTGATGTCCTATCCTCAGGATAGGTCATCAATATCAGATTAGTGGAGGCCCGACTCCCTGCACCCCCACCAATCAGCTGTTTGAAGAGCTGCGGTGCGCAGGTGAGTGATGCAGCCGCTTCATGGGCCAGTGATGTCACATTCATTGGGTACATGACCGTGAATGGGTCTGGGCTGAAATAACAGGTACCGCCACTATACCATGTATGGCACTGTGCTTGGTATGCCTTTCAAACAGCATATTGGTGGCGGTGTGGGTAGGCGGACCCCTACCGATAAAATATTGATGACCTATCCTGGAGATAGGTCATCAATATTTTACTCCCAGAAAACCTCTTTTAAGACTGATGACCTCCAAACTCTTACACTTTAGAAGTACTTTTCAGAGGCTTCGTTCACATCTCCCTTGAGCAGTCCATTCTTCTATTCCGTCATAGTAACAGGAGAAAGTGATTCCAAGCAAAAAACGGATCGGTCACATGATGGACACCGATGGCATCTGACAGTCCCCATTGACTCATATGAAATCCGTTGAGTTTCCATCATGGTGTCCATCATTTTACTGGACATGCAGCATGCTGATCTAATTTATTGATAGTCTTTGACGGAAGCTCTGAACATAGCCTTAGGCTACTTTCACACGTTAGAGGTCTCCGGCAGGCAGTTCCGTTGCCGGAACCGGAAATTTGTATGCAAACGGATAGCTTTTGTTTCTGGATCCGTCTGACAAATGCATTAAAATACCAGATCCGTCTCTCCAGTGTCATCTGGAAAAACGGATCCGGTATATTTTTTTTCCGCATTTTTTAAGGTCTAAGAATGCGCAGACCAGGAAACTAGATCTCTTTTTCCAGAACACTTGGCATGAATAAATTTCAATGAAAATGAATGACCGATCTGGCATTCTGGCAAGTGTTCCGGAATTTTGGCCGGAGAAAATACTGCAGCATGCTGCGGTATTATCTCCGGCCAAATACTGGAAGAGGGACTGAACTGAAGACATCCTGATGCATCCTGAACGGATTGCTTTCCATTCAGAATGCATGAGGATAAAACTGCATCGTTTTTTTCCGGTATTGAGCCCCTGTGACGGAACTCAATATCGGAAAACTTTAACGCTAGTTCTGCATCATATTTTAGGTCCGTTTTAATCCAGTTTACAATTCTGCTAGTTTCTAACCTCACCCAATAAAGCCTCAGTAGAAGAAGCTTGAGAAACCTCGCCATAACGGAATCTAAAGAATAAATACCCCAACCCTCGGATTTCTGTTTTCACTGCTGCAGGGTAGCATGAGGATTGGACGGGTAGACCCTCAGGTTTTCTGCAGTGAATAAGTAACATTTCCAATGCATGCGAACAGGGTTGTGGAAACCCTATTCATTTGCACTAGAGGTAGGTTGTCCCCAGATGTGATCCGGGATCTGCACCAAACTCCAAGTCAAACTTCTCTTTAGGGTCCTTTACAAGTTCAGAATTTGAGGGTTTCGGCATGGATTCTGCACCAAAATCCTCATTAAATCTGCTAACATGATGTATCCAGTGCACGTGAATGAGGCATTTTGCACCCCATTACCATGGAGCGGAAAAAATCCACTCACGCAGTGGAAAGAAATAATCTGTGAGAAGAATAAGCATATTCATTCCTCTTGTGGATTTCGCAAGGAAACAAACACAGATTAGCTCCATTGAATGGGGCTAATCCTCATGTGGTTATTCCGGCAAAGCAGTCTCTGCTCTGCGGCAGAAACCGGTCATGGATACTCTTGTATATTCAGATCGGATTTGACATGGGTAGATCCAACACATGTGAGCATGACCTAAATGTCCCAGAAAGCAGTGCAGGGTTTTAGTTCTGTCAGTCCAGTAGAAGACAGCAGAATTCTGATTACAGCTCTGGACTACATGACCAGAGCAAGTTAAAGGGGTTATCTCTAGAGATGAGCGAATTAAATCCCATGAAGTGGAATTCGATCCGAATTTCAGGATAAATTCGATTTGCCATGAAGCTGAATTTCCTCGTGCTTCGTGTCAGTGAATCGATTTAACCTGAAATAGTGTAAAAAAATTAAATAAAAAATCATACTTTCCTCCTCCATTTGCTCGCTACGGGCTGCCAGCTTGATTGAAGATCTCTGCCGAAATTCTGTGTGTGTTGACATATGCTGTCACCACGCCGGCCGGCGTGATGACGTAATCTCGCACCAGATCTTCAAGCAAGATGGCGGCGGCCGGCCAGTTGCGAGCAAATGGAGGAGGTAAGTTTGATATAATTTTTTTATGTTAATTTTACACAGTTTTTACACTCGGATGCCGCGATCATGTATGAACACAGCATCTGAGGGGTACAATGACGGGGGCGGCGCTATCGCCGATCCCTGTCATTGCACCCGCTACTTTAAAAAAAAAAATGCACTTTTTTTTGTAAAATTCTGCGAATCAGCCAAATCGAACATTTTAAAAATCCACTCATCTCTAGTCATCTCACTTCAGCAAGTGGCATTTATCATGTAGAAAAAGTTAATACAAGGCACTTACTGATGTATTGTGATTGTCCATATTGCTTCCTTTCCTGGCTTGATTCATTTTTCCATCACATTATACACTGCTTGTTTACAGGAGTTACGACCACTGCTGCAATCCAGCAGCGGTGGTCGAGATTGCACACGATAGGAAAAAGCCCAGGCCCCCCTGCTAGCCGATACCGTGGGAGTGCGCATAGGCAGATACCTTGGCCGATACCATGGCAGCCACCTCATATCTGCACTGCAGCGGTGGCTGTGCTTGCACACTATAGGATTAAGCGCTGGCCTCCCTGGTGACTGGCAACGGAAGCAATATAGACAATCACAATACATTAGCAAGTGCCTTGCAATAACTTTGTCTACATGATAAGCACCATTTGCTAAAGTGAGAGAGACAACCCCTTTAAGTCAAGTTGCTCAGCGGTATGGTAAGATAAGATTACAATTTGAACATTTCCTTTAAGTTTGGCATCCTCTACTGTACCGGTTTTACACTAAAGATAGTGGATTGTACCTGTCGTATGGACATGTATGTCCTGGATGCTTCAGATCACGCCCATTTTCATACAGTCCCCATGTAATAAAGGTTATGGGTATCTGTCTGCATGTGCACCTCTCGGGTTCATGGTACACCTCCCACAGCTGCACGCCTCTCTGTCTGTACAGTGTGTGCATGAAATGTGAGTACATGTGGCGGGTGCGTGTCTGAATAACCCATTGAGTTGTATATATGCATGCTTTACTAATCTGTGATGTTACATCTGTCCTTCTCTATTCAGAGCATGCTGTCACGGTCCTTTAATTCCACTTATACCGCAGCTAGCGGGTCTCTGTATGGCAGCTCTAGAGATCTGCATGGCAGCCAGGGCAGTGTTGCCATGAGTGTAGCTGACAGAAGAGGTTCTGGTGTTCACGTACTTCGTGTGAGTACTTCCACTAGCTGTCTTAGGATGATAGTCATTATACAATACCAGCATGCTGGGTGGAGTTTTGCATATGATTATTGAAAGTTGCCGTGAATCAATAGGGTCGTCCGCTGAAAACTAAAATGGCTGTGTATATGTCCAGTTAATGCGAAACGCAATAAAACATTCTGCTAAAGTGTAATAAGGAACTAACATTAACGATGTTCTGAGCACGGAAGTTAAAGGGCTTGTCTGGGTTCAGAGCTGAACGCGGACATACCCCCATTTTCGCCCCCCTGATATTAGCATTGGAGCATGCGCCGATGCTCTTCCTTGCCCTGCGCTAGATTGTGCAGGGCAAGGGCTGTTTGTTTATGTTTTTGACACGCCGAGGCGGTCACATCGTCGGCACCGATGGGCGGGCTTTAGTGTTCCCTAGCCGTTTTACAGGCCTGCTCATTAGTGCTGGTAAGGTGACTGGGCTCACTGCTGGGCAGAACCCTCCACCTAGCTTTCCCCATGGAGAACCAGGTACGTCACTGGATCCCCTAAAAAAGCCTTTGCCCCGCACGATTCCTGAAATGCTCTGATGCTCATATCAGAGGGGCTGCCTGGGGGAAAATGGGGGGATGTCCAGGGACAACCCCTTTAAGTTTGCATCAAGCTGTGTTTACCAGATCTTCTCCGGTCCCGCCAAGAAATACTGTCCAGTTTTTGCACAACTATCCCACCGTCTGGACTGCAAAAAGAGGGTCTCCGTGAAAAGTATTTGTGCCCTGGTGTGTGGGCATTCTTTGGCTGTCAGCAGATCTGTGCCTATGACACTGGCTGACATGTTACATGTGCGCTTGGCAGCTGAAGGCATCTGTTTTGGTCCCATGTTCATATGTGCAATGAAGTTTTAATATATGCAAATGAGCCTCTAGGAGCAACGGGGACGTCACCGTCACACCTAGGCACTTTGCCCTCTCTGCAACTGCCAAGCCCTCTGCACTATGATTGACAGGGACAGACATGATGACATTTTCACTGCCTGGCCCTGTAAGAGTGCAGAGGGTGTGGCAGTTGCAGCGAGACCAGAGCCTCTAGGTGTAACGGCAACGCCCCCGTTGCTCCTAGAGGCTCATTTGCATATATTAAAACTTCTTTTTTCTCAGCAATGCGGGCACATATGGACATGGGACCAACACAGATGCCTTCAGCAGCCAGTGTCATAGGTACAAATCTTCTGACAGATACCCTTTAATTAGGGTTCAAATGCTGGGAGTTATAGTTACACAGGCAGACACCAGCCTGTTTGATTGAACCACTCAAGAACACGTGCCAATCAGTGGCAGAGAGCACCCACAAAAAATGCTATTGCCCCCCCGTCCCCCACATAAAATAATAGAAATCTCAGGATCTGTCACTAGCAATCTTATGTCTATGTTAGCTTTATTATAAAGGGTAAATAATCAGTGATTTGCCAATGCAATATACTGAATATTTATGTAATGTAATGAACATTTGAAATTAGCCAATTGGACAATATATAATCTACCCCGAATTATCCATGAAGTGTTGGACCCCGATTACTACATTGTGCAAATGTACAAAACAGACATTACTGGCACAGAAGTGTCATTTCCTTGCACCTGCTTCCACTCTACAACAGACCATGATTTGGCATTTCCCCTACTTCTTCTCCCTACACTATAACATGCCCTTTAAAGGGATTATCTGAGACCTATAATGCCCCCCAAAATGCCTGGGCCCCTCATACTGGTTATACTTACCCTGCTCCCCGGCACCGGCATTGCCAATAAGTGGGGCCCAGGCATTTTTTTTGGGGTGCATTATAGGTCTAATGATACCCTTCCCCCTTTGTTTGGACAACCCCCAGGGATCACTTCTGTGGCAGCGCTGCAGGGTGAATGCATGGATTTATCAGTCCTCTGTCTTCAGTTCTCAGCGGTGTCACAAGTAAATCCTACTAAGGCCTCATGCACACGACCGTTGTTGTGTTCCGTTCTGCAAAATGGGGTTACGTTGTTCTGTGATCCGTTTTTGTTTCCGTGTGTCTTCCTTTATTTTTGGAGGATCACCAGACACGAAGGAAAGTAAAAAAAAGTCTAAGTCAAGTTTGCCATGCAAATGAAAGGAAAAAAACGGATGCGGACGACAATCTTGTGTGCCTCTGCGTTTTTTCACGGTCCCATTGACTTAAATGGGTCCGCAAACCGTTTTCGGTGAAAAAAATAGGACAGGTTATATATTTTTTTTACGGACTGGAACCACGGATCACGGACGCGGATGACAAATGGTGCATTAGCAGAGTTTTAAACGGACCCATTGAAAGTCACGAAAAACGGGACAACGGACACGGAATGAAACAACGGTCGTGTGCATGAGGCCTAATCCTGTGTCTCTGTGCTCAGAAATGTCATGTCGCCATTTTCTCCTGTATTGGATCTGTCCTTGTCTTCTGCACGAGTGCAAGTAGTCCGCCGCTTCCAGCTGCTAACATGCCTGCATGTGGAAATGTTATAATCGTATCGGGGCATTGATGGCAGGAGAAGCAAATCCTTCAAAACTTCTACCAGGCTTGTAGATGTTCTGGTATAGGCTAGTATCCGTGCAAATTACTCATGTCAAACACCTAGTCATAGCACATCAAAGGACCATCAGTTACTGCAAATACCTTTTATTATTTCAATTCATCTAAAGCCAACAGTTAAAACTAGATAAAAACCATAACTAATTGGATAACATAGCTGTAGTATACTAAAGTCATAGTCACAGTACACCTTACGTAATAACATAGGAAACAGTATAGGCTGTAAAACTATCCATTAAAACATAACTTTTAATGTATAAAAGCTAAAAAAAAGGGCATATAATAACGCCCTTAAATCAAAAACCCCATTATAAGGCAGAGAACGCCAAAACCGTGTATACCATCTTGTGCATATATGTGTTAGCCAACAAATTGAAAAGAGGCCGATAAGAAAATAGATGGACCTTACCAATCCTGTAGTTCTGCCTGATGTGAGCGCAGCTCAAGATGGAGCGCAGCAAGCGACAAATCTCTCCTGGCGCTCCTTTTCAAGATGCTTTGCTTTTGATGTCACATACGACTTCAACACGTGATGGTGGGGGCAGGGACCTATTCTGTTCCTAGTAGTCCCTAATCAAGCTGTTAGACCCTAATGACTTCCTAATACAGAGTCATCGCCCTGAAAAGAGCGCCCCCGTCCGGAACCTTGCCCTGATCTCAAGGCCCTGGGCAGCCCTCACGCTGTAGTACAATATGTATTCTTAGAGGGTGGTATTTAGGATAGAACCAGAAAGGTGCACCCAAAGAAAATCAATGACCAATATAAAGTGCAAAGAAAACAGAAAAGTGCAAAAAAAAAATTATAATGTGACCCAACGCGTTTCATCTAATTGTTGCTAGTCCCAGAATCATCAGGGGACACGGGGCTAATGTCTCCTGAAATACAAACATATAACAGGAGAAAATAGGACAAAAAGTACTGGGTATCTTCATATGGGCAAAAAGGTTTATCCATGTTCCTCTATACAGAAACCAGCAATGGACTTACTTCTAGCAAGGAGTGTAGGTAATCCCAGAAGAAGTCCTTGGAGGGGATGCAGGATCACAATCCCACTTATGTGTAATAATTTAGGACATGCATGTGATAAAGCTCGTTAGGTAGGTGGGACGCTACCTGGTTTTGAGTGTCCCTGGTTAATACTTGGCGTCTCTAGCAGCGATGAACCGCGCATCTCGCTAGTTTTAATCAGACAGACCCTCCCCCTATCAGGTTGAGTCATGACGTCGATGCATAATCATAATTTAAAAATCCACCAACTTTCCCTTTGTAGTATACGTTTGTCCCAATCGCCACCGCGAGGTGATTTATAGACGCGTTCTATTCCCTTGAATTTGGTGGAGGTTGTTCTCCCCTCGTGGACAGCATGGACATGTCTGGCAATTAGGGACTTATTATTGCGGACATCATTGACATGTTCCCAATACGGCGATGTAGTTCCCTACGCGTAGTGGGGAACATGTCAATGATGTCCACAATAATGAGTCCCTAATTGCCAGACATGTCCATGCTGTCCACGAGGGGAGAACAACCTCCACCAAATTCAAGGGAATAGAACGCGTCTATAATTCACCTCGCGGTGGCGATTGGGACAAACATATACTACAAAGGGAAAGTTGGTGGATTTTTAAATTGGACACCTCTAGCCCGCGGGGCCTCAAGGAACAACTTGATTTTGGGTGTTTTATTTGAGACACTACTTTATTTTTCTATCTCTACATATTTACCACGTCTTGTGGTGAGCAATCGGCGAGAGGACCAGCCTCCTAATGTCTATTATCTGCCCCTAGCGCCTGTAATTTGACAACTGGAATGCGTTTACATCAGAGTACCACCCCTCTCGCTCTTCAATTACTCAGTAGGAGTGGCCCTTTGTAACGTGACCACTCCTGTTCACACACCCTTTGACCTCCCTCATTATTATGCGAATATTTTTTGTGACGCGTCAACGTCATGACGCAACCTGATAGGGGGGGGGGGGGTCTGTCTGTTTAAAGCTAGCGAGATGCACGGTTCATCGCTGCTAGAGACGCCAAGTATTAACCAGGGACGCTTAAAGGTAACCTGTCACCGGGATTTTGGGTATAGAGCTGAGGACATGGGTTGCTAGATGGCTGCTAGCACATTCGCAATACCCAGTCCCCATAGCTCTGTGTGCTTTTAGTGTGGAAAAAAACCTGATTTGATACATATGCAAATTAACCTGAGCGGCGCCCAGGTTAATTTGCATAACTAGGTTAATTTGTTAACTAGATCAGTGGGCAGAGCGGCGCCCAGGGGTCCCCCTGCACTTACTAGTATGCCTGGGCGCCGCTCCGGTGTCTGCGCTCCCTCTGACTGATTTCTTGTAGGAGGCGTGTCCCTTGCTGCAGTGCTGGCCAATCGCAGCGCACAGCTCATAGCCTGGCTATGAGCTGTGCGCTGCGATTGGCCAGCAGTGCAGCAAGGGACACGCCTCCTACAAAAAATCAGTCCAAGGGAGCGCAGACACCGGAGCCTATACCGGGCAAACGGAGCGGCGCCCAGGCATACTAGCAAGTGCAGGGGGACCCCTGGGCGCCGCTCTGCCCACTGATCTAGTTAGTTTTTAGTTTATGCTGTAGTGAAAGGTCCTCTTTAAACAACGCTAGTGTGAAAGTAGCCTTTAGCTCTATTCACAAAATCCCAGTGACAGGTTCCCTTTAAAACCAGGTAGTGACCCACCTACCTAACGACCATTATCACATGCATGTCCTAATTTATGACACATAAGTGGGATTGCGATCCTGCATCCCCTCCAAGGACTTCTTCTGGGATTACCTACACTCCCTGCTAGAAGTAAGTGCATTGCTGGTTTCTATATAGGGGAACATGGATATACCTTTTTGCCCATATGAAGATACTCAGTACTTATTGTCCTATTTTTCTCCAGACGGGGCCGCTCTTTTTTAAGGGCGATGACTCTGTATTAGGAGGTCATCAGGGTCTAACAGCTTGATTAGGGACTACCAGGAACAGAATAGGTCCCTGCCCCCACCATCACGTGTTGAAGTCGTATGTGACATCAAAAGCAAAGCATTTTGAAAAGGAGCGCCAGGAGAGATTTGTCGCTTGCTGCACTCCATCCTGAGCTGCGCTCACATCAGGCAGAACTACAGGATTGGTAAGGTTCATCTACTTTCTTACCGGCCTCTTTTCAATTTGTTGGCTAACATATATATGCACAAGATGGTATACACGGTTTTGGCGTTCTCGGTCTTATAATGTTTTTTTTTTATTTAAGGGTGTTATTATATGCCTTTTTTTTTTTTTGCTTTTATACATTAAAAGTTCTGTTTTAATGATTACTACTGCTCCCTCCTCACACCATTAGATTCTCTATAGCGGTAGACTGTGAAGGTTTCACCATGACTTTCACAGTTGGGCATTCCTTCAATGTAAAACTATCCCCCCATACAAAGAAGAAAGACCCCACAGTGCAGATGGAAAACACTCCATGCCAACCAAGTTCTTCATGTATATTCAAGCTGTATTATAATGCAGGATAATATATTGGATTGTACGGCCATTATTCTGAAATAGAATTCCCCCTTCTTTTTAGAAGAGTTTTCAAGGAACACATCTTGAGTTGATGGCCTCTTCATTTTGGTTCCAAACATAGAGGAGCCTCCGTACAAGTAGCTGCGCCTGCTGCTGGAGCTCAGCCCTGTGCATGTGAATGGGCAGTACTAAGCACAGCCACGTGTATGAATCTGCCTTTTTGCCTGGAAAAATCATTAAAGGGATCATGTCGCTTCAGCGAGTGCCTTATCCCCTTAATTCTGTTGAACAGTGGGGATCGGACCCTCACCAAGCACACATTTTAAAGGTATTTTGGGAGTTCAGTATTGATGGCGCTCATCTGTTTAAAGAGGCTGTGGTTCTTCGGCTGCAGCCTCCTCAAAGCATACCAAGCACAGCGCCGTACAGTGGCTGAGCTTGGAATTGCAGCCCAGGCCCATTCATGTGAATGGGACTGGGCTGCAAATAGGCCATGTGACCGATGAACGGGATGTCGCTGGTCTAGGAAGAGGCTCTGTGCTTGGGGCTCCATGGCCTCTTCAAATGGCTGATTGTCAGGAATGCAGGCAGTCCGATCCCCACAGATCAAATATTGATGATATATCCTGAGGATAGGCCATCAATACTGAACTCCTGAAAAATCCCTGTTAGGTCGGGTTCATATCACCTTTTTATTTTTTGTTCTTCTGATCTTTCAGAAAGACAGTGAAAAAAACGATCCTTTTGAGCATCCATTTTTTTGTCAGTTCCGTCAGATACACGTTATTTTTTTTCTGTTCTTCTGACGGATCAGAAGAATGGGAAACAAAACGGTGACGTGAGCCTAGCCTTAAATGCTTATCTCAAAGATAGGCCATCAACATGTATTCCTGAAAAACCCTCCTGCACATGTGATAAGTATCTGTGGGGTTCGGCTGCTGAGGCTGAAGGGGTATTAATGTTCTTCAGCCTCTTCCACTTTACTAAAGAGAGGCCGTGTCTATTAGAATCGAAAGACCCAATAGCATGATCTCGTATGAGCAGAGAAGCCTTTCTGCCGCGTAAGAAGTGTAATGCTGACTACGTATTAGGTGAGTGTTGGACATACACTGGGTTTGGGGAGAGGGGAGTAAGCTTTTATCGCCTCTGGTGGGTGCTTATCTACCTGGGAACAAAAAGATTGGGCATGTTGAAATCCAACTGACCAATCCTTTCCCCCCCAACATCTGCCATTGGGGAGAGTTGGCATGCTCCCATACACATTAGATGGTCAGCAAGTCCTACAGAACAGAACTCAGAGGGGCATTAATCTATAATGTATGGCCAGATTTCTATGTTATTCCCAGCAATGGGTGCCATGATGGTTGCCATTAGTAGCCATGATGCAACATCTGTTAGAAGTTTGAGACAAAATTATTTAAAATAACAGAATATAGTATTTCCACAGAAGATGACGGCATAGGATTTTGGGAGGAAGGGAGAGATTCTTAATTGCCCTATTAATGGCATTCAGTACACACAGAGTAGACCTGGCTCAGAAGTCCACATCCTGATCCTGTCCATTATACCCGCCGCGCTAGAACTAATCAGATCGTTATAATGCTGACTTTGGCTTTTTCTAATGAGAATACCTTGATTTCCCGCTCTGAGCTGTAATGAATCCTGTTAATGGCTTGAATGTAATAACATTAATTTCTAGATGTTCACTTCACGTCTTCCTGCTAATCGGGTTTAAATATTCAATGACTGTGTCTTTTGCTTTGCTATGCCACAAGCAGGGGCAGTAATACAGCATTGCACGTGGTTTGGGTGCAGTATTAGAATCTAACTCTTTGTTCTACCACTTATTGATAGCACCCGACAGCTGGGAGCACTGGTGAACCTGCACAAGATGATGTGTTTGGACCTGGGCAGCAAAACTATGCAACACTGGTCCACAAGGATAGCGCTTCTGATAGTGGAAAGAAGGTAGGTCTGACTTTCTGGCGTGTATTCTATAATCTGCATACTTTGTCTGAAGATAGATGGTGTAGGGTGGCAAACTGGGCAACTGCCCAGGGCACATTTTACTAGGAAGCTCCAAGAGCAAATTAAAGGGGTTTGTCTGGGTTAAAGAGGAAATGGACAACCCTCGAGAACTGATGAGTACTTATCTGACAGATCCAGCACCCCCTCTCCGGTTCTCCCAGCCAGGCTCTATTTAACCGGCTATAGCGGTGACATCATGTTGGCAAAACATGACTGCTACAGCCAGTCACTGGTCTCTTTTGTGCACCGCTATACCAGTGATTGGCTGCAGCAGTCATTTGACGTCACCACTGCAGCTGGCTAAACAAAGCCTGGCCGGGAGAAACATTCACGGGCGTCTCTAATCCATTTTGTGTAATTAACTTCCAGATGCTGTTGAGCAATGGCCAGATGAGCCAGCCATCGAGGTCACAGAGCAACTACAGCCAGCTACTTCCTCACCATCCCCAGCCAGCTGTGGTAAGCCTGCTTTCCAATGTAAACGTCAAGTTAAGACCTCTCGTTTTCTTCTTAAACAGCCAAATAACTAATGAGGTATAAGAAATACCTGTGCACCACCACCTTTTCTGTCCTTCTAAGTACCACCTTCTAGACCATCAGTGAACATTCGTCACGAGAATAAGCATTAATCTCATCATATTATTGGACTTCTAAATGGTGCAAAAAAGCAGAGCTAAAACCATTATAAGTGATTTTTATGGTAGAACAAATTCGGAGGCTTCAGGTGGTGCTGTGGGATGTCTTCTACTTTGGCTATGTATGGTACTTGGGATTGAGTGATTTCCCTCATCTAAGACCACAACACCTCTTTTGTGCTGGTTGCACCTGTATGCTCTTAACATTTCTATAGGCACCACAATTTTTTGTATAAATAGGCACCTTATTGGTGTTCTCTGTATATACAGTGCATTCATAGAAGGGGTATATAAATCATCATGTTTCTATTGTTGACCCGAGTTACTGATGTGGCTCTCTGTTCTAATTCCAGGTCAGGGTACGGCTGATGAAGGATCCTGAGCTCGGTTTTAGTATATCAGGAGGTGTTGGTGGTAGAGGAAACCCCTTCAGACCTGGTGATGATGTAAGTAGTTCATCTTACCATCAGTACCATTCTGTAGCTTGACACATAATAGTAATTATATTATCACCTGTACCAGTGGGCAAGCCCTTAGGCCAGATTCACATGAGCTTGTTGGGTCTAGGAAACATGTTCCATGTCAGGGCTGTATTTCCCAGACAGAATACTTCAACTCGGCCTGGCTGCGCGTCTACTGTACTATACTCGCATAATGCTTCAAGTACAGTAGGTTAGACCCGCAGTCCGGCAGGAACTCACAGCATCATAAGCTTTTATGATGCTGTGAGTTCGGTCTGGGAAATGCAGCCATTACACGGAGCGTGTTTCCTGGACCTAACGCCCATGTGAAACTGACCTTAGGCGGAGGAGCCTGGACTAATCCTGTGTGGCAGGGCACAGGTTCCTTTTAGCACTATGTGACCCTTAGGCACTCTCTGTGGTGGTGCAGTCATATAGCGTCTTTGTATGGCACAACTTAACTGAAATATTTTTCCCCTAAAAGCAATGTATCTAGGGTAGAATAGATAAATGATAATTGTGCCTGAGTGAGCATATCTGGTATGAAATCTGAGGCACACTGAGGTATTACATGTATGTGCATGATATGAAGGTCTATGAGCCCTTAGCCTTCCATTTTATATATGGGACTAAATAAGAGGGGTACACACAGCGCAGTTGTTTTTTATCCAATGTTCACTACAAGATTTTACCAATAGATTATGATAAAGGAAATAACCATCTCTATTTATCCAGGGCATATTTGTGACAAGAGTACAGCCTGAAGGACCAGCATCCAAATTATTGCAGCCCGGGGACAAAATTATACAGGTAAAGACCAGCTAGTCCTAAATGTGGTGCTCATCACTTGTCCTACTGTCCTCCTCGCGACTAATAACTCACCTCTGCCATCCATCCATTAACATTCATACTCTCCCCTACTTCCTGCACCTTATCTTCTGGCTAGCGGCAAGCAATAGGCAAGTACGAACCATCCATATTATCGATATACTGTATATACATATAACATATACAGCTATGGGTAGATTGACATGGCATAGGGAACCGTAGGCATGCAACAGAGCAAATTCTAAAAGTATGTAATGTTTTCAGCCACATGCTTTTACACTCCGCTGCATTTAAAAGATTGTCCAGGATTAGAAGAATGTGTGTGCCGCTATTTCCCAGAAACGGAGCCGCACTCGTCTTTGGGTTGTGTCTGGTATTGCAGCTCAGCGCTATTTACTTGAATGGGGAAGCTCATGTTTGTCCTGTTGGAAAACTGCTGTTATCCAAGTGCATTTCCTTTCTCGAAACTAGAGAAGTCTTTACATGTTCTTTATAGACTTGACTGTTCAGTATATTAAGAAGGTGTATATCATTAGGCTCCTGGGTGGTGGAGAAAAGTAGCATTTAGGAAAGGGCTGCATTTTTGTGGGCTTTTTTTAAGAGTTGTGTGTGGTCTCTAGTGTGTTTAAGGTTTAGGGTAAGTGTTGAGAGATTTGGTCATAATTTGAATTGGGTTCTATTTGGAATCGAAAGTGCTACAATTAGCTTGAAAATTTGTGTATGACACTCAGTCTTCTTGTTTCTCTTTTAAAAAAAATCATATTTTTTTTCCTCTCTCATTTCTCACTCTATCTCTCTCTCTTTTTCACCAAAAATCACCTGAATCAAATCACCAAAAATTCAGATTCGGCATCACCTCGAACATTAAACTAAATTCTGGTTGAATCCAATTCACTTAGAATTGATTCAGTAATGTCCAGATGTTGGGGTGATGGACATGGGATCTAGGGCTGGATTCTCCTAAGAGTCCATACATCCTAAGCACACCTGTATTTCAACACCTATGTCACGGGGTAGCTGGTTAAAGAAGTTGTCCAAGTTCAGTTGCACTCCGGTCCTCTCTGCTGCTTGGTGCTGGTTGCAGCAGTGAGGTTCCATGCACACAAGCCTGCAGTGAATCTCTGGCCTCAGCAGTGATGTCCCGTTTAATGCTGAGGTCAGTTGTTGGCTGCATGGTTACCTGTGTGCATGGAATGTCACAGCAGCAGCCAGGAAGAGCATCAGCAGCAGAGAGGACAGGAGCAAATGGGGCGAATATGGCTTCTTTTTTTTTTGCTATTTTATCACATTTACAAGGGCTACCCAAGTTTTTATTGCACTCGGACAACGCCATTAAAAGGTATATTCCCAGGGCAATTTTTTTCACCCTAGAAATCAGCTGCGGAAACCAAGGCTGACCCTCGGGTTTGTGCTGCAGTTTCCACCGTACATGCTGCTGATCCACCAGTGGCTTTAGCCCCATTCAGTTGTGCTAATCCTTGTGTGGTTTCCACTGTACCAAGAGGGACATGTCCCTTCTTCATGCACTTTAGAAATTGCACGGAATGAATATAAGTGTGGATTCCATGCACAAAATCCAAAAAGGAGCCCTAAAGACGCTCCTCAAAAGAGAAGAAAGACCTGTCCAAGGAAAGACCCTTTATCATTGATTCATCTGTACACTCTACACATATGTGCCTGGTTGTCCTTGTTGGGTCCAGTGGTTGGCCTTATAAGCCTGGAATACTGGAAATCTGTGTTGGTTCAGTGCGCTATACAACTAACTTCTTTCTTTCTGCAGGCCAATGGATACAATTTTCTGAACATTGACCATGGACAAGCGGTGTTGCTGCTCAAGAAGTTTCAGAACGCAGTCGAGCTGATTGTTATGCGGGACGGAGCCGTGTAAAGGAACTCAAAAATGAATGGAAAGCCAGCAATGAGTCAAGAGACTAATTAGTATCAAAACTATTTTTCTATGTATATATCTTAAAGCCACATAGAGAGAGAAAAAAAAACATGCACTTGGATTTTGATAAAACGATTTCTACAGAGATGAATTGTCGGGGATTGTAAACCACTGCAGATAAAACAGCCGGGTTCAAATGCCTTGCCGTCTGGGTGTTTGAACGTTTGCTAAGTCTCACTTACAAGAACCAACCTGTGCTGTTTTTGTACAGAATGTAGGTTTATTTTTGGATAACATGTATTACTAAAAACTTTACGATAGAAAAAAAAAAAAGAGCCTCAACTGTAGCGATGAGCAGGTGAGTGGCAGAGCTGTCTCTTCTGTGTGTACGCCTTTCTCTCTTCACACCTGGTATCACAACTTTGTGTTTTTTAATTTTTATTATATTTTTCTGAATCAAAAACCACTCGTGTGGAGTCGGGCAGGTTGATGTGTTGACGTTGGCTTTGCTATGTGTAAATGGTATAGCAAAAAATGGTAAAGCAAAGTGTCGCATATGGTTAGCCAGGTAATGGAGCCACCTGTCCTATATGATTTCATTGAACATGCAGGAAATAAGTGCTCTTTTCTTTTATTATGGGGGTCTAAATGCCGAAAGCAACTTTTTTTTTATTTTATTTTTCTTAAAGGCACGAATAGCATACTTTTTTAATAATCGTGATATCAGTGATCCGTAGCTTTTTGATATGTTTTTAGATTATTTTTTTTATAATTTTTTTTTATTTTCATGTGTAATTTTTTTTAAACTGTAATGATAAATTTATGGAGAAATTTTTAAACTTTTTTTGAAATTTATTTGACATCTGTTCATATGCAATATAAAAGATGCTACCCTGGCTTAGCTTAGCCTGGGTCGTAGTAGACAAAGCGGTGGGTTGGCCTGGATTAGCATCTAATCATAGTGCCTAATTCTTGTTTTTACACACAGATTTCCAAAGTTTTTCAAATTAACTTCACTTTTTGTTTTCTGAGTATCCCAGACTGTCCCGAATAGGCTTTGTGCCTGGTGCGCCAGGTTCATTTGTAAGTTCTTTTTTGGGGACAGAAACCTGTTTCCACAGATGAACAACAGGACACCGCTCCGACTGCCGTAGTAGACGGTGACGTTACCCCTGCATCTCCTCTCACTCTACATGGGACAGAATGGCCTCTTGCCTTGCTAAATGTCGTAGTGTTTGGTGCTAGGTAACCAAAGCAAGTGCATGGAAATGCAGCAGAATAATGAAGCATTCTTGAAAGCAACTACAGTCTTGAAGGGTCCCGTGGACCCGTCGTCGGTCTGTAAAGTCAGAGACTAAAGGGCTCTTTTTGCAGGGAATACTGAAATGTGAATTACATGTGTAGAGTCATTAAAGGGTTTCTAACGATATACTGTTTAGTCATTTACCACGAGCTGCCTTTGTTCCTTAGCCTTGTAAATATTTCCAATTTCTTATGATTTTATTCACAGAGGAACATTGTTCATGTCTAGATATATCTTTTCTTTCATGGGTCTGGTGTAAATGGGCAGAGGCTGCAGCGCTTCATAACATGTATCTATATTAAAGACCAGGGATAAGTGATATATATCTTATTTATGGGGTAGTAACAACCCCAGAGGGCCCTGATCAACCTCTGCACACAAGCATATAATCCATTCTTACTCCCCAGCAGTGACCGATGCTCTCCATTTGGATACATGCGAAACATGAGTTTAACATTGAGGGCCACTTACGTAAAAAAAAAAAGACTAGCCATGAAGTAAAAAAGTCAATGGAGATCACTCAGATCACTTATTTTAGTTTTTTTAACCACTGGAAACATGAGAGCATTTGGTTCACTGGTTGTAATCACCTTGTAGATGGCAGAACTGTGGGCACAGAGCCTGTATGTCAGCTCACATAGTCCTTATGGCTCCATTGGCACTCCATGTGCTTCCATGTGGTGTCTCCATCATGCAGCAATACTTCCAGAGTACAAAATCTCCATAAAAGAAGCATCCAAAGCTTGATCATTTCTTTTATAGGATTCATGTGTGTCTGACAGAAAAAAAAAACTAAAGGTTGTAGTGGCAACTTGAGTGGACCCAGTAGTTCCCTCAGGTCCATAGGAGGAGGCCAAGCTTGTATCTGATAGAGCATGC
Source organism: Bufo gargarizans (assembly GCF_014858855.1). Lineage (NCBI taxonomy): Eukaryota > Metazoa > Chordata > Amphibia > Anura > Bufonidae > Bufo > Bufo gargarizans. Next base: position 676,634,579 of record NC_058080.1, on the reverse strand, counting down.
CACCGTTTTTACTGTTAGATTCGCACGTGACTAGCAGAAAAAAAATAAAAAAATAATATGGATGCACAGGAAGGCCCCATACACTAGTATGGGCAGTAATAAACTATAATGGGTGCAAAGGTTGTAGCGGCAACCTGAATAGATTCAGTGGTTCCCTCAGGTCCATATGAGGAGGCCAAGTATGCATCTGATAGAGCATGCCACCCTTTTTCCTGTTAGATTTATATGTGCCTAGCAGAAAAAAATAAAAACTTGTATGGATGCACAGGCCCCATACACTTCTATGGGTAGAGATGGAACCATAAAAGGTGCAAAGCTTGCAGTGACAACTGGAGCCTGAAAGTCCCCTTTTGCCCTTATGAGAAGACCAGTGCAATAAATTATGTCGTAGTTGGGGACCTGATACATCTTTTGCATTGGGGCTTTAGTTACGCCCAAGTCTGTGGTTGCTATATCTCAGCTCCCCGCGACTCAGAGGTTGTAGAGAGCTGTAATATATCCGCACAAATGAGTCCTGACTCCTTCACTTTCTGGTTGCTCTTGTTTTTCTACGTAACTTTATTGTTCTGCCATTTGCATTATTTCTGCAGTGGTAATAGAGAATGTAATATTCTGGAAGAAACCCTTTAACAGCTCTTTATATTCTTTACTTTCTGGAATCTTTACATAGGAAGTGACTATTTTGGAATATAACTGCAGAAATTTGCTGTATTTTGTTATAATGTATAGGATATAGTGTATAGATATGAGCAAACGGGAACCTGGATCTTCAGGATTTCATCTTTTTAAGCAGTTGTCTAAAGACGGGAACATGTTTTTATTTAATTTCTCCCACATGACAATATTTCACCTGGAGGAGAGAATCCCCCGATGATTTCTTACGTTTTATTTTTATTAATAGTACATGAATTGACATCAAAATGAATTTTGAGGACGTTTTCTTGTCTCCTTTTACGTCTCCGTGTGAGAGCACAATTCATAGCAATTTAAGGGTGTGGTTGCGAATCCAAATGACCTATGCATACAAATGGAGGAGATGCCTGGTGGCAATAAATTCTCGACATGTTCCTGAACTAACCATACGGTTCACTGTTGCAGCAGCATTTGAATTACTATGTCTGGAATGCAGTGTTTGCTATATTAGTGATGTTTTATATTCCATTCAGATATACTGGAGAGGTGGGCAACACATTTTAGGTCGGGTGGGCTCCCCAAAGCCCATCTTTGATATTTATTAACCTCTTGATTTTTTTTTTTTTATTATTTCTTTTGGTCGTCTGGAGGATAACATTTCAAAAACTGCTGTATATGGCTTTTTCATATGAATTAGCATACATTTTGTTCCAGGTACTAGAAGGATTCACGCACCTTAGATTTAACGTTTTTAACCCTTTAGATTCCCACGTGTGTTTTCAAATCCAATCCGTTGTAAAGGAGTAAGAGGTGTCCTACAATGCACAGCTCGGGCTGTCTGTGTATGTCGAGAAGAACTGCAGCCTTGTATAAAATATATTGTGCTGTTCAGGCACTTGACTGGTTTATATGAACCCCAACTATGCAGAGATGAACACACTGAAATATACTATATTTACATGAGACGCGCATCACACCGATTCAGGCCACCTGCAGATCGCCCACTATTTATTGTGTAAATAGCCTGTTCTTTTTTTTTTTTTTTTGTGTGTGTGCCCGTGTGTTTTTAGTTTTTATTTCGGACTCGTGTTTTAAAGAAATCTGTACATACATTTAAGGCCTTCTATGGACTTGCAAAACTTAGCAATAAAGCAAAGAAATTCAGCCCAGCTTTCATGGTGAGGTATTGCTGTGCTCTTTTATTTTCATGGGATCTTCTTGTCAGCCGCCGTGTAATGTTTTATTGATCTGCGTTTATTCAACATTCCAATTTTTGTATATAAGTAAATTGTTTCTCAAGTAACACATGAAAAATTAGAAAATAAACTAATGCTCTTACAAATTGTGGACGTCTTTTTTTCTTTTGTCCTTCTATTTGTAAAGCTTTATTTTTTTTCAGTTTGCTTCACAAGATCTGCCCTGGAGGTAGTCATACACGTTAGATGAAAATCCGCCAAACCTGCTCATTTCTGTCATCATGGAGAACGATCTAATGAACTATACCGCAATGGCAGAAGTTGAGAGGGAAAGAAGGGTCAGGCATGTTAAAGTTGTCAAGAGGTGTCTGATAGCACCTTAAGGCCCATATACACAGGCCAACAATTCAGGAATTTATTGGGAACGAGCGTTCCTAGGAGCGCTCCTTTCCAATAATGGCCCTCTGTAAAGGTACCGCCTATCACTAGATGAACCAGCAAACAATCATTCATTGGGTAAAAGCATTGTTGGTGTGGTCACCAAAATCACTGTTTCTGGGCAGCAGATACTTCTGTGCAAACAGCACTCTGCTTCCCAGAAACAATAGTAGAGACGATTGCTGCACGTAAATGTTGCTCTCACCTCTCATAATCAAGCAATTTTTGGAACTGATCGGTTTGTTCCTGATAATTGCCTCGGTCTGTTCCTGATAATTGCCTAGTTAGTACGTGTAAAGGGGCCTTTGTTTTCCTCTCCCTATGGACAATGTTTGGCCTAGCCAAATATGTATGGGGTGGAGGGGTTGGGAAGATAGCTGTTGGGCAAATGCTAAACTCCCTCTCAGTACAAATAGAAAGGTAGCACAGATAAAAAAGGGAAAACCCCTTTAAATTGTAGTTTAGCTGGGATTCACACCATAGATATATTTCTTTTATGTAGACGGTGGCTATAAAAATAATGGCAGATGAGGAGGCTGCGGGTTCCTTTTAAGAGATAAATGTCACTTTGAGGACCATCAAATAAATTATACTGTGTTGTTCTTCACATTGAAGTCAATTATTCACAGGGGCTGCTAAAAGCATTCAGCGAGAGAAGTGGGAAGTGCTGTCAATTAAATATGCTTTGGCTTGGATTCATTCGTTGAGGACAACGCATCTGTTTGTTTGAGTCTGTACGCAGCAATCTGTTCTATGTCCTGGAATGCGTGTAACTGCAAATGCAGACAGACAGCGCTCTATTGCCCAGTAAATAACGTGGGCGGCTTTCAACCCGCAACAAACAAAAGCCGTGATAAAGATAGGCTTGGAGAAAATGAGCTCATATACATCAATTACACAGTTCTTATATCGAATTATCTTATTTTTATTTTTTTTATATTTCCCCCCGTCCATAAGAACCATCAGTAAAATGTTTCTTTAAATGGTTTCTACCACTTCAGTTTGACCAAATTAGCTTTCAGACACTAGCGATCTGCTAGTGTCTGATCTCCATAACCATGCAATTCTTAGAGCTTTGTGTGGAGCAGTTTCATTAAAAAACTAACTTTTATTCCTATGCAAATGAGCCTCTAGGTGCTATGGGGGCGTCTTTTCGGCACCTAGAGGCTCTGCTACTCACACTGTATGCCCGCCCATCTTGTCTTGAATGCCTGCCTCCATCACAGCCATCGGACGAATTCACGCGCCTGCGCCGTTCACTTCTGTCTTCGGCACAGGCACAGTGAGTAAATGATACGCTCCTGGTGCCGGATTCCTCACTGCGCCTGCGCCGACTACGTCACAGTGAGGAAGCCGGCATCAGGAGAGCGGCCTTCACTCACTGCGCCTGTGCCGAAGACAGAAGTGAACGGCGCAGGCGCGTGAATTCGTCCGATACCTGTGATGGAGGCAGGCATTCAAGACGAGATGGGCGGGCATACAGTGTGAGTAGACAGAGCCTCTAGGTGCCGAAAAGACGCCCCCATAGCACCTAGAGGCTCATTTGCATAGGAATAAAAGTTCGTTTTTTAATGAAACGGCTCCACACAAAGGTCTAAGAATTGCATGGTTATGGAGATCAGACACTAGCAGATCGCTAGTGTCTGAAAGCTAATTTGGTCAAACTGAAGTGGTAGAAACCCTTTAAGGGCAGGTGCATACGTCCGTATTATAGAGCTATGCGTCCATATTGTACTTCTGCATAATTTTGATTTCCTATAGAAGCACAAGGTTTTCTTATGAGTATTGCCATTACTTAAAGTCTTAAAAGACTTAAAGACTTTAAAGGGTTTGTGCAGTGGCATAATATTGATGATCTGTCCTATAGATCATCAAGATCAGATCGGCGGTGGTCTGACTCCCAGCACCCCTGCTAATAGTCTCTTCACGGTTAACCCGCACGCCACCTCTCTTGTGGGGTGGCACATTGCAATTACAACCGCCTATGTACAGAGGGGTAGTAACAAGTGGGGGGGGGGGGGTCTCTGCACAGTCTGAAAGTGGCAGCACTGATTGGATAGAATGAGTCTGTGCAGGTACACACCTCCAACTGGTTACCATCCCTCTGTACCCTTACTGCAGACTGCTGGCAATTCATCCATAACTTCTACTAGAAATAATAAAGGAATAGCACAACACAGAGCCATAGGAATAGATGCTCCAGAATTGTTATTACATGGGGAATGCATGGAGCTATTAAAACAGGCATTTCAGGAGTGGTGACAGGTCCTCTTTTAGTGACATGATCATGGGTTGTCAGGGCAACTGTGGGTCTAATAAAAGCCCCCAAAGTCTACTGTCTTTGTCCATCTAATAGGCCATGCAATACAAAAGTAATGCTGCCATATTATATGAGTGATGAAGTAATCACATGATCAAATCCTCCAGTGTGATGGAAAAATAAGTTAAATAAGATGCTTAAAAATATATAAAAACAACACACTTTTTCCCAAATTGATTTATTATGACTGAAATGGTTGGTATTGCTGCATCAGTAATTATTAGGGGAGGAGCTGGAGGTGTGGCAGAGAAAGGAGAAGTGCATCGTGGGTTTGGTTGGATACAGCAACAGGAAGTGCTACATATACATGGAACCTGTGCACAGAGGTGCTCTGTTTACATGGTGAAAACTGGTCATGAGAGTCCAAACTGTAGGAAAAAAGCTAAGGGAAGATGAACATGAGGTAAGCAGCTACATGATCCTATTTGTTAAACACCATAGTAATCCCAGAAAACTATTTTAAGAGGTTGTGATTAAAACTTCATATTCTTTTGTGTCTTCATTTCCTTATGTGGTCCACAGTCATATTTCCATCCATGTTCTCAATGAACTTATTGGGATGTTACAAAAACACATGGAGAGACATTTATCAATGTCTTTATGAAACTAGTGTGGCTTAAAAAGTCACAAATTATGGCATATGCCATATGTGCACCATAATTTGCGACTTTTGAAGCTTCTCAGAACTTCAGAAAAGCGCAGCCCGCCGGATTTACTATAGCTTTGCCAGAAAGTGGCATAAGTTATAGTTGAAGTCTACGCCACCTTGTAGCTGGTGTAGACTTGAGTATCTGGCGCACAGCAGCATTCGGAAAGTCTTCAGACCTTTTCACTTTTTTCATATTTTGTTATGTTGCGTCCTTGTGCTAAAAAGAATAAAATAGTTTTCCCCCATCATTCTGCAAATGTTTGCTAATTTATAAAAAAATAAAATAAAAATTTGCATGGAAATAAATATTCAGACCTTTTTCTATGACACTGAAATTTAGCTTTGGGGTTCTCCCATTTCTTTTGATCTTCTTTGAGATGTTTCTACACCTTGATTGGAGACCACCTGTGGTAAATACAGTTGATTGGACATGATTTGGAATAAAACAGCCCTGTCTATATAAGGTCTCACAACCTGACAATGTATATCAGAGCGAAACCCAAGCCATGAGGAGGAAAGAACTGCCTGTAGAGCTCAGAGACAGGATTGTGTGTCGGCACAGATCTGGAGAAGGATACAAAAAATGTCTTCTGCACTCAAAGTTCCTAAGAGCACAGTGGCCTCTATAATTCTAAAATGGAAGATGTTGGATCATCCAGGACTCTTACTAAAGCTGGCCACAAGGGATGAGCGAATCAACTTCCGACGTCGATTCGCATAAAACTTTATTCTAATACTGTACGGAGCAGGAGCTCCATACAGTATAAGAATGTATTGGCTCTGATGAGCCGAAGTTATTGCTTCATGATGTTTTGTGAGACTTCGCGCAATAACTTCATAAATTAGTTTGTACTGTAAAAAACTATTTCCCAAACTCTGGTTCGGTTCCAAGTGGTACCTCTATTTGCTCATCCCTGCTGACCACCCCACCAAACTAATCAGGGGCGAAGGGCTTTAGTAAGAGAGGTGAGCAAGAACTCAATGGTCACTCTGGCTGAGCGCCAAAGATCCTGTGTGCAGATGGGAGAAACTTCCAGAAGGTCAACCATCACTGCAGCATTCTACCAATCTGGCCTTTATGCCAGACTGGCCAGAAAGAAGCCTCTCTTCAGTAAAATGCACATGAAAGCCCATCTGGTCAGGGTTGAGGGAAAGCTGGAGGCATCACTGCAGCACTCTTCCCATCTGGGATTTGTGGCAGGGTGGCCAGAAAGAAGCCTCTCCTCATTAAAGACACATGAAAGTCTACAAAAAAGCACCTAAAGTACTCTCGGACTGAGAGAAACAAGAATCTCTGGTCCGATGAAACCAAGATTTGTCTCGAGGTAACCATGCTCATTGCCTGCCCAATACCATCCCTACAGTGAAGCATGGTGGCAGCATCATGCTCTGTTTTTTTTTTTTTCAGCAGCCGGGACAGGGAGACTGGCCAACCTGCGGCTCTCCAGCTGTTGCAAAACTACAACTCCCAGCATGCCCAGTCTGCCTACAGCTATCAGCCTACAGCAGGGAATGGTGGGAGTTGTAGTTTTACAAAAGCTGGAGAGCCGCAGGTTAGCCAGCCCTGGCGTAGAGGGAAAGCTGCATGGAGCAAAGTACAGAGATATTCTAAATAAAAACCTAATCCAGACTGGTCTGACTGGGCAAAGGTTCACCGTCCAACAAGACAATTGGGGTCATTTATCAAACTGGTGTAAAGTAGAACTGGTTTAGTTGCCCATAGCAACCAATCAGATTCCACCTTTTATTTTCCAAAGGGGAAAGGAGGAATCCGATTGGTTGTTGTGGGCAACTAAACCAGTTCTACTTTACATCAGTTTGATAAATGACCCCAAATTGCCCTAAGCACACAGCCAAGACAACACATGAGTGGCTTAGGGACACATCTGTGAATGTTCTTGAGTAGCCCAGCCAGAGCCCTGACTTGAACCCAATTGAACATCTCTGGAGAGACCTGAATATGTCTGTCCACCGCCTGTCCCCATCCAAACTGACAGATCTTGAAAGGATCTGCAAAAAAGAATGGCAGAAAATCCCCAAATCCAGGTGTACAATCCTTATGGCATCATACTGAAGAAGACTGGAGGCTGAAATCACTGCCAAAGGGGCTTCAGCGAAGTCCTGAGTAAGGGTCTGAATACTTATGTCAATGCAAGAGTTTAGTTTTTCCTTTTGAATAAATTAGCAAAGATTTGAACATTCTGTTATCAGTTTGTCATTATGGGGCATTGAGTGCAGATTAATGAGGAGAAAATTGAATTTTTAAAATATTGTAGCACAAGGCTTTTGTCTACCTCAGGAGTCAGCAACCTCTGCCTCTCCAGCTGTTGTTAAACTACAACTCCCAGCATGCTCCATTCATTCTATGAGAGTTTGAGAACAGCCCAGCAATTGTGAATACTGGGAATTGTAGTTTAACAAACGCTGGATGCATACAAATAAGGCTACTTTCACACTCGCGTTTGGTGCGGATCCGACATGGATCTGCACAAACCCATCCGTTTACATAATACAACCGTCTGCATCCGTTCAGAATGGATCCATTTGTATCATCTGTAACATAGCCAAAACGGATCCGTCTTGAACACCATTGAAAGTTAATGGAGGACGGTTCCGTTTTATATTGTGTCAGTGAAAACTGATCCGTCCCCGTTGACTTACATTATGTGTCAGGATCCATTTGGCTCAGTTTCGTCAGACCAACACCAAAACGTTGCAAGCAGCCTCCAAAGCAGAATGGAGACGGAATGGAGGCAAACTGATGCATTCTGAGCGGATCCTTATCCATTCAGAATGCATTAAGGGCAAAACTGTTCCGTTTTGGACCGGACACCAAAACGCCAGTGTGAAAGTAGCCTTAAAGAAGCTGAACAAGCAGCCTGTTCTGGGCTCGTAGCAGCACAATGTAACTATTTGAGATTAGAAACGAGAGTATCTGCTAAACTCTGGGCAGGTTCCATGTGTCTATGGGTCCTTGGGTAACGAAGTCCCAGTGAATGCCTTGGCTTGACATATGTAAGGTAGGTACTTTTGTAAGATGTACAGGAGGATGGTCGGCAACAACACTGAGGCAACGGTTGCAATCAACTGCTTCTTTACTGTGGTATAGCAGTGCAGCACAGAGAAAACAACCCTGCACCACGCATAAATGCCGACACATAACTGAAGGTACAGCACCGGGACAGCCTCTCTAGCACAAGCAAACAACCAGCCTCAAGGAGCTCTCACCTTGATTCAGGTGAGTGGACCAGAAACGCGCAGGAAGCCACCACAATAGCAAATACTTCAAACATTTCCAGCTCTTTTTACAGAAGACAATTAAGACAGCAAATTGTTGCCTTTGAAGCCTCTTTAGGAGCTCTTAGTGATACTGCATCACATGAAAAGCAGAAAAGAAAAGCATATACCTAAAAGGCAGCAATAATCAATCTGAAACAGCGGCCAATTAGAAGACTAGAGGAAATGTAATTAACCCCTTATGGGCAAGACATATTAAAGAGGTTGTCAGGGTGTTTATTATTGATGTCCTATCCTCAGGATAGGGTTATCAATATCTGATCAGGGGGGGGGGCGGCAGACTCCCAGCATCCCTGTCAGCTGTCTGAAGAGAGTGCAGCCTTTTCCTAGGCCAGTGATGTCACGTTGATCGGTCACATGGCCTAGGCGCGGATCACTTTCATTCAGGTGAATGGGGATGAGCTGCAATACCAAGCACAGCCACTATCCAACTGACGGCCCTGTGCTTGGTAAACTGAGAGGGGGCCGCGGGGTGACGTGTGTCGGACCCCCAACGATTAGGTATCCTGAGAATAGGTCATCAATATTAAACACCTGAAAAACCCCTTTTAACCCTTATGTGGAAAAAAAAATCACAGACCTAAGTTGCAGACATTATAGGGATATATTATATCAACACACAACCCATTATACAGTCCTTCAATGCAATTGTGAATAGTTGACGGTAATATGATATTTACAAATGTCCCAATACAACATTTTGCAACATATTTTCCATAATGAAGGATCAGATCCTGCCTCGTCTTGTCCCCGGCATAAATAGCCAAAAAGCTTTTTTGTATTATCCCTTCCTCTGGTGTGTTTTATTAACATTTCAATGCCTCTGAATCTGATAGTTTTGCCAATACAAAATGTGAAAAAGAGAACAAACCGGATATTTTGAACTGGAGTCTGATATATGGCATTGTATACAAACCTGCAAAGGAAGGCAGAATGCAGTTAGGCAACAGTCTCTGTTCCTCGTGACCAACAGTTTGGTATATCAGGTACCCAACTACACATTACAGTTATTACAATAATCCCACACATGGGGCATTACACCCATATCACTCATACACAGCACAAAACTGCTTATATGTACTACAAACAAAAGTGGTCCAAATTTTTTTCTTCCAGAAACTAAACATTCCTTCCACCCATGTATTTCAGATTGGCTGTGTATGGGCCCATAATATTACCCCATACAAAGTACAGTACCCCAGACCTGGTAGGGTCGAGCATGATCCAGGCATGGTCAGAATAAACTATCCTGGCCCAGTCCTCTCTGGAGCTTAGGGTGTGAGCTGGCTCCAACCCCTAGTTCCAGAAGCTGACAGTCAGTCTTGCTGTAGAGAGACAGAGGAGGTAGGAAGCACTTTCCATGTATTTCTCTCCTCCAGCTCCAAGTCCTAGAGTCCTATAACTTCCATAAGCTCCAGGAGATGAAAGCAAGCAAGGACGGAATGAAGACTATTTGCATTGTTATAGCAAGGTAATCCAGCTTAAAGTGTTCTAGACCCTGCTGCTGCAAAGGGAAACAAGTTAAGACACTCTACACACCCCAGACTGTGGACACTACAGCCATGGTTAGCCGATATTCCAGACACCAAGATTTTAGCAAGAGAATGAGTAACTAGAGGGGCATTGCTTCAATAAACTGCCTAGCTCATGCTTGGACATCTGAGAGGAATTTGCACGGATAATTTGTGTACAGATAACTGCTGGATGTACTACAACTCCCATTGTGCACACAGTAAAGAGAGACTTTTGTCCTGGTTACTGACTCTCTTAACACCACACACTGGCCATTGTATTTCCATCACATGCCCTGCCTAGCACCCACATGGACAATAGGCCCCTCCAAACTACCAGCAGTCAGGGAGCCCACAGCTATAGGCAGTACCCCTCCTCCTGAAGGATTACGATGTGACCCATCATCATCAGGACCACTACCACTTCCATCCTCTGGTCTGGCTCCTCAGGGGTGCATAAGAACACTCACATATCCTAAGAAAATTAAGTAACATAAGAGACCTATTTTATTTTTGATATTTAAGGACTCTATAATGACAGGGTCAAAAACAGAGCTGGAAACTATAGGCCAGTAAATCTAACATCTGTTGTGGGTAAACTGTTTGAGAGAAGCTATCCTGGAGTATCTTTATGAATAAAGGTGTATAACGCTGTATCAGCAGAGCTTCATTAACGATCGCCATGTCAAACAAATTTAATCAGTTTCTATGAGGAGCTAAGTCCTAGACTGGACCGGAGTGAGTCGTTGGATGTCGTATATCTAGACTTCTCCAAAGCATTTGACACTGTACCACATAAAAGGTTAGTATATAAAATGAGAATGCTCGGACTAGGAGAAAATGTCTGTATCTGGGTAAGTAACAGAGGGTGGTTATTAGTGGTACACACTCAGATTGGGTCACTATCACTAGTGGAGTACCTCAGGGGTCAGTATTGGGCCCTATTCTCTTAAATATATGTATTAATGATCCTGTAGAAGGCTTGCACAGTAAAATCTAAATTTTTGCAGATGACACTAAACTGTGTAAAGTAATTAACACTGAAGAGGACAATATACTGCTACAGAGGGATCTGGATAGACTGGAGGCTTGGGCAGAGAAGTGGCAGATGAGGTTTAACACTGACAAATGTACGTTTATGCACATGGAAAGGAATAATGCAAGTCACCAGTACATACTAAATGGTAAAACACTGGGTAACACTGACATGGAAAAGAACTTTTAGGCTACTTTCACACCAGCATTTTTGCTGGATCTGGCAGGGCTCAGCAAAATCGCTTCCGTTACTGATAATACAATCATCTGCATCCATTATGAACAGATCTGGTTCTATTATCTGTAACTTAGCCGAAACGGATCCGTCATGAACTCCATTGAAAGTCAATGGGGGACAGATCCGTTCTCTATTGTGTCAGAGAAAACTGATCCATCCCCATTGACTCGCATTGTGGGTCATGACGGATTTGTCTTGCTCCTCATCCAATGACGGAAAGAAAACCGCAGCTTGCTGCGGTTTGCTCTCCGGTATGGGAACATTTTGGAGGACTCCGTTCTGTTCAGTTAGGTTTTGTCCCCATTGACAATGAATGGGGACAAAACTGAAGCGTTTTTCTCTGGTATTGAGATCCTATGATGTATCTCAATACTGGAAGATAGAAACGCTAGTGTGAAAGTAGCCTTAGTGAACAGTAAACTAAGCTGTAGAAACCAGTGTCAAATCACTAGTCAGACCATACGTGGAGTGCTGCTGATGCTGGGAATGCCGGGTGTGCCGATCTTCAGGGAAACAGGTTAGTATGCTTTTTTTTTATGGAGCTGGAGAAGGCGCTAGGGGCCAAAGGTGGGCATTAATGCTGCGAGGGGGGCACACGAAGGACATAACTACAGTGAAGGGGCCACAAGGAGGACATGCTGAATCCTTGTCCCGGGTACCTCCGGGGGTGGACTACAGTACCCAGAAAGATTATCAAAATTAGGGTTATTCACTTTAGAAATAAGACGACTGAGGGGAGATCTAATTACTATGTATAAATATATCAGGGGACAGTACAGAGATCTATCCCATCATCTATTTATCCCCAGGACTGTGACTGTGACGAGGGGACATCCTCTGCGTCTGGAGGAAAGAAGGTTTGTACACAAACATAGAAGAGGATTCTTTACGGTAAGAGCAGTGAGACTATGGAACTCTCTGCCTGGGGAGGTGGTGATGGTGAGTACAATAAAGGAATTCAAGAGGGGCCTGGATGTATTTCTGGAGAGCAATAATATTACAGGCTATAGCTACTAGAGAGGGGCAGGGGCGTAGCATGGGGGGGGCCGGAGGGGCCGTTGCCCCGGGCGCCAAATTGCAGGGGGCGCCAGGCAACCGAAATTTCAATGAGGGCTACGGGAGCCTATGGCTCCCGTCCCCTCCGTTATGCCCCATAGGCTTCAGGCCTAGTGGCCTGAAGCCTATAAGGCAGTAGAGCGATGCAGGACTCGGTCACGATAACCTCACTGTGACCTCCTGCGTCGGGTCTCGCGAGATGACGTGATGACGCGGCGCAGGAAGGCACAGTGAGGCGTTCGTGACCGCCTGCGGCGGGAACAAGCGGGGATGGAGATAGGTAAGTATTTTTTTTTATGTTACCTTTCCTAATTGCAGAGGCTCTGGGGGCAGTATGTGGGGTGGGAGAGGAGAGGACTGGAGCAGAAAGGCTATCCTATTCAATGGCATTGATAATAAGAGGGGGCGATTATATTAGCAAAGAGGGGGCCAGTACATTAATAACAAAGAGGGGGACATTACATTATTAATAAAAAGGGGGCCATTATATTATTAATAAAGAGGGGGCCAGTACATTATTATTATTAATGTAATGACCCCCTCTTCATTATTAATGTAATGACCCCCTCTTTATTATTAATATAATGACCCCCTCTTTATTATTAATATAATGGCCCCCTCTTTATTATTAATATAATGGCCCCCTCTTTATTATTAATATAATGGCCCCTCTTTGTTATTAATATATAGGCCCCCTCTTTATTATTAATGTAATGGCCCCCTCTTTATTATTAATGTAATGGCCCCTCTTTATTATTAATATAATGACCCCCTCTTTATTATTAATATAAAGGCCCCCTATTTATTATTAATGTAATGACCCCCTCTTTATTATTAATGTAATGGCCCCCTCTTTATTATTAATATAATGGCCCCCTCTTTATTATTAATATAATGGCCCCTCTTTGTTATTAATGTAATGGCCCCTCTTTGTTATTAATACATATACCCCCTCTTTATTATTAATGTAATGGCCCCCTCTTTATTATTAATGTAATGACCCCCTCTTTATTATTAATGTAATGACCCCCTCTTTATTATTAATGTAATGGCCCCTCTTTATTATTAATATAATGACCCCCTCTTTATTATTAATATAAAGGCCCCCTCTTTATTATTAATGTAATGACCCCCTCTTTATTATTAATGTAATGGCCCCCTCTTTATTATTAATATAATGGCCCCCTCTTTATTATTAATATAATGGCCCCTCTTTGTTATTAATGTAATGGCCCCTCTTTGTTATTAATATATATACCCCCTCTTTATTATTAATATAAAGGCCCCCTCTTTATTATTAATGTAATGACCCCCTCTTTATTATTAATGTAATGACCCCCTCTTTATTATTAATGTAATGACCCCCTCTTTATTATTAATGTAATGGCCCCTCTTTATTATTAATATAATGACCCCCTCTTTATTATTAATATAAAGGCCCCCTCTTTATTATTAATGTAATGACCCCCTCTTTATTATTAATGTAATGACCCCCTCTTTATTATTAATGTAATGGCCCCCTCTTTATTATTAATGTAATGGCCCCCTCTTTATTATTAATATAAAGGCCCCCTCTTTATTATTAATGTAATGACCCCCTCTTTATTATTAATGTAATGACCCCCTCTTTGTTATTAATGTAATGACCCCCTCTTTGTTATTAATATATAGACCCCCTCGTTATTATTAATGTAATGACCCCCTCTTTATTATTAATGTAATGGCCCCTCTTTATTATTAATATAATGACCCCCTCTTTATTATTAATATAAAGGCCCCCTCTTTATTATTAATGTAATGACCCCCTCTTTATTATTAATGTAATGGCCCCCTCTTTATTATTAATGTAATGACCCCCTCTTTATTATTAATGTAATGACCCCCTCTTTATTATTAATATAATGACCCCCTCTTTGTTATTAATGTAATGACCCCCTCTTTGTTATTAATATAATGACCCCCTCTTTGTTATTAATGTAATGACCCCCTCTTTGTTATTAATATAATGACCCCCTCTTTGTTATTAATATATAGACCCCCTCTTTGTTATTAATGTAATGGCCCCTCTTTATTATTAATATAATGTCCCCCTCGTTATTATTAATATAATGACCCCCTCTTTATTATTAATGTAATGGCCCCCTCTTTATTATTAATATAATGACCCCCTCTTTGTTATTAATATAATGACCCCCTCTTTGTTATTAATGTAATGACCCCCTCTTTATTATTAATGTAATGGCCCCCTCTTTATTATTAATGTAACGACCTCCTCTTTATTATTAATGTAATGACCCCCTCTTTGTTATTAATGTAATGGCCCCTCTTTATTATTAATATAATGGCCCCCTCTTTGTTATTAATGTAATGGCCCCCTCTTTGTTATTAATGTAATGACCCCCTCTTTGTTATTAATGTAATGGCCTCCTCTTTATTATTAATGTAATGACCCCCTCTTTATTATTAATGTAATGGCCCCCTCTTTATTATTAATGTAACGACCCCCTCTTTATTATTAATGTAATGACCCCCTCTTTGTTATTAATGTAATGGCCCCTCTTTATTATTAATATAATGGCCCCCTCTTTGTTATTAATGTAATGGCCCCCTCTTTGTTATTAATGTAATGACCCCCTCTTTGTTATTAATGTAATGGCCTCCTCTTTATTATTAATGTAATGACCCCCTCTTTATTATTAATGTAATGGCCCCCTCTTTATTATTAATATAATGACCCCCTCTTTATTATTAATGTAATGGCCCCCTCTTTGCTAATATAATGGCCTCCTCTTTATTATTAATGTAATGACCCCCTCTTTATTATTAATGTAATGGCCCCCTCTTTGCTAATATAATGGCCCCCTCTTTGTTATTAAAGAGGGGGCCAGTACATTAATAATAAAGAGGGGGCCATTATAATATACAGGGGGAATAATATTATGGGGAATGAAAGCTTTCTGTCTGGCTCTAGCTCAGTATTGGGGGGCAGCAGGATGACAGTGTTGAGACACCAGGAAGGAGAGCATGATAGTAAAGTGAGGAACCTAAATTTTTTTCGGTGAAACTCTGAAGAGACGAGAAGCAGCTGAAAGAAGTTATCATGGCGGTCTTCTCTCTGAATGAAGACGTCGAGGAGAGTCTACATCACAGGAGACGTCACTGGATGTAACAGGTATGGTGCGGTATTCTACTGTAATAATAATGTCCATCCACATATCTGTTTCATGGTAGGGTTGGGGGAGAAGATTGAGAATTTGGCCCACCCTGCTGCATCCTGGCCCCAGACTTGAGGTCGAACTGTGTGTGTTCTGAATTCTGGGGGCTCACACCCATCTACTACATTATCTGTACTCAGAGAGTTATCTCTGTGTTATCTGAGGTGTTACATAGGACTGCTAGTGATCTACTACAGTATCTGTTAAAAGTGGCGTGCCTGGGGTAGGCGCGGGGGGGGGGGGCGCAATTTTGGCTTGCCCCGGGTGCTGGCAACCCACGCTACGCCACTGGAGAGGGGTCGTTGATCCAGGGAGTTAATCTGATTGCCTGATTGGAGTCGGGAAGGAATTTTTCCCCCTAAAATGAGGAAAATTGGCTTCTACCTCACAGGGTTTTTTTTTTTGCCTTCCTCTGGATCAACTTGCAGGATAACAGGCTGAACTGGATGGACAAATGTCCTTTTTCAGCCTTTATGAGGGAAATATCATTTGCGGTGTCAGTATTACGTCTGTCTTTGCTTCGTGATGTTGAGGCAAATTTATGAAATGACGCACAGTAATAATTTATTTGGCGCAAGTGTGATGTGGTTTATGTCTATATCTGTAAAAGTACTCCAGGGGGGTGAGACTTAGGACTCTTGCCCACGACTGTATGCCCTCCGACATATACGGTCCAGGAGCGGCATTGATCATGTGCACGGGAGCGCACAGCATCATAGATTACAATGATGCCGTGCACGTCGAGCGGCCCGCTGGACTATTGTCCTGCACTCATATGATCATATGAGTGTGGAACAATAGTCCCGCGGGCGGCCTGACGACCACAGAATCATTGTAATCTATGATGCTTTGTGCGCCCGTGCACACGATCAATTCCACTCCGGGACATATGGCCCGATCACGGACCGTATATGTCGGAGGGCATACGGTCGTGTAGAAGAGGCCTTAATGAGACTTAAAGGTGTTCTACTCTGAAATCCTGACCTACTTTTTACTCCACTTCTAAAAGCGGCGAGGATCACCAACTGTCGCAAAAATATGTACCAAATATCACACACGGGCATCATTTGTGAATTTCTTTACATCAGAAAACTGGTGTATCAGGTTTGAAATGACCCCCTATATTACTGCGTTACACAATGGACAGAGCTGTGTAGTTCTGGTGCCGGAGCTACTGCAAAACAGCTGATCGGCAGGAGTGTGAGTTGTCAGACCCCTGCCTATCAGATACCTATATCCTCTCCTGAGGATAAGTCATCAGTAGTAAAGGAGTGGAGAATCCCTTTAAGGGACATCCAAATGTATCAGTTAATTGGATCTTATTAATTGTGTTTTGCCGACAGTAGCGATAACCACAGAGCCACCCTGCAGTTATATGTAGTCCGGCTGTAGGCCAGATTTTAGTTCATTATTAATAAAAGGTATATTTTAATTGGGAAGGTGTTCTAGTGCATGATAAAATACTCTCACAGCCTAAAAATTGAGTTTAAAATTGCCCTTAAAGGGGGGTGGCCAGTGAACACAAACTTTTTAGAAAAGTAGCAGAATGGGTAAAAAAAATAAACAAATAAAACATACAGTATTCACCTCATGGATCCCCCACAGTATGGGAACTCTTGGCTATGTACCGAGAGAAATATCTTATTAATATCACGAGTAGTAAACAAAATATACGTTACCGGGTCAAAGGTAGACAGAGTTCAGATGGGACCAGTTCTGAAGAACTTTCCTAATAATCAAAAAAGAATAATCCAAGTTTCTTCTGGTAAAGTTTTTCTTTTTGATTGAATGGATGGATGGATGGATCTATGGCTTTTTTTTTTGTAAATTCTTTATTTCGGTTTTTCAATTTTCCAATTATCTAAATCATAACAAGCCATGGGGCTAATATCGGACATAGCCCAATAATTGGAGCAAAAATGTAGTAAATGACAGTTGGCTAGATAATTAGGCTCTGCGCCCAAAGGGGGCACCCAACAAATATCTGTAGGGCAATTCAAGAAACTGGACATCAAATAGATATCATAGAGAAATGAAAAAGAGGAAAGGGAAGAGAGAAAAAAAAGGGGGGAGGGGGAGAGAGGGGAGAAGGGAGGAAACCGCAAACCTCACTCTCACGCAGAGGATAATAGTTACCTACATTCCGCAGAGTCGTGGAAATCAATCCAATGACTCCAGGTTTTAGTTAATATCTTCTCTGTGTGCCTCATTGATGAGGTAAGATCTTCCATTCTCATGGTCTCCTGGACTTTGTTGATCCACATAGTGACAGTGGGAACAGACGGTTGTCTCCACAGGCACGGGATGCAAGCTCTCGCTGCATTGACCAGGTGTCTTATCACAGATCTGCTATAGGTAGAAAGAGGGATCTCGCACTGATGGAGCAGTAAGAAAGCAGGCATCTTAGGAAGAATATAGGAGGTGAATTTAGATGTGATCAACCACACTGAATCCCAGAAACTTGTGAGAGTAGGACAATCTTAGAGTGTGTGTAAGATAGTGCCTCTCGTGGAGCCACATCGCCAACATAGAGGAGAGACTGTTGGGAAAATGGCGTTGAGTCTAGTAGGAACTCATTACCAACGGGACATGAGTTTGAATCCCGCCTCTTGGACATTGCTGGCAATAGATGTTTTATGAATACATGTATATAATCTTAACCGCTGGGTGTCTACAAGTTGCTGGGAAAAAAGAAGCTCCTTGAGCTTGGATAAAGTTGAGTGGGGAAATGAAACCTAGCCCTTGGAGGACTCCAAGCGAGGGTCTAGGACAATATTAAAGTCGCCTCCAAAAATCAGGAGGCCCTCAGTGAAGTCCTCCAAGGCCTTAAAGGTCTTGGTCAGGAAACCAATTTGTCCCGTGTTAGGGGCGTAAACAGACGCCAAGGTAACCAGTGTACCTGCCAACTTCCCTTTAATAAACAGGTACCTGCCTGTCCCATCAGTGCGAGAATCAATCAGGTCCCAAGAAATGGCGTTGGAGACGAGAATAGAGACGCCTTTCGTCTTGGTATCAGGAGCAGTGCTGTGATAGACATGAGGGAAATGCTTGTCAGAGAGTTTCGGAATGGAAGCGGAGTGGAAATGGGTTTCTTGAATAAACGCCACTTGTGCCCGTTTTTTCCAGAGGAGACACAGGAGGGATGATCTCTTTTCAGGCAGGTTCAAACCCTGTACATTAAGGGAGACCAATAAAACATTAGACATAATGTAATAATAAGAGTAAAAAAATAGATGCGTAGAGAGTACCCTTGTGAGAGAGAAGTGTACCGTTAATAGGGGAAGGGGGGGATATGGACAAGAGCAGGAGCAGGAGAGAAGAAGGGGAGAGAAGAGGAAAAAAAAATAAAAAAAGGGGGGGGGAGGGAGTTTCTAGCTAAAAGCCGGAGAAAGCTTCAAAACTATAAGTAACTGTGAGTAACCTGTCCGAGAGGGTTACTAAGGAAAGGACTCACAGTGCCCTAGAGGGGGGAGTAGAACAGATGGCGTCTAAAGGAGGAAATAAAGCTTAACATCTGGGAGAACGCCCAGTGACCTAGAGTTGAAAGAGACCAACTTTGCAACCGGGAGGGATCTATGGCTTAATATGGATCAATATGGATCTTTGGATGTCTATGGCTTCCTATCTCCTGCTACCTCGCACACGAGTAATTATTTCCCCCCTTATCTAAGAATCATTCCCTTTAGATTAGGGATTCCCAATCAGGTAAGGTGGGTGTATTTGCATGCTAACACCATGATGTCATATCAACTCCTAATATGGTATAGAACAAATAATGAAATAATATAATATTGTCCATCTGCCTCTAGATGGCACTGCGGTAATACAGATGAACATCACAACTTTTAAGCATTAAAGTTAATATATCAAATAATACGTTCTCATGACCTGCTTGACATTCTTAATATAAATCATTGAGAAAGGTCTTTTCCTGAAACTTTTAATTACCTATATCCTGGACTTGTTGGAGTTGACTGTCTTCTCCTATCTTTTTGAAATATAGGTTGACTTGATGAAAATTTTATATAACGGCTTTGATGCTTGGCATTGGAACTTGTACATTTCACTTATCCACATCCATGAATAACTATTGTTTTGAAATAACATTTACTCTTCTCAGAAATCCAATTAACATAAACTTACTTCAATGTTTCGGTACCTTCTACAATACCTTCTAAATGATAAATACATGGTATAACATATACTTTGTATATAAATCAATACATTGTTACACATAGATAACACATTATATGAATTATTGATTAACATATGTTATAAACTAAATATACCATACAGAGATATATATAATATAATTATGAATATATAAATTTAACCTCATACAGCAGGTGTGCCTCAAGGGTATGAGTCCTTATCAAGTCATTGCTTATCCACCAAATAACCTTGTTCCCTTTAGACAGACATGTTTTAGGAAGTTGGTTCACTCCTTACAGATAATCCCATATCTTTAGTAATAACTTTTAAATACAATGTCCATTTATGTTCATAATTATTTTTATATAAACTGAACTTGCCATAAACTCATTTTGGCTTCCTCGGCCACATAATAGAACTTTGGTTCAGGCTGATTATATTGTTAAAGGCAATGAGATGAGCATACATTTTGATTATAATGTCATTAGATAATATTGTATGAGTATGAAAATGCACAACACTGTGAGGGGCATTAAGGAGGAAACCTATTGTAAGGGGGTACTAAAGGGACAGCAGTATTGTGAGGAGGCACTAAGGTGGCATAACTAATGTGGGGAGGGCACTGAAGGGGTATAAATAATGTGAGAGGGCACTAAGGTAGCATAACTAATGTTAGGGGGGCCACTAAGGGGGCATAACTAGTGTGAAGGGCCATTACCGGGGCATAACTAGTGTGAAGGGCCACTAAGGCGGCATAACTACTGTGAGAGAGCCTATAAGGGGGCATAACTAGTTAAGGGACCAATAAGGGGTATAACTAGGGTGAAGGGGCCACTAAGGGGGGCATAACTAGTGTGAGGGAGCCACTAAGGGGCATAACTAATGTGAGGGGACACTAAGGTGGCATAACTAGTGTGAAGGGGCATGTTAGTGCACTGTAATAGTCCGGCAATCAGATAGGAACGGATTGTATCATAAATTACTATGATACATTCAGTTCGGGTCAGGGGAGCCGTAGTCTGGGGGATACAGCCAACACATGGACTGTGTTTCCTGGGATGATCATGGTTGTGTGGATCAGCCCTTAGGCCTTGTGAACACAACCGTACGTATTTTTCAGTCTGTCCATCTTTGCTGCATCGGGGCCCATAGCTACCAATCAGATTCCATGTTTAAAGGGGCTGTCTCACTTCAGTAAGTGACATTTATCATGTAGAGGAAGTTAATACAAGCCACTTACTAATATACTGTTATTGTCCATATTGCTGCCTTTGATGGCTGGATTCATTTTTCCATCACATTATACACTGCTCATTACCATGGTTACAACCATCTTGGAATCCAGCAGCGGTGCTCGTGCTTGCACACTATAGGAAAAAGAGACGGTCTCTCTGGTGGCCGAGACAGTGGGAGCGCACATAGGCTTGTGCTTTATCCTATAGTATGCAAGTACGACCACCACTGATGGATTGCAGGGTGGTTGTAACCATGGAAACGAGCAGTGTATAATGTGATGGAAAAATTAATCCAACCAGCAAAGGAAGCAATATGGATAATAACAATACGTTAGTAAGTGACTTGTATTAACTTCCTTTACATGATAAATACTATTTACTGAAGTGAGACAAACCCGTTAGAGATGAATTCTTATTGGTTGCTATGGGCCCCGATGCAGCAAAGATGGACAGACTGAAAATATGTGAGTCTACCCCTTTACCTTTCCAAAGGAGCGCTGAAAAATTGCTATGGGAAACTGAGACAGTTTTCCTTCTCACCAGTTTTGATAACTCTCCCCCAGTGACTTTGATGACTCCTTGGTCTGCATTTTGTGGGCAAGTATAAGACATATTCTCTCTTTTTGTGGAACTGATATACAGTTGCAATAAAAAGTATGTGAACCCTTTGGAATGATATGGATTTCTGCACAAATTGGTCATAAAATGTGATCAGATCTTCATCTAAGTCACAACAATAGACAATCACAGTCTGCTTAAACTAATAACACACAAAGAATTAAATGTTACCATGTTTTTATTGAACACACCATGTAAACATTCACAGAGCAGGTGAAAAAAGTATGTGAACCCTTGGATTTAATAACTGGTTGAACCTCCTTTGGCAGCAATAACTTCAACTAAATGTTTCCTGTAGTTGCAGATCAGACGTGCACAAAGGTCAGTAATTCTTGACCATTCCTCTTTACAGAACTGTTTCAGTTCAGCAATATTCTTGGGATGTCTGTTGTGAATCGCTTTCTTGAGGTCATCCCACAGCATTTCAATCGGGTTGAGGTCAGGACTCTGACTGGGCCACTCCAGAAGGCGTATTTTCTTCTGTTTAAGCCATTCTGTTGTTGATTTACTTCTATGCTTTGGGTCGTTGTCCTGTTGCAACACCCATCTTCTGTTGAGCTTTAGCTGGTGGACAGGTGGCCTTAAGTTCTCCTGCAAAATGCCTTGATAAACTTGGGAATTAATTTTTCCTTCTATGATAGCAATCCATCCAGGCCCTGACGCAGCAAAGCAGCCCCAAACCATGATGCCCCCACCACCATACTTCACAGTTGGGATGAGGTTTTGATGTTGCTGTGCTGTGCCTCTTTTTCTCCACACATAGGTTTGTGTGTTTCTTCCAAACAACTCAACTTTGGTTTCATCTGTCCACAGAATATTTTGCCAGTACTGCTGTGGAACATCCAGGTGCTCTTGTGCAAACTGAAATGTGCAGCAATGTTTTTTTGGACTTTTTGGACAGCAGTGGCTTCTTCTGTCGTATTCTCCTATGAAATCTATTCTTGTTTAGTGTTTTACGTATCATAGATTCGCTAACAGGGATGTTAGCATATGCCAGAGACTTTTGTAAGTCTTTAGCTGACACTCTAGGATTCTTCACCTCATTGAGCAGTCTGCGCTGTGCTCTTGCAGTCATCTTTACAGGACGGCCACTCCTAGGTAGAGTAGCAGCAGTGCTAAACTTTCTCCATTTATAGACAATTTGTCTTACCATTGACTGATGAACAGCAAGGCTTTTGGAGATACTTTTATAACCCTTTCCATCTTTATATAAGTCAACAATTCTTAATCGTAGGTCTTCTGAGAGCTCTTTTGTGAGAGGCATCATTCACATCAGGCAATGCTTCTTTGTAAAAAGCAAACCCAGAACTGGTGTGTGTTTTTTATAGGGCAGGGCAGCTGTAACCAACACCTCCAATCTCATCTCATTGATTGGACTCCAGTTGGCTGACACCGCACTCCAATTAGCTCTTGGAGATGTCATTAGTCTAGGGGTTCACATACTTTTTCCACCTGCACTG
This sequence comes from Bufo gargarizans, assembly GCF_014858855.1. Lineage (NCBI taxonomy): Eukaryota > Metazoa > Chordata > Amphibia > Anura > Bufonidae > Bufo > Bufo gargarizans. The sequence goes on along the minus strand of NC_058080.1, from coordinate 676,611,526 downwards.
TGAATGTTTACATAGTGCGTTCATTAAAACATGGTAACATTTAATTATTTGTGTGTGATTAGTTTAAGCAGACTGTGATTGTCTATTGTTGTGACTTAGATGAAGATCAGATCACATTTTATGACTAATTTGTGCAGAAATCCATATCATTCCAAAGGGTTCACATACTTTTTCTTGCAACTGTATGGATGCGGAGACCACAAGGATGGTCCGTGCGCTTTCCACATTCATATGTCCGTTCTGCAAAAGATAGAATATGTCTGCAAAATGTGGACCATGCACCACGGTCGTGTGCCGGAGGCTAGTCTACAGTAAGGGAGTTTGTGACCATGAGGGAACGGTGCATTGGTGGCTGCTAGGGATGAGGGAATCGACTTTGGATGAAACATCCGAAGTCGATTTGCATAATACTTCGCTTGAATACTGTAAGGAGCGAGCACTCCGTACAGTATTAGAATGTATTGGCTCCTATGAGTGGTACCCTGGAACCGAACCTGAGTTCGGGAAATCGTTTTTTACAATAGAAATTAATTTGCGAAGTAATAACTTCGGCTCATTGGAGCCAATACATTCTAAGGGTGCATTCACACGACCATAAGTGTTTTGCGGTCTGCAAAACACGGATACCCGCCGTGTGCGTTTCCGCATTTTGCGGACCACAAATGGCTGGCGCTATATAGAGAATGCCTATTCTTGTCCACAACCGCGGACAAGAATAGGACATGCTCCATATTTTTGGGTGCGGGGCCGTGGAACGGAACAACGGATGCAGACAGCACCCGGTGTGCTCTCCACATCTTTTGCGGACCCAAATCGGTCCTCCCCCATTCCGCAAAATTGCGGAACGGATGCGGATCCATTTATACGGTCGTGTGAATGCACCCTTATACTGTACGGAGCACTCGCTCCTTACAGTATTCAAACAAAGTATTATGCAAATCAACTTCGGATATTTCATCCGGTCGATTCACTCATCCCTAGCGGCTGCATGTGTCCAGGGCGCTAAACAGAACTAACATATCATTTTGATGGCTGCTGTAATTATTCTATCATTTTTCGTAGTTTGAAAGAAAATCTCTTTGGGGGAAGTTTCTTATTTCTACACTTGTTTCTTGCGAGTTTTCCAGAGGCAATTGGCATTTACAGAGGACCTGTCCCCTCTCCTGACACGTCTGTTTAACTACTCACATCCCCCATGTAACATCTCTGGAGCCTCTATTCTTACGAGTCCGTGCTGTGCCATTCCTTTATTATTTTAACTAGAAATGTATTATTTGATAGCAGTTTGTAGTAAATGTACAGATTGGTGTTATCAGTTGGGGGCGTGTCCTTGCACAGTCTGAGGCTCCATTCAGACGTCCGTAGAATAGGTCCACATCCGTTCCTCAATTATCCGGAACGGGTGAGGACCTATTCATTTTTTATGGGGCCGGAAGAGATGGGGAGAGCACACTATGTGCTCTCCGCATCCGCATCTCCGGAGCGCGGCCCCGATCTTCCGGTCCGCAGCTCCACAAGAAAATAGAGCATCTCCTATTCTTGTCCGCAATTGCGGACAAGAATAGGCATTTCTATGGGGGTGCCGGCCAGATGTATTGTGGATCCGCGATGCACTACGGATGTCTGAATGGAGCCTGACTATGTAATCAGTACTGCTAGCGCCAGACTGTGCGGTGACACCCCATCTGTATCTTTACCACAGACTCCTAGTAACTCAGGAGTAATAAAGGAGCAGCACGTCATAGTCATAAGAACAGACACTCCAGAATGGTTATTACATGGGGAATGTGAGTAGTTACTAAGCAGACATGTCAGGAGAGGGGACAGCTCCTCTCTAACGCCACCAATGGCTTCTCCAAACGCTGGTCTTGGTGAATCAGGGCCTTTCTCCCCTATTGGAAGGTTTGGATCTACAGCATTTCTCAGTCTGGCCGCTAGGGAGCGCTGCGTGAGTGCGGCACAGGCGCGCTTCTTCCGGTGGCAGTCTATCCCCTGGTGCAGCTGCACTTGTTGGTCCGCGCTCTCGGGCGGTTGGTTTCCTGCGTCGGTCCCTCCGGTGCAGACCCCGCCGCCACCGCCATGAGCAACGGGCAGACCACGGTCATTCAGGTGACCAACCTGAACGCCGCCGTCACCAGCGAGCAAATGCGGACGCTTTTTTCCTTCCTGGGAGACGTGGAAGAGCTGCGGCTTTACCCACCCGAGTGAGTGCGTTGTCCGGGCGGCTCTAATGCTGTATAACATTAATAGTACTAGTCACTTGTGATGGGTGCAGTATGCTGTATACATGTTCAGGGCCCGTGCATACATTACTGCAGATAAGCGTTTTCCTTACCAGCCAATCACAGCACGGCTTACATATAGCCAGAACTGGCTAAGAAATGAAAGCCGTGCTTTGATAGGCTGGTAACAGACAGTTATGATAAAGGAGGCCCAGTGTAGCACATGTATAGCGCACACATGTATGTCCTATAGGGGGCAGCATAGGATCTTTCCTGGCACACCATATCCATTGTCATGCCAATGGCCAGTAACTGAGGGGCTGATGAATGAGGGTCCGTGGGTGACAACACAGCGGGTTCCTCGAGTCTCGGCTTGTATTGTGTGTGTATATTGTATGTAATTGGGAAGATGCACAATTTCTGGCTTCAGAAGAAGCGCCAAGTTTGTCACACACACTTTGATAGATCTGCCACATTTTGCAAGAAAATGCACACTATCGCCGATGCCAGCTCAGGATTGCCTCGGTTTACACCATTAGTTTGTGCCCAAAGACCCGGCGCGTCCATTACTAAGCATCCATTTGTCCATGCCCCGTTTTTAGGGGCAAAGAAACAACCAAGGCTACTCTCACAGTTGCGCTGTTAATTCCGGTATTGAGATCCAGCAGAGAACCTCATTTAACGGATCTGTTTTGATTTTGCACATCAGGATGCAAAGGTTAAAAAAAAGGAAAAACATTACTCAGCTTTTAAATATCCTGCTGCTCCAGAGGCGCAGGTCCAGTCCCTGCTGGTCCTGCAGCAGTCATGCTTCTCATGTGGCCTCAGCAGTCATGTGTGAAGGGCATGTGACCAATAACTTGTCCTTAACCACCTAATTTTGCAAATCTGACATATGTCACTTTATGTGGTAATAACTTTGGAACGCTTTTACTTATCCAAGGCATTCTGAGATTGTTTTCTCGTGACACGTTGTACTTTTTGTTAATGGTAAATTTTAGTCAATATATTTAAACTTTATACATTTTTTTTTTTTAATTCAGTTTTTTTAATTTGAATCTCTTTGCTTTTAAGACAGATAGTAATACCTCATAATATTTAATAATTAACATTCCTCATATGTCTACTTTATGTTGGCATCATTTTGGTAATGTGATTTTATTTTTGTAGGACGTTAGAAGGTTTAGGCCCCTTGCACACGGGCGTCACAGATTTTTTTTGGATGTGTTACGGCAAACCCGCTCGAGTAGGCACACAATTTCAGTCAGTTTTGTCTGTGATTGCGTTCCGTTGTTCATTTTTTTCTGAACGAGTGCAATGCTTTTTGCCCGCGCGTGATTAAAAACTGAATGTGGTACCCAGACCCGAACCTGGACTTCTTCACTGAAGTTCAGGTTTGGGTTAGGTATTCTATTCATTTTATTATTTTCCCTTCTAACATGGTTAAAAGGGAAAATAATAGCATTCTTAATACATAATGCTAAGTAAAATGTCCATTGAGGTGTTAAAAAATATAAAAAATAAACTCACCTTATCCACTTGATTGCGCAGCCGGCATAGTCGTCTTTCTTCTTCCTTCCGTCTTCATTAAGCAGGACCTGCGCTGACGTCAGCGCAGGTCCTGCAGAAAGAAGAAAGAAGACTGTCGGCTGCGCGATCAAGTGGATGAGGTGAGTTTTTAGTTGTTAACCCCTCTATGGACATTTTAGTAGGCATTCTGTATTAAGAATGCTATTATTTTCCCTTATAACCATGTTAGAAGGGAAAATAATACAGTGAATTGACTTTAATGGGGTCCAGGGTTGCTCATCCCTATTTACTAACATCATCTCCTAGCAACCATGCGTGAAAATCGCACCGCATCCGCACTTGCTTGCGGATGCACTGCGAATTTCACGCAGCCCCATTCATTTCTATGGGGCCTGCATTGTGGGAAAATTGCAGAATATAGAACATGCTGCAATTTTCACGCAACGCAGCAGTGATGCGTGAACAACATCACTCATGTACACAGCCCCACTGAAATGAACGGGTCAGGATTCAGTGCAGGTGCAATGTGTTCACATCACGCATTGCACCCGTGCAGAATACTCGCCTGTGTGAAACGGGCCTTAGAATTTTAGAAGCAATTTTTGGAATTTTTAAGAAAATTTCCCAAATCAATTTTTTTAAGGTTCAGTTCTAAAGTCATCTTGAGGAGCCCACATAATATTAAACCACCCATAAATACCCCATTTTAGAAACGACACCCTCAAACTATTCAAAACTGGTTTTAGAAATGTTCTTAAACCTTTAAGTATTCCACAGAAATTAAATACAATTTCTAAATTTCACTTTTTTTTTGCAGATTTCCAATTATTATGTTTTTTTTCCTGTGACACATCAAGGGTTAACAAAACAAGCCTCAATATTTATTTCCCTGATTCAGCAGTTTACAGAAACACCCCATATGTGGTCATATTTCTCTGTGTGGGCACACGGCAGGGCTCAGATGGCACGGAGCACCATATGATTTTTGGAGGGCAGATTTTGCTGGAAAGGTCTTGGGGTGCTAAGTTGCATTTGAAGAGGCCCTGAGGTAACCCCACAGTGAAAACCCCCAAAAAGTGACCACGTTTTGTAAACTACACCACCCAAGAAATTTTTAAGGGGTGTAGCGGGCACTTTGACCCAACAGGCGTTTCATAGAATTTATAACCCTTGGTTGTGAAAATGAAAAGTTTAGGCTTGACGTTTTATGGGCTGATAATTAACCTTCGATAAGTCTCCCAAGACCAATATCCTGGGAGACAGAGGAACAACAATATTAAGTTTACGAGCCAGAGTGGTCTGGACCGATCTCCAGTAGCTGCCCACCATTGGGCAGTCCCAAAACAGGTGTAAGTGGTCTGCCTCGGAGTCGCCACAGCGCGGGCAATCGGAGGAGGCTCTAAGTCCTCTTCTATATAACCACATAGGTGTCACATATATTTTGTGCAAAATGTTAAATTGTACAACAGTATGATTAAAATTGTGTGAAACATATTTTAAACTTTCCCCTATGTTCTCCCAATTTGGGGGACCCACCTCTAAAAGTAACGAAGACCAGGACTTCTGTCCTGGTGAAAGAAGACCCAAAAAAAAAATGTTTCATTAAGTGTCTATAGCACTGTGATATTTTAATTTTCGTGGCGGATTTCTTAATAATTAAATCGTGTAAGAATTCAGGAGTATCTATTAAAAAAAGGTGACTATTCAAAGTACTAGAAAGTGCAGACCTCAATTGAAAATATGCGTACCAGGCCACCTCACTCAGATTAGCCCTTTGCCCTAATTCCATCGAGGACAGAATTTGTCCACCACTAACCACCTGATGTAAGTACTCAATATTCCTAGTCCTCCAATACTGGCAGCAATTCAAGTCCCTAAAATTCAAAAGCTTTGGATTATGCCATAGTGGGGTACATATAAGTGATGCCTTAACTCCACACCAGCTCCTAATAACCCGCCAGGTCTTTATAGCCATTCTGCAGAAAAGTGTATGCCCGGTCTGTATATTTGATAAATAGTCGGACTCCAATACAGTAAAGAAATCCGTAAAACCTGAGTCTTTCACCACTTTACTGCAAAAGCTGCTATTTTCCCAGTCCTTAAAAAGGCAGAGTTGAGAGGCCATAAAATAACCCCTAAAATAGGGGAGGTTAAGGCCTCCCTGGTTATAAGGCATGGAGAAATAAAGCGCCTTCAATCTAACACGCTTCCTCCCCCATAGTAGGTCGTTAAGCATCCGCTCTATCAGTCTAAAATACTTATCTGCGATCCATACAGGCGAGTTGCGCAGGACATAAAGAACCTGGGGCAGTACTACCATTTTTATTAAAGAAATTCTATCAGCTCTTGTATGCATAATTTTTTGCCATATCTTGATTTTAGCCCTCAGCTTTATCAGCAGGGGAATCAAGTTAAGTTGTAGATATTCCTGAGGTTTGGCAGAAACTGAAATCCCCAGGTACTTTATTGATTCAGAGACTGTTAACTGGTTATCCCAATCGCCTTGCAGCTCGTCTATAGGGAGGAGAACAGTCTTCTCCCAATTGATCTCCAGGCCAGACGGAGCAGAGAAAAAACCAACCAAATTCATTATACGAGGGAGAGTGGTTTCTGTTTGAAGAAAAACCAAGATGTCATCTGCGTAGAGAGATACACGGTCATGCTTCCCCATTATACCAAAGCCGGTCACCTGCAGATCCTGCCTTATACTGGCTGCTAAAGGTTCAATATAAATATTGAACAAAAGAGGGGAGAGAGGACAGCCTTGGCGGGTGCCTCTTCCTAAGGTGAAGCTCTCTGTAATCGTATCGTTAATCCTGATCCTAGCAGCTGGGGAGCTGTATAATAACTGAACCATCGCCTTAAATCTAGGGCCAAAGCCCATTTTTTTCATCACCTCCCAGAGAAAAGTCCACTCCACCCTGTCGAAGGCTTTGGTGGCATCCAACGACAGGATGGAGCGGGCGCCGCCTCAATATTTATTTCCCTGATTCAGCAGTTTATAGAAACACCCCATATGTGGTCATATTTCTCTGTGTGGGCACACGGCAGGGCTCAGATGGCACGGAGCACCATATGATTTTTGGAGGGCAGATTTTGCTGGAAAGGTCTTGGGGTGCTAAGTTGCATTTGAAGAGGCCCTGAGGTAACCCCACAGTGAAAACCCCCAAAAAGTGACCACGTTTTGTAAACTACACCACCCAAGAAATTTTTAAGGGGTGTAGCGGGCACTTTGACCCAACAGGCGTTTCATAGAATTTATAACCCTTGGTTGTGAAAATGAAAAGTTTAGGCTTTAGGCCCAAACTTTCTTGTTCACACAAGATAACAAGAGAATATCTCCACACAATTTTCTGCCCATTTTCTCCTGAATACAGTATCACCCCAATTATTGTCATAAACTGTTATTTGGGGATATGCCAGGACTCGGAAGGGAGGGAGCATCATCTGGATTTTCTAACATGGAATTTTCTGTCATGGTTTTTAAGAGCGATAACTTTTTAATTTTTCTGTTGACTGAGCCGCGAGGGCTTATTTTCTGCCGGATAAGCTGTCGTTTTTATTGGCACAGCATAGATTTGGCTTTCCGGTAGCTTTTTATCAAATTTTTTGGTAGGTGAAATTTCAAAAAAAGCTGTTTGGTGTCATTTTTCTATATATTTTTTTTCACACTGTTGACTTGATAGGGTAGATCATGTGATATTTCTGTAGATCCGGTCGTTACGGATGCAGCAATACCAAATACAGTATGTAATTTTTTTTTTTTTGTGAGGTGACTTTTTTTATTGCTACCATTTTGGGCTACATACGGCTTTTTGTTTGATATCATGTTTTTTGTGAGGTGACTAAAAAATGCTGTTTTGGCAGATTTTTTTATTTTATTTTTTACGCCATTCACTTGATGGGGTAGATCATGTGATATTTTTGTAGAGCCAGTTGTTACGTATGCGGCAATACCAAATATGTATATTTTTCATTTCATTCACCATGACGGCTTACACATAGGGGCAGGAACACACAGCCACCGCCCACACTCTCCCTTCAGTGTTTCCTGTCTCTACCAGGGCGTCGCACAGAGATGCCTCCCAGAGGGGAGGTGAAGAGTTTACTTTTACTTCTTAGATTTTGTGCCTTTAGTGGTAGGATTGGCTTACCAATCTTCTCCTCTTCCCACCCGCTGTTGCTAAAGCTGGGCAGAGGAAGTTTGGGTAACATAGTATATAAGGCGATAAAAGACATTTGTCCTTCCAGTTCAGCCTGCTCTCACCCCTTGCTGCATGGTCTCCCTTCCCTCTGGTGAGGAAGCAGACCTGGGAAAGCGGGACGCCGAACGGCCAGGCGAGGTCCGCAGGGGACGGAGCTTCAGGTCACGTGTGAGGAAGTGTCATTGCTCCTGGAAAACGGGCTGATGACGTCAGACGCCGCTCCATGTGAAAACGAGGAGGTGATTCTGACAATGATGTCTCCACTGACTCCAGCAGCATGTCAGCTCCAGAGGCCCCTTGAACCCGCATGGACAACGCAGACCCACCTTCGGCGGCTCCTTCTGCGAGTTCCCCTGTGGGGATAATTTGCAAATGCCATGTTTTCTTTTGAATGTTGCTTTCTGATACCTGGTTGCTTTTCTTTAGTAGGGAGTAAAAAGAAACTAAAATCAAGGAGGTTGAGGAATTCTCTGACCCAGTGGAAATCTGTAGCTTCAAATCCCTGGGCTTTAGAGATCGCGAAGAATGGTTACAAAATAGAATTTTCTTCAACTCCTCCATGAAGATTTCAGTCCACTTCCCACAGCCCCACCGTTTTATCAAAAATATGGCAAGGGGTAGTAAAAATGTACCCGAATTAGGCTACTTTCACACTAGCGTTCGGCTGTCCGCTTGTGAGCTCCGTTTGAAGGGGCTCACAAGCGGACCCGAACGCTTCCGTCCAGCCCCAATGCATTCTGAGTGGACGCGGATCCGCTCAGAATGCATCAGTCTGGCGGCGTTAAGCCTCCGCTCCTCTCAGCAGGCGGACACCTGAACGCTGCTTGCAGCGTTCGGGTGTCCGCCTGGCCGTGCGGAGGCGAGCGGATCCGTCCAGACTTACAATGTAAGTCAATGGGGACGGATCCGTTTGAAGATGACACACTATGGCTCAATCTTCAAACGGATCCGTCCCCCATTGACTTTCAATGTGAAAGTCTGGACGGATCCGTTCAGGCTAATTTCACACTTAGACATTTTTTGACAATATAATGCAGACGGATCCGTTCTGAACGGAGCCACCGCCTGCATTAATATGAGCGGATCCGTTCAGATCGGATCCGCTCGAACGCTAGTGTGAAAGTAGCCTTAGATAGCGGAAGGGCTTCTATTCAAGGTTTTTCTTAGTCCAAAAACCAGACGGATATTCTCGTACCATCATAAATTTTAAAGATTTACTTACAGGAAGTTCAAAATGGAATAGTTTTAGTCTGTCGTCCCCCTAGTCAAAGAAGGAGCTTATATGACATGCTTCGATCTAAAAGACGCTTACCATCATGCTCCTATCTATCTCTACTTACAAAAATATCTCAGATTTGCACTAAGAGACAACGAGAGCTCAATGCATCATTTCCAATTCGCCGCCCTTCCTTTCTCAGCACCAAGGATCTTCACAAAGCTGGTTGTAGAGATGATATCTCCTCTAAGACAAGAAGGACTACTAATATTACCTTACTTGGACGATTTCCTTATAATAGGAAACTCAGAATTAGAAGCAATCAGTCAAACAGACTATTTTTTGCAAAAAATTGCAGACCTGGGTTGGTTGGTAAACATGAAATAGTCCTTCTCGATCCCGTCATCCAACAGGAAGTTTCTAGTTTTCCAGCCTCAGTGCAGGGCAGATCGAGGTCTATGGAAGACCCCACAGCTCCTGCTCCCTCCTGCCCGGCGGTCACATGACCACCGGGTCGGGACAGGAAGCAGCACATTGCTTCATTGCTGTATACACAGCGGTCATTCAGCGCTGTGTATACAGGGATCTAGAGGGCAGGGACACCTGGGAACTGTCCATGCCTTCCCTCTGGGGTGCCCTGCTGTCACTGACAACGGGACCCTGGCACAGCAGCTGCACGATTAGCATGCAGCTGCCATCTCTGAAATAAACCCGACCGCCCAAGACGTTTATAGTCAATGGGTGGTCGGGAAGTGGTTGCCATGATGTACTTTTTAAAAGAAATTCTACCACTGTCCCACTGGGGCTCTAGTTACCTGATCCCTGCTACTTGATTCTGGATCTGTGGGTCCCGGGCTCCCTTCTCCAGACTTCCAGTCCCCACATGTACATTTCCTGATGACTGACCTTAGCGGTGGCATGTGACGGCCACTTGAGGACACTCACCACTCAGGCCAGTCATTGGCTGTGGCAGCGCACATGACCCATTTGTGCAGGGAGGTTACATGTGGGGAATAGAAGAGCAAGAAATTAGTTAAAATAACCAAAACTAACCTCTTATGCTCCCTGCCAGTCATTGCTTACTTACCTGCAGCAGTGACGCCTCCATCTACCCACGTGACCGCAGCAGCCATACACTAGCGCTTGGCTGCAGCGGTCACAAGGGAAGACTGGTGCTAATTGAATAGGTAAGTATGGGTTATTGGATTATTTTATCACATTACCTCCTCTTGGGCTATATTCACATCACCCATTCAAAAAATAATAATATTGTGCAGAGTGCTGTGCTTTTTTGTTTGGTAGAAAGACGGGCTGCATGATGGAAACCTGGTGGATTCATTTATGGCAATTGGGGGAGGGGGTTCACTGGCCCCTGGTTGTGTCGCACTTCAGTCATTTTTGTTCTGCTCCTGTAATATAACAGTGACCCCTCAGGATACAATATTTTCAGCAATGTTTTTTTGAAACTAGACACCATATACAATGCCTCAGACTCGGGTCCAACCAATCGACCATTTCTCTGGTAAAACAGCCCTTATTGGTTGTCCGGTAGCTCCTCAGCAGTATAACGTGTTCGGTACTGCCCCCTGTCTGTGCCAGGATCAGATGCTCCTTTGGACACCACGTGAGCTGCAGCTTCAGGTTATTTTCCTGGTACAGGCAAAGCCCTGAAGAAGCTCCTGTCCTCGCCATAGAAAGTGATTTCCAGCATCCATTCCTGACTGTTATATGTAAGGACTTGATTTATCTGTCTTGGTTATCTGCTAATTGTTCTTAAAACTTCACTGTTTCTTATCCTGAGATAAAATTGTTGGTCTTTGGAACCAATTACAGGTTTTCCATAGATAGTTCTGGACTCAAGTTCCAGTTGTTTAAGCTTACAATGGTCGTCCTGGAACCAATTAATATTGTAACACTGTAGATACGCAGCCTTAGTGCTCATGCACACGACCGTTGTTGTTTTGCAGTCTTTTTTCACGGATCCGTTGTCCCGTATCTAAGGTTTTTTCTTTCTCTGATGTAGGTCCTCTTCTGTTCCGTTATTCCACAAAACATATCCGTATGGTTTCTGTATGTGGTCCATTTTTTGCGGATCGGAAGCTAACTTATTAATCACCAAACACATGAGCAATATGTGCTGGGCATAACGTTTCTACAGTATTGATCCGCAAAATACGGATGACATACGGATGTGTTCCGTATTTTTTGCAGACCCATTGACTTGAATGGGGCTTCGGACTGTGATTTGCGGACAATAATATGACATGCACTACTTTTTTGCAGAACAGAAATACATAAACTGAATGCACATGGAGTACCTTCCGTTTTGGCGGACCTATTGAAGTGATGGGTTCCGCATACGGTCCGCAAAAAAAACCCCGGAACGTAAGCGAAATTAAATGTGTTGCATGAGTCCTTAGGCTGCTTTCAGGCGAGCATATTGAAATCCATCGGTATTCTGGCTCAGGATCTTGAGGATATACCATCAGGATTTACGTGCGTATTTCTTCCTTTCTTCATTATTTATGCACTGCAGACAGTAATGTGTGTAATTGAAAACAAATCCGCCAAATAGGCTCACCTGAAAGCGGCCGTAGCCAGATTTAAAAAAAATCCACTGAAGGACACTTTATAGGGAGAGATGGACACCGCTTTTTAATCAATAAAGCGGTTGTCTCTCTGAAGCAAATATTATTTATTATGTAACGGAAGTTAATACAAGGCACTTACTAATGTATTGTAATTGTCCATATTGCTTCCTTTTCTGGCTATCCACAGATGCCCCCATAACAGTGCCATCCACAGACCACCATTAGTTCAAAACCCACCAAAAGCACACCTTTTGGTTCAAAAATTTTTTTTTCTTATTTTCCTCCTCAAAAACCTAGGTGCGTCTTATAGGGCAAAAAATATGGTAACTAATTATAACTTTTTGTGAATTGGGACATTTAAACTTGCTTTTTTAAAATTTTTATTCCAATTTATATCTAGTCGGAGTTGGTTCATGTTTTGCCGCCTCCGACTCCAGGTACCCAAAATTTCACGCTACAGTGATATTCTATCATGAAAGTAGGGCAGGTAAGTAGAAGCAGCAGTGGTGATTTCCTCATCTCAAACTATTTACTGAAACAAAGCCAACACCAGTGGTGGGTATACCCCCACAAAACGTCAGTGCCTCAGGAACTTGTCGTGTGGCCTTGAGCATCAATTACAGCTTGACAACGACGTCTCATGCTGTTCACAAGTTGACTTATTGTCTGCTGAGGCATGGCATCCCACTCTTCTTGAAGGGCAGCCCTCAGGTCATTGAGGTTCTGGGGTACAGAGTTACAAGCCTCTACACGGTGATTTAGCTGATCCCATAGGTTTTCAATGGGATTCAGGTCTGGAGAAAGTGCAGGCTACTCCATTTGAGGTCCCCCTAGTCTCCAGCAGCCGTTCTCCAATGATGCGACCTTGATGAGCTGGTGCATTGTCATCCATGAAGATGAAATTATAGTAGTATGGGCTTGTCGCTGTACCATTCACAAAGTGTAGGGCAGTTCGGTATTGACTAGGCACACCTGCCCACACTGGAACACCACCACTCAACAGTGGCTGATGCATAGTGCTCTCCTTGTCATTTCCAATATTGTTGGCAGCCGTCATTTCTGCTCAGTGTGAATCGACTTTCATTAGTGAACAGCACTGATGCATAATGATGACACCTGTGCCTGGTGGTGTGGTCAGGTACCCTTGCAGGTTGTCTAGCACGCAGACCAGGCTGATGTAAATGGTTTTGAATGGTCTGAAGTGACACTTGGGTGCCTTTTAAATGTGCCTGGAGTTGTGTGGCATTCATCATCCGGTTCCGCAGGGCATTGTTCACAATGAAGCGGTCATTAGTGTGGGATGTGGCCAAAGGACGTCCACTTCTATGCCGTTCTGTGACTCTTCCAGTCTCTCTGTATCTCTGTTACGACCTGCTGATGACATTCTGTGACACTCTAAGCTCAGAGGCCACTTCCGTCTGAGAACACCCTGCTTAAAGCCTCACAATGGCGAGGTACTGTTGTTCAATTGTTAGGTGTCGTGTTGGTCTCATGATGTCAAAATGTGAACAGCATGATGAGAAGGACTGTTTAAATACCAATTCTAATTGAACCAGGAAATTTATTGGCCGATTCATGGATCAAACACCTGTTGTGAATTTTGCCGTTAAGCTCCTTGTTAGAGAACAGCAAGTTGTGCAAAAAGTACTGAAACATTGAAGAGTTGAACATGTGCATTTAAAAGTTCATAGAAGGTCACATTAAAGGGGTTCTGCAGTTTGTTTAAACTGATGATCTGTCCTCTGCATAGATCATCAGCATCCGGGCCCCCCACCGATCAGCTGTTTGAGAAGGCAGCGGCGCTCCAGGAACGCCGCGGCCTTCTCACTGTTTACCGCTGGCCCAGTGACGTTCGAACGGAGCTTAGCCGCGCCCAGGCCAGTTGATACTAGTCGTGACGTCACTGGGCCAGCGGTAAACAGTGAGAAGGCCGCAGCGCTTAAGGAGCGCCGATGTCTTCTCAAACAGCTGATAGGTGGAGGTCCCAGATGTCGGACACCCGCCGGATAGATCATCCGTTTAAACAAACTGCAGAACCCCTTTAAGTTCACCTGTAAAGGTTAGAGTGCACTTTAGGCTCATCCTGAAGTTTCACCCACAATCCAAATATCCCTAACTTTTTGTGAGCAGTGTGTGTGTGTGTGTGTGTGTGTGTGTATATATAAGTATGGCAGCACCAATTCACAGCGTAAATTGCCACTGTGGCCCAATAAACTACCACTTTTTCTACTGGATGTGCTGTCCGTTTTCGCATATATAGTATTGCTGTACTGTATTGTAATTGTTGAATGCACTACTCTGTAGTGCACTTGAATGGGTCCACAATCACAAAGATGCGGAATGGAATCACGGTTCGGAACCCCACAGAAGCATTACGCACAACGTGTGCTTCCGTAGTGTTTCTGTCCGTGCCTCCGCACCGCAAAAAAATAGAACTTGTTCTATTTTTTTTGCGGTGCGGACAGATCACGGACCCATTCAAGTTGCGGTCCCCAATGCACAGAACGGATGCACAACGTTCGTGTGCAAGACGCCTTAGGCCCCTTTCAGACGAGTGAGTTCCACGCATCGTACTCGTAGCGTGAGTATGCAGCAGCTCCTGTCCTGACCTCCCAGCATTGACGTGGTCACATAGCATTATATTTATTTATGATGCTATGTAACCCTTACAGTTCTGGAATGTATTGGATAAAACTGGCAGCATTATGTCCGTGTTATACAATACATTCCAGAACTGTAACTATACTCATGCTGCAAGTCCAATGCTTGGAACTCGCTCGGCTGAAAGGGGCCTTAGACACGGCAGGTGATATGATGTGCACAGCTCTGGCACCTTCACGCACACCATTCCTTTGCAGCTTTCACTCAGACCACAGGCTGGGGTAAATGCTGCTGTCTTCTGCATATGTTTTTTTGTATTTTACATATAATGTTCATTTTTGATTTGACAAAGAAATGTCACTGTTAGACTTTCACACTCGCGTTTTGGCTTTCCATTATGGGCTCTCACAAGCGGTCCAAAACGAATCAGTGTTTCCCTAGTGCATTCTGAATGGAAAGGGATCCACTCAAAATGCATCAGTTTGACTCGGTTCCGTTTCCATTCTGCTTTGGAGGCGGACACCAAAACGCTGCTTGCAGCGTTTTGCTGTCCACTTGACGAAACTGAGCCAAATGTTTTCTCTGACACAATCTGGCACAATAGAAAACGGATTCGTCTCCCATTGACTTTTAATGGAGTTCATGACGGATGACTATGTTACAGATAATACAAACTGATCCGTTCATGACGGATGCATGCAGTTCAATTATTGTAACGGATCCGTTTTTGCAGATCCAGTACTAGGGATCGACCGATATTGATTTTTTAGGGCCGATACCGATAATTTGTGAACTTTCAGGCCGATAGCCAATAATTTATACCGATATTCTGGGAATTTTCATTTTTGAAAAAAATAAAATAAATTCCCACAAATCTGCTGAAAATTAATGTTTATTGTTAATGTGTATTTTTTTTTTTTTGTAAATCTTTCTTTTTCATTTATATTTAATATTTTGGTGTTTTTATTATTTTTTTTGTAACTTTTTTTTTTTAACTAACTTTTAGCCCCCTTAGGGACTAGAACCCTTGTCCTATTCACCCTGATAGAGATCTATCAGGGTGAATAGAAGCTCACACTGTCCCTGCTGCTCTGTGCTTTGTGCACACAGCAGCATGGAGGTTATCATGGCAGCCAGGGCTTCAATAGCGTCCTAGCTGCCATGGTAACCGATCGGAGCCCCAGCATTACACTGCTGGGGCTCCGATCGGAGGAGCAAGGGAGAGGGGATCCTGTGGAGAGGTGCACTGCGACTGGGGTGGGGGGGCCCTATGAGCCACCACTGCCTAATACTGGGGGGGAGGGGGGGGCGCACTGCGCCACCAATGCTTAATACTGGGGGGGCTTGGGGGGGAGGCGCACTGCGCCACCAATGCTTAATACTGGGGGGGGGGGAGGGGGGGCGCACTGCGCCACCAATGCTTAATGCTTGGGGGGGGGGGGGGGGGGGGAGGCGCACTGTGCCACCAATGCTTAATACTGGGGGGGGCGCACTGCGCCACCAATGTCTGATACTGGGGGGCTTGGGGGGGCGCACTGCGCCACCAATGAAGCTTAATCTCGCATTTATTCATATACAGGAGGCGGGAGCTGGCTGCAGTATCACATAGCCGGCTCCCGACCTCTATCAGCTGTAGCTGCGATCCGCGGCACCTGAGGAGTTAACTACCGCAGATCGCAGCTAACGCTCATAGAGGCCGGGAGCCGGCTATGTGATCCTGCGCAGCCAGCTCCCGCCTCCTGTATATGAATGAATGATAGATTAAACTTCATTGGTGGCGCAGTGGCCACAGCTCCTCCCCTCCTCCTGTCCCCTGTTTTTACATTGGTGGCAGCGGCAGGAGCAGCACAGGGGGAGGAGACACTGCTCCTTCTCCCCTGTGCTGCTAAGGGGAACACGGAGAGAGCTGAGAGCAGCGCGATCTGTGTTCCCCATACACTATCGGAATATCGGCAAAATAGATGCCGATACCGATAGTGTTCAAAATCCTGAATATCGGCCGATAATATCGGTAAATCCGATAATCGGTCGATCCCTATCCAGTACGGATCCGCCCAAAACGCGAGTGTAAAATTAGCCTTAGAGTCCAAAGGTTTGTAAGCTTAAAGACATTACTGCAGATATCTCGTTTTTCGTACGTGAGCAGTATGGATCGGATTAATTGTTCTTCCTTTTATCTTCCAGCAATGCCCCTCTTGCTTTTTCCTCCAAAGTGTGCTATATTAAGTATCGTGACTCTTCCAGTGTCGGTGTGGCCCAGCATCTCACCAACACGGTCTTTATAGACCGAGCCCTCATAGTCGTACCATGTGCAGAGGGTGAGTATGGATGCTGATGTGATCTCTCACTACGCAGAATGTCCTTACATAATATTTCATATATGTCATGATGAATGAACCTTAGATTTACATGGACAGGGGATGTTGTGCTTGAATGAAATGCTGAGTTGAAATACATCATATGTTGTGCTGTCGCTGCATGCTGCGATTACTCTGGTCATATATCCATACCCGCTGGGGTCTTCTCTATGCCACATGTAACTGTAGGAAATACTGTAAAAGTCTAACTGTTATATGATGGTAGGATTACATGTAGATGCTTTCTGGCTTCTGGTCATTGTACTTCAGATGGGGAATATCCTCATTTATATTAAAGGGGTTGTCATATATTGATGACTTATCCTCAAGATTGATGGGGTCTGGAATTGGAGCTGAATTGCACTACCCCAGTATTGCCACTCAATGGTGTATGGAGCTGTCTGCTTCCAGCTGTGTACATTGTATAGTTTCTGGCGCCATGGCTGCCTGAAACAGCTGATTGGTGGTGGCGCAGGTTCTCACCCCCTTCCTCCCCCATCTGATATTGATGACTGTAAGGGTACTTTCACACTAGCGGCACGGACATATAGTACTTTTATTCCGTCATCCTCTCTGCGTGTGCTGCTGTGCCGCTGCCGGAACTCCGCCCCTCCCGCATTATAGTCAATCGGACCGGAGCAGTAGTCCGGGGGCACACGTGCACTAACGGCAGGACCGATCCGACAGGCTTTTCACCCGCCGGGACAGCCTGCTGGAGTCCCTTGCTGCTAGTGTAAAACTAGCCTAACCCAGACAATCCCTTTAAGTGTTTGTCCACACGTACCGGAAATGCTGTTGATTTTACATACGGATTACAGTACTAGTCATGTGGATGGGATTTACAGATCTCGTTCAAACACTGCGTAATCTGACCTGCGTTGCAGAAGTTTAGCCCCTTAGGGACGCGGCCAATTTTTGTTTTTGCATTAGTTTTTTTTTTCTCCCCACCTTCCAAGAACCACAACTTCTTAAATTTTCTGTTCATATAGCACATGAGGGCTTATTTTTTGCAAGCAAATTGTATTTTTACTGGCACCATTTTAAAGGGGTTCTGTACTTTCAATTAACTGATGATCTATCCTCTGGATAGATCATCAGCTTCTGATCGGCGGGGGTCCGACACCCAGGACCCCCGCCGATCAGCTGTTTGAGATGGCAGCGGCGCTCCAGCAGCGCCGCGGCCTTCTCGCTGTTTACCGCCGGGCCGCCCGCCCACTGACGTCACGACTTGTATCCACTAGAGTGGGCGCGGCTAAGCTCTGTTCACTTGAATGGAGCTTAGCCGCGCCCACTCTAGTTGATACAAGTCGTGACGTCAGTGGGCGGGCGGCCCGGCGGTAAACAGCGAGAAGGCCGCGGCGCTGCTGGAGCGCCGCTGCCTTCTCAAACAGCTGATCGGCGGGGGTCCTGGGTGTCGAATCCCCGCCGATCAGAAGCTGATGATCTATCCAGAGGATAGATAATCAGTTAATTGAAAGTGCAGAACCCCTTTAATTGACCAATTCTTGTACTGGAAAATGTAAAAAATAAAATTAATTTAAGTTTGGACATTTTCAGATACGGCGATATGAATGTTTAATATTTTTGTGGTCTTTTTTTTAAAACTTTTTAAAACATTTTTGTAATTTGTAGGCCTCTTAGGGGACTTGAACATGCGATGTTCTCGTACCATAGTCTGTAATAGAATACTATTGCAGTCTGTGGGTTTTTTACCAGCTGCCTGCTGGCACGGCTTTGCAGGCAGTTTCCTGTGACAGACCTGGAAGCCTTCACAAGGCCCTAGACTGTTATAGCAATGGCTCCATGATTTTGGCCTCAGATGGTGGGTAGAGGAGCCCCCTTCCTCTAACTGCTCAGGGGTTAAATGACTGGGATCAGTGTGATCCTAGTCATTGCTGCTGGGTGTCGTATTATACACCTGGCACCCGCTTGTAAGCTCGCCTCATACATTCCCTTAACTCAAATGACTCACCTGTTATTTCACATTTCCCTTTACATGTCTGGCTGCCACTTCTTAGGAGTCTCTTCCCTTGTCTCATCAATATAGTTAGATTTAGAGAGCCCTTTTAGACAGCTATATTTACCATGGCAAGTTGGATGCTCATTTACTCTCCAGTGTCAACTGTTGGACAAATGTAGTATTAGGTGCATAATGGCCGTACTTGTCATACATGCATAGACACCAGTGACTGCTGTGCTTGCAAGTGGCTGTCGCCTCTGCCCCACAAAAGGGTCATAAGCGCAAAGTCCACTCTATGATGTCAGTCTACCCTTAAGGCCTCTTTTACACCGCCGTTGTGCTCCCGTGGCCGTATATCGGGCTGCATACGGCGGTTCTGCAATACAAGGGGCACTGGCCGTGTGCATTCCGCATCACGAATGCGGACCCATCTGCTTTATATAGATCTGAAAAGTGGTCCAAGAAGGTTCTCTATAAGATCCTGTCCATTAACTATTTTACCACTAGTTAGGCGAATATTATCTGCTTTTTCTGCTCTTGATTGGAAATCGCTATGGACAACAGATTTGCCGAACCCCTTGACTCTGTAAAATATTTTTGACCGTTAAAGAATAGCCTCTGTTGAGCCTTCTCCAACAAAGTCAGAATAGGCTTGACTAGCCTCCTGCATAGCTTTCCTATTTTCTTCTGTCTTATTACTATAAAAAGAGTGTGTAGCTGATACCGCTAGTTCTTTTAACTTTTTCTCATTGATGCCATACCCTTTCCTTAAATTAGCAATATTGCTAATGAATATTCCCCTCCATAAAGGCCTTAAAGGCATCCCACACTAGGTGAATTTTAGCTTAGTGATAATTAATATCCCAAAAATCTCCTGTTGTATTATTTCATGATTCTCCATTACTGACATCCAATAGGGATTTCATCTAAATGGGGGTCTCCCTATATTCCTATCATAACCCATACAAAGCTCAAGGGGCAAAGGCACATCTTGTCTCCTATTTCATCCGTTTTATATAACTCATATATTTTATATTCATTAGGGCAAGATCTATCCTAACCATAGATTTGCCAGATTTACTTATGCATGAGTATGCTCTTCTCCCATGCCCTAAACGTCCCCAAACATCTTCAAAACCAGCTACCTGAAAGTGTGCCATAGGAGACCCTAGTAAACAGATGAGCGCTGATTAAAGTTACCGATTACAGTTTATAAATGTACTCCTGTGAGCAGCAGGGCCCGTATATTCTAACCCCCAGGCAAGCGTCCCTGTCACCATGGGAACACCTGGGGGTTAGAATATACCATCCGATCTGAGTATATCCGGCGTATAAGACGACCCCCGACTTTTAAAAATAATTTCTAGTGTTAGAAAGTGGTCTTATACGCTGGAAAATACGGTACATAATTTTCCCTCAAGTTTACAGTATAAGAAAACAAATCTCCCCTGATCATCAACAGAGGACGCCTCGCAGACGTAATCAATAGCCCTATGAATAAAGACTGTCACTCCTCTAGAATAATTGGTAAAGGTCGAGTGATACGTCTGCGCAACCCATCCCCTGGCGATACGCAGGGAAGTCGGGAAGTCTCCTCTGACAGATGAGTTTCCACCAGACAATCGCTGGTAGATGTCTCCACAACCCCCGAACATTTCAAGTAAGAACTCTAACATTAAGTCAAAGGTCAAGACTCCCTACCTATGTAGATTTTTAACAAACCCTTCCTCCCTCCCCCTATCCTATAAGACGCATCACAACCCACCCTAGCTCCCCAATCCACTTGATCCGCCACATTCTGCAACAGATCTCTCAACTATGACCATGAGTGTCGAGTCTGCATGCTGTGGATCTGTCAGTGGAGGTCTGTCTGTCCTACTGACAATCCTAAAGTCAGTACACTTGGGGAATCAAAAGGGGCCACATTTTCATTGTGCTTTTGAAGATTGTAAATCCTCTTCTGTACTACTGAAATTAATCTTTTAATCTTTATTTATTTATTTATTTTTATTTATTTTTTTACAGTTTTGTGTTGGCCATTGAAACAGGCAAATTTTATTTCCATGGTTATTATAAGCATATGGCATAATGACTTGACTGACTGCATCCTCCTTTGGAGCTCTTAAAGGGAGTCTGTCATCAAAGTTTCACCTTTTTAACCCTTCCCATAGCTTTCTAGCAGCCTTACAGTTAATAAAAACATTACCTTTATGAGCAATCCTGGACTTATAAAACCGGCAAAAAACAACTTAGTAGCATATGCAAATGAGGGCTCGCAAGTGCCATGGGGTGGCTTTGCCCTCGTAGGTGCCCAGCTAGCTCAGCCTTATTGTCGCTTCCCCCCGCCCATTCTTTCCCTCCGACCGCCCATCTACTTATTTCTTGTTTCGCCGAGATCCCGCGCCTGTGCACTCAGTCCGTCGGCCGGCACATGCGCATTAATTACTGTGATGCCGTACAAGGAATGGGCATTGCAGTGCGCAGGCACGGGATCTCGGCGAAACAAGAAGTAAGTAGATGGGCGGTCGGAGGGAAAGAATGGGCGGGGGGAAGCGACAATAAGGCTGAGCTAGCTGGGTACCTACGAGGGCAAAGCAGACCCTGGGCACTTGCGAGCCCTCATTTGCATATGCTACTAAGTTGTTTTTTGCCGGTTTTATAAGTCCAGGATTGCTCATAAAGGTAACGTTTTTATTAACTGTAAGGCTGCTAGAAAGCTATGGGAAGGGTTAAAAAGGTGAAACTTTGATGACAGACTCCCTTTAAGATGTTCTCCACTGGTGTCTGTCTGCCCCTGTGCTAGCATTGTAGATGTGTTATCTAAAACTAATGTGTTGTCCTAGTTTACTGGTATTGGTGATCAAAGACTCTGGGCAAATTACCGTATTTTTCGCCCTATAAGACGCACTGGCCTGTAAGACACAGGTAGGTTTTAGGGGAGGACAATGAGAAAAAAATTAGACATCAGATTGGCAATCAGACACCCAATGTTAATAATACCCTCAATCAGACCCACAATCAGACCTCAGCTCAGACCCCAATGTGAATAACTACCAATCAGATCTCAGATAAGAGCCTTAATATAAATAAGACCCCCCCCCCCCCTCCCTATTCAGACCTGAGAGGGGACCCCCCAGGTCTCAGATCAGCCCCAAGCCTCATTTGGTCGGCATTACTGTGACCTGACGCACACAGCCTGAGGTCACAGAGCACCCTCACGCTGTGCGCAGCCAAAGCACAGCTGAGGGCAGAGGACCAGGAAGCAGTGCGTACAGACCCCGGGGTGCGCTGCATTCACCGCTTCCTGGTCCTCTGGTATTAATGAGCGCTTCTGTAATGGCTCATTAGTATTCTCCCTATGGGACACAGTGACATTTTTCCCCTCACTTTGGGGGGAGAAATGAGTCTTATGGGGTGACAAATGTCAGCAGAGTTGATCCTGCTGGTTAAGATGCCTTGTGAAAGTCTGTTGCGGCGTTCTCTAGAAAATTATTATTTATGCAAATGAGAGCTTCAGTGCACCAATGGGCGGGGCCTATCCCGTCAGTGTACCTCTGTTTTCTAGTGCCTTGGTGCACTGAGACCCTCATTTTCATAAAGAATAAATGTATTTTTTCTCAAACGCCAAGGTAAATGTCCCAAGACCTTTATCAATTTAATTAGCAGGAACAACACTACCAGCCAGTGTGCCTGGTTTAATAGGACGGATCCTGCTGACAGGTGCTTTTGAAGACTTTTGTCACCGTATCATCATGACTTTCGTTCTTTCTTGATTTACAACAAGAAATTGTATCATAAGCAAGGAGAACCCCACAGAATGGACCCTAACAGTAGTGTGAACAGAGCCTTATCCTCATAGTCCTGTTACATGTCCTGCAAGTCCCCCGTTTTCAGTTTCCTACCTTTACATTGCTAAAGTAGCAAGCAGGCACCCTTCAGTGTGGAACAAAGAAGGAAAGTTTGGCAATGTTACCACGTATGTGCAGGACACGTTCCTTCCTGAGACAGTAATGGCCACAAATGTAGGATGCTTGATGCCTGTGCAGAGAGCCAGGATACCCCTACAGTCTCCCCGTGTGTTTTATAAGTATATCCGCTGTTAACTATATTAAAGGGGTTGTGCCACCAATAACACGATTTCCCTGTCCACCGGAGATGAGGTAAGTGTTTGATCACTGGGATCCGGTCTGCAAGTGCCACCAAACGGCCCCATGAGGATGTCCACTGCTCCAGTCACTTCTATGGGTCTGTCGAGTACAGTCCCCTAGAAATGAATGGAGTGGTGCATGCACATTGCTCCATTCTCATGGGGAAGTTCGGCGGCACTTGCGGACCCCAATTCTCATGATCCCTGTGGTCCCAGCTATCTGACCCTCAAACACTTGTCCCCGATCCTGTGTATAATTGATAAGTGTTATTAGTGGCGCAACCCCTTTAAAGGGGCTTTTCCCTTCTCAGACAATGGGGGCATATAGCTAGAATATGCCCCTATTATCTGATAGGTGCGGGTCCCAGCACCTACACCAAGAACGGAGTCCTGAAAATTGTGGAGGGCACACTGTGCATGGTCAAGCCCCCCTCCATTAATTTCTATGGGGACCGCCGAAAATGGTCTGCCCCATAGAAATAAATGGGAGCAGTGGCTGCGCAAGTGCGGTTTGCTTCTATTCACTACTATGGGGGGGAGTGCTTGCTGGGAAACCCGGGGTCCTCCAGCCACCACTTTCTCCGCTCCGTTCTTATGTAGGTCCCAGAGGTGGGCCCCGCACCTATCAGACAATGGGGGCATGTCCTAGCGATATGCCCCCATTGTCCGAGATGCGAATACCCCTTTAAGTACTTATGATTGCAACATATAGCATTTACCTGTCATTATTAGCTCTCGCTGCTTGCCATTATATCATATTTCTCAATCTAATGTGTAAGTGAAGCCATGCATCCATGTCTACATATTTCACCAGTGTAAATGGGCATTGTTATAGGGATCTATATAACCTGAGCAACATTCAGAGCATTCATTTTCTTTTGTGTCCATGTTTCAAAGCAGACGGATTTTAACTATTTGGTTTTGTATGTTTTTTTTTTCTTTTTTTTTTTTTTCCTTTTCTTTTTTTTTCTCTTTTGTGTGATTATATGTGCATTATTAGATGACTAGCCTGGCCAAGGCAGATCTGTTACACATGCCTGAGTAAGGCACTGTATGCCATGCCACTAAACCAGCCGTCAAGGGAAAACCATGTGAGGATGACCTTGAAGTCTGACCACCGAAGATGGACGCCCTGTCTCTTGTGTTTTTTTTTTTTGTTTTTTTCTTGTGTTTTTTTTTTGTTTTATCCTTTCCTGCCTCTTTTTATTTTCTTTGCTTCTTTTACCACTCCTCCTTTATGTAAACTAGGCGATGTCTTGTCTGATTAATTTTTTTGTTGCCATAAATCATTATCAGGGTTGGTATTGATAAATCCTGCTTCTCCATGATAGCGGTATTTTTTATTTTTTTTGTTCATTCTGCCTTGTTCTACCAGTTGCTGCTATTGTACCGCACGATCATTTGTTGATTGTGTGGAAATGATTTACTTACAGTTTTACATTTTACATATATACATTTTATTTTTTTACTGTATAAGTTGTCCCTCTATCGTTCTTAGAACAACTATTATGTATTAATGCTAGATTACTCTGTGAATAGTAAATTCTTTCCTGTAGTAGGTTTGTTTTGGTGCATGTGGTTATCTCCTATAGTTGTTGATTTGCTTATTGAAATTTGTCTTCCTATTATTATTCTGTGTGTGTATATGTATGTGTATATATATATATATATATATATATATATATATATATATATATATAAAAATGTACACAAGTCACTATGATTGCCATGTCTGTCATGGATTTTGGGATAAACTAGTTACATCCCCACTTTCTCTTATATCCAGGGATATAGGAATATTTTTGGTAACTGCTCTAAAGCTTGGCTTTCATCATATTGAATTAGTCAGTATGGGGGGAATTTATCACAAGGGTAATGGTAATATTTGTAATGCCGTTCTTCTGCCGCTCTGAAGCATCCCTGCTCCTCTGCTGGTCTCCGTTTACCAGACTTCAGCGATGACATGGCTTGATATCACATGACCGCTGCAGCCAATCACTAGCTGTAGCAGTGACGTGTGAACACTACTGAGGTCAGCTCAGTGTGCAGCGGTCACATACTGTGTTGACATGACATCACTGGAGTCGGGTGAACAGAAACAGGCAGGTAACCAAGGATCGTCAGGAGAATGGTAAGTGAGTATTACTCCTTTTGCTATTTTACATGGTTAGGGCTCATGCACATGTCCGTATGTTTTTGTGGCCTGCAAAACACAAATCCGCAAAAAAATACGGATGACGTCTGTGTGCATTCTGTATTTTGCGCAACGGAACAGCTGGCCCCTAATAGAACAGTCCTCTCCTTGTCCGTTATGTGGACGATAATAGGACATGTTCTATTTATTTTAATTTTTTTGCAGAACAGACATACGGTCTGCAAAAACACAGAACGGACACGGAAAGAAAATACGTTCGTGTGCTTGAGCCCTAATACTGTATGTAGTTTGTAAAAATATTTTCTGAGGTTGAACAACCCCTTTAAAGGGAGTCTTTTCACCAAATATGACCATTACAGAACACCTAGATCAGGTTCTCCATTACTTTCCCCAGATTGCTCTGGTACCTTTCATATTGCAGTCCATCGCCGATTTTGCTCCCAAAAACACTTTTATACCATATGGTAATTAGGTTCTGAAGGTGCCCAGGGGCAGCGTTCATGCGGCCGGTGCTGAGGCCCCTCGGTGCTTTGCTTACCAAACTCCTCCTCTCTCACCCCTCTGGCCCGCCCTTATTTAATTTGATTACCACCTCCTCTCTGTCTGAAATCCCGTGTCCTCGCTGCTCCACACATTCCCAGCACATATGCACTGCATTGCCCATTATGGGCAGAGGAACAGGGACTTTCAATGCGCATGCGCCAGCCTGTGCAACCCGATCCAGCCGGCGGAGGCACGGGATTTCAGACTGAGAGGAGTAATCATATTAAACAAGGGCGGGCCAGAGGGGTGAGAGAGGAGGGGTTTGGTAAGCAAAGCGCAGAGGGGCCTGGGCACCGGCCGCATGAATGCCGGCCCTGGGCACCTTCAGAACCTAATTACCATATGGTATAAAAGTGTTTTTTGGAGAAAATCGGCGATGGACTGCAATATGAAAGGTACCATAGCAATCTGGGGAAAGTAATAGAGAACCTGATCTGAGTGGTCTGTAATGGTCATATTTGGTAAGACTCCCTTTAAGGCTTTATAGTTAATTATTCTTTTTTTTTTTATGTATGACATTTCCTCTATGGTAAGTCTATTGTATAAAGTTGAAGTTTTAGTGTCGCTCATTGTGAAGTGTTAGATCCCACTATTGCCTCATCCAAACAACATATTGTTTTTAATGCAAAGATAGATGTGTGTATGTAAAATATGGCTTTATCCAGGAAGGGGACTAGGGGCTTGGGTGAGTGCTGTGGCTTTTTCATAGTATACCAAGTTGGTATTGCAGCTCAGACCAATTCACTTAAATGGGACTGAGCTACACAAAGGCCATGTCACCAATGGATGTGACATCAGAAGGCAAGGAAGAGGCCACACCGCTGCCCCTTCTAACAGATGGTCAGCATGGGTGTCGGGAAGTCAGACTCCAACTGATCTGATATTGATGACCTATCCAGTGATGTCTCATCAGTATTTAAGAGTTTTCCAAGATTTTTTTTATTTATTTTTTATTTTATTTATTTTTTACTGATGACCTGTCCTCTGGATAGGTCAACAGTATCTGATGGATGGGGGTCTGACACCTGGGACCCCCGCCGATCTACTGTTTTGAGTAGGATGTGGCGCTCCTGTGTGTGCCGTGGCCTTCTCGCAGCCTACCAAGCATAGCGCCGTATACTCTATAGTGGCTGTGCTTGGTATTGCAGCTTACCCCCATTCACTTCAATGGGGCTGAGCTACTCCTAGGCCAGTGTCCTAGGAGCGGGTTTTCACTTGGCCTAGGAAAAGCAGAAAGAAGGCCACAGTTCTCACGGGAGTGCTGCTGCCTTCTCAAACAGCTAATCGACGGTGTACTAGGTGTCAGACCCCGCACCGATTGGATACTGATGACCTTTCCAGAAGAAAAACATATTTGACTTCAGAACATCACACCCGTATGAGGACCTCCTTTTTTGAGGTAGCCACAGCCTGCGATATTCAGAAGAGTTGGCAGAGATTTGAGTCCATAGAGCTTAGGGCTGCAGCTAACGATTATTTTAGTAATCGAGTATTCTACAGATTATTTTTACGATTAATCAAGTAATCTAATAAGGAAAAATAAATTGTCTGTTTTCCTTTATGAAAACTCATCCGACCCCCTGACATCAGTCCCCAACACCCTTCCTTCCCCCCTGTGCGATCAGCCCAAGTGCATCAGTTCCCCCCCAGTGCCATTGGCTCTTGCTCCCCCCCACCCAGTGCCATCGGCTCTTGCTCCCCCCCTCCCCCACCCCAGTGCCATCGGTTCTTCCCCACCCCAGTGCCATTGGCTCTTCCCCATAGCCCCCCCACTGAGTGCCATTGGCTCTTCGCCCCCCCACACCAGTGCCATCTCTCCCCTAAGGCCAGTCCACACTTGAGTTAAACCATGGACGCACGTCAAAGCCCAGCCGGCCCTCTTCCTGACACCCGGAGTGCACAGCGTCATTTGTGAGTGTGTGGCATACTGCTTCATGGCTGAGCTGCCGATCATAGAAATGTTCATGGACACTGCATGCCTTGCTAAATAGGACCTATTGGTAATGGTTGTGCGTGAAGCATCTACATATTTTGGCCACGTAGCCCTAATACCTGTTATGGAGCATATAAGAGTTAAAGGGTTGTCCCTTGACCAGATCTGCTGGCATATCGCTAAGGCTACTTTCTCACTGGCTTTTTGGTTTACGTTTGTGAGATCTGTTTCCACCTGACGATGCGGAGGCAAACGGATCCGTCCTGACACCAATGTAAGTCAATGGGGACGGATCCGTTTTCACTGACACAATGCAAAACGGATCCGTCCTCCATTGACTTTCAATGGTGTTCAAGACTGTTCCGTTTTGGCAATGCTAAAGATAATACAAACGGATCTGTTCTGAACGGATGCATGCGGTTGTATTATCGGTGCGGATCCGTCTGTGAAGATCCATGACTGATCTGCACCAAACGCAAGTGTGAAAGTAGCCTAAGATATGCCATCACTTGGGGAAAGTCAGAATGTAAGGGCCACAGTGCTAGTTAGAATTATTAAACCTGGCACAACACCATGTTATGATATCTTTCACTTAGTGATCCGTTGCTTCATTCTGGAGAAAAAATACTTTTAATATATATGTAAATGAGCAGTTAAGTGCACCAAGGCAGTGCTCCAGACTAAACTAAAAAAAAATAACCAGGAGCCATTGGCTCCTAAACTAAAAAAATTGAAGAGCCAAATTAAATCGTTTAGTCGTCAAATTTAAAATGCATATAATTTAAAAAAGGACTTGACGGAGATGAGACTCAGGTCACAGTAGTGAGCCAGCACTACATATAGGAGAATACAGCACTACATACCTCTCACATCCAGTGACCTCTTTTAGGGGACAAGGTGACTAAAAATGGCAAATTGCTCAGTTTTGATTTCACAGCCTTCACCAGAGTGGAAATATTTTTTAATATTTTAATGGCTCACACTTTTTCTGATGTGGCGATATTTTATATGTTTATTTTTTATTGTTTGTAAATTTTATGTGTAAAACTGGGAAAGCGGGCGATTTTAAACTTTTTTGTATTTTTTTTTTTTTTTTTTTTTTTTTTTTAATAACCATTTCCCCCTTAGGGGCTATAACCTGGATCTTTTCATCCCTTGTCCTATTCACCTCGATAGAGCTGTATTGGGGTGACTAGGACTTCACACTCTCCCTGCTGCCCTGTGCATAGTGCACACAGCAGCAGGGAGATTACCATGGCAGCCAGGGCTTCAATGATGCTAATACTAAGGGGGGCGCGCACTGCACCACCAATGAATGTAATTGAAGAGGACCTTTCATGGGTCCAAAGAATATGAACTAAGTAGCAGGCTACATAGAGCGGCGCCCAGGGATCTAAGTGCACTTACTATTATTCCTGGGCGCAGCTCTATTCGCCTGCTGTGGCCCCTGGTATTTTCAACATTCAGAGCAAGGAGGAGGAGACGCCAGTGTCTCTCCTTCTCCCTAACAGCAGCGCTGTCCAATAGCAGCTCAAATCCACAGAGTTTTTATTTCTCCCTGTCTCTGAGCTCTGCGCTGCTGTCGGGGAGAAGGAGAGACACTGGCGTCTCCTCCTCCTTGCTCTGAATGTTGAAAATACCTTCTCATTTATACAAGTGTAGGCAGCGGTATCACAGACTCAGCACCCGGCATCAATACCAGGGCATGCGATCTACGGCAATTAACCCCTCAGATGTGGGGTTAATTGCTGCGTATCGCATGCCCTGTTATTGAGGCCGGGTCTGTGATACCGCTGCCTATACTTGTATTAATGTTTTACAATTATTGGTGGCGCAGTGGCCACAGCTCCTCCCGTCCTCCTCCGTGCTTTCTCCCCATTGGTGGCAGTGGCAGCCGCCTCACAGTGGGGAGGGACTCCCTCCTTCTCCACTGTGCTAGTGAAGAGAACATGGCGCGTGCCATGTTGTTTAACTGATACTAGGTTGCTCAGCGGTCCAGTCGCAAATGGAGACAAGACTAAAAAGTCTTGTCGCCATCTGCAAATTTTAAGGCGCATTGGCGACAGATTTGGTCGCCATCTGGAGCCCTACAAGGGTGGGCCCAAGTCACTCTGTGCACCCTTTTTTCCTCCTGCTTCCTCTTGCAGCCCGTTCCTCACCTTTTTTGATTGACAGGGCCAGATTCCTGCATTTTCATCTTGCCTGGCTCCAACAATCAAAAAGCAGAGGAAGCGGGAGGAACAAGATGGCACAGAGTGGTTGGGCCTGTACTCAGAGCAGTTAAGGGCTGTTTCACACAAGCGGATGCCGTGCGTGTCATCCGCTCCGTGAATGAGAGCCAAGACCCGATGCAGACTGCAGAGGCACGGAGCATTGTCAATCATGTTAATGCTCCGTGCTTCTGCAGTCTGCATCGGGTCTTGGCTGTCATTCACGGTGCGGATGTCACGCACGGCATCCGCTCGTGTGAAACAGCCCTAACTGTTTATTTGCATATGGATTAACTTAGCGACCACGCAATTTTTTTTCAGCGCTTTTCAAGAGCTATAACAATTTTGTTTTTTCATCCAATGTACCTGTATGAGGGCTTATTTTTTGCAGGAAAAGTTATAGTTGGGTACATATAATCATTGTTTAAAGCCAGCGTTCTAGCCTAAACCGCCTTTGTCAGTAAAAAGGCATATTTGTGGTCACTAAGGGGTTAAAAGTACTTTTTCTCCAGAATGAAGCATTGGATCCCTATGTCAAAGATATCATTTGTCAGCTGCTCTTTTTGAACATGGGTGTCTATAGGCGGCATATGCCATTGTACTGACTGTACTGTGGCATCCTTGGGAGGTAGAAGCCAAAGCACACTGCAGACACAGTTTGAATTGCTCCTCAGTGCTGCGGCTCCCTTTTAGGATCTTCCTGTTCAGCAGATGGACCAGTGTGTAATAAAGGAGATCCCAGCAAGTGCTTGTTGTCTTCAATTCATATGCTATTTATTTCATAAATACATCAGTTATGGACGCGTTTCGGCCCATCCAGCCTTCACTTAGTACACAGTGGATTTTCTCCTTCCTGTGCCGGCGCATATCGGGTTCAGGTGCCGCCTTTGTTTAGGAAAAAAAAAAATATAAAAACACATAAAGGACTTCGGCAAGGGTCCGAGATACTGAACAATTCTAAGGTAGCCCTTTAAAAAGGCTTTCCAGACTTTTTATATTGATGGCTTATACACAGGATAGGCCATCAATTTTTAGCTGTTCTGCAGTAGCTCCAGCGCTGGATCTACACAGCTCCATTCATTCTGTAGTGGGCAGATCTATTTACTGCTCTGCACTGATCCCATTGTAGTGAATGGGAGCAGCACCGCAGTAACCAGCTCTATCCACTGTGTAGTTCTGGGTACTGCAGAAAGCTGATCTGCGAGGTATAGGACCCATGCCAGTCAGATTTTGATGCCCTTTCATAGT
Organism: Bufo gargarizans; assembly: GCF_014858855.1. Lineage (NCBI taxonomy): Eukaryota > Metazoa > Chordata > Amphibia > Anura > Bufonidae > Bufo > Bufo gargarizans. The sequence goes on along the minus strand of NC_058080.1, from coordinate 676,580,608 downwards.
TTGTAAGACTTGAGAATCCCTTTTAAAGCGGACCTGTCACCATGAGAGGAGGAGGAGCTGAGCAGATTGATATATAGTTTTGTTGATTCTGTAAAACATAAAAAAAAAAAAATCTGGACTTTTAAGACCGTCCCCTGTACAGCTATCAGTGACTGACAGCTATCTCTGTGTACACATTTACAAAGGGAATGCAATCAATTGATTTCCCCATGTACAACTGAAGTCAGAACTAGCTTAGCTTTAAGTTTGTTCCCCCCCCACCCCAAGATTTTCATATTGATGGCCTGCGCTATCCTCATTCAAGTGTATGGAGCTGAGCTGCAGTACCAGCCGCTATCCAATGGAAGAGGAAGGAACTGCAGCACTCACCAGAGCACACCAGCCTCTAAACAGGTGATCAATGGAGTTGCCGGTCATCAAACCCCCATGATCACACATTGATGGCCTATCCTAAGGGTAGGCTATCAATATGAAAATCTTGGAAAACCCCATTAAATGTATAAAAGGCAAGCTTTTTTTCACAAAAACTACTTATCAGTCTGCTCAGCTCCTCCTGCTCTAAGACATGCTGCCTGCAGATTGCACAGCGTTTTATGGTGACCGATCTTAAAGGGTTTGTCTCACTTCAGTAAGTGGCCTTTATCATGTAGCGAAAGTTTATACAAGCCACTTACTAATGTATTGTGATTGTACATATTGCTTCCTTTGCTGGCTGGATTCATTTTTCCATCGCATTATAGACTGCTTGTTTCCATGGTTACAGACCACATTGCAATCCATCAGTGGTGGTCGTGGTTGCACACTATAGGGCAGTGATGGCTAACCTTGGCACTCCAGCTGTGGTAAAACTACAATTCCCAAGATGCCCCCCTTGCTTGGCTGCTCTCAGGACTCTGTAGAAATAAATGGAGCATGCTGGGAGTCGTAGTTTCACCACAGCTGGAATGCCAAGGTTAGCCATCACTGCTATAGGAGAAAGAGTTAGCCTCTCTGGTGGCCGGGACAGTGGGAGCGCACAAAGGCTAGTGCTTTTTCCTATAGTATGCAAGCACGGCCACCACTGATGGATTGTAACCATGGAAACGAGCAGTGTATAATGTGATGGAAAAATGAATCCAGCCAGCAAAGGAAGCAATATGAATAATAACAATACATTAGTAAGTGGCTTGTATTAACTTTTTCTACTTGATAAATGCCACTTACTGAAGTGAGACAACCCCTTTAAGAGAGAATTAAAGCACACACACAGGAAGGGAGGGGTGACGTGTCAGGAATAGGTTATGCTCCTTGGGTTTTTGAGTATGCATCATATGATAATTGATGTGAACTATTTGTGGGATTAGATTTTCTGTTCAACCATTGTTGTCCACTGCTTAGAAATGTATATTATCCATATGGTGTTTGTGCCTAATGTTACATATTCCATGCTTTTTTTCTGGCTAAAACACTATGCTGTAGTCCTACAATAATTCTGAAGCAATCTCCAAGCCTTGGGGTATTGAGAATGCAGTGATTACAAGATACTTGTGACACATTAACTAAAATCCAGCACTGTTGATATCTGGTCTCTGTTGCAGGACATTCATGTGTGGTAGGACTGTGCCCTTCTTTAGTTGGCTTGCATGGTGTTTCCTAATCGATCATAATCACACCGATAAGCACTAAATTCATCCTCTTTGATTTGTACAGACCTCTTATTACCACACTACCTCGCAATCCAGTAACCCCCAATAATACTCTTACTGAGGAGCCAATCATTGATGAGGACTTGTATTTCATTCTCCCTGTTTATATTTTTTTTGTTCTGTTTGCTCTATTATTTCTTTTGCTTTTATTTTTTTTTATATATATATTAAATAAATTTGGTAACTTGCATTTTTTTGGGGATTAAACTTTAAAAAATGTTCTTCTTTTCTGTATCTGATGTTCTGTGTGCTATTAGTGATGCAGCCAACACGAACGGTTGTCATGTGTAACACAACTTTCGATCAGCGTGAAAACAGCGCCCTGGAAAATGGCTCCATGCTTGATATCGTTTGGTTCATGAACCTTAAGTTTCCAGTACAGGTGACCCATAGCTCAAAGTGTTAAATACTTGTCTATTCAGTTTTCTACGTAAACTTCCATTTGATGAGATTTAGTGTTTGAAGTTTTCCTCACTTTTATTTTTATTTCCCTGTAGGTCAGGGTAATTACAGGAGGGGTGAAAATACCTTGAATTTTTATTCTTTCTTACTAAGAATATCCTAGTCCTTTTTGTTTGCTTTATGTAGTGGTTTAAAATCAGACATATTAAGAGAACCACATACTTCTTGACACTAACATTAAGATTGTTACCCTTGCAGGTAAAATACCTGAAGAAGCCAAGGCCCTTTCTCTCTTGGCACCAGCTCCGACATTGTCCAGCCTGCTTCCTGGTGCAGGTCTGCTTCCTATACCTACTCCTACACCGACTCCGTCTCCACTAGCATCTGTAAGTATAATTTGGACACTTTTCACAAAGGTCTGTTGATTTTCTAAGGCTGTGTTCACCATTGCATTTGGTATTCCATTCGCCTGTTCCAGCATAAACACTGGCTGTCGGCCAGACAAAAACCACTGCATGTTTGTGCCAGAAACCTGACGGAACTCTTTATAGCCAGTAGGAATCTTGCAGTACAAGGTCATGCCCGGTTACTGGATTCCCAGTGCTACTGTGAAGCAGCCTATAGGTCTCCTCAGACAGGACGTTACAGCAGGCGATTGTCAGGAAGGAAGTGTTCCTTCCCAACAATCACCAGTTCGTCAGTGCAGCAATCTCCTCCACAGTGTGGGGACAAGCGATCCCTAATGCCATCATTTGTCCCCCATATAGGCGCATTGTTTGCCGGCAGCAGAGCGACACGACCTGCTGCAAGCAAACAACTAATTTTGTGTCCACACAAATGATCTATTACTAGTAATCGGCAACACTTTTACACCGCCAGATATTCGCTAATGAATGTTCCCGTGAACGCTCTCTAGTGATTGTCTGGCACATTCTCGGCGCCTGTAAAGCGCCCTTGAGTCTCTGTTCACACCAGCACCACTGTCTACAAGCCATGACACGACAGATCCACTTTCGTATACTGGCACCACCTAAAGAGACCCCATTGAATTTAATTGGGTCTGTCAGTTCTGGTATTTTTGACAGCATGAAGGATGCTGCAGACAGCATCTTTCATTTTGCAAAGAATACTGGAAAACTGAATGGATTTTACATATGGCACATGTCTGCAAATGTCTATGCACTTTTACTGTATCACTGTTACTGTTTATCTGCAAAAATGATGGTGGGTATGGTGAAAAAAATAATTACGTTATTTTCCATCTGACAAGATGTGGGGCAGGTTAGTCTTTCTGCAGTTTCTGTTTGCAAACATATTTATTGGCCCCAGTCGTCTGATGAAGGCTTAAAATCAAGTTCTTTTAGCTTGTGTCAGGCCAATCAGTAAAGCTGATAAAATAATGGACGGTGCCCGTGTGAACGAGCCCTTAGTGATGCTCCTTTTGTTTTTGTTTTTCCACTCTCCTTTGCAGAGTACCTCTGGTTCGGAAACATTCTCTAATTATCTTGCATCCACTGCATGTTTGAAATCCCACAAAATTTGATGACTGTGAAGACAGATGTGTATAAGCATCATTCTATGTCATAACTAGTCTACAGCCACAGGATCAAGTTTCCTAATGCATTTTTGGAAGCCAAGACCAGGAGTGAATAAAAAAAAAAGTCCTATCTGTCCTTTCTACTTTCTTTCCATTTATGATCCACTCCTGATTTTGGCTTTCAAAACTGCATCAGGAAACCTGACCGTGTGGCCGAAGCTAGGGCAGCAGCTATCGTCTATTCTATCGATTAATCCAACGATTGAGTACTCTAATAACCAAAAACTAATTTAAAGAACGTTTTTCTTTATAAAAACTCATCATCCCCCTGTGTCATCAGGCTCCCCCTCCTAGCCATTTCCCCAGCACCAGTGAAATAAAATACTTACCTCTCCTGTAGGGGTGCCGCTACACAGCTTGTCCATTTTCTTCTCTGCCCTTACGTGCACTATGTCTCCGGAAGAAAGTGCAGCTTGGCGTGGGCCGGCGGGTGACCACGGAGCAGTAAGTAATAGCAAGTGCTTTACTCACGCTCCGTGTTCACATGACAGATACGAATCTTCGATACAAAAAATTTGCATAGAGGATTTTTTTGTGTTGAATTACTCGATTTAATCGAGTAATCGTTCCAGCCCTGGTCGAAGCATTATAGTCAAGATCTTGCTCTCTTGTGTACAGAATTTAAGTCACCCCTGTATGAATGACTTCCCATGGACTAGAGGATTTCATCAGCAACTCTGAAATCTCTTCTCACACCTTACTCCCCCAAACCGGACCGAACTGCAAAGCAGTGAGGAATTTGCACAAGGCAAATCTATTTCCTTATAAGCTCCTAGCGTTCATGGACATTCAGGTTAATTTTGAGGCATGAATTATTACTTTCATGGTTTTCAGTATATGCTTTCTGTATATCACCAGCTTAATAATTTATCTGATTTTAGGTTTTGCGAAGAGAGAAAGTGGAAGTACCATTGGTAAGTTAAACTGCAACTAACTGCACTTGTGTTAAAGGGGTTGTCCACTTCTTCAAAGCAAACCACCCTGTTGATCACCACGTGTTCAGCTGCGGAAACCCATGATCAATAGTTATTTTAATGGGGAAAGCTGTTGGTGACAACAGTTCCATTTATTACTTAAAATCATGTGGCATCATCCCAGGATCCTTCACAACATTGACGTATATCTTCATTGTCTGCAACTGCAGCTTTGCCAGTCTTCAGAAATGCTGTTATAGGGCTATGAAAATGTATGTCTCACATGTTGCAGGGGCAGCTTGGCACGTGGTCTGTAATGGTGACTGTTTACTGAAGACATATTGACTGGTGATTTTTGTAGCTTGATCGCTAGGTTTTATTGAGAAGCTATTAAAGGCTATGTACACCTTTGGGGACTTATTTTGAGCTAAAAATTATTTTTTCAGTTGATCTTTATAAAAAATATGGAATCCTTTTTTTGTACAGAGCTGAGATGCTCACTAGCAGCCTGTGGATTTTCTGTCTTTTCCGTGAGACCAGGAACAGCAGGACTCCTTAAAGCTCAATCCTTATCGTACTGATAAGAATGTGACTTAAATAAGTGTTTATGACCTCTTAGTAGTTTAGCGGTAAAGAAGTTTATTAGATGGCCGGCACACAGCTAGAAAAACAGTTAACCTTTTTGACAGAACAGCTCAGTATTTTTAATAAAGGCCAATAGAAAATAAGATTTTTTAGCCAAAAATGAGTAAAATGCAATCATAAACAAAAATTTCTGCCGAAGGTGTACACAGCCTTTAAAGAGGACCTGGCACCACTCCTGACATGTCGGTTATAGTGTATAATTGTATTCCACATGAAATAACAGATCTTGAGCATCTTTGACGGTTATGAGTCTCTATTGTGCTATTCCTCTATTAATCTGTGCTGGCTGTTTTAGACTGCAGGGACACCACCCCCACTTGCAATACCCAGTTGGCAATTTATTTATTAACTTCTGTTAGAAATGATAGAGAAATAGCACAACATAGATATATGAAAATATGCTGCAGAATTATTATTCATGTCAGGAGAGGTGACAGGTCCTCTTTAAACTTTTTTTATTAGGTGTTCAACTGATCTGTTTTTGGCAACACATACCTACTGCTTTCTTTTAAAGGGGCTGTGTCACAAAGCACATTCTACATTTCTCAAACCGGGATTTGAATACTTTTGTAATAGCATGTAATTAAAAATGTATTATATCCAGTTAGCTAGCTATTCGATAAAATGTATTTGTATAGCGCCACCTAGTGTTTGTTCTTTTCCTTACTTTTGGTCCATCTCACTGAGCTGGTCTAACGTGCTTAGTTTAAATTTTCAACTGCCACCATCCACAGGTTCTGTTAGAAGCTGTGTCAGTTATAGGAAGAGAGCTGCAGCAGAAAGGACACCCCCTCATTTATGGCATTAGGACATATTTTGCCTTTTCTGACGGGTAATCTGTTAACAACTTGCTATAGTTATCATCTTCCCTCTACCTGTAATCCCCTGAGGATGGGATGTAGCAGGCATGAATTACACATTGGAGGAGATTTCTCAGAAGTGGTGTAAAGGGAAACTGGCTCAGCTCCCCATGGGAACCGATCAGATTCCATCCTTTGTTTTCCAGAGAAGCTCTGAAGAATGAAAGTTAAAATCTGATTGGTCACTTTGTGCCTGTGTTTCCTTTACACTGCTTTTTGATAAATCTCCCCCATTGTGTATGTTTCATCAATTAGAGAAGGAAATAATAATCTGACTTTTTTTATTTTACTTGTAGCTCAGTGTCCCATTTACCACATTGGCTGCAACCTTACCAACACCACTGGAACCAGTCCTCCCAGCTCTTGGACAAATTCTTCCAGCTCTATCGCCTGCTATAACTTCACTTGCTGACCTCCAACAACCACCCCTAACTGGAAATGTTGACCCCACAAAGGTTGATGAAATCAGAAGAACGATTTATGTTGGAAACCTAAATTCCCAGGTAATGAGTTTTTGCATTTGTATTCCAGTACCGATTGCAGGTTAAATAAACTACGGGCTCTTTGCTGCTTCCAAAACGTAGGCCTCTCTCCATTTCAACCACCTGTTTCCTGGTCTTTACTGACCCTATCAGATAATGTAGGGACTGTTGACAAGGGGAATGGTAACTCCCTGTTGTCAATTAGCCCTTGGGTACACAGATACATTTTGTGGGATACAATGATTTGCTCTAGCAGACATTTCAGGATAGTGGATAGCTCCTCTGTAAATGTAGTTGAGTCACAGATGTCTTGTCTTTTTTATTTCTTGTCCATCTGGCCCAGACCACCATGACGATGTCTCCTGATGCCAACGTTTTCTGCCAAGACATCTTTAGTCCCTTGCTTCTGCAGCCAATTCTAGTCTTTATAATTACAGAAATACATTCAGACCCCCAGGCAGAGAATATATAGACCTCTCCCAAAACAAGTACATACCCAAATCCCCCTGAATTATTACTTACCCCAGCTCAGACCCTCCATAACAAATATTGACCCCCGAAACAGACCTCCAAAGTAAATACAAACCTCCCAAACCAGACTAAATAAATTCTTACCCCAGAACCCTAAAGGGATTCTGTCACCTCTCATAACACAAATTCAGATTTCTCGCCCAATTTCCTTGGGGGACACAGAAGACCTTGGGTATAGCTCATCTCCCTAGGAGGCGTGACACTAAGTGAAAACTGTTAAGCCCCTCCTCCATCAGCTATACCTTCAGCCTGGAGAGAGAGACTGCCAGTTTTTGCTTAGTGTCCAAGGAGGCAAGACACTCCCTGCTACTGCAGGGCTGTTTTCTCCTTGTTTAAATTTAGATTTTTACTTTTTTCTTTTCTTTTTGTTCCAGATCATCAGGGACAACAGAGACGCACTAGACCTCTCTGTTTCTCCCGGGGTTGAGCTGCGCCAGTGCCGGTCACCCGCACTGCTGCCTCCCCCACAGAAGACAAGGTGGATCAGGGCAGCCCAGCTCCCCTACATCCCGCCAGCGCAAGGGTCGCCCGCACGCCAAGTCCCTCTCCCAGCGTCCTGCCACTACGATGCCAGTAGCTGAAGGGGCGACCCTGCTGGAATGGACCGAGGGTGAAGACGACTATGGTGAGAGAGTGGCTTCTCCAGCCCTACGTCCCCCACCCCCCACCCTGGTCTCCTGCGTGCCTGACCCCCCATACTGGGCCTCTGGGCCCTTCGGTCACTGCTGGACCTAGGCTGGCCCCTGGGGTGCTGCGGGGCGACATTCCACTCCCCGCTCCCTCTCCTCCCTTCTGGCCCTCATGGGACATTTTAGCAGCAGAATGCTGCGAATAGGCAGCCACATCGCCTCCCTTCACTTATCAGCGTCCCTCCTGGGAACGCTGTGCTCGCATCCTCACGGGCACCCGGTCTCAGGGTCCCCCCATCCCCTCACCGATGCGCTGCTCTGGACCGGGGGCCTTTTCCTGACGGCAGTGCTGCTTGGGCGGCCGCACCTCCGGCGCTTCTTCCCGGCCTGCTGGGCCGCACCTCCGAGCTGGGCCGCACTTCCTTCCCGGCCCCCGACTGTTCCGGCCTGCGGGGCAGACTCCCGCGGCCGGCATTTGGCTTGAGCACGATGCTCCAACGATTCCGGCCGGCCGTCGGCGACTTCCGGCCGGCCGGGCGCCGCAAATTTTGGCCCAGGCTTCGGGCCTACTGGGCCGCATTCCGGCGCTCCACCCGGGCCCCTGACTTCCGGTCCGCGGGGTGGGGGCTCCATAGCTCAGGGGTTAGAGCACTGTTCTTGTAAACCAGGGGTCGCGAGTTCAGATCTCGCTGGGGCCTCCAGGGCGCGAATTCTTCCCGCCTGGAGTTTCCCCGCCCCCAGGGGATCGCGGCGCCGCCTCCTCCTCCCTTCCAGGTTGGTTGGCTGTTAACCCTTCGGGTACCGGCCTCCGTGCTTCAGTTTGTTTTGCTCGGCTCCCAATGGGCCTATATGGCTGGCGCGCCCCCCCCCCCCCCCTCTACTTCTATGCTGGGCACCTGTATGGTGGCACTTCTTTCTGCCTCAGTGAGGCTATTTTTTATTTAGAAATGCATAACATGGTTAAGCTAATGGATTTCTTGTGCGCTGCGCAGGACGCTGCAGCCTTATCTCAGTAGCGCCGCCTGTATGCGTGCTCCTTCCATGAGCGGCATGGTGTCGCACTCCCCGGCTGGTGCATGTTTCCCTTCTTTGCCCTCTCCGGGATACAGCGCTGGCCAAGTGCATGCGCTCTCCTTTTTTTTTTTTCGGTTGGCAGAGTTCGTCACCCTCCAGCTATGGTAACTGCCATGTGCAGACAACCCCTTCCTAGGCGGGATACTGCACTCTCTCGGGCTGTAGGCTTGCCTGGTGCATGACCCCCCGCTTAGGTGGAATACTGCACTCTCACCGAATACGGTGTTGGCCATGTGCACGAGAACGCTGCACTCATTGGATTCGCTGCAGGCCATGTGCACAACCCCCTTCCATAGGCGGAATGCTGCACTCATTGGATTCGTTGCCGGTCTTGTGCATGTCCTCCTTCCATAGGTGGAATCTGCACTCTCACCAGATACGGTGTTGGTCTGGTGCACGACCCCCTCCCATAGGGGACCGCTGCATTTTCACTGGATTCACTGCCGGCCATGTGCGTGATTCCTTTCCATAGGCGAAACGCTGCTCTCACTGGATTTGATACCGGCCATGTGCATGACCCCCTTCCATAGGCGGAATGCTGCACTCACTGGATTCGCTGCCGGTCTTGTGCATGACCCCCTTCCATAGGCGGAATGCTGCACTCACTGGATTCGCTGCCGGTCTTGTGCATGACCCCCTTCCATAGGCGGAATGCTGCACTCACTGGATTCGCTGCCGGTCTTGTGCATGACCCCCTTCCATAGGCGGAATGCTGCACTCACTGGATTCGCTGCCGGTCTTGTGCATGACCCCCTTCCTCTAGGCGGAATACTGCACTTCATTGGTTATGGTGCTGGGCAGCCGGCCATGTGCATAACCCCCTTCCATAGGCGGTATGCTGCATTCTCATTGGATTCGCTGCCGGCCTTGGGCATGCCTTCTTCCCTCAAGCGCCATGCATACACCCTCACTGACTGGGGTCGTTCTCTCGCTGATAAGTTGCTGGCCGCGTGCAGGACCCCCTTCCATGGTGGGATGCTTGCAACTCACTAAATCCACTGCCGGCCATATACATGTTCCCCCTTCCGTGGGCGGTGTACGGCACTCTTACTGGATTCGCTGCCGGCCATGGACATGTCTCCTTTCCTCAGGCAACATACACACACTCTCACTGACTGTGTTTGTTCTCTCGCCAGTGTGCTGCTGGCCAGGTGCCTGACCCCCATCCATGGCGGGGTGCTCGCATTCTCCCTGGTTGCAATACTGGCCATGGGCATGGCTCCCCCTTCTGGGCAGCATACTGCACTCTCACCAGATACGTTGCTGGCCTCTAAGATGGGTGGAATGCTTGCACTCCCATTGGATACGGTGCTGGCCTTGTGCGTGACCACTCCTCATTCCATGGGTGGACTTTTTGTACGCTCACAGGACTCGCAACTGTCCTTGTATGTGCTGTGCTGGACTTGTACTTGTCCCCATTCATTGGCGAAGTAGTTGTACTCTCACAAAATTCGGTGTTTGGTGGATTATTGCACACTCACTTAATGCTAGGATTACCCTGTGCATGTCCCCTTTTCACTAGGTGGACGTCCTGCTGGATGCGGTGTGGCCATGTGCATGGCCCTCTTCTGGGCGGAATATGGTATGTCTTCCTTCTCTGAAGTAGGTGCTGGTCTTGGGCATCACCCCCTTGTGGGGCGGGCTTTGCACGCTTGCTGCCCGCACTGTTTGCCAAGTACATTGCCCTCTCTTCTGGGCGGACTGCTTGTGCTCCGTCGCATGCCATACTAGTCTTGTGTATGTCCCCCCTTCCGGTTGCACTGTGGTTTCTGTGGGGCTCTGTGGCTGGCCCTCCTTGCTGTATGACTATTTCGCAGTGGGCGGACGCTCTTGTGCACTCTGTGCGTTGTTGGGCCGTGTATGCCTTCTCCTTCCGTAGGTGGGTTGGCTTTCTCACTGCTTATGGGGCTGCTTGTACGTATGCCTCCATTCTTCCTGCGACTTGCCGTTTTTCTCTTGGGATACGGTGATTGCCGCCGGCCTGGCACTCTTCTCTGAGGAGATCTTTCTGTTCACCTGGCCTGGACGGGCTCTATTGTTCTCTACTGCAGCGAGCTGGGTGGTATCCATTCTCTGTTCGGAGGGTATATTTGGTGTTTCCGTTGTGACGGTATCCACCATATTCGTTGGCCCTTCCGCCTGGGGAGTGTTTGTGGTTCCTGGATGCGTACCCATTAGTTACCCTGTGGCATTGCTTCCCAGCGCAAGCGGTCACATTGTCGAGAGTGCTGTCTCCAGCGTCCCTCGCAGTCTACGTTGGCTCTGGCCGGATTACGGTTCCCTCGCCTGTTGCCATTCCTCCTCTTGGATGCGTTTTGGTTTGAGTCCTTCCTGTTGGCACCCTCCGTGCTTCAGTTTGTTTTGCTACCAGGTTCTAGCCGCTCTTTTCGAGCAGGTCGCCCAACTTCTCTTGGTTGCTCGATTACCGAGGTCTCAGGGACCTCCACTTTCGATTCGTTAGGGTATTCGCCTTCTGCGAATTGGTGAGCCGGACATCTCGGAGTAGCGGAGTTCTGCTTTTGAGCGGTCCTGTGGCTTCCCTGTTGCCCACTCCTCCTTGCGGTTGGAGGGTGTCATCCGTCTTCTCGGCTATTTTTCTCTCAACGGCTCTGTTTTGGCTTCTCCTGGGTCAGTTTTACTCCGATGTGGCTTCTGCCCCGGCCAGGCTTCAGGGGCTGTTCCTTCACTGCCCTCCCCCCTGGGGAGACCATGGTTGTTCATATGGATGGTCCCGGTGTTCCTTATGACCTCGTACTGTCTCCATTGTTCACACTGGCTGTACTAGCTGTGTGCCTATTACCGGGTTTGCCGCATTCTGTCCTCCCGCTGGGTGCAGATTACTTTTACCATTCTGGGCGCTGGTCCTGCTTGGACTTTACCTTCTCGGTAACCTGGCGGGCCTACTTTCTTCTGTCAAGATTACCCTTCAAGCCCCCACTTCGGGTCTGTAGAACACCTTACTGTGGTGGCTACAACGACAAGGACTTTAGCCTGACTTGTCCTGGAGTCTGTTGGAAACTGGCCGGGTCCCTTTCGGTTCCTTCCGTTTGTCCATCTGCTCCCCCACTCCGCGTGGATTCGGGACGGCGTTGCTCGGGGGGGCCGACGGGACCAGTTTTCCCAACCGTTTTGGCGTGTCACTGATTTGCGCTTACTCGCATTGGATTTCCTCCCGTCTGCCCAGACGAGTCCAGCGAGCACACTAGTGTTCGCTCCCGGCCGTGCTTCGTCCAGGTTCTGTTGTCTGACTTAGGGTCTTCCCTGGGGTTCTTTAGGAAGCTGGGCATTCACCCAATTCTGCCTTTCTCTTCCCGTGATTCGGTCTTCTCCAGTCTGGCCTGGACCTGCGACTGGGACTCTGTTACTTGAAGTGTCTGCAGTTTTTTGCTTGGACATCTCCGACTCTTGTCGACGCTCGGTCTCTTGTTTCCAGGAGGTCCGCGCCAAGGTTCACGGCTCCTGGGTGCTTTCCTCCGCTTTAACCACATGGCTATTGCTGTGGTTACTGCTCAAGGGCAGGGCTCTGTTTTTTTGGTGTCACCGTTCATTTCTCCAGAGCGGTTGGTGCCTCCGGGGCCGGAGGCATTGGGCTTCAGCCATGTCATTGTGCAGGGTGGCCACGGTCTTCCTTGCACTCTTTACCAGGTTTTCCTGGGTGCGTACTCTGGCTTCGGCGGCGGCTGCTGCCTTGGGCCGCCTGGTTTTTGCAGGTGGCATTTCCTTGCTGCCTTCAGGTGCTTCGCCTTGGTGCTGTGGTCCCTCCCCTCTTGGACTGCTTTTGAACGTCCCAAGGTCTTCTGTGTCCCCCAAGGAAATTGGGCGAGAAAACGAGATTTTTGTATAACTTACCAGTAAAATCTCCTTCTCGCTCTTTCCTTGGGGGACACAGCACCCACCCATTCATTGTTTTTTTTCTGCACGGTTTCCGAGTTTTGTTTACCCGTTGGGTAGTTGGCTTGTTGTTTCCACTTGTTGGACTTTGCCTTTTCTCACTACTTGGACACGCAACTGGCAGTCTCTCTCTCCAGGCTGAGGGTATAGCTGATGGAGGAGGGGCTTAACAGTTTTCACTTAGTGTCACGCCTCCTAGGGAGATGAGCTATACCCAAGGTCTTCTGTGTCCCCCAAGGAAAGAGCGAGAAAGAGATTTTACTGGTAAGTTATACAAAAATCTCATTTTTAAACCAGTCATGCTCCACAGATTACCTTGAATCGGCTTTGCTGTTCTATACTGTAATCCGTCCAGTAGTTTTGCTGAAAAACGACTTTTATAATTATGCTAATTAATCCTGAAGGTGCCCAGACGGGCTGTATGTTCCACTTTGTGTGCCCAGTAACGCCCCCCTGCAGTGCCCAAAACGCCTTCCTCCTGAATCCCTAAACCGCCCACAGCGTCATCCCTCTCCTCCCCCTCCCTGACGGCAAAGCGAAGTCTCGCGCAGACGCAGTACCCACTGAGGGCTGCGCCAGTGCGATTTGCTGGAGACTGAGGGAAGAGCGAGCATCGGACGTCACTGGGCTCGGCGCATGCCCAGTGACGACGATGAAGCACCTGCCCTCAGTCTCCAGCAAATCACACTGGCGCAGCCCTCAGTGGGTACTGCGTCTGCGCGAGACTTCGCTCGGCCGTCAGGGAGGGGGAGGAGAGGGATGAGACGCTGTGGGCGGTTAGGGATTCAGGAGGAAGGCGTTTTGGGCACTGCAGGGGGGAGTTACTGGGCACACAAAGTGGAACATAACGCCCCTCTGGGCACCTTCAGGATTAATTAGCATAACTATAAAAGTCGTTTTTCAGCAAAACTACTGGACGGATTACAGTATAGAACAGCAAAGCCGATTCAAGGTAATCTGTGGAGCATGACTGGTTTAAAATCTGAATTTGTGTTATGAGAGGTGACAGAATCCCTTTAAATACAGACCTCCTAAACCAGCTCCCTAAATAATTTCACACCCGAACTCCTTAGATACAGACCTAAGGTAGACCTTCTAAATAAAATCAGACCCCAGATCCCCTAAGCTATCCTAGTCCCCAGAAAAACTCTGCTAAACGCATATAGACCAGACCCACTAAAAACGGGAAGACCCCCTAAATACATTTAGACCCAGACCCCTATGTTAGTATAGACCCCATACATGTACTGTATGCACACTCCTCTGCCTTCTTGCTGCTGTCTCCTGTGTTTTTTTTTTTTCACAATTTGCCAAGGTCATGTGACCATTTGCTTTTCTTTCTGCAGGTCAGTTGTCACTTTTTTCCAGAACAATTCAAAAACCATAATAAAACCTCCAAAAAAGATCAAGTATTTAGGCCAGGGATCATTGCATAAAATAGTTAACAGTTTTATCGTTTGTGCTGCAATCCGCGTATAAAATATGATAAATATGCCACCGAAACCGCCCATCTTGTCATCTTATTATTTTGCAGTCAGTAAGTCATGTTTAAGTTTTTATAAACCTGCTGGATGCCTCACAACAAGAAAATCCAAATTGCTTCATAAAAGTAAAATAGTAAAAAATAATATATATGCACTTGCATCCGGCTATCAACATGTAAAAAATAAAAATAGAAAAGGAATTTTTCAGACCAGGCAGATTTCTTCCATTGGGATTCCTATGTGTGGAACGCTGTGGTTCATTGTGTGTTCTGACACCTTTCTGTCATAGCCACTGCCAGCAGTAATTTTTTCAGCAGCTCGTTGTACAGTAGCCTTTGTCAGATTGGACCAGGTGAGCTAGCTGTCGGTCAACGTCTGTATCAGCCCTTGGCCACTTATGACTGTCTCTGGTTCATTGGTTGTTGGCTTTCCCTTGGACTATATTCTGTAGGTACTATCCACTCCATACTGGGAAGACCCCACAGGATCTGCTGTTTTGGAAATGTTCTGACCCAGACTAACCATCACCGTTTGGCAGAATCACTCAACGTCAAGAACTCACTCAGATGTCACTTAACATAGCCAGCACTGTCCTGTCAGTGGTCTTTAAGGGGTTTTCCGATTATAATTATTATTATTTATTTTTTTTATATACTGATGACCTTTCCTCAGGATAGGTCAGCAGTATCTGATCGGTGGGGGTCCGACAGCGCCAGTACCTTCTCAAACAGCTGATTGGCAGGGGACCCTCAATGATCAGATACTGATGACCTATCTAGAGGAAAGGTAATCAGTAAAAAAATAAAAAAAAATCGGAAAGTCCTTTTAATGTTATAGTTGGTCTGTGTGTGTGTGTGTGTGTGTGTCTGTGTATATTTTTAATATGTATTTCATTTCCTTCGCTGCTAACATGCTCACAGCTTCTTACATTTTATCATTTAACTTGTTTTTCAGACAACTACAGCAGAGCAACTACTTGAGTTTTTTAAACAAGTAGGAGATGTTCGATTTGTCCGTATGGCCGGGGATGAAACGCAGCCTACGCGCTTTGCTTTCGTGGAATTCTCTGACCAGAATTCCGTGATAAGGGCCCTGACGTTCAATGGAGTTATGTTCGGAGACAGACCTCTAAAGTAGGTTCAAGCTCTGAATAGAATACTTCCTGTTTTATTGTTGGTTTAATGTATAAGGCCTCGTTCACATTTCCATTTTACGTACGCATTGATTTTAATGTGTCTGTTCACATATCAGTATTTTTTTTTTTTTGGACACACAGACCAAACATGGACTGATTTTTTTTTTTCACAGATGTCAAACAGACATGGAAATGAAATGTGAATGAGGCCTTATAAAGGATTTATAAGCTTCTGTTCACATGTTTGTTTGATCCTTTTGTCAGGAGGTAAGAATAGTCCAGACTGCATTATTATTCCTGGCATTACAAATTATAGAATCCTAACAAAAACATGACGGGTCCCATTAAAAGTCAGGATTTTTTTAAGATCCGATACTGAAGTGTAAATCAAACATATGTGGCGATGCTGTCTTCATCCGCTATTTTTGCGGACCTCATTCCAGCGCTACGCTATTCTATACCATATATGAAATGGTATGTCATCATATATTGGCCCGAACGAAGGACACTGTTTTGGCCTCCATTGGGTAAATGGAGTGCTGTGGATATGTTTGCCTTATAAACCAGAAGTTTTTTCAAGCCTATATGCCAAACATAGGCTTAAAACTTTTTGAACATAGCCTAACAATGACATACTCCATCCTCTCGAGTCCTCACAAGAAGGTGACTGTTCTAAAATGCATGCTGCCATCTACTTGGAGAAGACAAAACATGTCCATGTTAAGGAACCATAGTAAAAGATGGTGTGCAGAATGTCAGCAGAAGCAAGCAGCTCAGTGGCTTGTATACGGAGCTGCCAGGTCCTGTCTACATGAGTGCGGGGAAGCTCTACTCAGTGTCTCATCACTGAGCTGTAATCCAACTTTCCCGCTGCTCAGGTCATTGTAGGGGGAAAGTGCAGTAGCGTGGTATGGGCTGCCATGACCAGAACATCTAGCTCGTTTATGGGAGAATGGCAGATCACATTATGCTGCAAGATAGATAGATCCTGGGGGGAGGGCTGGTGCTTTAACTGCTCCCTGGTCTGACGGTGAGTGGTAAGTAAATCCTGTCTGCTGCACAGTCATTGCACACAGAAAAGAAGTTAGGCATTCGACAGAAACTAGATTACCTGGAGGGAGTTAAAAAATGATGTCACAAAAAGAAGCAACAAAGCTTGTATTTTCTTCCCAAAAATTTCCATGTAATCATCTAATATTGTTCACTAATACAGTATGTAAACTAATTTCACAGACGTGTCCCTTTAAAGACCTAGGACAAGAGTTTGTAAGTTGCTACATCAGTCTTATGTATGCTGTTTTTTTTTTTTGTTTTTTTTTGCCCCTCAGAATAAATCACTCCAACAATGCAATTGTAAAACCTCCTGAGCTGACGCCACAAGCTGCTGCAAAGGAACTAGAAGAAGTGATGAAGCGTGTACGAGAAGCCCAGTCGCTGATCTCAGAGGCCATAGAACCAGGTACCTCACCTGCCGCTGGCTTCTATTGCTGGTGTCTCGGCATAGGCATCAGCTACATATGTGTTCTATAATCTCCTGTTCTGTAACATGCTGTTAAATGGGCTGTCTGCGTTACAAAATACATTATTAAATACCCTAGAGGAATTTTGACTTTAATGAAGTGTCCCGCATTCAATGCCCCCATATATAAAGACCCAACACTTCCATGTCAATGGTCACAGTGCCATTCTTCAGATTCTTCTGTGGCGTTGTCGTCAAGGAATTAAACGGCTGAAGGTCCTAGGAGGGGGACTGTGATCTACGTTTTGTTGTGCGAGTTGTCTAATAAAAGGATTGTCCAAAGTGGACAAGTGGATTCTTGTTGGCTCTGTCCCAACACACAAAATTAGCTGGTTTTATAATGCGGTCTAATAAAAGCCTTCAGCTCCCCCCTGCATCTGGGTAGTTGGTAGCTTTTGCACCCACACAATGTCACTTCACCTGTGATGGTCCCCAAGTGCATCACAGTATATGTTATCCCTGTTCCCCTGCCAGCAGGTTGGCAGAGGATCTTCTGGACACTGGCAGCATCTACGAAAAGCTGTGATCACTACAATTGTAGTGCAAAATTAGTATCCTGCCTACATTTTTCATAACCATATAAGGTGAGCATTTGTATACTGCTCAATGCTGTGTACCTGCTCTACCTAGAGGTTATTACCATATGACCGCCTTTTCTTTCCTTGTTGCCGCAGATCTGTTTTGGGGTCACTGTCAATATGACTGGAATGAGATAAACTCTTTCCCGACCAGCGCGATAATAGTATGGCGCTGGCCAGGTCTTTAAAGATGGCCCCCGCTCCTGAGCGCTGCGGTCGCCATAGCAGCGGGTGGCCGTCTGCTTCCTAGAGCAGAGACCCGCGGCTCATGTCCGCAACTGGCAGTAATTCCAATCACTGACATTTAACCCCTCAGATGCTGTGGTGCATCTCCGCCGTGTGGCGATCGGAGGAGCCGGAGCTTGTGTGCAGCAGCCCCTATCTTTGTGAATGACAGGAGGCTGCTGCATAGTATTTCCTATGGAGCCCTTGCCTGTAATAGGGCTCCATAGGAAAGTAGTAAAATCATCATAGACTCCAATGCAAGTGCATTTGAGTCTATGATAGCAATCAGATGATGGAACTATAAACAAGTGTAAAAAAAAATTCAAATCGCCCCCCTTTTTCCAAAATAATAATAAAAGAACAAAAAAAATACACATCATGGGTGTCGCGATGTGCAAAAATGCCTATAGTATAAAAAATATATTCCCCATACGGCAAAACGTAAAAAAAGCGTCAAAATGGCCGATTTGCCGTTTTTGGTCTCTTCATCTTTTAGAAAAAATTTAAAAAAAAGTGATCAAATTATCTGCACATAATTACAAAAAAGTTATAGGGGTCAAAATATGGCGACAAAAAAAATAAAACTGTTATATCCTCCCCCCCCCCCCCCCCCCACATACACACTTTTTTTTTTTTTTTTTTTTTTTTTTTTTTTACTATCAAAACGCAAGAAAAACTATACATACAGTGAGGAACAGAAGTATTTGAACACTCTGTGTGATTTTGCAAGGTCTCCCACTTAGAGAGCTCAGACAGGTGCTACTAAGGTAGATTAATGAGTGGAGTAGAGGTGGTTTTTAAAAGGCACAGTAACAGGTCTTTGAGAGCCAGAATTCTTGCTGTTTCTCAGGTGTTCAAATACTTATGTTCAGCAGTGCAAGAAAAGAAAAATTATTTAAAAATCATACAATGTGATTTTCTGAATTTATCTTATTCTGTATCTCGGGAATGCACCTACAATGTGAATTCCAGACCCCTCCATGATTTCTAAGTAGGGGGAACTTGCAAAATCGCAGGGTGTTCAAATACTTCTGTTCCTCACTGTATAAGGTATCGCCAGATTTGTACGTACCTATAGAATAAAAGTAACTGGTCAGTTTTATCGCACGTCGACCGTCGTGGTGGAATTTCTTTTGTTTTTTTTGCAATTTCACCCCATTTGGAATTTTTTCCCCGCTTCCCACTACATCATATGCAATATTAAATGGTGGCGTTGGAAAGTACAACTTGTCCTGCAAAAAACAAGCCCTCATATGGCTATGGGAACAGACAAATAAAAAAGTTATGGCTCTGGAAGGCAGGGAGCGCAAAAAAAATGCAAAAAAAACTCCCGGGGGTTAAAGGGATGGTACTTTTTCCAGTATTGATCATCAATATTAGAGCGATGTGGGTCTGACTCCCTGCACCCCCACGGATCAGCTCTTCGAAGTGAAGGCAGTGCTGGTACATTGCAGCGTAACTACAGCTTCTTCATTCCTTTCACTTGAATGGGACGGAGTGTAACTGCAACTGCTCCTTTCCATTCGAGCAGTTAAGCAGTGAAATGAATGCACCACACGCAGGAGTGCTGCATACTCTTCCAAAAACCTCCCTTCACCCCTGCCGATCAGCTGTTTGATGAGATGTGCTCAAAAATTGGTAGGGAGAATGGTTCTTGTTCTATTCTCAGGTAGTGCTGAAAAATACCCATCCAGGAAGGATAAAGCGTTGCGTCTCTGGTTGTCTTGAGTCCTGCTTCTGTTCCCTGTCTTGATGGGGTCTTGTGTACCTCTGATTGTCAGTCGCCCCCTTTCTTTCCTTTGTTTATTCAGTAAGAATTAGGCTACACGTCAGAAGATGGCTCCTATTATATTGGAAATGCTTTGTTTCCGTTGCAAACAACTCGGTGATTTCCATGTCCTCAGGGTCAATCTATTGCAGCAATGTCAAGTACGAACATTACTTTTTTTCTCTTGCTTTTTTCTCCTTGTTTCCTCTGCAGACACTTGATTGGCTTTAATAACTGTCAATCAACCAGACTTTACACTCTGCTGATGGCAAGGACTTGTTCCTATTGGCACTGATACTTGCAGGGGTGGATGGGATTCTGTGGACCTTCTAGGGCTGGTATTTGTAGCTTACTGTTCATTGCATTATAAGTATACAGGACTGGGGAGAGACTACATTCTCAGCACTCCTAGCGTGACTGCAATGTGAGTTGTTGTTTTGTTTCTTAATATAAAATAATGATCCAGATAATCAATTATGTAATCATATTGGATGCCCCAGGAAAGGGTATATGTCCCGTGCTAGTGGGCAGTATAATAGCATGTGCATGTGAATGATATGATGTGCATCAGCTTGCTACTTACGGATGTACGCAGCAACTGTCCTGGAGTTCTTAGATGCCCCTGAAAAAGATGAATGTATGTGACTGCTGCATTTTAGTGTGTGTTGTTTTTTTTTTTTTTTCTTCTTCTTCTTTTGACAAAATGATATGTTTCTTTTATTATGCAAGGCCTGTTTCACACTGTTGGCACAGCAGTCCGACAGGCTGTGCCAACATAAAATGGCAGCAATCGTCTGATTTTGCCGTATTGCAGCCGGATCACCACCGGACCCTGGCATTGTGTCAGCGTCCGGCAATGCTGGATCCGGCAGGCTGTTCCCTGCTGGATCGGTAAACGCAAGTGTGCAACTAGCCTATGCAGTTTGTCGGTTTTATCTGGAGCTGTAGTATTGGGCACAGTCTGCACTGACGGTGACGTACTGCAGAAGTGACTCAGAGCTCTGATACATCAGCTTGCTTTCCCTTTGCAATTTTTTTTAACATTTCTGTCTGTGGCTCCATCTATGAGGGCACACCTAATGCTGATACCCCAGCAGTTGACCTGCCCTATTAGGTCAGCCTTAAACTAGGAGCGTATTATGCCTTAAAGAGGACTTGTCACCCTTTATGACATGTCAGTTTAGTAACTGCTTCTATTCCCCATAAAATAGCAAGTCTGGAGCACCTTTTTTTATGACTCTGCGTTGTGCCGTTCCTCTGTTATTCCTCCTGAATAAATGGACAATTGGTTGTTACCATATTCCTTGCCAACACTTATTGATTAGTGTAAGGCCTCTTTCATTCAAGCAATACGGATTATGTCAGGAACTGATCAAGAAAAAACTGATGCATGCAGGTTCAATGAGTTTGGTCTGTTGTGTGCATGGATGCAATCAGTTTTGATGCATTTTTCACACTCTTGAAGAAAAACTGAAGAATAAGGCCTCATGCACCCGGCCGAAACAGCAGGTCTGCAATATGTGGGCATCGGCCGCATGGTCCCCGCATCACGGATACGGACCCATTCACTTGAATGGGTCCGCAATCCGAGCTGTGGTGCGGAACGGAGGCACGGAAGCACTACGGAGTACTTCTGTGATGTTTCTGACCGTGCATCCACACGGCAAAAAATAGCTTGTTCTATTTTTTTTTTTGCGGTGCAGACGGATCACAGACCCATTCAAGTTAAATGCGTTTCGTTCCGTCCCAGCCGCCGCATGGACGTTGCCTGTGCATTGGGGACAGCAAATTGCAGTCCCCAATGCACGGAACGGCTGCATAATGGCCGTGTGCATGAGACCTAACACGGCATTTCCTAGCAACGATCAGTGAAAAATGCGTTGCATTCGCATTCCTTCTGTTTTTTTTACGCAACCCTCATTCACTTCTCTGGAGCCAGAGCCGTGTAAGGCTACTTTCACACTTGCGGCAGAGGATTCCGGCAGGCAGTTCCGTCGCTGGAACTGCCTGCTGGATCCGACAATCCTGGCGCAAACGGATGCATTTGTGAGACAGATTTGTCTGACAAATGCATTGCAATACCGGATTAGTCTTTCCGGTTGTCATCCGGAAACGCATATCCGGTATTTATTTTATTTTTTTCTAATTTTTAAAGGCCTGCGCATGCACAGATCGGTTTTCTGGAACAATTAGTACCGGATCCAGCATTTAATACATTTCAAGGAAAAACGCTAGTGTGAAAGTACCCTAAAAAGCACAATGTAGAATATGCAGCGATTTTTCCTGTACACAAAGATGATGCTTGAACAACTGTTCAGTCCGGATGCTATGGGTTCTATACACACATCGCATCCGGCCGGAAAACCTGCTCGTGTTAAAGAGGCCTAAGGCTACTTTCACACTTGCGCTTGATCGGATCCGTTCTGAACGGATCCGATCATATTAATGCAGACGGAGGCTCCGTTCAGTACGGATCCGTCTGCATTAATAACTTAGAAAAAATTCTAAGTGCGAAAGTAGCCTGAGCGGATCCGTTCAGACTTTCAATGTAAAGTCAATGGGGGACGGATCCGCTTCAGGATTGAGCAATATGGTGTCATCTTCAAGCGGATCTGTTCCCATTGACTTACATTGTAAGTCTGGACGGATCTGCACGCCTCCGCACGGCCAGGCGGACGGCTGAACGCCGCCAGACTGATGCAGTCTGAGCGGATCCGCATCCATTCAGACTGCATCAGGGCTGGATGGAAGCGTTCTGCTCCGCTCGTGAGCTCCTTCAAACGGAGCTCACGAGCGGACAGCAGAACGCTAGTGTGAAAGTAGCCTAAGAGTGTGAAATGACTCACCCAATTGGCCATTTATTTACAAATTTGAAGTAGGAATAACATGTGAACAGAACAGCTCAGAATTCTAAGAGAAGATGCAGCAGAACTGTTATTTTATGGGGAGCACAATAATTTACTGAAACAGACGTGTCTGGAGTTGTGACAGCTCCTCTTTAAATCATTTAGAAAATGGCCCAATTAAGGAGTAATTAAAGAGAGAGCTTGGCTATAAAGAGACTGTCACACTCTGAAGGTCTGGACACTTCTGTGTAATATGTACAGCACCACTGCACAGCCGTTCTCTAGGGCCAGGATTAGATGTTACTTTTGTTTTAGCTTTTTACAGGTGAAATATATTTCTAATTACCTTTCATTAGTTATAATGGATCATTTTGTCTAGGGAGCAATTATTAGGAGAAATCAAATGGCCGCCATTCTATTAGTTCACACAAAACCTGTCCTAATCACACAGGACAAATTACTTCACAACTCTGAGCCAAAGACCTGCCTTATCCTGCTCCTTTACTTGTGAGGGTTTAGAATCCTGAATACAAATTATAAAATCTTCAAATTAATTTCATGAGGAGACATGAAGTACAGGACAGGACATACTGTGGTAATATGGGGTGTGGTAATGGAGACTACATACAAGTACTGCTGCTCGTTATCCACATCCCTACCCTCCTCTTTGTACATCATGTCTCCTATTAAACTGAATTCTTGTTCATAATCTCTGACAAGCAGATAGGAGGATGAGACAGCTCTTTAGCTCACTGCACTAAAGTAACTTGTGCTGCTGTGTGATAAGGACAGGTTTTATGTGTACTACTAGGACAGTGGCCATTTTATTTCTCCCAATTGCTCTCAGGACAAAATGAGCCATTGTAACTAATGAAAGGTATTTGGGAATATATTTATAATAAAGTAAAATTTAAGAATTTTAAGTCAACGTGTAACCAACAGGAATGCTCCCCCCGTAGATTACAGCTGATTGCTCGTGTGCCCTGTGAGTAGCTTATCGTATGAGACTTATCTGACAAGTGTCCAAATCAGACATCCCCTTTAATTAGCTGATCCCTTCTCAGGCTGCAGATTGAAGGGCTTCATTTTGCCTCCGAAGAGGCTGTTTAAGCTCAGATATAGTTAAATCAGCTGAGTAAGGCCTCATGCACATGACCGTATGTATGTTGCGGTCCGCAAAAAATACGGATGACATCCGTGTGCATTCCGTATTTTGCAAAACGCAACAGCTGGCCTCTAATAGAACAGTCCTATCCTTGTCCGTAATGCGGACAATAATAGGACATGTTCTATTTTTTTGCAGAACGGAAATACAGACATACGGAAATGGAATGCACACGGAGTAACACAGAATGGACAGAGAAAGAATATACGTTTGTGTGCATGAGGCCAAAAGCAGATGAAGAGGAGTATTGTTATTTTTCAGAGCCACTCACAGATTTGCCTCTTTTGCCTATGCCTCTGGTCAGGAAGTACATTATAGCCAGTGTTTTTTTTGGGACTTGCATGCTAGTGAATAACTCCAGTTTCCCTATTTTTACCATGTTCATAATGTCAGGGTTTGTCTTTTCTGAATTAAGATTGTTCGTTTTATTTATTTTCAACAGAAACTGGCAAGCCAGTTGAAAAGACCCAGAAGCTGTCCAGAACACGATCTCGTTCCGAGTCCAGATCCCGATGGAAAAGGTCACGATCAAAGCATAGGTAAAAGGACGTCTTGCTTTTGTAACTTCAGGGGAGCACTGGAGGACTCTTAAAGGGATTGTCTCATCACTGACCATGGGGGCATATCGCTAGGCTATGCCCCCCATTGTCTTATAGGTGTGGGACCTGCACCTTTATTGGGAACGGAGCTCCGCAAGGTGGTGGCTGGAGGACTCTTGTCTGGCCCACACCAAGCCGGCTCCCCGTAGAAGTGAATGGAAGTGCACCGCGCATGACCGTAGAAGTGAATGTAAGTGCACCGCGCATGACCGGCAACCGCTCCCATTCACTTCTATGGGCCTGACGGAAATAGCCGAGCCAGTGCTCAGCTATTTTCCCCCATAGAAAATGAATGGAGGCGCAGTGCTCCCTCCAACCCTTTCAGGTCTCCGTTCTCGATATAGGTGGACCTGCACCTATGAGACAATGGGGGTATACTCTAGCGATATGCCCCCATTGTTTGTGATGAGACAACTCCATTTAAGCATCCATTCTTGCTTCATACGCTCTCTATCAGCAAGGAGTTCTGTGAAGTGAAAGGTTTAGGGTGAGAACAGATAGTCCAGCTGCACCACATGCATTGCTTACACACTTGTGAATTACTAGCCTCAAAATCATATGTCCATTGGCTTCTGCACGTGAGCAGGGTTTTGGCCATGTGCTATCTGTTCTGATAGAACTCCCCTTTGATCCTTTTAGGAAGTTAATTCTAGGTGCAATACATTTTATCAGTGCCCTTATATACAATCTTTTGGGTGAGAGGTGTTTTTTTTTTTTTTTTTGGGGGGGGGGGGGGGATGATTACATTGTCAGTTGTCTGTTCAAGACAAGGAACTAAGGAAGTCATCATCTAAGTTAATCAGTAGAGTGAAGCATAAGTCATCCCTAATCCAGTAGGGAAATGGTGATTATTTTCATGCATGGAAAGACAGCCCTGACCAACACAAAGTCTCTTCATAAATCAGGCTTCTTTAGGTTTGGCTACATTTTAGTTGGTCCCAGTTTCACTGTCTTGGATGACTGAAGGGCAGTACCTTTTAGCTTTGTCCTGCAGATGACTGTTACAGCTGATCAATGTGGGTCCTAGCAGGGGGACACTTTGTGGTCAGCTTATTGTCACAGGACACTTCTAAGCAATGTCCAAAGTAGAGAACCATTTGAATGAATGATTAGTTTAACAGTTTAAATATTGTTTCAGAAGCAGGTCACGCAACAGTTCCCGGTCTAGGCATAAAGAACACAGGAGATCCAAAAGTCCTCTTAAGAAAAGTTCTCGATCAAGAGACAGGCGCAAGTCAAAAAGCAGATCACGTTCAAGGTATGATCAAATCTTATAATAATTAGCATCTCTGTGAGATCTCAGTCCCTGGGGCATAATGCACCTAGATTAATACAAGTAAAGCATTACAAGGATTTCCCCTTAGTGGTAAACCTTATGTGTATATAGTCTCCCAGTAGTCCACCATGTTACTGATTGAAAAAAAAAAAATTGCGTGTTTATTTTATTTTTTTCTCTATTCTATACTATGTGTCTCCCATAAGGTCATACAATACCTTTTGGGAGCATTTTAATATAACTTTCCTTATTGCTAATTTGATCTGTAACGGGCTGACATACTGTGCGTACACTAATGGAATAGATGTAAAAAAATGTAAAAATGGGTAAACAGGGCACTCACGGATAGCAGAGACCAAGTATTAGAAACAATTGTTAGCTTTTATTACTACAACAAATAAAGTTGATAAAACGATGTAGCACAATGTGGCACAATTATAATAGTGGCCAGTGGCAAGGGGTTGGACCCCGAAACGCGTCTGGTGCTACACCCCATTGCTGTACTGAAATATTGAAGTTACCAACTAACCGACCGTAACGGAAAAAAACGAGCCGAATTTAATATCCTGATGGAATAGTGCTAAAATACAACAAAAGGCACATTCTGGGAACAAAACATCTGAAGGCTTAAAGTGATATTTCCGGATGAACTACAGGTCGATGTAAAGGTAACGGATTATCATTCTTTGCAAGCTATTCAGGAGCGGGACGCCGCTACCTATATTGCTTCGGCGTGACGCCGCCATTCTCAATTGAAACACTGCAGTTAATGAATCATTGATAGTATTTTCGGATGCAACGTCATTGGACTGGAGATATATTAGATCGCATCATTGAACATTTTTCAGCTGGTCAATAGACTACAACATATTCTATCTACAGCTCACCTATGATATTGATTTCTGTGATACATTGTTTTATCTATTATAATTGTGCCACATTGTGCTACATCGTTTTATCAACTTTATTTGTTGTAGTAATAAAAGCTACCAATTGTTTCTAATACTTGGTCTCGGCTATCCGTGAGTGCCCTGTTTACCCATTTTTACATTATTTGCTGTATTGAGAGAGTGGTCTCAATTTACAGGAGCACCTGGTGTGGTTTCAGTGTCCTAGTGCGACATTTATAGATTTTTTGAGATGTAAAAAAATAAAATAAAAATGTCTCTCTACATGCATGATTAGCATTCAGCAAAATTCTTGAAAATTAAAGGCTATGTACACCTTCAGGATGGAAAAAAAAAAAAAAAAGTAGCCCAAAAATGCAAACATTTAAAAAACGCTTTTCATGTTTGCATTTTGGGCTACAAATCTTTTTTTCTCGCCCATATTCATTGGGGGACACAGAGACCTTGGGTATAGCTATGTCCTCTAGGAGGCGTTGACACTAGATAAAGCTGTTAGCTCCTCCCCTGGCAGCTATACCCCCTCCAGCCTGGAGAGAGAGCTTCAGTTTTTTCTAGTGTCAATAGGAGGCAAGACCTCCCTGCTCTGCAGGGATCTCCTGAAGATTTTATTTTTTTCCTTCCTTAAAATTCAGATGGGACAACAGTGGTCGCCTCGCCTCCCTGTTCTCCCAGGGTCGAGTTGCGCCAGTGCCGATTCCGCACTGCTGCCTCCCCCACAGAAGACAAAGTGGACCAGGGCAGCCTCGCTCCCCTGCATCCCGCCAGCCAAGGGGTCACCTAGGTCCGCCAAAGAGAAGACCCTCCCGCCATACCAGACGCCTGCCACTCCGGTGCCAGCTGCTGAGGAGGTGACCCTGCTGGAGAAGGTGACCTTGAGGTCCACTTAGGGAGGGTGAAGAGAAGAGGATGAGAGAGGTGAGTACATGGGACTAGGTGAGTATGAAGACATCTTGCCCCTCCCTCCATCTTTGAAAGTCTGGGTCGCCCTATGGTTAACGGCCAGGGGGCTTTACTCAACTATGACAAGACCCCTGAAAGAGAGCAGGGGTTAATCCGGCGGGCGCCATGCGACACGCGGTCCCCCTCTCACTTGCCCTCTAGGCCGACTGCTTCCGGCTCTTAGAGGGTTAATGTATCTTTTCCCCGGGGCACCTCCGGCAAAAGACTGGAGCCCAGTCCGTCTCGGGAGCAGGCGTCCACTTGCTGCAGTATCCTTCATTTTACTCTTTCGGGAGCAGGCGTCAAGCACGCAGCTCCGAAAGGGTTAATGCCCCTGGCCGTTCGCGGACATCTGACCCCTTGCGGTTGTCTCGCGCCGCGGGGCACTTACTTGACATGGACCTCCGGCTGTCACGATTTCGGCCGCGGGGTGAGCATCCCGGTCCTCCGGGCGCCGCTGCAAATTTAGGCCCCGGCTTCTCTTGGGGCCTATAGGCTTCCTTCCCCTGTTGTCATCCCGGCCGCGGTGCGGCTTCTCAGGCGGGATGTGTGTCGCGCTCCGCTCCGGGTCCCTCCACCCTCCGGCTGACTTCAGTACAGAGGGGGAGGGTCCGGGGTGGCTGTGCATCGGAACTTTAGGCCCTGGGTTCGCGACCTGCTAGGCCGCGACTCAGAGGGGGAGGGTGGCGGACCGGCGCGAATAATTCCCGCCTAGCTGCCGCTGCCCCGCCCTCATCAGCACCGCCCCTAGACCTAATGTCGTTATTGGTTAACCCTTTCCGGCCAGCCACTTCTGTTGGGCCAGCTCCGGATTATCAGGGGTTGGATGGCCTAGAAAAATTGCTTATTGCACTGTTAACTCCTTCCTGCCTCTTATCCATTTGAGGCTAGGCAGACCAGTTTTTAAAAAGTAAAAAAAATAAAAAAAATAAAAATAAATTAAATGAAGCTGGAAATAAATGTCTACCTCCATTCAGGCCCTACTCCACTCAGTCATGTCCACTCTGACTGTGCGGCACGAAAATGGGCCCGTGTCCTGCCCCGGACATGTGACGACCTCTCTTACCGTAGTTTCCCACTCCGCCCTCTGGGCCGTTTGGTTGATAATCCTCCACCTGCGTGGACCAGTGGAGGACCTCTGACAGTTCCCAACCCACCCTCAGGGGAAGCTTGGTTGATTCTTTTCCACCGGTGCAATGCAGTTGAGGACCGCTGCAATTACCAATCCACCCTCCGGGGTCATTGGTCATAATTCTCCACCTGTTCAATACAGCGGAGAGCCTCTGGAACTCCCATTCCACCCTCCGGGGTCGTTTGGTTGATAATTCTCCACCTGTTCAATACAGTGGAGAGCCTCCGCAATTCCCAATTCACCCTCCGGGGTCGTTTGGTTGATAATTCTCCACCGGCTCAATACAGCGGAGAACCTCTGGATTCCCATTCCACCCTCCGGGGTCGTTTGGTTGGTAGTTCTCCACCTGTTCAATACAGCGGAGAGCCTCCGCAATTCCCAATCCACCCTCCGGGGTTGTTTGGTTGATAATTCTCCGCCTGCTCAATACAGCGGAGAACCTCTGGAATTCCCATTCCACCCTCCGGGGTCGTTTGGTTGATAACTCTCCACCTTCGCAACTCACAGGAGGACAGCTGAAGTATTCCCGTAATTCTCCACCTGCGCAATTCAGTTAAGGATCTCTGCGGGATCCCAATCCGTCCTCCGGGGCCGTTTGGTCGATATTCATCTACCTGAGCCATACTGTGGAGAACCTCTGGAATTCCCAATCCACCCCATAGGGTCGTTTGGTTGATAATTCCCCACCTGCGCGATTCCAGTGGGGGAAAAAAACTGGAAATTCCCAATCCACCCTCTAGGGTTGTTGGGTTGATAATTCTCCGCAGGTTCCTTTTGTATACAGGACCTCTATTCCCAATCCACCCCCAGGTAGTTTGGTTGATAAGCCCCAACTGCGCAGTCCGCGACTGCTAGGGGCGATTTTCTAATGCGTATACCTGCGCGCAAGCGGACCACAGCAGGTCGTCTTCTCCTCGCACACCCTTCCTTCCTCCCAGGGTCACGCTCAGGTGCACCCTCTCTCACGGGAGTGGGTCCGCCCAAGGGAGGGGGGGTGAGGAGAATCACTGATTCGGGCCTTGACGTGAATCCGAATCAATCTCCTTAGGTTGCGTCTACGGTGGCCAGCAGCACTCGTCGTGGGCATTACCCCCTTCCTTAGGCGGTATAATTGCACTACTACGATCCGGTTTTCACCTTTATACTTTGTCCCCTGCCATAGGTGGACTAGGTACAATAACACTATTTTCAGTGCATTCCCCCTTCTGTAGGTGGCGGAATTGTACCTCCACTGGGTTCTGTACCTGCCGTATTCATTAGCTCCTTCCATTGGTGGAGTGTTTCCATTCTCACTGGTTACAAGGGGTACTGTATCCATTACCTCCTTTCTCGGGTGCTAATTGCTCTCCCATAGGGTACAGGATTGCCATATGCACTAGTTTTCACCGTGGGTATTAACCCCCCTTCCTGGTGGGGTGTCTGCCTGTGGCACCAGTTTGGATACGGTCCGGCTGTTGCACTATCCTTCCTTAGGCGGAGTGTTGCGCGTCATTGTGCTTACTACTTGCCTTACTCTCTTTCGCTAGTGATCACTAGCGGGGGGAGTATCTGTACATCTTCAGATTCTGCAATTCAACTGCGCCACGGCTCTAGGTGCCTGCGCTTATTTCATTGGGGGCGTGGCGACAGTCGGTACTTGACGGTGCTCGGTACGCTTACTCTAGTACTATATGAGTTCCGCCAGTACATACGGTGGCTATTCCTCATTGTTCCTTTGGAGCTGGGTTTGGGCAGGATTATAACTCCTGCCCAAAACCACTTGTGTCCTAGAAACTCCCGTCTCTATGGGTTTCCATTGTCCCAGTCGGTAACGGTATTGTCCGCATCAGTAGTGGTGCGTACACCATTGCACATATATGGTTTACGTGCCAACAGGGCCAAGTGTTACACTGACTCCTTACTCTCTTCCACCATTCCTGATGTGGGAAGTGTTTGGGTTGGCACTCTGGTTTAGTTTTGCAGCCTGTTCAGCCTGTGCGGGTACTAGCGTTCGCAGTCGCTACAGTGGGGCATTCTAACAGGTAGGGGTTCTACCCTGACGCTTGCTGGGCAGTTGTTCCTGTTCAGCGCCCTTCCCGGGTGGAGCGTTTTAAAGTTAGCTCTCCTTCCCTGGGGCTGTATGGTACCGTGGCTTCTACCGGATTCCTCTACGGTATGGGGGTCCTGTGGTAGCCATTGCGTAATCTGGCTCCTCCTGTACGGCTCCTTCTTCAGTTGACGGATTCTTCTGTCTCCGTATTCGGTGGCGTACGCTGCATAGGCTCCTCTTTTGGCGGAGTATGGCATCCCTGCTTTCATCCGGTGGCTACTTCTGTATACTGCTGGTCTCGGATGGGAAACGGGCTTCGTCCTTCCCCCTTTCTCTTTCCGTTCTTCCTTCTCTGGCTCGGGGTTCACGGCCATTCCGCAAACCTTGGTGGTTCCTCTGTTGCTACTCCCCCTCATCTATGTGATGCAGGGTTTTTGGTTCTGTGGTTTTTTCTTTTTCTTTCGGTCTCGTTCCGGACCGACTGTTGGCCTGTGACGTTCCTGTATTCCTCCTCCTACAGGTGTCTCCTACCGTTGGTCCTGGGCGCGCTACCGGTGTGTACCACTACCTCTCGATACTTGACTGGTGTCGGCATGTCTGTCCGATGTAGTCATGCCTTTTCGCTGCGCATTCCGTGACTAGACTATGAGACTCCCCACGCCAGGATGGGCGGGGGTGCTGTCGCGTCTGTTGATGGAGTTTTGTTCCTGGAACGGGACACCCCTTCTCTTCTTCCTCCTTGAGGCAGAAGTTTTTCTCTCTAATCTTGGTTTGGTTGTTTGCTTCCGTCAAGCAGTTTTGCTACACCGTCGATACACGGTCGCTAACGGAGTTCTTCCGTCAATGATTCTCATATCGTCACTACCTTTGACTATCCAATGTGTTGATTCCTGGCTTGCGGTTGGACATGCCTCATTCAGACAGCTTCTCGGTCTCCCGTCAAACCTGGTCGGCTCGGGGGGACATTGGTGGACCACTTCCGTTTCCGTGGAGCGCTTCTCCTTAGCAGGGGTGGATCGGGGTTTTTTTTTTTTTTTCTCGTGCTTTTTTCCATTGGGGGACACAGACCATGGGTATAGCTTAGAGGTATTAGTAGGAGGGACACTATGCAAATGAAAGAGCTCCTCCTCCTCGGGCTATACCCCCAGACTCCACCAGGAGGAACTCAGTCCTTGCTTAGTGTCTGGTGAAGGAGGTTGACACTCTCTGATTCTACTCCTTTTTGTTATTTTTATTCTAGATGGGGACACAGGTCGGCATGGCGCCTTCCTGGTCCCCCGTGGAGTGCCCGCCGCCGTCTTTGGGACGTTGCCTGGCTGCCTCCATTTCCCCCCAAGAAGATAAGTGGATCCGGGCTCGACCTGTTAGCTCCGGCATCCCACCAGCTGCTGGGACGCCTGCTGCCTACCCTCCTCCAGAGCACTGTTCTCCTGGATTGGAGTCAGAAGTCTGAAGAGGCGCATCCCTGCTGGTCTGGACATCGAGGGAGCATGCTGAGCAGATAAGTGTTGCACAATCCCTCCCCCTCCCTCTGTGTCTATTTGTCTGTGGCTGCCTGGGTGAGCTTGAAGAAGGATCCTGATGGGGCACTTTCTTCATTTTGGCACTGGAGTACTGGCATCTCTTCCCCTTAAACTGTGGGCTTCAGCGCTTCTCTCGTCGGGCCTTGGCTGCTGCGCTCCCTCAGCGCCCGCCGGCAGGCCGCTCCTCCACGTGGTGCGCTTATTTTCGCGCATATTTTCGCGCGCGCGCATATTTTCGCGCGCGCGCTTATTTTTCGTGCGCGCGCTTATTTTCGCGCGCTTTTTTCGCGCCATAATGACGCGTTAGGGGAGGCGGAGCCTCGGCATGCCGCTCTGACTCTCCTTACACTGGAGACTCTGTTTGCTCATGGCCGTGCAGCTCCTCATCACTCTACTCCGTTTTGTGCCAGGCAAGCTGGTAGCTCAGTGGTACTGCTGCTGTTGCCCCATGTCCAGGCTTTCTGAGTTCAAAGCCCCTTTCAGCCTTCAAAAATTGTTTATATTATTCTAGATGGGGACACAGGTCGGCATGGCGCCTTCCTGGTCCCCCGTGGAATGCCCGCTGCCGTCCTTGGACGCTGCCTGGCTGCCTCCATTGCCCCCCAAAGAAGACAAGTGGATCCGGGCTCGACCTGCAGCTCCGGTATCCCACCAGCTACTGGGTCTCCTGCTGCCACCCTCCACCAGAACACTGCACTCCTGGACAAGGAGTCAGAAGCCTGATGAGGTGCATCCCTGCTGGTCCTGGAGTCGAGGGAGAAGTTCTGCAGGAGCAGATAAGTATTGCCTGCATCCCTGCCTTACCCCCCTCCTCCACCCCTCCTCCACGTCCCTGGGGGCCTGCGGTCCCCGCTTGGGCATCTGCCATGTCCAGCGCGGCCGCTAAATTGGTCTTAGTCACCAAGGCAACCATGTCCTTTAATCCTGTGGCGCTAACGACTCCATCTCTCTCAGTGGTCCCCACAGTGGGTGACTGACTACGAAGAGGCAGCGTGAGCGGCAGCATCCCACCTCGGATGTCTCTGTCTCTCCACCCCCCTCACCTCGCCGGTGGCGCTTGCGGACTGCTCTTCCCCCTCCCTAGGGAGAGTACTCCGAAGGAGAATTATCCGGCTCGGACGAGCCACGTCCTTTTTGGACTATAGGGCATTTTCAAATCCTGTGACGCCAACCACCTCTCTAAGTGGTTTTCCACAGAAGACGCCCGAATACTAACAGGGAGCGTGAGCAGCAGCATCCCTCCTCGGATGGCTCTGGCTCTCTCCCCCCCCCCCCCCCCCCTCGTCTAGAGGCGCGTTCGGGCGACTCTCCCCTCCCTTAGGGAGCGCAAGTCTGAAGGAGAATTTCCGGCTCTGATTAGGTCATGGAGCGGGACCCCTCGCCTAAGCTCTCCACCAGGGTGGCTGACTTAGTGGTGACTGTCCGAGACACCTTTATTCTCCAAGGGGATTCTCCTCCTTCCACTGGTCAGGAGTTCCCCCTTTTTCCGTCCAGGCAGTCGGAGACTACCATGTTCCCGGTCCATGAGGGATTTTTCCGCGGTCATGTCCAGGGCCTGGGGTGGTCTTAATAAGGTTCTCGACCACCCAGCGCATGAATATACTTTCCTTTCCCTGCTGACGGCGAGGAGAGGTGTCTCCTCCCCCTAAGGTGGATCCTCCGGTGGCCGGATTAGCCAATTATGTGGCCCTTCCTGTCTTAGTCAGTTCCTCTTTCCAGGATGCTGTAGACAGACGCATAGACTCTCTTCCAGGTCCTTTTTTCGCTGGCAGCGCGTCCCTGTGACCTACCTTTCACTCAGCAGGGGTAGCCAGTGCTCTCTCGGTGTGGTTACAACACCACCACCAGGAACTGGCGGTACGAGATGCGGCTACTAACACACTGGAGTTGGTTCTCCAGATGTCTCAGGCTTCTAACATTCTTTGCGAAGCTTCTAGGGACATTGTTTCCCTCTTTGCCCGCAGGTTGGCCATCTCTGTCACTCAGCGCGAAGAGATCTGATTGAAGGTGTGGGACGCTGACGCCTCCACCAAGCGTTCCCTTGCTAATTCCCCCTTTGGGGTTTCCAGGCCTTGTGGGGATCAGCTGGACGAGTTCGTCTCTGCATGCCTTTTGCCGTTTCTCATCTGGTAGGCCGTCGCCTGCTTCCTCCGCCGGGGGTCTCGGGTCGCCCGCAAAGAGGCCTTCCTTTGCACCAGCCTTCCCGGCACTAGAGGGCCCAGTCAGCCCGCCCTGCTGCTCCTAGGCCTATCACATGTCCCGATTGCGGAATCCCACCATCGATTCCTGCGCTTCGCCATTATGGGTCGACACTGTCAGTTTGTCGCCCTTCCTTCGGGTTGGCGACCACCCCGCGGGTCCTTGCCACGGTCCTGGACCGCTCATGGCGCTTCTTCGTACCAGGGGCATTCCTTTGCTGCCCTGTCGGGACGATATCCGGATAGAGGCCCCCCTCTCTACCGCAGACCACGGACAGCGTCCGGATCACTGTTCAGACCCTGGAACGGTTCGGCTGCCTGGTAACTTTCCCAAACTCCTGCCTCTTCCCGTCCCAGAGGCTCTCCTTCCGGAGGGTGATTTTGGACACCTCGGCTGCCAAAGTATTCTACCAGCCTTCAAGTCCTCCCAGGTCCAGGGGGCAGTGTCGCATCTGCTGCGCTCCCCGTGCCTCTCCATTCGGGAATACTTGCAGGTCCTGGGTCTTATGGTAGCCTCTTTCGAGGCCTTTCCACATGCCCAGTTTCACACTCGCCTGGCGCAACAGGAGATCCTTTACCTTTCAGCGGGTTCGGGCAGTTCTCCCTTGGTGGCTGTTCCCAAAGAACCTGAGGTCGGGGAGTTCCTTTCTCGCATTCTCCTGGACGATCGCCGCCACCGATGCCAGCATCCTGGGTTGGGGGGGCGTTTTCCAGTCTCGCACGGTTCAAGGAATTTGGCCGGCGGCAGAGTCTCGCCTTCCAATCAACTTTCTGGAATTGAGGGCGATTTTTTCCGCTCTCTCTCTCCTATTGGACCTCTCTCCTTGCGGGCCTCCCAGTGCGGGTTCAAACGGGCAATGCCGCGGCCGTGGCCTATATCGACCATCAGGACGGGACCCGCAGCCGGATGGTGATGCAGGAGGTGAAGTGAATTCTGACGTGGGCGGAGACTCACGTTCCGGTGTTGTCAGCAGTTTGCATTCCAGGAATGGACAACTGGACAGCGGACTTTCTAAGCCACAACACGGTGGATCCAAGCGAGTGGTCTCTGCATCCAGAAGGGTTCGAAGAAATCTGCCACAGATGGGACCGTCCGGATGTGGACTTAATGGCGTCCGGGTTCAACAACAAGATCCCAGTGGTCCTGGCTCGCGCCCGTGATCCGGAGGCGTACGGATGGATGCGCAGGTGTCTCCGTGGCAGGACTTCAGCCTCCTCTGTTTTCCTCTCCTGCCAAAGGGTCTACGCCAGTTCGAGGCGGAAGGGACTCCGACCGTTCTCATCACCCCAGAGTGGCCTCGCCGCGCGTGGTTTTTCGGACGTGGCTCGGTTGCTGGCGGACGCCCCATGGCCTCTTCCCGACGGACAGGACTTACTGTCTCAGGGCCCGTTCTTCCGCCGGAATTTGCGGTCTCTTCGTTTACCGGCGTGACTGTTGAAACCGCCATCCTGATAAAGATGGGGTTCTCGGATTCAGTGGTTAGGACCATGATCAGTCCGGGGAAGTCTTCTTCCTCCCGGATTTACTATCGTACCTGGATGGCCTTCCTATCCTTTTTTGAGGGTTCGGGGTTCCCCCCCCTTCGGTTTTCCATCTTGATGGTACTGTCTTTTCTTCAGTCTGGGCTTGTGCAGGGACTGTCGCTTAGTTCCCTGTAAGGTCAGGTTTCGGCGCGGGCCGTCAGAGGTCCCTTGCTCTTAAGGGTCCGGTGGTGACCTTTCTTCGGGGGTGGCGCATTCGGTTCCCCGTATGTTCCCCCTTTGTCTCCTTGGGATCTCAATTTGGTTCTGCGCGCTCTGCAGTCGGCTCCCTTCGAGCCTTTGAGGAGGGTCTCTCTGACTGTTCTCATCTGGACTTCCTTGTGACCATAGCTTCTGATGCAGCTACATAGCGTAGTGATTAAAGTTCTGGGCTATTATGCAGTGGCTGTGAGTTCACGTCCCATCACGAGCTTTTAGGTCAGACTGGTGTCGAAGCTGGCCGCTCTTTCCTGTCAGGAGCCTTAATGGTTTTCCTCCAGGATTAAGTTGTGCTCCGTCCAGTCCCCTTCTTTTTGCCCAGGGTGGTCTCTCCCTTCCGCCTTGATGAGGATCTTGTCCTGCCTTCCTTTTGTCCTTCTCCGGCTAACCCCAAGGAACGCACTCTGCATTCCCTGGATGTTGTACGGGTCCTGAAGGTGTGTCTCGCGGCTACTGCTTCCGTCCGCCGTTCTTGGCGCTCTGGATCTGCTTGGCTATTTCCGCGGCTTGTCACGCTTGTGGTGGAGTTCCCCCGGCTAGAATTGCCGCTCACTCCATTGGGGCGGAGGGGGCTTCCTGGGCAAGACGCAGTCGTGCCTCTGCGTCTCAGCTGTGTACGGCGGCCACCTGGTCGTCCTTGCATACCTTTGCAAATTTTTGTCAGTTGCATTCACTGGCTTCGGCTGATGCGGCTTTGGCCGCAGGGTTTTGCAGGCTGTGGTTCCTGTTTGACCGTTGGGGCGTTCCTCCTGGCGGTGCTGATATTTTTTCCCACCCCATGGACTGCTTTTGGACGTCCCATGGTCTGTGTCCCCCAATGGAAAAAAGCACGAGAAAAGGAGATTTTTGTGAGACTCACCTGTAAAATCTTTTTCTCGTCTTTTCCATTGGGGGACACAGCTCCCACCCATTATTCCTGTTGCAGGAGGGGTCTTTAGTTCAGTTTTTCTGTTTCTGGTTGGACCTTATGGCTTGGTCCGATGGTTTCCATGATTTTTTCTTGCTCCTTCTCCTACTGCTTGTGCAACGCCTGAGTTCCTCCTGGTGGAGTCTGGGGGTATAGCCCGAGGAGGAGGAGCTCTTTCATTTGCATAGTGTCCCTCCTACTAATACCTCTAAGCTATACCCATGGTCTGTGTCCCCCAATGGAAAAGACGAGAAAAAGATTTTACAGGTGAGTCTCACAAAAATCTCCTTTTTTTTTGCTTGGGCTTTGGTTCTGGCTGGATAGGTTCGGCACTGTGTGGCCTTCCAGCGTCCTCTGACCCACCCGGGGTCCTCAATTCCTTCCTACAGGGAATAGCCGTACGGTTCCTCCATGCCGTCCTCCTTTTACCGCCTGGGATCAGACCTTGGTCTTTTTAGCACTCCGGAATTCTCCCCTTGAACCTGTCCTGGTTCTGCCAGGGGTAGGAGCTTCCCTGGGGCCGTTCTTCCTTTCTCCCGGCGGTGGTCTCTGATTTTCATCTCAATGAAGAATCTGGCCTTCCATCACTACGTACCTCCCCTTCCCACCCTAAGGAACAGGAGTTGGGTCATTTGGCCTTGTCAGGGCTCTGACTGTTTGTCAGCCTCCAGTTCCTTCCGGCGTCCGTGCTCGCCTTGGTTTTGTCTTCCGGAGGGTCCTCGCATAACATTGGCGGCCTCCAGGGTGTCAATTGCACGTCTGCATTTGTTTGAACTTCTGTCCCCGGGGCAGGGTTCCACCCTTCAGTGTTGCGGCTCCTTTCACCAGAGGGGTTAGCGCTCTTGGGCTCGGATGGTTCAAGGTTCAGCCGTGCAGTTGTGCGGGGCGGCTACTGCCCTCCTCCGCTCATTCACAATTATTTGCCAGGTGCATACTTATGCATCGGCGGCACCGCCTCTGGAAGCTTGGTCTTGCAGGCAGCAGTTTTCTGTTGCCTGCAGGGGCGCTGGCTCCATGGGTCTGTGTTTCTTTCCCCCCCCTTGCGGACTGCTCTTGGACGTCCCAAGGTCTCTGTGTCCCCCAATGAATATGGGCGAGAAAAGGAGATTTTTGTATAACTTACCAGTAAAATCTCTTTCTCGCTCTTCATTGGGGGACACAGCACCCACCCAGTATTATTGTTTGGTCACGGTTGTGGCAGTTGATGGTTTGAGCCCGTTGGGTCTTTTGCCATGGTTGGTGTTCCGTGTTTTTTCTTAGCTTGCTTCTCCTACTGCTTCTCACAAACTGAAGCTCTCTCTCCAGGCTGGAGGGGGTATAGCTGCCAGAGGAGGAGCTAACAGCTTTATCTAGTGTCAACGCCTCCTAGAGGACATAGCTATACCCAAGGTCTCTGTGTCCCCCAATGAAGAGCGAGAAAGAGATTTTACTGGTAAGTTATACAAAAATCTCCTTTTTTTTTTTTTTTTTTTCATTTGGTCTTTATTAAAAATATTCAGTCGTTCTGTCACAAAAAGTTAAATGAGTTGTCTGCTTTTTTTTTGCTTTTTTTTTTTTTTTTTTATATATATATTTGATGACCTATCCTGAGGAGGATGTTCTTGTGCGCTCTGTGCGTTGTTTGGGCCATGTATGCCTTCTCCTCCCGTAGGTGGGTTGGCCTTCTCACTGCTTACGGGGCTGCGCGTACGTATGCCTCACTTCCTCCTGCGACATACTTTTTTCTCTTGGGATACGATGCTTGTCGCAAGCCTTGCACTCTTCTCTGAAGAGATCATTGTGTCCACCTGTATAAACCTGTTGTCAAACAAACAATAAATGAATGCCCAATGTATTCAAAAATATATACTTGATATATAAATAGAAGGGCTCTACTTGCTCTCTACTGCACCGAGCTGGGTGGTACTCATTCTCTGGTCTGGATTGTATATTGTGGTCGCGTTGTGACGGCATCCACCATGTTCGTTGGCCCTTCCACCTGGGGAGTGTTTATCCTTCCTATATGTGTGCCTCCCGCAACATTGCTTCTCTGCGTAAGTGGTCACTGGGTCGAGAGTGCTGTCTGCAGTGCCACTTGACTTCTACGTTGGCTCTGGCGGGACTACTGTTCCCTCGCCTACTACCATTTCCTCCTCTTCGGATGCAGTGTGGTATGAGTCCTTTCTATTGGCGC
The DNA here is from genome assembly GCF_014858855.1 of Bufo gargarizans. Lineage (NCBI taxonomy): Eukaryota > Metazoa > Chordata > Amphibia > Anura > Bufonidae > Bufo > Bufo gargarizans. The sequence goes on along the minus strand of NC_058080.1, from coordinate 676,541,754 downwards.
CCTCTGCGCTTCAGGCTGATCTGCCACCAGGTTTGGGCCGCTCTTCTCGGGTAGGTCACCCAACTTCTCTTGGGTGCTCGATTATCCAGGTCCGGGGGACCTCCACTTTGGGTTCTTCAGGGTATTCGCCTTCTGCGAGGCGGTGAGCAGGGCATCTCACAGAGTAGCGGGGATTCTGCTTTTGAGCTGCTATATGGCTTCCCTGTTGCCCACTCCTCCTTTCGGTTTGAGGGTGTTATGCCGGCCTCTGTTTCGACTGCTTTTCCTTGCCGGTTCTGTTTTGGCTCCCGCCTGGGGCATATCACTCCTTCACTGCCCCGTCCAGGCTTCAGAGGCTGTTCCTTCACTGCACCTCCCCCCTTCCCTCGGGGGAGTGCATAGTTGTTCACTTGGATGGTTCCGGTGTTCTTTGTGGTCTCGTACCATCTCCCTCGTTCTCACTGGCACTACTAGCTGTGTGCCTATATACCGGGTCTACCGCGTTCTGTCCTCCCGCTGGGTGCAGATTGCGTTTTCCATTCTGGGCATGGTCCTGCTGTGGACTTACCTTCTCGGTAATTTGAGAGGACTACCCTTCGGTCAAGATTGTCCTTAGATCTCCCACACCGGGTCTGCGCCTGATCACATCGGGTTTTCTCCTGGGATCTGTTGTCGGACTTGGGGTTCTTACCTGGGGTTCGGTGGGAAGCGGGGCTTTCCCCCACTCTGCCTTTCTCTCCCCATAGTTCTGTCTTTCTCCAGTCCGGCCTGGACCTGGGACTGGGACTCTGTTACTTGAAGTGTCAAGTGTCGGCGCTGTCCTTCCTCTTCCAGTGTTCCCTGGCCCTCCTGGGCCTGTCAAGACCTTCTTCCACGGAGTGGCTCTTTGGTTCCCCTGTACCGTTCCAGTACCACCCTGGGAACTACATACTGAGCTCTCGGCGCTCCCATCTTTCCCTTGGAGCCGTTAAAGAAGTTCTCCCTACTCCTTCTGTCCTGTACAGTTGTATTTCTGTTGCCATCGTGTTTCTGATGGGTGTCTGCATGGCGGCCCCTTCTTGTTCCAAGCCTTCTGGCCTTTTCCAGGACAGGGCTGTTTCTCCATCTCGTCTCTTCCTTCCTTATGAAGGTGGTATCTGCCTTCATCTCAACAAGGCTATCGTCCTCCCCTTCCCATCTCCGGGAACGGACACTTCACCGATTTGGACGTTGTTTGGGCCTTGCAGTTTTAGTTGAAGATCTCCGACTCTTGTCGGCATTCGGTCTCTTGTGTTTCCAGGAGGTCCGCGCACCGGTTTGATGGCCCCCAGGGTGGCTTTCCTCCGCTTCATCAGAATGGCTATTACTGAGGTTACCGCACCGAGGGCAGGGATCTGCCTTTGGTGTCACCGATCATTTCACCAGAGCGGTCGGTGCCTCCTGGGCCGGAGGCATTGGGTTTGCAGGCGACGGTTCCTTGATGCCTTTGGGTACTTTGCCTTGGAGCTGTGGTCCCTCCCCTCTTGGACTGCTCTCGAACGTCCCAAGGTCTTCTGTGTCCCCCAAGGAAAATGGGCGAGAAAACAAGATTTTTGTATAACTTACCAGTAAAATCTCTTTCTCGCTCCTCCTTGGGGGACACAGCACCCACCCATTCATTTTTTTTTTATTCTACACGGTTTCCAGATTTATTTTACCCCGTTGGGTAGTTGGCTTGCTGGTTCCACTTGTTGGACATTGCCTTTTCTCACTACTTGGACACGCAACTGGCAGTCTCTCTCTCCAGGCTGAGGGTATAGCTGCTGGAGGAGGGGCTTAACAGTTTTCACTTAGTGTCACGCCTCTTAGGGAGCTGAGCTATACCCAAGGTCTTCTGTGTCCCCCCAAGGAAGAGCGAGAAAGACATTTTACTGGTAAGTTATACAAAAATCTTAAAATGAGTACAATGCAATAAGAAAAAATTGCCTCTAAAGGTGTACATAGCATTTAAAGTCTATGGGAGGTCCAGAAGCGGTTACGAGTGGCATTTCATACAGGTGGAGTGAATGGCACCAAATGTATAAGGCGCACACCTTTTGATATGTTTGGTGCATTTTGACCCTTTCAAACTCAGGAAATGAAATCTAAAGCCTCAAGTTTTGCACATTTTTCTGATTTCAGTATAAATAAATGTTTCTAAAATCTTTAGTCCACGTACTTGCATCCCAGTAAACTATGCCTACTTTTCAAACCTTATGTGAAAATGGCATAAAAAGTGTCTGTTTTTTGCACCATTTGTCATTTTATTTCTTGCAATTAAAGCCCAAAAATGTATATTTCCTCCATAGTTCTGAATGATAGGGTTGAATGTTATTGCTCTGGTTTGTCCTTTGTTTCTTTCACATGTAGGTTATGCCTAATGCAAATTTAGTACTGATGAGACAGAGGGTATTGACTTACACCTTTTCATAATACAGGATTCTTGAAGTGTTCCCTCCCTTAAAGGGGTTCTCCAGAATTTAAGAAAATGAAAATACAGTACAGACCAAAAGTTTGGACACACCTTCTCATTCAAAGAGTTGTCTTTATTTTCATGACTATGAAAATTGTAGAGTCACACTGAAGGCATCAAAACTATGAATTAACACATGTGGAATTATATACATAACAAAAAAGTGTGAAACAACTGAAAATATGTCATATTCTAGGTTCTACAAAGTAGCCACCTTTTGCTTTGATTACTGCTTTGCACACTCTTGCCATTCTCTTGATGAGCTTCAAGAGGTAGTCACCTGAAATGGTTTTCACTTCACAGGTGTGCCCTGTCAGGTTTAATAAGTGGGATTTCTTGCCTTATAAATGGGGTTGGGACCATCAGTTGCGTTGTGGAGAAGTCAGGTGGATACACAGCTGATAGTCCTACTGAATAGACTGTTAGAATTTGTATTATGGCAAGAAAAAAGCAGCTAAGTAAAGAAAAACGAGTGGCCATCATTACTTTAAGAAATGAAGGTCAGTCAGTCCGAAAAATTGGGAAAACTTTGAAAGTGTCCCCAAGTGCAGTCACAAAAAACATCAAGGGCTACAAAGAAACTGGCTCACTTGCGGACTGCCCCAGGAAAGGAAGACCAAGAGTCACCTCTGCTGCGGAGAATAAGTTCATCCGAGTCACCAGCCTCAGAAATCGCAGGTTAACAGCAGCTCAGATTAGAGACCAGGTCAATGCCACACAGAGTTCTAGCAGCAGACACATCTCTAGAACAACTGTTAAGAGGAGACTGTGTGAATCAGGCCTTTATGGTAGAATATCTGCTAGGAAACCACTGCTAAGGACAGGCAACAAGCAGAAGAGACTTGTTTGGGCTAAAGAACACAAGGAATGGACATTAGACCAGTGGAAATCTGTGCTTTGGTCTGAGTCCAAATTTGAGATCTTTGGTTCCAACCACCGTGTCTTTGTGCGACGCAGAAAAGGTGAACGGATGGACTCTACATGCCTGGTTCTTACCGTGAAGCATGGAGGAGGAGGTGTGATGGTGTGGGGGTGCTTTGCTGGTGACACTGTTGGGGATTTATTCAAAATTGAAGGCATACTGAACCAGCATGGCTACCACAGCATCTTGCAGCAGCATGCTATTCCATCCGGTTTGCGTTTAGTTGGACCATCATTTATTTTTCAACAGGACAATGACCCCAAACACACCTCCAGGCTGTGTAAGGGCTATTTGACCATGAAGGGGAGAGATGGAGTGCTGCGCCAGATGACCTGGCCTCTACAGTCACCGGACCTGAACCCAATCGAGATGGTTTGGAGTGAGCTGGACTGCAGAGTGAAGGCAAAAGAGCCAACAAGTGCTAAGCATCTCTGGGAACTCCTTCAAGACTGTTGGAAGACCATTTCAGGTGACTACCTCTTGAAGCTCATAAAGAGTGTGCAAAGCAGTAATCAAAGCAAAAGGTGGCTACTTTGAAGAACCTAGAATATGACATATTTTCAGTTGTTTCACACTTTTTTGTTATGTATAAAATTCCACATGTGTTAATTCATAGTTTTGATGCCTTCAGTGTGAATCTACAATTTTCAGAGTCATGAAAATAAAGAAAACTCTTTGAATGAGGTGTGTCCAAACTTTTGGTCTGTACTGTGTGTGTATATGTATATGTATATGTATGTGTGTATATATATATATATATATATATATAATATTTTTATTTTTTTACATAATTTTAATCTTGTTTACTGCAGGGAGAAGAAGAGAGACAAAGACAGAATCAAAGTTAGGGAAAAAGAGAGAACGAAAGAGAAAACTGATAGAAGAAAGAAGGAAAAACCGTCTTGGAGCCCCTCAAAGAGCCACTCCTCTGCCAGGAAGTCTCGCAGCATGAGCAGGTTCAACCTTCTATTCATGTCTACTTCTTGTGTTTTGAGATCTATTCCTCAGATGTTTTTCTAGTACCTTCAACTTAAAGGGCTTATCCAGGAAATGATAATGATGACCTATCCTCAGGACATCACATGGCCTAGGAAGAGGCCACGGCGCTCACGGATTGCTCAGCCACTCCTAACAGCTGATCGGCAGGGGTCCCCGGTGTCAGACCCCAGCCGATCTGATATTGATGACCTATCCTGAAGCTAGATCATCAATATTTTTTCCAGGATAATCCCCTTTAAACTCCATCCAAAAATAAATATTTTTTCTTCTTCACTGTTTTTCTGTTAACTGAGTCTCACAATTTTTCTAATATATTAACCCATTCTCAACTTTATAATCAATCTGAAAGCATGGAGACAGTGGTGCAGAAGAACATATTCATGACTTCTCATCCTGTGCTGTCTGATTCTGTAATCTAGAGTACTCTTCTTGTTTAAAGGGAAGTTCCCAGAATTAAAAGTGTGCTTTATTGTCCTCTGTAAAATAATTAGACTTTACAAATATATCTATTTTTCCTCATTCCTCAATACCCGTTACTACTGTGGTATTTGTACCTAGACGAGCATCAGTAGTGGATATGCACTATGCCTGCATAGCAGTCTTTTCTCTCCGTGTGCTGTGGGGCTCATGTGCGGCTTCCCTGTCCTCACTTTGCAGGACAAACATACAGTGTAAACCACAAACTTGCCCTTGGTCGCTGCTTTCAGGCTATGGGTAGGTGCCACTTGGAGGACACAGGGCCCTTTTGGGAAATGTAATTTCACATGATTGTGTTTGGTCTGGCAAACACACTCCATATGACCCTGGATTTCCTGGACCAAACACTGCTCCTCTGACCCGAACTCGTAGCATCATGGTGATTTACAGTACGATGCTGTGAGTTCCTGCATCTACCATACTGTTCTCGTATAATGCTGAGTACAGTCACATGGAGCGTGTTCCCCGGACTGAACACACTTGTGTGAAAATATCCTTTAAGAGAACCTGTCACCACAAAATGCAATGCAATCTGCTGGCGGCATGTTATAGAGCAGAAGAAGCTGTGCGGATTCATATATATTTTTGGTAGAAAAAGATTGATTAAAACTTGTAATTTATACCTTTTTATATTTCTAACTTAAAGGGACACTGACAGGCCGAATAAGCATAATTAGCTGTATATATGTATGCACAGGTCTTCTATTGTGTATTAAAAACATATAACTCTAACCCCTGTCCACCTTATAAAGACTGTAAAATAATGTTTTATAACCTAATAGAATTTTGCGTCTTTCTGCCCAAGGGGCGGAGTTTCAGCTTTACTTCTGCCCAGACAGCCGCCCCCCACCGCCGTTTTGAAGCGCCGCCCAGCTCATCAATATTCACTTCGCTGGGCGGCTTCTGCTGTCCTCAGAAAAGTGTCCGGCGCAAGCGCAGAACGCAGATGCTGAAGCGGCCTCAAAGAAGCAGAGGGGACGCAGGCGCAATGAAGCTCAAATGGAGTCCGATGCCCATAGCTTTGTATTGAGCATGCGCCGGATCTCGGAACATCGGGGACAGCAGAAGCCGCCCAGCGAAGTGAATATTGATGAGCTGGGCGGCGCTTCAGAACGGCGGTTGGGGGAGGCTGTCTGGGCAGAAGTAAAGCTGAAACGCCGCCCCTTGGGCAGAAAGGCGAGCAATTCTATCAGGTTATAAAACGTAATTTTACAGTCTTCATAAGGTGGACAGGGGTTAGACTTATATGTTTTTAATACACAATAAAAGACCTGTGCATACATATATACAGCTAATTATGCTTATTCGACCTCTCAGTGTCCCTTTAAGACCACCCCTGTAACAGCTCTCAGTACATGGGGAAGGTGTTATCAGTGACTGCTACAGAGAATGCTATCAATCACTGCTGTGCAACCATAATTGACTGATGGCTATCTCTGTATACACACTTAAGGTGGATTTAGACGCCCAGATATTCGGGTAAATTTTCGGGAGCGAACATTCCTGCAACAAGCACTATCTGCCCATCTAAATGTGCTGTAGATCGCCCGATGAATGAGCGAGATGCATTTATGCAGGCACATAAATTATTGCTTCTGGGCAGCAGATCGTGCTGTCTAAACACGAATGTACGACGAGGGATCACAATAGCAATCCTTCCTTCTCATACTGTGGAGGTGACATGCAGCGATCACCTCCACTGAATGAGCAGCTGACTACCGGGAAGGAACGCTTCCTTTCCGACAATCTGCTGCTGCTCGGTGCATATAAATGCACCTTTACACAGAGAATGCAATGAATCGCTAATAACACTTCATCCTCTATACTGAGAGCGGATCACAGGAGTGGTCTTAAATTAGAAAAAGATTTATAAATGATTTATACATTGTTTTGATTTTTTTTCTTATAAAACTATATATTAATGTGCTCAGCTCCTCCTGCTCTATAACCTGCTGCCTGCAGATTACACTACATACAAGCAGCAGTGATGCGGGCAGCAATGCAGAATCGCCCCCTGTCCTCTGTGGGTGAACACATGTGGCTTGATAGAGGGTGTTTTAAAAGTTACTTATGGTACAATGAAAAGCTGAATTCTGGAATAACCCCTTTAAAGATAATACTTTTCATTGCCACTTAAACTATTTTTTTATCAGGCAGGAGAATATAACTTAAAGCTATTGTTATAAACCCTTTTTGTTGCAGGGAAGGGCGTAAAAGGAGGAGTCGAAGTCTTTCCAAATCCCCCAGAAGTTCTAAAACTGGGAGGAAGGTTTCTAGATCTCCTTCACCCAGAAGGTAATATTCCATCAGCAGGCACTTATTTGATTGATTTAAAATTCTCTCAGGGATTTCTTACTACTGGCCATACCATACCATGGACCACTCTAGGAAAAACGGATATATTGTGCTATGCATAGTATATGGCCTGGAGGGGTTTCATGAACTGCTCACTTGCCATTTCGGGTGCTGCTGTAGGTAGAATACAGTGTATCAGTATTTCTTACAGTGTTCCTTTAAGACGCTATTCACCTATCCGTATTTAAAATTGTCCATCTTGCAGTAGCCACACATGGATGATTTTTAATACGGCAGTGAGGTCTGCATGTCCACATAAGATGTGGACCTGGCCACTGTCAGAGACAATGGCCAACAATGGTCCCCAGTTCCATGTTCCGTGAGACACAGACTAGATTAGGACATACCTTCAGTTTGAGTGAATGAAATGGGTATGGCATGTGGACAGACAATACATCTGTGTGAGGAAGCTCTCGGGAAGATCTTTTTGCTCTCTTTTGGCATATGCTTCCACATTTGCCGCTGCAGGCATTTCCACTTAACTGCAATTTACTGTTTTCTTATTTAAAAAATAAAATAGGAAAGAGAAGAAAAGAGGTAAAGAAAAGGATTATAGCCGAGACAGAAGGGAAAGCGATCGTTCCACATCTAAGAAAAATAGCAATAAGGACAAAGAAATGAGGGAATCATCCGATAAGTACAAGATGAGGGTAAGTGCAGTTTCTAGCTCAGATTGCAAATTTGCCCACTTCTGCCAAACTACCATTTTGATACTACAGGAACAGGCTGTACACTATTTCGGAATATCTGTTGCTGTCATCCTATCTCCAACAGGCATATTTGCCAGAGTTAATAACTACTAGAGATGTCATTGGCTTGGAGAAGGATAACGAAGTGGCCAAATAGTCATACCCGTCATGTCTTGCAACCACAGCCTGTGCTCATGATCAGCCGGGGCTCTATAAATCGGACACTTATTGATCAGACTCTTATCCCTTTCCTGTGGATAGGAGAGAAGTATTTGTCATGGGTCAGCCCCTTTTAGAGGACCTGTCCATTTTAAAATCTAAAGCATTCCCTTGCTTCTCTTACAGGAGAAGGATGATTTGGATACTGTGAATGAAATCAATGAAGGAACCGTTGAAGATGAAGTGGACTCTCGGCACAATGGGAACTGTACAATGAATGAGTACAGCAAGTCAAGGAAAACTGAAGTGGCTTAAGCCCATCCATGACTCCTGGATCTCCGGAGAATACACAGCCAAAATACTAGGTGTTCATTTGGTTCCACAATGAACATGACGTGGGCATTATGTCGCGTCTGTAGTAGAACTCTATTGGATTTTTCATTTCAAGGGTAAACTACAGTGTTACCTAAGATTAATTTTAATGCCGAATCATTTCCAAGTATTGACATTTGTATCATTCTTATTTTTTTCTTTTTTATGTATGTCAATGGTCACCTCTGTAGAAAGTTACATAAGCTGACCGTAATCACTGTCAGTAAAACAAATGGATATTTTATTTTTAACACTACAGGGAACGGCGCTCAAAACGGTGTGAAAGTCTTTTTTAACTTGTCAAATATCCCCTCAAAACTCGGAAACTGTAAGGGTATGTTCACACAATGGATTTTGAAAAGTGCGGAATCAGTTTTTTGTGAGGTTTTTGGATGGAGATATATACGTACAGAACGTTTTTTGATGCGATGCTGCCTGTTGTTTTCAATGGGAAGTTCGGCCCAGATTCTTCCTCACCATAGGGCATGCTGCTTCTTTTTTTCCACAAGAAAAAAAAAAAAAAAGCAAGTGCTCCTCATTGAAGTGAATGGTAGGCTGTTTTGATTTTTTTTTATTTTTTTTTTTGGAGATGGTTTGAGCTCTAAAAAACTTTGTGAACTGGCCCTAACAGACGACAATAACCATTCTTTCCGCAGTTTTACTACTAAAAATTTAAAGTATAATGTACTTTTACAGTAGATTTTTCTCAGTCACACAGCAAAGTTTGTATAAGACACTAATCAAGATTGCCATTTTCTTGTCACGTGTATATTTTGTATACATGCCATTCACTCTTTTAGTAGAAGATCCCTTGTTTTTATTGTATTGGAGCCTGGATGGTTTTATCTACAGCAGCAACAATGGACCCTGCTGTTACTTTTCTCCTTCTTCCAGCGGACCTCCATAGATTTTAGGGTCCAGTTCACGTCTCAAGCACCAGGCTGCAGAACTGAGAAAAATGTGGTGCTGTTTTTCATCATTACATTAGAGCACAAGTAAAACCTGGGTTCCTTGTAACGGTGCGGCATGTTGTCTTACATGACTGCTTCTTACAAGGGTCTTTGCACACTCATGACCTATTGTTAGTAAATGTCCTTCATTAAAATGATTTCTATATAAATATATATTTATGGTGTTCCTTCAGGATTTCAATTTTTAGCAAATATTTCATTCATTCATTGATAAAATGGCAGTTTGTTCCACATTGCTGTATAAGAATTGTCATCTTATGACTTCCTGTCCACATTGGGGCTCGCAATCAATTCCGAATTAAATTTGGAGTATTTTTGGTGTGTGGGAGAAACCAGAGTATCCAGGGGAAATCCATGCAAGCACAGAAAGTAGATACAAACACCATGCAGACGTTACCCCGTGTACAGTTTCAAACCTGGGTCCCATGCGCTGCAGCAACAGTGTTAAGCAGGCTCTGGCACCAGGATCAACCCTATTAAACCAGGCATACTACCTGGTAGGGCTTATCATGCCGATTAAAACAATACCTTTCTTTTGTCTGTATGCTAAACAGCCGCAGAGATATTTGTGTTTTTATTTATATGCAAATGAGCAATTGGCGCACTCGGTGGCGGGGCTGAATCGTCTGAGCACTGCGATGTAATGCCCCCTGTGCTCTGAACACTCCCTCCTCTTCTTGATTTAACGGGCTAGATATGCTGAGGGTAGAGCTGTGTCCTAGCATCTCCCTATCATATACATTATGTACTATAGCAGGGCTGGCCAACCTGCGGCTCTCCAGCTGTTGCAAAACTACAACTCCCAGCATTCCTAGACTGCCTACAGCCATCAGCCTACAGCAGGGCATGGTGGGAATTGTAGTTTTACAACAGCTGGAGAGCCGCAGGTTGGCCAGCCCTGTACTATAGCTTCACCACACTGAGATCTGCTCATAAAGGAAATCTACATATTATGGCTTTATTCACAAACACAATATGATTATGAAGACACCAGTAATATGTGTTGGCTGATGAGCATAGAAAAAACATGCATCTCAGTATGGTAATGTTATAGCCTGGTGGTTAAGTAATTTGTTTTGCATGTAGAGATCCCAGGTTTGAATCTTGGGAGAGACCGATTATTTATATATATATATATATATATATATATATATATATATATTATCAATTTATTATAGTATAGCCTTTTAATATGGTTTTGAATAAGAGAGAAAAAATAACAAAAAGAAAATGTGCATCTCTTCTGGGATTTGAACCTAGGATCTCTATATGCATGGTAAACCACTATAGCATCACCACATAGATTTACTGTGTTTTCTAGAATATACTTTAATGTAATTACTTGATGTATATGCAGGGGCCTGGTCTATGCAATAAAGAGGTCAGTGGCCCTGGACACACAGATCATTGCCACCCTGAAACTAGAGACGAGCGTAACAGTGAACAGCTGGGACAGATCTTGTTCTCAGGCACTTTTTGATCAATTGCCCCCAATGTCTGTAACTTTTTCCCTATGTCTTTCAAAATGTGAATATGTTGTTAAAACTAGTTCAAACCAGTTTCACTATGCCTTAAAATTGTCTATATAAACTCAACTTTCACAATATACTGCAGACAATCTGCTGCACCTCCAGCTAGTGTGTTGTCTCTTCTTATATAGGAACAAAGAGAAATTACCTCCTTTTAACCTTAAATTCATATGGCCTCCTGATCCTTCCTTGGTGAAGGAAATTCTTTTAACAAAGTTGTCCATTTGAGCCAGAATCCAATATCTCCTAAAACCTCGGTTCATTCGTGGCTGAACACCGTCGGCAGCGGGGAGTCCCCTGACTCTGAAAGACCTAGGGGGTAAAGGCCATAGCCTGTGAGAAGGCTACAGGAATAAATAACTCCATGCGCATGTAAAATATGATAGGTACCTGGTAGGGACTTTAGGAATATGCAACAAGTAACTGTGTTTATGTAGCTAACTATTGTCCAAGTATCTTTATGTAAATTGTTTATTTTGTATGTTTAAGTGTTGCAAAAGTAAGAGTTAAGACAGTCTCTTACAAATACCAGTTCTGGTCACCTCAGGTAAGCGACATTACTGTCTGAGGACTGTATTGAGACTAGCGGCTCTAGGCGTCCAGTGTGTGGTGAACATTACAGTCCCGGGACGGTAACGTTTTGAAAAGCGGCTTTAATTCTTGCCCGAATCATAGTGCAGCAAGCACGGTTACTCACAACTCTTTGAGTCATCCCACTTGTCCATAAAATATGTTTTGTGTATACATACAGTACAGACCAAAAGTTTGGACACACCTTCTCCTTCAAAGAGGAAGGCGCGGCGGCATGATGTAGGAAGCGTGCGTGCAGCGGTCCTCCCCGCCCCCCCAACGCCGGCCCCGGCACCAGCCCTGGATGCGGCACGGGTAATGCCGCTTTTGGGCTCCCTGAGACGCCGCTCCGATACTGCCACACTCACTGTTTGAAGATACGCCGGCTTCTTAGGAACAGCCCTCTGTCACTCTGGGCTCTGCCGCTCCTCCTGAGACGCTGACCTAGACGCCGATGCCCCTGCTGCTGGGCTCTGTGGATCAGCCCTCCGTCATCTAGTGCCGCTCTGCCTGAAGTTTGAAGCTGGTTGTCCGGGGTCCATCTATGCCTGCTCCAGGCTGTTCATGCTGGAGCTCCATTCACCCCTCATTTTAACTCTGGAACCGCATGGTGAGTGGACTTTGTGCTCCCCCTCAGTTCTCCTTTTTCGCCTGGCTGACGGGGTTGTGCTGAAGTTGCCGTTCTGAAGAAGGGAGGGGGGCCGTTGGATCAGGGAAGTGGCACCTGTCCTCTACCACCGTTTCCACTTTGTCTCCATTCTATGTCTCACCCTATGCCTCCCCATCTGCCTGCGGCTCTATCTGATTAATACGTGGAGTTGTCTGGATAGCTGTGGGCATTGTGCAGCTGCGGGCATAGCCTTGGATGCTGCTTCAGCAGTGTTAGCCAGAATCGGCACTGCCTTCGTTTGGACATTGTGATTTTGCTTAAATGCTAAACTTTGTTTCTTTGTCCTTTTGGGCTAAGGCCCCCTGAGTTTGTAGCTTCAGGCATCTGCTGCGGTCCACTTCTCAGCGAGTGGGTGATCACCGCCGAATAACGTCGGCAGGGGGAAGTGTGACTGAGCGGTGAAGGTAGATCGTGCTGAGAACATCAAGAGACCCCTACTACGAGCCTCCTCCAAATTCAGGACTTAAGGAAGAAGAAGAGCGAGGATACGTAAGAATCTGGCTGTTACGCTGTGTTACAGGAAATTCATGATATTTAATTTAGAAACACACAGATCTTAATAATAGTATCACCTTCCAAATCAGTTCCATACGAGGAAGAAAAAGAGGAGAGACAAAGTAAGAAAAGGACAGGAGGGGGAAAAAATAAAATAAAATGGACCCTAAACTACTTAACAGAAAGTCCATTGGTACATCTTCACCTAAAGGGGGCACTGCAAGGACACAGTTAGATAAATATCTTAAATCTCCACCCCCATCAGCTAAAACAAGGAGTAATCAGAAACCACTATCACAAATGGAGGATTGTGAAGAGAATGAAAACCTTGTAAATAGGGCAAGAGAGAACCCGTTATCGGAAGCAGATAACCAGATGAGCAATATCGATCGTAAATTAGCGGGTATACTGGAGGCAGTTGGAACAACCAATCAATCATTAAGTACACTGACAACCACAGTAGCAGCAGTGCAGACTGATATATCATTAATTCGAGACGAACTAAACAAAATGAGGCAACGTGTCAAAGAGTATGAAACGCTAACCACAGAATTGCAAAAAGAATCTAGGCAGATGAAAAAAAGGTTAGAAACTGTAGAAAGCGATAATAAAGCACTAAAAGAAAAAATGGCAGACCTGGAAGACAGATCCCGGAGAGATAATCTTAAATTAGTGGGCTTCCCGGAAGGAGCAGAAAAAGATGACCCCATAGGCTTTATCCAAAAATGGCTGACAAAAAACGTTAAAATTGCAGAGGCAGCTACAACACCTATAGTGGAGAGAGCGCACCGTATTCCAACAAGAAAACTTCCACCAGGGTCAGCACCAAGGCCAATGTTAATTAAAATGACTTCCTCAAGAGATCAGGACTATATCCTTAGATGGAAAAGAGAGATACAAACTGTGAAATACAATGACGTTAATATTGAGATATACCCGGACTTTTCTAAAGTTACACAAGATAAAAGGAGAGAATATAAGGATGTAAAAAAGAGATTGATACAAGCACAACTAAAATACTACATGATGTATCCTGCGAAATTACGGGTTATATATAAAGAAACTGTCCAATTTTTCTCTAATCCAAAGGATGCCGCTGATTGGTTGGACTCTAGGGGCATTTAGTAATTCGCCCGTGGCGCTGCCAGGCGGAGCCGGGGGGGTCGACTGTGGAGGGGAAGGGGGGAAGTCTATAGCTAGAGACCTATGAGTCACAATTTGCGACTCGCAGGTCATGAGGGGAATGGGAGCTTTGGGAGGGTAAGAGGGAGGGCTTTTTTCCGCGGGGAACTGTCTAGGTATGGAGGGCGCATTACTGGGGGTGCCCCTGCCCTTCTGCCCAGTGCTGCCTTAAAGGTATTAAGGACCAATCACACCAAAAAAATAAAAAAAAATAATGGATGTCTAGAATATTGACCTGGAATATCCGCGGCTTTGCAGATAAAATAAAGAGGTGTGTAGTGTTTGATCTGGTCTCTAGACATCTTCCAGCAATAGTGGCCCTGTTAGAAACACACCTTACAGATGAGAAAGTGGCGGTGCTTGGCGGAAGGAGATGGGCCTCCCATGAATATCATTCTTGCTATTCCACATATTCTCGCGGAATTAGCGTTTATCTGCACAGACAGGTAGATTATGATCCAATAGAACAGCTAATCGATCAAGAGGGCCGGTATATTTTTCTTCATTGCTACTGGCAGGGGCAAAGGAGAATAATTGCTTATATATATATATATATATATGGTCATGTTTTAGCAATACATATAGGTCCATGTCACGAGTTGACCTGGCCCTCGCCAGCCCCGGGCTCATTAATAAGGTTAAAAAAATGAACTATGAACGCCATGGCGTCTCTGACCATAGCCCTGTCACGGTAATACTGCAGAACCAGAATAAAATAAATCAAAATAAAATGTTTAAACTTAATCCGCATTGGATGACATTAATAAAGGACCTGGACAAGATTAATGAAGAAAGAAAGCTCTTTTGGAGCGATAACGTTAACTCAACCCACATCCATATGGTCTGGGACTCACTTAAGGCATTCCTTCGAGGTACATATTCATATCAAATTAGAAAACAGAAAAAGGCCTTTGCAGAAACGCAAAAAGAAATAGAAGACCTGCTTGGTCAGGCAATGAAAGAGATCACCCATGTTAATACCCCAGAAAAACAACATCAATTAAAAAAATTACAAGATGAATATAAACAATTTTTATATTAAAAAAAGCGCAGAACAAAATGTTCTTCTCAGGGTTGAGAACTTTTAGTGAGTCCGGGAAACCAAGTAGACTGGTATCTATGATAGTAGAAAATCAAAGGGGAAGTAATAATATAACTGGAATTAAAACTGAGGTGGGAACCATTCTACGAGACCCCGACGATATTCTAAAGGAGTTTACCCAATATTTCTCGATGCTATATGAAGCTGGGCCCCAAAATCAGAGAGGGAAAATAGATCAATATCTAGATAATATCAAGATCCCTGAATTTGATCAACAAGATATCGATTGGCTGAATAGACCCATTCAACTGACTGAGTTACAAACCACGTTGCAATCCGTTAAGGGCAATACCTCCCCAGGGGTGGACGGTTTCCCATTCGAAATATACCGAAAACATGGGGGAACTATCTTGCCCCAAATGTTGGAGGTACTTAATCAATCTTGGATAATGGGCTCCCTTCCCCCCTCATGGATGGAAGCAACCATTACATTAATTCTCAAAAAAGGGAAAGATCCGTTGTCAGTCACATCTTATCGCCCCATCTCTCTGTTGAACACAGATTATAAAATCTTGGCCAAACTGCTAGCGAACAGATTAAAAACAGTTATCCACAAAGTCGTCCACATGGACCAAACCGGGTTCATCCCCAAAAGGAATATACAGGACAATATAAGGAGGGCCTTTCTTAATGTTCAGATGGGGGATGGGGAGGACTGCTCCATCCTGTCTTAAGATGCCGCTAAGGCCTTTGACAGGATGGAGTGGTCCTTCCTTTGGGGAGTGATGTCTCGGGTCAAAATTGGTGAATACTTCTCTAGATGGGTGCGCATTTTGGATCAAAATCCAGTAGCTAGGGTCCGAATTAACGGTGTACACTCTGCCCCTTTCCCCTTGACACGTGGAACACGCCAGGGCTGTCCCCTTTCACCCTTTCTCTTCTCGCTGTTCCTGGAGCCAATGGCGTGTAAGATTCGAGCAAATGGGGAAATATCGGGATTCGGGTGTGAGGGAGAGGATGATAAAATCAGTCTCTATGCGGACGATATGTTACTATTCCTGGGGAGAGGATATATGAACCTGCCCAGGGTTATGGACAATCTGGATGAATTTGGGTGCCTTTCTGGATATGAGATCAACTGGGAGAAATCTAAATTCCTCCCATTAAAACGTCCGGTTCTGCCCGGTCATAATCTCCGAGTCAGTATACTGAATCCAGCCGACTCCCTAACATATCTGGGTATCCAGATAGGTACTAACTCCCAATAATAGATAGTTAAGGAAAAAATTAGAACATGGCTTAAACTTCCCCTATCACAAATCAACCGCATAGCCCTTATTAAAATGACGTTGCTTCCAATGTTACTATATGTATTTAATGCTAGCCCAATAACGATAGAAGACAAATTTTTCAATAAGCTAGAGTCCCTCTTCAATGAACTAATATGGGGGCGCAAACGAGTCAGAATTAAGTTACAATATCTGTACAAAGATGAGGGTGGACTCTCTATCCCTTTTTTTAAAAGGATACTACAGGGAGTGCAGAATTATTAGGCAAGTTGTATTTTTGAGGATTAATTTTATTATTGAACAACAACCATGTTCTCAATGAACCCAAAAAACTCATTAATATCAAAGCTGAATATTTTTGGAAGTAGTTTTTAGTTTGTTTTTAGTTTTAGCTATTTTAGGGGGGATATCTGTGTGTGCAGGTGACTATTACTGTGCATGATTATTAGGCAACTTAACAAAAAACAAATATATACCCATTTCAATTATTTATTTTTACCAGTGAAACCAATATAACATCTCAACATTCACAAATATACATTTCTGACATTCAAAAACAAAAACAAATCAGTAACCAATATAGCCACCTTTCTTTGCAAGGACACTCAAAAGCCTGCCATCCATGGATTCTGTCAGTGTTTTGATCTGTTCACCATCAACATTGCGTGCAGCAGCAACCACAGCCTCCCAGACGCTGTTCAGAGGGGTGTACTGTTTTCCCTCCTTGTAAATCTCACATTTGATGATGGACCACAGGTTCTCAATGGGGTTCAGATCAGGTGAACAAGGAGGCCATGTCATTAGATTTTCTTCTTTTATACCCTTTCTTGCCAGCCACGTTGTGGAGTACTTGGACGCGTGTGATGGAGCATTGTCCTGCATGAAAATCATGTTTTTCTTACCTTGCAGACTTCTTCCTGTACCACTGCTTGAAGAAGGTGTCTTCCAGAAACTGGCAGTAGGACTGGGAGTTGAGCTTGACTCCATCCTCAACCCAAAAAGGCCCCACAAGCTCATCTTTGATGATACCAGCCCAAACCAGTACTCCACCTCCACCTTGCTGGCGTCTGAGTTGGACTGGAGCTCTCTGCCCTTTACCAATCCAGCCATCTGGCCCATCAAGACTCACTCTCATTTCATCAGTCCATAAAACCTTAGAAAAATCAGTCTTGAGATATTTCTTGGCCCAGTATTGACTTTTTAGCTTGTGTGTCTTGTTCAGTGGTGGTCGTCTTTCAGCCTTTCTTACCTTGGCCATGTCTCTGAGTATTGCACACCTTGTGCTTTTGGGCACTCCAGTGATGTTGCAGCTCTGAAATATGGCCAAACTGGTGGCAAGTGGCATCTTGGCAGCTGCACACTTGACTTTTCTCAGTTCATGGGCAGTTATTTTGCGCCTTGGTTTTTCCACACGCTTCTTGCGACCCTGTTGACTATTTTGAATGAAACGCTTGATTGTTCGATGATCACGCTTCAGAAGCTTTGCAATTTTAAGAGTGCTGCATCCCTCTGCAAGATCTCACTATTTTTGATTTTTCTGAGCCTGTCAAGTCCTTCTTTTGACCCATTTTGCCAAAGGAAAGGAAGTTGCCTAATAATTATGCACACCTGATATAGGGTGTTGATGTCATTAGACCACACCCCTTCTCATAACAGAGATGCACATCACCTAATATGCTTAATTGGTAGTAGGCTTTCGAGCCTATACAGCTTGGAGTAAGACAACATGCATAAAGAGGATGATGTGGTCAAAATACTCATTTGCCTAATAATTCTGCACGTAGTGTATATAGCCGCCCAACTGAGATGTTGTGTGAGGAATCGAAAGAATAAATGCATTCGGCTAATTTACGGGGAGTACTGTAGACCTTGGGAGGATCTCTTTCACATTCTCGAAACCGGCACGGTGGAGAAGAAAATAATAATGAATCCTTTTGGTAGGATGCTCGGGTATATTTAGCAAAAAATTAGATACATAGCTGGAGTAACCCAGGCAGTTCAGTACACCCCACTGTGGGGAAATGCACATCTACCACAAGTTAGGTTACTGGGTGATGTGGAATATTGGGAAAAATATGGGATACGTTTTATTGCACAAGTTTATCATAAAGGACAGCTTAAGCCATTAAATAAAATCCTTCCAGACACTACATTAGGATTTATTGATAGAATTTGTAGTAAAGTAATGATGGCCACTCGTTTTTCTTTACTTAGCTGCTTTTTTCTTGCCATAATACAAATTCTAACAGTCTATTCTGTAGGACTATCAGCTGTGTATCCACCTGACTTCTCCACAACGCAACTGATGGTCCCAACCCCATTTATAAGGCAAGAAATACCACTTATTAAACCTGACAGGGCACACCTGTGAAGTGAAAACCAGTTCAGGTGACTACCTCTTGAAGCTCATCAAGAGTGTGCAAAGCAGTAATCAAAGCAAAAGGTGGCTACTTTGAAGAAGCTAGAATATGACATATTTTCAGTTGTTTAGCACTTTTTTGTTATGTATATATTTCCACATGTGTTAATTCATAGTTTTTTATGCCTTCAGTGTGAATCTACAATTTTCATAGTCATAAAAATAAAGAAAACTCTTTGAATGAGAAGGTGTTCAAACTTTTGGTCTGTACTGTATGAAACTCCTTGACTGATTTGTGTGAATGTATGAGGGTTAAAGAAATAAAACCCTGAATGGATAAAGGAGTTCAATTAGGTGTGGTCTGCGGTCATTGTTTGGACTGAAGACAAAACGATAGGTAGAAAACGGTAAAAGAAAACATTTCCCAAATAACACCCATCCCATGTCAAAGTGTCTACCATCGTGTAATGAATGTTGTGAAAAGTGTATTTGTTCTATAACCTTGACTGAGAAACCGTCAGGTTATAGTTACCTTTAGGGCTGCAGTAAATGATTATTAGAGAAATTGAGTAGTCTACTGATTATTTTACGATGAATCTAGCACTCTAATAAGAAAAAAATAAAAATAATTAATAGACTTTCTTTTATAAAAACTCATCAGCCCCCTTTCCATCAGTCCCCAACACTCTTCGTTCCCCTCTGTGTGATCAGCCCAAGTGCATCAGTTCCCCTCAGTGCCATCAACTCTCCCCCCTTGTGTCATAGTCTCTGCTCCCCTTGTGCCCTCCTCCTGACACCCGGGGTGCACAGCATTATTGGTTGCTATGACGCTATGCACTCCAGGCGCCCGGGCATAGTCGCACCCCCACCCCCTCGGTGTTACCAACTTATGTTTTCAACAGGGGTGCCACCGACTCTTCATCATTCCGCTCTGCTCTGGCCCTGATGTCATACAGCGCGTCAGGTCACGGCGTGCGTACGTCAGGAGGTCAGTGCAGCACGGGACCATGGATGTACTGTGGAGTGTCCGGAGGCCCCCTGCTGAAAAGGTGAGCATTCCAAGTGCATTGCGGGCCAACGGGAGACCACGGAGCGGGAGTAATAGCAAGCGCTTCACTCCCGCTCTGTGGTCACGTGACACAAACATTCTCTCTCTCTCTCCTGTACTGAATGAGACATTCTAATAACCATAAGACTACCAGTATTCACTATATATTTGAGCCTTCTTGTCATCAGAAATATAAAAAAAAAATCTTCCACCCACTACATTGATTTAAATATCCTGCCTAGAGTGTAAATTTGCGTCAATCCTAGGCATTTCTTTAGAAGGATGGAGGATTTTGTAAATTGTAGACAAAGGGTACTATGAAATATATACCTGATACAGTCCTACCTAAATACCTTTATCGAATATACGTGTTTCTAACTATCAATAATTGTAGGGACTTTCATCATTTAAGGCAAATTCTATTTATTTGAAAATAGTGTAGATAGATACTAACAGAATCAAGGATATCTTAAAAACTAGAATGGTTAAGTCATAACTCAGGGATTTTATCTTTAAACTACCATGGGGAATGTATCAGGGAAAGCTTTAGGATGTAGAAGTCTTTCTTGTCAGAAGAATGTTTATTTTGAAGGTGATGTTAAGTATATGCACAAATTAGATCCAGAGAATGTAATGTATGTGGATAAGTGGCGTAAAAAGTTTGAGTTTAAAGGGAAGCAGAGTGTGGTTGGATGTGACAAATTAGTGAAGGAAATTGACATGTGTGACGAGAAAAGGAGAAAAAAGTATGGGATTGATTGTGCAAGAAAATGGTTGAAAGTCTCTCAAAAAAGAGAACAAGGCAGACAGAGGAGAAAGGAAATGTTGCCCTTGTGTGATAAAGAAGATTAGAATTCCTTAATACTATCCAGACCCCCTTCCTACCAGCAAAATGTCATATGCTCAAGCGCAACCCTTACAGAATCCTCCTATGCAAGCACCTTCTGCACCTATTTCAGCTATGGCCTCTCCAGATAGAACTGATACCTCTTCATCCCACAAAACCATAGCCAGATAACTCCTATAAGATTGCAGAGACAGTCTGGGCTTATTACTAGGAGTGGAATGCTACACCGAAACTGGGCCATAGTACCCAGATCACCTGTGGTTTTGAGGGAAGAAGAGGGAGAAGAGATTTTGCCCATGGTTGAAGTTCCAGATCCTCAAGCTGGGCAAATAATAAATAACAGAAAGGGGACCAACCATGTATGTCTACTGACCATGGACAGCTGATGATGTTAGGAAAGCCACTGAAGGCATTCCTCACCCAAAAGTAAAAGTACAGGAATATGAGATATTAGTGAGAGGCTATGTCAGAGTTTCATGCTAAATGGCACAGAACTAGAAAGCTCAATGAGGCAAATTTTGGGGGCAGATTGGTGTGTGATTGCAGGAGATTTTAAGGGATTAAATAACAATACTCCTCCCACTCCATTACTGTATGATACAGCTGCCTTAAACCAAGAGCTTGACAACCTGATGGGAAGGGTCAGAAATTGTTATACAGGTGCCCCTAACTGGACAGAGATAAATAGATGTATTTAGAAAGGTGATGAGGATGTGGATCAGTATT
Organism: Bufo gargarizans; assembly: GCF_014858855.1. Classification (NCBI taxonomy): domain Eukaryota; kingdom Metazoa; phylum Chordata; class Amphibia; order Anura; family Bufonidae; genus Bufo; species Bufo gargarizans. The sequence continues at coordinate 676,520,604 of NC_058080.1, read as the reverse complement.
TTCATAGATTAAGGCCTCATGCACACAACATTTTTTTTTTTTTTTTTTTTTTTTTTAAGGTCCGCAAAAACGGGGTCCGTAGGTCCGTGATCCGTGACCTTTTTTTCGTCTGTGGGTCTTCCTTGATTTTTGGAGGATCCACGGACATGAAAACGGATCCGTCCTGAATTACAATGCAAGTCAATGGGGACGGATCCGTTTGACGTTGACACAATATGGTGCAATTGCAACGGATCCGTCCCCCATTGACTTTCAATGTAAAGTCAGGAGTCCCTTTTATACCATCGGATCAGAGTTTTCTCCAATCCGATGGTATATTTTAACTTGAAGCGTCCCCATCACCATGGGAACGCCTCTATGTTAGAATATACCATCGGATTTGAGTTCGATCGTGAAACTCAGATCCGACAGTATATTCTAACACAGAGGCGTTTCCATGGTGATGGGGACGCTTCAATTTAACTGTATTTAACTCATTGGTGGCCAGTGTGGCCGGCCCCCCCTCCCTACCCTGTAGTTAACACATTCGGCTGCAAAACGGTGCATTTTCCGATTTTTCACAATGGCCACAGATGCCCACAACGGTCATGTGCATGAGGCCTAAAAGAGATTTTTGACTGCCATAGTGGGTTGACACCACCAGACAATATGGATTTGAATACTCCATATGAGCAGCAATTAAAAAATGCTTTTTTTTTTAAAAGGACGTCTGTTCCAAATCAGTAGATTTGTAACCAAATATATGGTGACTCATAGGACAGGCAGACTTGTTGAAGTATTAGATTATTCCCAACATGCAGAAAGACATTTTAAAGTAGGAGCATTCCACTCCTACTAACAAATATAATTGTTAATTTCTAACGATAATTTGTTTTCCCTTAGTCCTAACAGTGGCACAGATGGGGTATTCTGCCCCTGTGGACTGGTTAGAACAGGTGGAAGTTTTAATGAAATAATAAAAAACTGACATATACACACCCTCCCTGTCCCCAATAAAGAGGGGTTTGACCCTCAGAACCTCGTGTAATTACAAGTAGACAAAAATAACCACAATTAAAATAAAAAAGGGGGGGGGGGAAATTTGTGTGCCACTGTTAGGACTAAGGGAAAACAAATTATCATTACAAATTAACGATTCCCTTACGTCCTAACCAGTGGCACAGATGGGGATTTAGCAAGTAGAAACCCCCATGGGAGGGTCCTCATGCCTGGCGGAAGATAACACTGTCCGGCCAAATGAGGAATAACTATGTATTCTAGTATTCACTCTATAGTGTGAGATAAAAGTGGAGTGAGAACTCCAAGAAGCTGACTTACAGATCACGTCCAATGGGATCGAGCTTCTCTCTGCAAAAGAAGTGGCCACTGCTCGAGTAGAGTGGGCCCTTACAAATTCAGAGGGCTCCGAGCCCTGAGACATATAAGACTCCCGAATTGCCTCTTTAATCCAGCGACTGATGGAGGGCTTAGAAGCTTTCCTCCCTCTATGGGCACCGTAAAAAAGGATAAGGAGGTTTTCATCCTTCCTAAATACCTTGGAGCGTTCCAGGTAAATCCTAAGACATCTTGAAATGTCGAGGGTATGGAGCCCTCTTTCCTCAGAGGAGGGGGGTGGAGCCAATGTTGGCAGGGAGATCACCTGGTTGATATTGTCAAAGGAAGGAACCTTTGGGATGAAAGTAGGCAAAAATTTGAGAAGTACCCGATCCTGCAGGAACTTAGTATAAGGCTTAAAGGCAGAGAAAGCCTGGAGTTTCCCAACTCGCTTTGCAGAGGTGACAGCCAACAAGAAGGTGATCTTCCAGGTCAGGAACTTGAATCCCGCCTCCTCTAGGGGCTCAAAGGGGGGAGATGACAACCCCCTGAGCACGACCGATAAATCCCAAACAGGGATAGGTCTGATTACTGTAGGCTTTAGTCTTGAAGCTCCCCTCAGGAATCTCTTGATAAGGGGGTCTTGAGGGGTAGCTCTGTTGCGACAAGCAGAGATTGCTGAAATCTGCACTTTAAGGGTAGCTGGTGATAGCCCCCTGTACAGACCGTCTTGGAGAAATCGAAGAATTATCGGGATGGAAGCTTCAGCGGATGTTTGCTGATGCCTTGTACACCAGGATGAAAAGATCTTCCAGATTCTGGATTAGGCCTTATTGGTAGCTTCTGATCTGGAGTGCTCTAAGGTTCTCAAGACAGACCCTGATAGCCCTTCTATCCTTGGAAGGGACTGGTCAACCTCCAGGCCGTCAGGTTGAACATTTGAGGAGATCTGGGTGTCCCCCGACACCAGTACTCTCTTTGGGGGAAACCTCAGAAATTGACCCTGACTCATCTGTAAGAGTTGGGTAAACCAAGCTCTTTTCGGCCAGTATGGGATAATGGCGATAACTGACGCTTGGTCCTGCCTAATTTTCATCAAGACCCTTGGTATCAAGGAAATTGGAGGGAAGATGTAGGCCAGCCTGAACCTCCATGGGATTGACAGAGCATCTATAGCCATCGGGTTGTCCTCCCTGTAAAGGGAGCAATACCTCTCCACCTTGGTGTTGAACCTCATTGCCATGAGATCGATCTCTGGCATGCCCCACCTGAGCGTTATCTCCTTGAAGACCTCTGGATGAAGTGACCATTCTCCGGTTGGCAGACCTCAGCTCAGGCGATCCGCAATCACATTGAGAACTCTGCGAATGTGAACGGCTGATAAGTGGGTGAGGTTCAATTCTGCCCAATCCAATATCACCCCTATCTCTCTCAGGAGACTTTGTGACCTCGCGCCTCCTTGCTTGTTGATATACAGCACAGCGGTCATGCTGTCTGATTGTACCTTCACTGCCTTCCCTCGAATGAAGGGAGCAAAATGAAAAAGAGCGAGTCTGATTGCTCTGATCTCCAGGAGATTTGATGACAATAACCTCTCCTGAGGTGTCCAAGTTCCCTGGACTGTCATGCCCTGAAGATGCGCACCCCAGCCTACTAGGGATGCGTCTGAAGTAAGTATGATCCAAGAGGGCTGGATCAGGGACTTGCCGTCCTTGAGGTGGGCCCACCACCTTAGAGAGGATCGGACTTTGTAAGGCAGGGAGAGCACGGAATTAAGTCCCACTGGACTGTGATTCCACTTGGCTAGTACTTCCGACTGGAGCTGACATAAGTGCCATAATGCCCAAGGTACCGCCTGAGCGGTTGAAGACATTAGTCCCAACATTTTCATCCATGTTCGAATCGTTACTTGTTTTACGGAAAGAGAAGGGGTTGTCTGTTGCACGGATTGCCTTCTTTCGGGAGTGAGATGAATCGTCATCCTGACTGAATCCACCATGAACCCCAGGAGCCTTACCGAGGTGGCTGGTTGAAGTTGGGATTTGTCCCAATTGATTATCCATCCCAACAGATGCAGGAATGTGACAGCCTGTTGGATGTGTTGGGACAGGATCTCCTGGGAAGGAGCTCTGAGGAGCCAGTCATCCAGGTATGGAACTATACTCAGGCCCTGAAGCCTTAGCGCGGCCACCACAGAGAACACCACTTTGGTGAAAGTGTGTGGGGCTGAAGAAATCCCAAATGGGAGGGCCACAAACTGAAAATGTTTTAGGACCGCCCCCCCCCCGATGTTTACCACGATCCTTAATAATCTTCTGGACCCAGGATGGATGGGAATATGGAGATAAGCATCCTTGAGGTCTAAGGTTGCCAAGAAATCTCTCGGCATAAGAAGATTGGTCACTGACTGGATAGTTTCCATACAGAACTTCTTTTGTTTTATGAAATGGTTGAAGAACCTCAAATCTATAATCATCCTCCAACCTCCGGTATTCTTGGGTACCAGGAAAACTGGGGAGTAGATACCTGTTCCCCTCTCTTGGAGAGGAACCTCTTCTAAGTCCCCCTTCTGGAAGTATTCTAGCACGTAATTTTCTAGAATCTTTTGCTTGTTGCAGGGAAGAAGCCTTGTTTGGACGAACTTGTCCAAAGGCGGACTGCTCAAGTCCACAAGGTAGCCCTGAGAAATTACCCGCAGGACCCAACTGTCCTGCATATGATCCTGCCAACAAGGTAGAAAGTGCTGTAGGTGACCGCCTACGGGAATGTGAGAAGAAGGGAGCCTGAGATTTCCAGTCAGACCGGCTAAATACCAAGAGCCTCGAGGAGGCCCGTAATCAGAGCGCCGAGGACTTCTTGGGGGGTCTAGAACCCCGAGAGGATCTTCCTCCTCTACGGGAGCCCCAATTCCTCTGGGTTCTGGGTTGAGGTTCCGCCCTGGAACTAAACCCCTTGCCCCGACCACGAAAGGACTGCTGGGGAAGGCATTTGCCCTTCTTGTCCGACAGCCCTTCCATTATTTGGTCAAGCTCTGCACCAAAAAGTTTGCCGGGTTCATATGCCATGGCACAAAAATTGTGCTTTGAGGTCGTATCGGCCTTCCAAGGTTTCAACCGAAGCAGACGCCTGCCCGCGGTTGAGAGAGCCATGGACTTAGATGCCAGCTTCAACTATTGTGGAGCTGCGTCACACAGGAAGTCTATGGCAAGGCTGGCCGTCTTACATGAGGCCAGAATGTCATCCCTAGAGACCCCCTGGTCTAGGTCAGACTGAACCTGGTTGAATCTAGTTTTCAAAAAGTTCGCCACTTTCGCCACTTCAGACGAAGAAATCACAACCGAGGCGAAGGCCGAGGCTGCGGAATAAGCGCGCCTAAGGGCGCAGTCCGCCTTTCGGTCCATTGGGTCTTGCAAACTTGACCCGTCGTCTGATGGGATCAGGGTCCTTCTAGAAAGCTTTGCAATTGCCATGTCCACCTTAGGGACAGGCCCCCAGGAAGATACTTGACCCTTCTCCGGCTTTCTCCATTCCGTCTTCATGAGGGACAGGAGAGAATCATCTGCTTTAAAGGCCCTAGGCCCCCTAGAGGCAGAGAATGAGGCTTCCCCTGGATAAACGTCCTGGTCCCCCGACCGGACGGATTTTAGTAGCCGCTGGGCTTTCTCCAGCGGGAAAAAATATGAAAACCCGTCCTCCTCATCCGAGGAGGAAGAGGCTGAACCATCTCTCGCCTCCTGACACCCTGATACCTCCATCGCCCGCTGGGGGGAGGAGGGACGATGGCGTTTGGAAACCATGTTATTCTTCAGCTCTTGTATGGAGGCGTTCATCTGGTTCATATTGGTCTCCATATAGCCCTTAACCCAATCGACCACGTCGAGGACCGATGGCTCCAGCTGGGGGAGAGACTTGGCCTTACAGGGTGGGCACCAGGAAAAATCGTAGGAGTCCTCCAGCACGATCTGGCAGTCATGACACTGCAGGTGATGTCTCTTGCCCGTGGACTTCCTGCCGTGCTCTCGCTCACCGTCCCTGGTAGAAGACATGGCTGAAAATAGAAGAGATATGAATTTAAGCATAATTCAAGAAAAAAAGACCTTTAACCGCAAGCTTCAGGATCTTTACCCAGAAGATTCTAGCAAGCTCTATTGAAAAGGAAAAGGTTTTCAGCAACACAGAGGTTTGCACGCAAACAACTCTAGCACCAACCACACGACTCAAGGTTAACAGGTAACTGCGCTCCAGGAGACTGAACCTGGAGCCTCACCAAGTTTAAATAGGGTGTTTAAAGGGGCGGGGTAAACCTCTCAAGCTTATTTTTTAGCTTTGAGTAAAAAAACACCCTCCTCTGCACCCCAGAGAGGGACCCTGAATCAACTAAAGGCCCCCAATAGCCCTAAACAGTGACGTCACTTCCGCAAGATGGCGGCGCCCAGCCGAACATGCAGGACGCCGCTTCAGACCCCGAAATGAGGTAAGGGTGAACTCCAGCTAAGGAGTCACAGATCCCAGGCGGCAAGGAGGAGCGGACCCCGCTCCCAGAAGGAAAGATAATAAAAACCACTCTCTCCACCGAGGGATGGAGGAGTGACCACCCGTCCTGTCCGCAGGACAGAAAAAAACACGAGGTTCTGAGGGTCACACCCCTCTTTATTGGGGACAGGGAGGGCGTGTATATGTCAGTTTTTTATTATTTCATTAAAACTTCCACCTTTCCTAACCAGTCCACAGGGGCAGAATACCCCATCTGTGCCACTGGTTAGGACGTAAGGGAACTACATTTGTGGTTGAGGAAGGATGTGAAGTGTATATTTCCTATTCAAGGCAAGGTTATGGCCAAAGAGGTAGAGTAAGAGGCCGGGGCAGAGGTAGAGGAAGAAGTGGTGACCGAGATACTTATCAGAAAGGTTGTCGGGATTGTGGTACGGAAGGACATTTTGCTAGAGAATGTACCGAAAAAGACCCACAACAATGGCTAGACACCCAGCTCTTTGACCATGCCAAATATCAGAAGACAGTCAATCCTATGAGTAAAGATCAAACCCTACAGTCTCTTGAGGAAATTCCTGATCTGATAAACTTAGCCGACCTTCATGTATTTCTCCAAAAGGTTCATTTACCTGGAATAACTCTGCAGGTAGGCCCTCATAAGGTTACTTTTTTTACTCTGGTACAACCTGTATATTGATTCACCCTGATGATGTACCATCATTAACAATGACGGCCTCTTTCTGCCCCTTTTGACATAACAGACTTAGAGACAGGAAGAAAGGCCAATTGTCAGATTGTCTTACCTAGAGTCTGTCCATTTAATCTTTTAGGCAGGGATATGATGCATGCCTTAGGGACAGGAGTTGTCCCTACTAAGAAAGGGGTACAAGCAAAGTGCATGGCTGAGAACATGGTGGTACAGGAAATAAATGAGCCAAGATATTATTACAGCTTAGATTTGGTCACAAAAGGGCCCTCTGCAGTAACAAAGGAACTGCTGGAGGAAGCACTAAAAAAAGATAAGCCCCTTAGCTAAATTCCACCAACCAGATGAACTTCATTGTACCATGTATTATAGGTACGCTAAGGGCCCAGATAAAAGATATGAGGAAAAATTCCTTAAAGAATCATCTTCTAGGTTATTTCTTAAAACTCTCTATTGGGATAAAAAAGGAAACTGTGGAGTGAGTTGTGAATTATTTGAAAGTATGAAAAAAGCTTTTCAAGGTACTTGTCTCCATGTCTCAGTAACAAAGAACAAAAACAGTAATTGGAGGGATGTAGGAGAATTTGTGGAGAAGTGCTTGGACAGTGTATCTTGGGAACCTCCTGCTGAAGGGATACGATTCAATCCAAAATTGGAGGCCTATTCAAAACCATTAAATTGGCTTACAATATCTGTCCCTAGTGCACATCTCAGACAAACCTCCGAAATAAGTTGACCGCTGTTAGTTCTGACAGAGGAGCACAATGAGCAACTCAAGGAATACCCTGACTCCTTGTGGTCTCAAGGGCCAGCAGATGTGGGCCTAATAAAAGGAGTGGACCTAGTGATGATAACACCTAAGGCTACATGCACAAGACCGTATGTGTTTTTCGATCTGCAAAAAAAAACAAAAAACGGATGCCATCCTTTATTTTTTTTTGCTGATCCATTGTAACAATGCCTAAAACGGACAAGAATAGGACATGTTCTATTTTTTTTTGGGCGGGGCTACGGAACGGAAATACTGATGCGGACAGTACACAGTGTGCTGTCTGCATTTTTTGCGGACCCATTGAAATGAATGGGTCCGCATCTTATCCGCAAAAAAAAAACAGACCTTCTACGGAAACAAACAACGTTCGTGTGCATGTAGCCTAAATCTACGTTTAGGCCACATCAGAGACAGTATCCACTCAGACCAGAAGCAGAAAAAGGTATTGAACTACTTATTGAGGATCTGTTGGCATCTAGAATAATTAACCTATGCCCAGATTCTCCATGTAATGCTCCTTTGTGTCCTGTCAAGAAGGCTCCTCCCTCTGTGGGGTGGAGAATGGTCTTAGACCTACAAGCAGTGAACAAAGCAGTAATACCAAGAGCTCCTACTGTGCCAGATCCACATATACTCCCAAATGAACTACATCTAGAAAGCAAATATTTCACTGTTGTTGACATCAGTAACGCTTTTTTTCAGTATACCAATACATCCAGATTGTCAGTTTTGGTTTGCATTTACCTATAAAGGAAAAAGGTATACATTTACCAGAATCCCTCAAGTGTGAGTCACCAAAAATATTTTCCCAAGCAATGTCTGCCAATTTGGCCAAGTTTGAACACCCAAATGGTAGTCAGGTTCTTCTGTGTCATGGTCTTACCTCCTTGCTGTTCTCCTTCGTTTGACATGTGCTGGCGGCCATCTTGGTTTCTGGGTTTTCTTGTAGCCTCCCACCCTGCGGCTCCTCCTTCCCACTGGGAGGAGCTGGATGCCTAGCTCATATATATAGGAGGTCTGTGGCTTCAGTTCCTTGCTTGGTCCTCCTGTGCTCACATGCTTCTAAGACTGCTGCTGCTTCTGGTTCCTGATCCTGGCTTCGTCTGACTACCCTGCTGATTCCTGATCCTGGCTTCGTCTGACTACCCTGCTGATTCCTGATCCTGGCTTCATCTGACTACCCTTCTGGTTCCTGATCTCTGGTTTCGCAAGACCCTGCTTCGGTTTAGCCATCCGTTTGGACTTTTGCCTTACAGCTTTATTTTCAATAAAGCCTTCTTATTTCCACTCATCACTTGTTGTACGTCTGGTTCATGGTTCCATGACATTCTGTATGTGAACGACATTTCAATGGCATCACCTACTGACGAAGCCTGCAAAGCAGACACAAAAGCATTGTTATGGTTTTTGTCTGAACAAGGTCATAAGATAAATAAATCCAAACTTCAACTGTGGCAGACAGTCGTCAGGTACTTGGGATATAATCTATCCCAAGAAAGTAAATATTTGGATGAAGACAGAAAGATGGCTATACTCCAGGCACCGAAGCCAATAGCGAAAAGACAGATGATTTTCTTCCTTGGAATGACAAATTTCTGTAGAAGCTGGATAGTCAGACGGATCAGACGTCTGACAAATGCCTTCAGTTTGCATACGTTTTGACGGATCCGGCAGGCAGTTCCGGCGACGGAACTGCTTGCGGGAATCCACTGCCGCAAGTGTGAAAGTAGCCTAATGCCTCACATAATCCAGATGATAGTTTATGTCAGACACTCTCTTTACTGTATCCACCTGTGGGGAGAGTCGAAGCTCCTCCTTTAGTGGTTGCCCACCCAGGTAACTACACCTGCTTCATGAGAAACGGACCAGGTAGGGAATTAGGGAACCTTGCTAAAGAATACTGTGAAAGAACCATAAGGATTGATTAAGACAATAAGAATTATTCCTCCAGCTGGTTTATTAACCAGACAAGCGCCAGGACTGACATTTGGCGGCTGTGTGGAGATAGGAAGCTGAGGCCTAGGCTCCCCTATGAATGGCAGGGAAGCTGTGCTTTGGCTCAGCTCCTTATGCCCTTCCATTTATTTTCAGCCACAGAGTTTAAGAAGGTGAGGGAAAGTCCTGAAAGCCATATATATCACTATAAGTGATCACTTCCTAGAGGATACATTGACTCTAAGGTATATATTGATGAAATATGGGTACCTCAAGGGGTGCCAAATGAGTTTAAGGCCCGATATCAGATTGCAGCAGGGTTTGAATCTGTATTTTTTTTGGTGGGTAACAGTAAATTAGAATGTCGACTGGATTAATTATATCTATTATCAACAAAGGTTTGTTAATTATACAAAAGATGCGATAAAGGGCATAGTAGACAAACTGGGTCCTACTTCTCTGATGGCATGGCAGAACAGGATGGCCCTAGATATGTTACTAGCTGAGAGAGGAGGTGTCTTTAAAATGTTTGGTACTTTCTGTTGTACTTTTATTCCCAATAATACAGCTCCTGATGGCAGCATTACCAAAGCATTGGAAGGACTAACATCCCAGTCTGAGGACTTGGCGGAGAACTCAGGGATAGATGATGTTTTTTTCGAATTGACTTGAAGGATGGTTCGGGAACTGGAGCACCCTTATATCCAGTTTATTGATCTCTCTGACAACAGTGGCGGCTGTGTTGATGACTTGTGGACTTTGTTGTATTCACTGTATAACGGTACTTTCACACTTGCGGCAGAGGATTCCGGCATTCTGGACGCAAACAGATGCATTTGTGAGACAGATCTGGATGCGGATCCGTCTGACAAATGCATTGCAATACCGGATCCGTCTTTCTGGTTTTCATCCGGAAAAACGGATCCGGTATTTTTTTTCTTCTCATTTTTAAAGGTCTGCGCATGCGCAGATCGGGAAACCGGATCCAGTTTTCCGGAACACTTAGTACCGGATCCGGCATTAATACATTTAAATGGAAATTAATGCCGGATCCGGCATTCCGGCAAGTGTTCAGGATTTTTGGCCGGAGAGAAAACTGCATCATGCTGTGGTATTTTCTCCAGCCAAAAAACCTAAGAGGGACTGAACTGATGTATACTGAACGGAATGCTCTCCATTCAGAATGTATTAGGATAAAAGTTTTTTTTCGGTATTGAGACCCTGTGACGGAACTCAATATCGGAAAAGAATAACGCTAGTGTGAAAGTACCCTAAGAGGACTGATTCAAAGACTAATTGACACTTCTATTACTAAAACTATGTATCAAGAAATTAAAGTTGAAAATATATACGGTACGATGACTTGGAGATATCCCATGATGATGATGATGATCGAGACTCTCAAATATGAAAGGACTGGTGAAAACTCAAGGAGAGGACCTCTCCTTGAGGTCTTACAAAAAACTTGAATGATAAATTTATAAAAAAGGGGGGAATGTTGGGAAAATTTTAAATTTACTCATTGTTTTCTAGAATATACTTTATTGTAATTACTTGATGTATATGCAGGGGCCTGGTCTATGCAATAAAGAGGTCAGAGGCCCTGGACACACAGATCATTGCCACCCTGAAACTAGAGACGAGCGTAACAGTGGACAGCTGGGACAGATCTTGTTCTCAGGCACTTTTTGATCAATTGCCCCCAATGTCTGTAATTTTTTTCCATACGTCTTTCACACTGTGAATATGTTGTTAAAACTAGTTCAAACCAGTTTCACTATGCCTTAAGATTGTCTATATAAACTCAACTTTCAAAATATACCGCAGCCAATCTGCTGCACCTCCAGCTAGTGTGTTGTCTCTTCTTATATAGGAACAAAGAGAAATTACCTCCTTTAACCTTAAATTCAGATGACATCGTGATCCTAAAATTATTTTAACAGATGCATATTTTTTCTATGCTTATAAGCTAACACTTAGTACTGGTGTCTTTATAATCATATACTGTGTGCCCGTTTTACAAGGTGGGCAGTGCTAAAGCCCGCCCATTAGTGATGTCACCAGGCTCACTGCTAAGCGTAAGCCTCCGCCTAGCTTTCCCCATGAAGAGCCTGGTACGTCACCAGATCTCCAAAAAATGCCTTTTCCCTGCGTGATTCAGGGCATCATGTTAGGGGGGCCGGAGGGGTGAAGATGGGTATATGTCTGGGTTCAGATTTTAACCCGGAAAACCGCTTTAACTTTATACAACATATTAGGTGGCTTATACAGTTGCAAGAAAAAGTATGTGAACCCTTTGGAATTATATGGATTTCTCCACAAATTGGTCATAAAATGTGATCTGATCTTCGTCTAAGTCACAACAATAGACAATCACAGTCTGCTTAAACTAATAACACACAAAGAATTTAATGTTACCATGTTTTTATTGAACACAACATGTAAACATTCACAGTGCAGGTGGAAAAAGTATGTGAACCCCTAGACTAATGACATCTCCAAGAGCTAAATGGAGTGAGGTGTCAGCCAACTGGAGTCCAATCAATGAGATGAGATTGGAGGTGTTGGTTACAGCTGCCCTGCCCTATAAAAAACACACACCAGTTCTGGGTTTGCTTTTCACAAGAAGCATTGCCTCATGTGAATGATGCCTAGCACAAACGAGTTCTCAGAAGACCTACGATTAAGAATTGATGACTTGCATAAAGCTGGAAAGGGTTATAGAAGTATCTCCAAAAGCCTTGCTGTTCATCAGTCCACGGTAAGACAAATTGTCTATAAATGGAGAAAGTTCAGCACTGCTGCTACTCTCCCTAGGAGTGGCCGTCCTGTAAAGATGACTGCAAGAGCACAGCGCAGACTGCTCAATGAGGTGAAGAAGAATCCTAGAGTGTCAGCTAAAGACTTACAAAAGTCTCTGGCATATGCTAACATCCCTGTTAGCGAATGTACGATACGTAAAACACTTAACAAGAATGGATTTCATGGGAGGATACTACAGAGGAAGCCACTGCTGTCCAAAAAAAAACATTACTGCACATTTACAGTTTGCACAAGAGCACCTGGATGTTCCACAGCAGTACTGGCAAAATATTCTGTGGACAGATGAAACCAAAGTTGAGTTGTTTGGAAGAAACAAACAACACTGTGTGGAGAAAAAGATGCACAGCACACCAACATCAAAACCTCATCCCAACTGTGAAGTATGGTGGTGGGGCATCATGGTTTGGGGGTGCTTTGCTGCGTCAGGGCCTGGACGGATTACTATCATTGAAGGAAAAATGAATTCCCAAGTTTATCAAGACATTTTGCAGGAGAACTTAAGGCCATCTGTCCACCAGCTGAAGCTCAACAGAAGATGGATGTTGCAACAGGACAACGACCCAAAGCATAGAAGTAAATCAACAACAGAATGGCTTAAACAGAAGAAAATACGCTTTCTGGAGTGGGCCAGTCAGAGTCCTGACCTCAACCTAATTGAGATGCTGTGGCATGACCTTAAGAAAGTGATTCACAACAGACATCCCAAGAATATTGCTGAACTGAAACAGTTCTGTAAAGAGGAATGGTGAAGGATTACTCCTGACCATTGTGCACGTCTGATCTGCAACTACAGGAAACGTTTGGTTGAAGTTATTGCTGCCAAAGGAGGTTCAACCAGTTATTAAATCCAAGGGTTCACATACTTTTTCCACCTGCACTGTGAATGTTTACATGGTGTGTTCAATAAAAACATGGTAACATTTAATTATTTGTGTGTTATTAGTTTAAGCAGACTGTGATTGTCTATTGTTGTGACTTAGATGAAGATCAGATCACATTTTATGACCAATTTGTGCAGAAATCCATTTAATTCCAAAGGGTTCACATACTTTTTCTTGCAACTGTATTTTAATTCTAGCACAAATTTTTTCTCCTACGAAACTGCACCTCCACAATCGATGAGGCACAGTGGATACCAGTAATTTTTTTGGGTTTGTTTCATAAATGTGTCTAAAATAATATCCACCAAAATTTGGTGCAACCACAATAGTAAATGTGAACTGAAGTCTTTATGGCTTTTTTGTGGTAATGCAAAAAAAAAAAATGCCATGAAAAAACTTTTAGAATTAACTGTAGACTTTAAAGTAACATCTGGACATACACACAAAAAAATAAAAATAAAAAAATAAAAGGATTAAAAAGGCACCATGAAAAATGCTAAACCACCCTTTGGTAAGGGGATTTGGGGAGAGATGACATGAAGAAACGTTCCCCCGGAGGTCACTTGAGGCAAGTTTACTAGGCACACAATGAACTGCAGCCAGAACATAATGTGAGGATGCTGTACCTGCCTACAACAGCGTATTCAGGAGAAAGGGTTCCACGAGATGGGAGAAAGATATCATGAGTTTCCTCACAGTAGAAAGATTGAGAACTGCAATTGAGATTAGTAAATGACGTGGTTCTGCTATGGAAAAAGTTTGTTTTTCATTTAAAGTATAATTATCATTTTATAAAACTTGACTAAAATTTTGATCATTGGTGGTTGGTGAAACCTCAATAATTTCCTTGCAGAACAGAGAGAGCTTGGGCTCATAGTCTATAAAACTGTCCACTTTGAATGTAAAACAGTGAAGGACATAATTTTTATCCATCAGAATACCCTGTATCCAGGTACGAGATCCAAGATGTGCTACTTCTGTACTGCGGGAGGCTGTTGGCATATGTAGTTAGCACTTTCGGGCATCCTTTGGAATACTTTGAGGACTGACATAATGTTGGTGTACTGTTCTACGCCTCCTGCATGGGCCTGAGATCTCTGAAGGTTAGAGTTCTTCTGTGAGATACCGTTGTCCGTTCCCTCTGTCAGAATAGATTCTGTCTGTGGAGTCACCTCCACACCAGGCTGGTCAATACAAGATTCTTCTTCATCAGATGGTGATGACTGGATGAGCAAATTCTGGAAAGTAAGTGCAAAGGACAAGCGAAAGAGTTTCTACCAGTTATCAAATCACTTGATCATACTAGTACTAAAGTACTATAGGGAAGATTTATCATCTCCCTGCACTTTTTTTTTTTTTTTTTTTACTAAAAAGGTTGCTTGTTTTTGAGACTTTTTAAACACCACTTGAGATAAACCTTGTAGCAAGTGGTGTTTCTGCACCCCTCTTGCCACTTTCTGAAAAAAGAGTGTGGTAAGGGTGGGGCCGGCAGGTCAGCCACTTTTATCTTCATTTGCTCCAGTTTTCAGGTGCAAATGAAGATAAATCTATGGCAGCTCCAAATTGCTGTAGATTTTATTCTGGCACATGGACTGCTGATGCACCTAATTTATGACAAAGCCTGAATCTTAAATAGTGTTCTCATCAATAAGTCGCAGCCCCCAGCAGCGCAGAAGTTTTCAAAGACCCGCCTATGGCTACTTTCACACAAGTGAGTATTCCGGCTCCGGAATACGCTCTGATTTTGGATGATGCACTATCAAGATTGTCATCAGTATTGCTTCAGTAATTCATCCGGATTTACATGCGTAATCCTTCTTTTCTGCATTTTTAATGCCCTCCCATGGACAATAATGGGCATATTTGGAATCAAATACACACAAAACTACATGCTGTGTATTTCAAATGCTTATGGAAATATATGTCCATGTGAATAGAACTATTCATTAAAGGGTTTGTCCAGGCTAGGTCATCAATATAAGATCGGCGCCGGTCCCACACCCCTGCCAATCAGCTGTTTGAGTACACGGCGTGCGCAGTGCCATCTCTCTTCCTGTCCACCGCTGATGGCAAAGCTGATCAGTGGTGGTGTCGGACCCCACCTATCTGATATTGATGACCTATCCTGAGGAAATCCGCGGCAGATGTAGGTACATTATGGTCTCATAGCGGCCTAGGGATGCTCTATTAACTGCTCTGTATTACAGATAGGTTATATGGAGCTGTCATACAACCATGGCATGTGCCATAAATGTGCCCCTTCTCTCTTATATAGAGGGACACTGTTATGTCAGATGTATCTCAAGGATATAGAAGTGAGAAGTGAAATATATATTATATATTTATATATATATATATATATATTACCTTTGTGCCGGCCGCCTCCCTGATCTTGACAGTGTGACTATGTTTTGGATTAGGAATTTCTGGAAAATACCAGTTCTTTGCTCTGTGTAAAGATAAACCATAATTATGACAATATATCGTCAGGAAGGAAAATGCAGAAAAAGTTTTTTAGTTTTTTTTTGCAGCAATTCTAGTGTTTTTATCAACTTCACGTGACTTTGTTACTACATTTTATTTGTATGCTACACTGACCGTTTCTTCCTGAACAACAGGGACACATAGTAGTGCATGTATGACACATAGTAGACATGTAGGAGTGCAAGTACTGTATGTGTCCAAACTATGACACTGTGTAGTTACTCTTTGGGTTTTGCTCATCCACTTGATGGGAGTGTGTCACCAGGAAATTTACTATTGAACCAGTTTTCATACTGGCCACTAGTCCTAAAATATGTTAAGACTTCCTGTCTTTTGAGAGCAGCTTTATGTGCCATAGACACAATTGAAAGGAGGGGACTCCATTTACTTCTATGTGAGAATTTGCTAGGCGTGCTCTGTGACCTGTGCAGGGAGGGAGTAGATAAGCTGTGATATCACCTATTGCAGGCATGGCCAACCTGTGGCTCTCCAGCTGTTGTAAAGCTATAATTCCCACCATGCCCTGCTGTAGGCTGATAGCTGTTGGCAGTCTGGGCATGCTGGGAGTTGTAATTTTGCAACATCTGGAGAGCCTCAGGTTGGCCATCCCTGACCTATTGTAACTGGTGGGTCCTATCCTATCTATACAGAGGTGTTAAGGTGGATTTAGATGGAACGATTCTGCAGCCGATTGTCAGAAAGGAACAGTCAGCTGCTCGCTCAGTGAAGGAGACCGCTGTATTTATATGCAGCGATCTCCTTCACTGTATGAGGATGAAGGATCGCTATTGCCATCCCTTATCCTTAAATAGATTCATGGTTTCTGAGCAGCAGATTGCTGTTTAGACCACACGATCTGCTGCCCAGAAACTATGATCGGTGGTGCCTGCATGAACGACAGGATCTGATTGGCATCACATTTACATTGGCAGATTGTCTGGAACACCCGTTTGCAGGAACGATCGGTCGGTCCCGATAATCTGCTCCATTCTCGGGTCGTCTAAATGCATTGTAGTCTGCCTGTAATGCTGAAAAGCTACCTGTTCAGAACAGGAAGTCTGGCCTATTATTAGAGCTAGTGGCCAGTGTGAAAATTGCAGGATTATATACATTGTTTTAAAATATAGATAGCTGACATGAAAAAATGTTAAAAAATAAAATTCTAAAAAAATTAAATAAAAATGTTTAACATAAAAATTTGACTTTTAATGTGGGGATGGTGAGGGGTGATTAGAATTTTTGTTTTTATTATTATTATCCCTAAGGGACAAACATACGGTTGTCTGATCGCTGCTCCTATAGACTGGATTCTGTAACAATTTCCATTAGAAATCAGTGGCATGTAGAGATACAGTAGAGGCCTCTACAATGAAACCATAATAAGGGTACTTTCAGACTACCGTTTTTCTTTTCCGGCACTGAGTACTGTCCTAGGGGCTCTATACCGGAAAAGAACTGATCAGTTTCATCCCCATGTATTCTGAATGGAGAGTAATCCGTTCAGGATGCATCAGGATGTCTTCAGTTCAGTCACTGAATGGCGTTTTGGATGGAGGAAATACCGCAGCATGCTGCGCTATTATCTCCGTGGTTGCCGGAATGCCGAGTCCAGCATTAGTTTACATTGAAATGCATTAGTGCCGGATCCGGCATTAAAAATACTGGAATGCCGGACCCGGCATTAAAAATACTGGAATGCCGGATCCGTCCTTCCGGTCTGCGAATGCACAGACCGGTAAAAATGTGAAAAAAGATAGAAACTGATCCGTTTGTCCGTATGACAAAAGGAGATACGGATCCGTTATTGCAATGCATTTGTGAGACGGATCCGCATCCGGATCCGTCTACAAATGCTGTCCGTTTGCATGCAGATTACTTGATCCAGTAGGCAGTTATGGCGACGGAACTGCTTGCCGGATCAAGTGTGAAAGTAGCCTAAGGTTGCTTGAGCCCTAAGCTTTAGGTGATATTGAATCCATGACTTACCTGTGAACGGTATAGGCACAGCCTCTGACCAGTACGACAGCACTGATGATTAGTCCAACACATGTTACTATTATAATGATTCGGAATTCAGCTTCATCTGTTCAAGGAAGGAGAAAATAGAAGTGAATAGAAACCATTTGGTCTTTCTAGTGGTCCAATTTATTGGTATGAATGGGTACAATTTTGGCCACTTTTACTCAGTTAATATTGATCGATTTAAAGTCATTTTAACTCTAAAAATCAAAAGATTGCAAAGGAAACTGTCCAGAGCATACTGATACATAAGCTACTTTACATTCAGTCATTTCTACCCTATAAATTGTCTTAATGTCTATTGAAACCCATGTAAGGAGAGAAGCTAGCTACTTCCTTCCACTCCTTGTACACTGATGTCAGTATTGAGTTACATCTCCCAGCTTTTTGTTTTTAATGTGTTCTATTAGTATAAGAGTGATTTTAGAAGTTGGACAAATAAAAGAGCCCCATGAGCCCTAATATGGCTGACAGAGGCAGGTCACACACTTCTTCCTGGGCTAGACTCAAGACGTCCAATGGCTGACCTTAGGCTACATTCACATCAGCGTTTCTAAAATCCTACAGGCTGTAATGAACAGAAGAGAACAGCCTGCTGGAGTTCTCCATATCCGGCAAAGCCAGATAATGCCGGGAAACACCAGATTCCTATTGAGTACATTGGGATCCAACCACTTTCTGGCACAATTCCGGGTTTCAGATGGACAAACAGTCGTGCATGTGCAATAGAGCGAGGACACTGGTACGGTGGCCAAATATGCAGTGGGTCAGGATAGATGTGTATAAGTCTCTGAGTTGTTCGTGACGCCAATTGCAATGGGCGCAGGGTACTGTTGCAGGGCCCTTTAAGATGTTATAACTCACATACCAGGTGAGGAATGCCAGAGGGGGATAATGTCTCTGTGTAGTAGGTATGGTGTCAACTGTGTCTCCTACCTGGCTTACTTGCAATAAAATGAGTGCTGCTAGTAGGAGTATTTGAGAAACTGTGGTAGTAAGAAATGAGATCCAGATTGGAGATATAATCCAACTTGTCTTTACTGAATAGCAGCATTAATCCATACGAGTTACAGCAATAGTCATCTGGGTCCCAGCAGGCATAGGCAATGTATGTCAGGGATCAATGTCTCTTTTGCAGCTATACTATGTGCCTGGAGAGTCTGGCAGGTATCTATCTTCTGCTCTGTCTGTCTTCTGCTTGTAATGGGGCTGACTAGCTGAGGAGGAATTTGGCTTCTCCTGAACTCTGGATATGTACTCACAGCTTGCTCGCAGGCAATGGCTCTTCCTGGATATCTATAGTTCTGGAGGTGCTGCTTGCTTGTCCACAGTCGAGGCTGAAGGCTCAGGTTGGGAAGAGTGATCTTTGGCCTCAGCCGAGGCAAGATCCTGTCTTGGGATCCCTGTTTCTGGGAGCTCCAACTAACACAGACTACCCCAAGCAGGGGTAGCTGGCACACTTTACGACACCTAACATGTTGTAGCGGGGAGACAGAGTTTGGTAACATACTCCAGAATGTTACACATGCAGGACTTGTTATACGGCCAAAAGGCAGCTAGATACATTTGGGATCCCTCTGTAGTCAATGGGGATCTGACAGTTCCCGGCATTATCTGGTTATGCCGGATACAGTGAACTCCGCAACAACCTCCTTGATTTCAAAACGCTGATGTGAACTCGGAGGATTCACATCAGCGTTTCGCTTTCCATTTTAGCAATCCGTTCAAATGTGATTAAAATAAAAAATAAAAGAATTGCCAAAACGGAAAGCAAAATGGAACACTTTAAAGCCATTCTATTTTGATCCGTCCGCATTGGGTTTAATGGAAAAAGGAAAGGAAGGCAGCATTCAGTCAGGTTTCCGTTATTTGGGATGGAAAAAGACAGGACTCTTTTTTTTTTTTTTTTTTTTTATGTCCAAAATTACAGAAACCTGACGGAATGCCGCTTTCTATTGAACTCTAGGAGGACAGATTAAAAAGGAATGCCCTTTAAAGTGTTCCGTTTTGCTTTCCATTTTAGCAATTCCATTATTTTACATTTTAATCACATTTGAGCGGAAAGTGAAACTACACCAGAAAGTGAAACTCTAACGTGAATATCCCCTGAGCCTTATAAGACAAAGACAGAAGGAACATTCATTTTCATTTCTCACTGGAGATATGGTTAAGTGAAATGCTGAAATATTGTATAGAGAAGTAAAATGACATGATGCGACATTTGTGCGACTTTAGTCACGCAACAGCTCACAGTCTTGCTCTGCCCTATAATTAAATTATACATATATCATGCTAATATTGCATTGAAATGTTGAACTCCTGTGAAAGTGCAGCTCAATGCATTCATATGTGTGTATCCATCGTGTAAGGGTATGACCACACGGTGAAGTCGTGACACTGCTTTGCTGCATTCGACTATGGCTCCAATTAAAATAATATAGACTTGCACTGTTAAGTGGGTCTGTATTGATGGCATTGAAGGTGCCACGTGGCCATTAACAATACAGACCCACTGAACAGTGTGGTTTTCATTAGTTTAATTAGAGCCCGCCGCATCACAACCGCGACATGGCTGCACAGCATGGTCGTACCGTAACTTAACTTGCTGCTCAGTAGAATCCCAAAAAACCTCACAGCCTAAAAGGACAAATTTTATTGAATGTTAAGATTGAATAAATATAAGCACAAATGACAAACTTCTGTGATTCGAAGTGAATGAATGCTGCTCGTACCGTAGCTGAGAGTATGGATCTCCTGAGGAATACTGGGCTCTCCTGCACCCGTCACGGTCACTCCTGACACCGTTACTTCATAGGTCTGACTGCCTGTGAGACCCTTAATCTGGTAACGTCTTTGACTCGAGACATTTAGAAAAATATCTAGAAAATAAACATCCAAATATAATCGTGATTTACCGGTAACTAAAATCTGGTTGAACAGTGCAAAAAAGTACAAGAGAAAAGAACTCCAGTGAAAACTCATTGTATTTAGTTGTTTCTCCAGCCCTACATTATCAGGCCGATTTTACTCAGTGACAATGCTCTGGGATTTCATTTCCTGTGAAGGTTTGGCTAAAAACTTCAAATACAAGTTTGGCAAAAGAAGAAAACGCAACAGTTGATTTTTTTAACCATGAAAAATATTGCATATTATCTTAACCACCTCAGCCCCCCTAGCTTAAACACCCTTAATGACCAGACCACTTTTTACAATTCTGCACTACACTACTTTCGCGGTTTATTGCTCGGTCATGCAACTTACCACCCAAATGAATTTTACCTCCTTTTCTTCTCACTAATAGAGCTTTCATTTGGTGGTATTTCATTGCTGCTGACATTTTAACTTTTTTTGTTATTAATCGAAATTTAACATTTAACAAAATGTAACAAAATGACACCCCAAAACACATTGCCCAACTTCTCCTGAGTACAGCGATACCACATGTGTGACACTTTTTTGCAGCCTAGGTGGGCAAAGGGGCCCACATTCCAAAGAGCACCTTTTGGATTTCACAGGCCATTTTTTACAGATTTTGATTTCAAACTACTTTGCATGCATTTGGGCCCCTAAAATGCCAGGGCAGTATAACTACCCCACAAGTGACCCCATTTTGGAAAGAAGACACCCCAAGGTATTTCGTGATGGGCATAGTGAGTTCATGGAAGTTTTTATTTTTTGTCACAAGTTAGTGGAATATGAGACTTTGTAAGAAAAAAATAAAAATAAAAAAATCATCATATTCCGCTAGCTTGCGACAAAAAATAAAAAATTCTAGGAACTCTCCATGCCCCTCACGGAATACCTTGGGGTGTCTTCTTTCCAAAATGGGGTCACTTGTGGGGTAGTTATACTGCCCTGGCATTTTAGGGGCCCTAATGCGTGAGAAGTAGTTTGAAATCAAAATCTGTAAAAAAAAATGCCCTGTGAAATCCGAAAGGTGCTCTTTGGAATGTGGGCCCATTTGCCCACCTAGGCTGCAAAAAAGTGTCACACATCTGGTATCGCCGTACTCAGATGAAGTAGGGCAATGTGTTTTGGAGTGTCTTTTTACATATACCCATGCTGGGTGAGAGAAATATCTCGGCAAATGACTACTTTTCCCATTTTTTTATACAAAGTTGGCATTTGACCAAGATATTTATCTCAGCCAGCATGGGTATATGTAAAATGGCACCCCAAAACACATTCCCCAACTTCTCCTGAGTACGGCGATACCACATGTGTTACACTTTTTTGCAGCCTAGATGCGCAAAGAAGCCCAAATTCCTTTTAGGAGGGCATTTTTAGACATTTGGATCCCAGACTTCTTCTCACGCTTTAGGGCCCCTAAAATGCCAGGGCAGTATAAATACCCCACATGTGACCCCATTTTGGAAAGATGACACCCCAAGGTATTCAATGAGGGGCATGGCGAGTTCAAAGAATTTTTTATTTTTTGGCACAAGTTAGCGGAAATTGATTTTTTTTTGTTTTTTTCTAACAAAGTCTCCCTTTCTGCTAACTGGGGACAAGAATTTCAATCTTTCATGGACTCAATATGCCCCTCAGCAAATACCTTGGGGTGTCTTCCTTCCAAAATGGGGTCATTTGTGGGGTGTTTGTACTGCATGGAATTTAAGAGTCTCCGCAATTATTACATGTATGGCCAGCATTAGGAGTTTCTGCTATTCTCCTTATATTGAGCATACGGGTAATGAGATTATTTTTTTTCATTCTCTGGGCTGAAAGAAAAAAATGAACGGCACAGATTTCTTCATTCGCATCAATCAATGTGGATAAGAAAATCTCTGCCAAAAAAAAAAGGAGGGGAAAGGCGTCTGCCAGGACATAAAAGCTCTGCCCAACATCCATATCCACTTAGCTCGTATGCCCTGGCAAACCCGATTTCTCCATTCACATCAATCGATGTGGATGAATACATCATTGCCGTGATTTTTTTTTTTTTAAATACAAAGTGTTTGCCAAAGCATATGAACACCGCCGCCCCCTCAGCTCATATGCCTCGGCAAACGTATCTTTTACTGCAGAGGAGAAATCTCGTCTTGCAGCGCCGCATACACCGACTTTTGTGCAATCTGACAGCAGCGCAATGCTTCTGTCAGAATGCACATCAGTGCTGCAGCTAGTCGATCGGTTAGTCCACCTGGAAGGTAAAAAAAACAAAACAAAAAAGAAAAAAACAGGCCGCAACGCAATAAATTTATTAACTTTATAATAACATTTGAACGGAACATAGAAACTTTAACTTTTTGAACAGAAATTAACTTTTTTGCTTACCGGTGATTTTTTTTTTTTTTTTTTTACCTTTATAGGACAAACCTCTCCTTCCCCATGGGACAATGTGCAAAGCGCAAATCGCCCAAAGATGTGGTGAAGTACATTATGCACGCACTTTGTCCCAGGTGAAAGGAGAGGTTTGCAGCAGCTGTGAGTGAAAGGGCCCTAATAGCCCTGTGTGCCTGTCCTGTGAGATGCAATCCATATGCTAAGTGTACCTGTGTGTGGTACTTCCGGAAACACTAAGCACAGGGCAGGGTGGTCAGGGCAGTCAGGATAGAAATAGCGGGTGTCATGCCTTATTCCACTCCTGCTACAGACACAACATCTTTTTCGGGGTGACGGTTGGGTTGAGGTACCAGCAACGACATTGGGGAAATGTCGCTCATGTAGACGGCTCACTACACTGGTGGATGGGTCCACGGAACCTGCTGGATACAGGAGGTTCTCTATATGATCTCTTCCTGAAATTTGAGGAAGGATCCTGTTCTCCCAGCCTTACTGTAGAGAACAAAACTATTATATGCAGCCAATTGAATCAAATATACAGACACCTTCTTATACCAGTGTCTGGTGCGTCGAGAAACTAAATAAGGAGCCAACATCTGGTCATTGAAGTCCACCCTTCCCATGTGAAGGTTATAGTCGTGGACTGAGAGGGGCTTTTCAATGACACTGGTTGCCCGTTCTATTTGTATTGTCGTGTCTGCGTGAATGAAGGAGAGCATGTAAACGTCACGCTTGTCTCTACATTTCACCGCGAGCAGTTCTTCGTTACACAAGGCAGCCCTTTCCCCCCTTGCAAGACGGGTGGTAACGAGCTGTTGGGGGAAGCCCCAGCGACTAGGTCGCGCGGTGCCACAGCAGCCAATCTGTTCTAGGAACAAATGCCTGGAGAGGGGCACACTTGTGTAAAAATTGTCCACATAAAGATGGTACCCCTTGCCAAATAAGGGTGACACCAAGTCTCAGACTGTCTTCCCACTGCTCCCCAGGTAGTCAGGGCAACCGACCGGCTGCAGGGTCTGATCTTTACCCTCATAGATCCAAAATTTGTGGGTATAGCCTGTGGCCCTTTCACAGAGCTTATACAATTTGACCCCATACCGGGCGCGCTTGCTTGGGATGTATTGTTTGAAGCTAAGGCGCCCGGTAAAATGTATAAGGGACTCGTCTACGCAGATGTTTTGCTCAGGGGTATACAAATCTGCAAATTTGGTGTTGAAGTGGTCTATGAGGGGCCGAATTTTGTGGAGGCGGTCAAAAGCTGGGTGGCCTCTGGGACGAGAGGTGCTGTTGTCGCTAAAGTGCAAGAAACGCAGGATGGTCTCAAATCGTGTCCTGGACATAGCAGCAGAGAACATGGGCATGTGATGAATTGGGTTCGTGGACCAATATGACCGCAATTCATGCTTTTTGGTTAGACCCATGTTGAGCAGAAGGCCCAGAAATTTTTTTATTTCGGGAACTTGGACGGGTTTCCACCGGAAAGACTGGGCATAAAAGCTTCCCGGGTTGGCGGCTATAAATTGAGTGGCATACCGATTTGTTTCTGCCACGACTAAGTCCAAGAGCTGCGCAGTCAAGAACAGCTAAAAAAATCCCAGTGCCGAACTGATCTGAGCTGTCTCAACCCGAACTCCAGACTGGGCGGTGAAAAGGGGAACTATTGGTGCGGCTGAAGTTGGGGGCTGCCAATCAGGGTTTGCCAGCACCTCAGGGACTCTAGGGGCTCTACGGGCCTGTCTGTGCGGTGGCTGCGACGGGGTATCTATTGCACATGCCACCGTACCAGCTTCAACTGCCCTTCTGGTGCTCGCCACTTCACCATGTTGTACGGCAGTACTGGTACTAGGTCCAGGATGGGCTGCGCTGCTGGTGTATGCCTCACCATGTAATCCGACAGCGCCAGCCCCACTCTGCTGCCCTTGAAGCAGATCCTGCGCAACCTGTGGTCTAGCAACATGGGGCCGGGTACGCCTGGTGCTATCAGGGACCTCAACCTCCTCGTCCGAACTTTGGGTCAGACTGCCACTGCTTTCTACAGGTTCCTATTCTGACCCGCTGGATTCGTCAGATGAGGGTTCCCATTCCTCATCCGACTGGGTCAGAAGCCTGTAGGCCTCTTCAGAAGAATACCCCTTGTTTGACATTTGGTCAACTAAATTTAGGGGGTATTCCCTGAGACTACCTAAGAAAAAAAGCAAGCCTGTCTTACAAATGGGAGGCTAGCGAAGTACCGGAGGCCGCTGCGGTTGATAAAAAATATCAAAACTGATTTTTTTATCGCCGCAGCGCGTGTAAAGTGAATGTGCAGTGATCAAAAAAAAAATAATTTTTGTCACTGCGGTGGGGCGGGTGTGGGCGAACGCACGTGTGGGCGACCGATCAGGCCTGATCGGGCAAACACTGCGTTTTGGGTGGAGGGCGAACTAAGGTGACACTAATACTATTATAGATCTGACTGTGATCAGTTTTGATCACTTCCAGATACTATAAAAGTACAAATGTTGATTAGCGATACGCTAATCAGTGAATCAGTGACTGCGGTGCGGAGGGCTGGTCGCTAAACGATCGCTAAACTACCTAACCAAGGGGCCTAAACTATCCTAAAACCTAACAGTCAATACCAGTGGAAAAAAAAGTGACAGTTTACACTGATCACTTTTTTCCCTTTCACTAGGCGATTGACAGGGGCGATCAAGGGGTGATCAAGGGGTTAATTGGGGTCCTGGGGGGTGATCTGGGGCTAAGTGAAGTGTTTGGTGGCTACTCACTGTGATCTGTGCTCCTCTGCTGCGACCAACCGACGAAAAGGACCAGCAGAGGAGCAGAGAAGCCATTTAACACCATATTTATAAATATAAGGTGTTAGATGGCTTCTGATTCGATTTTTTGAAAATCGCCAGCCTGCCAGCAACGCTCATTGACTGGCAGGCTGGTGACTAAACGCTCCTTTAACTTTTGCCGGCCCGCAATGCGCATGTGCGGGCCGGCTGTGAGCGTAATCTCACGTCTCGCGAGATGACGCACCGGGCATCAAGGAGGAATGAATCGACCGCCGCTAGGACGCATCCCTGCGTTAGGCGGTCGGGAAGCAGTTAATGGTGCCCAAAAGAGAAAAAGAGAAACAATATAAAATATTGTAATTTCATACCCTTTAATGGCTAAGGTTACTTTCACACTGGCATTTTGGCTTTCCGTTTCTGAGATCCGTTCAGGGCTCTCACAAGCGGTCCAAAACGGATCCGTTTTGCCCTAATGCATTCTGAATGGAAAAGGATCCGCTCAGAATGCATCAGTCTCCATTCCGCTCTGGAGGCGGACAACAAAACGCTGCCTGCAGCGTTTTTCTGTCCGCCATGTGGTGCGGAGCAAGACGGATCTGTCCTGGCACACAATGTAAGTCAATGGGAACGGATCTGTTTTCTCTGACACAATAGAAAACGGATGTGTCCCTATTGACTTTCAATGGTGTTCAAGACGGATCCGTCATGGCTATAGAAGACATAGTGCAACCGGATCCATTCATGACGGATGCATGCGGTTGTATTATTGGAACGGAAGCACTTTTACAGATCCATGACAGATCCGCAAAAAACGCTAATGTGAAAGTAGGCTAACTAAAATACATGATGTTATAAGGCAAGCTTTCGAGACTCTGAGGTCCCTTCCTCAGGCCAGGAATGAAAAAATCTCTAAAGCAGGGGTCAGCAACCTTCGGCACTCCAGATGTGGTGAAACTGCAACTCCCAGCATGCACACTTGCTTGGCGTTCTCAGAACTCCCATAGAAGTGAATAGAACATGCTTGGAGTTAGGCCCCTTTCACACGGGCGAGTTTTCCGTGGGGGTGCAATGCGTGCGGTGAACGTATTGCACCCGCACTGAATCCTGACCCATTCATTTCTATGGGGCTGTGCACATCAGCGGTGATTTTCACGCATCACTTATGCATTGAGTGAAAATCGCAGCATGCTCTATATTGTCCGATTTTCACGCGACGCAGGCCCCATAGAAGTGAATGGGAAGCGTGAAAATCGCATAGCATCCGCAAGCAAGTACGGATGCGGTGCGATTTTCACGCACAGTTGCTAGGAGACGATCGGGATGGAGACCCGATCATTATTATTTTCCCTTATAACATGGTTATAAGAGATAATAATAGCATTCTGAATACAGAATGCATAGTAAACTAGCGCTAGAGGGGTTAAAAAAAACAACAACATAATTTAACTCACCTTAGTCCACTTGATCGCGAAGCCGGCATCTCCTTCTGTCTCCTCTGCGCTGAACAGGACCTGGGGTGAGCTGCTGCATTAAATAGAAGTTAAGGACCTTTGATGATGTCACTCCGGTCATCACATGGTCTTTTACCATGGTGAATCACCATGGTAAAAGATCATGTGATGTACCATGTGATGACCGGAGTGACGTCATCAAAGGTACTTAACCTCTATTTAATGCAGCAGCTCACCCCAGGTCCTGTTCATCAGCAGAGGAGACACAAGGAGATGCCAGCTTCGCGATCAAGTGGACTAAGGTGAGTTAAATTATTTTTTATTTTTTTTAACCCCTCTAGCGCTGTTTTACTATGCATTCTGTATTCAGAATGCTATTATTTTCCCTTATAACCATGTTATAAGGGAAAATAATACAATCTTCAGAACATCAATCCCAAGCGCGCATTTTCCCGCAACGCACCCGCCTGTTATCCGGGCAAAAAAACTGACGCCCGTGTGAAAGAGGCCTTATAGTTTCACAACAGCTGGAGTGCCCGAGGTTGCTGATCCCTGCTCTAAAGAAACATAGATATAACAGGAAAGAACAGAGAGGTGGAGTAAAAGGTATCAAATTACAATATTTTATATTGTTTCTCTTTTGGAAAGCATCAAGACTTTTCACTACTGGCTAACACGATACCAAACCTGTTTTTAGTATATTATGAAATCGCTGGTTCCGGGTGAGCTAAGGTGGATAAGGTATATGTAAAGTGATAAGTTACAGATGTGCCTGCACTTAAAGGCGTTGCCCCGTCTGGGATATTTAGGGTACATGCCACATGATCAGGTTTTGTTAGACAGAATGTATAAAGGGAAGATACAACTTCTCTTTTTTGAATACACTCCTGGTATTGGCTTTCAGAAATGCTTCAGGAAACCTGACCGTGTGGCCATACACTTATGGCTTATCGACATGATATAGCATAAATGTTAGATAGGTGCAGGTCCGAACTATAGCACTCACTCCTACTTCAAGAACGGGGCCCCAAAGTGAATAGACAGAAGTCCCATAGCAGTTGTAATAGTGCAAGTGCACCTACTCCATGTACTCTACTATGGGACTTATGGAAATAACTGAACCAACACTTGGCTATTTCAGAAGTCCCATAGCAGAGAATGGAGGGTGGCTGTCCATGTGTTCTCTTTGAGTCCCCATTCTGGAGATAGAATAGGGTCTTGCATCTGTCAGACAGTTATGTCATATCCTTTCATTATACCATAAATGTCCCACATTTAAAGGAATACCCCTTTAACCTTTCTTTGAAGAGGTTGTCCTGCCATATATATTGATGACCTATCGTCAGGATAGGTCATCAGTATCAGATTGGCGGGGGTCCAACACCGGGCACCCCCACAATCAGCTTTTTGAAGAGAATGGTTGGTGGTCCATGCGAGCGCTGCTTCCTCTTCTTTACACTATGCGTCGTCTCCTGTGGAGCATGGACTGCTCATTACACTGCACTTCCAAGATGACGTGCAGTGTGATGAAGAGGAAACAGCGCTTGCATGGAGTGCCACCTTCTCTTCAAACAGCTGATTGGCGGGGGTGCCGGGTGTTGGATCCCCACTAATCCGATATTTATGACCTATACAGGGAGTGCAGAATTATTAGGCAAGTTGTATTTTTGAGGATTAATTTTATTATTGAACAACAACCATGTTCTCAATGAACCCAAAAAACTCATTAATATCAAAGCTGAATATTTTTGGAAGTAGTTTTTAGTTTGTTTTTAGTTTTAGCTATTTTAGGGGGATATCTGTGTGTGCAGGTGACTATTACTGTACATAATTATTAGGCAACTTAACAAAAAACAAATACAGGTCCTTCTCAAAAAATTAGCATATTGTGATAAAGTTCATTATTTTCTGTAATGTACTGATAAACATTAGACTTTCATATATTTTAGATTCATTACACACCAACTGAAGTAGTTCAAGCCTTTCATTGTTTTAATATTGATGATTTTGGCATACAGCTCATGAAAACCCAAATTTCCTATCTCAAAAAATTAGCATATTTCATCCGACCAATAAAAGAAAAGTGTTTTTAATACAAAAAAAGTCAACCTTCAAATAATTATGTTCAGTTATGCACTCAATACTTGGTCGGGAATCCTTTTGCAGAAATCACTGCTTCAATGCGGCGTGGCATGGAGGCAATCAGCCTGTGGCACTGCTGAGGTGTTATGGAGGCCCAGGATGCTTCGATAGCGGCCTTAAGCTCATCCAGAGTGTTGGGTCTTGCGTCTCTCAACTTTCTCTTCCCAATATCTCACAGATTCTCTATGGGGTTCAGGTCAGGAGAGTTGGCAGGCCAATTGAGCACAGTAATACCATGGTAAGTAAACCATTTACCAGTGGTTTTGGCACTGTGAGCAGGTGCCAGGTCGTGCTGAAAAATGAAATCTCCATCTCCATAAAGCTTTTCAGCAGATGGAAGCATGAAGTGCTCCAAAATCTCCTGATAGCTAGCTGCATTGACCCTGCCCTTGATAAAACACAGTGGACCAACACCAGCAGCTGACATGGCACCCCAGACCATCACTGACTGTGGGTACTTGACACTGGACTTCAGGCATTTTGGCATTTCCCTCTCCCCAGTCTTCCTCCAGATTCTGGCACCTTGATTTCCGAATGACATGCAACAGTCCAGTGCTGCTTCTCTGTAGCCCAGGTCAGGCGCTTCTGCCGCTGTTTCTGGTTCAAAAGTGGCTTGACCTGGGGAATGCGGCACCTGTAGCCCATTTCCTGCACACGCCAGTACACGGTGGCTCTGGATGTTTCTACTCCAGACTCAGTCCACTGCTTCCGCAGGTCCCCCAAGGTCTGGAATCGGTCCTTCTCCACAATCTTCCTCAGGGTCCGGTCACCTCTTCTCGTTGTGCAGCGTTTTCTGCCACACTTTTTCCTTCCCACAGACTTCCCACTGAGGTGCCTTGATACAGCACTCTGGGAACAGCCTATTCGTTCGGAAATTTCTTTCTGTGTCTTACCCTCTTGCTTGAGGGTGTCAATAATGGCCTTCTGGACAGCAGTCAGGTCGGCAGTCTTACCCATGATTGCGGTTTTGAGTAATGAACCAGGCTGGGAGTTTTTAAAAGCCTCAGGAATCTTTTGCAGGTGTTTAGAGTTAATTAGTTGATTCAGATGATTAGGTTAATAGCTCGTTTAGAGAACCTTTTCATGATATGCTAATTTTTTGAGATAGGAATTTTGGGTTTTCATGAGCTGTATGCCAAAATCATCAATATTAAAACAATAAAAGGCTTGAACTACTTCAGTTGGTGTGTAATGAATATAAAATATATGAAAGTCTAATGTTTATCAGTACCTTACAGAAAATAATGAACTTTATCACAATATGCTAATTTTTTGAGAAGGACCTGTATATACCCATTTCAATTATTTATTTTTACCAGTGAAACCAATATAACATCTCAACATTCACAAATATACATTTCTGACATTCAAAAACAAAACAAAAACAAATCAGTGACCAATATAGCCACCTTTCTTTGCAAGGACACTCAAAAGCCTGCCATCCATGGATTCTGTCAGTGTTTTGATCTGTTCACCATCAACATTGCGTGCAGCAGCAACCACACTCCTCCCAGACACTGTTCAGAGAGGTGTACTGTTTTCCCTCCTTGTAAATCTCACATTTGATGATGGACCACAGGTTCTCAATGGGGTTCAGATCAGGTGAACAAGGAGGCCATGTCATTAGATTTTCTTCTTTTATACCCTTTCTTGCCAGCCACGTTGTGGAGTACTTGGACGCGTGTGATGGAGCATTGTCCTGCATGAAAATCATGTTTTTCTTACCTTGCAGACTTCTTCCTGTACCACTGCTTGAAGAAAGTGTCTTCCAGAAACTGGCAGTAGGACTGGGAGTTGAGCTTGACTCCATCCTCAACCCAAAAAGGCCACACAAGCTCATCTTTGATGATACCAGCCCAAACCAGTACTCCACCTCCACCTTGCTGGCGTCTGAGTTGGACTGGAGCTCTCTGCCCTTTACCAATCCAGCCATCTGGCCCATCAAGACTCACTCTCATTTCATCAGTCCGTAAAACCTTAGAAAAATCAGTCTTGAGATATTTCTTGGCCCAGTCTTGACGTTTCAGCTTGTGTGTCTTGTTCAGTGGTGGTCGTCTTTCAGCCTTTCTTACCTTGGCCATGTCTCTGAGTATTGCACACCTTGTGCTTTTGGGCACTCCAAATGGGCAGTTATTTTGCACCTTGGTTTTTCCACACGCTTCTTGCGACCCTGTTGACTATTTTGAATGAAACGCTTGATTGTTCGATGATCACGCTTCAGAAGCTTTGCAATTTTAAGAGTGCTGCATCCCTCTGCAAGATATCTTACTATTTCTGACTTTTCTGAGCCTGTCAAGTCCTTCTTTTGACCCATTTTGGCAAAGGAAAGGAAGTTGCCTAATAATTATGCACACCTGATATAGGGTGTTGATGTCATTAGACCACACCCCTTCTCATTACAGAGATGCACATCACCTAATATGCTTAATTGGTAGTAAGCTTTCGAGCCTATACAGCTTGGAGTAAGACAACATGCATAAAGAGGATGATGTGGTCAAAATACTAATTTGCCTAATAATTCTGCACGTAGTGTACTGGCGATAGGTCATCGATATATTTAGCAGGAAAACCACTTTAATTGATTTGTTATGCAATTTGTCGTGATACCAATTCAATACAATATTACACTATCCAGTAAAAAAAAAAAAAAAACAATATACACATAATGTATTCTTTTTTTTAACATCTGTCAGACTTTTTAATTTTTCAGAAATGAATTCCTGAATATATGGACTATTTTCTCTGTTGAGTACCGCCATGGTATAAGTGTCAGTGTTGACGTTCCTAGCAAGAAAGCAGTAGAGACTTGCAGTGCTGACCACGAATGTGTTATTTTTTCACAATTTTTAAAATTTCATATTTGTTTAACAGACCATAACTCTTGGGATATGTACAGAGGCAAGAAAGTGATCACTATAGTCTGCAGGTGAGGACCAAATGTGGACCACAGATGGCTGCTGAAAATGTTGATCAACTTCATAAATTGTGGTCAAGTCGTTGCTGGTGAAAGTGGTTTTGCAATAGGCACGTACAGAAAGGATACATGAATGCTAGTCGTTTGTGGGTAAGGCTGTGACAGGGTGCAACTGACTGACTGTAGAATGTAGAGCTTCAGGCATTACCGATGGTGAGGTTCATTGTGTCACTGCTTGATGCTGTATGTGGTTTTTATCAAACTCATCTGAATTCTGAAACCAAAATAACTTTCATCTGGTGGCATTGTGCAACTGCAGGTTAAATGTTCACACAACAACAAAAAAAGTGACAAATATACACCAAAACCACGGATAGGCGATAACATCATAGCATGTGTCAAGGGGTGGGATATATTAGGCAGCAAGTGAACAGTCAGTTCTTGAAGTTGATTATTAAAAACAGGAAAAATGGTCAAGTCTATGGATCTGAGTGACTTTGACAGATGTGATAGCTAGATAACTGGGTCAGAGCATCTAAAATGTCTAGTATTGTGGGGTATTTCTGGTATGTGGCGCTGTTACATAGATGATGTGATCTTCATCTGGAAACAAAGTAAAGAAGAATTGGAAAAATTCCTAGAAATAATTAATATTAATAACTTAAATTTGGTCTTTACCTCAAACATACAGGAGAGCACCGAATTCTTGGATTTACTAATCACAAAATCTGGTAATAAATACATATGAGACGTTTCGCAAACCCACAGCTAGAAATAGCTATATTGATTTTTCTAGCTGTCACCTGCCAAAATGGCTGACAAATGTCCCCTCTGGTCAGTTCTGTAGGATAAAACGGAACTGCACAGAGGGACACACTTTTGAGATAGAGGCCATTGAGATGAAAAGACAATTTATTGAAAAGGAATATCCTGAAAACTTAGTGGAGGAGTCACTCAATCAAATTAGGAAACTAGATAGAAGAGAGTTTTTTGAGAAGGAAGACAACAAAGATGAAAATGAGAAAGATAAAACACAAAACAAAGAAGAAGCCATTAGGGTTGTTCTTCCATTTAATGAGAACTATAGGAAGATTCAGAAAATTATTAAAACCCATTGGCACCACGTGTTGAATGACAAAATTGTGGGACATCTACTTCCGACTGTTCCGACGATTACCTTCACTAGGGCACCTAATCTAGGTATTAAGGTGGCCCTTACTGTAAAACCTTGGAAACAGAACAAGTTGAGTCTTTCAGGAACCTGGCTGAGTCTGAAGGGTTTTTATAAATGTGCAAGGTGCATGGGTTGTAGAATGAATAAGAAACCCCACCTGACGACGACTGTCCCCTTGACTCAGAATGATTTTAATTGGGAGATAGAAGATTGTCTTACATGTGACTCCAGTGGAGTTATCTACCTTCTCCAGTGTCCTTGCAATAGACAATATATAGGACGCACCAAGAGGCCATTCAAAAAAAGAGTGGCCGAGCATATTGCTAACATCAGGAAAGGGTACGATAAACATTCCCTATCAAAACATTATAAAGACGTACACAACCAGGATCCATCCAGTCTGATGTTTGTGGCACTGGAGAAGGTGGAGAAACACTGGAGTGGCGGTGATTTTATTAGACAAATGTCTAGGATAGAATCCAGACGCATTTATGAATTTGGATCTCTACAACCGAAAGGTCTTAATTCGGAGTTGGAGATTTTTGGATTCATGTAGGTTGGGTGTCTTGTGGCCGACGGCACGTCGCATGCCAGGCTGTTTATCGGCGCTGCGACGTGTCCTTGGCTCCTAGATACCCACCCTTCCTTCTCTATCAAATTCCAAGAATTTTATCAAATTCCAAGAACCCTATAAATCTCCAACTTTCAAGATTCCTCAAATGCATTATAAATGTTGGGGAGTATTTATAGTTTTATATCTGGATTTTAATCTAAATAATTTGTTTAATAATATTTTATCATTAAAATGTGATTTTATAAGTGTTAGCAATTAGATATCAAGTTTATATTTCATACATCAGTATATCACACCAATTGGGACATTTGGGCAAAAAAACGCATGTGTCCCCAAAAAAACGCATGGAAACTGCAAGTAGTGAAAGAATTTTTTTTTTGTTTGTTTTTTTCAATGCTGTATAGAATTATCCCCTGATTATGTGGGAGGATTTCCTGACCAATTGGGAACAGCATGAACAGCAGGTGTTTGAGAGTTGGGAAGTAATTAAGGAATGGATAAAAATGGAGGCCAGGCAGGCAGACACTTGACCACTGAGGAAGGGAGAGCGAATCTACCCGAAACGCGTATGGTGAAAGAAGTGATGTACCTGTATTGAGAAGCCTCCGATAAAACTGTATGGCCATACAGAGAAAGAAAAAATTTTTACAGTAAAGGAACAACTACTTTTATCGTCGAGAAGCTGTACCGAAGGAAATTGCGGAACAGAGTGTCAACTCCCGCGATCTTTGGAACTCCCGCAAAATTTGAACCAGCTTGCTGGAAGGAGCGATCAAATAAGCCGGCAGACATTTAAAGCTCCACTCAAGCAACAGGGAGACAGCAGACACCAGACGGTAAGCCAAATACCGATTTAAAGTTTACCTCGACTTTAAAAGGAAATACCATAAGAGACTTTTTATTCCAACATTATCAGGATTCCTGTGGACATTTTATGAATACATTACGTTCCCAGGGGAAATACACCTACAATATTTAAAGTGATACTCATTTTCCCAATCTGAGATAGATTCACAGAGAAAATGCCTCCCCCTTCACAATAACAGCATATATAGGACCTGGACAATACTTGAAGTTTTTGGTGTGTGATTTATATCAGTGAATTTATCGACTATAGATTAGTATCAAACATTTTATTATCATATATTTTATCATTCAATACAATATCGACTATACTATTATATCTACTATAGTTTATGTGATTGTAGTTTTTGTATGTCATTGCTATAATACACTGTTTTTTATTATTTTTATTACTTGAATTTTATGGGGATTTAATAATAAATATTTTCTGCATATGTCAATTTGGTTGCCAAGTGTATGAATGCGCGCTCATTTTTCTATTGTTACATTCACTTTTTAACAGAGGGTGGGGTGATTCCCTCTATATGAGCTTGCAGCACCACCCTGTAACTACTAAGGAGTGAGCCACTACAACCCACTACTATTTCTGGTATGTCGTGGTTAGTACCTCCCAAAAGTGGCCCAAGGAAAGACAACCAGTGAACTAGCATCAGAGTAATGAACACCAAAGGTCCGTTGATGAGCTTGGAAGCGTGAAAGCTAGCTTGTCTCTACATAAGAACAGCTCCTGTAGCACAGATAGCTGACAAAAGGATATGCTGGCAGAAGGTGTTGGCACACACACAGTGCATCAGAGCATATGTGGCTACATAGCTGCAGACCGGTCACAGGGCACATCCTGTCCACTGCTGAATGCATGTGAGCATCAGGACTGGACCACAGAGAAATGGAAGAAGTTGGTCCCATCTAATGAATTACATTTTACATCATGTGGATGGCCAAGTGCTTTTGCACTGCCTACCCGGGGAAGAGGTGGCACTATGGGATGAAAACAAGCAAGTGGAGGCAGTGTGATGCTCTGGAGACTGTTGTCCTGGGAATCCCTGTATTTTCACATTCATGTGGTTGATACTTTGACATGTACCACCTACCTAAACGTTGTACAGACACAAGTACATCCCTGCATAGCAACGATGTTACCTAATGACAGGGGTCTTTTCCACCAGAATGATGCTCCCTGACACAGTGCGAAAATTATTTCAGAATAGTTTGAGGAACATGAAAAAGAGTTCAGGGTGTTTGCTTGGCCCCCAAATTCCCCAGATCTCAATCTGATGTACTGGAAAAACTAAGCTGACAGAGGCACACCACCAATGAGGCGAGGTGAGGCAATTGCCTCAGGCGGTGATCCCTAATGAAAAGTGGGGGTCGGCAGCTGGGCAGTGAGCGCTTCCATTCTGACAGGCTTCTAGCCTTGTGCCTGCAGTCTCTTGGAGGCAGGCACAAGCCTTGCGATTACATCATCACAGCGTGGCCTTAGTCGGGCAGCATGTCCTGTGTCCTGCGCTGTATCTTGACAGCCACATGAGGGTAAGTATTCGAGTTTGCTATTTTTCTTTAGCACCATGCCGTTAGGCCTTTACGGGGGGAGGCCATTATTATAACTGGGGGAACACTATGGGGACATTGTTTCTGCTGGGGCACTAACAGGGAACCTTTTTTGCAGTGTCGCACATTTTAGGGAGGGCACTTTGGGGACATTGGTTCTACTGGGGGCAGTAAAACGGTATTTATTTAGTACTCACACACATAAGGCCTCACGCACGAAATCATATTTTTGGTCTGTGCCTGATCCATGTTTTTTTGGGGGGATCATACATGGGCCTATTCATTTCTATGGGTCTGCAAAAAAAAAAAAAAAAGACAGCACACGGATATCATCCATGTGCTATCTGCATTCATGTAGCCGGGCAGCAACCTGTACTATTCTTGTCCATTTTGCAGACAAGAATAGGTATTTTTACAGTGGGTCCTGCGGAAATTATGGATCCACAATTTGCAGACCATAAAACTAATACGGTCATGTACAGGAGGGGAATTATTACCGCTGGGTGTAATATACTGGGCTTTATAATTTATTATTATTGGTGTTATGAGGAAGGGCTGGAATTGTCTCTGGTAGCCCGAAAAGCTTATACAAGACTGCTATTTTCGTAATTCATGGATGAGTTTTTACCGCAAGCAAAATAAATCTACATTCCTTTATTCAAGTGGAGCTGGATTTCTTTCAACCTCTTTTCGCACTGGGCTTTATTACTACTGAGAGACTTTGGGGAACAAGATTACTAATATAGGCACTATGGGGACATTATTACTTCTGAGGCGCAATGAGGGACATTAGTACTATTGGGGGAACTGTTAACACTAAGTGCAGTGAATCATTTCTTACATTTTTTTTATACTGTAGATTTTTATTAGCACATAGCGTGCAAATTTTCAATAATACAGAAAGGAAGAAAAGGGAAAAACATGAAATGGTACGACTTACCTCATACAGAGTCATTTGGCAGACCATCAAAATGGGAACATGTACAATGAACATCGCGTGTAGTAGTACAGGTCCCATAATTATATCCAAAGATGTACCACGTAAAAAACTCAGGACTAGGGATAAGATTTAGTGTCCCACTAGGTAGGAGTGGGCACTACACAAGGGTCAATTGGGTAACTTGTTACTTCTGCTCACAAGGGACAGTGATGTTATCTTTATCCATGCATTGTAATGTATTTCCTATGTGTTTTTTTGCATTGGTATATTTCCCCTGTTAATGCTTATCAGGCCTAGTTGGGTGTAATTAGACATCCTAGACACTAGAGGGAGATAGGGAGCCCCTAGTATAAATGTCCAGGCCCAGACAAGGAGTGGTTAGGTCATAGTCAGGAGTCTGTGGAGACAGAAGTGAGAAGGCACCAGCCCAGGATATGCTGAGGGCCTCCTCCTGATATGCAGCTGGACAGTCCTGGTTCCTAGCTGCACCAAGAGGCTAGAAGGAGTACAGCCTGCTTGGAGACCAAGTGTATTCCAGGGGACTAGAGGAGTCACCTCGTCAGCCTGAAGCTCCTGAGGCTAAGGATAGCTCAGTTGAGATACCCCAGTAGTAGGACAGCACCTCCTGGGAGCAACCTGCAGTCATCTGTCAGCTGAAGCAGAGAGAGACAGCTAGGAAGCAAAGGTATTGTAACCTTAAGCAAGCGCCAATACTGGAGGAAGGAATTCATACCAAGGATTTAAGCCAGCGAAAAGGATCCAGCCAGCTAGAATAGCTGTGGGGATAGAGCAGCATAGCACTGCCAAGTATTGTATACCCTCCAAGTATCTTGCAAGATTGCAACCTGCTGTGATATAAACCTGCTGTGCTTTTGGAACTGTAAAGGACTGCATTAACCTCTTCTGTACTGCATGTATAAAGTTGGACTGTTGTCACCAAGTAAAGCAACGTTTGGTTCACTATACCATCTGTGTACCTCACTTATTGCTACTGAAAACCGGTGTGCCACCGTCACAGGCACTGGCGTTACGAACCTTAAAGGGACCTTGCCTCAGGCACTCTAAACACCTGCAACAACCAGGGCACCTCACCCAACATCAGGCCAGGTCTCTACACTCAGAGTGTGCCCCAGAGGAATTAGTGTCTGCCTCTCATTCACTGCTACATGCCTGCCCAGGGTCCTCCAGAAAGTGAGTAACCCTCGATTGCCCATACCGTGACCTCACTGTCGCTATACCCTGCAGGTCTGGCGTGTTGCATATCTTGCAAGATTTATGCCTGCCATATTGTGAAGTGAACCTGCTGTGCATTTGTGCTATAAGGGACTGCATCATTATCAACTGTAACTGCCTGTACAAAGTTGGACTGTTCTGCCAAAGTTAAGCAACGTTTGGTTTACCATCTGTGTACTCCATTAATACTCCTACAAATCGGTGTGCCACCGTTAAGGGACTGGCGTCAAGATGCCTAAATGCTGGCTTGAATCCTTGGTATATAATTCTTCCTCCAGTATTGACCCTTGCTTTATATTTAAGTACCTCTGCCCCTCAGCTTACTTCTCTGAGCTGGGTGTTCTGTCTCTGCTGGGTTGGAAGGTGGCTGCAGGTTGCTCCCAGGAGGTCCATATCTACTACTGGGGTTTCTCATCTGTGTTTGCTGGATTACTGGTCTCGAGGTAGGCTGTACTCCTTCTAGCCTCCTGGTACAACTAGAAGCCTGGACTATCTAGCTGCATGTCAGGAGGAGGCCCTCAGCATATCTCTGGCTGGTGCCTTCTCACTTCTGTCTCCACAGACTCCTGACTACAGACCTAACCCCTCCCTGTCTGGGCCTGGACATTTATACTAGGGGCTCCCTATCTCCCTCTAGTGTCTGGGATGTCTAACTACACCCAACTAGGCCTGCTATGGATGTAACAGGGGAACCATACAAATGCAAAAACACACAGAAAATACATTACAATGCATGGATAAATATAATATCACTGTCCCTTGTGAGAAGAAGTAACACGTTACCCAATTGACCCTTGTGTAGTGCCCACTCCTACCTAGTGGCACACTACATATTGTTTGGAATTGTTACACAATGTTGTTAAGGGATGCCGTGAGACATTCCATGGACCAGAAGTCACGGACCCTGGCTATAAGCATCGACTTAGTGGGAGGGGTAGTCTACTTCCAGGATTTAGCGATCAAGGATTTGGCTGCAGTACATAGTGAGAAAAACAGCCTGGAGGAGTACTTGTCCAACCCCAGAGGTGGTAGGTTAAGTAAGTAGACCTTTGGGTCTAGCGGTACAGGGGATCCAAAAAGGGAATGAGCTACGTCCCCTACCTCCCGCTAAAATGGGATGATACTGTGGCACATCTAGAAAATATGATACAAAGAACCCACGTCGTTCAGGCACTGCCAGCAGACAGAGGGATTTATGGAATGTAGGAGTGCAGGGGTATGGTACCAGTGTATTAGCAGCTTATACTGCGTCTGCTTATACATGGTGCAAATAGATGACTGGACTGCCCTATTCCATACAGTCTGCCAGGCACTGCGAGAAAGAGGGCATCCAAGATCTAAGGGCGGTAGCCTATTTTTCCATGTAAGCATGATATGGGGGCTCGCCCTCTGCAATTGTGGCCAGAAGTCGGTAGATAAGAGAGATCAGACCTCTCGTCCCTGTGCCCAGTCTGCACAAGCGCTCAAATGGGGTAGGAAGTGACACCTTAAGTGAACCAAAAGTGGTGCCCACATAGTGACGAACCTGGAGATAGTGGAATCCCTCCGTCGCCGGTAATTTCGATTGGTCCTGAAGTTGCGCAAAGGACCTCAATGTCAGAGTAGAGGCGTCTACATTGTCCGCCAGATGGAAGAGACCCAACGACGACCAGGCCCGGACCATGGGGGCGGTCAAGCTAGAGGTAATAGCTGGGTTGTAGAGAAAGGACATCATAGAGGAGTGCTGAGAAGGACATGAGGGGTTAAGTGCTGTTGGGGGGAGTCCTAACAAAGCATGACCATCTGGATGAGGACTAACGCACGCAACCTGAAACATCAACGGTTAAAATTGCACACAAAGGCCAAACAGGTCCTCACCCGTCAGGTAGCAGTCCATGAAGTGGCTCCCAAACAATGTCACTGAAGGATTTTTCTTATAATGGGGACACCCTACAGGAAGGTGTCCAGCTCCTCGTCGCTGGAGCTGCTAAATCTCATCAGAGGATGTTCCTGCCTCTGGTGGTAGCTCATGGTAGCATTGGTTGTAGTGCGCCACCACCCTCTACTGGTGGCTGCAGGAACTGGCTGCGCGGACAGCCTGGTAAATGCTGCGGTGACTCGCTGTAGCCCGAGATCTCCAGCCGGTACAGAGGGGGATAGGACCTCTGGCTGCAGGGGCTCAGGAAGGGCTGGAACAGCTGCCTGGGGCTGCTTCCAAGGAAGAAAATTGGGTGGCCTGAGGTAGGGCTGCACCTTAGGGTTGAACGTAAGGACAGAGTTATTTATCTGTCCTACCCTCAGGGTTGGTGGTGGAGACAAATCCGGAATGAGAGGTACTGGTTCAGGTTGGGGCTTCTCTCTATACTGCAGGTGGCCATCTGGGGCTTCCTGAAGACATCTGATCCTGCCCGGAGAGCCTGGATTCTCCTGCTAGGACTCTGGGTTGACGGCAGGGGCAAGCGGTTTGTCCAGCAAAGTGATACCAGCCGCAAAGAGTCCTTGCATGGACCGCATAGGGGTATTTTCGATTTGGTCCCCCACATAAAGGTTGTGTCTGACCTGGGGCAGGTAATGCCTTTTGACAGAGCGCCAGCCTACAAACACTTCGGTGCCCAAATAGGTGTCCTGGAGGAACCCTACTCCCCGTTCTACAGAGAACCACAACACTGTCCCGGTTCTCCTAGTCAACTTGAGGGCCGTCGATTACCTGCTTCACCCACTCCTCGACGGCGGACTTGTACTCCCAAGCCGTCTGGGCGAAAGCAGTTATTTTGTGTGGGAACTCGGGGTTCAAGCTCCGCAACTTTTCGTAGCTGTGCGGTGGAGTGGAATCACTGGCCGCCTCCGACGCACCAGGAGGTATAGACAGCGGTGCGGGCTGGGGTCTGGTGACGTTGGCTGGGGTTGCGGGACGTGGGGCAGGGGCGGACTCGGACCGGGGCCTCAGGGAGCGGGGCAGCTCCTACCTGTTGCTGCGGCCAGTTGGCCGGTTCCGGTGCCTCCTGGTGGCCATCATGGACTTCTGGCGACATCTTTTTCTTTGGCTTGTCCACGGCGTGAGTCGCTACGTCAGTGACGTCCTCTGCGGGTACTATCTTGACGTCGACCTCCCTCCGGGCGGGAACGTCGTCTTCCGTGGGGGTGCTTGATGAGGCGGAGGGATCCACGGCCTCCGGAAACTCCATCAAGTCCGGGCCTTGTGCAGCAGGAACTGGGACCTCATCAGCGGTCTGCTCCGGAACCTCTGGGATGCTGTTTAAGGTAGACGGTCTTGCTCTTGTTTGCAGGGAGGAATCCACAGCCACCGGCACAGCAATTATGATCAAGGGCCCACTTTTCTTTATGATTCAGGAGACATGGCTCTCTGGTGGGCGCTCTTCATATATTGGTTCATCACTGAACGCCATCTGGTTCCACCGTGGTTGGGGAAACGCCATCTTGACAACCACCTCAATCCAGCAGGCTCCCAGTTCCAAGGGTGCGGCCCAGAGGGTGGAGTCTTTATCACCTTGGCTTGCACTAGAAAGTTCACTGGGGGCAGTCTCTCTTTTTCCCGCTTCCGGAGGGGCGTATTCGATATCTTCGCACCTTTAAGGGGGCGTTACTTGGTTTTCCCGCTTCTGGGGGGCGTATTTAATAGTTTCGCGCTCTTGAGGGGGCGTCTTTGTCTCTTCCCATCTCTTGGGTTCTGTTACAGCAACTTCTTGCAGGGGCGTGTATTCGCTATATTCGCCATCTTGGGGATCATAAAGAAGCTGCGCCATGAGGGAGACATGGCTGATTAACCCTTGTAGTGCCGATGCGCACAATGCAGCGTTTTCTGGGCCAGCAATGAAAGTAATAAAGTCCATTTTTAAAGTTTTTTGCACAATCTTCAGCCCTTATAATACTGTGAAACATTCGATGGGTTCAGTTTCTTTACACACAATTGGATCCGGTTCTGTTGTTAGGAATAGCACACAATTCAATCCGATCCTGTTCGTGACGCCACTTATGCAATGAGCAGGACCCTGGTACAATGCAGTGGGTCAGGATGGATATGTGTATAAGTCTGTAGTAGTTTGTGACGCCAATTGCAGCTTGCGCAGGTACTGT
The DNA here is from genome assembly GCF_014858855.1 of Bufo gargarizans. Classification (NCBI taxonomy): domain Eukaryota; kingdom Metazoa; phylum Chordata; class Amphibia; order Anura; family Bufonidae; genus Bufo; species Bufo gargarizans. The sequence continues at coordinate 676,478,199 of NC_058080.1, read as the reverse complement.
AGCAGGGGCCTTTAAGATGTTATAACTCACGTACCAGGTGAGGAATGCTAGAGGGGGATAATGTCTCTGTGTAGCAGATATGGTAGTGTCAACGGTGTCTCCTACCTTGGTACAGCTGGACTCCTGGATCCTGGCTCACTTGCAATAAATTGAGTGTGGTCAGTAGGAGTAATGGTGGAATGATTGAGATCCAGACAGGAGATATAATCCAACTTATCTTTACTTAATGGCAACAGATATCCATACGAGTTACAGCACTGAATGTAAGAGGTATGTAGTACTGTATTACCCTGTAATGTCTTTTTCAAGTATTTCTTTAACAGTAGAGCGAGGGAAGAGGTTCGGTTGAGAATTTGGCATGGCGGGGCCTTGTTTAAAGGGGTTCTGCACTTTCATTTAACTGATGATCTATCCTCTGGATAGATCATCAGCTTCTGATCGGTGGGGGTCCGACACCTGGGACCCCCACCGATCAGCTGTTTGAGAAGGCAGGGGAGCTCCAGCAGTGCCGCGGCCTTCTCACTGTTTCCCGCCGGCCCACTGACGTCACGACTAGTATCAACTAGCGTGGGTGCGGCTAAGCTCCACTCAAGTGAACAGAGCTTAGCCCCGCCCACGCTAGTTGATACTAGTTGTGACGTCAGTGGGCCGGCGGTCTGGCAGTAAACAGTGAGGAGGCCGCAGTGCTGCTGGAGCGCTGCTGCCTTCTCAAACAGCTGATCGGCGGGGGTCCCGGGTGTCGGACCCCTGCCGATCAGAAGCTGATGATCTATCCAGAGGATAGATCATCAGTTAAATGAAAGTGCAGAACCCCTTTAAATTTTCACCTTAGGCAGCAGAAAGGCTAGGTGCTCTCCTTAGTCTGAACCATGGTAGCTCCACCTCGCAATTTATAGGACTTAAGGGATCTGCTGCTAATGTCTTGGTGCCAGTCTGCTGTCTTGGTGCCAGTCTGCCAGATACCACAGGTTACCTTCAGCTTCAGGGATCTTGTGGAGTGCATGCCTCAACAGATCAGAGCTGTTTTGGTGGCATGATGGGTACTGAAAATATTAAGCAGATTTTAATGTTATGGCTGATTGGTATATGTGAGATTAGTGAGATAACACTCAGGATTATGGAGTCATCACAAATTCTGCTGCCTTTCCACATTTTTTTCAACCTTAACACTATCTTCAACTGCAAGTGTTTTAGATGGTTGCTGATAAGAAACCAGGTAAAGAAATGTGGAACCACATAAATATTTTTAATCATTTCTTTAAAGGTTGCATTATCAGGTTTCCTGTATTCTTATGAAAAATAAAACTGAGCATAATCTTGATAAGGAGCAAGTTTAGTGTTTGTTTAGTGGAAATTTTTAGTTGAAAAAAAAAAAATAATTGTACTAAAAATCAGTCACTTTATCTGACTTCTAAGTTGGGGAAAAACCATCATGTGCTTCATACATATGGCCCTCATTTTGAACACCATATTTCTCAAAGTATTTAGATCAGATAACTGGAATAAATACATTAATAAACCTCCTGATTCCCTTCACACAGTATATTGTAAAACTAGCCATCTGCAGCGACCACTAGTGGAGCTCAGTGCATAGGATTTTTTTTCTGTTACCATTGTTATCAATGAAAGCTGTAAATCATTTCAGACCACTAGTGGAGCTCAGTGCATAGGAATTTTTTTCTGTTACCATTGATATCAACAGAAGCTGTAAATCATTTCATTGTACTGAACTCCCCCTAGTGGTGATTGCTGGAAAAAGAATTTCAGCACTGGGCATCTCATCTTCCTTGGCCCTTTTATAGGTAAGTCACTGCTTATTGCATATGTTTTTATACTGAATTCACTGTACATGTGTCATGGAACCATGAACCAGACGTACAACAAGAGATAAGTGGAAATAAGAAGGCTTTATTGAAAATCAAGCTGTAAGGCAAAAGTCCAAACGGATGGCTAAACCGAAGCAGGGTCTTGCGAAGCCAGAGGTCAGGAACCAGAAGGGTAGTCAGACGAAGCCAGGATCAGGAACCAGCAGGGTAGTCAGACGAAGCCTGGATCAGGAACCAGCAGGGTAGTCAGACGAAGCCTGGATCAGGAACCAGCAGGGTAGTCAGACGAAGCCAGGATCAGGAACCAGAAGCAGCAGCAGTCTTAGAAGCATGTGAACACAGGAGGACCAAGCAAGGAACTGAAGCCACAGACCTCCTATATATATGAGCTAGGCATCCAGCTCCTCCCAGTGGGAAGGAGAAGCCGCAGGGTGGGAGGCTACAAGAAACCCAGAAACCAAGATGGCCGCCAGCACATGTCAAACGAAGGAGAACAGCAAGAAGGTAAGACCATGACAACATGTCCTATGTAGTTCTAAATTTAAACAATAAAGGTTGAAAAAAAAATACAGTATTCAACTTGATTCTTGATAAGAATTCTGTCTGTAGGGACCCACACCAATCCCTTTCTAGCTAGCAAAATTATGGAATTTCTATTCATCAAAATTTATTTTGATGGAAAATAACCAAAGATACATGGGCACTTCTCTATTTCTGATCAAGATCAGTCCCTAGGAATAGCAGGGTCCTATTGACCCAACAGCAACCCTCTGTTCCCTGCTATTTCTAACAGCCAGTCTGGTAGCGGTGAATGGAAAGGTGGCTGTGCTTGCATGGTGCATTCTCCATTCACCACTATGGGACTTCTGAAAATAGCTGAGCATACAGTAGTTGCTGCTGCTCAGTTATTTTTGGAACTCCCATAGCATAGTGCGCTCTCCTTCACTTTAGGGACCCATTCTGGAGACAGGAGCGGGTCTCAGAGGTGGACCCCGCCCCATCCGACATTGATGGCATATTTTGGTGATATTCCATCAGTGTCTAAGACAAGATAACCCCTTTCATGGCACAATCTCAGATTGGGTTATAGTCAGCAGAGGGTGTCACAGGGGTCAATATTTGGCCCTGTACTGTAATATATTTATAAAAGATCTTGTAGAGGGCTTACTGCATAAAATTTCCATATCTGCAGATGATACTATGCTCTGCAAAGTAATAAACACAAAGGAGGCTAATGTAAAATTATAGAAAGATTTGGGGAAGCTGAAGGCTTGGCTGGAGAAATTTCAGTGTGGCTAAGGCTACTTTCACACTTGCGGCAGTGTGATCCGGCGGGCAGTTCCGTCGTCTGAACTGCCCGCCGGATCCGCTGATCTACATGTGACGGAAAGCATTTGTGAGATGTATCCGGATGCGAATTCCTCTCACAAAGGCATGGCAAGAACGGATCCGTCTCTCTGCTTGTCATGCGGACAGACGGATCCGTCTTGTATATTTTTTCACATTTTTGCCTGTCTGCACATGCGCAGACTGGTAGGATGGATCCGGCATTCCGGTATTTTGAATGCCGGATCCGGCACTAATACATTCCTATGGAGAAAAATGCCAGATCCGGCAAGTCTTCAGTTTTTTTCGCCTGAGATAAAACCGTAGCATGCTACAGTTTTCTCTTTTGCCTGATCAGTCAAAAAGACTGAACTGAAGACATCCTGATGTATCCTGAACAGATTAAGTGACTTTAGATTGATTAAGTGACTTTAGATTCAGGGACTTCAGTGGGGGACTGTAATTAGCCAGTTTCTTAGTACTACATTATATTGTATTTTTTGCTTTGCTGGTGTAATCCCCATTCAGTATGTGTTGCACAATTGACAACGCAGTCCAGTGCACATCTTGCATGATGTATGCAGTCCTGGAACAGGAGTTCAAGGGTGCATATCTTTGTTCTAGATGTGAGCAAATTACCCGTTTGGAATCGCAAATCGAGTCTCTAAATGGGCAAATTGCAACACTGAGAGGCATTGACAATTTGCAAAAGAGTTTGCTTCTCACCGAGCAAGCACTCTTTGGGGTAGATGAGGGGGAGGGTGACAGAGAGGAGGCTGAGGAAAGTGAGGTAGCTAGCTGGGTAACATTAAGAAAGCGGGGTAGAGGGAAGAGTGTCAGGGAGGCTAGCCCTGATCTGACACACCCCAACAAGTTTGCACGTTTGGCAGATGAGGGGGATGTCAGTCCAGGGATGGCACTGCCGCAGCCAGACACTTCCTCTGCCAGTCAGGGGAATGTCAGCTCCGGTAAGCAGGGGCCCAGGAGAGCAGGGCAGGCCAGACAGGTGCTGGTAGTGGGAGACTCAATTATTAGGGGAACAGATAGGGAAATCTGTCACAAAGACCGTGATCGCCGAACAGTGTGCTGTCTTCCTGGCGCTAGAGTTCGACACATCGCGGATCGGGTTGACAGATTACTGGGAGGGGCTGGAGAAGATCCAGCGGTCATGGTCCATATCGGAACCAATGACAAAGTTAGGGGTAGGTGGAGAGTCCTTAAAAATGATTTCAGGGATTTAGGTCAAAAGCTGAGGGCAAGGACCTCAAAGGTAGTATTTTCCGAAATACTACCTGTACCACGGGCCACACAAGAGAGGCAGCGGGAGATTAGGGAAATTAACAAGTGGCTCAAAAACTGGTGTAGGAAGGAGGGGTTTGGGTTCCTGGAGAACTGGGCCGACTTCTCTGTCGGCTACAGGCTCTATCGTAGGGACGGGCTGCACCTCAATGGGGAAGGGGCAGCTGTGTTGGGGAGGAAGATGGCTAGAAGGTTGGAGGAGTGTTTAAACTAGGGACTGGGGGGGAGGGTAATTATGTTATAGAATGGGAAGATAGTGCAGATAGAGACCGGGGGCAAGGTAGTGAGACTGGGGGAGGAATGGAAGGAGGGACTAGAACAGTTCAGAAGGAAAGGTGTAGAGTAAAAAATATACATAAACCTCTCAAATGTATGTATACTAATGCCAGAAGCCTGACTAATAAAACTGGTGAACTGGAATTAGTGATGTGTGAGGAGGACTATGACATAGTGGGAATAACTGAGACATGGCTGGATGATAGCTATGACTGGGCGGTTAATGTGCAGGGTTACAGTCTGTTTAGAAATGATCGTCAAAATCGGAGAGGGGGAGGGGTCTGCCTTTATGTAAAGTCCGGTCTAAAGACCACACTCCGTGAAGATATAAGTGAGGGACATGAACATGTGGAGTCACTGTGGGTAGAGATACATGGCGCTAAAAACAATAATAAATTACTAATAGGAGTTTACTATAAACCACCTAACATACCAGAGTCCACAGAAAATCTACTACTAAACGAGATAGATGAGGCGGCAAATCATAATGAGGTGGTTATTATGGGGGACTTCAACTACCCAGATATAGACTGGGAAACTGAAACTTGTATATCTCATAAAGGAAACAGGTTCTTGGCAATAACTAAAGACAATTACCTCTCCCAACTGGTTCAGGACCCGACTAGAGGGACGGCCATACTGGACTTAGTATTAACCAATAGGCCTGACAGAACAACAGACGTGCAGGTTGGGGGACACCTGGGAAATAGTGACCACAAAGTAATAACCTTCCAATTATCATTCAAAAGAGTGTTTCTACAGGGAGGAACAAAAATACCAAACTTCAAAAAAGCTAAATTTAGCCAACTAAGAGAGGCCATAGGCCTAACTAAATGGGATAAAGTCCTCACAAATAAAAATACAGCCACAAAATGGGATATCTTTAAAAGCATCCTAAAATCTCATTGTGAGAGGTACATACCGTATGGGAATAAAAGGTTAAGGAACAAAAAGAAACCAATGTGGATAAACAGAACTGTAAAGAAAGCAATAAATGACAAAAAGAAAGCATATAAAACACTAAAACAGGAGGGTAGCACGGAAGCACTGAAAAACTATAAGGAAAAAAATAGAACATGCAAAAAACAAATAAAAGCGGCCAAACTAGAGACTGAGAGATTAATTGCCAAAGAGAGTAAAACTAACCCTAAAATGTTCTTCAATTATATAAATGTTAAAAAGTATAAATCTGAAGGTGTCGGCCCGTTAAAGAGTAATGAGGGGGAAGTCGCAGAGAGCGACGAGGAGAAAGCAAAGCTGTTAAATATTTTTTTCTCCAATGTATTCACTGAGGAAAATAAACTGTCAGATGACATGCCGAATGTTGAAATAAATTCCCCATTAAAAGTGTCCTGTCTGACCCAGGAAGAAGTGCAACAGCGACTTAAAAAAATTGAAATAGACAAATCGCCAGGACCGGATGGCATACACCCCCGTATCCTAAGGGAATTAAGTAATGTCATAGCCAGACCCTTATTTCTGATATTTGCAGATTCTATATTGACAGGGAATGTCCCACAGGATTGGCGCATGGCAAATGTGGTGCCAATATTCAAAAAGGGTCCAAAAACAGAGCCTGGAAACTATAGGCCGGTAAGTTTGACATCTGTTGTGGGTAAACTGTTTGAAGGTTTTCTGAGAGATGCTATGTTAGAGCATCTTAAGGGAAATAAGCAAATAACGCCATATCAGCATGGCTTTGTGAGGGATCGATCATGTCAAACAAATTTAATCAGTTTCTATGAGGAGGTAAGTTCTAGACTTGACAGCGGCGAATCAATGGATGTGGTGTATCTGGACTTCTCCAAGGCATTTGACACTGTACCACATAAAAGGTTAGTATATAAAATGAGAATGCTCGGACTGGGAGAAAACGTCTGTAAGTGGGTAAGTAACTGGCTCAGTGATAGAAAACAGAGGGTGGTTATTAATGGTAAATACTCAGATTGGGTCACTGTCACTAGTGGGGTACCTCAGGGATCAGTATTAGGCCCTATTCTCTTCAATATATTTATTAATGATCTTGTAGAAGGCTTGCATAGTAAAATATCAATCTTCGCAGATGACACTAAACTGTGTAAAGTAATTAGCACTGAAGAGGACAGTATACTACTACAGAGGGATCTGGATAGATTGGAGGCTTGGGCAGAGAAGTGGCAGATGAGGTTTAACACTGACAAATGTAAAGTTATGCACATGGGAAGGAATAATGCAAGTCACCCATACTTATTAAATGCTAAAACACTCGGTAACACTGACATGGAAAAAGATCTAGGAATTTTAATAAACAGCAAACTAAGCTGCAAAAACCAGTGCCAGGCAGCTGCTGCCAAGGCCAATAAGATAATGGGTTGCATCAAAAGGGGCATAGATGCCCGTGATGAGAACATAGTCCTACCACTTTACAGATCATTAGTCAGACCACACATGGAGTACTGTGTACAGTTCTGGGCTCCTGTAAACAAGGCAGACATAGCAGAGCTGGAGAGGGTCCAGAGGAGGGCAACTAAAGTAATAACTGGAATGGGGCAACTACAGTACCCTGAAAGATTATCAAAATTAGGGCTATTCACTTTAGAAAAAAGACGACTGAGAGGAGATCTAATTAATATGTATAAATATATCAGGGGTCAGTACAGAGATCTATCCCGTCATCTATTTATTCCCAGGACGGTGACTGTGACGAGGGGGCATCCTCTGCGTCTGGAGGAAAGAAGGTTTGTGCACAAACATAGAAGAGGATTCTTTATGGTAAGAGCAGTGAGACTATGGAACTCTCTGCCTGAGGAGGTGGTGATGGTGAGTACAATAAAGGAATTCAAAAGGGGCCTGGATGTATTTCTGGAGCGTAATAATATTACAGGCTATAGCTACTAGAGAGATATCGTTGATCCAGGGATTTATTCTGATTGCCTGATTGGAGTCGGGAAGGAATTTTTATTCCCCTAAAGTGAGGAAAATTGGCTTCTACCTCACAGGGGTTTTTTGCCTTCCTCTGGATCAACTTGCAGGATGACAGGCCGAACTGGATGGACAAATGTCTTTTTTCGGCCTTATGTACTATGTTACTATGTTGGATTTCTCTCCATTCAGAATGTATGAGGATAAAACTGATCAGTTATTTTCCGGTATAGAGCCCCTGTGAACGAACTCTTTGCCAGAAAAGAAAAACGCTAGTGTGAAAGTACCCTTAAGGTGTTGCACTTTGGTTAAGGAAACAGAATGAACAATTATGTAGTAAATAGTAAAATGTTGAGTAAAACTGCAACTGAAAAACACTGAATAAAGGGGTTGTCCCATCTCTCTTGTATCTTGATAGTGCAGAGAAGTGGAGCTCTGATGATGTCATCATTCCATTTGCCTATGCTTGAGCATTCTTGAGGCTTTTAGCGAAGCATTTTATTAGCAGCTTCGGCAAGGGATACTGGTGTGAGCAGTCAGTGATGTAGCTGTGCAGAACAGCGCCAAGGCTACTGCATATGCCCTAGGGCAGGGATGGCTAACCTTGGCACTCCAGCTGTGGTGAAACTACGACTACCAGCATGCTCCATTTATTTCTATAGAGTTCTGAGAGCAGCCAAGCAAGGGGGGCATCTTGGGAGTTGTAGTTTTACCACAGCTGGAGTGCCAAGGTTAGCCATCACTGCCCTAGGGCTATTCTACACAGACAACACGGACTGATGCGAGGGGGCCCATGATCCTGGCCACCACACATACAGGAAGTCTTACGGGCTCTGCACAAGTCCGGCCACCACTGCTAGAATACAGTGGTGTCTGTATCCTCTGACAACAAGCATTATAGAAAAGGGTATATTCATGTTTTCAGGATTTCCTTAGTATTGAGCAGGTGATATAATTAGTGTCCATGCATCAGGACTTACCACAGGTATTCATTCTGTGGGATATTCTCAAATCCTGAACTGTAGGTGGGTCCCGAGGGCCGGAGTTTAGAAACCCTGGGATCACGCACGTGTGCATGTGTGTCCCGTGTCCATGTTGTAACTGATGTATCTAAACTTCTAGGAGTTATCTGGGAAATAATATTGATCACTTACCCTCAGGATAGCTCATCGATATCAGATTGGCGGGGGTCCGACTCCTGGGACCCTCACGATCGGCTGTTAGAAGAGGCCAGGCGCTACATGAGCGCCGTGGCCTCTTCTTAGGCCATTTGACATCACCATAAATCAGTCACATGGCCCAATTGCAGCTCAACCTCATTGAAATGAATGGGGCTGAGCTGCAATACCAAGCACAGCTGTGATACAATATGTGGCGCTGTGCTTGGTAAGCTGCTGGGAGGCCACCTCACTCACCAGAGCTCCACAGCTCCCTGAAACAGCTGATCGGCGGGGGTTCTTTGGACCCCCACCAATGTGATAATGATGACCAATCCTAAGGATATCATTTCCTGGATAACCCCTTTAATCTTCAGTAAAGAACCATTCTACTGTTAACCCAGCGTCATTATTCCCTGCACCGCTACACTTCACCGACATCTACAGCTGCACCAAGGGACCCTGTCTTGCTCCTCACAGCAACCTTCAAGATCGAGGGTACCTCAACTGACACCAGGCAGTACCCCAAAACCAGAGAGTACCCCCAAAAGGAAGAACAGTTGCACCCTTCCCATCACTGCATGGACCAAGGGAATGACAGAGTGAGTACTACAACCACCATTCTTGCTACTATCACTCCTCATACCCTTCTCTGCTGGGCTCGCTGCATATTGACTGTCCCGCTCTCTCTGAACATTAACATTTACTAACTCAACATGTGATAGTTAAAGGGGTTGTCTAAAATTATTTTTCTTTTAAAGGCAGAGATGTTATTAGAATACCAAAAAACAAACACCTAAGGGTCCATTCACACGTCCGTATGTGTTTTGCGGATCCGCAAAACACGGACACTGGTAATGTGCCTTCCCCATTTTGCGGACCACACATCGCCGTCACTATAATAGAAAATTCGGACAAGAATAGGACAAATGCGGATGCGGACAGCACATTCCAGCCCCATTGAAAATGAATGGGTCCGCACCTGTTCTGCAAAATTGCGGAACGGATGCGGACCCATTTTGCGGAATGGGTCTCACAGTCCCTCCATTTCAGTGTGCTGCTCCAATTTTCTTTGCTGCTGCAGCCATGAGGCCATGAGTTGGCTGCAGAGATGACATGCCTGTAGTACAGCACAAGACCACTGCTGCCAGCCACTGGTTTCAGCAGCATACAGGACATGACTGTTGAGTCGGGTGATTGGACGCAGCAGTCCAATGCGGTTTACGGACATTTCATCACCGCAATCAGGAAAAACAAATCCTTTAAGAAATGGACAAACTTTCCTGCTGAGTTACATTAAAAACTTAAATGAAAATATGTTGCCAAGTGTGCTCTTACCCCTCCAGGTTTAGGAATTGCAGAACAAAAAGTTAAGCATTGATGTGTTATGTTACCCCATATCAGAGCCCTGAATGAATTCAGACCCCAGAATCTTAAAGGGATTGTGTCACTTCAGTAAATAGCATTTATAGTGTAGAGAAAGTTAATACAAGGCACTTACTAATGTATTGTGATTGTCCATATTGTCTCCTTTTCTGGCTTGATGCATTTTTCCACCACATTATACACTGCTCGTTTCCATTGTTATGACCACCCTGTAATCCAGGAATGGTGGTCGTATTTGCACCTTATAGAAAAAAGTGTCAGCCTCTCTGGTGGTGAGGACCATTGGAGCACGCGTAGACACACATGCACAGCAGCTCCTGCCCCGGCCATCTCATATCTGCAATGAAGAGGTGGTCGTAACCCCTGGAAACGAGCGGTGTATAATGTGATGGAAAAATGAATCCAGCCAGCAAAGGAGGCAATATGGAGAATCACAATACATTAGTAAGTGCCTTGTATTAATTTTATCTACATGATAATTGACATTTGCTGAAGTGAGACAACCCCTTTAAGTGATCAGACCCCAGAACCTTAGATTATCATTCCCCAAACTTAGCAGTGGAAAAGTGGTTGCCAAACAGGCCTGCTGCTTATCTCTTAGGTAGTCAGAGAGAAATATAAAATCCTGTAGTATACAGGGAGTGCAGAATTATTAGGCAAATGAGTATTTTGACTACATCATCCTCTTTATGCATGTTGTCTTACTCCAAGCTGTATAGGCTCGAAAGCCTACTACCAATTAAGCATATTAGGTGATGTGCATCTCTGTAATGAGAAGGGGTGTGGTCTAATGACATCAACACCCTATATCAGGTGTGCATAATTATTAGGCAACTTCCTTTCTTTTGGCAAAATGGGTCAAAAGAAGGACTTGACAGGCTCAGAAAAGTCAAAAATAGTGAGATATCTTGCAGAGGGATGCAGCACTCTTAAAATTGCAAAGCTTCTGAAGCGTGATCATCGAACAATCAAGCGTTTCATTCAAAATAGTCAACAGGGTCGCAAGAAGCGTGTGGAAAAATCAAGGCGCAAAATAACTGCCCATGAACTGAGAAAAGTCAAGCGTGCAGCTGCCAAGATGCCACTTGCCACCAGTTTGGCCATATTTCAGAGCTGCAACATCACTGGAGTGCCCAAAAGCACAAGGTGTGCAATACTCAGAGACATGGCCAAGGTAAGAAAGGCTGAAAGACGACCACCATTGAACAAGACACACAAGCTGAAACGTCAAGACTGGGCCAAGAAATATCTCAAGACTGATTTTTCTAAGGTTTTATGGACTGATGAAATGAGAGTGAGTCTTGATGGGCCAGATGGCTGGATTGGTAAAGGGCAGAGAGCTCCAGTCCGACTCAGACGCCAGCAAGGTGGAGGTGGAGTACTGGTTTGGACTGGTATCATCAAAGATGAGCTTGTGGGGCCTTTTCGGGTTGAGGATGGAGTCAAGCTCAACTCCCAGTCCTACTGACAGTTTCTGGAAGACACCTTCTTCAAGCAGTGGTACAGGAAGAAGTCTGCATCCTTCAAGAAAAACATGATTTTCATGCAGGACAATGCTCCATCACACGCGTCCAAGTACTCCACAGCGTGGCTGGCAAGAAAGGGTATAAAAGAAGAAAAACTAATGACATGGCCTCCTTGTTCACCTGATCTGAACCCCATTGAGAACCTGTGGTCCATCATCAAATGTGAGATTTACAAGGAGGGAAAACAGTACACCTCTCTGAACAGTGTCTGGGAGGCTGTGGTTGCTGCTGCACGCAATGTTGATGGTGAACAGATCAAAACACTGACAGAATCCATGGATGGCAGGCTTTTGAGTGTCCTTGCAAAGAAAGGTGGCTATATTGGTCACTGATTTGTTTTTTTTTTGTTTTTGAATGTCAGAAATGTATATTTGTGAATGTTGAGATGTTATATTGGTTTCACTGGTAAAAATAAATAATTGAAATGGGTATATATTTGTTTTTTGTTAAGTTGCCTAATAATTATGCACAGTAATAGTCACCTGCACACACAGATATCCCCCTAAAATAGCTAAAACTAAAAACAAACTAAAAACTACTTCCAAAAATATTCAGCTTTGATATTAATGAGTTTTTTTGGGTTCATTGAGAACATGGTTGTTGATTAATAATAAAATTAATCCTCAAAAATACAACTTGCCTAATAATTCTGCACTCCCTGTAATTCTATTCATGAGCGTTGCCTTTATTTTGTGGGTCAGAGGATTCATACCAAATGTACGGTATTTCGTTTTTCGTGTTATACTGTTATCGCGTAATAAAAAAATAATTCTTTGTGTAACCATTTTATATTTCATTTGAAGGAGCTGTGTGAGGGTGTTTTGTTTTGCAGGGCAAGCTGTAGTTTTTATTGGGGTACATATGACTTTTTGATCACTTTTTATTCATTTTATTTTTTTGGAGGTGAGGAGACGAATCAAAGAAACAGTTTTTCATTCTGCTTTATTTTTACATTGTTGCATTACAGACACGACAATACCAACTATGTGTACTTTATTTGTTGTTTTTTAACATAATAAACCTCTTTCTAATGGAATTTTTTTTAAGTTTTTAAAGATTTGTATCAAATTTTTCACTAGGGGACTAGACAATACAATCTCTGATATAATACACTGCAATACTTCTATATTGCAGTGTATTATGCCTGTCAGCAGTAAGGACTAGAGTAGGGGGTGAAGTATAGGGGCAGTTTACAGTGTGCAGAGGAAAGGGTTAATACTAAAGGTGCACGATGACTATACAGTTAGGAGAGACTAGTGCAAACACACAGGAAGGCTGCAGTGTGGGGGAAACATAGCAGACTGTATTTGGGGGGGAAAAGTGTGAAGAAGAAGAAAATCCTATTATTGTCCCTCAGTGGGGACATTTTGGCATAACGGCAGCAATCACATTCACAACAGGAGCAAAAATAAGAGTAATTAGAAATTAAAGAGTAAAAATACAAGAAAAACATAACTCAGAATTTACTTAGGCTACTTTCACACTTGCGTTAGAGGATTCCGGCAGGCAGTTCCGTTGCTGGAACTGCTTGCCGGATCCGGAAATCCGTATGCAAACAGATAGCATTTGTTTCCGGATCCGGATGTGGATCCGTCTGACAAATGCATTGAAATACCGGATCTGGTCACTACACAGTGGATGGAGCCTTCTGCTTCCAACTCCATCTGGTCTGCTTTGTACAGTAGTGAAACTAGCTGGTGTGCCAGCTAACGGACTCCCAATGATCTGATATTGATGACCTGTACTGAAGATAAGCCTTCCAATAAGGTCCAGGACCTTGACAGAAAAGATACCAGCTGCATCCAGTGAGCAGCGCAGAAAGTGGTTTTATATCACATACCTTTTCTGGGGTTTCCTGAAGTATCAATGTAGGAAATTCTGTAGCCCAATAAAAATCCCATGCAGTCGTCTGCCGGAATCTCTTCCCACTCAATGACGGCGGAAGTCTTGGTGACATTTTTCACGGTGACATTACGTGGACCTGTTCTTGGAACTTAAAAAAAGAAGAAAAAAAAAGACACCGTCAATGTCACATATGGATAATAATTAATGTGGAAAATGGTCATGAACTGAGAATAGCAGGAAGTAGGGATTTCTATTTATATGGCAATTACCGTAAGAATGTCTGAATGTCCTAGGTGGAGTTCCTGTTTGCACCACAAAAAATATAGATGAGCCATCATGAACTTTCTGACTTCTTCTGCACACTTGGTTCCCATTTCTTGGAGATCAGCCTTACACCAGAGGTGTCTGGAAGCAGCTTTCTCCCCTCTCCCATTCACAACTGCCGAGCTGAGCATGCATGTGTATGGGAAGATTGGGAGAGATGGCTGACTACAGTTCTTCCATATGTATGTGTATAAATGGGCTAGTAATGTAGGAATAGCCTATTTGTTCACGGTATTGTATTGTGTGTTCTCAATCGTGGCAGAAGCTTTTCTATAAATCACTAGTATATGTGTCTATACTGCATGAAAATAAAACTTATGTTATAACTTTAAAAAGTTCTCCTGCCGCCAGAGTCAGGCGGTCACGTGAGCACAGCCCAGATGACCGGATCACCGGAATGGTAAATAGTGGTGAAACAATCTTCCTGCAAGCTACGGTTTCGTCATAGTCCCCTTAAAACCTATAATAGGGCCTCTTTCCTACCCTGGGCCATTTATTTAAGGCCCTATGCACACGACCGTCTCCGTTTTGTGGTTCGCCAATCATGGATCCGCAAAACATGGACACTAACTATGCTTGGTTCGAATTTTTCCGTTCCACTCGCCCCACTTTCTTGCGGGGCAGTGGAACGGACATACAGATTCAGACAGCACACGGGTGCTATGCATTTTTTTGTGACCCCCATTAAAATGAATAGGTGCACATTCAATCTGCAAAAAAATACAGATCGGATGACGACTAAAAATATAGTCATGTGCATGGGACCTAAGGTCTGCAAAATACAGATGTGGTCGGTGGCGCATCTGCTTTTGTTTGCGGACCAATTGTTTTCAGTGGTTCCAGGGGCTGCATTTTGCAGACAAGTATAGTACATGTTCTATCTTTTTGCGCAAAGGACATATGAATGTGGGCAGCACATGGATCATCTTTGTGCTTTCTACATCCGTATGTCCGTTCCGCAAAAGAGACAGACTACATTCGCAAGATGCGGACAACAGACCCATCGAAAACAATGGGTCTACAAATAAAATGCAGACTGTGTCCATGTTTTGTGGATCCCCGATTTGCGGACTGCAAAATGGATACATTCATGTGCATGAGGACTAATACTGGTTGCTTCTAATGTGGCAGAGCAGCCTTTGGGGTTCCAGGGCATGGGGTGACTGTTTTCCCTGCCAGTTGGCTATATGTAAATGCTCACAAACTTCCCCAGTCACCTAGTGTATGTAAGACAGTAACATCGGAGTCAGACATCAGACTGAGAGAGAGATAGATCATAGATTGCAGGGGCTTGGCAAGGGGGGGGGGGGGGGGGGAGCAGGGCACGTGCCCTGGGTGCAGAGGCTTGAGGGCGCATCCGCTGGGCAGTTTGTTTACATTGTTAAGCAGGGTGCCGTCTGCTCCCTGCTTCACTTTTCCACTTAGCTCCGGCGCTCCCCAGCAGGCCGCACATGGCGATGCTGGGGGTGTGGGAGGAGCGGTGAAGGCCGGGAATCAGCCTCCAGCAGCTTGATGTGTTTGTCGTGCTTTTTGTGTTTTGTCGTGCTTGATCATCAGGGAAGCTGTAGGGGGCACTAGGGGCCAAAGGTCGGCCTTAATGCTGTGAGGGAGGCAAAAAGAGGACATAACTACAGGGAAGGGGCCACAGGGAAGACATAACTACTGTGAAGGGGCCACAGGGTGGACATAACTACAGTGAAGGGGCCACAGGGAGGGCATAACTACAGTGAAGGGGCCACAGGGGGATATAACTAATGTGAAGGGGCTACAAGGAGGACATAACTACTGTGAGGGGGCACAAGGAGGACATAACTACTGTGAAGGGGCCACAAAGAGGACATAACTGCTGTGAATGGATCATAGGGAAGACATAACTATTGTAAAGGGGCCACAAGGAGGACATACCTGCTGTGAACGGGGCCATAGGAAGGACATAACTACTGTGAGGGGGCACAAGGAGGACATAACTGCTGTGAAGGAGCCATAGGGAGGACATAACTACTGTGAAGGGGCCACAGGGAGGACATAACTACTGTGAAGGGGCCACAGGGAGGTCATAACTACTGTGAAGGGGCCACAGGGAGGGCATAACTACAGTGAAGGGGCCACAGGGAGGGCATAACTACAGTAAAGGGGCCACAGGGAGGGCATAACTACAGTGAAGGGGCCACAAAGAGGACATAACTACAGTGAAGGGGCCACAGGGGGGATATAACTACTGTGAAGGGGCTACAAGGAGGACATAACTACTGTGAGGGGCACAAGGAGGACATAACTACTGTGAGGGGGCACAAGGAGGACATAACAACTGTGAGGGGGCACAAGGAGGACATAACTACTGTGAGGAGGTACATGGAGGACATAACTACTGTGAGGGGGCACAAGGAGGACATAACTACTGTGAGGAGGTACATGGAGGACATAACTACTGTGAGGGGGCCACAGGGAAAACATAACTACTATGAACGGGCCACAAGGAGGACATGCTGAATCTTTACCCTGGGTGCTGGAAAGCCTAGCTACACCTCTGTACATAGATATGAGATAGATTCATAGATAGATATAGAACAGTGTATGGCTCGTTCCTCTTACAGTATGTCGTACATACCTCCTTCTTCTGTGTAGATATAGGTCAGTCCATAGGTTGTTTCTTCAGTAGAGTCTCTACACTGACAGAAGCTATACAAGTAAATCCCGATCGTGTAACGTTTCATTGCTTCAAATGACCCTGGAAAAAAATACAACACCAGGATAGATGGGTATATAATGTGCACAGGTTGTCTATTAGTTACTTATGGGAAGGGGGGAATGTGGAGCTGTCAGCAGGTTTGTTATTAAGGACCCTTGTGCTTTTCATGTACAGAAAGTTAAGTACAGGGGGGAATGGACCATTTGGGCATCATGAGTAGATAAATGCTGCTGATGCAAATTATTAATCCTGCTCAATTTGTGCCCAGGGAGCCACAGCACACTTACTCCACACCTGCCAGTTACCGACATTGAGGCTTATTTATCAAAAACTGGAATTTACTAAGCCCCTGTGCTGACGGAGGATATGCTAAGTTAATATATGCACATGCTACATATATGCACCTACAATAAACACAATCAAATCTATACCAGAAAACTGGCATAAATGATAATAAATCTGCCGGGGCTGTTGGCCTGCCCATGTCCTCATCCAGTCCCTTTTTTTGAAACCATCGAGGGGGCCATAAAAATGGCAATTTCAAATAATTTGTCACAATTATATTTGAAAAGTCTCAAACCCAGGGTTTGCAACTTTTTTTATGCCAATTTTTGGTGTAGTGAATTTTGTAAATTACCCTCATTGTACTTATGGCTTTCTTTATCTTTTACCAAGCAAAATTTTCAGATTTTTTTTCTACTTTTTGGTAAACTCAAAGAACATTTTTTTTGTTAATGATTCTCAATATTCAGTGCAAAGTTTGCTTGGTCGGCATAATAATAATAATAATAATCTTTATTTATATAGCACCAACATATTCCGCAGCGCTTTACAAATTCATACGGTTAATGTACAAAACAAAAGACATCACAAAGTTACTGACTAATGTACAACTGAAATACTAGGAGTGAGGGTTCTGCTCGCAAGAGCTTACAATCTATGAGGAAGTGGGGTGACACAAAAGGTAGTTGTTGACATATTGCTAGGATATGCCATCAATATCAGAAAGGTGCGGGTACTACCTATGGGATCTGCGCCTATCTCCAGAACATGGTCCCCAAAGTGAAGGAGAGCAGACCATGCATACGTGGCCATCCTCTATTCACCTCTATGAAAGATCTGAAGATAGCCGAGCACTCAGTCCATGTGCCAATAAAGAAAAACTTGCTTCTGGTGTAAATTATAGTAAATCTGACAGTCTACAAGGGACCACTCCTCTCTTGCTTAGCTCCACTTTTAAAAATGTGAGATGAGTGGTGTAAAAGCTCAAACTGCTCAAAAATCCTCAAAAAGTCAAAACGTTTTTGCACAAATGATGTTTGCACAAAAATTTGCAACCTTCTTCACGTCACTTTTCTGGCACAAAGCACAGATTCGTACATTGTATAGTGGCTGTGCTTGGTATTGCAGCTCAGCCCCATTCACTTGAATGGGATGGAGTTGCGCCTTGGCCATGTGACTGATAAATATGATGATGTGACTAGTTCAGGGTAGGCTGCGAGGAGTCCACGGCTTACTGAAGCTTCGCAACCTCTTCAAGCAGCTGATCAGCAATTGTGCCGTAAGTCGGACCCCCACTGATCAGATACTAGGGATGAGCGAACTCGCTGTTTTCAAGTCAAGTTCGGGTTCGGCGTTGGCGTTCGTGTTCTGTGGGAATTCCTTTTTGGATTCCATTATCACGGAATATAATGAGGCATTCCGTTTTGAATTCCGTCATAATAGATAAAAAACATTACCTGGAATGGAGTAATTGTCTATCTTGTGCATGAGGATTTTTGATTCCATTTGTGAGTAGTTGGTGCCCCAATTGATTACAACAAAATCACATTTAAAAAATGGTTTCCAAGTGAGTAATATTGTGTTGTTTTTATAGGTCGCAGTTATTTTCCCTGGTAATTCTGCAAAGGAGAAATATGCATCTAAATTAATGTAATGTCATTTCACCATCCCATATTGTCTGTCATGACTAATATGATAAGAGCCAAGACCATTTCACTCGGACAGGAGCAGATTCCTGGAAGGACAGAAAGGGGCAATTCCCCTCTGGCCTTCCCGCTTTGCACCTCCATATCCCAGTTCCCTCCAGCACTTTTTAGAAAAGGGTGTGCTGTGGGTTGGGGGATGGGGGGTGTTGGTGTTTTGGGAGTTCATAAATACAAGGACTTTTGTGCATGTGCACTGCATTTAGCAGACTCCAATGCTTCAGTCCCTCTGGAGCTGCTCAACAGGGATTTTAAGAAAATGACTGACTAAAAAAAATAGGAGCCCCTGTGTTTAAATCAGAGTCGCTCAGATAAGATATCATAATTCTGGGAACAAATTCATTTTAAAGAAGCTCCTGACTCTCCCCTGAAATCATCAGACGGATAGGGTGAAGTGAATATTTTTACCCCATCCTTCTGATCTCCCAGGAGATAAGAGGTCTCCAGAGGTGCTTGGAAGCAGCTTTCTCCATTCTCCCCATTGACTACACATAGAAGTTTAGCCAACAGGGGAGCCAGCACGGAGCCGGGAGACATAGCTGTTGGCTGAACGATCTTTCAGCTGACAGCTATTGAATGTGTATGGCCGCCTGTACTACCCCATGTATCTGGCACAAATGCTTCATCATGCCTCCAGCTATGCCTCTGCCTGTAAGTTTCGGTGCTTCTGCCATGTTCTTCCCTAGCATCTGTAAAGCTACAGGTTACCTAAGGCCGGCCATACACATTAGATAGCTGTCAGCTGAACAAGCTCTCTCTCCCAACCTACCCATATACATGGCCACTCAGCTCATCTAAGCATGCCTGTGTCCAGAGACTTACTGGAAGTTCTCCATGGTATGGAGACTTATTGGCAATGCTCCATGGGAAAACAATATGCCAAGAGGTATCTCCCAAGAAAGAACCATCTCACCGCTCCACCTATTGGAAGTGGCTCCCTATGAGTCAATGATTTGACTCATCTTGGGAGATACTTCTTTGCATATTCATTTCCTATGGAGCTTTGCCAATAAGTTTCCATATAGGACTGGCCCCTTTAAAGACATTAAGTAACTCAGCCTAAGCATCTTCCAAGGCATTGCCCTGAGCCAGCCAGAATTTTAATCTCTACTGATGAGGGGAAGCACCCTGAAACAGTTGTCAATGGATCTTGACTCATAGGGAGCCACTTCTAATAGAAGCACCGGCAAGATGGTTCTCTTTCTTGGAAGAGACCTCTTTGCATATCCAGAGGACAAAAAGATAAGCAGTTGAAATCCAACAGCTCTGATCCTTAGCTTATCCCCTTTCCTCCAGACCTTCTTCTATTGAGTAGAGTAAGGAGGCTTCCATGCATCAGATGGGTGGCTGGTCACTCCAAA
Organism: Bufo gargarizans; assembly: GCF_014858855.1. Taxonomy (NCBI): domain Eukaryota; kingdom Metazoa; phylum Chordata; class Amphibia; order Anura; family Bufonidae; genus Bufo; species Bufo gargarizans. The sequence continues at coordinate 676,458,298 of NC_058080.1, read as the reverse complement.
ATCATCTGGTTAGGCTGAAGTTTATCTAATGTGTATGGCCAACCTAAGGCTGTATCAGACAGCCCGATTTAACAGGAGATTGCCGGGAAGGAAGCCTTCCTTCACGGCAATCGTCTGCTCGCTATTGGACGAGTCCGCTGCTATAACATGCAGTGATCTCCTCCTCAGTATAGGGAGGAGCAATCATTATGCCATCGCTCTTCCCTATACCGAATCATTGTTTGCCGATAGCAGATCAATTATTAGTCACCACAACCTGCTGCCTGCAAACGAAAAATTTTAAACCTATCAAAAGACTTGGATTGCCCGATAAACGAGCAAATGCTCGTTGGCAGCAGTATTACGCTGGCAGATGATCGCTAACAAGCGTTACTATGAATGCACATAAGCGATTATCTGCCGAGGTGTAATACAGGCTTTAAGTAAAGAATAAGAAATTAGTATGTTATCAAGAATCAGGTCTTTCCTTTACTACAGGAATTCTTGTTAATTAGCAGAACATGCTCTGTTGTAGCCGTTCGTGTTATATATAAATTAGATTTCTACATAGATATTTAATAATGTTGCATGTTATAGACATAATAAAACTGCTGGTGAAATATTACCTGGTGTCGCCAAAGGAGGGACCACAGCGCTTGCTGACCTGGACCTCCCTGCCTTATTGTAAGCCGTTACTGAGACATTGAAGAAAGCCACAGAAAGGTTCATATGGACCTCAGTATTTGCTGTGTTTAAGGCGATATTGTAACCACAGCTGTTTGGAAGCCTGTGTATAATGACATGGTATCCATCCACATAGTCATGACTGGTATACTGCCGAAGGGAAGACAAAGAGCGTGACCACTGTACAGATATGGAGAATAGGTCTAATAAGTAACCCCACCGCCCTGGTCAGACACCTTCTATGTCATCTTCATAGGATCCACTTGGCACATGCCAAACCCAACATCCACAGCCTTCAACTTACTGTATATAGGCTAATGACTTGTCTATAAAAAGATGTCAATGCTGGTATATTGCTATATACAGTCAGCCCCCTAGAAATGAATGGAGTGGTGAACTGAGGAACGCACTAAGACTCTGTTCAGAGGAGACTTGAGGACAACCTTTTAGTGGGATAACCCCTTTAATTTATATTTTCTGAATGGCTGACGTCCACATCTCTGGTTCTTCAAATATTCTTGTAACTATATACTAATGTGTGCAAACATAAAAACCAATGAGCTCTTAGTACCGTCCACTCAACAGTCAGTCTCTGTTTGCCCGGTGATAGCTTCTCCGTGGTGACAATAATATCTGGGGCTCCTAATAATTCTAAAAGGAAATAACAAAAAGAAACAGGTTAATAACATTAATTTTGAAAGTGGACTTTACTTTCACATAACTCTTCAGGTGCCCATACGCATCAGATGAACATCAGCCAACCATGTAATGTGTACATGGGTGTTACATTTCTACCCGACGGCAGATGTTGAAGGAAAAAGCATGGTGGATTTCAATATGACTGATCCTTTATTCACATGGGAGATAAGGCTACTTTCACACTAACGGCAAAGCTAATCTGGCAGGCAGTTCCAGCAGAGAACAGACTGCCATGGTTCTCTAGATACGGCATAGCTGGATAGTCCCATGTTCCCCCTGGACTCCTTTAATTATAATAAGATCCCACCGCAACAGTTTTTGTTTGGCCAAATCCTGCCATTTAAAGGAATTGTGCGGTGGTGACTTTCTCCTCTTGTGTCGCTTGACCATTTGTCTTGACTCAAGGGAAGCAGGTCACTGCCACGGCCAGTGATTGGCTGCAGCCATGTCAAACTGGATGTTTACAGCGAGGGAATCCAATGGGAGCAGGCCAGGCCTGGTAGAGAAGGAGCAGGGAGCCAGCGCCAGCAGGTAAGTAATCTTCCCTTCACAGGTCTGGCCAAGAAAGGGGGAGGGTTGCAAAAACCCCATTCAAACTTGCACAACCATTTGAATGCTGGGGAGTGGTGGTATCCCCACTGGATCCCATTATAGTTAATGGCGTGTGGCTGTGCACGGCACTTTCCAGCTATGCCAGATCCAGAAAAATCCAGTAGGCCATTCTCTACCGGCACAGCCTTTCGGGTTAGCTTGTGACCTTAGTGTGAAGTTAGCCTTAGCTGCCATAAGAGGTCTCTGGAAGTGGCTTATTTTCCTCTGCCTAATGAGAACATATGCACTTTGGCCAATCTGAGTGTGTATGGGGGTTTATGGCAACCTTTAAGGTGCTTTTACCCAGCCAAGGATTGGGGTAATTATTGGAACTAGATATGCCCCATGGAAATATGCCGCCGATCACCCGATTGCAGCAGCATCTTTCGTTGCTACAGAAAGGGGATGATTGCTGCATGTAAAGTCATCTCAACGTTGGATCAACAATCAGGCAATTATTGGGAAGAAACAGTTCATTCCTGATAAATGCCTGGGCGTCAGCCTATGTAAAAGGCCTCTCTGGATTGGGAACTGTCATGTACAGACTAAATACAGTAGCTGAATGCATGCCCAATGCACCTTCCTGTAAAGGGGACACACTGAAATATGAAAATGAACAATTTTTAGGAACTTCCTCAATACTTTGAATGGTGAATTCCGCAACCCTCGCTAAGGTATTGTCATAACTAGCACTATGGTGGTGCAAGAGGAAGTCCTCTATGTCTAGCCTCCTCCATATTTCCTACAAGGCAAAATATATTGATATTGACATGACTACTGAACTGATGGTATGCTTCTTTTTCTGGGACAGCTCCACTCACTTAACGAAGCAATGCAGGGGTGTGCCCTTTCTGTTGCTGCTCTCCCCCTATCACAGTTCAGGGGGGTGTCCTTTTTTTCTGAAGCTCTCTCACTGTAACATTCACAGCTTCTAACAGTTTATATTGTGGTTGCAGTTCAATGATGTAACCTCGCATATGGGACTACCTCAGTAGGTGGATGTACACATTGCTATATGATGAAACACCAGGGGGCACCATTATAATGAAGTAAAGAGAATATCCCGCAGCTAGAGCATTTTTGTAATGGAAAATAAATTACGCAATAAAATAACATATAATGGTGGCACAACCTCTTTAACCCATGATCAAGGGCGCCACCGTTTCTATGCTCATTAGTAAACATACATGAACTTCTGATACTGATGATGTTGAAGAAATCTTGGAAGTAAAACAAGAACAAAGTACTCACCATGTGGAACTATTGTCTCAGTTTCCCATTTGCAATGAAAGCAGGATTCATTGTAACATCTTTGCTGCATGACATACGACTCTGGAACTTGCGCTCCCGGCAGTGACACATTGAACACCGTGTGTGTTACAGTCATCTGTTACAGAAAAAAGGAACCAAGTATCATTCTTCATCGGGGTCATTATATATCAGTTATGAGTAAATGTTTATTGTCCTGGAAACTGTCTCCGGAGAATGTCTTGATTTAGTTATTAGTTTTGTCCATTTCCTGTACCCTTACCTACACATGAGGGCAAATGATCAACAACTACACAACTTAAACTGTAACGGTCATGTTTTCATAAAAAAAAATAATAATCAGTTTTAGCATATGTTACTGCTGAAGCAGCATTATGCATAAAGCAATCTTTAGTTTCTTCACTTACCACTGTTTTCGTTGAGTTTTTCTCTTAGTTACGGCTGTTGGGAACCTGTGACCTGGATTTTGGGTATAGAGCTGAGGACATGGGCTGCTAGATCGCCGCTAGAACATCCGCAATATCCAGTCCCCATAGCTCTGTGTGCTTTTATTGTGTAAAATAAATAAATAAATAAATAAAGATTTTATATATACAGTTGCAAGAAAAAGTATGTGAACCCTTTGGAATGATATGGATTTCTGCACAAGTCATAAAATGTGATCTGATCTTCATCTAAGTCACAACAATAGACAATCACAGTCTGCTTAAACTAATAACACACAAAGAATTACATGTTACCATGTTTTTATTGAACACACCATGTAAACATTCACAGTGCAGGTGGAAAAAGTATGTGAACCCTTGGATTTAATAACTGGTTGAACCTCCTTTGGCAGCAATAACTTCAACCAAACGTTTCCTGTAGTTGCAGATCAGATGTGCACAATGGTCAGGAGTAATTCTTGACCATTCCTCTTTACAGAACTGTTTCCGTTCAGCAATATTCTTGGGATGTCTGGTGTGAATCACTTTCTTGAGGTCATGCCACAGCATCTCAATCGGGCTGAGGTCAGGACTCTGACTGGGTCTCTCCAGAAGGTGTATTTTCTTCTGTTTAAGCCATTCTGTTTTTGATTTACTTCTATGCTTTGGATCGTTGTCCTGTTGCAACACCCATCTTCTGTTGAGCTTCAGCTGGTGGACAGATGGCCTTAAGTTCTCCAGCAAAATGTCTTGATAAACTTGGGAATTTATTTTTCCTTTGATGATAGCAATCCATCCAGGCCCTGACGCAGCAAAGCAGCCCCAAACCATGATGCCCCCACCACCATACTTCACAGTTGGGGTGCAATTTTGATGTTGGTGTGCTGTGCCTCTTTTTCTCCACACATTGTGTTGTGCATTTCTTCCAAACAACTCAACTTTGGTTTCATCTGTCCATGGAATATTTTGCCAGTACTGCTGTGGAACATCCAGGTGCTCTTGTGCAAACTGTAAACGTGCAGCAATGTTTTTTTTGGACAGCAGTGGCTTCCTCTGTGGTATCCTCCCATGAAATCCATCTTTGTTTAGTGTTTTACGTATCGTAGATTCGCTAACAGGGATGTTAGAATATGCCAGAGACTTTTGTAAGTCTTTAGCTGACACTCTAGGATTCTTCTTCACCTCATTGAGCAGTCTGCGCTGTGCTCTTGCAGTCATCTTTACAAGACGGCCACTCCTAGGGAGAGTAGAAGCAGTGCTGAACTTTCTCCATTTATAGACAATTTGTCTTACCGTGGACTGATGAACAGCAAGACTTTTGGAGATACTTTTATAACCCTATCCAGCTTTATGCAAGTCAACAATTCTTAATTGTAGGTCTTCTGAGAGCTCTTTTGTGCGAGGCATCATTCACATCAGGCAATGCTTCTTGTGAAAAGCAAACCCAGAACTGGTGTGTGTTTTTATAGGGCAGGGCAGCTGTAATCAACAACTTCAATCTCATCTCGATGATTGGACTCCAGTTGGCTGACACCGCACTCCAATTAGCTCTTGGAGATGTCATTAGTCTAGGGGTTCACATACTTTTTCCACCTGCACTGTAAATGTTTACATGGTGTGTTCAATAAAAACATGGTAACATTTAATTATTTGTGTGTTATTAGCTTAAGCAGACTGATTGTCTATTGTTGTGACTTAAAATGTGATCTGATCTTCATCTATGACAAATTTGTGCAGAAATCCATATCATTCCAAAGGGTTCACATACTTTTTATTGCAACTGTATGTAAATTAGGCAAGTAAGAAGGCAAGCCACGCCCACTGTGAAGGAGCCCAGCACCGCCCACATACTCCGAATCTCCTCCTTGCTCCCTGACGTCAAAAAGCTAGAGCGTCGTAATCTCGCAATGCGCGAGCTAGCGCATGCGCAGTGTCAGCATAGTGTTCCTTCCCTGTGCTGGCATCAGCCTCAGGCAATGAACTGCGCATGCGCTAGCTCACGCATTGCAAGATTACGGCGCTCTAGCTTTATGACGTCGGGGAGCAAGGAGGAGATTTGGAGGATGCAGAGCGGTGCTGGGCTCCTTCAAAGTGGGCGTGGCTGGGCTCAGAGTCAGAAAACGCTGGACTCATCTCTGAAGCATGGAGGAGACAGGACTCATCTAAGGTTCATTTACATATATATAAGATAGTTTTTTTTGACACAATAAAAGCACAGTGAGCTATGGGGACTGGATATTGCAGATGTGCTAGCGGCGATCTAGCAGCCTATGTCCTCAGCTCTATACCCAAAATCCAGGTGACAGGTTCCCTTTAACCTCTACAATCTTCTCAAGATGGCTACTCTGCCAGTTCTTTGAGGCCAAAACTGCCTTCCCTCACTTCACATATACACTTGCTGTAGCCAGCAGCTTCCTGCCAGCCAATCAGATTTGATTGCTAAGAGACACGCCTCCTCACTCTGAAGCCTAAAGCAGGCATGCAGTGTGAAGGAACGCCCCTCTGTCTTCTGTTTATACTAAAAAGAAGACAGACAAGCCATAGCAACAGTCTTTCAAGGGACCAGTGGAAAGGGACAGGAGACATTAATGGAAGATATTACTTTTGACGATCATTGACAGACTAACTCAGGTATACATGCCTAGCTCTAATAAACTAGCAAATAAGAATATGACAGTTACACTTTAAAGGAAATGTCCAGCTTTGCAACCATTGCTTTATTACTCAAATGCATCTAAAGTAAAAATGAAGCAACTTTGGCTTTGATACAGACGTGGACAAAATTGTTGGTACCCTTTGGTCAATGAAAGAAAAAGTCACAATGGTCACAGAAATAACTTTAATCTGACAAAAGTAATAATAAATTAAAATTCTATAAATGTTAACCAATGAAAGTCAGACATTGTTTTTCAACCATGCTTCAACAGAATTATGTAAAAAAATAAACTCATGAAACAGGCATGGACAAAAATGATGGTACCCCTAACTTAATATTTTGTTGCGCAACCTTTTGAGGCAATCACTGCAATCAAACGCTTCCTGTAACTGTCAATGAGACATCTGCACCTCTCAGCAGGTATTTTGGCCCACTCCTCATGAGCAAACTGCTCCAGTTGTGTCCGGTTTGAAGGGTGCCTTTTCCAGACTGCATGTTTCAGCTCCTTCCAAAGATGCTCAATAGGATTGAGGTCAGGGCTCATAGAAGGCCACTTTAGAATAGTCCAATTTTTTCCTCTTAGCCATTCTTGGGTGTTTTTAGCGGTGTGTTTTGGGTCATTGTCCTGTTGCAAGACCCATGACCTGCGACTGAGACCAAGCTTTCTGACACTGGCTAGTACATTTCTCTCTAGAATTCCTTGATAGTCTTGAGATTTCATTGTACCCTGCACAGATTCAAGACACCCTGTGCCAGACGCAGCAAAGCAGCCCCAGAACATAACAGAGCCTCCTCCATGTTTCACAGTAGGGACAGTGTTCTTTTCTTGATATGCTTCATTTTTTCGTCTGTGAACATACAGCTGATGTGCCTTGGCAAAAACTTCGATTTTTGTCTCATCTGTCCACAGGACATTCTCCCAGAAGCTTTGTGGCTTGTCAACATGTAGTTTGGCATATTCCAGTCTTGCTTTTTTATGATTCGTTTTCAACAATGGTGTCCTCCTTGGTCGTCTCCCATGTAGTCCACTTTGGCTCAAACAACGACGGATGGTGCGATCTGACACTGATGTTCCTTGAGCATGAAGTTCACCTTGAATCTCTTTAGAAGTCTTTCTAGGCTCTTTTGTTACCATTCGGATTATCCGTCTCTTAGATTTGTCATCAATTTTCCTCCTGCGGCCACGTCCAGGGAGGTTGGCTACAGTCCCATGGATCTTAAACTTATGAATAATATGTGCAACTGTACTCACAGGAACATCTAGTTGCTTGGAGATGGTCTTATAGCCTTTACCTTTAACATGCTTGTCTATAATTTTCTTTCTGATCTCTTGAGACAGCTCTTTCCTTTGCTTCCTCTGGTCCATGTCGAGTGTGGTACACACCATATCACCAAACAACACAGTGATTACCTGGAGCCATATATATAGGCCCAATGGCTGATTACAAGGTTGTAGACACCTGTGATGCTAATTAGTGGACACACCTTGAATTAACATGTCCCTTTGGTCACATTATGTTCTGTGTTTTCTAGGGGTACCATCATTTTTGTCCATGCCTGTTTCATGAGTTTATTTTTTTACATAATTCTGTTGAAGCATGGTTGAAAAACAATGTCTGACTTTCATTGGTTAACATTTATAGAATTTTAATTTATTATTACTTTTGTCAGATTAAAGTTATTTCTGTGACCATTGTGACTTTTTCTTTCATTGACCAAAGGGTACCAACAATTTTGTCCACGTCTGTATATAGAGCTTTGTGTATAGAGCTCATCTTCAAATGCTTATCCACAATTAAACCCTATAAACCCTGTGCAATCAGACGTTTTACTCTCTTCTTGCTTACTAACAGTTGTAGAGGGGAGAATATGAGTGGAATAATATTTGACTGCAGGATCAGACTACACACAGGATTTGTTTGTAGTCTGTAAGCATAGAGAAACACTGAATTTAAGCCTCTTATTAAGTTTAAAGCATAACAAGCTTTGCATTAACCAATAGTACAATGTGAGTACATGAGGAATAACACTATTTATGGCCACTATATCACTTGTATCTGGTATTTTTTAGCAGTTTTCCTCTGTGCTTGCTGAATATCTAGTTTGCAGTTCTTCCAAACATGGTCGGTGGAGACTAACTCTGATCCACTGTGCACACAGAAAGTAGAGGAGAATCTGCCTCCTGTCACACTGTCACTCATAAACAGCTCCAGGATACTGTAGGACATTTCAAAGGTATTTTTGTGAATAAACCACTTGTGGTGAGATACCTATGTAGCTGTTCAGTCTCTCTTTAGAGGGGTGTGGGGTTGGGCTAGTGAAACAGCTGATAACTAGATAAATAGCCAATTCTCAATGATAAAACATATTATAAAGTTTCTTGTGGTCACTTGTACTTTTGATTTATGCAAAGTTGTGTGAAACATTAATGACCATTTAAGTCTTTTTTTTTTATGCCAAGAATGTAATGAAATTGGAAAAATGTAATCTTTCCCAGTTCCAGTACCTCTCTGTTTCTTGGTGCTCCAAAATAATAAAACAGATACATTTCCCACTGCAATTCTAAGGCCCCTTTCACACGAGCGAGTTTTCCGCGCGGGTGTGATGCGTGATGTGAAAGCATAGCACCCGCACTGAATCCTGACCCATTCATAAAAAAAAAATTCGCGCATCAGTTCTGCATAGCGTGTAAAACGCAGCATGTTCTATATTCTGCGTTTTTCACGCAGCCCTAACTCCATAGAAGTGAATAGGGCTTCAGTGAAAAACGCATTGCATCCTGAAGCAAGTGCGGATGCAATGCATTTTTCACTGATGGTTGGTAGGAGATGTTGTTTGTACACCTTCAGTTTTTTATCACGCGCGCAAAAATCGCATCAAAATGTATTGCACTCGCTCGGAAAAAAAAATGAACAACTGAACGCAATTACAGACAAAACTGACTGAACTTGCTTGCAAAATGGTGCGAGTTTCACTGAACGCACCCTGAATGCATCCGGACCTAATCTGTCACTAGAGATGGCCTTGCGGTTCGCCCGGCGGTCGCTTCGCAGCGAACTTTGCTTGTTTGCCAAACATGTGAATATATGGCGATGTTCTACAAAATACTGATTGAGGGGTGCAATATACCTGCTTCCACAAAATACTGATTAAAAGTGCGATATACCTGCTTCCACCAAATATTGATTGAGGACCTGCAATACACCAGTTTTCACAAAATACTGATTGAGGGATGCGATATACCTGCTTCTACAAAATAATGATTAAGGGGTTTGATATACCTGCTTCAACAAAATACAGATTGAGGGGTGCGATATACCTGCTTCCACCAAATATTGATTCAGGCGTTCTATATACCTGTTTCTACAAAATACTGATGGAGGGGTGCGATATACCGCCTTCCACTAAATACTGATTGAGGCCTGCGATATACCTGCTTACACAAATACTGCTCTTCTCTAGGGACTTTGGCATAGGGTCATTTTGAAAATAACAGGCAGAGGAAGAGGCAGACCGTTCCGCAGGGGTGGTAGGGGTCGGGCAGGTGCACCAGGCCAGAGCCTAAGTTGGAGAAGGTGCGTGCGATTACATCAAAGGACGCACCAGAGTTGGTTGAGTGGCTCACTCAGCCTTCCGCTTCTGCACCCTCCTCATCCTCTGTATCTGCACCCTCCTCACTCTCTGCTGTGTGCACCCTCAAAGACACCACCACAACCACCACCACCATAGCCCCTCCACTCAAGGAATTATTTTCCTATCCATTCCCAGACCTTACCGATGCGCAGCCATTCTTGGCATCAGATGAGGAAAAGGAGGTAGCAACTGCAGCCACCCAGCGGTCTGATGACAGTACCCAGATCAGCCCAAGGAGGGTGGTCCCCACTGTTGCTGCCTACTCCGAGATCTCTAATGTCAGTGGTGGTGAAGGTGATGATGATGACATGTTGATGGACGTCACGTGGGTGCCCACAAGAGAGGAAGAGGAGGGGAGTTCAGAGGGAAAGACGGAGCAGCAGATAGGGAGGAGAAGGAGGAGAAGCAGGCAGAACTCGCAGTGCACAGGAGGCAAAAAGCAGACTGCAAATGTATCTGGAGCGAGCCATCCACCATGCACGGTCACATCTTGCGCTCCCAGGACGCCAGCACATGGCTCCGCAGTGTGGGCTTTTTTTTAACATGTCAGCTGCTGACAATAGTGTTGTCATCTGCAGCCTGTGCTGTCAATGCATAAGTCATGGTAAGCCCCACACTCACCTAGGGACAACTGCCTTAAGAAGGCACCTGGCCTCCCATCACCGAGCCCAGTGGAAGCAACGCTGTCAGAACCCACAAAGCCACACTCCCGGAACTCCATGTCCTGCCTCTTCTCCTTCTCTCTCCTCCCCTTTGTCCTCCACTCCACCTTCCACTGCGCCGTCATCGCGTTCATCTGGCAGAAGGCAGGCTTCCATGGCCCAAATGTTCGAGCATAAAAAGTTGATGACGCCGGATAACCCTCTTGCCTAACGGCTGACCGATGGCTTGTTGGAACTGCTAGCCCGCCAACTACTGCCATATAAACTGATGGATTCAGAGGCCTTTAGAAAATGTGTGGCCATTGGCACACCACAGTGGAAGGTCCCCGGAAGGAGATATTTCTCCCAGAAAGGCATTACAGAGTTATATGGCCACGTTCAACGGCAATTGAATATATCTCTGGCACACAGTGTTGGTGCCAAAATAAATCTGACCACAGAAACGTGGTCTAGCAAACACGGGCAGGGAAGGTACATAACTTTTACTGCCCACTGGGTGAACCTTCTGACGGTGTTACCGCCACTGATTGCATGCAGGCCTGCCTCTTCTTCTACTCCATCCTCCGTCTCCTCCTCGGCTGACTCCTCCTTTTCCACTGCTACCGCCTCTTCCGTTGCACCCCCAAGCTCACCAGAACCTATTTGACATGCCAAGTGAGACGTTGCCATGTTGTGCTGCGGCTGTTGTGCCTGAAAGCCAAGAGCTACACCGATCCTGCACTGCTTTCAGCTCTGCGGTCACAGGCCGATCAGTGGCTAACCCCGCTCAATTTGACAATTGGTAAAGTGGTGTGCGACAACGGTACCAATCTGCTGAGAGTGCTGAAACAGGGCAAAATGACACACTTGCCATACATGGCACATGTCCTGAACTTAGTCGTGCAGCAATTCATTGCCAATACCCCGGGGTCCAGAACGTGTTGGCCATTTTAGAAGATCTTACACGGCCATGGCTCGCCTTGCTGACGTTTAGCGGCGACACCACCTGCCCATCAGACGTCTGATTTGTTACAGCCCGACGTGCTGGAACTCCACCTTGTATATGCTTGATATACTGCTGCAGCAGCAACGTGCCGTTAACAACTACCTGTACGAACTCTGCAGCCGGACAGGTTCTGGGGAGCTTGGTTTCTTTTTACCACGCCAGTGGCTGCTCATGCGCGACGCATGCAGACTTCTGCGGCCATTTGATGAAATCACCAAACTAGTCAGTCGCAGCCAGGGCACCATCAGTGACATCGTACCTTACGCCTTCTTTCTGGAGCGTGCATTGCGTCGTGTCATTGATCAAGCCGTTGAGGAGCAGAAGCTGGAAGATGAGGAAGTCGCAATGCTGAATGAATTCCCAGGGGGGGCTACTCCATGTGAGACAAATCAGCAGGAGTCTGAAGAGGAGGATGGTGGCTAGGGGAAGGAGGAGGAGCAGGAAGATCAGGCTTTGAGGGGGACTTTACATTTTTGGGGATCCCTGGTGTTGTCCGTGGCTGGGGGGAGGAGACCGAGGACGACATTCTCCTGGGCGATGAGCAGGAGCCAGGGTGCTCCACCGCTTCCAATTTAGTGCGAATGGGGGCCTTTATGCTCCAGTGTTTGAAGAGGGACCCCCGTATAACAAGCATAAAGGGAAAGGACCAGTACTGGGTGGCAACGAACTTAGACCCCCGGTACAAACACAAAATGGCGGACATGTTACCAGCATCACAGAGGGCTGTCAGAATGCAGCATTTCCAGGCCTTGCTGCGAGAGATGCTGCATTCTGCTATTGCGGGCGCTGGCAGAGGAATTTCCATCCACAGTGAAACAGGTGCGGGTACCAATCCTACCGCGCCTGCAAGAAGAGGGCAGTTTAAAGATGTGTTGGTCACTTCGGATATGAGATCATTCTTGCAGCCAACCCATCGAGAGCCGCCCTCTGGATCCAGCCTCAGGGAATCGATTAACGGCCGATGTGGACGCTCTAAGAAGCGAGGAACTCCTGGACTACTGGGTGTGCAGGCTTGACTTGTGGCCAGAGCTGGCACAATTTGCCATGGAACTCTTGTCTTGCCCCTCGTTGAGTGTCCTGTGCGGAAGGACGTTCAGCGCAGCAGAGGGTACCGTGACCGATAAGCGCACTCGCCTAGCTCACGACAGTGTGGACTACCTCACATTTCTCAAAATAAATGAGGCATGGATCTTGGAGGAATTCAACACCTGTGACGACCACGTGTAATTGAATTTCCTCATGCCAGCCCACACATATCCACCACCACTCAGAACAAAGAATGGTCCCTGTCTTATGTATATACAGCGGCATAAAAGGCCATTTATGTCAGGTGAATGCCTAATTTTTGCGGCTTCTACTCCAGTGGTCTACAGTAAATTTTTTATCCAGAGACCGCCTAATGTACCTCCAGATACATAATTACAAGTTCCTCTCTGTCAGGGAAATGCCTAATTTTTGGGGCCTGTACTGACCTAGAGTAAAATTGTTATCCACTGACCGTCTAATATACCTCCAGCCACAAAAATCACTTGTTCTTTTCTGTCAGGTGAATGCCTAATTTTTAGGGCCTGTACTGGCATACAGTAAAATTGCTATCCACTGACCGCCTAATATACCTCCAGCCACATAATCACTTGTTCTTTTCTGTCATGTGAATGCCTAATTTTTGGGGCATGTACTCCACTGGCCTACAGTAAAATTGTTATTTAGTGACCGCCAGGGGCGTTGCTAGGTTAAAACATTTTGGGCCTGGGCCCCTGATGTTTTGGCTCAGGCCCTGAATGTACTGCCTGACAGACAGATCCAACTGTATTGCCATCCTCAGGACAGCAATACAATTGAATCTAATGCCCTGCAAGATCTGAAGGACCTGTGATGACATCACAGTCCATGTGATCAGTTCTGAATGCAGTAGCTGAAAAGGACCTACCATGATGTCACCATCATGTGACCAGTGCAGGAGAGGATGGCTCAGCAGTGAAGTCCTGGGAAAAAGCTGTGGTGAGGTCTGCTACATGAGGATCGGTAAGTGAAGGAGTAGATTACTAAGTGTGAGAAGCAGAGCAATGTTGAGAGTTGTAGTTATTTAACTGGGACTGTATGTTAGGGCTGAAGGGAGGGAAGTTATTTACATAGGACAGTGGGGTGGAGTGATGTTATTTACATGGGAATGCATGTTGGAGGTGGTTGGAGCAGGGTGATGTTATTTACATAGGAGTATATGTTGAAGGCGGCTGTGGGAGGGAGTGATATTACATGGAACTAAATGTTGAGGGGTAATGTTATTTACATGGGACTGCATGTTGAAGGTGGCTGGGGAGGGGGTGATGTTATTTACATAGGACTGTATGTAGAAGGTGTCTGGGGGAGGTAGTGATGTTATTTACATGGGACTAAATATTGAGGGGGTGATGTTCTTTACATGGGACGGTATGTTGAAGGAGGCTGGGGAGTGGGTGATGTTATTTACGTGGGACTGTATATTGAAGGGGCTGAGGAATTATAATTTTTGAGGACAGTAAACGGAGGAATATAACTACAGGGGCCATTATAAATACTGGGGGCGCTTCAGGGCGAGCATTATAACAGTAGGGGGCAATATAAATACTGGCGGCACTTCAGGGTGAGCATTATAATAGTAGGAGGCAATATAAATACTGGGGGCACTGTGAGGGAATTATAACAGTAGGGGGTGATATAAATACTGGGGCACTTCAGGGTGAGCATTATAACAGTAGGGGGCATTAGAAATACTGGGGGCATTTTAAATCCAGGGGACATTAGGCGTTATTATTACTGGGGACTCTATAGGAGGGACTAATCGATCTGCATTATTTCTACCAAGAGCACTATGGGGTCCTTATTACTACTGAGGGGTCTGTAGAGAGCTTTATTACCACTGGGGGAACAATAGGGGGCCTTATTTCTACTGGGGGCTCTGTGAGGGTATTATTAATACTGGAGGGCTCTTCTACTAATGGAGGCACTTTTGGGAAGCACTATCACTGTTGGGGCACTTTAGGGGGCAGTATTACTAATGAGGGCATTCTAGAAGGGAATTACTATTGGTGGGACTATGAGGAGTACTGTTACTATTTTTCTTCAGCATTTTCTTCACTAATTTTTCTTCAGCATAGTATTTGGGGGTACAGAAAGTGAGGAAGCCAAGATGTCTGCAGAGACGAGGCGCGGCTGAGAGAAGTTATTCGGACCGAATGGAGAAGATGATGACAGAAGATCTACATCAGAGTAGACGTCACCTGGAGGCACTTGATGTGACAGGTATGTGCTGTTGTATAGCTGTATAGCAAATACAGTAAAATGTTTTCAGTGCTAGTATTTAGGGCGGTCGGTCGACTTAGAGAATTGGGCCATATGCATTGGGGCTTGGGCCCCAGATCTTTTGAGACTCTAGAAACGCCCCTGGTGACCGCCTAATGTACCTCCAGCCACATAATCACTTGTTCTTTTCTGTCAGGTGAATGCATAATTTTTGGAGCCCGTACTCCCGTGGCCTAAAATAAAAATTTTCTAGGCTCCAGCAGGGCACATTTTTGAGAGTTTCCCTTTAAGACGCATAAAAATGGCCCCTGATTAAAATACATATTTTTTGCCTTTGTTCCCCCTCTGGTATGTCACTGTCCATGTTGTGGGACTATTTGTGCACTTCTAGTAAGTATTTAGTGGCTGCAAATATGATCTGAAGGTTTTTCAGGTTTGCCTGCCATTAAAGGGAATAGTGCCCTCCGCGAACGCGTGGTTCAAGAACATTTGATCGCGAACTCGCGTTCGCGAAACGTCCCGGCCAATGTTCGTCCATCAATATCCATCACGCTCGTGTGAAAGGGGCCTTAAAGTACAATTAGTATGGTTGTCACTTTTTCACTATGAGTGAAAGGGAATTTTTAAAGTAAGATTGCGACAGTTTAGCATAAAGCAGCTAGACAGGCTCACCACCTTCACTTTACCAACCCTATTTTCAAAACTGGAGTAAATGTAAAAATACTAAATGTCACACAGTTTTGTACTAATAAATAGGGATGAGCAAACTTTAAGTTTTGAAGTTTGAGTTCAGGTTTGGGTATATGCTGAATTGCGTTATGGATTCCGTTACCCTGGACCATAACACAATTCCATGATGGAATGCAAAACAGAAAGCCTTTAGAGACATTCCATTATGCATTGCGTCATAATAGAAGTCTATAGAGTCCTCTCCTGCATAATGGAAACCGGACGGATCCGTTATTCAGGCCATAGACTTCTATTATGACAGAATGAATAACAGAATGCCTCTAAAGGCATTCCGTTTTACATTCCATCATGGAATTGCATTATGGTCTGTGGTAAAGGAATCCATAACGCAATTCAGCATATACTCGAACTTGAACTTCAAAACTTGAAGTTCGCTCATCCCTACTAATAAACTCCAAAAGATGGCAAAGCCCTTTTTCAACTTTTGAAGCCAGTATTCTGGAGTGCAGGGCTTGATAAGTTCCCTCAAATCACTGCTCTTGCGACTTACAGTGTGCCACTGGGATGACATGATTTCTCGATATCTCACTTGTCCAATCTTATCCAGCAGAAATCTTAAGGTGTTTCCTGAGTGAACCGCATGTTGGATCTTTGGAGACTGACAATTCACTAAAAAAGAAAAAGTATTCATTATATCACTAGTCATTATAGACTGTGCTAGTTACGCACATATTATAGACAAGAAAAACATGACCCCCATGATTGCATAACCTGTGATTAAACACGTATACAGTATATATATTTTATAATATCCCAGTGTAAGTCAGTCTATGATAAACAGGCACGCTGCCGAATGATGTGCCTTATTTAGGATGAGGCGTCATAAATTAGGCAGCATCTGGTAGTCTATGTGACTATACTGATATCCAAGGGCTGGCATACATTTCAGTGTTCTTTTACTCCAGAAAACTAGTGTAAAATATGACAAATGTGACGGGGTTACTGGCCCTGCCCCTGTCACGCCTCCTTTTTGGGAAAGCATCAATGCCAGCGTAGAAACCCACCGGGGCAGAAAAGTGGCACAAGTTTCTTTTAAAAAGTTGCAAAGTGCAGTTTTCTGGATGTATAATAATGATAACTCTGTCCCACATGCATGGGGGGGGGGGGGGAGCTTTGAAGTCCTACATTTTATAGCTCTGTGTGATCTAATCATAACTTAACATAAGAACTTGGGGTGTCAATTGGCCATCTGGAACCGATAAATGATCGATTCCTAGGGACTGGGCTAGTGAAGAGTCCATTCTAACTCATACCCCAAATGTTTATTTTACAGAATGAGCAAATAATGCTACATTCCCACCAAATGTGGAAATAATTCCAACTTTTGTACAACGTCTCCGGCATACATTGGAGGAGTTCGGGTCGATGTGGGGTAAGGTACCACCTATTCAAGATTTTCCTTGTGGTCTCAATTTGGTCTGCACACCTGTATGATTTATGGCTCCAGTTAAAAACACATTCCCATTGGTGGCTAGAAAACACAGCGCCTAGGTCATACTGGCATCTGGTGACAAATATAAAATAGTGTTGGGCAGGGTTAGCCTGTAATACTTTGTATCAGTGAGATAGATTTTTATGGGTTTTACTGAGGTTGTTGAAGAAAGGTGAGAAAGTTGAGTGAGCGGGTCAGTCCTCAGGTACATTTAGGGATTAAAGGATGTCTATTGCCTGTTGTCCAGTGCCTACAGGATCAGAGACACAAGTTCCGGACCCGAGCCTGCCGTAACAGAGACACAAAAGATAGCAGAGAGGAAGTGTGGGCATGTCCAAGCTAGCTGAGATCCTGAGCCTGATAAAAGAACTGCTTCTACACTGTTTCTGAAGATTATAGGAGCCTCCTGTGTGTCTGTAAGTGTGATCACCCCCTCCTCATCTGTTCTGTGACCTCTAGAGCTGTAAACAAACATAGTGAGAAGCAGGGGCGTACGTAGAAATCATGGGGCCCCATAGCAAAACTCAAAATTGGACCCCCCCCACCAATAAAAAGTACAATTATTATAGCTGATTAGTGAGGGTGCGGGGTGTTGCCAGTGATATTGATGAAGAAAATTGGAGTAAAGGCTCATGCACACGACTGTATGTATTTTGCGGTCTGCAAAATGCGAACTCGCAAAAAATACGGATGATGTGCGTGTAACATTCGTGTTTTTTGGGGGGGAACCATTGTAACAATGCCTATTCTTGTCCACAATACAGTGCGGGACTATGGAACAGACATCAGACATACGGATGCAGAGAGCATTTTCTGCAGACCCATTGAAATGAATGGGTCAGCATTCTATCCGCAAAAAAAAGGAATGGACACGGAAACAAAATACATTCGTGTGCATGAGCCCTTATTGAGAAAAATTTATTTAGTGGATATTTTTGTCTTTAAAAAAAATTAAAATAAAATGTTATGTGTATTATATATTATGTTTGCAATTTTTAAACAGAGCATCGTAAGTGTTAAAATGGTGTAATTGGAAGTAGCTCCAGTCCTGCCAGTTGAAGCAGTGTGTTATACCAACAGCTGATTGAGCAGGCTCAATTTTGGAGCCTTTGCCATCACAATGCTGTACATGTACATTTAGGAGCTCAGCCACAGGCTGCACGGAAGATGGATGGACTGAGGGCTCTCACATTGCTCTCATTCCCAAGGCGCTGGACTGTAACACCTCACGCCGGCAGTGTGTATTCAGGTCGGAAAGGGGGCGGGGCCATGCAGCCTGGCCGGGCCCCCTAACCTCACAGGGCCCATAACCAGTGCATGGTCTGCCTATATTGACGGTACGCCACTGGTGAGAAGGAAAAATATGTCACAGCAGTGCAGTGCTGGCAGATTTCACAAAAGGAAGTTTTCCCTGCTTCTGAGAGAAATGCATCTAGCTGTGAAGCTTAGAGGGGTTGTCTGGGTTCAGAGCTGAACCCGGACATACCCTTATTTTCACCCGGCAGCATCCCTGAGCCTAGCATCGGAGCATCTCATGCTCCGATGCGCTCTTGTGCCCTGCGCTAAATCGCGCAGGACACGGGCTCTTTTGTTTACAATAACACACTGCCAGGCGGTAACTTCCGCCCGGCAGTGTGTTCGGTGACGTCACCAGCTCTGAGGGGCGGGCTTTAGCGCTGCCCTAGCCGTTTTACTGGCTAGGGCAGAGCTAAATCCCGCCCATCAGTGCCGGTGACGTCACCGGGATTCCTGTCAGCCCCATGGAGAGCCTTGGTACGTCACCAGAACTACTAAAAATGCCTTTGCCCAGCGCAATTTAGCGCAGGGCAAAGGAGAGCATCGGAGCATGAACTGCTCCGATGCTCATGTCAGGGGGGCTGCCGGGGTGAAAATGGAGGGATGTCCGGGTGCTCTGAACCTGGACAACCCCTTTAAGAGAAGAATAATTAGACTGAAAGAGACATTAGGGAAGCATAAAAATGCCTTATTTCTTCACAGTTATGATTGTACAAACAAATACAGCCATTACGCAAACTTTTTTTTTTTTTGTGTTAGGTTTTTATTTTTCTGTTGATGGAACTTTTTGTTTTAAAATTGTTTTTATTGGTTTTACAACAGTAAGGACGTACATTCTTTACTTGCCCTACAAGGGCGCCAATATAAGAATGCATCTGATACAGTACAATCAAATGGGAAAAATCAAATCACTGAATAACAAACAAAAAGAGGAAGGGACATAGGAAGGTCCGAGGGAAGGAAAGGGATGGGGGGGGGAAGCATCTATCATGTTGCAAAATGGTAGGACTTGTTCCAGAGAATTAATGCAATGATACCTTTGATGTTCACGAGAACCATAATGCTATGCAATTCAGTTCGAAAAACCTCTATAATTCTTCCAAGGTTTCCATATCGCCTCAAATCTGTGTGGTGTTCGGGCTTCCCAGTGAGCTATCTGCTCAAGGCGGTACAATTGATCGCATCTATTGATCCATTGTTTTATTGGGGGTATCTCAGTCTTTTTCCAGTAAACTGCGATGAGTATTCTGGAAGCTGCCAGTAAAATCGGACTCAACTTTTGCGTATCTTTAGGCAGGGGTCAAGTCCTGGGAAAAAAAGTGTGGGAACTCACCCAAGATCCACTGCAACCCCCCCCCCCCTTCCTCCAAAAAATAAAAAAGCACAGAAAATCTAGCATGCTGTAATTTGTGTCGCTGCGGACTAAAAAATAAATTAAAAAAATAGCACTTTTATAAAAGTTTGTCCTGGGATTTGATCTCATGACCTCTACACAGCAGAAGCAAGGCATATGCCCTCACAGCTATGAAAGCTGTCTAGCTTGCTACTTAAAAAAAAATATATATAAGACTTCTACTGTAGGTAACTTTGCCCACTGTGTATGGATGTAGCAGAGCTGGGTGTGTTGGGGCAGCTGTCATGTGTATGGTTGTACACTAGGTATCAGTACACAAGGTATCAGTAGAAGTATCAGAAAAAGAAAAAAAAACACTTTGAGTTTGTCCTGGGATTCGAACTCATGACCTCTACACATTACAGGCAAGGCATTTACCCTCACAGCCATAAAAGCTGTTGAGGTAGTTGCTTAAAAAAAAAAAACTAAGACTTCTACTTATACCTAGTGTACTGATACCTAGTGTACAACCATACACATGACAGCTGCCCCAACACACCCAGCTCTGCTACATCCATACACAGTGGGCAGCTGTCATGTGTATGGTTGTACACTTGGTATCAGTAAACTAGGTATCAGTAGAAGTCTTATAAAAAAAAAAAAAACACTTTTAGAAAAGTTTGTCCTGGGATTCGAACTCATGACCTCTACACATCAGAGGCAAGGCATTTACCCTCACAGCCATAAAAGCTGTCAAGGTAGCTCTTTAAAAAAAAAAAATAAGACTTCTACTTATACCTAGTGTACTGATACCTAGTGTACAACCATACACATGACAGCTGCCCCAACACACCCAGCTCTGCTACATCCATACACAGTGGGCAGCTGTCATGTGTATGGTTGTACACTAGATATCAGTACACTAGGTATAATTAGAAGTCTTATATTTTTTTTTTTAAGCATTTACCTAGACGGCTTTCATGGCTGTGAGGGTAAATGCCTTCCTCTGATGTGTAGAGGTTGTGAGTTCGAATCCCAGGACAAACTTTTCTAAAAGACATTCTAAATGATCTCGTAGTGAAGGAGATGATGTCATTAGGGGGCGGGGCGCCATGAGAGGAGTCGCAGGCAGCGGCACCGCACAGACAGCTTCCTCTCAACTGAAGCCGCCCCTCCTCCCTTAGCCTGCCCTGCACAGTGCGCTCCGTCTCCCCCTGTGAATCTGATTCAGCCGTGTTCTACTGGCTTGAGGCTGAAAGGGAACGGCGTTCCTGCCATGAAAAAAGTGCAGGAACGCCGTTCCCATGCGTTCCCCCTCCACTCGACCCCTGTCTTTAGGGCACCTGAAATTCCCGAACACCCCAAAGAGACACACCTTCGGAGAGGCTGGAAATGGCTTCTTACAGATCTCAGATAAGACCTTACATATCTCTCGCCAGTAGGAAGTAATCTTAGTGCAATTCCACCATAAATGGCTGTGAGTGCCTACGTCCTGTTCACATCTCCAACAGTTTGGGCTGCATTCAGGGAACATGCGGTTAATTCTTTGTGGCGTATAATACCATTGAGTAAGTACCTTATAGCTATTCTCTTGTAGTCTTTTTTTTTTAAAACTCTGATATGATTTAACTTCGGGAGGATTCCCATATTTAGCATGAGTGACCTGGAGACATTGATTTTGTAATATGATATATTGCCAAACTGTAGGAGGAGATCTGATAGGGATATCAGTCAGATTTCTGGGTAGGAAATGTCCAATATCACATCATCAGTGACAAGGCCAATCTTCTGCTTATGTTTACCAATCATAATTCCTTTTATATCAGGATTTCCTGCACATGCTAAGCAAGGGGTTCCATAAGGAGGTCAAACATTTTAGGGGATAATGGACACTGATGCACAGTGATCTTATTAAGCAGTGGTTGCTAGATCAATGGTCTGATGTTGTGTATGATCAAATAGCTTTGCAGGAGAGATTTTGATTGTCATACAGTTGTCAAGGCATCCAGACAACCCCTGTATTGGCCCCATCTCCCACCTCCATTGTTAAACGTCTGGCAAAAGATGCAGCCATGCTTAAAAAGTTAGGTTCTCATCTTGTTGAGGCTCAATTGCCTCAGTACCTGATGGTCTTCCTCATCACATTGTTATTTTTTCATAGTTTAGAATAGCTATTTTTGTGCTATAAAGGAAATCAGCAGTTAACTGACTTCACAGCATAAGCCACAGAGCCTGGTTAATGCACACAATGGTATCCCAAAACAGAGAAAATAAACACAGTAAAGTCACACTAGCAGGATAATGCACACAGTGATATCACATTACTGGGATAATGAACAAAGTCATGTCACTGTACAGGGTTGATGCACACAGTCATGTCACAATACAAGGATAATACACAGGATAATACAAACAGTGATGTTGCAGACAGGGATTGTGCACACAGTGATGTTGCAATATAAGAGCAATGCACACATTGATGTCTCGGTACAGATATAATGCACACAAGGATATCACAACATAAGGATAATACACCCAGTGATATCACAGTATAGGAATGATGTCCGCGGAGATGTCACAGTACAGGGATGATGCACATAGGGATGTTACAGTATACGGATAATGCACACGGTGATGTCACAGTACAGGGATGATGTACACAGTGATGTCACAGTACAGGGATGATGCACATAGGGATGTTACAGTATACGGATAATGCACACGGTGATGTCACAGTACAGGGATGATGTACACAGTGATGTCACAGTACAGGGATAATGTACACAGTGATGTCACAGTACAAGGATGATGTACACAGTGATGTCACAGTACAGGGATGATGCTCATAGGGATGTTACAGTATACGGATAATGCACACAGAGATGTGACAGATAAAAGTTGGAATAATGTGGGCAGTGGTTTCAGAGAACAAGGTAAAGAAGCAGGTATAGTAAACCTTGTGATGTCACAGGTAATGGCTGTCATAGTACAGAGGTACACTGTAATGGCAAATAGTATTCCTTAATGGAGCAAATAGGCCATAAGAGACCATCAGGTTCTAGGGCCCAGGTGCCATTGCATCCTCTGCACCCCTTTAGTTATGCACCTGTCTTCAGACTGGAGATGTGTTACAGTCACTGTCAGCTATAACAATACCTTCAGTCTTGTAAAAATGTACATTTGTACATGTATTCAGAAATCATAATCCCCCCCCAAAGTCTGATAGACCAACCTTCAGGTTTGATGGAGAAATTCTTTGTTTTCATGCACAGCTGATCTGAAATCACATATGACACCCAAATAGTCGTCACCAGATCAACTGGAAGATGTTCCTTCCCGAGGATCATCGAGGTGTCATGTGTGTCAATCACTTCACATTCAAGATACTCGGGCCTTAAATGATAAAAAATAAATATATATGGTATGAATATATGATCTCTCTCCCTATATCATCTAGATCAGATCAGTATTGTGCTTACCTACCTCCCCACAGACAACCCCTTATACACTCACCTAAAGAATTATTAGGAACACCATAATAATACGGTGTTGGACCCCCTTTTGCCTTCAGAACTGCTTTTATTCTACGTGGCATTGATTCAACAAGGTGCTGATAGCATTCTTTAGAAATGTTGGCCCATATTGATAGGATAGCATCTTGCAGTTGATGGAGATTTGAGGGATGCACATCCAGGGCACGAAGCTCCCATTCCACCACATCCCAAAGATGCTCTATTGGGTTGAGATCTGGTGACTGTGGGGGCCATTTTAGTACAGTGAACTCATTGTCATGTTCAAGAAACCAATTTGAAATTATTTGAGCTTTGTGAAATGGTGCATTATCCTGCTGGAAGTAGCCATCAGAGGATGGGTACATGGTGGTCATGAAGGGATGGACATGGTCAGAAACAATGCTCAGGTAGCCCGTGGCATTTAAACGATGGCCAATTGGCACTAAGGGGCCTAAAGTGTGCCCAGAAAACATCCCCCACACCATTACACCACCACCACCAGCCTGCACAGTGGTAGCAAGGCATGATGGATACATGTTCTCATTCTGTTTACGCCAAATTCGGACTCTACCATTTGAATATCTCAACAGAAATTGAGACTCATCAGAACAGGCAACATTTTTCCAGTCTTCAACAGTGCAATTTTGGTGAGCCCGTGCAAATTGTAGCCTCTTTTTCCTATTTGTAGTGGAGATGAGTGGTACCCGGTGGGGTCTTCTGCTGTTGTAGCCCATCCGCCTCAAGGTTGTGCGTGTTGTGGCTTCACAAATGCTTTGCTGCATACCTCGGTTGTAATGAGTGGTTATTTCAGTCAACGTTGCTCTTCTATCAGCTTGAATCAGTCAGCCCATTCTCCTCTGACCTCTAGCATCAACAAGGCATTTTCGCCCACAGGACTGCCGCATACTGGATGTTTTTCCCTTTTCACACCATTCTTTGTAAACCCTAGAAATGGTTGTGCGTGAAAATCCCAGTAACTGAGCAGATTGTGAAATACTCAGTCCTGCCCGTCTGGCACCAACAACCATGCCATGCTCAAAATTGCTTAAATCACCTTTCTTTCCCATTCTGACATTCAGTTTGGAGTTCAGGAGATTGTCTTGACCAGGACGACAACCCTACATGCATTGAAGCAACTGCCATGTGATTGGTTGACTAGATAATCGCATTAATGAGAAATAGAACAGGTGGTCCTAATAATTCTTTATGTGAGTGTATATGGGACTCACTGTCCTGCTCCCAACACCCCTAAAAGCATTTATCTATCCTAGGAAAAACTCAATAAAGAGGGGTCCAGTTTTAGGTAAATAATACATTTTTCTTTAATAACAAGTTGTGCAAATTTGTTATATACATTGGGGGACATTTATTAAGACCAGTGATTTATAAGCCAGTCCTAATCTCTTTGCGCTGCTTGCGGATGTACCAAAGTTATCTAGAGGTGCCGGCCTCTACATAACTTTGGCTCTAGCGGCTGCTGGCCGTGCGACGTGATTTAAACTACGCCCATCCACACCATAAACTGGCGTGGAAAATTATGAATGAGACGGGCCAGCTGGCTCGCTCTCTTCCCCACCCACACTATACCCCTTTTCCCACCAAAACACCTTTGCAACAAAATCTGCAACCTGATTACGCTACAAAGTGGCATAAATCAAATAATAAATGCCCGCCATTGTGTTTCAAATCCTCATCATCTTCAACACCTCTGCTTGCTGTGGCATAATGAATACCTTCTCATTTACATCCAGAGGACTGGTCCTGAGGACCACTACAGACCTAGCACTACTCATAGCTGAGAAGTACAGTAGATACAAGTATTCCCGGCCTGAGCTATCAAAAATACGTTAGCAATTATAAAGATTTATTTACATAAAAAAATATATAATCCCGTTAATATGAAATAACTATACGGGGTCATTTCCGTTTTTCGCTGTCTTACGGGCCTAAAAAAACAAAACGGAACGGACATGGAAAAACTACGTTTGTGTGCATGTCTAAGGCCTCTTTCACACAAGTGAGTTTTCCGTCTGGATTCCATGTGTGTGTTTTTCACGCATCATCTCTGCGTTTAGGAAAAATCCCAGCATGTTCTATATTGTGGGTTTTTCATGCAGCCCTGGCTCCAAAGAAATGAATGAGGCTGCATGAATAAGAAGGCATCCGGATGCAATGCGATTTTCACTGATGTTGCTGGAGATGTAGATTGTTATTCTTCAGTTTTTGTGAAAATCGCATCAACCTCATCCACACGGAAAAACTGAGACACTGAACGCAATCGCAGACAAAACTGATTAAACTTACGTTCAAAGCCATCAGTTTTTCCTGAACAGACCCTGACTCATTCCGTATCGTTCGTGTGAAATAAGCCTAAATGAAAAACTCCACAAAAAATGTGACTACAAATACTCCCCCACCCCCCTAAAAAACAAATATGAAACCATCCTTGTACATGACAGACAATAACAACTGGATGGGGGACTTGCTCCTGCATATTGTCGACATACCCTCTTTACACGGGGACAGGTGCTGCCGACATTAAAGATCTGAGCAGCCGACTAATGAGCGTTTAGATGCCGCGAGGAGTGGGAACAAGCGTTCCTGTGGTTGTCCATTTAGCCTAGATAAAAGGGCTTGAAGTTCACTGTTTGTGTAAATTGTGAAAATGATTCTAGAGCAGAGGTGGCCAAACGGTGGACTGCAATGTACGTCACAGCGGAGACCAGTAGATCTCCATTATAGGGAAAAATGGATTCTCGTAGGTTTGTTTCAGCGCGCCCGTCACCTCTCTTTCTAATGAGACATAAATGGGTGAATCACAGAAGGGCTGGTGATTTCTCACCATGGTTGTTAGGTGACAGGGGCGGATTCGCCATAGACCTTACAGGGAAATTGTTCAGTAGGCCGATGCCCAGGGCGCCGTCTGAACCCTCCTCACGGCCGGCCAGTGGAAGTTTTTGAGTATGTATTTTGTGCTGCTGGCGGCAGTATTTTGTGATGGACTGTGGTATTTGGCTCTGTTGGGGTGGTATAATGTGCCGCAATATGGTATTGCCGGCCCTGCCTTCCACCAGTTTGGACCCAACTACAAAACAGGGCCACTTTTAGTATTTTTTCCAGGGCCGCTTTAAGTTCCCAGTCCGCCCCTGTTAGGTGATATGGGCCTCATACACTCCCTGACTTCTAAGTAGAGATCAGAGGGGAGGAACAACACTCTCGATGGAGATGGCATGGCTGTGGAGCAAGTGCAATATGTAAGTAACTGTGGCTGCTATCACTGATATGGAGGACTGGGGCGTCTGGAGAAGAGAGATGTGCCACATAATTCTCAGTGCACCACATATGACTGTCTCTGGTTCCTTAGCAAACCCAAAGCACTCATTCTGAAAATGTCTTCTAGAGCGTTGGCACTTACCACACCAGATGCAACTTGTATCCATTGGCTTTCGATGGTAGAGAAGATTTATATGGCAGCCATGAACAATTCACATATAGCAAACGCCCCCTGGTGTTGAAAACGGAGTGACAGAAGATCCCATTGCTCCAGTCGGTATCTAAGAGAAGACAAATGAGACAAGCAGCATTTCTTAGCGTTATGTTATATTTTTCATGCATGTCTTTTGTAAAATTGTGCTTTTTCACATAGAGGTTAAATCATCAGGACAAAAAGTGTC
Source organism: Bufo gargarizans (assembly GCF_014858855.1). NCBI lineage: Eukaryota > Metazoa > Chordata > Amphibia > Anura > Bufonidae > Bufo > Bufo gargarizans. Next base: position 676,431,436 of record NC_058080.1, on the reverse strand, counting down.
CATATTGTTTGGTTACAAAGACGTATAAACGAGGGCCCCCCATTCAGGAGCCTTTCTGCTCTACTGCATTATGGATATGGGATCAAGAAGAATATATAGGCTTAATAATTACAGCATAACTTACCTGAAGACTTGGGACAGCCCAAAATACCATCACAGCTGTCTGTGAGTCCTATGAGAAGAACAGGACCATCATTAGTCAGGAGGAAGCCCACCCCCACTGAAAAAATAAGGTGCGGTTAGTGATGACTATGGATGATGGAAGGGGATATAGAAAATGCAGGAGGGCCCCATGTCATATAGTGTGCATTATCCCTGTACTATGACAGCACTGTTTGCATCATGTACCCTAGCATTACTGAGCTGACTCTTCCTGTACTCTGACATCACTCTGTGCATTATCACTATACCGCAACATCACTGTGTGCACGATCCCTTTACTGTGATATCACTGTCTATTAATCCTGTAGTGACATCCTGTGTGCAATATCCGTGTACTGTGACATCACTGTGGGCATTTTCATTGTACCGCAACATCACTGTGTGCTTCATCACTGTACTGTGACATCACTGTGTGCTTCATCACTGTACTGTGACATCAATATTCTAGCAATTTGCCGCCAATGTATGAGATGGACCAACCCCTTTAAAGATAGTATAATATCACAGCACAAGGGTACTAAAGTGAAGTAACAGCACAGGAACAATACCAAATAACAGCACAGGAACAATACCACATTGCCAGGTGCAAGATGTATCCGGCGGTGCTATACTTAATAGTGCATATTGTAGTTTAGTATTGTGTGTAATATATAAGAATACTATTAAAGTGTTAGCGTACAAAGTGATGTCATAGTATGGCAGTAGTGCATACAGTGATGTCACAGTATGGCAGTAGTGTGCACAGTGATGTCACAGTATGGCAGTAGTGTGCACAGTGATGTCACAATATGGCAGTAGTGTGCACAGTGATGTCACAGCATGGCAATAGTGCGCACAGTGATGTCACAGTGTGGGAATAGTGCACACAGTGATGTCACAGTATGGCAGTAGTGTGCACAGTGATGTCACAGTATGGCAGTAGTGTGCACAGTGATGTCACAATATGGCAGTAGTGTGCACAGTGATGTCACAGCATGGCAATAGTGCGCACAGTGATGTCACAGTGTGGGAATAGTGCACACAGTGATGTCACAGTATGGCAGTAGTATGCACAGTGATGTCACAGTATGGCAGTAGTGTGCACAGTGATGTCACAGTATGGCAGTAGTGTGCACAGTGATGTCACAGCATGGCAATAGTGCGCACAGTGATGTCACAGTGTGGGAATAGTGCACACAGTGATGTCACAGTATGGCAATAGTGTGCATAGTGATTTAATAGTACGGCAGTAGTGTGCACAGTGATGTCACAGTATGGCAGTAGTGTGCACAGTGATGTCGCAGCATGGCAATAGTGCGCACAGTGATGTCACAGTGTGGGAATAGTGTGCATAGTGATTTAATAGTACGGCAGTAGTGTGCACAGTGATGTTACAGAACAGGGATAATAATAACAAGTAACAGAGCGATGTCTCAGCTAATGACTAAATTGATGCCATATACAGAGATAATTGTTATGCCCTTAAGTAGCAGACTAGCTGCATAGATTTTGTATTTTCTTCCTGTGTTTGGGTGGGTTTCCTCCCACACTTTAAAGACTAAGGGGGAGATTTATCAAACTGGTGTAAAGTAGAACTGGCTTAGTTTCCCCCTTTCATTTTCCAAAGAAGCTGTGAAAATTTTTTCACAGCTTCTTTGGAAAATGAAAGGAGGAATCTGATTGGTTGCTATGGGAAACTAAGCCAGTTCTACTTTACACCAGTCTGATAAATCTCCCCCACAGGGCTGATGTACAGGACCACGTGTGCCCCCTGCCTACATACAGTGGGTCAGCAATATACGGGCACCGGCCCTGTGCACTCCGTATCACGGAAGACCCATTGACTTGAATGGGTGGGAACAATGTAGTGTCTATCCAGCAAGTAAGGACTGAAGGTGCTGCATTCTGAAATCGGCATCTTGGACACCAACAGGGCTTGTTCCAAAACGTATCCTTCGTACTGTCTCTCTGCAACTGCTGCATCCTCTGCGCACAAGCACCAGGTTCATAGGTACAAATCTGCTGACAGATGCCCTTACATTTTTTTTAAATAACATATGTAGAAAATAGCCTCTGATCCTATAACCTAACATTTTTTTTGTTTTACAGTGAAACAGATTGGGTGGTGATGGGTTTTCTTTTATTTAGCATGAGGCGGAACACATATCATCTTACCTGTCCCAAGGCAGACAGTGAATAGTAGACCCAAAATGCATCTCATGGTTTTCCTAAAAGTAGAAATAGGACTTAGAAGTAATGTTATTTGGATTGTGCCTCAGCAGCTGTGGCTTTATTCACATAGCAATCCAGGTTTCAGTTCGGAGCCTCCGTCACTTTTGATGGCAAGAATAGTGTAGCATTGACTGAAACCGAGACAGAACCGTGGGATACCACGTTATAAGTGAACGGGTGGATGTGTTGTAGGAAGGGAAGCCACAATGCAGTGGTGAACAAAGCCTGATAACACCTATTGGCACTACTAGCATGCCTAATAAAGTATTTAAAGGGGTCTTCTGGGATTTTTAATCCTCAGGATAGGTGATCAATATCAGATTGGCAGGGGTCCGACACCTGGCCCCCCGCCGATCAACTGGTTGAAGAGAAGGCTGCTCTCCGTGCCAGAGCAGCCTTCCCTTCATCGGTGAGCAGTGAACAGGTGTAATTACAAGCCTTCCCATTCAATTCAATGGGATGGCTCCTTCCTAATCAAGTCCTTCCTATTCAAGCTCATTCTTCTCCTTTAGGGCTCATGCACACGGCCGCAAAACACGGGGCATCGGCCGTGTGCACCCCGCATCACGGAGGCAGACCCATTTACTTGAATGGCTCCGCAAACCCAGAGATGCGATGCGGAAGCACGGATCGGAATCCCACGGAAGCACTACGGAGTGCTTCGGTGGTGTTTCTAGCCGTGCCTCCTCATCGCAAAAAAGTAGTGCGTCGGATGCGGATTGTGGACTCCATTCAAGTGGATGGGTCCGTGATCCGCATGTGGCTGCCCCTCAGTCGGTGCCTGTGCATTGTGGACCGCAATTTGCGGTCCACATCACGGGCCCGGCCAGCACACGGTCATGTGCAAGAGCCCTAAAGGAGAGCCAGTACCTCACCTAAGTTACAGTACAGTATATCCAAGGCATCTTACTCCTCTGGCTAGAATCCAACTCCGTACTGATGAGGGACAAACACCCGAAACAGCTTTCTGTGGATGGATATTTGGCTCGGCTATTTTCTTTGTCATGCCACTGCTGACGATAGGTCATCAATATACATGGCCAGACAGCCCCTTTAAGTATAAATCAAACCTCAACACAGTCCAAACGCTCCATATGCACAACTTGCTGACACCACCTACACCTAAGTTGTGGGCTTTTATGTAGCCAACATAGGTACATACAGCTCTCCAGCAGTTCAAGGGTTAAAACAACTCGATTCTCCACAGGATGGCGCAGTGTCAGTGTGTATAAATAGCTTAGCTCAGACCTAAGTGAGGCAGTGCAGTCATGTGCCGTGTGTGCCGTCCTGTGCAGTTATGTGCCGTGTGTGCAGTCCTGTGCAGTCATGTGCCGTGTGTGCAGTCCTGTGCAGTCATGTGCCGTGTGTGCAGTCCTGTGCAGTCATGTGTCGTATGTGCAGTCCTGTGCAGTCATGTGCCGTGTGTGCAGTCCTGTGCAGTCCTGTGCAGTTGTATGCAGTCATGTGCAGTTGTGTGCTGTGCAGAGCAGTTCAGTTCCTGGTTGAGGTAAATCCAAACCAGTGCAGATGAGCTCAGGTAAATCCAAGTGAGAGTTCAGTTGAATGCAGTTCTCTCATGAGCCTTCAAGAAAGCAACAGCCATGTAGCTGAATATCTGGAGGGAGGCCCCTTCCTAGCCTCTCTACTTTGTCCCTGTCGGCTCCATAGCCCAGGGTTAAGGCCTGCAAGTATTCTACCTAGAGGTGAGCAATCCACTCCTATAGATCGCTCTTCCAGGGTGACCAATGTCTAAACTGTACGCAGCCGAGTATATAAGGAATTATCACGTTTATGCAAGACAAAGGATTAGCAAGATAGTCATTACCTGAGGACTTATTAGGCACCTTTGTACTAGGTGTAGGAGACAGCATGAAGCATCTACATCTCTAGTATAAATCCTGAGGACAGTCCGGCCAACTGACAGAACAGCATTGGAATAGAAGTGTCAGGATTCAGAAAAGCACCTTTTATTCAAGGATTAGGACCAGGCCGGAGTTGTGACCAGTGTAAGACTTTCATTATTACCAGCCTAGTCTGAGCAGTAGTCTTCTTATGTATTACAAGAGCCTGTACTTCATTGAGGATTTGCATTTCCCTTTCCCCATATGTATGGGAGATTGTGCTTAATGCCGGATTGTATCAAGAGACTGTTTAATGCCTATGGATGTATTGTAATCAAGAGTCATCATCAGTAAAGTGCCATTTGGAGTTTCACCCTGCTTGCCTCAGACTCAGTTCCTCTATTAACACTATAGTAAATGGTTGTACCTCCATATAATAGGTACTGGCGTCACAAGGGACATTGCCACTGGCACATTAATACAGACCACCAAGGGCACCCCAAACCACCATCTGGCCAGTGTCCCTTACACCAGAGTGTGCCCCAGAGAATCCTTGTGCCGTTCTCCTCATCACTTATGCGAGCCTGCCCAGGGATGACATAACCGTGAGTAACCAGAACTGTATTTACCTCGGCCCACCTATTGCTCACACCGTGACCTCGCACATAATTCCCCTGCAAGGTCTAGCATACCGCATAATTAAAATTGGCGTCACTACGAACAGGATTTCTGATAAATTCCTATGTGCTTTAAGGAACTGGACTTGTGCATTGTTGTATTTTTGAGCACTACAATAATTGAAATTGGCGCTGTGTGTGAACAGGACTTGCAAAACCCTGCTTCATTGTGGATTGCTGATTGTGAATAAACCCCAACTGTTTATTGCTTCTATTGGGCCAAAGAACTGTTAAAAATGCTTAAAGACTGTCTGTATGTGTTGCGCTATTCATCTACTACAAAACCGCATCGTTAAAACTGCAAAATTGTGGATTTTTGAAAAGTCAGTAGCGCTGCTTGCTGTTTTTGAATGGACAGTTTTTGCATCTAAAATGGCAGCCGAAGGACTTGTAATTGTTTGCTGCGCCATCACTGAGCAGCTTGGCGGTAAAGACTAAAGACACTCCCCCTCTCAAAGCGGAAAAATTTGGCGCCCCTGCATTTTGAAAGTAAACGGTAGAAATATTTCTGCTGCGCCACAGACCAAGCCTCATTCGCATGGATTACAATATGAGTACCGCCTCCCCTATACTGGAATACCTAGGGGGCGTGCCTGAAATGAGAGGAAGTCTGACGGAGCAATGGAGAGACTTGTTGAATGTCCTGCAAGCATGTCAGAGACTGCGCTCCCATAAAGAGGGCATTGGCAATCCGTTCGGTCCCCTACACCATATTCTTTACTTAACCACCCCTTAGAAATAAATACACGACACTACTGCTCGGATTTAATCGGCCACAGCAGCCGTTTATTGAATAAATACATAACATAATTAACTTAATAAATTAACCAATGACGAGGGAGGTCCTAGAAGCCCCAATAACCTCATAAACACCAAGAAAACCTGCGTCTCCATCTTGCCCCCAGCCGTTGAACCCAGCTCGGAGGCAGCAACTGATGGATGCGTAGTTAGTTAATACCAGCTCCTCAATGAGAGTCCAGCCCCTCCTGCGGGGCCCTCCCATCCTCAGGTACCACCATATTCTTCCACTTCAAGGACCTCCCCCGCCTCCACGACTGCCGCGAAAAAATAAAGGACCCTAAAACCTTGCCCAATACCGCATTCACCGGGGACGGGAGGGTGGGCGTTTCCTTGCCCTGACCGCAATGCTCCTGCTCCCGCTTCCTCCTCCCTTGTAACCGCTGGCCACACCCCCCGCTCTCCTAGCAACTCGCGCCCCTTGTCTTCTCCCCGCCTCCACCACTTAAGCCCTGCCTCACCTGTCCCCTCACTGCCAAAAACCTCTTCATGAGCGGCCTTCCCTACCGCTGCGCTCCCCGTCCGGCCTGACTAGAGCGATGGGCACCGAAGCAACTACCGAGACTTCAGCATCTGCCGATGCACAGCCCGGAGCCGCAGCATGTGAAATGAGTGAGCCACCAGCTTACTCTCCGAGAACGTTCTCCTTATCACTTATGCGAGCCTGCCCAGGGACGACGTAACCGTGAGTAACCAGAACTGTATGTACCTCGGCCCACCTATTGATCACACTGTGACCTCACATGTAATTCCCTTGTCGGTCTGTCATACCGCAATAGGTATCTGTGTTGTTACTGGTAATGGCCACATCCCTTGCCTCAGGTGTTGCTAATGTGGTCATTTAACCTTATTATTGTTGCTTCTCTCACAATGCTGTGCGGTTTATAGCTTCAGTTTCAGTTGTGGATTGCTGGTGTGTGGATCTCAGTGTAGCTCCTGGTGCTTCCATAGCCCCATTGAAGTTGTCTTTCCTTTCCCTGTTTGTATTTAGTTTGGGTTTTGTGTGTTGCATTTTCCTATTGTTGTATTAGGCCTGAAGAAGACTCCTGTTTGTCCTTCCTTTTGGTAGTCTCGTCCCTGCCATTAGTACCAGGGTCCAATAGGGCTAGATAGGACTCTAGGTATTCCTGCGTATGAACTCACCTACCTCTGGGGCATGTTTATACTGGTAGTCAGTCAGGATTGTGGTTAGGGTTTTACTAGGAGGTGTCCATCTTCCTTCCCTAGTTCTCAGCCCCGATTCCCTGTTTCCCCCTTCCTTCTATGCTCGGTGTGGTGTTTCCCTCCCACACCGAAGCGTGACAAATCTTTACACACCTCAGAGTCAGATCTGACCACCAGAATTTTTATTGTCCAAAGTGCTCATCACAGAGGCAGACCTCTCAAATGTCCCTCTTTTGGACAGACAGTCCCCCCTTTTTGACCCAAGTACACCTGTCCCTCTTTTCTCCATTAATGTCCCTCTTTATGATCTCGGTGGCTCAGTGGTTAGCACTGGTGGGGATCCTAGGCTTGATTCCGACCAAGGACAACATCTGCATGGAGTTTGTATGTTCTCCCCGTTGGCGTGGGTTTCCTCTGATTGTGAGCCCCATTGGGGACAGCTTGATGCTAATGTTTGTAAAGCGCTTTGGAATATAGTAGCGAAATATAAAAATGTAAAATAATAAAAAAAAAAAATAATCTGTGGTATAGATTTTCATTATTGCATTTTCAATATTGATCCAGAAAGTGTTTGGCCGGTTCCCATGTGCATATTAGAGACCTCCTTGTATACTATTTCATTATTTGATGCAACTTGAATTTTAGAAATTTCTATATTCAGATAATTTTTGCTCTATTAAAGTGTATAGATATGCAGGACAAATGGATCTTTCACACAATGAACCACAAGCAGGGACGTAGCTAAAGACTCATCGGCCTGGTGCAAGAATTCAGCCTGGGCCCCCTTCCCTCAGTGCTTTGTGGCCAGGGGCAGGGATGCACATAGCCTTCATGCTGCCTTAGGCCAAAATTTAAATGGCACCCCTTCCCCATGCCATATTATTGACTTAACCCCTTCCCTCCAGCCAGAAGTGTAACCTGACCAGCATGCACTTTCTATAGAACCAGTGTCTTCTTATGTGGCACAAGGATCTTTGGGCCCCATCAGGCTCCTGGGCCCGATAGTAACTGCTACTTCTGCACCCCCTATAGCTAGGCCTCTGCCCTCAAGTGTCCATAGAGAGGTGTGTGGCAGTGTTACTGCATTGGGCAAAGAAGTGGGGAAGCAAATAAAGGGGGGAAAGTTGTGGCATGAGCTATTTGGAATCGTCTCGCGCCTGGTTGCTCCCCCTTGATATGTCTGTGACCTAAATGTAACCTATAGGTATATCTAAAGTACGCTGGGCCACTGTGTTGACTCCTCATGATGTTGCCACCTCACCACTCGGTCATAGGGCACTACTTGTCTCAGCGTGTAACAGAACAGATACTGTAGAAATCTAAGTGGAATCAGCTGTGAAAGGAGTGCGCCCTTTCATGCTATAGTAGGATCTTGGGCCTCTGCATGGTTCTTTATACCTGGTGCTAACATTGACCTGTAAGGCTGAGTTCATACTTGAGTTATTTGGTCAGTTTTGGCCCCGTGACTGCCCAAATAAGTGAAGTGTGCAGTGATTCTAAGAGTGACGCCTGTCATCTGCATGTCATGTGGCTCACAGTATTGTTTCACTACCACAGCGGACTCCATATGCGTGTTACTGCAAGCCACAGTGTCAAACACCGCTATAAAGGCTCTCTGCCGCCAGAAAATAGTTTTTTAACACGATTCGCCACAAATAAATTCAGATTGAATATTTTTGGGAGATTTGGCGAACAGTCCGAATCAAATTTTTAAAAAATTCGCTCATCTCTACTTTGCTTCTTTAGGATGGTCTAATCTAGGGACACATTCAGCTGCATCTTTATCTTCTCTCATCCCCTGCATCACATTCTGTCTCACTCATCTAACTCCCCCCTATGGGGATAGATGCACAGCCCTACCTAGTCATAGAAAGCCTATTAACACCTTGTGCACCAATATTTGAAATGCATACGTTACATAAAAGCATGTTTAACCCTTTTGTGGTGTACCACTATTGTAGTAGTGGGAAGCTGCACTGATAAAATATTCTTCAAGAGTAACTTCTCCCAACCATCCAGGAGCAATTTGCTGATGAACAATGCTTTTTCCAGTATCGTGGAGCGCCATGTCGCAAGGCAAAAGTGATAACTAATTGGCTCAGTGAACAAAACAATGACATTTTGGGTCCATGACCAGGAAATCTTATTGAAAACCTGTGGTCTATCCTCAAAAAACACTGAAATTGGGATAAACTCTAAGCACTGATTACACAAGAATGGGCTGCCATCATTTAGGATTTGGCCCAGAAGCTGATATCGAGGGCGAATTTAAGAAGTCTTTAAAAAAGTGTCAACGCTGTCTTTGCATAGACTTGATTGATTTGTCAATAAAAGTTAAACAACTTAAGAAATGCTTATAGTTGTACTTCCGTATACCATAGAAAGATCTGACAAAAAGATCCAAAAACACGGAGAGAGCAAAATATGTGAAAAACAAAATTTGTGTCAGTCTCAAAATATTTGGCCATGACTGTAGATTCTACTAACCAGCTCCACATCTACCAATGTATATAAATGTACATAAATCATGCATACAGAGGTCAACTAAATATAGATAGACAAGTCAAATAAATAGTGGATCCTGGCGATGAATGATTGATACAGTGTCCACATAAAGGCTTTGGACACTTTCACATGACGATAAAACAGTTTTTATCATTGTTTTTAAATAAAAATTCACTGGGAATTTTACAGGGAAAATAAAACATTACACAGTGCCATATTGAAATCAATGGGTGTCTTTGTATTGCAGGATAAGACCCCCAGAGCGAGAGATGCTGCTCCCCGTTCTGGCCAAGAGATTAAGATCACCCTATTGACTATAAATTCCCCAATATTGTATATGAAAATCGGTTTTCCAAATTGGACAACCCCTTTACCATTGGCTCCAATCTGGCATCTCTGTTGTATTATTACTATTTCTTAATTAGAATGGTAATACAACGATAAGTAGAATATAGTATATAAGTCTGTATAGATACATAGACAATAATCTATACAGCGCCCCCTCTTACCTTTTGCAACACACTGGCCACACCTTTGCGTAATTATTAGGATGTTCGATTCTCTACTTTTTGTGCAGGTTTTGAAGCGCTTTGTAGAGGTCTGTGATGTGTTGTGATGCTCATCTGTATCTAGCAAAAAGTTCCTCTTATCTACCTCCCCAGAGCAGATATGACAGCGACAGAGTACATCCCACACACCGCATCACATTTCCAGTGACAAATGTGGTTTAAAGGCAAAAGGTCTTTTTCTTTAAAACTTCTAGCATTACTAAAAATGAAAATTGAGAGTTCTCAGTCGTTAATACCTTTTTATAGCTAGTGTGGAATAAATGATAACAAATAACAAGCTCTTGAGAGTACATTGGAATAATGGGGGGAATTTACCATAATCAGAATATTTGAAGTCAGTTTTGCTTGAGACCGTGTTGGCATACCCTATGCCACACTTATCAAATGTCACATGTTCGATACGTTTGTCTTAAACCTAACACTTTTGTCTAGAGAAGCTCCTCCAGTTTTCCTACTCCACCCTCCTCCTGGAGAGAGACTGCGACTTTAAAAAAAAAGTCTCAATGATAAATAGATAACCACGTCCACCTTCCCATACAAATTTCAAGACTGGAGTGAGTAGAGTAAAAATGTAAAAAGTTGCAAAATCTTTGCTCAAGTCACATAAACTCGCATAGGCCCCATTTTGTGACTTTTTGAAGCCAAAATTCTGTAGTGAAGGCATGAAAAATAAGGGCCAATATCTGGAGTCACATATTTATAGATGAAAGGACATAGGAATAAGGCCTCTTTCACACTTGCGTTGTCCGGATCCGGCGTGTACTCCACTTGCCGGAATTACACGCCGGATCCGGAAAAACGCAAGTGTACTGAAAGCATTTGAAGACGGATCCGTCTTCAAAATGCTTTCAGTGTTACTATGGCACCCAGGACGCTATTAAAGTCCTGGTTGCCATAGTAGTAGCGGGGAGCGGGGGAGCAGCATACTTACCATCCGTGCGGCTCCCGGGGCGCTCCAGAATGACGTCAGAGCGCCCCATGCGCATGGATGACGTGTCCATGCGATCACGTGATCCATGCGCTTGGGGCGCCCTGACGTCACTCGGGAGAGCCCCGGGAGCCGCACGGATGGTAAGTATGCTGCTCCCCACTACACTTTACCATGGCTGCCAGGACTTTAGCGTCCCGGCAGCCATGGTAACCATTGAGAAAAAGCTAAACGTCGCATCCGGCAATGCGCCGAAACGACGTTTAGCTTAAGGCCGGATCCGGATCAATGCCTTTCAATGGGCATTCATTCCGGATCCGGCCTTTCGGCAAGTGTTCCGGATTTTTGGCCGGAGCAAAAAGCGCAGCATGCTGCGCTATTTGCTGCGGCCAAAAAACGTTCCGTTCCGGAACGGAAGACATCCTGATGCATCCTGAAGGACGGACTGTCCATTCAGAATGCATTAGGAAAATCCTGATCAGTATTCTTCCGGCATAGAGCCCCGACGACGGAACTCTATGCCGGAAGACTATAACGCAGGTGTGAAAGAGCCCTAAAGTGGTAAATGAGATCTGAAACAGAACTGATACTCCCACCAAGTCTGAGGAACGCATTCCTTAAACGGAATTTAAAGGGGTTTTCCGAGATTTTCCTATTGATTACCTATCTTCAGAAGAAGTGATCAACATGAGTTGATTCCCTGCACCCTTGGTGATCAGCTGTTCGAAGAGGCTGCCGCGCTACGTGCGCCCTTAGGCTTCTTCCTAGGTTACTGATGTCACATTCCTCGGTCATGTGGTCTAGATGTAGCTCAGTAAGTGGGCTGAGCAGTGATACCAAGCACAGCCTATATCAAATACATGGCTCTCTACTTAGTAAGGGTGGGTTCACATCACGTTTTTCCTGTCCGATTAACGTAAACAAAAAACTTATTGTTAAACGGATGCCTCAGATTGATGGCATACAGTAGCATCCGTTCCCAATAGAGTTCCATTGTAAAAAAAGTATACTTTTTTTTACTGAACTGTGCAGGATACAAGAATGTGGTGTGCTGCGTTTTTGTATACATTTTTTTCTAAGGTGCTCTGGTGAGCACCTTGGTTACTACTATTGAGTAAACGAAGAAAAAGGAGCCAAAAATGCCAAATAATGAAAAATATAAATATTTATTGTAGTATAACAAGACAAAGGTAAAAATGCAATTACATGCATATGATGCCAAAGGACAAGGACAGGATAGGGAACAGGGAAGGAATAATGGCGCCACCCTGGGAGGAACACACTGGTCAAAAATGCATAAATTTACTCGGGAGCTTGTGCCGAGTTATTTCTCTGGGGTGTTATTTGTGGATACATTAGGTGGGCACTGTCCCCCCTCCTCTACTCTCCAAACCCCTGGGGTCCCCCTTTTTCGTTTTTTACTATTGAGTAAAGCGAGCTACGGATCATAGATCTGAAGTCGCTTCAGTCAAAACTTTGTTTGAATGCTGTTAGGAGATTAGTCTCCGTACAGCATTAAAATCTATAGGCTCCGGCGGAGGTGAAGTGAGTTATCTCTTACCAGTTGGTACCGAAGCCGACTTTGGATCCATGTTTTCAACAGGTTTTAAAGTTTAAAAATCGATGGCCAAAGTTATTCAACCGAAGTCTCGCGAGACGTGGGTGATAACTCATTTCACCTCGCCGGAGCCCATACATTTTAATGCTGTACGGAGACAGGTCTTCATACAGCATTAAAAAGAAGCTTTGAGTGAATCAACTTCGGATCTAAGATCCGAAGCTCGATTCACTCAACACTAGTGGTTACCTCAAACTGCTGATCGGCGGGGGTGCTGGTTGTCGGACCCCGTCTGATGTCATATCGAAGGCTTATCATATTAAAGGCCATATGGGCGATCAATATGAAAATCTCAGAAAACTTCTTTAAAACAAATTTTTTGCTTGCTTATCTGCTTATTTGCAGGACTTTCCTTCTTTTTTGTGGGTGTGCAGCAGCTCATCCACAGCACCTGAATCCCTTAGAATGCATAGAGCTCTTGTTAACCTTTTCCTCCCCTGAATACAAAATAATGTATTTTTCGCCCTATAAGACGCACCAGCCCATAAGACGCACATAGGTTTTAGAGGAGGACAATAAGAAAAAAATATTTTTCATTAGACCTCAGGTCAGACCACAAATCAGACCCCCAATGTTAATTAGAACTCAGCTGACAGCCCCAATCAGACCACCAATGTTAATAAGACCCCAATAAGACCTAAGCTCAGACCCCAATGTGAATGACCCCCAATCAGACCTCAAATAAGAGCCCCAATCTAAAAAAAGACCCCCATTCAGACCTCAGATCAGCCCCCATGCCTACGATCAGCCCCCATGCCTACGATCAGACGTCAGGCCTTCGATCAGACGTCATGCCCCCTATAAGACCCCAAAACCCTCATACCTCTGATCAGCCCCCAGCCTCTTATCAGCCCCCATGCGACTCATCAGCTTCCAGGGCACGTACACAGGAGCAGTCATGTTTGAAGACTTAGAGGTGGAGCAGGCATGTGTGGCAGGAAAGCCTGTTCCGCCCCTCATCTGCCTGCTCCCACACTCCCATCAACATCTCCCTGCAAATCTGCCAGCCGGATGGTCCCTATCAACCTGCACCAGCCACACCATCTGACCCTACCACCCAGCGCCCGCCGCAGCAGACCTTTTCCTACCTCCCAGCACACGATGCGGCTGTCCCTATCAACATACATGTGCTACAGCCGCTGGTCGCTCTCTCTTCAGGTAACACGGGTGCCTGGTACATCGCAGGCTCCTATTTCTATGCAGCGCAGCCTGCGATGTACCGTGCACAAGCAATGCGCCGCACATTTTAAAATTTTTTTGCCCTGTATTCACCCTATAAGACACACTAGCGTTTCCCCCTCATTTTAGGGGGACAAAAAGTGTGTCTTATGGGGCGGAAAATACGGTAGTCCCTCACACATAGCCCCAGAGATACATATAGCAGGTAATGCCCGTGCAATTTTCTTCTTCCTTGTCTATAGAGAGATATAGCTGTATATTTCTAGGAATTTACAAGCAGAGATTAATAAATAAATGAATGGATGGGTGAATGGTGTCTGGACCACTTCACCTGCTTCACTATGGTATCAATATGATGGCACTGAGAGAAAGAAGGAAGCAGGGAAGCTACTGAGCATGAGAGTCCACCACTGAATGCAGGCAAAGCTGGGGCAGAACATTAAACAGCATGGGGTGCTACGAGAGAGGAAAATGCATATAAATGCATTTCATTGCCTGTCAAAGTGTAGAGGATGCGGCAGTTGCAGAGAGAGCAGAGCCTCTAGGTGTAACGGCAACGCCCCCATTGCTCCTAGAGGCTCATTTGCATATATTAAGACTTACTTTTTCTCAGCAATGCGGGCACATATGACCATGAGACCAACACAGATGCCTTCAGCTGCCAAGCGCACATGTAACAGGTCAGCCAGTTTCATAGGTACAAATCTGCTGACAGATGCCCTTTAAGTAGACAACATTTGGTAGGAGAAGGTATCTAGGATCTACAGTGTGAGGGCACTAAGGAGGCAAAACTGCTGAGTAGGGATACTAAGGGAGCATAACTACTCTAAAGGGGCAAATATAAGCGATTTCCAGCCACCGGTATTGGTAAAATCCATTCAATTTTATTTTTTCTCCATTAAAAGCAGTTACAAAGGAAAATACAAATCAGGCCTCACACCTCACTGACGCGTTTCGGGTACACGCTTGTAGCACCCTAAGGCCTCATGCACACCGTTGTGTTCCGATCCGCAAAATGGGGTTCCGTTGTTACGTGATCCATTTCCGTTTTTGTTTCCATGTGTCTTCCTTTGTTTTTGGAGGATCACCAGACATAAAGGAAAGTAAAAAAAAATCTAAGGCAGGTTTGCCATGCAAATGATAGTCATAGAGTCACTAGATGACTACACGAGTCAGGTTTTTGGTGGAAAGGAGGGAGAGGACACACCCAGTGGGTGTGAGTGGCATAGAGGAATACTAGTCACAACAATATACATGACAATCTTCAAACATAGATTAGTAATGTAAGATTAGATCTTGTTTTCTATTCAATCCATGGGGGACACATGATTTTTAGTGGCGCCGAGGGGGTTAAGTGAAGGCGGCATAGACTGGGGAGATGGAGACAAAGGGTTAAGGCGATTCAGCAGCTAGCAGTTTAAGGTGGAAGTACCAATATACAAGGGGGGGTAGCTCCCCAGACTGAGTGGGCGGATTGTTATATTCTAGGGTTTCTCAAGCTTATCCTCCCCTTTCCCCTGATTGGTTGCCATAAGTGGTAGGTGCCACACAGGGTTAAATAGGGGTTGCGGCAGGGCTCTGCCTCTTCCTCTACAGCTCCAGCAGGCAGCTCTGCTCAGCAGGTATGGCCACAGAGGATCAGCTTCTTGCAGCGCTTGCTGCACATTTGCAAAATGAGGGCCCGGCCTTTCTTGCCCGCATGTTTGCGGGCTTACAAGCGCCCCAGCCACCTATTCCCCCGCCCGTTGCTTGCACAACACCAACGGAGTGGCCGGGTGGTAGGTGGCCCATCAGAAATACCCGCCCGACTCAGTCCCTCTCTTGCCCCTGTACCTCGCCGCACCAGGAGCCGGCGGCAGCAGCAGCGCGAGGATCCTCCGGCTTCCAGGGTTCGGAGGACTCCAGCGCTTCGGCCTGCACGTCAGCAGGCCACGCCCGCCACTCACCAACTTCCGGCGCCGCGGGACCAACAGCTTCAGTTCCCGCCGGCCGTGTCTCAGCCCCTCCTCCCTGCTCCCCCTGCACAGATCAATATGGGCAACCGTCACAGCGAGCGCTCCTCTGCTGAGGAGAATGCAACCATAGCGCAGGCTTCTGTCCCTACGGTGGAGGGTCATTTAGTGGAAGCTGTAGTTAATACTTCTGAGGCTTTATCACCGCTGGTGACGCAGCTCATGCCACAGAGCATGCCCCCTTCAGGCCCTCCAATGCAGCTGCCTACTAGTGGTGTTCCTACCCCCAGCCACTGTAGCAGGCAAACCCCCCTTTGCTTCTCACACCAATGGCATCTGCCAATGTATAGATGACCATGCCGGCTACCGCTCCTGGACAGGAGGCTGCCCCACGCTATCCTTCCCAGCTCGGATTCCGGTAGGTCACATTCCCGGAGTTCGCGGGCCCCCAGACGTCAGTCAAGAAGGCCTTCCCGCGTGGCGGAGTCTGCCAGCGCGGTTCCAACAACGGTTCCTCAGGCGAGTTTAGTCACTCCTACACATCAGAATCCAGCTACTAGTGAGTACAATTTTACTGGGGCATGGGGCGCAGATACAGTAGCCAAAGGTTTGGTCCCTGCGCTTAGGGCCTTGCTAGCACAATTAGACCCAGTGCTTCTCTGACACAGCCCTCCACAGAGGCTTCTCTGTCCAGCAAACCCAGACCTAGCAATCATAAGGAATCCATATTTTGCGGCTTAACGCCGTTGGGAGCCCACCTAGATAATGACACCAAAAATAAAATATGGGCTAACCAGTATATTGACAACTGGTCGTTAATTTCTGTGGATCAGCATACGGTGGACAAAGAGAGGCGCCCCAATGCTGAGCGATTTATTGACCGCAGACCAAAGGTGGCGCGTACCATAGGTAATTGGATACAAGCATTTGCGGTTTTAGGTTACACCATGGCTCAGCGCCGGCCTGAACTCTCGGCGGACCTTTTCGTCTACTTGGACTCTATCTATAGTGCGTTTAAGGCGCATGGCGGTTCCGCTTGGTGGCGGTATGACGAAGAGTTCCGCCGAAGGTTAGCTTTACAACCTGATATAGGTTGGGTGGTTAAAGCAGCAGATTTATGGCTTTGTCTTATGATGTCACAGAGAACGCATCCCTTTCTTCCCGCAGCCACTGCTCCCTCAGCAAATGCATACGGCGCAGTGGCCGTGCGCAGGCCAGGAGCCTGCTGGTTATATAACGAGGGACATTGTAAATTTTTTGCCCTATGCAAGTACAAGCATGAGTGCAGTGTCCCAGGGGGTCAGTAGTGTATGCTGGGCTTGGTAGTGCAGATTAACCCACTAACCTGGGATCCACTGTCGTCTTCAATTCTGGGCAGCGACTGGAACAGGCAGGTGATTAAAAGTTTGTGACGCCAGTGTCAATTAAACGGTGACACGCCGTGTATGGTATTGTAGAAGAATGAAGCAACCACAGGATAGCCAACCATAAACCGGAACTTTACTGAATATCAGTGATAATTATACATGGACGCAGTTGGAAGCGCCGTTCCTTGGAAGACAGTTGGTTTCTATTTGAATACAGGTGGTTCTTAGAAGTACAGACTGGCCGGTTATAGCAATGTTCTTTACAGAGTGTTAATTACAGGAGATGCAGTACAGGCGGCTTGCACACTATTCCTGACTGGTCCTGAAACATGTGACTTATTCTCCAAGGTCTAATGCCCTATATCTGGCGTATCCTTGAAGCTGTCCTTATCTAGTACCTCCTCTGTTATCTTGAGTACCTCTTGCTTTATCAGATTGGCCTCGGTTGTATTCTGTGTCTTCAGGCTGTTTAACTATGCCCTTCTTGCTTCTATGAATACGGACTCAGGAGGGGAACCTTCTCCTCAGAACTGGAATCCGGTTACAGGGCTTTCTCTATCCTCTCAGCACTGAGTCTAGAAACTTCTGCCTTCCTGAGCTAGGCCCTAGCCTATTTATACTGAACTGGGGGCTCCCTCTGCTGGCTGTGACAAGAATTGCCGGTAACCGGCCTGACTGGCTTAAAGGGAAATACACATTTCAACCTAGCAGTGTCGGGTAGCCTACCCGTATGCTGCACACCCCCAGACTTTAACGTGAGTAAGGCCTCGTACTCACACACATGCCTGAACCAACATAAGCTGATGCATAATTTAAACATTACATTATAAATATAAGAAACAACTATTTCACACAAAAATATAACATTTGCGACGTGATGAACAAATGACGCATAAAAAAAGGGCGTCTTCTTTCTTCTTAGGCACGGCCGCTGACCTGGCACAGCGGACTTAAGGTGAACCAGGTTAGTCTATTTTTCTTGACTGAAGTATAATAAGGAACTACACAGGGTTTCCCCGTGGGTGTAGAACAGGCAAGGGCTCACGTGGAGGAGTCCATTCTTGCGCACAAACGTCAAGCAGGCTATTTCTAGTAACAACTGTTCGGGGGGAGACACCACCAGCATAGTCAAAGTCTCCTAAATGGACTGGCGGACGTCCCCTGGTTATCCGGGTGGACCTTCTCAACACAGGGGTCTCCTCTTCTCTTAGCACCGAGGTAGAAGAGAGAGGAGCAACAGGAGGATCTCCATCCGTGAGACCTTGGTCAGGAACAACTGGAACAACAGGAACAACAGGATCCACTAGAGGGGGAAGCTGGATCCGGGGCATCTTGAACCGGCTCTTCTGGAAGTAAAGGTACAGTAGGTGCCGGAGCGGGCACCAACAAGTTCAACCATGGTGTCAGAAGCCAATGCATGGGATCAGCGTCATACCTTAGATTACGGACAGCCTGCATAGGATCCTCGGGCTGTATTGATGACTCTGACACAGGGGGTTCAGATATAGAACTCTCGGCACTGGGTTCTGGTGTCAGGCAGAGCTTTAACCGGTTTCGGTGTACAATTTGGGATCCCCTGCCTTCCCGGGTGATCTCATAAGTGTGAGTTCCAACATTTGGGATTGCAGTGACAACATAGGGACTTTGCTCCCATTTACTGTCCAGTTTACTGGTACGGCGGTTATTTTTTAACCATACCACAGCCCCTATTGTCAAGGGTTCTGCATGGGCTGCTTGGTCATAGTCTCTCTGCTGCCGGTCTCTAGCATAGTCCATACGTTCCTGAACAATAGCTTGGGCCGTATTCAATCGCCTTTGGTGTTCAGCAACCCAGTCGGTATTAGGTAATGGGTTGATGCAATCAGGTACGAGTACGTCCAAGGAGTGATCAGCAGGCAATAACCCTTGGCGCCCAAACATCAAATAAAAGGGGGTATACCCGGTGGAACAGTGTATGGTATGATTGTACGTGAACATGAGCTGTGGCAACAGATTAGGCCAATCTCCCCTGGTTTCAGGAGGCACGGTCCTCAGCATCTCTATCAAGGTCTGATTCATTTTTTCACACAATCCATTACCTTGCGGATGGTAGGCCGTCGTCCGGATCTTCTTACAGTTGTGCAGGCGGCACAGTTCATGGAACAGATGGGACTCAAAAGCAGGACCTTGATCGGTGAGGATCTTTTCTGGACAACCGTAGGGCAGGAGGAAGTGTTTCCAGAACAGTTCGGCTGTAGTCTTGGCCGTCTGGTCTCTCACAGGCACCGCTACAACAAACTTAGTGAAATGGTCAATAATAGTCATAGCGTACACATACCCTGAGCGATTAGGTTCCAGTTTCACATGGTCGATGGCGACAAGTTCAAGAGGACGAGTACTTACAATGGGTCTCAGTGGTGCCCTCTGATCATGGTGTTCACCTCGTTTCAAGGTACAGGCTACACACTCTCGACACCACTTCTCCATGTCTTCTCTCATGCCCACCCAGTAAAACCGCTGGCGGATATTTGCCTCAGTCTTTTGGACCCCAAAGTGACCGGATTGATTGTGGTACATCTCCAACACCATACCTGCATCTCGTCGGGGTATGAGAATCTGATGCACTCTTTCGTTGGACACTGGGTCTAGGCTTCTCCGTAGCAACAGGCCCTTTTGTATGAAGAGCTGATGGCGCTGTCTCCACAGTTTGATGAGCTCAGGAATCTGTACTCTTACGCCGAATCCTCTCAGGGGCTCTGCCACTGGTAATGAAGTCCAACAATTCACCCAGCACTCTACTTTCAGACTGTAGTTTCACCCACCTTTCTTCTTTGAGTTCAGGCCTACTGGAGGGTGAAGGATCTGCAGCTCTGTCACTGGTAGCCCGAGCCTGATCCTGTTGAGCAAATTTATGGTAGAAGGCCGGCATTTCTACATCTTCCCAAGCATCTCGCACATCATCAGGAGCTGTCTCTGTGGGAAGCCTGGATAAAGCATCAGCATTGTCATTAGTACGTCCAGCACGATATTTTACAGAGAAATCATAGTTGGCGAGGCGAGAGGCCCATCTTTGCTCCAAAGCCCCCAATTTAGCTGTATTTAGATGTGCCAGAGGGTTATTATCAGTGAATGCAATGAAGGGGGTAGCGGCTAGATAATCTTTGAATTTCTCCGTCACTGCCCACACTAATGCCAGGAACTCTAGTTTGAAGGAACTATAATTCTGGTCATTTTTCTCAGCTCCTTTCAGGGAGCGGCTTGCATAAGCTATCACTCTTTCTTTTCCCTCTTGGATCTGGGCTAACACAGCCCCCAGGCCTCGCTTGCTAGCATCAGTATACAGATGGAAGGGCTTGCTGTAGTCTGGATAACCTAACACGGGAGGCTCGGTCAGTTTTTTTTTTAACAACTGGAACGCTATCTCTCTTTCTTCATTCCACTCAATGGGCACTGGAGTTCTAGGACTTTTCTTGGGCTGCCCCCTCAAGAGTTCCTGGATAGGATCAGCTATTTGAGCAAAATGGGGGATAAAACGTCTATAGTAGCCGGCAAAACCAAGGAAACCCCTCACCTCTTTGACGGTAGTGGGGACCGGCCAGTTACGGACAGCCGCTAACTTATCAGGGTCAGGTTGTACGCCCTCTCCGCTTACCACATGCCCCAGGTATTTTACCGCAGGTTTGAGCAAGTGGCACTTGGATGGCTTTACCTTCAGGCCATATTTGATAAGGATTTCAAAGACCTCTGCTAAGTGTTTCAGATGGTCTTCATATGTTTTTGAGTACACAATGACGTCATCTAGATACAGCAGCACTGTTTCGAAGTTTTTGTGACCCAAGCACCGCTCCATTAGTCTCTGGAAAGTTCCTGGGGCATTACATAACCCGAACGGCATACAATTGAATTCGAACAGGCCCATGGGAGTGGTGAAAGCAGTCTTTTCCCTATCTGCCGGGGCCATGGGTACTTGCCAGTAGCCACTGGTCAAGTCCAACGTGGAGAAATAGGCAGCGGAGCCCAGAGCAGTTAGTGACTCCTCAATGCGGGGCAGTGGGTACGCGTCTTTGTGGGTTATTTGATTAATTTTTCTATAGTCCACGCAGAAACGGATACCACCATCCTTCTTCTTTACAAGGACCAGGGGTGCTGCCCACGGGCTACGACTGTCCCGGATTACATTAGAGTCTTTCATCTCTTGGATCATTTCCTTTACAGTCTGATAGGAAGTAGGCGGTAAGGGTCTGTATCTCTCCTTGATAGGAGGATGAGAGCCAGTAGGTATGGTGTGTTGTATGGCACTAACCTCTCCATAATCAGTAGCATGTTTACTGAAGGCCTGGTGGTGCTCTTTGACAAGCTGTAGTATCCCTTCTTGTTGACGTTGGGGGGTAGTCTCGTCCCCGACATGGAGCTCTTCCCACCAGGGCACTTGTGACTGGGGCACCGGCGGACATCCGCTGACTGCAGCTGGCGGCTTTTCTGCCACTGGAAGACGGATGATGTCTTGGAAGAACACCTGAGAAAGCTGGGCAACAGGGT
The DNA here is from genome assembly GCF_014858855.1 of Bufo gargarizans. Lineage (NCBI taxonomy): Eukaryota > Metazoa > Chordata > Amphibia > Anura > Bufonidae > Bufo > Bufo gargarizans. The sequence continues at coordinate 676,409,947 of NC_058080.1, read as the reverse complement.
AATGCTTAATAAGCGCAACAGGATGATCACTCAGGTTAATCAGACGGACAGGTACTTTACCTTGGGAGACGTTCACCAGGCACTTGGCAGCTCTCACATAAGGGTAGTTCTCCATCTGGATTGGTTCCACCAGGGCTGGATAATCTTGGCCTTGGACTCCCAGGACAGCACGACACCATAAGAGAGTTTGGGAATTAGGAGGTAAAGTCACAGGCTTATTATCCCGGATCCTGGCAGTACAAATCTCTCCTTTCCCGTTAGCAAACCTCTGCTGGGCACTTAGCACAGTGATAGTCTTTTGAATCACCCTCTTGGATGCAGAGGAAGCAGTGGGTAGAGTCTGGTGTAATACGGCAAGTATTTCTGCATAACAGTTTTTGAAGACATTGGTGCCTAGAATGACAGGATGTCCTCCTCTGTCGCCGGCCTGTACTACTATCACCCCCTGTTGAGGTAAGGTTACTTCTCCCACCTGCAGGGTGGGTTCCCAGTATCCATGAATCTTTACTGGTTTGCCATTGCTGGCGATAATCTCTACCCAGGATTCAGGCGGCTGGGTCAATTGGTTGGTGTCCCAGAATCTTTCAAAGGCGGGCAGCTGAATAGTAGTGACCTGAGACCCAGTATCTAATAGGGCTTCAAAGGAGACCCCGTTGATCTCTACATTGATTTTAGGATGGGATCCTACATACCGTGGCATCCAATTTGGATCCTTTGGACCTAGTGTTCTACCTCCCGAGGGGTGGTCCTCAGCCTCAGGGGTTGCCCGTTTAACTGCCAGCACGTGGATTCTGTGTGTCCCACCTTTTTGCAGTATGTACACACGGGCCGCTTGCGATCCCTATTGCGCCTCCCAGGATCCCTGGGGTGAGTCTCTTGGTATGGAGGTGGGAACGGCTTAGGAGGTGACAGGAACTCTTCTTCTGACATCATGGGTTTTTCCCATTCCTCCATTTTTCTGCACACTCTCTCTAGGCTTTTAGTGAGGTGATTTACTTGCTCTGTCAGCATGGCGATAGTATCGGTAGCTGTAGCTTGAACAGCTTGACCGGCCTCAGCTCGGTTAATGATAAGCGGTTTTGACCTGCAGGCTGATAACTCCGGTGGTGTGCTCAACTCTGTAGATACTGCTGACCCCAGAATTTTTATAGCCAGTTCTTTAAAGTCCAGAAAGGTACTGTTAGGGTGTTGGGCGGACAGCATCTTTAATTGAGTCCTTATTTGCTCACTAGACACCCCTGTGATAAATTGTTCCCTCAGGGTCTGGTCCTGACTATCAGCCTCCCTGGGATCTATCTGGATTACAGCCCCCAAAGCCTCCTGAAGTGATAGGGCATAGTCACGGAGGGACTCACCGGACTTTTGTTTCTTGCCAAAGAAGTGCATCTTTACCTCTGAGGCAGTCCTCGTTTCAAAAGTGGCCCTGAGGCGGGTGAATATCTGCTCCAGAGTACTCCTTTCAGCAGCAGGCCAGGATAATACCTCTCTGCGGGCAGCCCCCTCCAGTTGCGCTAGCAAGATTTCCATTTGCTGATCGGCATTTATGGGGTACAGTTTGAATAAGGCCAGCAACTTTTCTTTAAAGTCTCTTAGGGTATGGACCTCTCCGTTATAGTGGGGAAACCATGGGGCCCCAAAATAGTAAGGCATGGTAAAGGGCATCATGCTGGGGGCTATAGGATGATTAGGAGCCGCAAGCTCTCCCGGGTCCGGCCGCTCGGCAACTCCCGGATCTGACATGTTAACTTATTACGAGGTGGCCGCTGGTGACTAAAGGGGCCGGAACAATCCCCTTCCCTCCGGATACGAGTTCTTACCGGTTTCGCCGGGTGTGCGCAGGCCAAATCTCGAGATACTCCGGACTTCCTGCGACCGCGGTGACGTAGAGGAAACAGGGCCGTGGCGGTGCGATGATGAAGAGGGGCGGGCTTTTCGGTGTCCTTGAAGGGATCCGCCCACGAAGGTCCTCAGCAGCGCGGGAAACTTTACTCCAGGCGGCCGGTGGCCATCTTGATCACCATTCCCTGACAGCAAGCAGGTTGATGAAGAGTTCAATAAAACACAGTCCACAAATACGATTTTCTCTCTGGGGGTAGCGCAACACAGTACAGCGCCTCCAATTCCTCCCAGGCACAATTGTAATCCACAGATTTGGGAATAAAGGTTACAGTCTTTGCAATACGGTGGTGGAATAGTTAAAGCACACAGTTCACACTTCTCTGCACTTCAGAAGCATGCGGATCCTGTTCGTGACGCCAAAAAGAGCGATGCAGTGTCCCAGGGGGTCAGTAGTGTATGCTGGGCTTGGTAGTGCAGATTAACCCACTAACCTGGGATCCACTGTCGTCTTCAATTCTGGGCAGCGACTGGAACAGGCAGGTGATTAAAAGTTTGTGACGCCAGTGTCAATTAAACGGTGACACGCCGTGTATGGTATTGTAGAAGAATGAAGCAACCACAGGATAGCCAACCATAAACCGGAACTTTACTGAATATCAGTGATAATTATACATGGACGCAGTTGGAAACGCCGTTCCTTGGAAGACAGTTGGTTTCTATTTGAATACAGGTGGTTCTTAGAAGTACAGACTGGCCGGTTATAGCAATGTTCTTTACAGAGTGTTAATTACAGGAGATGCAGTACAGGCGGCTTGCACACTATTCCTGACTGGTCCTGAAACATGTGACTTATTCTCCAAGGTCTAATGCCCTATATCTGGCGTATCCTTGAAGCTGTCCTTATCTAGTACCTCCTCTGTTATCTTGAGTACCTCTTGCTTTATCAGATTGGCCTCGGTTGTATTCTGTGTCTTCAGGCTGTTTAACTATGCCCTTCTTGCTTCTATGAATACGGACTCAGGAGGGGAACCTTCTCCTCAGAACTGGAATCCGGTTACAGGGCTTTCTCTATCCTCTCAGCACCGAGTCTAGAAACTTCTGCCTTCCTGAGCTAGGCCCTAGCCTATTTATACTGAACTGGGGGCTCCCTCTGCTGGCTGTGACAAGAATTGCCGGTAACCGGCCTGACTGGCTTAAAGGGAAATACACATTTCAACCTAGCAGTGTTGGGTAGCCTACCCGTATGCTGCATGAGTGTTCCGTCTGTGGAGGCTCACATGCTGCTATCCAATGCCAGCGCCAACTGCCAGTTCATAAAGCCCACACTTCTGCCGGAGGGAAAGACCCCGGTGAGCGTGCACGCGATGTCCCCGTGGCTAGACCAGTACCCCAATGAGCAGGCGGCCGCTCAACTGCGTTCTGGTTTCACGTCAGGTTTTTTTCATTCCATTTTATTTCTCTTCCCTACCCACAATTTCTGATAATTTGAAGTCCGCAAAGGATAACCCTGAGCAACTGAGAAGCAAAGTAGGTAAAGAAGTCTCTTTAGGGCGTATAGTAGGACCGTTTAAGTCCCCTCCGTTTAAGAACATACGTATTTCCCCTTTAGGCCTTATACCTAAAAAAGAGCCACGTTCATTCAGATTGATACATCATTTGTCCTTTCCAAAGGGCTCATCTGTGAATGATGGTATTTCCAAGGAGGAATCTTCGGTGTCATATGTGTCATTTGATAGGGCAGTAGCTTTAGTTAGTCGCGCCGGAAAGGGCGCATTGTTGGCTAAATCTGACATTGAAGCAGCTTTTCGCTTACTCCCTGTACATCCTGATTGTTATCACCTATTAGGTTGTATGGTGGACAGCGCCTATTACTATGACACATGTCTACCGATGGGTTGCTCTATATCATGCCATTATTTTGAATTGTTCAGCACCTTTTTGGAATGGGTCATCCGTTTTGAAACGGCCTCACAGGATATTATCCATTATTTAGATGATTTTCTATTTGTTTCCCCTGGCAATTCAAAACAATGTCAATTCCTCCTGGATACATTTTGTTTTTTCATGGCTCGTTTTGGTGTTCCCCTCGGAGGATAAAACAGTTGGTCCGGCGACAATCATCACGTTTTTGGGTATTAAAATTGATACCAACCTGATGGTTTTTCGCCTACCAAATGACAAATTGCAAAAATTATCGGCCTTGATATTGGGTTTCATGTCAGTAAAATCGGTGACGCATCATGCCGATGGCTCGTGTTTTTTCCCGTAGACTATCTCTGTCCACGTGCGGGGTTAAAAAGCCGGCTCACCACATCCGGTTGTCCAAGCAGCTGAAATTGGATTTGCAGGTCTGGAAATCCTTTTTGTCTCAGTATAATGGCCACACTTGTTACCAATCTGTAGAGATTTCATCTCCGGATTTGTCATTATTTACGGATGCTGCTGGGTCCACCGGTTTTGGTGCAATATTAGGCCTGGAGTGGTGCGGGGCCTCTGTGCCAACATCACTCTACTGGAATTATTCCCTATTATTGTAGCAGTCAACGTGTGGGGGCCCTGTTTTCGAAACAGGCGGGTCTGTTTTTACACGGACAACATGGCGGTAGTCTGCTGTATTAACTCATTAACCTCTTCTTCCCTTCCAGTTCTCTCGCTACTCCGCCACCTGGTCCTCCGATGCCTAGAGTTCAATGTCTGGTTCCGAGCTCGGCATGTGCCAGGCGTCAACAACCCTATAGCTGACGCTCTCTCTTGTTTTCGTTGGCAGGAATTCAGGTTCCTGTTGCCAGGGGCAATCCAAGATGGGATCCCATGCCCGACAACGCTTTGGGATTTGCCGATCAGCGACTGATGAGTATGGTACAAGCTTCAGTGGCACCAGCCACATGGTCAGTACATGGTAAGGCGTGGGCAGAATGGAGGGTGGTGGGGGAGGAGTTGGCAAATGTTATATTGCCAGCTGCATGTTTACAGGTGACCGTTGCTTATATTTTGTCCCTGAAAGCCAAGGGAGTTAGTGCTTTGGTTTCGCAGCGAAAATTGTGGGGAGTTTCATTTTATCTTAAAATGCGAGGTTGGCAGGACGTGACGCAGCATTTCTTGATTAGGCAAGCTATTAGGGGTTGGCGTAAGGAGCACGTCCGCCGCGAATTTCGCCGCCCGGTGTCATTTGCTTTGTTAGCAAGCATGTGTCAATTACTACCTTCCATTTGTTCATCTCCTTATGAGGTGGGTTTATTTAGGGCTGCTTTTTGCTTAGCCTTTTTTGCGGCCCTTCGTATTGGAGAGCTGGTTTCCCCTTCCCTCGCTCGCGCAGGAGGTTTGGCAGCTACGGACGTTTTCATCAGTGACTCGGCCCTAAGGGTCTTCATCAGGCGCTCTAAAACAGACGTTTTTGCGCTAGGGGCCTGGCTTCCATTGCATAAGATTGGCGGCCCAGTTTGTCCCCATGCCGCTGTAGCCCAGTTCATGTCTACTCGACCCGAGGGAGCTACCTTCCTGATACATGCTGATGGCACCCCCCTTACTCGTTTTCAGTTTAGATCCATATTTCGCCGTTGCCTCCTTTTTCTGCACTTACCAGTTTCAGAATTTGGCACGCACTCTTTCAGAATTGGTGCAGCCACGGAGGCGGCTCGCGCTGGGTTGCCAGAGACTGAGGTTCAGAGGATCGGCCGTTGGAAATCTACCTGCTTTGCTTCATATGTTCGACCTCATTTATTGATTTGATTTTCTTTTAGATGCTGCCCAGATTACAGTTTGCTTCATCGGCCATTCATACATTTTTTGGGCGGGACAGAGAGCGGAGAAACGTCCGGGAGGTTGATGCCTTGGCTTCCGAAATATTCAAGCACGCTGGCGGGGTGTTCGGGGCTTACGCTAGTCCCAGGTTCTCCCGGAAGCGGTCGAATGTAGTCATCTAGTGCGATCCCCGGTGATATTAGTTATACATGCTGGGGGCAATGACCTGTGTCTGCTAAAGATAGCGGAATTGATCACATTGATAAGAGCTGATCTAGAGAGACTTCCTTCTTTCTTCCAGGAGGCGGTTATTGTATGGTCGGAAATTATTCCCCGGGTTACGTGCCACGGCCATAGAAAGGGCCAGGCGCACGGTCAATAATCGCATTTCACGTTTTATTCGATCCAGAGCTGGGGTAGTGGTGCGCCATCGCCAGTTGGAAGGCGACAACGGGCGTTTGATGCGGCCCGATGGTGTCCACTTAAATGATAGAGGGTTAGATATTTTCTTGTCTGGTTTACAGGATGGAATTGAGCAGGCCCAGTTCTTGTTGGGTGGGGGTCGGTGCGCCGTGTAGGAATACACGGGCCCCTCCGTTGAGGTCGGTGCTAAAAGCAAAATGGAGAAGAAGGCGGACTTGCCCACAGAGGGAGTCTGTGGGGCATACCGCTTCTGGAGACTCCAAATTTGTTGATGTTGGTTCGAGTATAAAATAAAAGTTGGTTTGATAAAGAAATGAGTAATAAAGCTGTGACCGACTCTCACCCAACAAAAGAAGGTTGTCATGTCATTATTCCTAGCTGCTAAGTGATAAAGGGGTCAGTAGTTTCATTCACCACAGTCAAGCTTGAATATCCAAAAAGCCTCACGATTAAAAAGTTTTCTCTGTAAATCTCGACCCCTCTCATATAATCTTACTTTTTCAATACCCTGTACCATAATGTGACTCACATGCCCTCCATGATGGTGTAAGACATGATGGGAGACTGCTGCGATATGGCGGAATGTGTTTGTGTTTTTGTTGTCATCTCTCATTGCATCCGACAAATGCCGTCTAATCTGAATTTTTAAGGGGCCAGATGTGCACCCTACATATTGGAGTCGGCAAGTTTTGCAGGTAATCAGGTAAACTGCACCATGTGTGTTACAGTTGATGTATTGTTCGTTCATATATGTATGGTTCTCTGTGCAAGAAGTAAAGGCTTTTGATACGTGAATAACAGAGCAGCAGGTGCAGACATTGTGGCCACATTAAGGCCTCTTTCACACTGGCGTGTGTGGCCCGTTGCCATATTGCAGCCCGCAAAATGCGGGCCGCAATACACGGGCGCTGTTCCGTAGGCATTCCGCATCACGGATTTGGACCCATTCACTTGAATGGGTCCGCAAATCCGGAGATGCGGAATGGTGCGGAACGGGACCACGGAGCGGAGCCCTACGGAAGCACTACTGAGTGCTTTCGTGGGGTTTCGTCCCGTACTTCCGTTTCGCAAAAAGATAGAACATGTCCTATCTTTTTGCGCAACGGCCGGATCGCGGACCCGTTTAAGTGAATGGGTCCGCGATCCGCTGCGGCTGCCCCACGGACTGTGCTCGTGCATTGCGGGCCGCAGCACAACCATGGGCCGCACACGCCAGTGTGAAAGAGGCCTTATATGTACCTTTATGTTGCAACACGTTTATTTTTGCCAGTGCTGTTATCTCTAACTAGACTGGGGGATAAAGTATTACCCAACGTCTTTGCTCGTCTCGCTACACACTGAATTCCCATACTGACTACTTCAGCAAAGCCTGGGTCCATTTGAAGAACTGACAGGTGTTTTTTCATAATTTGGCAAATTTTGTTATATTGTGGACTATATGGGGTTGAAAACACCCCTCTGTTTCTATCCTGTGATTTCCCTTTGGGTGTGCCCACTTCTCAGAGTAGTTCAGTTCTGTCTCTCTGACTAACCAGTTTTAAGGCTCTGTTCACACTCCAGTCAGGATAACTGCGTCTCCTTAGTCTCTGAACTATGTCAGTGGATTCTTTTTTATAATCTTGTTCACATGTGCAATTCCGCTTTGCTCTGACTAGTTCACCTACAGGTATATTGTATGTGCAGGATGACATGATTTACCATGGAGTATAGTGTTACCTGCCGTAATTTTTCTATAAGTGGATGTAATAATCCTCCCTGTGTCTGGTGAGGCTGTCAGATTCAAATCAAGAAAGGAAATTTCCAAAGGATCACAGTGATATGTAAAGCACAAATGATTTGTGTTATTGTTTATGTATTTTATTAAACCTGGTCCGGTCGCCACATCTCCGACCCATGTAGACAACAGGTCATCGATATAGCGACCGTACCACTGCAGGTGGTCAATAAATGGATTGTTGTCAGAGAACAAATATCGATGTTCCCACAAACACATGAAAATATTTGCAATTGATGGCGATACCTTCGCCCCCCATACAGGGGCGTATCTATCACGAGGCAAACAAGGCATTTGCCTAGGGCGGCACTTGCCAATGGGGCGGCAAAATGCCTTGTTTGCCCCTTGTCCCATCAGTCTCATCTGCCTCCGGTATATTCAGAAGATCCGATGGTATATTCTAACCCCCAGGCGTTCCCATGGTGACGGGGACGCTTGCCTGGGGGTTAGAATATACCATCGGATCTGAGTTTTCACGCTCTCAGTGAGAGCGTGAAAACACAAATCCGATGGTATATTCTAACCCCCAGGCGTTCCCATGGTGACAGGGACGCCTGCCTGGGGGTTAGAATATACAGGGCCCCGCCGCTCACAGGAAAACCTTTAAAAACGAATCAGTAACCTAAACTTTATTCATTGGTGATGTCTTTACTGTATACCTTACTCTGTCTTTTAGCTCCGGTAACAGCAGGCAGTGCGGGCGGGCGGCGCTCACTCAATGACGTCACGCGCCTGTGCCGCCTAGTGGGAGGAGCAGGCGCATGACGTGAGTGAGCGCCGCCCGCCCGCACTGCCTGCTGTTACCGAAGCTGAAAGACAGAGTAAGGTATACAGTAAAGACATCACTAATGAATAAAGTTTAGGTTACTGATTTGTTTTTAAATGTTTTCCTGTGAGCGTCAGGGGGAGGAGGAATCTGTGGATGGCACCGTTTAGGGGAGGGGGGGAATCTGTGGATGGCACTGTTTAGGGGAGGGGGGGGGAATCTGTGGATGGCACTGTTTAGGGGAGGGGGGGGGGAATCTGTGGATGGCACTGTTTAGGGGAGGGGGGGGAATCTGTGGATGGCACTGTTTAGGGGAGGGGGGGGAATCTGTGGATGGCACCGTTTAGGGGAGGGGGGGGAATCTGTGGATGGCACCGTTTAGGGGAGGGGGGGGGGGAATCTGTGGATGGCACTGTTTAGGGGAGGGGGGGGGAATCTGTGGATGGCACTGTTTAGGGGAGGGGGGGGGAATCTGTGGATGGCACCGTTTAGGGGAGGGGGGGGAATCTGTGGATGGCACCGTTTAGGGGAGGGGGGGGGAATCTGTGGATGGCACCGTTTAGGGGAGGGGGGGGGAATCTGTGGATGGCACCGTTTAGGGGAGGGGGGGAAATCTGTGGATGGCACCGTTTAGGGGGGGGGGGGAATCTGGATGGCACCGTTTAGGGGAGGGGGATCCGTGGATGGCACCGTTTAGGGGAGGGGGATCCGTGGATGGCACCGTTTAGGGGAGGGGGATCCGTGGATGGCACATAGGAAGGGGTGGGGTTTAGAGAGAAAGGGGTTTTGCCTTGACAGGAAGGGGTGGGTCAAATTTATATTAGGGGGGTGCCCGAGTTTAGTCTCGCCTAGGGCAGCACAAAACCAAGATACACCACTGCCCCCATAGACGCACCAGATATTTGTAAATAGTGCGAGTTGCAAAACATGAAATAATTATGCGTCAACAAATGCTGTATGGCTGTACATAAGTAATCCCGCAAAGTTGGAGTGTAATCGCTGTATGTTAAAAACCACTGGGGTAGGGAAGTGTATAATGCTGTAACGTCAGCAGTGACCCATAAAAACTCTTTTTCCCACTGGAGGTTATGCATTGCTTGTAGTACATGCATGGTGTCACGTATAAAACCAGGCATGGATCCAATGAGTGGCTGGAGTAGGCTGTCAGCTCACTCAGACAGCCTTTCATTCAATGATTCAATGCTTGAGACTGTAGGTCAGTGCAGCTGTACTGGGGGGTGACAGCCTTTAAGGGAGGCTGCCATGATAGGTTTTGGGGAGCGAGGGGATGCAGGGTAAGTAGGTGAGGGCTAGTAAGGTGAGGAAGGGGTTAAGTGGAGGGAGGTAGCGGTTAGTGGAAGGGGAGGAGCTGGAGGTTTATAAGGGTGGCGCCAAGGGCTATCGGGCGCCATCTTTAGTTTAAACAAGCTCCCACCCACCCTCCCTTTTTTGTTTGCAGAAGGTCGATTCTGTTTGTCACAGCAGTTGGGGCGGTAGGAGGTGCTGGAAGCTGGGCTAGGACTTGGTGTTTTGTGGATGGGAGGGCCTCAATTGGTGGGGCTGGACTCCCAGGTTTTGGTAATCGGTCGGTTTAAGGGGGATACAGCACTCGGGGGTCTCCAAGCTGGTGTGGTGCGGCTGGAGGCAAGTCGTATTTACCCGGGTGTTTTGGTGCACTTGTTTTAAAGTGAAGCTAGGGCTTTCAGGACCTCCTTCATCGGGTTCATGATGTACATGTTTTTGATGTTATGTTTATATTAATAAAAGGCTGCTGTAGCCATTTAATTCCAATTATCTGCCTCAGTGTCTTTATTGGAGGGATGATGGGGTGGGGGAGGTTGGTAGTTACGGGTGAAATAGGGTGGGGAGGACCCGAGGGAACTTCCCCAATAACCTTATCATGAGTGGTGGAGGGAAATTATTATGGATCTTGGGCAAGGCATGAAAAATTGGAAGGACTGGATATGCAGGAATCTAATATTCAGATTGTTTAAGAGTAATAACACCACATTGTAGCCCTTCCGCTCCCAGTCTTTCCAATTTATTTTTGAATATTTTAATGAATTCCTTATGTGTCTCTGTGGATAGCGATGACTCTCTTTTGTGCTTTCTCCCCCTGCGTCGTTTTTTGCCTTTGGAATATGTTTAGGTGTTTGCAGAGTAGGTGCTTGATCCATTTTTCAAATTATTTCACTGCTCTCGGAGGCAGTGTCTGAAAAGTCCATATCAGTGGAGCTAAAATTAACCCTTAAAGTCTCGCAGCATTTTTTATTTTGCTTCCTGCGGTTAGATTTTTTGAGAATAGATTTAGGAGTAGACTGGGTGTTGGATAGCTTCCACCAATTGTAGACACTGTTCGTCTTATAATCTTGTAAGTCTTACAAAAATGTATTATGTTTTACATCAGTGGTCTCGGTTTCCAATTTTTCAATGGTCGCCTTTAATTTAGCATCACATATTTCCACTGAGGTTTTATCCGCCATATTGTGAAGGACTTCACGTGTCTCTTTAATTTTCAGGCTCAGCTCTGAGAGCTTTTTTTCTTCCTCTGCCATTATAAGGTTCATTAGTTTCAATGAACACTCAGACAAAATATTTTCCCAATCTCTCACAAATTGGTCTGAGTATTTGTGGAAACTACGCCAGCTTCTGCTCGGACCTCCAGGGCACGGATGGTACAGGACTGCACTCCCACAGCGATAAATATAAGCGATCTCCAGCCACCGGTATTGGTAAAATAAAAATAATCCACTGACATAGTTCAGAGACTAATGAGACGCAGTTATCCTGACTGGAGTGTGAACAGAGCCTTAAAACTGGTTAGTCAGAGAGACAGAACTGAACTACTCAGAGAAGTGGGCACACCCAAAGGGAAATCACAGGATAGAAACAGAGGGGTGTTTTCAACCCCATATAGTCCACAATATAACAAAATTTGCCAAATTATGAAAAAACACCTGTCAGTTCTTCAAATGGACCCAGGTTTTGCTGAAGTAGTCAGTATGAGAATTTAGTGTGTAGCGAGACGAGCAAAGACGTTGGGTAATACTTTGTTACTGGGCCACTCTGTGGTCTCTTCATTAGTGATGAGCGGGAGGTGCCATATTCGATTTCAACGAAATTTGCGAATATTCACTTGAATATTTGTCTCATATTCGTCGAAATCGAATATTCGTCATTATTCTAGTTATTGCGATTAATATGCGATTTGAATAATCGCGTATTGTGATTTTAACTTAAGGCAACTTTCCTATTGGTTTGATATCTAGAATTAGCGAATATGACGAATGTATTCGTCATATTCCTCAAAACGAAGATAACGAAGTATTCTCCATCTTCGTTTTAGCTCCATATTCGTCAACTTCGCTAATTCTAACAATCAAATAGGAAAGTTGACTATAGAGACAGCTGTGTTTAATTCGCTATGCGATTATATTACTTTGCTTTTTTTTTAGAAATAGAATAATTATAATAATTATCAAGTATTATAATTATTTTATTTATTTAAAAAAAGCAAAGTAATATTATCACATAGCGAATTAAAAACTTATCTGTCTCTAGTCAACTTTCCTATTTGATTGCTAGAATTAGCGAAGTGACGTATATGGAGCTAAAACGAAGATGGAGAATACTTCGTTATCTTCGTTTTGAGGACTATGACGAATACATTCGTCATATTCGTCACACGTCATCTTCGCTAATTCTACCAAGCCAACCATAGTAAACCAGCTGTTCGTTGAAATCGCAATTCAATTAATATAACTTGAATTAATCGAATTGCGATTTCAACTTAGAGCTGTGTTTCTAATGGGCCTGCTTGGTAGAATTAACGAAGTTAACGAATATGGAATATAGCAGTGCTAAGTTGAAATCGCAATTCGATTAATTCAAGTTATATTAATCGAATTGCAATTTCAAATTAGAGCTGTGTTTCTATTGGGATAGCTTGCTAGAATTAATGAAGACAGAAACATGCAATGCGACAGTAAACTGCAATATAAAGTACAAAATTACATAATAATAACAAGTGCTACACTATAAGTGCGAGATACTTGGCAAATCGTTTTGTACAAAATTATTTGAGCCCGTCTGCCGAGCGTCAAGGCGATCTCTGTTAGACGGGTTCCTACGCTAAATTCTACCTGTTAGGTGCCATGACAGCTACCATACACTTCAGGGATTGTAGGTTCCACATTCCTACATTGAATACTACCTGTTAGGTGCCATGACAGCTACCATACACTTCAGGGAGTGCAAGTTACACAGCAGGCCCACTCCACAACACCACTGGCGCCAAGCAGCTACCAAGGAGTGAGAGTCCCACTCCTGGTGCCATGGCTTCAGTGAATGAGGGGGAGCAGGCCTGACTATGTACTAACACTAATTAAAATCAGCCTGTGGAGCAGACAGGGTGGTCAGGAGTGCATGACTGAGGAGGCAGCCACACCTCCAATACAGACTGCAAAGAAAAACCAAAAAGGGGGTCAGTCAGCACATACCAAACCGCAGTAGCACATTGCAATGGCAAGGAACAACATTAGAAGACAGAAACATGCAATGCGACAATAAACTGCAATATAAAGTACAAAATTACATAATAATAACAAGTGCTACACTATAAGTGCGAGATACTTGGCAAATCGTTTTGTACAAAATTATTTGAGCCCGTCTGCCGAGCGTCAAGGCGATCTCTGTTAGACGGGTTCCTACGCTAAATTCTACCTGTTAGGTGCCATGACGGCTACCATACACTTCAGGGAATGAAGTTAACGAATATGGAATATAGCAGTGCTAAGTTGAAATCGCAATTCGATTAATTCAAGTTATATTAATCAAATTGAGATTTCAACTTAATTCTCACATCTGACAGTACATTCTAGTATGGAGGCGTTCCCATGGTGATGGGGACGCTCCATGAGCACGGAAGTTGGCAGAAGCGGCAACGGGCACTGACTGGAGCCTGGCTGGAGCAGGAAGTGGGAAAGAAAAAAATATAACAATAAAAACCCCCCAAAAAAAAGAATATTCGAAATAGCAAATTTATAGTGCTATATTCGAAATATTCGTGAATTAGCGAAGTGCCAATATTCGATAAAAAAATTAGCTATTCGAATATTCGCGCTCAACACTTCTCTTCATGCTGCTGACGCATCACTTCTCTGTGGTCTCCTCATGCTGCTGCCACCTCAACACTTTGTCACTAGGCCACTCTGTGGTCTCCTTATGCTGCTGCCACCTCCCCACTCTGTCACTGGGCCACTCTGTGGTCTCTTCATGCTGCTGACACATCACTTCTCTGTGGTCTCCTCATGCTGCTGCCACCTCAACACTTTGTCACTGGGCCACTGTATGGTCTCCTCATGCTGCTTGCACATCACTACTCTGTGGTCTCTTTTTGCTGCTGCTACCTCAACATTATATCAATGGGCCACTCAGTGGTCTCCTCATGCTGCTGCCACATCACTATTCTGTGGCCTCCTCATGCTGCTGCTACCTCAACACTATGTCAATAGGCCACTCTGTGGTCTCCTCATGCTGCTGCCACATTACTACTCTGTGGCCTCCTAATGCTGCTGCCACCTCAACACTATGACACTGGGCAACTCTGTGGTCTCCTCATGCTGTTGCCACCTCAACACTATGTCACTGGGCCACTCTGTGGTCTCCTCATGCTGCTGCCACATTACTACTCCGTGGCCTCCTAATGTTGCTGCCACCTCAACACTATGTCACTGGGCAACTCTGTGGTCTCCTCATGCTGGTGCCACATCACTACTCTGTGGTCTCCTCATGCTGCTGCCACCTCAGCACTATGTCACTGGGCCACTCTGTGGTCCTCATGCTGCTGCCACATCACTACTCTGTGGTCTCCTCATGATGCTACCACATCACCACTTTGTGGTCTCCTCATGCTCCTGCCACTCCACCACTCTGTGGTCTCCTCATGTTGCTGCTGCCTCACTACTATGTGGTCTCCTCATGCTGCTGCCACCTCCCCACTCTGTCACTGGGCCACTCTGTGGTCTACTCATGCTGCTGCCACATCACCATTATGTGGTCTCCTCATGCCTCTGCCACCTCAACACTATGTCACTGGGCCACTCTGTGGACTCCTCATGCTGCTTCCACATCATTACTCTGTCACTGGGCTACTCTGTGGTCTCCTACTGCTGCCGCCACATCACTTCTCTATGGTCTCCTCATGCTGCTGCTACTTCAACACTATGTCACTGGGCCTCTCTGTGGTCTCCTCATGCTGCTGCCACCTCACCACTATGTCAGTGGGACACTCTGTGGTCTCCTCATGCTGCTGTAACCTCACCATTATGTCACTGGGCTACTCTGTGGTCTCCTCATGCTGCTGCCACCTCACCACTCTGTGGTCTCCTTATACTGCTGCTACCTCAACACTATGTCAATGGGCCACTCTGTGGTCTCCTCATGCTGCTGCCACCTCTCCACTCTGTTACTTGGCTACTCTTTGGTCTCCTCATGCTGCTGCCACATCACTACTCTGTGGTCGCCTCATGCTGCTGCCACCTCCCCACTCTGTCAGTGGGCTACTCTGTGGTATCCTCATGCTGCTGCCACCTCCCCACTATGTCATTGGGCCACTCTGTGGACTTCTCATGCTGTTCCCACCCTCCCCACTTCTGGGCCACTATTTTGCATTTTGGCCTGGTTGACATCATCATTTATTTGACCCTTCTTCTGATCTGTCAGAAGGAAGTAAAAATGAGACGCACAACGGATCCTGTCTATGTAGCAGCTGTAAGGCCTGTATGACATGGTCCCATCAGAATTGGCTTGATTTGGTCGCCAAAAGCAGGAGTGGGGTACAAAACACAGAAGACATGGAAATATTCCATTCACGTGTCATCTCTGTTTTGGATCTACTCCTGGTATTTTTTGGCTTTAGCAATACTGATGGATTACTGACCAAATGCTGACTGAGTGAAGGTAGATGCTGAACAGACAGGATCCGTTTTTTTGGGGGGTTATTGTACTGATGGATCAGAAGACAGGGCAAAATAATCAGTCACGTCAACACAAAGTTACTGCTGACACCCTCTGCACTCTGTCAGGGGGCTCTACTTGTATAAGCGTTTAATAAATGTAGATGTAGACATCTACAGTCGGGTCCATAAATATTGGGACATCAACACAATTCTAACATTTTTGGCTCTATACACAACCACAATGCATTTGAAATAAAACAAAGAAGATGAGTTTTAACTGCAGACTGTCAGCTTTAATTTGAGGATATTTACATCCAAATCAGGTGAACGGTGTAGGGATTACAACAGTTTGCATATGTGCCTCCCACTTGTTAAGGAACCAAAAGTAATGGGACAATTGGCTTCTTAGCTGTTCCATGTGTTATTCCCTCATTATCCCAATTACAATGAGCAGATAAAAGGTCCAGAGTTCATTTCAAGTGTGCTATTTGCATTTGGAATCTGTTGATGTCACCTCTCAAGATGAGATCCAAAGAGCTGTCACTATCAGTGAAGCAAGCCATCATTTGGCTGAAAAAACAAAACAAACCCATTAGAGAGATAGCAAAAACATTAGGCATGGCCAAAACAACTGTTTGGAACATTCTTAAAAAGTAGGAACGCACCAGTGAGCTCAGCAACACCAAAAGACCCGGAAGACCACAGAAAACAACTGTGGTGGATGACCGAAGAATTCTTTCCCTGTTGAAGAAAACACCCTTCACAACAGTTGGCCAGATCAAAAACACTCTCCAGGAGGTAGGTGTATGTGTGTCAAAGTCGACAATTAAGAGAAGACTTCACGAGAGTGAATACAGAGGGTTCACCACAAGATGTAAACCATTTGGTGAGCCTCAAAAACAGGAAGGCCAGATTAGAGTTTGCCAAATACATCTAAAAAACGCCTTCACAGTTCTGGAACAACATCCTATGGACAGATGAGACCAAGATCAACTTGTACCAGAGTAATGGGAAGAGAAGAGTATGGAGAAGAAAAGGAACTGCTCATGATCCTAAGCATACCACCTCATCAGTGAAACATGGTGGTGGTAGTGTCATGGCGTGGGCATGTATGGCTGCCAATGGAACTGGTTCTCTATTATTTATTGATGATGTGACTGCTGACAAAAGCAGCAGGATGAATTCTGAAGTGTTTCGGGCAATATTATCTGCTCATATTCAGCCAAATGCTTCAGAACTCATTGAACGGCGCTTCACAGTGCAGATGGACAATGACCCAAAGCATACTGCAAAAGCAACCAAAGAGTTTTTTAAGGGAAAGAAGTGGAATGTTATGCAATGGCCAAGTCAATCACCTGACCTGACTCCGATTGAGCATGCATTTCACTTGCTAAGGACAAAACTGAAGGGAAAATGCCCCAAGAACAAGCAGGAACTGAAGACAGTTGCAGTAGAGGCCTGGCAGAGCATCACCAGGGATGAAACCCAGTGTCTGGTGATGTCTATGCGTTTCAGACTTCAGGCTGTAATTGACTGCAAAAGGATTTGCAACCAAGAATTAAAAAGTGAAAGTTTGATTTATGATTATTATTCTGTCCCATTACTTTTGGTTCCTTAACAAGTGGGAGGCACAAATGCAAACTGTTGTAATTCCTACACCGTTCACCTGATTTGGATGCAAATATCCTCAAATTAAAGCTGACAGTCTGCAGTTAAAGGACATCTTGTTCGTTTCATTTCAAATCCATTGTGGTGGTGTATAGAGCCAAAAATGTTAGAATTGTGTCCATGTCCCAATATTTATGGACCTGACTGTATGTGGAATCAGCTGACGACATTGTAAAAGGAGTGCACTTGTTCTTGACGCTAACATCGACCTGTAAAGGCTGAGTTCACACTTGAGTTATTTGGTCACTTTTGGCCCCGTGACTGCCCAAATAAGTAAAGTGTGCAGTGAGTCTAAGAGCAACGCCTGTCATCTGCATGTCATACTGACTCACGGTATTGCTTCACTACCACAGCAGACTCCCTATGCGTGTTTCTGCAGGGCACAGACTCTCTGCAGCCAGGAAATAGCTGTTTTATAACGCGATTCGCCACAAATAAATTCAGATCTTTTCAGAAAATTCGGCGAACCGACTGAATTGAATTTTTGAGAAATTAGCTCATTTCTAGTTGGGAGGTTCTGTTTGACATTTCTTGTCTCTATAGTAGTGTACTCTTCATATATTGTGTTATTCTACTGAAAGCTTGCTATTTGTTATCTTTTGTTCTACTAGACATCAAAAGGTATCAAAGACTGAGCAGTGTCAGTTTTTATCTTCTCCATCTACTGGCTGGCACACTCCGCTGAGTTTCTTTCCTTTAGCATTACTGGTAAGGCTCTATAAATACATACAATGTATCATTTAATACACAGAAAATACATACTCTTCATAAATAGGGATGAGCAAACCTGGAGCGCCCTGTTTGGGTCCGTACCGAACATTACATTGGAGCCAAAGTCTGTGTTCGTGTTCAGAGTTAAAATAAAGCTTGTTGAAAGGCTGCAGAGCAGCCAATCAACAGCATTTAAGCTGTGGGCACTTGGAAGCCATCACAGTCATGCCTAGTATTGGCATGGCTGTGATTGGCCAGCGCACCATTTGACCCTGCATGCCTAAATGCCAGATCACGTAGTGCGCCGCCATTCTTCTCTGACTAATGTAGGGACAGGACGCTGCTGCACTGAGGGACAGTGTTAGGCCCTTATGCAGATGAACATATTTTCTTTCTGTGTCAGTTCCGTTTTTTTTGCAGACCGTATACGGAACCATTTATTTCAATGGGTCTGCAAAAAAAAAAACTGGAGTTACTCTGTGTGCATTCCGCTTCCGCATGTCTGTATTTACATTCTGCAAAAAAATAGAACAAGTCCTTTTAGGGTCCATTAACATGTCAGGTTTTTTTTTCCGCATCCGATCTGTAAGTTATGCGGATAGGATGCTGCTTTATTCATTTTAATGGGTCCGGAAAAATTGCGGACAGCACACAGTGTGCTGTCTGCATCAATTTTTCCGTTCCACAGCTCCGAAAAAAATATGCAGCTTATCCTATTGTTATCCGCAAATTGAGGTCCGTGGTAAAATGAAAGTCAATGGATCTGCAAAATGCGGAAGACATTCCATATGTCATCCGCAATTGCGGATTCCGTTCCTGGAAATTAAGTCCTGCCCTCAGAGATCCATGTGCTTGGCCCTGGCAGAGCTGGACTGTGAATCTTCTGTGTGAAGTTAAGTGCAGCCAATCAAGATGACATTGTTTGATGTTGAATAGCTCATCGTCCTGATTCAAGAACGTCCGAACCTATGGGATACCAGGTCTGAGTCTTACGCAAGGACAGGTCATGGGAGGAGATCGGCAAGGAGCTTGCAGCTTTAGAATGGGAGAAGGCAGACTCAAAAACGAGGCAAACCATCAGTGAGTAAACACATTGGGCCAGATTTATCATTAGCTCAAGTCAGAATAATGGAGTGAAAAAGTCGCAAATTTTTGCGCAATCGCTTAAACTGCGCAAAAATTTGTGACTTTTTTCTGCTCTGCACTATGCTCACCAGTTTTCTGAAAGTGGGCGTGTTTTCTTATGTAAATTAATCTCTAGTCAGATTTACTATTGGGACTATTTAAAAAGTCGCAAAAAATGCGCAATTTCACTCCAGTGAGGACCATGCTTATCTTATGAGACTTTTTAATAGAACATGCGACTTTTTCGTAAGGACATGCAACATTTGTAAAGCTGCTTACTGACGGATAAACTGCTAGCGTCAAACCACATTTATTACAGTCTTAAAGGGGTTGTCCGGGTTCAGAGCTGAACCCGGACATACCGTTATTTTCACCCCGGCAGCCCCCCTGAGCCTAGCATCGGAGCATCTCATGCTCCGATGCGCTCCAGTGCCCTGCGCTAGATCGCGCAGGGCACAGGCTCTTGTGTTTTCAATAACACACTGCCGGGCGGTAACTTCCGCCCAGCAGTGTGTTCGGTGACGTCACCGGCTCTGAGGGGCGGGCTTTAGCTCTGCCCTAGCCGTTTTACTGGCTAGGGCAGAGCCAAATCCCACCCATCAGTGCCGGTGACGTCACCGGGCTGCCTGTCAGCCCCATAGAGAGCCCGGTACGTCACCGGAACTCAGAAAAATGCCTTTGCCCTGCGCGATTTAGCGCAGGGCAAAGGAGAGCATCGGAGCATGAACTGCTCCGATGCTCATGTCAGGGGGGCTGCCGGGGTGAAAATGGAGGGATGTCCAGGTTCAGCTCTGAACCTGGACAACCCCTTTAAAGGGCCGATCATAAATCTGACTTGGCTAAAACTGACTTTAGCCATATGTGAAAGTGGAGTGAGCTGTCAGAGGAATGATAAATCTGGCCCTTTCTCTTTTGTGTATATGTAAGGCCACCTTTCTGGTATAAGTGAACACCATATAACAGGGCTGGCCAACCTGTGGCTCTCCAACTGTTCTAAAACTACAAATCCCATCATGACGTGCTGTAGGGAATTGTAGTTTTGCAACAGCTGGAGAGCTGCAGGTTGGCCATGCCTGTCATATAGCATCTATAACAACACCAGGTTTAATATTTTTAACATCATTTAGCAGCATTTTATTTTTAGGATTGTAAAGTGTGAAATCCACTTATAACCCTCTTTCAGCTAATAAATGTACTTTGCAAACTTTTGCATAGCAAGGCACCTCTGTACAGCATTATTTGCATTACATATCTAATTAACCCCTTTTAGCAAATACTGTATATGTACTTAACTACTGGTTGCATAGTTAGCTAACCTCATATAGAAGCAAAATTATATTTAATGAAAAATTATAAAAAAATATGTATGAGTATGGGCTATACTCGCCATATAAGACTACCCCTCTTCCAACGCTATTTACTTTGGCATCAAGATCTGCAGGTAATTGTTGTGCAATTTTCGTCTTTTTCCTCAGTACCATACTATGCCTTTCCAAGAATCTAGTACACCAGGATGCAGTGGCCTTTAATCTGTTGCTGTGATCTGGGTTAGATTTGGCCACTGAAGTGCAAACAAACGTATTTTATTTCATGTCACTAACCGTTTTGGCGATGCTCATTCACCATGTCTGCTACATGTTTTTCGAGTTCTGGCCAATGTGGGGTGCCTCTTCTTAATGCACACTTACCCCTTGGAATACTCTTTAATGCTTTCCAGTCCCGAACCATCTTTTCTGTTACTCCATATTGTCTTGCAGCAGCGCAGTTATTATGTTCAATGGCAAAGTTTACAACTTTAAGTTTGAAACTGACTTCATATTTATTTCTTCTTGCTGGTAGAGCCATGATGGGGTCTTGACTGTTATAGATTTGTATACTGTACAGTATGAACCGGTACAGATACTGGTGCTGTACTGTATGTACTGGTGCTGTACTGTATAAACCGGTACAGGTACTGGTGCTGTACTGTATGTACTGGTGCTGTACTGTATGAACCGGTACAGATACTGGTGCTGTACTGTATGTACTAGTGCTGTACTGTATGAACCGGTACAGATACTGGTGCTGTACTGTATGAACCGGTACAGATACTGGTGCTGTACTGTATGTACTGGTGCTGTACTGTATGAACCGGTACAGATACTGGTGCTGTACTGTATGTACTGGTGCTGTACTGTATGAACCGGTACAGATACTGGTGCTGTACTGTATGTTCTTGTGCTGTACTGTATGAACCGGTACAGATACTGGTGCTGTACTGTATGTACTGGTGCTGTACTGTATGAACCAGTACATATACTGGTGCTGTACTGTATGTATTGGTGCTGTACTGTATGAACCGGTACAGATACTGGTGCTGTACTGTATGTACTGGTGCTGTACTGTATGAACCGGTACAGATACTGGTGCTATACTGCATGTACAGATACTGGTGCTGTACTGTATGTACTGGTGCTGTACTGTATGAACCGGTACAGATACTGGTGCTGTACTGTATTCACCACCACATGTATCTGCTCCCCAGATAGACACACCAAACTTCATTAGAGATCCGCCATTCCAACATTAGAATTGGCTGAAGTGCAGATGCTCCTGCTTCCCCCTGCCTTCCCTCAGAATTGCCAATCCAACCCAGTATACAACAACCAGCCAATCACAGCAAGTGATGTACCGGTATTTTCTGTGCACACGGCATACAAAGCCTGCTTGGATTGGGTGGGTGAGCTTTCCCTGCCTGCCCAGCCCTCCCTATCTCCAAGACGATCCGAGCGGTAGTACGCAATGTGATACTGCCGCCATGAGAAAACCACTGAGAGCAGGGAGAGGGGACTGCTTCAGGAGCGGCTGGCGGGGATGCAGCGCACGGTGGCTCAGCTAGAGGGCGCCTGTCCCTGAAGCTGGAGAAGGACAGCTTCTCCAGTCCGGCTTGGAAGTAAGTTTCAGCACGCTGTATACCAGCATATAAGACGACACCCGGCGTATAAGACGACACCCGACTTTTGAGAAGATTTTCATGTGTTAAAAAGTCGCCTTATACGTAGTTTTATTTGTTGAGTACTGTGGAGCGAAGCTATTTTACGATCCTAGATCTGAATACTGTATGAAGATCCGTCTCCATACAGAATTTAAAGGAAAGGGATACACCATGATGTAAATTTTTATGATCAATAGATTAATCTACTTGAAATGCATTTTAATACAGGTATACGATGTCGGGTTCGGTACCTTCTGGTAGATGTACTGTATATCAAACCTGACATTGGATGCCAATTTTAAATATGCATTTCTTGTATAATAATAAATAATGTTTAATTACTGTACCTTGCCAGGGTGGAGCAGTGTATGCAAACATTCTGTAACCAACTTTCATGGGGTCAGATGTATATCTTGTCACAAGGCAGCAAATATGCAGCAAAAATGATTTGATGTGTTGTGACAGGATCTCCATAGTTAAAAAGTGGTTATCCAATCCCCGAAATGCCCAGGCCCCTCACACAGGTTGCACTTACTTGGCTCCCCTGCTCCTGAGTCGCTTCTTATGCCTGAACAGCCGCCGCTGCATGTCACCACCATGCGGATGAAAATATCCAACATTGCAAGGAAGAGTGGGGCAGCCAATAGCACGCGTTGACGGAGACGAGCCTTCCTAGCCTTGCAGGTGATGCTAGGCAGGCAGGTTTTCGTTCTGTACTGCAATTGACTGCCCCGCTGACGTTGGATGTTTTCATCTGTGCAACGTTGAAATGCTGTAGCCTACAAGCGGGCTTACGAAGCGACGTGGGTGCCGTGAAGTTATGTAAGTACATAGTATGTGATTTGCCTGGGCCTATGCGCACTGACTGACCTGGACTGATCCTAAAGGCAAAATTATTTCTGAAACTATGGCACGGTTTTTATTCAGGCCCCTTTCACACAAGCACATTTTTTGCATGCGAGTGCGATAAGTGATGTGAACGCATAGCACCTGCACTGAATCCCATTCCTTTCAATGGATCTGTGTACATGAGTTGGTTTTTTTTTTAAGCATCAGTTCTGCGTTACGTGAGAAACGCAGCATGTTCAATATTCAGATTTTTACAAGCAGCGCTGGCCCAATTGGCTTTTTTGAAAAACACATTGCATCCAGATATAACCTGAAAGGGGTCCAGGTGCAAATGCGTTTTTCCCTGAACGCTGCTAGAAGATTTTGTTTGTAAACCTTTTTTTTTTTCACGCACATGAAAAACGCATCAATAGATTTAGCACCTGCGCGGAAATAACTAAAACACTGAACGCAAATGCTTACAAAAATGACTAAATTTGCTTCTGCAATGGTGCGAGTTTCACGAACGCACCCGGATCACATCCTGATACAATCCATATCATTCGTGTGAAAGAGGCCTTTCCATATCCTGTTCTCTGCTGGAGCAACCTACAGGAATTTACACTTGAGGTCTGTTGTCTAACTATAGAGTTTTTTTTTTGTTTTAATTAGAAATTATTATTTCGTATATTAATAGGACTGTGGACAATCTGGAGGATGAAGCTGCAGATTCAGACAGTCAACCTGCAAGATGTTCAGATCTTAAGTAGAAGCTTCTGTCGAAGTACCTGCTGCTACATCTGAAGCACCAGCTCAAGATACATCACAGGAACCTGAGATGTCAGAGCAAGTACAGCCTGAAGTGGTGTCCCAACCAACTGAGAAACGTGTGCCTGATGAACAACAAACCAGGTGTATCGCTGCTCTTGCTATTGTCCTTGACCTATTCGCAGGTCCACTAGAACCTATTGAAGTAATACACTACATAGAACATGCACAAGACCAAATGATACACTGGAGACCCATCAGCCAAACTACAGTGTCCCAACATCCTCCTCCTCGGTTCTACCAAACCTCACAACCATACTCTCAGGGAAGAAAGCAGTTTTCTTACCTTGGAGATTATCAAAGATCTGGGCAATCTTCAGAGAGCAGTCGTCACCCCTCAAGTTCCATATTTTTCGCCATATAAGATGCACCGGCCCATGAGGAGGAAAATAAGAAAAAATATATTTTGAACCAAAAGGTGTGCTTTTGGTGGGCTTTGAACTAATGGTAGCCTGTGAATGACACAATTATGGGGGTCTGTGGGTGGCACTGTTATGGGGGTCTGTGGGTGGCACTGTTATGGGGGTCTGTGGATAGCACTGCTATGGGGGTCTGTGGATGGCACTGTTATGGGGGTCTGTGACTGACACTGTTATAGGGGTCTGTGGCTGACACTGTTGTGGGGGTGTCTGTGGATGGCACTGTTATGGGGGTATCTGTGGATGGCATGACACTGCTATGGGGGGGATCTGTGGATGACAGATAAATAGCATCTTATGCTATTTGACATCCACAGATCCCCCCCATAACAGTGTCAGCCACTGTGAATGACCCCCAATATAGGGGGTGGGGGCTGGCATCTACACTAGTTTTTAAATGGCAGCGGGGGCCCAGTGCAGTGATTGTATTCTATTGCACCGGGCCCCGCTCACTGTACTAATGGTATCTACTGTACCTGCAGGCAGGCAATGTTTAACTATAGATATGTTCGATCCAGCAGCCTGTACTTACGATCATAGCAGGCGGAGTAGGCACGTGACGTAGGAAGTTACGCTGCCAGTGCCCGCCCGCCTGCCCTGCATTCAGCCTGCTATGATCGTCAGTAAAGGCTGCTGGATCAAACATATTTATAGTTAAAGATTGCCTGCCTGCAGTTACTGTAGATACCATTAGTACAGTGAGCAATACAGTGACTGCACCGGGCCTGCTGCCATTACAAAACTAAAAGCCGGCCCCCATCCCCTCCTCCCCCCTCGCTGATACACACGCCAGCCGCGCTGTGCAGCTTGCGGTCGGCGGTGTATCAGTGTAAAAACGCTAACTAACTAACTAAGAAAAAAAAAATTGATAGTAATTTACAATCCAGAATCAAGCTGAAATCAACGACTTCCACGGATGGCGTCCAACTGCCACGGTAATGCCCCCTCTGGACTGCAGAAAAAGTCAGCATAGAGTTCCCGAACTGCAAGTCCAGCTGTTTCAGGCCGGCTCTGGTCAAATTTTGACCAATATCTGCATCAGCGGAGGCATCATGTATCCTGGTGAAGTTGTGTGGCAGTACACAGGCCAGTATCACTAGGGTGGCATTGTCTGGATTCATCTGTATGGATGACATGAACACTCTCCACTTTGTGGACAGAATTCTGAAAGCGCACTCCACATACCGATGGGTGCGAGTCAATCGATAGTTGAAGATGCGCTTCTGGTAATCAAGATCGCGTCTAGGGAAGGGCCGCATCAGGTGTGGTGAAAATGCGAATCCTTCAACTGCTACGATCACAAATGGAACCGGTGGACCTGCAGATCCGGGAAGTCTACTGGGCTCTGGCAGGGCAAGCTGGTTTGCGTGAAGTCGTTCACTTATTCTCGAAGCACTAAAGTTGCGGGCGTCTGAAGTGCTCCCATAAGCCCCGATATCCACAATTACAAACCTGTAATTACTGTCAGCCAAGGTCATCAGCACTACAGAAAAATACTGCTTGTAATTGAAGTACCGGGACCCTGAGTGAGGCGGCTTCTTTACACGAATATGTTTGCCGTCCAGTGCCCCAATGTAGTTTGGAAACTGCGCTGATTGGTAAAATCCCTAAGCAATAAGAAGCCAATCTTCCGTCTTGGGGGTGAGCATCACCGCATCTCTGAGTCACTGCCAGATGACTTTACAGGTATGACAGACGATCCCAGAGATAGTTGAGATCCCAAGCAGAAACTCGAAGTGCAGCGATGCAAAGGAGTTTCCAGTTGCAAGGAATCTGTGGGAAGAAAAATTAAAATAATTAATATATTATTATTATTTTATACACAATACAAAATATACATTTTCAATAGTTTTACCTCAACGTGAGTATAAGCCTTTGCGCTGCAGAGATGCTGCGCCTCATACTAGTGTCCATGAAGGTCAGGTCCGGATGTAGAGACACCAGCAGATGATCAAAAGCCTCCATGGACATACGGCAGTAACTCTGGAACTTGAAGGGGTTGTATAATGTGTGGAACTGTCCCTTCCGATGACGCTGAGCGACAATAGGATGAACCCACTGTCGCCTCCTCCTCTCCCGTTCTTCGTCCAGCATCGCTGCTTGCTGTCCAAATCGCTGAGATAGGAGCCAGCGGAAGAGAACAACATTGATATCCTTTGGCATGATTATCGTTAGAGAATTCTAGAAAACAATGACTATGTCAAGCAGAGGTTTTACACAGAGCTCTGAACGACACGAAAAAACAAACAAAATGGCGCCTGAGCTGTCATTGGACTTTACTTTTATTAGATATCCTAGCTACAATAATTTATTCCTCCTTCTGTATTTTTTGCGGACCCGCAAAAAATGGATGATGCGCGGATGACATACGGATACATTTTGTGGGAAAAACGGAACGTATGCGGATGTACAACGCAAAAAACGGACCGCAATTCTGGAAGTACAGAAATACTGACGTGTGAATGGAAAGGATAGTACTGTTCTATGAAAGGCTAGTTGTTCCGTTCCGCAAAATACGGAATGCACGCGGATGTCATCCGTATTTTTTGAGGATACGTTTTTTGCAAACTTCAAAATATATACGGTCATGTGCATGAGGCCATAGGCTTTTATTATTTTAGATAACTCTGTGGGTGACCTGTAGGCATTTATGTGGGTGCAATCCAACACCTTTGCACCAGTGACACAGAAATAGAATACTTAATAGGGCTGTTCAGTCTGTGGGTGACCTGTAGACATTTTTGTTTGGTGCAATCCTACTCCTTTGCACCAGTGACAGGGAAATTCAATAGTTAATCAGTCTGTTAATTGTGTCAGTGACACATATCTGTTTTTATTTAGTGGTGCTAAACCCTTTTAGTTGCCACCGTCACAGGGAAATATAATAGTTGATCAGTCTGTTAATTGTGTTGGTGAGACACCTAATTTTTGTGGTGCTAAACACCTCCTTTTCATCCGTGACACAGAAATGCTAATTCTGTGGGTGACATAATCCCATTTTTTGGGGTGAGATACACCTCGTTTGCATCCATGACACAGAAATACAATTGTTCGTCTGTCAGCCAATTTTGTGGGTGACCGTAAAAAAATGAGGAGAGCATGAATTAAGGTACGTGGTGCTGCTGGTGTTGGTGATGGTGGAGCCTCTGCTGTAGGGAGAGGACGTTGTTGAGCTACGCACCCAAATGATGCACGCAGGCGACAGAACGTTCTGCGTTATTTTGTAGGCCTGAATACCGAACTAAGAATGGTGAGGCCAGAACAAGTAGAGGCGGTAGTAGATTGGATGGCTGACAGTGCCTCCAGTTCCTTCACATTGTCTTCCACCCAGTCCACTGCTGAAAGTGCAGAGTTGGCACCGTCGGCCCATGGGCATCCGTCTACCACCTCAACCTCTTGCACATCAGCCATTCATTAGTATTCGCCGGCCAGCGAGGCTCAAGAGGCAGCTGCCGGAAGTGACCGAACCTCAATTTTGAGGCTTGATTAGGGTGTGCCCAGGCACACCCGGCACACCCTGTGCTCACTTCTATGCTGATGACGATGACAAAACACAGGTGTCAACTGCTGGGGCTTTCTGCAGTGTGCAGACTGGCCAGGAGGGCAGGGGTGAGGAGTGGGTGGAAGATGATGGGGAGGATGATGAGGTCCTAGACCCCACATGCCATCCAGATCATGCCAGTGACATGTGCAGTTCGGAGGAAGAGGTGGGGGTCACGCAATGCCAGCTACACAGCAAAAGGGGGAGCAGGGTGCAAAAGCAGAGCGACCGTCCCCTAGCCAGTATGCCTTCTACTGCCCAACGCGCCAAGAGATATAGCACACCAAAGCCAGTTCCAAGGAGTTCCCTGGTGTGAGAGTTTTTCATGTAGTGTGCTGACGACAGGACATGGTTTGCGCGCTTTGCAGTCAGAGCCTGCAGCGAGGCATAAATGTTCTAAACCTGAGCACCACCTGCATGACCTGGCATCTAACTGCAAAGCATGAGCTGCAGTGGAATAGACACCTGAAGAACCACAAAAGATCTGAGGCTCCTCCTGCTCCCTCTTCTGCTGCGGACTTGGCCTCTTCCTCCCCCTCTGGAGCAACAGGGGCACCTGCAATCCCCCAAAGAGAGGATGTTACAGCAACACCACCACCACCGTCACCAAGCATCTCCACACACTGGAGAGAAAGAGGAAGTACCCCCATACCCACCCAAAATTCCTGGTCCTTGAAATGCTGCCATTCCGTCTGGTGGAGATGGACAGTTTTAAAAACGTCATGAGGGCAGCTGTCCCATGGTACATGGTTCCCAGCCGCCAGTACTTTTCCAGGTGGGCCATCCCTGCCCTGCACGAACAAGTGGTGGAAAAAAATCAGGTGTGTGCTGTGCAACGCCATCAGTGGCAAGGTCCACATAACCACCGATACGTGGACAAGTAAGTACGGGCAGTGACGTTATATCTCCCTAACTGCCCACTGGGTAAATGTAGTGGCAACAGGGCCTGAGGTGGAAACGGTGTCCTACTGCCATCAAGGATTGCTGGACGTTTCTCAGTGCCTCCAGTTGCCTGCTCCTCTGCTCCCGCCTCGTGTTCCTCCTCTACCGCCTCCTCATCACGTCAGCGCAACACCTGTACCACCAACTTCAGCACAGCCAGGGGAAAACGACAACAGGCTGTTCTGAAACTCATATGTTTGGGGGAAAAACCTCACACTGAGCATGAGCTGTGTGCGGGCCTGGAACAACAGACTGATGAGTGGTTGGTGCTGCTGAGCCTCAAGCCCGGCCTGGTGGTGTGCGACAATGGGCAAAATCTCATAGCAGCTCTGGGCCTAGCCGGTTTCATGCACATCCCTTGCCTGGCGCAATG
Source organism: Bufo gargarizans (assembly GCF_014858855.1). NCBI lineage: Eukaryota > Metazoa > Chordata > Amphibia > Anura > Bufonidae > Bufo > Bufo gargarizans. Next base: position 676,381,036 of record NC_058080.1, on the reverse strand, counting down.
TTCTGAACTTGGTGTCAGAGCTGCTGCAGAAACTCAGGGCCGTCTGTGCATACTTTCGGTGTTCTCATCCTGCTGCTGCTCGCCTGTCTGCACTGCAGCGTAACTTCTGACTTCCCGCTCACCGCTTCAAATGCGACGTACCCATAAGGTGGAACTCCACCTTGCACATGCTGGAGAGACTGTGCGAGCAGAAGCAGGCGATAGTGGAGTTTCAGCTGCAGCACGCATAGGTGAGTCACTCGGCAAAACAGCAACATTTCACCACCAACGAGTGGGCCTTCATACGATATTGGTGTGTGCCGTGTTGCACTGTTTCGAGTACTCCACCAACATGGCCAACAGTGAGGACGCTGTCATCAGGGTTACTATCCCACTTCTATGTCTCCTTGAAAAAAACGCTCCAGGCTCTGATGAATGAGGATGTGGCACAGGAGGAAGAGGAGGAGGAGGAACAGGGATCATTTCCACAGTTATCAGGCCAGTCGTCCACAGGTGGCTCAGAGGGTGGGTTCCTGCATCAACAGCGGCCAGGTACACAACTGTCCAGCCAGGGCACAGTTTTGTAAGATGAGGAGGAGGATGATGAGAAGGACGAGGATCCACGTATTCAGAAGGGTGGCACCCGAATCAGCTCACGGCATAACTGGAGCGTGGCTAGGGAGATACAGAGGACACAGACGATACACCTCCCACTGAGGACAGCTTGTCATTGCCTCTGGGCAGCCTGGCACACATGAGCGATTACATGCTGCAGTGCCTGCACAGCGACCGCTGAGTTGCCCTCACTCTTACCAGTGCTGATTACGGGGTGGCCACCCTGCTGGATCCCCGCTACGAAAACAACGTGCCTTCCTTACTACTATCACACAGTGCGCTGATTTAAAGTTAAGTTACTGCAGGATACGGATTACTGAGGGGATGATCTGTGGGGTTGCCCAGACGGCTAGGCCCTTCACAGTAGTTATTAACCCGTTTCAGCAGTCCTCCATTCACTGAAGGGGGGACTGCTGAAAGAGCTTAATAACTACTGTGAAGGGAGGACTGCTGAAAGGGGTTAATAACTACTGTGAAGGCCCATGGGGGCGTGGCTTCACAGGGGCGTGATACAATGGGCTTGTGCCCCGGATGTTTTCAGACCCTAGCAATGCCCCTGGGTAATCCTAAGTTCACTCTTTACAGCACTCTGGCACTAAAGATACTATTAACTATTTATTTAGGAGTTATCCTTTAAGGGCGTTCCCCTCACGGCAGGTAAACACATCTGCTTCATTCTTTGGCAGGAAACTCTTCTAGAAAGGTTTTTGGTTTTCACTACTACCCGGAAGGTTTAGTTAGTGATAAAGACAATTCTGCACATCAATTATCCATTTGTGTCCAGGTACTTGGAAAGCTACTCCTGTCACTTGTGCTGATGAGGTCCATAAGCTATAGTTAGCTGTAACCCTCACTAGTCTCTCTGCATCTTGGTGTATAAACTTACTGTCTGGTGCTTGATTTCTGTAGTTATCTTCTCCAGGCTTGATCAGGGCCCAGAGGAAAGGAACACAGCTACATGGTGACTTTAGCCTGTCTCTCTCCTCCATGAACTTGCTTCTCTCTTCTCGCCAACTACTTCCTTCTCTACATTCTCCTCTACTCTGCTCTAAGCTAGACACACCCCACTATATATATATTATGTGGTGCCAGCACCACCGAGGGGCGAATGGGTGTAAATGAAATTGCCAGCCAGATAATAGAGAATACCATAAAATGCAAATAAACACATGTATATACAGATGTTTGAAGTGTCCAATTTCCACACATATGTGGGACGCTGCAGGTGACCTCCTACGCCTCTTCCACCTGCACCGACACATCCGTCTCCTCCACCTGAACCTCCACATCCGCCTCCTCTGCCTGAGCCGCCATGTCCACCTCCTTCTCCACTCGGACCTCCGCCTACTGGCTCAAGATTATAATGTCTTATATTCGCAGAGTAGAGGAATATACCTGCCGCAAAAATGGCTAAAGGTCACACACAGAATTAACAGACACATAAAAAAAACAAAAAAACAGAAAAAGTGTTGGCTTCTTTCTCGACCTCCTCCATCTCTTCCACCTTTGTACCCCCACTATCTTGGTTGGTGCATCGTGTGTCATCTTATAATTATTGCCATTTCCTGCAATATGTGTATATATTTCCTTGCAAATGTTATGTTAACATGTAATGTGCCTGGTCAACCAGCAGATGGCGGCAGTACTGGCAGACTTAGTTTCCCTGGAGAGGAACCTGTTTGTTCCATTCCAGCCCTCTTTAGAGAGAGAGGAGTTTAGTTAGAGAGTGAATCAGTATCAGAGTAGCCCCTGTATGGGGAAGCTGCAGGCCTTGGCCCTTGGCCCTGCTGGACAGGCCTTGCCTGTGAAGTCTACATGGTTGCTTGTCCCCTCCTGGGCTCGCATTGCCTTAAACTCCTAAGAGAGCTTGATGCCAGGAAGAAGTTCCTAGGTTTAAAGTAAGAGACAGGCTACAGCTAAACTAAGTTCCAGCAGAAGAGCAAAAAGTTTCTATTTACTCCAGCTAGCATAGCAGTGCTGAGGAAGCTACAGATATAGCAGGGCTGAGATTGTTGCAGAAGTGTTTGTCTGCAAAAGTTAAGCCAATACCTGCTGATGACCAAGATAATGTTTGGAGGCTGTTTGGATTACCATTTATGCCAAGTAAAGCTGCGTTCAATGTCACTACAAGTCTATTCTACTTATTCATCATCCAAGTTCAACTACCTTTTTTCACTGCTTCGGACCACTTTACGTCTGGGATCCAAGGATATCCAGGTAGGAACACCGTGACACGTGTATACAACATCTACAGAGACATTGTAGGCCACTCTACACCACTCTGGCAATTCTACCCTGGGTGCCAACATTACCATTGTGGGGATTTGCTCTGGTAAACAGGCTTGTGGACGCAGTATAGAGGCATCGACAATGTCTTTAACTTAAACAGTTCAGTGTTTTATTCACACATAAGGGAAGTGTCAACAAAAAGTCAGTTTCAAGGAAAAACAGTCATCTTGAGTCTGATGTTTGTTCACACCAGGCAGCAACACATCCTTGGGTGAAACAGAAGTCCATGCAATTTCATCTAAACAAGATAGCAGGCCTTAATCCTGGCCCAAACTCTCAGGCCCCAACACAGAGACTGGCAAAGCTCCACTGTTAGATGGAGGATAACCCACACCCAGCTGAGACTGCTGGATGACCAAGATGTGTTGGTGCCCTCTAGCAGACTTCGGTACTGGGCCTATGAGATCCATAGCGATCTGCTCAAATGAAACCTCAATAATCGGGAGAGGGACCAGGGGACTACAGAAATGTGGCTAGGGGCTGGTGATCTGGCAGGTTGGGCAAGACTTGCAATACTCTTCCACCTCTCTGAACACACTGGGCCAGTAGAACCGCTGTAGAATCCGGTCCTGCGTTTTCTGCTGGCCCACGTTTTCCCCAAGAACATGTTGGTGGGCTAACTCCAACACGAGCTTGCGATACACCTTGGGCACCACTAGCTGTTCAATATGTTCACCCCGTAGTTGATTTATCCGCTACAGCATCTCCTGTTGAACCACAAAACGGGGGAATATAGACTTGGCCATCGGTTGTTGCAGCTAACCCTCAACTATTACCCCATTTTCCCAGGCTCGAGACAGAGTCGGGTCCAGGTGCTGTGCTGTACCAAAATTATCCCCAGAGACATTGAGGTCTGCCAGTTCAGGATCCAGCAGCAAGTCCTCCACATCTCCCACCATCACACTTAGCGGAGTTGTCTCCCCCTCTTCCACTGAAGTGATGGTCACCCCTACCGCTGGCCCTTGTGACTCAGGTTCCCAGGGTTCTGGTCTCCCCCCTGAGCTAGGCCACTCTGCTAGGGTTACATCTGTCTCCCGGGTATCATTAACTTTCGTATCCGGCCATAGTGCCGGGAAACCGGGGAAGTCTCTCCCAATTATTAGCTCATACTGTAACTTTGTGGCGACGGCCACCTCATGCGTCCAACTGCCGACCACCGTTGGCAGAGAGACCAGGGCGGTGGGATAATCCTTTAAGTCCCCATGAATGCAGACAATGTCGACTTCTTGGCCAGTATACTCGGCGGGCCGCACCAGGGCAGCTCTTACCAGGGACACCAGGCTCCCTGAATCCAGCAGTGCCACCACCAGAGTGTCCCCCACTTCCACCTGGCACAGGTGACTATTGTCTACAGTCTCGAAGGTACCTGTGGTGCACAGCTTCCTGGCATACAATGAGTGGCGGTACTTCATTCATATAAACAGATTTCCAGCACGAAGGAGATAAAATCCTGCATGTTCTTTATTGAATATTCCAAACGTACACACGGTGCAGTAAAAGAGGTCCCTCCATGTCCCTGGTCAGACCAGGGACATGGAGGGACCTTTTTCACTGCACCGTGTGTACGTTTGGAATATTCAATAAAGAACATGCAAGATTTTATCTCCTTCGTGCTGTAAATCTGTTTATTTGAATAAAGTTTACGCTGAGCTGACCTGGCTTTTCCGTCGCACGACTGAACTGGTGAGCTGGATTTTTATTCATTAATGAGTGGCGGTAGCCATAGTTGGTATCCATGGGTTCACCCCGATGGGGACAGTCGGCTCTTATGTGTCCAGGCTCATGACACCGCCAGCAGACCACCAGGGCTGGGGCTGCAGGGGGTACGTCCCGGGCGGGTTTGGCTGGCACCAGCCGCCGGGTTTAGAGTAAAGATTTCTGCAGTTTGACTGGCCCCCTCCCAAAAGAACTTCCCTGCAGATTTCTGGTGGCCTCGTAGCGCTCCACCAGGTTGACCATCTCCAAGGCATTATCCGGAGACACCTGGCCGATCCAGTGCTGGAAAGGGTACGGCAAAGCCCTCCAAAACACATCCGCCAACAGCCGATCCAACATAGCAGTGGGAGTCAATATGTCAGGCTGCAGCCATTTTTGCAATTGGTGCAGCAGATCATAATATTGTGGTCTAGCGGGTACAGCCGGGTTAAATTCCCACTGATGGACCCGCTGGGCCCGGACCAATACATTCACCCCGAGTCTCGCCAGGATCTCACCTTTTACTGTCGGGTAGTCGGCCACTTGATCATCAGGGAGATCAAAAAATACTTGCCGGGGACCAGATGTTAGGAACGGAGCGACAACCTCAGCCCACTGATCTCGGGGTAACTTTCCCTCATGGCCACCTTTTTGAAAACCGACAGATACATCTCGACGTCATCCAAGGGGGTCAGATGGAGGATAGCCACACCCAGCTGAGACTGCTGGCTGTGTTTTATATCCCTAACTAAAACCCAGCCTGGAACCTGGGGAGTAGCCACCCACCCTGCACTTTGGCTGCTCCATTTAAGAGCCGGCCCTGATCGGCTTTACAGCCACACTAAATAACCAATTGTGTCAGTCAGCACTAGCTGCCGCTGACACTTAAAATTACTGGCTCTTACCTCACCGAGGCCAGGAACCTCGGTGACACGTATCTTCCGTCAATGATGGCCCCTTGCACTTTCCTACACCATCTACAAAGGGAACTGCAAGTCTTTGTTGCTTAACGGCAACTGGCATCACATTTACTTGCTCTATAAGAAGGACGTATTTCTAAGAAACCTCCTAAGGGACAAGGGATACCCCAGACGCCCTGATAGTGGGCTTGTTGCATTTGCAGAGAAATTGTACTGCTCTTACCCCCATTTTGGATCCTTTTGCAGCCCTCTAGCCCTTTCTATGACCTTTTCACAGCCATTTTAGTGTCCTAAAGTTCGGGTACTTATTGACTTTAATGGGGTTCGGTGTTTGGGGTCAAGTTCGGGATCTGAACTGAACTTCGAAACTTAGTTCGGTTGAACTAGTCGAACCCGAATATCCAGCAGTCTGCTCCTCCCTATCCATAACCAAGAAATCATGTGGTGACAGAGAGAACCCTCTACCTCTGTCTAACCAATTAGACACCATGGTCAGCATGGGGTGTGGCATCTAGTGTAATAGCTGGGATATGCCCTATTCACTGCATAGTAATACTTTTGGTGGAACAAACCCTTCATTGCAGTAACATCTGGCAATGCCGGATCCAGAGACGTCCAGCAGGCTGTTCTCTGCCAGAATAGCCTGCCGGAACTAATAACGCTAGTGTAAGTGTAAAACTAGCCTAACCAGACAGGGGCATGACCAGCCTTCCTAGCTAGAACTGCCAGAGTTAACTGCTTGCTTGCCTTAAATTACATTAACCCTTTTAGCAATGAATTAACTCTTAATAGGGATCTACTGGGTTACTGCACTTGGAACAAACTTCCAGCAGATAGTTGGAAAATGTACAGTGACTGAATGTAAACAAGTAGAGAAAAGAGGTTCTGCGTCGGCGCGAAATCACTGGTGGAAGCGGTCTTAAAGATGAATTCTTCTTTTATTCAGAAACAACGCGTTTCGGGGATCAAAGACTCCCCTTCATCAGGTTTCACAAACATATAACAGGTATTGTCACAGGATCATATTTATAGGTAAATTCATTAAAAAAAAACGCCGAAGGATGCACCTGGGTGACGCCCCTTATGGGAGGAGCTATCTCCAGGTGTCATTTCAAAACATGCAGGTCTTCCCACCATATTTAACATAAAGTTATAGTGATTAACTGTATATACTGTGGGGACTAGAACCGCTTCTATATTTAAATAAAATTCACAGCCGATTGTAAAAACAGAAGTAAAGGGTAAGGTATAGTTCCCGGTCATGTGATCGCTAGTATAAGCGTCACATGACTCGGGAGTCCGGAAGTGTTATGCTGCTCCAGCGCCGCTCTCATCGGGCGGAAGCAGCAATGTCAGCGCATGCTCTCATATGCGATGTGAGCCGGTGTTCTGCCAGATTTCTATAGATTGCCGAAAGTCTATAGCGGAAGTGACGTGTGCGCTGCGCAAGCGCACAAGCGCACTTCCACAAATCATCCGAATCATCGCCTTAAAGTGACAGTCATCTCCATTAATCTACATGAATTTGTACCCTCGCGGGCTCGCTTCGCTCGCCACGCATCGGGCACGGCCTCGCTGCGCTTGGCATTTTGTAAAACTAACTCTATGCCGCCATTGATAGTAAAGAAGGAAATGGATGGTAAAGAAAGAGACTATCCATCTCTTTCTTTACTATCCGTTTCCTTCTTTACTATCAATGGCGGCATAGAGTTAGTTTTACTAAATGCCAAGCGCAGCGAGGCCGTGCCCGATGCGTGGCGAGCGAAGCGAGCCCGTGAGGGTACAAATTCATGTAGATTAATGGAGATGACTGTCACTTTAAGAAAGCTATGCCCTTAAGTCTGCGCACGCGCGGTGTGCGAACTACTCCAGTGGAGGCAGCAGGAATGCTTCGCTGGAGTACGCTTGTGCGCTTGCGCAGCGCACCACGTCACTTCCGCTATAGACTTTCGGCAAACTATAGAAATCTGGCAGAACACCGGCAGCTGAAGTCCATAACAGGGGTATCACATGATCGCATAGTGCGGTCATGTGACCTGTAATCTTGTAGCGCAGCGCCGTGGATCTTGTATACTTTAGTTTCCATAGTCACAGGGTTGGTTTCTAGACTTCATAAGAGCGATCCTTGTTTTCTATATATAATGAGCTCATATATAGAGGGCAACTTATTTCATAGGTTATACCATAGTTTTTATAGTTATAAGATTATTTTCAAACCTATTTTGGGTGCTATGTAATATAATATATAAAAGCACATAGCAAAATAAAGAATATAAATAGCAACCAATAGCTCATAAAATGTCATAAAAATCAAGTGACTCATATAAGATTATAATATTAAAAAACCTATTCAGTGGATGTCTAATAAAAGTGGGGGAGGGGAGGGGTTGCATCCATATATATCTGTAGTGCAGACAGTTAGAAAGTAGTGATGAATCTACGTGTACATATATAAAGTGTATAAATTTGTACGGAGATAAAATGTAGATAAGGAGATAAAAATAAATAATAATTAAAAAAAATAAAAAATATGTATATATAACTGTATATAAAAAATGTATATATAAAAAATATATATAATAAAAATAATAATAATAATAATAATAAAAAAAAAAAAAAAAAATTATTGTTTGTATCCTTTCCTTTAAAGGTTAATTTCAAAAGCCTCATTAAGCCCATATGGATTGAGGCTATTGAGTTTAAAAATCCAATACATCTCCCGACGTCTGATATATTGGACGTCTGTTTGGAGATGTATTGGGATAAGTTCAATTGGTGTTATCGTGAACCGGTCTTATTTTTATTTTGATTAAGCTCCAAGTAGAGTTGTGCCTGCCGGAGCACAACTTCGTGAGGTTAATCTGGATATTTCTCACTTTGATATCCTTATCCGGTTAAACATACTACACTATTGTGCGCTCTCTCTCTTCTGTTTCCCTGCTCTCGAGGGGAAATTAGATTTGTCCGTGACCTACACTGAATGTAAACAAGGTAATTCTACCCTAGGAGAAAAATGAAGGGAAATATAAGGGCAGACTAAGGACCATGTTGTCTTTTTCTGCCATCATTCTTTGTACAACAATGTAGAATCACCAAACTATAAACTATAAACCTGTTCACTTGTAGAAGTAATATTTTGTGATTATATAGAAAGCCCGGCCAATGGTTCCAAGGATTAAAGGCTCAAATCCACCTCTATATGAGATTTACTACTGGTCATTTTTGGAACTCCATTATGAGCACACGCTAAATGAAAATCTTAAGATTTAGCAAAGAACTGTATTGTGAGTGCATCCTGCATTCTCTCAGTCATGGTTCTGTGATCATGACTATGAATTCCAGAAATTGATCCAGTGGAGCGCTTTACGTATGTAAAAAGCTAAACCATCGTGACTTCAGATCCAAGGATTGCATTTCAAACCTTACAAGATTAAAAGAGCATCCATTCTGGTCATCAGCAAAATCAATACCTGTCTGCACAACCACTCACACCTAAATGAGCGTGTCTGGACAAATGGAGAACGCGGCTCTTCATCTCAAGCTGAGGAGCCTAGATGTTCTCTACAGTATATAATAAGGGTATTACAGTTTGGCAAATAAAAGTAATTCTTTGTTTAGTAAAAATATACAATTTTCCTGTAGACATTTTGTTGTTTTGACAGTTTATAAGATCTCTGCTTGCTGTCATTATAAAGGAAACTTCACTGTAAACTTTCAGTGGATTCTGTGGAACTGGATTTTTTTTTTAAAGGGTCATTGAGTTTGCAGAAAACTTTTGATTTGTCATAGAGACATATCCAGGGGCGTAGCTAAAGGCTCATGGGCCCTGGTACAAGAGTTCATATTGGGCTCCCCTTCCCTCATTGCTTCGTGGCCAGGGGCAGGGAAGCATATAGCCTTTGTGCTGTCTGAGGCAAAAATTTAAACAACCCTCCCCCCATGCCAAATTTTTTACCTAGCCCCTCCCCTCCAGCCAGTGGTGTAACTTGACCAGCATGCATTTTCTATAATACCAGTGTCTCTTTTTAGGTGGCACAAGGGTCTTTGGGCGTTCTCAGACTTCTGGGCCTGGTAGCGACTTCTGCACTCCCTATAGCTACGTCCGTGGAAATATCAGAAGTTTTGATTGGTGGGGGTCTGAGCTCTGAAACCCTCACTGATCACTAGAACGAAGAGAGAGAAGTGCTTGCATACACGTTCTCTCTCCTCAGTAGACAGGCTCAGAAGAAGTCTATGGGCCTGTCTTGATTCTCCCCTCAGCAGCAAAGAGAGAGTGCAATATGCAAACGCTTTTCTCTCCTTGTTCTAGGGATTGGTGGGGGTCTCAGCACTCAGATACATCCCCCCCCATCACAACTTTTAATATGCCTCTAAGACATTTCAAACTTTTTCTGGAAACTCAGTTATCCTTTAAGTTCAGTTTCGACTGTAGGTAGAAAGAGAAATTTAACCATAGACTGGTTTATCAGCAATGAAATAACAAATGTTGATAGATCTGAAACCTGATTATTACAAGTATTTTCTATTACGCTTCGTTTTCTAAAAGCAGATATTGCTGATCACGTGGGCTGTTATCACTGTGTGCATTTGGTACAGCTGCATTTTCTGCCACATCAAAGCCCTAAATGAATCTACAACAACAATCTTTGGGAAACTTCTTGCCTAAACAAACTTTCCAGGATGGTACGGGAGCCGACCATGTGATGATCAAGCAGGATGGTTCACCGTCCTGCATTCCAAAAATATTCCCAGAAAGAGAGCTACTTGCTCCTTTTGGACAAGTATTCTTCCAGAACCAACTTGTACGTAATTATTTTCTTTCTGTCTTTATCAGTACAAGATATGGAAACCATGGCGGCTCAGAACTCACTGAAAGGTTGGGGTCTGACATCCGGGACCACCGCCGATCAGCTATTTGAGGAGGCCGCAGTGGTCACAGGAGCACCAGCCTTCTCGTAGCTTACCCTAGGCCAGTGATGTCATGTTTATCACGTGGCCTACGTGCAGCTCAGGCCTATTCAAGTGAATGGGGCCAAGCTGCAATACCAAGCACAGCCACTATACAATGTACAGCGCTGTGCTGGTATGCTGTGGGGAGGCCACAGTGATTGCATGAGCTCCTGTGAGCACAGTGGCTTCCACAAACAGCTGATCAGCATTGGTCCTGGGTGTTGGACTCCCACCAATCAGATACTGATGACCTCTCCAGAGGAGGTGGTATGATTAAAAAAAAATAATCTGTGATATCGCAGCTCCCTGTCATTGCACCTGCTACTTCCCAAAAAAATGCGCTTCATGATAAAGTAATTAGTCACAAAGCTAATTTTTTTTTTAAATTTGGCAAAGCAGCCGAATCTAATTTTCCCAAGGTTCGCTCATCTCTAGTCAAAGTATACAGTGTGAGATAATCATTATTATTAATTTATCATTTAGCAAGCATGTGGAAAAGAGGGTTAATGGGAGATAGGTTGTTAGGCTCTTTACAATTCTTACAAATGACCGAACATGGCAGAACTGAGCCTATGAATACATAGATCTACATGTAATCATACACATTCAGCTAACCACATATCTGCTAACTACATCGTACTGAGCCATGAACACAGAGATTGAAGATAATAAAAATGCAACGTCTGGAAATTATGACTATTGATTCATTTTACAGAGATACTATGATAATCTCACAATCTGACCTTTTGTCAAAAAAATAGCTGATGGTTTCCTATTCTAAAGGGGTCCTGACCTTCACATTCCTAAAATATGGCCCACTATCGGCTATCAGGATGATGGGTTGAAGCTTTCTAATTAGTGCTGTAGCAATAGGGGTTGTGAGGCAGTGACAGGCCTCATAGCTGCAAGGGTAGATTTATGGCAGGAGTTTCCATGTCTTCCCCGTCAGTCATCAGGTCTGAGGCAGGACCAGGTGCCACAATCAGTCTGGGATATGAGCCCAGCCCAGACTGTCATTCAGGGATATTATTCTGTTTAGGTAGAGCCCAGACGGGTAAGGGTGCTTATTTTTAATAATTGTTTATGTTTATGCGGATGTGCCGCAATAAAGCACATTGTTCGGACCTTAAGCTTCGTGTCTGGTGAAGATATCTGTGAGTGTGACCCCCAAAAGCGAGCTATTGGTGGAGGATGCGGGCATCAATGCTGAAAAGTAAAAGGCAACGTGGTTGCTAGAGGCAACAACATTTCAGGAGCCTGTTTGTTAGTTGGATCATGTGTTGCTGGTGATAATCTGGATTTTCTTTTTCCTGTGGTGCAAACTGTGCGGGGATTTAAAGGGCCCAGTAAAAAAACTGATCTGTGAAAATGGCTGCAAAATGGTGCAGCCCGTGGGAAAAGTCCTGCGAGTTGGTGATCGGGGTAATCCCGCCAGCAAGTATCTCAGGTCATGCCTGAAATTCTGGACTTTATAACAATAGGGCCAGAGACAAAAACTAAAGTGTCACTGACCTTTGTAACAGACTATGGCTCCGTGCAGTGGCAGCTGCTAAAGTGCGAGACCCTGAGGCCAGAATTCATGCTGGGCAAGGATTTTTCCTTATTTTGGCAAATATGGTATGGTGAGAGTACTTCACGTTCTACGGTAGGAGTTCCGGTGAAAAGCGGATGTATGCCGTTGCCAAGAAGACAAGAAGATGGAGAACAGTACGGTTTTCTGGAGTTCCTATATTACCTGCTACTGTACACAGAGTCCTAAAGGGTGCGGCTGGAGTGACCGTCCAGGAAAAGTCGAGACTCCAGGCCATGCTGTTTCCGGTGGCAACGGTTGCAGTAAGGACCCTGCCGGTCTTCGGGATACCAGGAATCAAGTGAAGGCTGGTGATCTCGGTAGAGATGTCCTGGAAATATCTTCGCTTCCCGAGACTACCGAATCCACGACTTCAGGTGGTAAGAATGGTCCTGTGTTTATTGGTCTGGCAGACCCCGTGACAGTGAGATGGCAACAGTTGCTACCTGCTGGGCTGGTAGGTGATAATTCGCAGAGGCCAGGAACTGTTGCAAGGGGATGTGACTATGTGGAAAACGCAGTGTCTGAACAGGTGGGCAAGCCTGTTGCGGTTGCTCCCTCGCAGGAATCTGCAGGGAAGAAGGCTATTGCGTTGCACAAAATGCCCGTGACCAAGGCTAGGCTTGGGGTGGCGAAAATTAGAGACCCTATGCTGGCCCGGGTAAGAGATAGCATGGTATTGAAACCGGAGACTGGTAAAGGGATACTAGATCTGAGACTATGGTGACAACTGGGATTGATGGATTTTTTGGTAATATAAATACACTCATACATGAGGGAATGTTGGTCCGTGATTTGTGGAGAGGTGGAAACACTTCTGCAGTCAGGGACAAAACTCCTGCAGAAGTGGTTTCTAGACCTTTAAATGAAGTGACCATTAGAAACAATAGTGCTGATAAAGTGCAAAATAAAAATGTGATATCTTGTTAAATAGGTGATGATAATGACATGCCTTTTCCATTGCAGGATGTGGTCAGGGGAATAGCGCCCCCTGGAGGAAAAGTTATAAAAAAAGGCAGAAGGGTTGATAAATGTTGAGAAATTACAGCTGGGTGAACCCAAGGTGGTGAACGGACAGGAAAGTGTGGCTGTACTAGACGGGGTACCACACGTACCACAGGGTTCTATTGCTGCTGGGGAGGTGTCCCAGGTGGGAAATAGCTCATCGGTGCCCCTAGAGGTCAGGGTTAATAATGACCTGAGCGGTATAGGTGACGTTTGTGCTGTGACCGTTAGCAAGCTACCATGTCGAGGTTTTGAGAAATCGAGGTGGTTACTGGTAGCGACCAGACAAGGGTTATACCTCACATGATGAGAATTAAGTGGGGAGACTTCCGCCTAGTGTCTGAGGCTCATACCCAGGCCATGGTAGATGACCTGACATGTCGGTACAGCTGCAATCGTAAAGACAATTTCTCCCTCCCTACGCGGTCCTTAGATATGATAAAGAAAAGACTAGCTGTCTTCACAGAGTCACCGAAGAAGGCTGCAGAGGGGTCAAGGGAGGAGACCCCAAAAGAAATGAGTGAGCTGAAGGGTCTATGGCCTGATATCCAGGTGAAGAGCAAAGGCTCCAAAGAAATACAGAAAACTGCGGTAGACAACGATAAAGTGCTTAAGGGGACTCTGGGTGGAACCCCCACGGGGTCTCCAAAAGAGAATCGTGATACTCCTATATCTGCTGCAGCAGAACCCAGTGAGGAGCAGCTGGACCAGGAGGCCCAAGAGCGGGGCGCTTCCCCCAGATACGCCCCAAAACCCCGGCCCCCAGCTGCATCCGTAAACAAATCCAAATCCGCTGCCGACACTCCGTCCGCCATCCACAAGGACCGCCCATTGTACGTCCCAAAAAAAGACGCCCACACTGTCAAGTCATCCTGCAACACACGGGTAACCTGAACAAAATTGTGAGGAGACCGCACTCCCGCCGTTGCCCTAGCCAATTTTCTAAAAAACATTCGCCCCATGGGCATTATGCGACACGCAAAATTGAGCTTGCCCAATAGGGACTGCAACTCGCGGAGCCGCATTTTCCATTTTACGCAAGCCACAGACACCTCCTGCCGCAAATCCACAAGTTTATCCTCAGGCAACCTGCATTCCATAGCCACCGTGTCAATGACTATCCCCAAAAAACTCAAACGCGTTGTCGGGCCCTCCGTCTTTTCAGACGCCAAAGGAACACCGAAAAGGCGAGACATGGCTTCAAAAGAATGCAACATCACCGAGCAGCCATTAGAACATGGCGGCCCGATAAACAAAAAAACATCCAAATAATGAATGATATAACCCCAACCTGACCGCTCGTGTACCACCCACTCTAAAAAAGTACTGAACTTTTCAAAATAAGCGCACGAAACCGAACAACCCATCGGCAAACACTGGTCAACAAAATACCCCCCATCCCAGAAACACCCCAACAAGTGCTGACACTCCAGGTGCACCGGCAAAAGACGAAATGCCACCTCAATATCAACCTTGGCAAACAGCGCCCCCTGCCCATACAACCGGACCCAACGAACCGCCTCATCAAACGACGTATATACAACCGAACACAATTCCGGCGCGATCCCATCGTTAACCGAGTTCCCTTTTGGGAAAGAAAGGTGATGTATAAGGCGGAGTTTATTCTGCTCCCTCCTAGGTACGACCCCCAACGGAGACACCCGCAAATCCTGCATCGGCAATTCCCGAAAGGGCCCTGCCATGCGACCTAACTCCACCTCTTTCCGCAGTTGCTCGGTCACCACTCCAGGAAGTTCCGTCGCAGAACGCAAATTTTTTCCCCCCAACCCCTTCAACATACGGAATCCGAAAACCCTCCCGAAAACCATCAAGCAAAAATTCCGCCGCCTCCACATCAGGGTATTCATTTAGAAAACGCTCCATCTCGGCTACCCGTATTGGCGTCCGCCCCTTTTCCAGCCGCATCAGCCCCACTCTTACCCCTGCGCCCCCTGAAGCACCGCTGCGCTCCGTGGTTTCCCCCCGCAAAAGGAACACTCGTGCTTGAACTTGCACTTGTCCCCGTACTTGCATCCCCCCTCATTGAACGAAAAACAGAGTCCCTTAACTGAGGCCGCCGAGCGCTCCGATTGCCCCGAACCCCCGGCGCCCCCCGGAAAGGGCTGCCCAGCCCTGGCCGGAGTCATAACCCGCATTTACAGGCCAATGTCTTTATGGTCCCAGCGCATACTAGGCCGGACCGCCTTCCTCTGCCTGAACTGCTCGTCATACCTCAACCACTCCAAACCCCCCTATACCCGGTATGCCTCGCCTATTGCATCCAGATAACAGAAAAGTGCCGAACAATTGTCTGGCGCTTTCTCCCCGATAACACTGGCCAAAATCACAAAAGCTTGTAACCAGTTGGAAAAGGTCTGCGGAATCAAACGAGAACGCCGCTTATCCTCTTCCTCCTTTTTCCTATCATCCCGCCTATCCCGGTCCAAATTAAATTGCTCCACGGGAAGCAGCAAGAATATATCCACGTACTCCCCTTTCCAAATTATTTCCCTAACCTCATGCTTCAAGTGAGCCCCCAGCGGCCCCTCAAAGCACACATAAACCTCCCCTTTCGCCGCGTCATCTAAACGCGGCTCCTCACCATAGTTTTCCTTGGCCCCGTCCCTTCCTTTATCACCCTCCTTATCCGCCACTCCCTGATGCGCCGCCCCAACCCCACCTCCAGCTCCTGAACTGACCTCCCCAGCTCCTGCCCCACCAAGACCCCCAGTCGCACTCGCACCCAGCAATCCCGGACGTTGCACCCCCCATGCCGTCAAAGGGGACCTCGTCACCATCCCCGTACCTACCAACCCCGTCACCAAATCTTGCAACCCCAACAACAACTCTCCCAACCCACCAGCAACGGACACCCCGGTGACTCCCACCACCCCCGAGGCTCCCCCACTATTAGCAACCACTAAAGAGGAATCCCCGCTTATCTCACCTGGCTGCGCGGACGCTGTGCCTCCACCAGCCGGAATGTGAGGCCAGAAACTTGACTGGCGACAAACTCCCGTCCAGACGCCCACATCTGTTCTGTAACATCTCCTCTGGAATCTGCAGACCCTGCAGCCTGCAATCCTGCAGCTGCGCCACTAGATGTCTCCCTTACAGCACTTGTAGATCTCAAGGCCTGCAGTACCTCAGCCTCGCCACCAGATGTCACCCTCGTCCTGCTTGGAGCTCCAAGAGCCTGCAGATCAGCAGCTCCGCCACCATATGTCGCCCTTCCTTCATCATCGAGAGTCGACCTGAAGCCAGCGCTGCGCTGCTCCGGTAAGGAAACCAGCTCACGGCCACACACAGGACCCCGCCGACCAGCAGATGCAGTCTGCCTTCCTCTCACACGCTGGGCAGAGATCCCACGCTGCCTGCATCAGAGGAGAGGGGGAGGTCCCTCACCCCCCTCCTAGGGTCCCGCCGCACCACAGGATTCCTCCCAGCACACGACTGCCTGGAAGAACTGGTACTCACTGCAGTGCGTGCTGGAGGGGCCACAGAGGGGCTCCTTAACCGGCGCCGGACCCTCGGGGTCGCTTCTGGAATTAGGCGCGCCGGAGGCCTTGTCCTCCGCTGCCGGCTGAAGGGGAAAGCTGAAGCAGCAGCCTCCCCATACCCTGGGAGCAGACCTTGAACGGTAGCCTGCAGCCATCCAGATCCCTTGCTCTCCGCTGCCGCACGGAGCTGTGCCAGGAGCGCTTCCACCTCGGACATCGTGGGACAGGAACCACCAAAAGAGGTACTGCAGCAGCTCAGACACGGGCTGCTGCCACACTGCCGTCCTCACAAAATGGCCCCTTTTCCCGCCCCTGTTAACCCTTTTAAGCCCTTAGCCACACCTCCATCCCTTCCGTCACTATCCTTCCTCCTTAAACCTTTGTAACCCAGAATCCTCTCCCTCCAAGCCCCAGTCATGCCAGGCCTCCATCCAGCCTTGCAGCTCTGATTCCGGCCTGCACTGGTGTACTGCCGTTGGGAAAATAAGCCCTATAATGATTTTTTAGATTTTTTTTTGCGTTGGGTGATTGAAATTTTGCAAAACCTCATTACTTGCCTTACATTCTACTCTTTTGCAGCTTTTTACTGCAAAATATCACATCTTGACATGGGAGGTTATAGATTACAACATTTTCAGCACTTAGAGCAGCTGCCTCAGATGAGCGTTGGTGTTTAAGTCATTCAGTTTAATGGCTATGTTTTCGACTATTTGATCTCCTATCCAGAAATCGTTTGCTCAGAATGAAAAAAATAAAGAAAAAATGTCTAGATAATTGCTGCTATTTAGAATATTTTCCCATGGAGAAATACGATAAAAAATCAGCAAATGTTTCTCCTTTGCATTATAAACAGCTCTGCTTATAACCTGAAAGGAGGAGGATGTCCTGGACTGTGAGTTCAATAGCACTTTTGAGATCTATTATAATGGAATCTTTTATGATGGTGATGTAAAGTGATTTTTGCACATATCTTTAGTCTGTTAGCTGTAAGGTTGGAACTACATGTTGATTTGGGTCATGCGACCTGAAGATTACAATGTTGCACTACAGCTTTGAATATAATGAACGGTAATGATGTCAGGTAACAGGTGACACAGCACTGCAAGTCTTATGGGTTTTTGACATCATAACCCCATTTCCTCTGTGCCGTCTTCTGTGTCTCTGTTACTAGGGATGGATCTTGCCTGACAATAGGCAGTGGACTAAAAATTTGGTGGAAGTGAGACCCCTAGTGGCCATGACTACAATGTTGCGCAGAAAGATAGTGGAGCAATATCAGAAAGGTGTTACCCAGCGAAAAATTGCAAATACTTTGCATCTATCATCATCAACTGTGCATAACATCATCCGAAGATTCAGAGAATCTGGAACAATCTCTGTGCGTAAGGGTCAAGGCCGTAAAACCATACTGGATGCCCGTGATCTCCGGGCCCTTAAACGACACTGCCCCACAAACAGGAATGCTACTGTAAAGGAAATCACAGAATGGGCTCAGGAATACTTCCAGAAACCATTGTCAGTGAACACAATCCACCGTGCCATCCGCCGTTGCCAGCTGAAACTCTACAGTGCAAAGAAGAAGCCATTTCTAAGCAAGATCCACAAGCTCAGGCGTTTTCACTGGGCCAGGGATCATTTAAAATGGAGTGTGGCAAAATGGAAGACTGTTCTGTGGTCAGACAAGTCACGATTCAAAGTTCTTTTTGGAAATCTGGGACGCCATGTCATCCGGACCAAAGAGGACAAGGACAACCCAAGTTGTTATTAACGCTCAGTTCAGAAGCCTGCATCTCTGATGGCATGGGGTTGCATGAGTGCGTGTGGCATGGGCAGCTTGCATGTCTGGAAAGGCACCATCAATGCAGAAAAATATATTCAGGTTCTAGAACAACATATGCTCCCATCCAGACGTCATCTCTTTCAGGGAAGACCCTGCATTTTTCAACAAGATAATGCCAGACCACATTCTGCATCAATCACAACATCATGGCTGCGTAGGAGAAGGATCCGGGTACTGAAATGGCCGGTCTGCAGTCCAGATCTTTCACCTATAGAGAACATTTGGCGCATCATAAAGAGGAAGGTGCAACAAAGAAGGCCCAAGACGATTGAACAGTTAGAGGCCTGTATTAGACAAGAATGGGAGAGCATTCCTATTTCTAAACTTGAGAAACTGGTCTCCTCGGTCCCCAGACGTCTGTTGAGTGTTGTAAGAAGAAGGGGAGATGCCACACAGTGGTGAAAATGGCCTTGTCCCAACTTTTTGGGGATTTGTTGACACCATGAAATTCTGATTCAACATATTTTTCCCTAAAATGGTACATTTTTTCAGTTTAAACTTTTGTTCCGTGATTTATGTTCTATTCTGAATAAAATATTAGAAGTTGGCACCTCCACATCATTGCATTCAGTTTTTATTCATGATTTGTATAGTGTTCCAACTTTTTGGGAATCCGGTTTGTACATACTCTACACGGCTTTCTACCTATGCCCAAATGAGGTTACATATCGAAAGTTACACTTGCACTTGGTTTTCAGGAAATCTTTGCAAGGTTACGAGGCCAAGAGTCTTGAGTGACCAATGCACATAAGTGATACAGTACCTGGATTAAATGCACCGAGGGTCAAAATGGTAATCCATTGTAGCGGTGATGTCATTTAATACATTAACATTATGGCTTTGGGGCATGATTGGTTTGTCAACACACTTTCACATTGTATTTACCAGAAAAATGTGCACATCTTGTTTACTCATTTCTCAAAAACTGCACATGCCAAAATTGATAAAGAGACCTGGCCAGGGAAATAGTGCTGGTAGCGTGTGCTTTTAATCAACCACCTGAAACCTGCTCCCACCGGGCCTGGGGTATTACACTGCAGACACGTCGCTCTATGAAGATTTACTGTTCGGACAAGCAATGCTTAACCATAGTTACAATTACCAGCACCCTGTGAATTCTGCATACGATGGCTCATTATATTATTTACTTATCTAGTTCATTCTCAGCAAGTGTTCACTTAGTAGGCAATCTAAGAAAAAGTCCCGTGTGACAGCGAAGCCACTGAAACAATGTGAGATTCTTTTAATCAGGACAAATAGTAAGGCTGGTATCAGCCTGCATTTGTGGGAGGGGCGTCTGGCTACTTATTCCCCTACCTACCGCTCAGCCAGGCGCCCGAGCCTCACGCATTCCTGCGGTATCGCGCTCCTTCCCCTCTGATCCGAGACCTTCCTTCCGGTTTCTGCGCACAAGCATCGCCGGCGTCTAAACCATCGCCCTCCTCTCCAGCCTTCCAGGTAATCGAGGCGCAGCTGGCTCCGACATAGCTGTGCCTCACGTCTGGGCTCCTGCCCCCTGGTGGTACAAGTCAGGTGCTGCTCTCCCCCAGCCTTGTTCCGCTCGCTGGATTCCGGCAGCAGGGCCGGTGAGCTGCGTCCTGGTTCACTATTTTGCCGGTCACGTGCCGTGCAATTGGGGGTGCTAAGCGAGTTTCACTATGGGTAGACAGTGTGGTGCTCACATTTCGCCACCCATGCACTCTCCTTATTTTTTTTTCTACAAATTTTCAGCACAAGTAATTTTGACATTGTTCTGGTTCTGTGATACTCGGGGGGGGGGGGGGCGCATTTTTTTTTTCGCTCGTGACCTCTGCCAGCTTGCTCTGGGGCCCTGCAGAGCTATGGTTCCCTCCGTGGGCTCTCACCGGATTAGCTAGGGGTCACAGCACCCATCCTTAAAATCATGTGCCCTTTTGATATGCGGTGCACAATCCAAAAAAAAAAAAAAGGGGGGGGGGGGGGGGGGAAATAAAATTTCATCAATCAGGGGGGGAGAGGGGATCGATTCTCAACAGTCAGTCCGCCCTCGTCGCTGCCTCAGCATCACATTGCCAGAATTTGCGCTGTGAAGTTGGTGATACGTTACTGTTCATTTCAGCGTTTTTTTCTATCTCACTCTGCTTCCGTCTCCGGATCCTCCCACATTGTCGGGTCAGTGCCTTGTGGTTCACCCAGGGTGTCACGTCCCTGGTTCGGCCAGGTTGTCACTATTCCTGGATCGTCCAGGTTGTCCATGTTCCTGGATCGCCCAGGTTGTCAGTGTTCCTGGATCACCCAGGTTGTCAGTGTTCCTGGATCGCCCAGGTTGTCAGTGTTCCTGGATCGTCCAGGTTGTCCGTGTTCCTGGATCGCCCAGGTTGTCAGTGTTCCTGGATCACCCAGGTTGTCAGTGTTCCTGGATCGCCCAGGTTGTCAGTGTTCCTGGATCGCCCAGGTTGTCAGTGTTCCTGGATCGCCCAGGTTGTCAGTGTTCCTGGATCGCCCAGGTTGTCAGTGTTCCTGGATCGCCCAGGTTGTCAGTGTTCCTGTATCGCCCAGGTTGTCAGTGTTCCTGGATCGCCCAGGTTGTCAGTGTTCCTGGATCGCCCAGGTTGTCAGTGTTCCTGGATCGCCCAGGTTGTCAGTGTCCCTGGATCGCCCAGGTTGTCAGTGTTCCTGGATCGCCCAGGTTGTCAGTGTTCCTGGATCGCCCAGGTTGTCAATGTTCCTGGATCGCCCAGGTTGTCAATGTTCCTGGATCGCCCAGGTTGTCAATGTTCCTGGATCGCCCAGGTTCTGTCTTTGTTTTCTCTCCTTTGTTTCATCTAGGAATTTCGAGGCAATTCCAGGTAGGTCAGCTCAGAGACGGTCACTGGGGCGGGGTTAACCGTCAGTTCGATACTCAAGTCCATTCTTTTTCATTAGTTCCATTTAAACGATTGTTGTTGTTTTTTGGAGCCGTGTTTCCAAATCCATTCATATCCCGTCAGGTAGGTTCGTACGTTGGTCACTTTCACACACCTTCATATAGTACCATCAGACTTTATTTAGCCGGACTTCAACATCACGCTATGCTGGCCACTCCTCATCACAGGTCCTTTTTTTCCATTCAAGCTATTAAAGCCACCCTTCGGGGTATTCAAAAGGAGGAGAAGGGGTCTGTGAGCCATAGGCAACCAGTGTCCAGCAAATTGTTCAGGGATCTCTCCTCGTCATTGGATGGTAATCCTTTTGGGCCCTCCACTAGCCTGATTCTGAAAGCGGCCATGTATCTCACCTTTTATGGGTTCCTCCGGCCCGGAGAGGTTTTGGCCGGTCCAAATCGTCAAAACCATCCTTTGAAGCAACATCTGTCATGGGGCCAGGGCCATTACACTCTCCTGCTACCCTCCACCAAAACCAATCAGATGGGTCCCCCCTCGGAGGTTAAATTCTACCCAACCTCGAACAATTGGTGCCCAGTTCAAGTGCTGCATCAACTGCTAGCGCTTATCCGAGGTACATCGCCAGATAGCCCGCTCCTGCCGCAGGCAGGCAAGCCTCTCAGCACCTCTCAGTTTATATCTTATATCCGTGCCCTCGCCCAGGGTCTAGGTTATGACCCCAAGGTAATTTCGGGGCATTCATTCCGCATAGGGGCTGCCTCCGCTGCTTCTCGGCATCAGGTGCCAGCCCATGTCATTCGGTCCATGGGGCGGTGGCGGTCCTCCTGCTTTACCAGGTATATACCCAATCCTCAAGTAAAGATATCTCGTGCCTTTCGTTCTCTGGCTTTGTAATTTTGTAATAAAGTGTTGCTCCTAACTGTTGTTTTTTGCCCCCTTTCTTCACTGGTGTACCCGCGCCCGTGGCTCCCGGCACAATTCAGCCACTATGTTCAGGGCAGGTTTCTCTGCGTACGCTGACGTTGTCCTAGCACTGACCATAAATGGTATTTGGTCGACATGTAATATAGATCAACTATCTGCCACCAGCCCAAATGAAATGGGTGAGGTAACGTTACTTGTTTTATACAGAGTATTTGACAATTCAGATGTGGCGTCTCCCAGAGTGGAAGCTTTATTGAGTTTGGATTGTGTATCGATTGGAGAACACTGGTATTTTATCACTCTTGATATTTCTCTACAATTAAAAGTGCAGCCCTGTTATTCAAAGACTCGGGCTCAGCGTCCAAGGCTGGCGCATTCAGGAGACAGATCAATAGCTTTAAGTTTTTGACTTCTGTACTGTTAAAATCAATATATATATATATTGAAAAAAATTATGTTGGATATATATACTTTATATAGTATATACACACAAGATCCGATGTATGAACATGTGCAATTGTCGGAAATAATATCCAGCACTGAACGGATCTGCTATGACCAAGGAGCGTTTGGTCTGAAACCATGCTCGACGGTTTATCTGACTGAGTAAAGAAGACTATTCAGGATTCCCATTGCAGTGTAGGATATTGTTTTCCACATTTCTTCCTGCCTCGGAAGTTTTCATAAGCACTCGAGGAATACCTGTCTAAGGAGTGGTGAGCTGGACTATATCTATTATTTATAATTAACATGTGTATCGTAATGGATTGTATTCAACCTACAGGTATTTCTATGATGTTGTATCTTGCATAATAATATGCTGGAAGCATTCTTTACTCAATCAGATTGGCTGACAAAAGGCCCAGTTCCCTAATTACACTTAAAGAGGTTATCCCATGACTAATGCAAAAAAATAACAATCATTTAGTACATGACAATCTCTTTCTAACAAAGCTAGAACCAGCCCTGTACCTCACATGGATCCAGAGATCTCCACATTCATTGCTCTGCTAGATTCATATCAAGCTGACAGCTCAGGGGAGTGTATTTTCTGCTGCAGATAACGGGGAGTGTCTCAGCTCTCCCTATCACAGCCCTAATCCTGACCCTGATCTCCTGACCGCATGAGCAAACCCTGAAGGTGGGAGGGCTCATGCACTGGAACCTGGATCCTGCTGACCCTGAGACAACCGGTTCCGCAGGGAATCAGATGAACCGAAGTCTACAGCTGCCTAGTAACAGGTGGAGGGAAAAGACCATATGCAGCAACTGAACGGCAGGTAAGTATCCAGTGTAACAAAAGAACACTAGCAGCAACGAACACTTACCTGCTGCAGCAGAGATGGAAAGACGGCACCAAACATCTAACCAGACCTCCATGCGAACACCAGATGCACAGAAGCTCCAGGCAGTGCTGCATACATGCTTATGGTTCACCCTCCGGGAAACCAGCCCCCTTGCGGAGGTAACAACATACCAGGTGATGTATAGCATACATGCAGGGACCAACACAAACAAAAGCCCAGACATCCAACAAAACTCTTAACACACCCAGAACATAAACCCACACCACACATACAACAAGTGAGGGTAAAGGTACATAAGGGAGGACGATTTATGTTCCATAAGGTGGCCCTCAAGGACGAGTACTCAAAGGGTTAATTCGCCATATTCGCAAAATGGCGCCGCCTCTCCATGCTTGTCGGAGGTGGGAAAAGACAAGAACGCCCTCTCAAGAGCGCAAAGATGTTGAGTACGCCCCCCAGAAGCGGGAAAAATTAGTAACTCCCCCTCAAGAGCGCGAAAATGCCGAATACGCCCCCCTAGAAGCGGGAAAAGTAGAGACTGCCCACCATGAACTTTGTATTGTGAACCGAGGGAGTACAAACTCCTCCTTCTGGGCTCCACCCTCACCTCCTGCATGCACTATGACGGAAAAGAAGATGGCAGTCAATCCGGAAACCAAGATGGCCGCCGATGCTGAACCTGCTCCCGCGGAGGATGCCGCTGATACAGTCGCCCAGGCTCTGGACCAGCCTGCACCGCAGACGGTGATTGGACCCCACGATGACCACCAGGAGGCACCGGAACCGGCCGTGACATCAGGTAGAAGCAGACGCGCTCCCTGAGGCCCAGGCCCGGTCCGTACCTGCCCCTGCACCGCTCCCTGAGGGTCCCGATACCACAAACAGGCCTAGGCCTGCTCCGCCAAGGACACTTACTGGTGTGGCGGAGGCGGACAGAACTTCCACTCCGCCGCCTAGTGCTGCTATTACTGCCAGAGCGGGACGCCTCAATCCTGAGGTCCCCATAGTGAGCCCTGAAATCCCTGCGGCTCCAACTCTACAGGTGGGGCAAATAAATAACTCTGTCCTGACTTTCAATCCCAGAGTGCAACCCTACAAGCACAGCCAACGCTGATGGATTGCAGGGTGGTCGTAGCCATGGAAACGAGCAGTGTATAATGTGATGGAAAAATGAATCCAGTCAAATGAAGCAATATGGGTAATACCACTACACTAGTAAGTGCCTCGTATTAACGTTCTCTACATGATAAATGCTATTTCCTGAAGTGAGACAACCCCTTTAAGGCCCTATTACACCTGAAGATAATTGTTCAGATCATCGCTAACAAGTGTTCATATGAATGCTCATTAGCGATGATCTGGCAGTGTAATACTGCCACCAATTACCCGATGAGCGAGCAAATGCTCGTTCATCGGGTAATCAGAATCTTTTAGGAGGTTTAAAAATCCTTGTTTGTGGACAGCAGATTGTGCCGTACTGATTCAGTATGGAGGCGAGTGATAGCATTAGCGAGATTGCTGCATGAAATAGCCACTGTCTCCTCTTCTTTCCCGAAAACCGCCAGGTGTAATAGGACCCTTAGCCTGTCAGCAAAGCTACTTTAAGGGCTCATGCACACAAACATATTTTCTTTCCGTGTCCATTCCGTTGTTTTTTATTTGCGGACCGTATGCGGAACCATTCACTTCAATGGGTCCGCAAAAAAACGGAAGTTACTCCGCGTGAATTCCGTTTCCGTATAGAATATATCCTATTAATAGAACATGTCCTATTATTGTCCGCATTACGGACAAGGAAGGTACAGTTCTATGTAAGGCCAGCTGTTCCGTTCCGCAAAATACGTAATGCACACGGATTTCATCAGTATTTTTTGCGATCCGTTTTTTTGCAGACCACAAAATACATACGGTCGTGTGCATAAGCCCTAGGGGGTCTCATCCTATATTCAGATAATTTTTTTGCTATTGTGTAAAATAAAACTATTAAAGTATACATATATATATATGCAGGAAAAATGGATCTTTCACAGAATGAATCGAAAGTGTTGCTCTTTAACCGTCCAAAAAGTTGGGAGGTATGCTGACATGTGAATTAGGCTTAAAGGGGTTGTCTCACTTCAGCAAGTGGCATTTCTTATGTAGAGAAAGAAAATACAAGGCATTAGTGTGATTCACCATATTACCTCCTTTGCTGGCTAGATTAATTTTTCCATTACATTATACACTGCTCGTTTCCATGGTTACGACCACCTTACAATCCATCAGTGGTGGTGGTCGTGCTCGCACACTATAGGAAAAAGCACTAGCCTATGTTAGGTCTTACGGTACCAACCACCAAATATGTAGGTCGGCACTTTTTCCTATAGTGTGCAAGCACGGCCACCACTGATGGATTTCAGGGTGGTCATAACCATGGAAAAGAGCAGTGTATAATGTGATGGAAAAATGAGTCCAAACGAAGCAATATGGATAATGACAATAAATTAGTAAGTGGTTTGTACTAACTTCCTCTACATAATAAATGCTATTTGCTGAAGTGAGACAACCCCTTTAACCACCTCAGGACCGCCTAACGCAGATGTGCGGTCCGGAGGTGGCAGCTCTGCGCAGAGTCACGCATATATGTGTCATCTCGCGAGAGCCGGGATTTCCTGTGAATGCGCGCACACAGGCGCGCATGCTCACAGGAACGGAAGGTAAGCGAGTGGATCTCCAGCCTGCCAGCGGCGATCGCTCGCTGGCAGGCTGGAGATGTGATTTTTTTAACCACTAACAGGTATATTAGACGCTGTTTTGATAATGGCGTCTAATATACCTGCTACCTGGTCCTCTGGTGGTCCCTTTTGTTTGGATCGACCACCAGAGGACACAGGTAGCTCAGTAAAGTACCACAAAACACTACACTACACTACACCCCCCCTGTCACTTATTAACCCCTTATAAACCACTGATCACCCCTGATCACCCCATATAGACTCCCTGATCACCCCCCTGTCATTCATCACCCCCCTGTAAGGCTCCATTCAGAGGTCCGTATGATTTTTACGGATCCACTGATACATGGATCGGATCCGCAAAACACATGCGGACGTCTGAATGGAGCCTTACAGGGGGGTGATCAATGACAAGGGGGTGATCACGCATATAGACTTCCTGATCACTTCCCTGTCATTGATCACCACCCTGTCATTGATCACCCCCCTGTAAGGCTCCATTCAGACGTCCGTATGATTTTTACGGATCCACTGATACATGGATCGGATCCGCAAAACACATGCGGACGTCTGAATGGAGCCTTACAGGGGGGTGATCAATGACAGAGGGGTGATCACCCATATAGACTCCCTGATCACCTCCGTCATTGATCACCCCCCTGTAAGGCTCTATTCAGACGTCCGTATGATTTTTACGGATCCACTGATACATGGATCGGATCCGCAAAACACATGCGGACGTCTGAATGCAGCCTTACAGGGGGGTGATCAATGACAGAGGGGTGATCACCCATATAGACTCCCTGATCACCTCCGTCATTGATCACCCCCCTGTAAGGCTCCATTCAGACGTCCGCATGTGTTTTGCGGATCCAATACATGTATCCGTGGATCCGTAAAAAATCATACGGACATCTGAATGGAGCCTTACAGGGGGGTGCTCAATGACGGGGGGTGATCAATGACAGGGGGGTGATCACCCCATATACACTCCCTGATCACCCCCCTGTCATTGATCACCCCCTGTAAGGCTCCATTCAGACATTTTTTGGGGCACAAGTTAGCGGAAATTTTTTGTTTGTTTTTGTTTTTTCTTACTAAGTCTCATATTCCACTAACTTGTGTCAAAAAATAAAATCTCACATGAATTCACCATACCCCTCACGGAATCCAAATGCGTAAAATTTTTTAGACATTTATATTCCAGACTTCTTCTCACGCTTTAGGGCCCCTAAAATGCCAGGGCAGTATAAATACCCCACATGTGACCCCATTTCGGAAAGAAGACACCCCAAGGTATTCCGTGAGGGGCATATTGAGTCCATGAAAGATTGAAATTTTTGTCCCAAGTTAGCGGAAAGGGAGACTTTGTGAGAAAATACAAACAAAATCAATTTCCGCTAACTTGTGCCAAAAAAAATATAATTCTAGGAACTCGCCATGCCCCTCACGAAATACCTTGGGGTGTCTTCTTTCCAAAATGGGGTCACATGTGGGGTATTTATACTGCCCTGGCATGTTAGGGGCCCGAAAGCGTGAGAAGAAGTCTGGGATCCAAATGTCTAAAAATGCCCTCCTAAAAGGAATTTGGGCCGCTTTGCGCATCTAGGCTGCAAAAAAGTGTCACACATGTGGTATCGCCGTACTCAGGAGAAGTTGGGGAATGTGTTTTGGGGTGTCATTTTACATATACCCATGCTGGGTGAGATAAATATCTTGGTCAAATGCCAACTTTGTATAAAAAAATTGGAAAAGTTGTCTTTTGCCAAGATATTTCTCTCACCCAGCATGGGTATATGTAAAATGACACCCCAAAACACATTCCCCAACTTCTCCTGAGTATGGAGATACCAGATGTGTGGCACTTTTTTGCAGCCTAGGTGGGCAAAGGGGCACATATTCCAAAGAGCACCTTTCGGATTTCGCAGGCCATTTTTTACAGATTTTGATTGCAAACTACTTCTCACACATTTGGGCCCCTAAATTGCCAGGGCAGTATAACTACGCCACAAGTGACCCCATTTTGGAAAGAAGACACCCCAAGGTATTCCGTGAGGGGCATGGCGAGTTCCTAGAATTTTTTTTTTTTTGTCGCAAGTTAGTGGAATATGAGACTTTGTAAGGAAAAAAAATAAAATAAAAAAAATCATCATTTTCCGCTAACTTGTGACAAAAAATAAAAAATTCTAGGAACTCGCCGTGCCCCTCACGGAATACCTTGGGGTGTCTTCTTTCCAAAATGGGGTCACTTGTGGCGTAGTTATACTGCCCTGGCAATTTAGGGGCCCA
The DNA here is from genome assembly GCF_014858855.1 of Bufo gargarizans. NCBI lineage: Eukaryota > Metazoa > Chordata > Amphibia > Anura > Bufonidae > Bufo > Bufo gargarizans. The sequence goes on along the minus strand of NC_058080.1, from coordinate 676,352,575 downwards.
TATGTGTGAGAAGTAGTTTGCAATCAAAATGTGTAAAAAATGGCCTGCGAAATCCGAAAGGTGCACTTTGGAATATGTGCCCCTTTGCCCACCTTGGCTGCAAAAAAGTGTGACACATCTGGTATCGCCGTACTCAGGAGAAGTAGGGGAATGTGTTTTGGGGTGTCATTTTACATATACCTATGCTGGGTGAGAAAAATATCTTGGTCAAATGCCAACTTTGTATAAAAAAATGGGAAAAGTTGTCTTTTGCCAAGATATTTCTCTCACCCAGCATGGGTATATGTAAAATGACACCCCAAAACACATTCCCCAACTTCTCCTGAGTACGGCGATACCAGATGTGTCACACTTTTTTGCTGCCAAGGTGGGCAAAGGGGCACATATTCCAAAGTGCACCTTTTGGATTTCACCGGTCATTTTTTACATATTTTGATTGCAAAGTTCTTCTCACACATTTGGGCCCCTAAATTGCCAGGGCAGTATAACTACCCCACAAGTGACCCCATTTTGGAAAGAAGACACCCCAAGGTATTCCGTGAGGGGCATGGTGAGTTCCTAGAATTTTTTATTTTTTGTCGCAAGTTAGTGGAATATGAGACTTTGTAAGAAAAAAATAAAAAATAATCATCATTTTCCGCTAACTTGTGACAAAAAATAAAAAGTTCTATGAACTCACTATGCCCATCAGCGAATACCTTAGGGTGTCTACTTTCCGAAATGGGGTCATTTGTGGGGTTTTTCTACTGTCTGGGCATTGTAGAACCTCAGGAAACATGACAGGTGCTCAGAAAGTCAGAGCTGCTTCAAAAAGCGGAAATTCACATTTTTGTACCTTAGTTTGTAAACGCTATAACTTTTATCCAAACCATTTTTTTTTGCCCAAACATTTTTTTTTTATCAAATACATGTAGAACAAGAAAAATTTAGCGAAAAATTTATATATGGATGTCGTTTTTTTGCAAAATTTTACAGCTGAAAGTGAAAAATGTCATTTTTTTGCAAAAAAATCGTTAAATTTCGATTAATAACAAAAAAATTAAAAATGTCAGCAGCAATAAAATACCACCAAATGAAAGCTCTATTAGTGAGAAGAAAAGGAGGTAAAATTCATTTGGGTGGTAAGTTGCATGACCGAGCAATAAACGGTGAAAGTAGTGTAGTGCAGAAGTGTAAAAAGTGGCCTGGTCATTAAGGGGGTTTTAGCTAGCGGGGTTAAAGTGGTTAAGATGACCGTGGTCAGGCTGGGAAATACAAAGAAAAAAGTATACTATTAGACTCCTACTCCTATAGCAACCCAGTGGCGCCACACAATTTTGTTGCAACGTGCTGACATAGGAAGCCCCTTTCGTCTCTTAAACTCCTTAGATGCTACGGTTGCTATTGTTTGCAGCATCCAAGGCATTAAACAGCCAGGCCTGGAGCCTGGTTTTCAGTCAAAACTGGCCTCCCCGCAACGACCACACAGGAACAGCTTCTGCTATTATGTCAATTGGCTGGAACTACATAGTTCCCATGATGTAATAAAATGTCACAGGGTGAGAAGGGGTTAACAAGTTATGGTAAGGCTGTATTCACACCTGTGTTGTGTTGTCTGTCTGAATATCTGGCAATATCAGCAGTCATATGAAAAGGTAACCAGTACATTGCTGCCACCTAGTGGAGGTGTGAAATACATTTGGTTACAAAGGAAAAGACGGCCCCATTTCCACACTGGAGAAATGCCTCTACCGTAGCTACAAATTAGTGGAAATGACACAAGGCTATTGAGCCTTTCAGTGCAATCTTCTCAGGGAGCTGATCCCGAACATGCTGAACCGACAAGTCTGAATTCTGTTACCGTACAATCCTAAACGCTCTAAGCTCTATAAAGCCTCATTCACACCTCAGTGTTCTACGTATGTGCGCTGTACATGTTCTCCACGGACAGCTCACGTCCTCATTTTAATGTGTGTTTTAGCACGGTCCGTGGGTCTGTGTTTTCAGCACGGATAAATGCTCTACTTTGTCCGTGTTCACGGATCCATCATGCCCATTATAGTCTATGTATCCGTGAAAACCACAAATGCAACACGGATCCATTAGGAAGATATGCTTTGAAAACTATTTTTCAGCTGTGGAGTGTCAGTGCTTAGCAGTACTAATGTTCCTCATGGTGGCCCATGATGTTCGCCATAGTGACCACTGCAGTAATTATGCCTCATAGTGGCTCCCTGCTGTAATGTTTCATTTCAGCAAAAAAAAAAAATATATATATATACTCACCTCATCCTCTTGCTCCTCTATTGAATGAAAAGGACCTGCCGAAGGACTGGCGCTCAGCGTGATGACGTCATCGCACGCTCCCAGCGCGACAGATCCTCTTCAATCAAAAGAGGAGTTACTGTCTCTTTGTGTGCAAGTGGATGAGGTGAGTATCAGAATATATGCAATGGGCGGCCACACCAATGGGCTCTCTATGTCGCGCCCCAGATGTAGGAACAGCCGAGTGGTATAGGGTGGCCCTTTATATGAGGTGTGAGTGTTACGGTGCTCCTACCTGGATACGGCTGGACCCCAGGCGTTGGCTCCGAAGCAAACAAATAGGGGGAATAGTTGAGGGATAAAAGAATAACTTGAGTCCAGATCTTGAGATGCAGTTCCAACTTTGCCTTGGTCCCAGCAGGCTTTAGCATTAAGACTCTGGCAGGCCAACTCATCACTGCTACATTTGTTGCTCTCTGGCTCTGCTGTACTATCACGCTGGCTGTATAACTTTGCTTCTTCTTTATGCTGCACAAAACTTAGTGGCCTGACTCTATGTTTGGCAAGGAAATACTCCTCCTGGCTCCTGAGGCTTCAAGCTTTGGCCTCCATGTCCAGCAGAGCTGAGGGTGCTCTTGATGGCTTGGCTTGGGCATGTCCAGGAGAGACGTGTCCAGCACACCCTCCCTTGGCAGGGGTAAGCTGGAACTGACTCTCACTAATCCCCACCCTTCCTGCAGTAAGTGGGACTGGCCCACTCCTCCACCGAGGGGGTTTAGAATGGAATGGAAAGCTCCATTCTACCTAACTATAGCGCTGCCGTATTTGCTGCCACCTGCTGGTAAACCAGGCAAATTACATTTAAAAACAACAGTTGCAAACATTAGAAATGCACAGTATAGTGGACCTGAAATAAATACACAAGATGACATGATATTAGCACATTAGAGATAGTAGCGGGGTGAAGAAGTGGTAATGCCACTCTGGGGCATTACATATACACTGCTCGTTACCATGGTTATGACCACCCTGTAATCCTCTCTGGTGACCAGGACTGTGGAAACTCACATAGGCTGGTGCTTTCTCCTATAGTGTGCAAGCAGGGCCACCACTGATGGTTTACAGGGTGGTCGTAACCATGGGAAAAAGCAGTGTATAATGTGATGGAAAAATGAATCCAGCCAGCGAAGGAGGCAATATGGACAATCACAATACATTAGTAAGTGCCTTGTATTAACTTTCTCTACATGATAAATACTATTTACTGAAGTGACACAATCCCTTTAAGGCCCCATGCTCACAGCCGTTTCCCGGCTGTGGCCATATTGCGGCCCACAATCCAGAGCTGCGGGTTCATACATGTTCTGTTTTTTTGCGATGCGGACAAATTCGCAGATCCCTTCAAGTTGAATAGGTCTCGATTCGTCATGGCCGCCGCACGGACATTGCCTGTGCATTCGGGACCGCAAATTGCAGTCCCCAATGCACGGAACGACCACACAACGGCCGTGTGCATGAGGCCTAAGGCTGAGTTCACATGTATTTTAAGCATCTGTTATGCACACGTTGCCTTCGTTTTAGCCATTTCTGTCTACGATCCGTTATTTTAGACTGCAAAAAAAAAATTTGGTAGGAATTTTTTCCCTCTAAATTAACGGATCCCAGACGGAAATGGCTAAAAAGGATGCAACATGTGCATAACTGAGCATAACGGATGCTTAAAATACAGAAGAACGGAAAGCTAAACGGTGATGTGAACCTGGCCTAACAGGCGCTCCAGCACTAAGGTCCCGTTTGAGATTGCCACTACTTAAAAAAAATCTGGATTTCTGTCACCTTTATATACTGCCCTCAGATAAGGCAGCACAAATAGGTGACAAGCCCCCTTTAATTTCTACCTCTCCATGGCATAACATGTAAAGATTATTTGGATTTCATTCACACTTGACATAAGTGCAGGAATTCATCAAGATTAGTATTTGAAAAGAAAAAGTGATCAGGAAGGTAATGTCCCCTTTAACTCTGATGTTGACATCACCATGGCAACTGCAGTAAACAGACAGCGATTGGTCGGCTTGAATCTAAAAATCATCAGTTGGATCCTTGGGAGATGAAACTGATTTTATGGTTAGTGATGAATTTTGGAGACACCCGGAGGAGCTGCTTTTGTGTCCACTGCTCACGGTGGGATTTCTGGGGTAAGATACTGAGACATATCTAACTGTTATATTCAGGGGCGGGATATCTCCGTATAAAACTGCTGTGTTTTTAGTAAGCTACAATAAATACAATAAAACAGGAAAAGATGTTTAGCGCTTTCCCTAAATTTGAACGGTTTATTATGTGTCTAGGGAAAATAGGACTTTTGCTCAGGTCTACAACACTTGTGGTGAAGTTAGCTAAAGAAAGGTGAAGTATAAAGAATGGCAGACACTGCAGATGATTGCATTAGGGCCTTATTCGCACAGTCAGTGTTTTTTGGGATGTTTTTTCTGATATTTATATGACTGTGCCTGTAGTAATAGAACAAGATTTTCATTTAAAGGTTCAATCCAAAAAAGCTGGTTTCACAAGCTAAGGCCTCATGCACGCGGCCGTGCAGTTTTTTTTGCGGTCCGCAAACTGCGGATCAGCAAAAATCTGAAGTTGCCCGTGTTGCCTTCCGCAATTTGCACCGGCAATATAAATGCCTATTCTTGTCCGCAAAGCGCGAACAAGAATAGGACATGTTATATTTTTTTAGCGGGGCCGCGGAACGGAGCCACGGATGCGGAGAGCACACGGAGTGCTGTCCGTATCTTTTGCGGCCCCATTGAAGTGAATGCATGAGGCCTAAGGCCGCAATGCATATGAAGAACCTCACTTACAGGCAACTACATGAGATGAATTTAATGACGCCAAGAATTTTCACATTTTAAGGCTTTATTCACACAGTCAGTGTTTGGTCAGTGATTTCCATCAGTGATTTTGAGCCAAAACCAAGTGCGGGTCCAAAACACAGAACAGGTGCAGATCTTTCCCTTCTACCTTATGTCTGTGTAGGATCCACTCCTGGTTTTGGCTCACAATCACTGATGGAAATCACTGACCAAACACTGACTGTGTGAATAAAGCCTTAAAATGTGAAAATTATTGGCGTCATTAAACTCATCTCATGTAGTTGCCTGAAAGTGAGGTTCTTCCTATGCATTGCGGCCTTAGGCCTCATGCATTCACTTCAATGGGGCCGCAAAAGATACGGACAGCACTCTGTGTGCTGTCCGCATCCGTGGCTCCGTTCCGCGGCCCCGCTAAAAAAATATAACATGTCCTATTCTTGTTCGCGCTTTGCGGACAAGAATAGGCATTTATATTGCCGGTGCAAATTGCGGAAGCCAACACGGGCAACTTCAGATTTTTGCTGATCCGCAGTTTGCGGACCGCAAAAAAAACTGCACGGCTGCGTGCATGAGGCCTTAGCTTGTGAAACCAGCTTTTTTGGATTGAACCTTTAAATGAAAATCTTGCTCTATTACTACAGGCATAGTCATATAAATATCAGAAAAACCATCCCAAAAAGGGTAATTTTTTATTCAGATAGTTGGTTGGGCTGGTATGAGTTAATTTGCATACTCCCCTCCAAGCCTTAGGGTGCCGGTACACAGGTGTACGGTAAGGTGCAGAAAGTCAGCACAAATTTTTGTACGGATTTCTGTGCGCTTCTGTAACAAAAACCGCATGAGCAGAGCGGGCGCGATATCCGCCAGGTGCCTTCTGTTTTACACTGCAGGCACCTGGGACTAATGTAATCGTAGTGAGGGGCCTCCGGACATTATGGAGGGGGACGCATGGCCATACTGGCATTTACCTGATTGCTGTGTGTCCTGTGGGATTGTCTGCCCGGAGATAGCTAGTTATTGGGAGGCAATTTTTGGCGGGAAAAGGGTTTCCTGCTTTTGTGGGATCACTGGGCAGAAGAATAATTCTGCCAGGTGAGCACCCTACAATTGGTGGGATTTTTAGCCTATGATAGCCCAGGGTTCAGGGGAAGGTTAGCGGAGCCCTGGAGACGACAGCTGATTGGTTTAATGGGAGGTTGAGGGGGCTATAATTGTCCGTGCTCCGCAGGCTGGGCTTGTCTTTGATTTGAACCTGCCTGTGGAGCCGGATCCTGTGTGCTTCCTACCGTGAAGATGGATTTCCTGATGGATGAGCTGGCGTCTAGAGCTGCGGAGGAAGGTGCCCCGGCGTGGATCCAGGATTGTCTGGTGTAGCTGCGTGCCCCGGTTTTCCAGATGGCGGAGGAGACATCGGTGTCGGCTGTGGAACGTGCCCAAGATGGAGGAGAAGCTGCGCTTTTCGTCCCTGCTGGCGTGGTGCGGAGCGAAGTGTTGGAGCTGCCGGAGCTGAGGGAGGAGGCGGTGGCCTCAGGCTCTCGCGAGAAGAGCCGAAGATTGCGGTCGCAGAAGAGGAAATTCTTGCAGGCCACTGCGGAGCGTGCGGGACCGAGGCAGCAGGATTGGAGGAGTGCCGGTGGTAGTCTCGCGAGAGGACGTCGCGAGATTACGCCGGGCATGTCAGGATCAGCTGGAGCGTCGGGTCAGAGTTCGGCAGTGTCAGGGGACACCAGTAGATGCCGCAGTCCGGTTTCTAACCCCGCTCTGCGGTCCTGTGGTAACAGGTCGCAGGGTCTGGGGGACCGGTGGAGCTTGTGGGCAACACGCTTCTGGATCAAGGGGATTCTACTTTAGGACCGCAAGCTGGATGGCCAAATGATGCTGCAGCACCTCTGCCTGGATCGTCTGCTCTGTCGGGTGAGTGGTCAGCTGCACAGCTTGTGCAGTGTCCCAGGGGGTCAGTAGTGTATGCTGGGCTTTGTAGTGCAGAGTAACCCACTAACCTGGGATCCACTGTCGTCTTCAATCTGGGCAGATGCTGGAACAGGCAGGTATTTAAATGTTCGTGACGCCAGTGTCAATTAAACGGTGACACGCCGTGTAAAGTAAAGTGGAATAACGGAACAACCACGGGATAGCCAACCAAAACTGGAACTTTACTGAATGTCAGTGAGAATCATACATGGACGCAGTTGGAAGCGCAGTTCCATGGAAGACAGTTGGTTTCATATGAATACAGTTGGTTCTTAGAAGTTACAGACTGGCCGGTTATAGCAATGTTCTTTACAGAGTGTTAATCACAGGAGTTACAGTACAGGCGGCTTGCACTCTATTCCTGACTGGTCCTGAAACATGTGACTTATTTTCCAAGGTCTAATGCCCTATCTCTGGCGTATCCTTGAAGCTGTCTTTATCTAGTACCTCCTCTGTTATCTTGAGTACCTCTTGCTTTATCAGATGGGCCTCTGTTGTATTCTGTGTCCCGGCTGGTTGATTAGGATGTTTCGGCTAAAACGGATGATGACTCAGGAGGGGAACCTTTTCCTTGGATCCGGAACCCGGTTACAGGGCCTATACTACCCTCTCCTAGTCGGCAGGCTTCAGGCCTGCTCTACTCTCACAGGCCCATGGCCTGGCCTTGACTCAGACACAGGATCATCTCTGACTCCTTTCTCCCACTGTCTGCCTGCTTACTACTTCCTGACTGGGCCTTATATAAACTAGGGTTCCCTAGCTCCCTCTAGTGACTCAGAGCTGGAATGACACCCTAGCCGGCCTGCACATGCACATTTCACAGTAACAGGAAGTACATAGCATTACATTAACAAGATGTTTTATACCAACCTCCCCATAAATACAGGGGGAACGACAGTACCCAAGTGACCCTTCTGTAGTGACGGGGTATTACTCTCCCGTACACTACATACCCCGCTGCTTTAAGCTGAGTACGACCTCGTACTCCATCAGGGCCCGCCCAACTGGAATCATTACCTGAAATAGAGAAAGACACATGCATGCATATATGTCAATTACACTCATATCAGACCCAATTGGCAAAGGTGAAGTGCGGTGACAAGGGGCGTCGATCTCTTCTTCTCAGGATAGTGAGTGGAACTGGGGCGCTGACCTGGCACAGCGGATGTTTAAAGAACCAGGATAGTCCATGACAATAAATAAGTCCATAATAAAATCAACATCTCAGAGGCTCGCACACAGGAAGTCCATCTCTGGGCACATAGACGTGAATAAAAAACCGGTTATTAAATACTGTCAGCAGCACAGATATAAAATGACAATACAGGACTCTAACAATACCAGGGCCATGTTATCCTGGCAAGTCCTGCTTACCCTTTAAAATAGTGCTGACATAAAAATGTCTTTTCAACCTGAAATGGGGGTAAAAAGGGGAAATTGGTGCAAACTCAAGGCACAACCGGGATATTAGCAGCAGCAGGCCGGGTGTCCCAAACACAACATGGGCAGGCTGGGAGCTGTGGTATACAGTGGCACTTTCTCTTGGTCATCATGCCACCGGCCGTGTAAAACTGGCAGCGAGCTTCACCAACTTTGCCAAACGGAGGGACAACGCGGCCATTATGGAGAAAAACATGTAGCAAGGCCTACTCACAGACGAGTGTCATACTCCTCATCTGATGAAGACTCAACAAGAGGTCCTTGCAGCAACTGTTCCGGCCTAGCAGGCCATATCTGGAATCCGTCCCCTCTGATGATCTTTAAAGGAGGAGGCTTGTCTTTCATTGCCTCCATCTCGGCATCGGTTCTGGGAAACGGGATACACTGAACGCATCCTGCGTACCCGAGGTCCTCCACCCAGTAAATTCTCTTGCGCAGAGCCTCTATGTCGGCCTTTGTGCTGGTCTGCGGTGCCACCGGGGGTCCGGCAACAGTGGCTTCAAGGGTAACTGCGGCAGCTGCTGCTAGACGCCGGGTCTCAGCGCATTCCTCCGCCCGCTGGTAGCTGTCTAGCCGCTCTTTCTCCTCCTCCCGCTTCACCGCATCGGGAGGGGGGTATTGTTCTTCTGGCCCCTGCAAGACGATGGGCTCCCAAAAGACATTGGGGCTTAGATAAATCTGACTATGCAGGTGGGTGGTTCGTGCCGGCCTAATTCTCGCCTCCTCTGCCTCACTCGGGTCTGTCTCCTCTTTTTCTGTGTCCCAAGTTTCAGCCGGCGCCTTCGGGCGAGTGACGGCGGTAGCATAGGGGCCCCTTAAGCTTTCCGCTGGGGTATATTCAACTATTTCCCCCAAGGTCAAGTTATGGAGGCGCTCTGGGAGATAGTGCCGCTTTACTGAGTGCCGGTTGACAAAGAAGTTCCGGCCAGTCCCCAGCTCCTGGATGAATCCGAACCCCCGCTCCTTATCAAAGGCCACCACGATCCCGCGGCGCCTTTCCAGCTGGGGCTTACCTGGGAAGGAGTCCCCTTGAATGGATTTAGCCATCTCTTCAAATCTTTTCTTCCGGCTGGTATTTTTTTTCGCGACCGCGGCTTTTAATTCGGCCATTATTGTCGGCCATTGCGCATGCCGGCGACGGGTCACCCGAAGATCCACAGCTGGTTCTTGGACCTGGAAACCGGCCGCCCAGGCTGGGGGGTCCCATGTCTCTAAATCAGGACAGTCTGGTGGAGTGGCGCCCCACTCACACGTGGCATCAAACTCCAGCTCCTCAACGCCCGCCATTGCCATCTCCTCTTCCACTATGTGCAGAGTCGACACTGGCTCCTCCCTCTGACTGGGCCGGTCTACCTCCATCTGAGGCCCGCCTCCCAGGCGTAACTCTTCAGGGAAGTCAGCCACGTCATGACTCACCACGGTGGGTGGCGCTCCAGGGCAATCTCCTCCTCCCTCTTGGAGGGTTTTGGCGCCAAATATTCGCGCCTCTGTACCTTGTGATGGCGCAGCAAAAAGCTCCATGGCGTCGGCGGCCATCTTGGGTGTCCTGATGCCGCAATTCAATGACAGCAAGCAGGTTGATGAAAAGTCCAATAAATCACAGTCCACAGATACGATTTTCTCTCTGGGGGTAGCGCAACACAGTGCAGCGTCTCTGATTCCTCCCAGGCACAATTGTAATCCACAGATTTAGGAATAAAGGTTACAGTCTTTGCAATACGGTGGTGGAATAGTTAAAGCACACAGTTCACACTTCTCTGCACTTCAGAAGTATGCGGATCCTGTTCGTGACGCCAAAAAGAGCGATGCAGTGTCCCAGGGGGTCAGTAGTGTATGCTGGGCTTTGTAGTGCAGAGTAACCCACTAACCTGGGATCCACTGTCGTCTTCAATCTGGGCAGATGCTGGAACAGGCAGGTATTTAAATGTTCGTGACGCCAGTGTCAATTAAACGGTGACACGCCGTGTAAAGTAAAGGGGAATAACGGAACAACCACGGGATAGCCAACCAAAACTGGAACTTTACTGAATGTCAGTGAGAATCATACATGGACGCAGTTGGAAGCGCAGTTCCATGGAAGACAGTTGGTTTCATATGAATACAGTTGGTTCTTAGAAGTTACAGACTGGCCGGTTATAGCAATGTTCTTTACAGAGTGTTAATCACAGGAGTTACAGTACAGGCGGCTTGCACTCTATTCCTGACTGGTCCTGAAACATGTGACTTATTTTCAAAGGTCTAATGCCCTATCTCTGGCGTATCCTTGAAGCTGTCTTTATCTAGTACCTCCTCTGTTATCTTGAGTACCTCTTGCTTTATCAGATGGGCCTCTGTTGTATTCTGTGTCCCGGCTGGTTGATTAGGATGTTTCGGCTAAAACGGATGATGACTCAGGAGGGGAACCTTTTCCTTGGATCCGGAACCCGGTTACAGGGCCTATACTACCCTCTCCTAGTCGGCAGGCTTCAGGCCTGCTCTACTCTCACAGGCCCATGGCCTGGCCTTGACTCAGACACAGGATCATCTCTGACTCCTTTCTCCCACTGTCTGCCTGCTTACTACTTCCTGACTGGGCCTTATATAAACTAGGGTTCCCTAGCTCCCTCTAGTGACTCAGAGCTGGAATGGAGGGGCCCCCCCAGAGCGTATAGCTTGGGGGGCACATGGTGGCAGGGGCACTGGAGTAGTTTTATTAAAGAATACATGGTTTTGGGTTAAAAGGATGGTTTTTTGGTGTTTTTCTCTCTCCCCCCCCCCTCCCCTGTTTCTTTTACTTCAAATTCTAGGTCTCCTGACAGGAATCCAGTTTGGGCTGGTTCCCTTAGTGATCTGCCTGGATACGGGATGCTGGGAACAGCTGTCAGGATTGGCCAGCTGTTTCTGAAGCGGGAAATGCTGAACAGCTGATTGGCAGCTGTCAGTTTTGAGCGGGAATCAGCGTGGATAAATTGACAGCGCACAGGTGCCCAGCTGTCAGTTCAAGTGGAGCAACCTGAAAGGAGCAGCGCCTGTCAAGACCGAAGATGGAGGACTTACTTCGCAGCCTGATCCTGAGAGCGGAGTCGGCGGGAGGAGAGGAATGGCTGAGGAGCTGCCTCTCGCAGCCCATACCTGGCGGCGGTGAAGCGGCGGCGGATCCGGAGGAAGATGAGGAGCTGGAGCCGGAAGAAGAGGAAGAAGCCGTCCTGCAAGTGGCCAGTGGGGAAGCGGAGGTGTTGGCGCCGCGCAGCAAAAGAGCTAAAAAGCATGCGCACGCCGGCACCCCGCCCCCTGAAGACGTCATTGCTGCCGGATCATCACCAGGCGCCGGGCCGCAAGCGGCGTCCGCCGCTGATGACATCACGGCCCGGCGACGTCATCAAAGAGCGTCAGCCGGCAAAGCTCATAGTAATAGCCGGCGGCGCTCCACCGCAGCAAAGAATATTCGAAGCGCTGAGCGGCCCTATGCAGCAGCGCTGGATGAAAGCGACGACGTGGGACATGCTGGCACATCCGTGCAGCAGCCATTCACTGTGTCCGGCCAGTATCCTGGGAAGATCCGTATGAAGGTTCCTCAGTCCGGTTCTGGGCAGGAGGTCCATCCCAGTGGTGAGCATGAGAACATTAATGCCATATTTAACAATGATAAGTTTCTTTCAGGTCTTAATTCTTTGTTCGCTGATTTCTTGAAAAGTAAGGTTAATACTGCAGCTGCTGGTGTGTGGGCACCCCCGCCGGCGCTGCAGTCAAAGAATTTGCCCATTTTGGAGCGAGGTTCAGGGGTTCCAGAACTCTGTATAAAAGAGGTTCTCCCCTGTGAAGTATCTCCTCTGGGTTTCCATTTGTCTAATGGGATCAAAGAGAAGATATGGAGTTTTGAATTTGTTGATTTATTATCGTTGTTACCTTCTAATAGGGAACATAACGTAGAGAAGAAGGATGAAAAAAGTGAGGATGTAAGAAAGCGCCTGCAGCCAAGATCTTTTAACAATTGGTTGCAGGCGTTTTGTATTTACGCTGCGGTGCTGGGAGAGAGGCATCCTGAGAAATGCTCGGGTCTTTTCCAGCACCTTGATATCATACTGGAAGCATACAAGAACTTTGGTGGTATTGCATGGTTCCAGTATGATGAGACTTTCAGGCAGAAGCTGGCAATCCATCCGTCTCTAAATTTTGGAGTAAAAGACATAGGCCTATGGATAAATTTGATGCTGCCACAGAGGTCTGTGCAGCAAAGGCAGACTCCTGCAAATCAACCTCTTAGGAAGGGAGTTTGTTTCGCTTTTAATGAATCCGCTTGCAAGTGGCTTGCCAGCTGTCGCTATAAGCATGAATGCTCCCTTTGCGGGGGCAATCATCCTTTAATACGATGTTTTAAAAAGAATCAGCCTTCCTTTCTTGCCTCCAGGGAGCAATTATCAAAAAGCATGGACGCCAGTGAAATTAATAGAGCTGGTACCATGGCTAAGCAAGTACCCAGACAGGGAGAAAGCTAGTTTGTTGTTTAACGGTTTTTTATCCGGTTTTGATGTTCCGCAGTTTAGAGGTTCTGGTTGTAATTTTGTTGATAATTTGAAGTCTGTTAATGTTTTTCCTGTTGTAGTTAGAGATAAGATTAATAAAGAATTAGAGTGCGGTAGGTTAGCGGGTCCATTTAAGCACCCACCTTTTAAGAATTTCAGGTTATCCCCTCTGGGTGTAGTCCCAAAGAAGAATCCAGGGGAATTTAGGTTGATACACCACCTATCGTATCCCAAGGATTCTTCTTTGAATGATGAAATCACCAAGGAAGAGGCGGCAGTTTCGTATGCCTCATTTGATGAGGCGGTAGAATTATTAAGGAGATACGGGCATAGAGCGTTGTTAGCTAAAGCTGATGTTAAAGCTGCTTTTAGATTGCTCCCTGTAAAACCGTCCGGTTTTAATTCACTTGGTTTTAGTTTTGAGGGAGAATTTTTCTTTGATAAATGCTTACCTATGGGTTTTTCTAAATCATGTATTTACTTTGAAGCATTTTCTTCCTTTTTACATTGGGTGGTCCAAGAATCGTTTCCAGGTGGCGGTATTTTGCACTATTTAGATGACTTTTTGTTTGTAGGTCCTGCTGAGTCTGAGTGCTGTGAGCAGTTATTACAGGGGTTCTTAAGAATATGTTCAAAATTTGGTATCCCAATAGCTCAAGAAAAAACTATATTCCCGTGCTGTTGTTTAGAATTTTTGGGTATTGAATTGGACAGCGTTAGGATGGAATTTCGTTTGCCTGAAAAGAAGTTGCTTGATCTTAGATTGTTTATCTTAAGGTTATTGTCAAAAAATAAATGTACATTAAGGGAGCTGCAGTCTCTTTTGGGCTCCTTAAACTTCGCTTGCAGGATCATTCCTATGGGGAGGGTATTTTCTAAGCGGTTATATTTTGCCACAAGAGGTTTAAAGTCCCCCAAGGCTCATATTAGATTATCTAGACCTTTAAAAGATGATTTATCGTTGTGGTTGGAATTTTTGAAGAAATTTAATGGTAAGGTTTGTTTTCAGGAAGAGTTTATGGATTCGGATTCGTTACAGTTGTTCACAGATGCAGCAGGTAGTGTGGGTTTTGGGGCATTTTGGAATAATAAGTGGAGCGCTGGGGCATGGCCGGAGTCTTGGATTGTAAATAAGTTTGTAGCAAATTTAGTTTTATTAGAGTTATTTCCGGTAGTTGTAGCTATTGTTATTTGGGGTTCATATTTTAGTAATAGACGGATTCTTTTGTTCACAGACAACCAAGGGGTTGTGTTTGCAGTAAATACGTTGTCTTCAAAGTGTGAAAAGACTGTTCGTTTATTGAGACATCTAGTATTGTGTTGCATGAAATTTAACATTTGGTTGAAGGCTAGATACATTCCAGGTAAAAAGAATGACATTGCAGATGCATTATCTCGATTTCAGTGGAAAAGATTCCGGGAGCTCGCGCCAGAAGCAGACTTGGAGGGAGTCCCGTGCCCGGAGCATCTGTGGGATCTAGTTATGATCTAATAATCAAAAGTCTCAAAAAGTCTCTGGCACCTAGAACATGGGATGATTATTCATCCGCATGGAATAGGTGGCTTTCCTTTAATAAGGGCATAGGTGGGACTGCAATAATTAACACGGAGGATGGAGGTTTAGCCTTCATTTCATCTATGTTAGAGAATGACTGCTCCTTTTCGCATTTGTCAAAGACAGTTGCGGGGGTGTCATTTTTCCAGAAGTTGTACGGTCAGCCATGCTTGTCAAATTCTTTTATTATTAAACAGGTCTTGAAGGGTGTAAAGAGGAGCAATCCAAAGAAGGATAAGCGTTGTCCAGTATCGCTAAGCCTGCTATTGAAATTAGTGGAGGTGCTGGATAGTGTTACCAAAAATTAGTTTGAAGCATCTTTATTTAAAACTGCGTTTATTTTAGCCTTCTTTGGAGCCTTTAGGATAGGAGAGTTGGTGGCTGACTCGAGAAAAGCGGATCCGAGTCTGCTCCATTCGGATGTGTATTTGAATCAGGAGACAGTTAAAATTAGAATCAAGAAATCAAAAACCGATCAGTTGGGTCGGGGGCATTTAATCACTTTAAGCAAGTGGTTCAATTCCCCGCTTTGTCCAGTTGGTGCAGTGTCTTCATGGCTAGGAATGCGGCCAAAAATTAATGGGGCCTTCTTAATCCATGAAGATCACAGTCCATTGACTAAATTTCAATTCAATTCCATCTTTAAGAAATGCTTGAAGGCTCTCAAAATGGATCATTTGCAGTTGTCGTCACATTCATTCCGTATTGGTGCTGCCACTGAGGCCGCAAATCTTGGGCTTGAAGATGCAATTATAAAAAGAATTGGTAGATGGGCTTCGAATAGGTTTAGATCATATGTTAGACCACAGCTTCTATCATTTTAAATAATGTTTTGTTTTGCAGGTTCCCGTACGGTTATTTGGTTAGTGGGACACTCATTTATTTATTGGGCTCGGAAGAGAGCTTTGAAGAGGCAGTACACTGAAAATCTATCGTTTAATGTTAAACAGTGTTTAGTTCTTTGGTTTGGTGTACGGGGTCTGCAATGGAATGACTTGCTTACTGTAATGCAGAAGTTATGCTCAATGTGGCCTTTACCCGACGTCATTGTTTGTCATTTAGGCGGCAATGACGTTGGAAAAATTAAGACCTTAGACCTAATATCAAGAATGAGGCAGGATCTAGCCTTAATAAAGGGTATATTTCCTGAGTCAGTCTTGGTTTTTTCAGAAATAATTCAAAGGATGGCTTGGGCAGGTGCAGAGCACAGAAAATTAGAAAAGATAAGGAAGAGGGTTAATAGAGCAATGTCTAAGTTCATGCCATCAATTGGGGGGCAAAGCTACCGTCACATTGATTTGGAAGGTTTTGTCCCAGGGCTGTTCAGATCGGATAATGTACATCTATCAGATATCGGTCTGGACATTTTTAATCTGGGGCTGCAGAATATTATTGAGGTTGGCCTGTGTTGCTTGTTTGGGGGGGGGCCATGCCTGTTAGGCATTGGCTTGTGGGGTGATCGGTCACCCAGCTCGTGCTGGGTGGACTTAATGGTCCATAAAGAGTTAATGAGTTTTTAAGTATTTATTCAATTATTTATATTTTATGGTTGGTTTATTTATTGGTATTTATTGATTCAATATTTGGTTTATTTGGTATGATAAATTGGTAAAACCCCAAATAAAGCAACACGGCCTATTTATTCCAAACTGATTTGTCTCGTGTTCAATTATTTATTTGGTAAAAAGTTATAAGTTCAGTAAAATGTGTCCTCTGCCACCCATGGAGGGGCCCCCCCAGAGCGTATAGCTTGGGGGGCACATGGTGGCAGGGGCACTGGAGTAGTTTTATTAAAGAATACATGGTTTTGGGTTAAAAGGATGGTTTTTTGGTGTTTTTCTCTCTCCCCCCCCCTCCCCTGTTTCTTTTACTTCAAATTCTAGGTCTCCTGACAGGAATCCAGTTTGGGCTGGTTCCCTTAGTGATCTGCCTGGATACGGGATGCTGGGAACAGCTGTCAGGATTGGCCAGCTGTTTCTGAAGCGGGAAATGCTGAACAGCTGATTGGCAGCTGTCAGTTTTGAGCGGGAATCAGCGTGGATAAATTGACAGCGCACAGGTGCCCAGCTGTCAGTTCAAGTGGAGCAACCTGAAAGGAGCAGCGCCCGCCCTCCCTCCCCCTTTTTTATCGTCGTGTTGCTTATCTTGGGGGTGATCGGTCACCCAGCTCGTGCTGGGTGGACTTAATGGTCCATAAAGAGTTAATGAGTTTTTAAGTATTTATTCAATTATTTATATTTTATGGTTGGTTTATTTATTGGTATTTATTGATTCAATATTTGGTTTATTTGGTATGATAAATTGGTAAAACCCCAAATAAAGCAACACGGCCTATTTATTCCAAACTGATTTGTCTCGTGTTCAATTATTTATTTGGTAAAAAGTTATAAGTTCAGTAAAATGTGTCCTCTGCCACCCATGACACCCTAGCCGGCCTGCACATGCACATTTCACAATAACAGGAAGTACAAAGCATTACATTAACAAGATGTTTTATACCAACCTCCCCATAAATACAGGGGGAACGACAGTACCCAAGTGACCCTTCTGTAGTGACGGGGTATTACTCTCCCGTACACTACACTTGCCCCTGTTATGTCTTCATTGTCCAGAGTGCTTTCTTCCCTTGAGGGTTTGTTACCTCGGTCTTCTGTCCCCCCCCTTCCTCAGATCTCTGATGCTGAGCCGGCTCTGCATAATGTGGCTTCTGCTTGGCTCGCGGCTGAGGGGTTGGGGGGGGAGAGGCTGACAGTATGGTTGAGCCGCTTACGGTTCAGCATTTACCTGTGTTAGATAGAAGGGGAGGTATTGCTGAGAATTGTTTGAAAGAAGTGTTGCCTTGTCGCTGTGCAAATGGCCTGCCACTTGTAAGTACAAGCATGAGTGTGGGTTTTGCGGAGCAAGTCACCCAATGTCGTGGTGTTTTAAAAAGGCTAATTTGCCAGCGCAGCCGCTGGCAAAAGTGTTTCTTTTTAAAAGCATTGACGCCGGTAAAGCTGGCGAGAATGCTACCTTGGCTAAACAGGTTTCCAAATCGGCAGATAGCTGATTTGTTGGCCAATGGGTTTGCTGAGGGTTTTGTTTTGCCTCCGTTCTCTGGTAATGGATGCGTGATGGTGAAGAACTTACCTTCAGTTCGGCAATTTCCGTGGGTGGTGGCGGAGAAGTTAGAGAAGGAAATTGCTGCTGGAAGGGTGGCGGGCCCCTTTTCGGTGCCACCTTTTGAGGATTTTCGTTTGTCTCCTCTGGGGGTGGTGCCGAAAAAGGAGCCAGGCGCGTTTAGGATTATTCATCATTTGTCTTATCCGTTTGGTCAGTTATTAAATGATGAAATTGATCCGTCTTTGACTAGGGTTTGTTACACTACGTTTGATATTGCTGTTTCAGTGGTAAGGATGTTTGGTAGGGGAGCGTTAATGGCGAAGGCGGAAGTGCAATCGGCATTTCGGCTCCTCCCCATTCATCCGGCGGCATTTAACTCATTGGGTTTTCATTTTCAAGGTTTGTTTTATTTTGACAGATGCCTCCCAATGGGCTGTTCTATTTCGTGTTTTTATTTTGAGGCTTTTTCCACTTTTATTGAATAAGTGGTCGCGGCACAGGCTATGAAGGGTGGGATAGTTCATTATTTGGATGATTTTTTGTTTGTTGGTCCGGCGGATTCTTTGGTCTGTGCTGAGGTTTTGGCTGTGTTCGTAGCAGTTTGTGCGGATTTTGGGGTGCCATTGGCTGAAGAAAAGACTGTGTTGCCTTCTAGTTGTATAGAGTTTTTGGGTATAGTTATAGATGCTGAAGTGGGGGAGTTTACGTTGCCATTGGATAAGGTTAGGAAGGTGTGTTTGTTGATTAAGGGTTTTTTGTTGCGTCAGAGTGTTACAGTTAAAGAAATTCAGTCGTTGTTGGGTTTGTTGGCGTTTTGTTGTAGAATTATGCCCATGGGTAGGATTTTTTGTAGGCAGTTGGCTCTGAAGGTAGCGGGGTTGCGGAATCCTTGTTTGCATGTAACTGGACAGGGAGATAAAAGATGATTTGGCGGTTTGGTTGAGCTTCTTGCGTGATTTTAATGGACGGACGCTGTGGCAGGATGATTTTGTGGACGCATGTCAGTTGAATCTGTTTACAGATGCGGCAGGAAGTGTGGGTTTTGGCGCATTCTGGGACGGTCGGTGGTGTGCGGAAAGGTGGCATGTGTCTTGGGTGCAGAATTCGGTGTTGTCTAATTTAGTGTTGCTGGAGCTGTTCCCAGTAGTGGTAGCCTTAGTGCTTTGGGGTCAGCTTTTTCAAAATAGACGTATTCGTTTGCATACGGATAACAAGAGAGTGATGTATGCGGTTAACTGTTTAGCTTCCAGATGTCCATTGGTTGTTAAGTTATTAAGGCATTTGGTTTTGTTTTGCTTGAAGAGGAAAGTGTGGATTAAAGCTGTACATATCCCGGGTTGTAACAATGACGTGGCTGATGCTTTGTCCCGTTTGCAGATGGATCGGTTTCGCGGTTTGGTGCCATCGGCCGACGCTTTTGTGAATCCTTGTCCGGAGCATCTGTGGGGGCTGATCTGGAGTTAGCTCTGAACCTACTGAGTCGGTCAGTGGCGGTATCCACGTGCCAAGGTTATCTGTCAGTTTGTTTCTCGCAGTTTGAGGTGTTATTGTTTTGTACAGCTTTTATTGTTTTGTTCTTTGGGGCTTTGCGGATTGGGGAGCTTTTACCTTGTTCTAGGTGGGCTAAGGGAGGTTTGGCTTTGAGGCACGTAGTAGTCCAGAAGGCAGGTGTATCTTTGTTTATTGAGAAGTCTAAGACGGATCAGGCAGGTAAGGGGTGCTGGATTAGATTGGGGGCAATTGAGGACATGAGGATTTGTCCGGTTTTGGCAGTGGGGCAGTATTTGGCGATTCGGCCTGAAGGGATGTTGGATTGTATACTTGTTCATGATGACTTATCCCCCCTGTCACAGTTTCCGTTTAGGGCAGCGCTAGCTAAATGTTTGGGTAGGTTGGGGTTAAGTGCAAAATTCTTTTCTTCTCATTCATTCCGTATAGGAGCTGCGACTGCGGCTGCACAAGCTGGTTTGAATGAGTCGGTTATAAAGGGTATCGGCAGGTGGTCTTCTAACAGGTATAGGTTGTATGTATGACCTCATTTGTTAATTATATGATTTATTAGCTTCAGGTACTACAGTATGGACTCTGGGCCATTCTTTTGTCCACTGGGCTGAAAAGAGGGCTGCAGAGAGGTGCTACGGATCCAATCTATCGTTTTCAGCTGAGGCCGTCAGGATATGCTGGGCTGGAGTTAGAGGACTTCGCTGGTCAGGTTTGGTTGATTTAGTGTTCCATTTGCATGATGTTTTTCCTAACCCGACTATTATCATTGTGCATTTAGGAGGTAATGATATAGGTTGTTTGGACACTATGAAGTTAATTTTTCAGATGAAAAGGACATTTTCGGATCTGCATCGGCTGTTTCCTGATACTCGCCTGATCTTTTCAGAAATCATTTGCAGGCGC
The DNA here is from genome assembly GCF_014858855.1 of Bufo gargarizans. Taxonomy (NCBI): domain Eukaryota; kingdom Metazoa; phylum Chordata; class Amphibia; order Anura; family Bufonidae; genus Bufo; species Bufo gargarizans. The sequence goes on along the minus strand of NC_058080.1, from coordinate 676,332,476 downwards.
TGCTGGCTGCTGTCTGCTGTCCCCGGAATTAAAGTTCAAGGAGAGAGTGCGGAAGAGGATCAATCGGGCAATGTTTAAGTTTATGCCTATGTCCGGGGGATTTTCGTTCCGACACGTTGATCTAGAGAATGGAGAGGCGGGCCTTTATTTTAGAGATATATAAATCACTTATCGGTGATTGGTTGTGATATTTTCAACCTCGACCTTCAGGCTATGATTTAAATAGCGGTTGGTGGGGCCCGCACCGCCTTGTTAAGGCGGGTTGGGCCGGTTGGGTGAAGTAATGATAGTCGTCCCGTGATGGGATGGACTCTGAGATTTAGATATGTATATATTTATTATTGGAGTCTGAGTTTATGACTGGGCTCTTAAAAGTTTAAGTTAAGTTGTATTTGGTACTTATTTAATAAATCAGTTCCGTTTACCTCCACTCTCTAGTCAGTGTATTTTATTGTTGATGGTATGCTGGTTTAATAATGTTGCAGGTTGGGCAAAAATATGCCATGTATTGCCATGACCAAGAATAAAAATAATAGGTCAGTTTTAATGCATAGGAAACGGTGTTAAAAAAACATATAATATAAAACTGTTGCAGAATTGTTTAGTTTTTTATAATTCCACCCCATTTGAAATGTGTTTCCGCTTCCCATTCACATTGTATGCAACTGTAAATGGCGCCATTAGAAAGTAGTTCTTGTTCTGCAAAAGACAAGCCCTGATACGGCTATGTGAATCAAAAATAAAAGTATGCTTGATTCTTTTATTACCCACATTGCTGTTTTATGCTAAATAGGGTCTCAGTGCACGATTTGGGAGTACTTTTTATACTTCTTTTTGCAACCCTTTAGGAATCTCCATTGGGCTGAGACTCCATGTACATTTTTGATGTGGCGACATCAACAAAATCACAGAAAATGACAGAATGTTGGAAATTAGTGAGTATCAGAAGTTGCAGTTGTTCAGTTCACTTAGCAAATGAAAGGTGAGGTGTGACAAGTTACAATGGACATCGGGGTCACTCGTTGTTTGATACTAGATTGAGACACGGGGTCCATCCTGATAGACAGTATGTATTAAAGAGTCCATCAACTGCTGGAATATTTATGTCATGTTTTCTTTTTAATTCAGACACAATCTTCAGTCTCCGCAGTCTTCACAGAGAACCTTCTCACGGACCACAGGAGAAAACATCAACAGGCATTACATATATTCTCAGTGTATAGTATATTCTTAAATAGCGTCTGTCAGCATAATCAACCCTATTAAACCAGGCATGTTGCCTGGTAGGGTTGATCATGCCATTAAGATGATACCTTAGTATCTTTGTATATAGCAGCATTCCTTAAATATCAGTTTTTCTTTATTATTATGCAAGTTCGCTCTTTCGACCAGAAGGGGATGGCCAGAAGCCTTGGAGCTCCGCTTTTGAAATGCCCATCTCCTCTCTGATTGACAGGGCCTGACATCTTGCCTAGCCCAGGATTTTCGGGCCTGTGCTGTGACTCGGTTCTCGTGGACCTGATCTTCTGCTTCCTGAGCAGATTCCGGCTGCACATGCACCGAGACACGTCCGTCCACCCTGAAGTGAAGGCGCCAGGTTCGGGGCCTTCGCTTCCAGGTGAAGTCTTGCATCATTGGAGCACGCACTTTCTGGATCTGCGCTGTTTGAGAAGTGGCAGCAGGAAAATATTGGAAAATAGCTGCTGCCGTGAGTAATGTCACTGTCATGTGACTTAGGGCTCAGGTGTGACGGCCTTGCCTCTGGTGCCGTCCGCATGCACTACTTTTTTGCTGTGTAGAGGCACGGACAGAAAACCCACGGAAGCACTCTGTAGTGCTTTCATGGGATTCCAATCTGTCCCTCTGTCCCGATACCGCACCATATTTTCCGGCGAGTACATACAGTAAGTGTAATCTATATTGTCTATATATAGGGTAAGTGTAGTCTATATAGTGGATGCATAGGGTGAGTGTAGTCTATATAGTGGATGTATAGGGTAAGTGTAGTCTATATAGTATGCATATAGGTTAAGTATAGTCTACATTGTGTTAGTGTACTCTATATAGTGTGTACATAGGATAAGTGTAATCTATATTGTGTCTGTATATCAGGTAAGTGTACTCTATATTGTGTCTGTATATCAGGTAAGTGTAATTTATATTGTGTCTGTATATCGGGTAAGTGTAGTGTATTTCGTGTATGTATAAGGTAAATGTAGTGTATATAGATAATGTATAGGGTAAGCGTAGTCTATGTAGTATGTTTTAGTGTATAAACAGTAAGTGTACTCTATGTGTTGTGTTTATAGAATATGTCAGCTTTATAGTTAGTCTGTATATAGGGTAAGTGTATATAGTGAATGAATAAGGTGTAGTGTAATAGTGTGTATATAGGATAACTGTGGTGTATATAGCGTATGTGTGTAGGATAAGTTTAATCTATATAGTGTCTGTATATAGAGTAAGTGTAGTGTATATAGTGTTTATATAGGGGTAAGCAATTTATATCGTGCATATAGGATAAATGTAGTGTATATAGTTTATGTATAGGTTAAGTCTAGGGCCTAAGTCTATGTAGTATGTATCTACTGTAGCATAAATGTAGTATTTATGTATTGTATATATGATAAGTGTAATCTTTATAACTAGTCTGTATATTAGGTATGTGTAGTGTATATAGTAAATGTATAGTGTGTATAGTGTTTGTACAGGGTAAGTGTTGTTTAATTTATATATTATCTGCATATTGGGTATGTGTAGTGTGTGTGTATATAGATATATATATTTAGATATTATGTGGGGTAAGTGTAATGTATATATTGTATGTATATGATAAGTGTAATTTATATAGTTTCTGTATATAGGGAAAGTTTAGTGCATATAGTGTATGAATATGACATGTGTAGTCATTATAGTGTTACATGCGGTATGTGTAGTGTATATAGTGTGTGTGTGTGTATATCTAGGATAAGTGTAAGTTATTTAATGTCTGTAAAAAAGGTAAGTGTAGTGTATATAGTATGTATATAGGATAGGTAATCTATATAGTGTCAGCATATAGGATTAATGCAATCACTATAGTGTCTGTATATAGAGTAAGTGTAGTGTATATAGTGTTTATATAGGGGTAAGCAATTTATATCGTGCATATAGGATAAATGTAGTGTATATAGTTTATGTATAGGTTAAGTCTATGTACAGGGTAAATGTATGCAGTGTGTATATAGGATCAGTGTAATTTATATAGTGTCTGCATATAGGTTAAGTGTAGTGTATATAGTGTATGATATCACTTCCTGCGTGATATCCATAAAATGTTACACAGTAATAGGAGAAAAGTTCTGTTCTAAATTTTACATTTAAGAAAAATCAAAGCTTGGCCTCCGCCACATAATGGACCAGAAACAAAAAAGCTTTTCCTCTGCAGTGACTGACTATACAAGCATTGCACGGTGTACCAGTTGCAATCAATATTGTTATAACATTTCATGGGTTGAATTCTATTTCATATATTAAATTCACATCTGTTTTGTTAGCCCTTTTGCAGTGCTTAATCCCTCCTTGTTTAGGTGGGTCCCTACACTAACACGTTATACATATAACAGGATATATTGAGTGTCACTGGTGTTATCACTTGCAGTGTGCTTTTACATTATTTTGTATACAGTAGTCAGTTGTTATAGAGAAACGCCAATATACTGCTTATCAGTTTGGCTTTTCAAATTAATAGTGCAAATCAGTGTAAATCATGTTATAAAAAAAAAAAAAAGAGTCTTAGGGTAGGGACCTATCTGAATGAGGTCGCCTTGACGTGGCAGATGGGCTCACACAATGTCATCCGATTGTGTGCTAAGAACCTCATATTTTTAAAAGTGTGGGTGACAAGAGTCTTCTGAGAGTTTTTGAGCTTCCATATGTTAAGGAATTAATCAGTTGTCCCTCTTGAAGCATAGATACGTTCATAGAGATAGATGGCATCATTTATTTTTATTAAGGCTACGCCATGAGTGGGCAGCACGGTGGCTCACTGGTTGGCACTGGTGCCTTGCAGTGCTGGGGTCCTAGGTTCAAATCTGACCAATAACAACATCTGCATGGAGTTTGTATGTTCTCCCTGTGCTTGTGTGGGTTCCTTCAGGTACTCCAGTTTCCTCCTACACTCCAAAGACATACTGATAGGGAACTTAGATTGTGAGCCCCATTAAGGACAGTTGGAGGCTAATGTCTGTAAAGAGCTGCGGTATATAGCAGCGCTATATAAGTGCATAAAATAAATAAATAAATAAGGTCTGGACACCTTGGGAGACTTTTTGAAGAGTATGGGTTTCTACTATAAAATACCAGAAATGCATTTTCATTCAGAGATAAGGTGCAGCAAATAATGACTGTTTATGTGGCCCACGAAAAAGTAGCCCACCTCCAGCGATAGTATGACAAGATGAACGAGCAAGTGGATTGTTATTTTTTACCCACAAGTCACAAAAGATGCTGAAAGTGCTCCCTGTTCCGGGCTATGCATCTTTGGGCACATGGGATTATGTTGGCCGATACTTCTTGCAGCTCTACAGCAGTGATGCTGCAGAAACAAAAATGTCCTGCTCTTTCCAACAAGATGGGACAACATGCCGCACCTCGCTGGCACGGATTCATGAACTGTTGATGTAGGAGCAAACTGTGAGCAAGGGGTTATGGCCACCACGTTCCTCAGACTTGTCCTCGTGCAATTTTTATCTGTTGGGAACTTCAAAACAGAAAATGTCCGCTAACAATCCACATCCCTGGATGAACTGAAGGAAAATATCACAAACACTATCCGCAACATTACCAGTAGTATCAGCCGACATAATCCGACGTGCCCAAAGATGCATAGATATGAATGGGGACCACTTTCTGCATCGTGTGGCATGTGGGTTATTAAAGAAACAATCCACTAGCTCATTCATTTTGTCATACTATTGCTGGAGACTGTCTACTTTTTCGTGGACCATCCTGTATTACCCCTTCTCAACATAGAGAAGGGGTACATGATGACCTTTCTATGTGTGTCATTCCTATGCAATGACCTATTTGCGTATATTCTCCTACTAGTGACATCACTGTGTGCATTATTGCTATTTTGTGACATAACTGTGTAAATTATCTACAATATGTACAATAAAGTCACTTCAACTTTTACATTATCCTTGTGCATCAGGGAGACCATAATAATCATAAAATTTACTGGAATTGCTGCAGAAGATAGAGCGGGGCCCAAGTCAATTTTGCTATGAAGCCCCACGGTTACTTGCTATGCCCCTGGAATGTACATTATATATAGATTCTGCGAGCAGCTACATTCGGTCAGGGAGCTGTCAGAATGGCTAGAGCTGCTGCACAGATTTAGGGGGTCATTTACTATACTGAAATATCCGCCACTCTTCATAACTTCGGCGGATACCCCGCTAGCTACAGGCTTTTATTAGGACCGGCGTCTAAAACGCCGGTCCTAATAAATGTGCCCCTTAATTTCAACAGAACTTAAAGAGAACCTGTCACCTCACCACCTGGTGGCCAGGGCTGTGGGAGTGCACATAGTCCAGTGCCTTTTCCTATATTGTGTAAGCACGGCCACCGCTGCTGTATTACAGGGTGGTCGTAACCATGGAAATGATCAGTGTATAATGAGACTGAAAATGGAATCAAGCCAGCAAAGGAGGCAATATGGACAATAACAATACATTAGTGTTGTGTTTTTGTGCTTCAGGGTATTAAACATTGATATTTTTAATTTAACATATATATATATATATATAATGCTATATCACATTTGTAATAAGAGGAATTAATGAAATTGCTGGACCAATTGATGGGAGGATCATGAAACCAGTCATGGAATGCCCAGTGTATAGGAGTCGAAGACACTCCTTTGTGAGTCCAGAAGACTGGAAAGCAACAAAATAGTCTCCCATTTGAAAGGCTGACCTTTCTCCCCTGGCAACTAGAGATGAGTGAATTTTTCAAAAACAAAAAATTTGGTTCGATCTGAATAAATTCCCAGCTAATTACATTAAAAAACTGCTATTTCCTGGCTGCAGAGAGCCTTTATAGTGGTGTAGGACACTGTGCCTTGCAGTTACACACATATGGAGTCTGCTTTGGTAGTGAAATAATACTGTGAGTCCGTATGACGTGCAGATGACAGGCGTCGCTCCTAGAATCACTGCACACTTCACTTATTTGGGCAGTTACGGGGCCAGAACTGACCAAATAACTCAAGTATGAACTCAGCTGTCCGCATCCGTTGCTCCGTTCCGTAGACCTGCAAAAATTATATATCATGTCCTATTCTTGTCCGTTTTGCTGAAAAGACTAGGCATTTCTATAAAGGACCATCCGTGTTTTGCGGATCCGCAATTTGAAGACCGCAAAACACGGCACATTTGTGTGAACAAGCCCTTAATCTGAAGATATGCTAACAAATCGGAGGCCTTTGGCTAAAACTTCTCAAAGGGGTATTCCGGTAGGTGAAAGTTATCCTGCTCTATCCATTTCTATGGAAGTTCCGGAGATAGGCGAGTACAGTGCTTGACTATCTCCGCAACAGCCACAGAAATGAATGGAGCGGCCGTGCGCTTGTACGACCGGCCGCGCAGGTCATTTCAGGGGAGCAGCAGGGGGCTTGCCGGGGGTACAGGGCCCTGTTGTGAACATCGGCCGGGACGGTTCGCGAACGCGATCAAATGTTAGCGAACCGCAAATTCGCAGCAGGCCCCATTCACTTTAAAGACAGGCGAAGCTGGAATACCTCACAAATAGTCCCTCAACATGGACAGTGACATACCAGATGTATTATTCGAATTTGCGATCTCCATTACAGAGGGAAACATTTTTTCTCCCCACAGCATATAAAGGGGTTGTCCCACAGAAAATATTCTACAGTTTTCAAACCAGCACCTGGGTCTGAATACTTTTATATTTATATGTAATTAAAAAGTTAGCATAGCCACAGAGTTATTCAATAAGATGTATCTGTGTAGCGCCACCTGCTGTTTGCTTTTTTCTTATTTCTTTGACCTGCTCCCTGAGATGGCCGCACATGCTCAGTTTCATCCTTCAACTGGCTCCTGAGCTGGGATAGGGAGAGCACGGGCGTGCCCCCTTAGCTGCAGCAGAAAAGACACTTCCTTTGAGCTGCCTTCTTGATATCAATCTAGCAGAGCATTGAATGGGGAGATCTCTGGATCCATGTGAGGTGCAGGGCTGGTTCTAGCTTTGTTAGAAAGAGGTTGTCATGTACTATATGATGATTAGATTTTTTTACATTAGTCATGGGATAACCCCTTTAAGGATAAAACAGGGTCAGTGTCTACCTGCTTCCACCTCAGAGGATCACACAACTGTGTTTACAGTCACTCCAATAACTGTAGAACGGTAGAACATGTCCTATTCTTGTCCGTTTTCTGGACAAGGATTGGAAATTTCTACAGAAGTAAAAAAATAAATGGTGCCATGATTTCGGCTGGGATCTGGCTTTTAGAGTATCCGCCATTTACAGAGAATAAAACACGACCGTGTACCTGAGCCCTAATAAGAGAATAAAACACGACCGTGTACCTGAGCCCTAATATGTATATTTACTCATATTCCTATGTAGACCTACGGCCTGTCCACCTCATGCTGTGAGTAGAGACTTTATCTCTAGACCTTCATACATTTCAATGGGATTAAGTGATTTGCTTGTGTGAAGATTGGTGCTTACCTTATTAAACAATACCACAATGGCCCAGTTGACCCAACATCTGGTATTAGCATAATTGAATTGGATCAAAAATAGATGTTCCTATCACCACAAAGCCTCCCAGATACAGCGGAGCCGAAAGTCATCCTTTATCAAATACAGAAGGATCAGAAGAATATGGGATACAACTCACACAATAAGATATATAATACACGCTACAAGATAGGCCGTCTATCTATAGCAGGTCCGATTCTACCTAACTGGTCAGAAAATTCCATTCTGGATGAATAAACTCAACCCGAATTCAAAGTCCTCCAACTGTCCTGAAAATTCTTAGATGACACTCTAAATGAAAGTCATAGCTTACATCAGTGTAAGTGGTCATAGGGGAAAACAGCAGGATACTTTTATTTGGGCTTCCTATCACATAGAGAAATAAACATAAGACACGGTTATCCATTTCAAAATCATTTATTAAAACAAAATCCCTGCAGAGAACAAATTGTGATCCAGAAGAAGGCAAAAACCTGGACACATTTGGCCAGTTTGTGTCACAGGGAAATAAGACGAAGACTGTTGTGTTCTCTGTTGACTCTTGGTTTCTCCATCTGGGACGCTGGTCTGGGGCTTGTATCCTGAAAGCTTCTTGCCTTAGCTATCAGCCTGGCGTCCACCGGCATGCCACGCAGATAGGAAGACTGTTGTAACCGTCTCCGTGTGGTTGGTGATTGAACCTGCTTGGTCGCTGCATCATAAATTTTGGTGATGCAATGACTGCTGTGTGTTTAATCCATAAAGTCGAGTTCCTACAGAAGCACAGAAAAGCAGGGTCCCTTTCTTGAGACAGCAGCAGGTGTCACTACCAGTTCTGGCTGCTATGGCATGGCCACATGGGGAAGATTGGCCAACATGGAAATTTTACTGCAGATTTTGCTGACATTCCACGGTGGATTTCGGTGCGGATTTACCAAAGATCTAACCCTACGCATTGCAAACAGTGAAATATACAGTGGAAATCTGTAGCATAAATTAAACCAATCAGATTCTATCTTTTATTTTGGACAGCTCCTTTGGAAAATTAAATGAGGAATCTGATTGGTTGCTATGGGCAACTAAGCCAGTTCTACTTTACACCAGTTTGATAAATGACCCCCTTAATTCTTCTCTGTACCAATCCTGATTCCTATTCGTTTTGAATGTGTACTCTTTGCGGAAGCTTCCATGCTATTTTTTTTTTAGATTAGTTATTGGTCATTTCAAAGACAATGTATAAGAAACTGGTTATACTAAAATCTTGTTACTGTGATAGTTTGGTAGATCGCTACTTTTTGCCACCAAAAGAAAAGTCCACTGGAATCTGTGTAAATTCAGATGTAGCAAATGGACCTGAGGGCACGGGTGGGCATATTACACCTCACATCTGTCATTACACTCCCCAACTTACTACTGTTAGGGCAGCTTTTAAATGCCATAGTGATTAGGGGCCTTTCTAGTGACAAGTATATTGTAGTCTCCAGTCAGTCAAGAAAGGGTTAATACTTGGGACCACTGTGGCTGACTTCACAGTTAAAGTGCATGAGGTAGGGATCCATAATAAGCCCCTGTAGTAACTATGGCAACTGTGCTGCTGATGTCATAGATGCATAAGTCTATGACATAAAGGACCCACAGATGAAGGTTCCATAACAGAAGGACAAACGGCCATTTGCAGAGCAATGCTTGATGTGTCTGGAGACCTGGAGCTTCACCATCTGTAGACGGAGGAAAGGGAACGCCCGCCTACCGTGCATGCGCCAGCCTCCCTGTTTTTGAAGGGCAAGGATTTTGAAAGGTGGGTACATTGTTTCAAAATACTGGGATGGTAGGGAAGACAAATAATTTGAGCCATAATTTTGGAGCGACAGCTACTACTTTGCTCCTGCGGCAGGTGCTGTGGTATTCTAACATGGCCTCTCCACTGTGGTGAACTAAATAGGAGGCTGCTCAGATGCAGCTTGTTACCTAAAACCGCCCAAAACCAAACCAGCCCATTGGAGTCTACGGGTCCGTGAAAACCCCTTCGTTCTCTCAGTCATATTCACTGACCATTGGTAGGAGCTGTGATTGAAACTTAATTTTCAGCCTAGCAGTGTATATGGAATACAGATGACACCTGGAGGGCAAAAAACAGACACACGGATCCTTCACAGACATTTTCACGGATGAAAGACTGACCAGCTTGTCACAGATGTCATCACGGACGTGTGAAAGAGATCTTATTGTTATTGGGGCATGTATATATCACGGGCGGCCGCCAGCTCTCATTTCTCTTCACCACTCTGATACTGCGCAATCAGTGAGGGCAGTGTTAGGCCTCATTCACACATCAGTGTTTGGTCAGTGATTTCCATCAGTGATGGTGAGCCAAAACCAGAAGTGGAGCCTCCACAGAGATAAGGTATAAGGGAAACATCTGCACCTGTTCTGTGGTTAGACCCGCACCTGGTTTGGGCTCAAAATCACTGATAGAAATAACTGACCAAAATATTAGAGTGGCAAATGCAATGTGCCGCGAGGTCTACCTCATCTTGCGTGTCCACGCTGTGCTCTCACTGCACTCTCTCACCGAGTTCATTTCATTGGTGCAGAAAACCTGGCTGAATCTGCGCTGAAACCACCTCCCATTGTATTCAATGGGAGGCCAAGCGGCAGTTCATGCAGCCGAGGGTTATTGCCCCCCACAAAGCCGTACCCGGAGCCTGCTAGTGGTTTAGCTCCATTCAGTGGCAGGAAACACCGCGCAGCGGTTTCTGACGTGGGATACGCAGAGGATTTTGGAGCTGACAAAACCTACCTGTAAAGGGATTGTGTCATTTCAGCATGTGGCATTTGTCATGTAGAGAAAGTTAATACAAGGCACTTACTAATGTATTGTGATTGTCCATATTGCCTCCTTTGCTGGCTGGATTCATTTTTTTACCACATTATACACTGCTCATTTCCGTGGTTACGACCACCCTGCAATCCATCAGTGGTGGCCGTGCTTGCACACTATCGAAAAAAACACCAGCCTCTCTGGTGGCTGGTACAGTGGGAGCTTATATAGGCTGGTGCTTTTTCCTATAGAGTGCAAGCACAGCCAAGGCTGATGGATTGCAGGGTGGTCGTAGCCATGGAAACGAGCAGTGTATAATGTGATGGAAAAATGAATCCAGTCAAAGGAAGCAATATGGATAATACCACTACACTAGTAAGTGCCTCGTATTAACGTTCTCTACATGATAAATGCTATTTCCTGAAGTGAGACAACCCCTTTAAGGCCCTATTACACCTGAAGATAATTGTTCAGATCATCGCTAACAAGTGTTCATATGAATGCTGATTAGCGATGATCTGGCAGTGTAATACTGCCACCAATTACCCGACGAGCGAGCAAATGCTCGTTCATCGGGTAATCAGAATCTTTTAGGAGGTTTAAAAATCCTTGTTTGTGGGCAGCAGATTGTGCCGTACCGATTCAGTATGGAGGCGAGTGATAGCATTAGCGAGATGGCTGCATGAAATAGCCACTGTCTCCTCTTCTTTCCCGAAAACCGCCTGCTTCCTCTGCAGGTGTAATAGGACCCTTAGCCTGTCAGCAAAGCTACTTTAAGGGCTCATGCACACAAACGTATTTTCTTTCCGTGTCCATTCTGTTGTTTTTTATTTGCGGACCGTATGCGGAACCATTCCCTTCAATGGGTCCGCAAAAAAACGGAAGTTACTCCGCGTGAATTCCGTTTCCATATAGAATATGTCCTATTAATAGAACATGTCCTATTATTGTCCGCATTACGGACAAGGAAGGTACAGTTCTACGTAAGGCCAGCTGTTCTGTTCCGCAAAATACGTAATGCACACGGATTTCATCAGTATTTTTTGCGATCCGTTTTTTGGGGTAGACCACAAAATACATACGGTCGTGTGCATAAGCCCTAGGGGGTCTCTCCCTATATTCAGATATTTTTTTTTGCTATTGTGTAAAATAAAACTATTAAAGTATATATATGTATATATATATATATATTAATGTGTGTTTTAGCACGGTCCGTGGGTCTGTGTTTTCAGCACGGATAAATGCTCTACTTTGTCCGTGTTCACGGATCCATCATACCCATTATAGTCTATGTATCCGTGAAAACCACAAATGCAACACGGATCCATTAGGAAGAGATGCTTTGAAAACTATTTTTCAGCTGTGCAGTGTCAGTGCTTAGCAGTACTAATGCTCCTCATGGTGGCCCATAATGTTCGCCATAGTGACCACTGCAGTAATAATGCCTCATAGTGGCTCCCTGCTGTAATGTTTCATTTCAGCCACCAAAAAAATGAAAATATATACTCACCTCCTCCTCTATTGAATGAAAAAGACCTGCCGAAGGACCGGCACTCAGCGTGATGACGTCATTGCACGCTCCCAGCGCAACAGATCCTTTGTGTGCAAGTGGATGAGGTGAATATCAGAATATATGCAATGGGCGGCCATGCCAATGGGCCCTCTATGTCGCGTCCCAGGTGTAGGAACGGCCGAGTGGTATAGGGTGGCCTAAAATGTCCCTTTATATGAGGTGTGAGTGTTACGGTGCTCCTACCTGGATACGGCTGGACCCCAGGCATTGGCTCCGAAGCAAACAAATAGGGGGAATAGTTGAGGGATAAAAGAATAACTTGAGTCCAGATCTTGAGATGCAGTTCCAACTTTGCCTTGGTCCCAGCAGGCTTTAGCATTAAGACTCTGGCAGGCCAACTCATCACTACTACATTTGTTTCTCTCTGGCTCTGCTGTACTAGCAGGCTGGCTGTATAACTTTGCTTCTTCTTTATGCTGCACAACACTTAGTAGCCTGACTCTATGTTTGGCAAGGAAATACTCCTCCTGGCTCCTGAGGCTTCAAGCTTTGGCCTCCATGTCCAGCAGAGCTGAGGGTGCTCTGGATGGCTTGACTTGGGCATGTCCAGGAGAGACGTGTCCAGCACACCCTCCCTTGGCAGGGGTAAGCTGGAACTGACTCTCACTAATCCCCACCCTTCCTGCAGTAAGTGGGACTGGCCCACTCCTCCACCGAGGGGGTTTAGAATGGAATGGAAAGCTCCATTCTACCTAACTATAGCGCTGCCGTATTTGCTGCCACCTGCTGGTAAACCAGGCAAATTACATTTAAACACAACAGTTGCAAACATTAGAAATGCACAGTATAGTGGACCTGAAATAAATACACAAGATGACATGATATTAGCACATTAGAGATAGTAGCGGGGTGAAGAGGTGGTAATGCCACTCTGGGGCGTTACATATACACTGCTCGTTACCATTGTTATGACCACCCTGTAATCCTCTCTGGTGACCAGGACTGTGGAAACTCACATAGGCTGGTGCTTTCTCCTATAGTGTGCAAGCAGGGCCACCACTGATGGTTTACAGGGTGGCCGTAACCATGGGAAAAAGCAGTGTATAATGTGATGGAAAAATGAATCCAGCCAGCAAAGGAGGCAATATGGACAATCACAATACATTATTAGTAAGTGCCTTGCATTAACTTTCTCTACATGATAAATACTATATACTGAAGTGACACAATCCCTTTAAGGCCTCATGCACACGACAGTATTTTTTCACTGTCCTCAAAACGGGGTTCCGTTGGTCCGTGATCCGTGACCGTTTTTTCGTCCGTGGGTCTTCCTTGTTTTTTGGAGGATCCACGGACATGAAAAATGAAAAAAAAATCTAAGTCAAGTTTGCCATTGAAATGATAGGAAAAAACGGACACGGATCACGGACACGGATCACGGACACGGATGACAATCTTGTGTGCATCCGTGATTTTCACGGACCCATTGACTTGAATGGGTCCGTGAACCGTTGGCCGTGAAAAAAATAGGACAGGTCCTATTTTTTTCACGGCCAGGAAAAACGGATCACGGATGCGGCTGCCAAACGGTGCAGTTTCCGATTTTTCCACGGACCCATTGAAAGTCAATGGGTCCGCAAAAAAAAACGGAAAACGGCACAACGGCCACGGGTGCACACAACGGTCGTGTGCATGAGGCCTCAGGCCATATTGCGGCCCGCAATCCAGAGCTGCGGGTTCATACATGTTCTGTTTTTTTGCGGTGCGAACAAATCGCAGATCCCTTCAAGTTGAATAGGTCTCGATTCGTCATGGCCGCTGCACGGACATTGCCTGTGCATTAGGGACCGCAAATTGCAGTCCCCAATGCACGGAACGACCACACAACGGCCGTGTGCATGAGGCCTAAGGCTGAGTTCACATGTATTTTAAGCATCTGTTATGCACACGTTGCCTTCGTTTTAGCCATTTCTGTCTACGATCCGTTATTTTAGACTGCAAAAAAAAAAATTATGTAGAAATTTTTCCCCTCTAATTTAACGGATCCCAGACGGAAATGGCTAAAAAGGATGCAACATGTGCATAACTGAGCATAACGGATGCTTCAAATACAGAAGAACGGAAAGCTAAGCGGTCATATGAACCTGGCCTAACAGGCGCTCCAGCACTAAGGTCCCGTTGGAGATTGCCACTACTTAAAAAAAATCTGGATTTCTGTCACCTCTATATACTGCCCTCAGATAAGGCAGCACAAATAGGCGACAAGCCCCCTTTAATCTCTACCTCTCCATGGCATAACATGTAAAGATTATTTGGATTTCATTCACACTTGACATAAGTGCAGGAATTCATCAAGATTAGTATTTGAAAAGAAAAAGTGATCAGGACGGTAATGTCCCCTTTAACTCTGATGTTGACATCACCATGGCAACTGCAGTAAACAGACAGCGATTGGTCGGCTTGAATCTAAAAATCATCAGTTGGCTCCTTGGGAGATGAAACTGATTTTATGGTTAGTGATGAATTTTGGAGACACCCGGAGGAGCTGCTTTTACGTCAACTGCTCGCGGTGGGATTTCTGGGGTAAGATACTGAGACATATCTAACTGTTATATTCAGGTGCGGGATATCTCCGTATAAAACTGCTGTGTTTTTAGTAAGCTACAATAAATACAATAAAACAGGAAAAGATCTTTAGCGTTTTCCCTAAATTTGAACGGTTTATTATGTGTCTAGGGAAAATAGGACTTTTGGTCAGGTCTACAACACTTGTGGTGAAGTTAGCTAAAGAAAGGTGAAGTATAAAGAATGGCAGACACTGCAGATGGTTGCATTAGGGCCTTATTCGCACAGTCAGTGTTTGGTCAGTGATTTCCATCAGTGATTTTGAGCCAAAACCAAGTGCGGGTCCAAAACACAGAACAGGTGCAGATCTTTCCCTTCTACCTTATGTCTGTGTAGGATCCACTCCTGGTTTTGGCTCACAATCACTGATGGAAATCACTGACCAAACACTGACTGTGTGAATAAAGCCTTAAAATGTGAAAATTCTTGGCGTCATTAAACTCATCTCATGTAGTTGCCTGTAAGTGAGGTTCTTCATATGCATTGTGGCTTTAGGCCTCATGCATTCACTTCAATGGGGCCGCAAAAGATACGGACAGCACTCCGTGTGCTCTCCGCATCCGTGGCTCCGTTCCACGGCCCCGCTAAAAATATATAACATGTCCTATTCTTGTCCGCGCTTTGCGGACAAGAATAGGCATTTATATTGTCGTTGCACATTGCGGAAGGCTACACGGGCAACTTCTGATTTTTGCTGATCCGCGGTTTGCGGACCGCAAAAAAAACTGCACGGTCGCGTGCATGAGGCCTTAGCTTGTGAAACCAGCTTTTTTGGATTGAACCTTTAAATGAAAATCTTGCTCTATTACTACAGGCACAGTCATAGAAATATCGGAAAAACCCTCCCAAAAAGGGTAATTTCTTATTCAGATAGTTGGTTGGGCTGGTATGAGTTCATTTGCATACTCCCCTCCAAGCCTTAGGGTGCCGGTACACAGGTGTACGGTAAGGTGCAGAAAGTCAGCACAAATTTCTGTACGGATTTCTGTGCGCTTCTGTAACAAAAAACGCATGAGCAGAGCGGGCGCGATATCCGCCAGGTGCCTTCTGTTTTAAACTGCAGGCACCTGGGACTAATGTAATCGTAATGACCAAGAATAAAAATAATAGGTCAGTTTTAATGCATAGGAAACGGTGTTAAAAAAAATAATAATATAAAACTGTTGCAGAATTGTTTAGTTTTTTATAATTCCACCCCATTTGAAATTTGTTTCCGCTTCCCATTCACATTGTATGCAACTGTAAATGGCGCCATTAGAAAGTGCTTCTTGTTCTGCAAAAGACAAGCCCTGATACGGCCATGTGAATAAAAAATAAAAGTATGCTTGATTCTTTTATTACCCAAATTGCTGTTTTATGCTAAATAGGGTCTCAGTGCACGATTTGGGAATACTTTTTATACTTCTTTTTGCAACCCTTTAGGAATCTCCATTGGGCTGAGACTCCATGTACATTTTTTATGTGACGACATCAACAAAATCACAGAAAATGACAGAATGTTGGAAATTAGTGAGTATCAGAAGTTGCAGTTGTCCAGTTCACTTAGCAAATGAAAGGTGAGGTGTGACAAGTTACAATGGACATCGGGGTCACTCGTTGTTTGATACTAGATTGAGACACGGGGTCCATCCTGATGGACAGTGTGTATTAAAGAGTCCAACAACTGCTGGAATATTTATGTCATGTTTTCTTTTTAATTCAGACACAATCTTCCGTCTCCGCAGTCTTCACAGAGAACCTTCTCACGGACCACAGGAGAAAACATCAACAGGCATTACATATATTCTCAGTGTATAGTATATTCTTAAATAGCGTCTGTCAGCATGATCAACCCTATTAAACCAGGCATGTTGCCTGGTAGGGTTGATCATGCTATTAAAATGATACCTTAGTATCTTTGTACATAGCAGCATTCCTTAAATATCAGTTTTTTTTATTATTATGCAAGTTCGCTCTTTCGACCAGAAGGGGATGGCCAGAAGCCTTGGAGCTCCGCTTTTGAAATGCCCATCTCCTCTCTGATTGACAGGGCCTGACATCTTGCCTAGCCCAGGATTTTCGTGCCTGTGCTGTTGTTCTGGTTCTGACAAAGCTGCCAGTTCAGTTGATGTACTGCTCCAAATTAAGATACGTGCACGGAGAGATCAGACAGACAACTCACTACATGGAGTTAATCAGTATCTCTGGTTTATTTCTGAAAACAACATGGGTTTCACGAGAGGAGGGAGTGAGGGGGGGGTGAAAGATAAAGTATATATTTTCTATTGGCTATGAACTCTCTACTTTTCTGTAACCTTGACGGCCAGAGGAAATTCCTCCTACCTCCCCCCCCCTTGTTCCTGGGTGAAACCGTTACTTCTTCTTTCTTTGTACCTGCTTGCTTGAGCTGAACGGAAACCACAAAGAAACACATGATAAAAACACAAAGTAAGATTCTAGTTTATAGGTGTAGGCTGAATGCCTGGCCGCCATCTTAGCTCAACAAGCAAGTATCCATTTTGTATCAATAGTCCATAACAGTCCCCCCTTGGAGACTTGATTGTAGACTTTCCCTTCGCCTAGCGAATCCCCTGGGCATACCATTCGTATCCTCTTCACCCGCAGTGGCGACAACCTACCCCTTATAGGTAGGCTCCCGGTTGCTCGGACTTGTGGTAATACCCTGGGATTCATCTCACCCTATCTCAGCCAGGCATCATTGTGAGGAGGGGGAGCTGTGTTGAACGATGTTTCCTTCTGTCCTTCCTCATCGTAGAGGAGCATAATAGGTCGTTCATCAGTTTTCTTCATTCTTTTTGAAAAGCGGGTCACACAAATAAGAACGAGCTTAATCACTACATATATCACCAATATTATTAGGGCTACCTGCAATATTACCTGGACAATTCCCATGAGCCAACCCCCAATACCTTTGAACCAGTTATTGGGGTTAAGGGAAGAGAAGGTATCAGACCACCATGTATCTTTATCAGCTTTATGTGCATCCAGCCACTTATCTCTTAAATCCGCCATTTTCTCTATACCCACCTTAACTTGCAAATTACCCTGCGGGTCTATGTAATGGCAACAAGAGGGTCCCACAACCTGGCACATACCTCCATCTTTAGCTGTAACATAATCTAGAACTAATGTGTGTTGGTTGGTGACAATGATTAACTGGTTTTGCACAATGTTTGAGGTATTCATAAGTCTCATCACTTCCCATATTTGGTCATCCAGGTAGTCTGTTGCTACTACCAGATGATCCCACATCTGCGCTATCATGGGATATATGAAGATGGAACTAACAGTTTTGTTGGTAATGCTCATCTCTACTACATGTGGCTTGCCATTTGGTCTGGGTGTGTTATCTTTGGCCCTACGATACAAGGTGTGTTTAGGTACTGCATTTATGTCAATTTCAGAGTGTGGTACTATAAAGGTGGCAGGAGTAAGCCTGGCGATGGTGCACAGTCCTGTGACATTCTGGGATAACCATTTGTACACTTTGTGTCCACAAACTAAGTATATGTCGTCTGGAACTGTCACTGCTGTGCCATTGAATAATCGGGTAATTAGTTTGGCTAATTGTGTCCCTTTCGCCAACTCATATCCTTTTGACTGACTTTCGGTGTCGTTAGCTAATATACCTGTCCGGAGATCCTGTACAGTATGGTTGTTACAGGGCAGATCCTTTCCGTTCTCAGCATCTACACCAATACACTGCACGTGGCTGTCTGTTTCTGCATCATTGCAACCTGAGTGTATGTGTGTACTAAATGTCATACCTTTGGTTTGTACTTGGAGACAATAACAGTGTGTCCAGCTAGGAAAACATGTGACATTAGCCCAGTGTCCCTCTTGCCAAGGAGTGGAGCTATAATCTACCGAGGGTCCTGATCTGTTTATCATGAGCCATGGGGCATCTGCCCACCCTGCAACAGGTAAGGCCACTTCCTTGTCCTTGTTTGTACTGGATTTAACTTGGTGTATACTAGTGAGAAAGATGGTAGAATTAGACAGGTCAATCAGTTCAGAAAGGTCCAGGGGTATTGCAAAATAAGGCATACTGGTTGAACTCACGGGACTGTGGGTACAGATCCAACAATCTGAGTGTCTCAACCCCTGGACTAGAATTTGATGGTGCCGTGTCAGTGAATTGTCCCATTCATCACCCAGTGATGTGAACACTGCTGATATGCCTACAGTCAAAGTCATGATCAGTATGTGAATCCTCATGGCTTATTGTTCCAGGGTCGTCGGGACGGCCTTTACTCTTTTACAATGTGAGGCGTGGATCCAGGTAAGCCTCCATCGAGTTTCACAGAGGTCGGGGTAGTCAGCAACACCTGGTACGGCCCCTTGTTTCGTGGTTCGAGGGTGTTTCTGATGTGTTTCTTGACCACCACCCACTCTCCAGGTTTGAGAGTGTGTATTCCCTCTAGGGAGTCAGGATCTGGAATGGAAGAGAAAACTTGTGCACATATGTTAGACAATTGTTTACTATGGGCAATCACATATTTAGCAACAGATTCATAATGCATTTGCAATTGCTGTGGGAAGTACTGTCCCATCCTAGGCCGTGTCCTAAACAAAATTTGGTGTGGAGGCCTAGGGGTGTGTCTAACTGAGCCCTGTCTCCCCAGTCATTTTCAGCATCTTGGACTTCAGTACCCCGTTCAGTCGTTTGACTTTGTCGCTGCTTTGGGGTCTGTAGGGTGTGTGATAGGCTAAATGTGACCCTACCATCTTCCAGACTTCTTGGGTTAGACTAGCAGTGAATGCTGGGCCCTGATCACTCTCAATGACCTCAGGTACTCCGAACCTACAGACAAGCTCCTGCATCAGTTTTTTTTTGCAGTAGTGGTTGCTGTCTGGTTTCGGACGGGGTAGGCTTCTGGCCACCCAGAGAACAAGTCTATCACTACTAGCACATATTGAAACCCTTGGCACATTGGCATCTGGATGTGGTCAATTTGAATCCGTTGGAATGGGTACTGGGCTTTGGGGAGACATTTGGTTGGTGTAGGCTCAGGTCTTCCCGGGTTGCACTGCGCACAGATGAGGCAAGACTGAGTATGCCTCACCGGGACAGGGGTTATACCTGGGGCCATTGTCTATTAGTTCTTTCATGATGGTCTTAGATTGGTGGGTGGGCCCGTGAGCTATTGAAGCTATCAGAGGATAGAGAGCTTTGGGCAGAGATACTCTCTTTCCTTGGGTCCACAGTCCAGATTCTTTCTCTTCTTGGGCTGACTCTTTTAGCCAATCCAATTTTTCTTGTGGCGTGGCCTGTTTCTGTATTTGTTTCAGGAGGTCCCATATGATTTCTTCTTGTTCCAGGTCTTCCTGTGTTATCATAATCTGGTCTGACTGGACTCTTTCCTCTTTCACTGCTGCTTCCTTGGCCGCTTGGTCAGCTAGGGCCTTTCCTCTGGCTTCAGAGGTGTCAGCTCGAGTGTGCCTGTAGATCAATAAAATCTTCAGATTCTCCAGTATACTCCCCCCTTGGAAGAGGAAGGAGTGCAGCAGGATGGAGGATGTGGCACCTCTGAATGGTGACATTATCTGGCAGAAGCAAACTACACTGAAGCCGGAGGAGGCGCTGTGCAGCGAGGTGTTTAGGTTGAGTCTGCTGGAGGATGGCAGAAATGTCATGGGGAGCCAGAATAGTGAGGGGATGACCCAGCACAACGTCAGATGTGACGTTTAGAAGAGAGCTGGCAGCATGGATAGCTCTGACACAGGAAGGGGCTTCTCTGGCTACTGGGTCCAGTCTCTTTGTATGGTAGGACTTTGGGGTCCTTCAGGGTCACAGTGACTGGTGGGACATTGAGGTATCCAATATCCTGGGGTCCTCTGGCCCAGAGAGTATTGGGGATGAGATGCAAAATGGTTTGCAGCGAATCCCCTTGCTCATATGAATCAGTGCAGAATTTTATTGTCAGACATCCGGCAGCCGTGGGTGTCACATAATTTGAGGGATACCACAAAGACCAAGAAGCGAGACAGTTTCTTATCAGAAAGAGGAGCTTAAACTAACACAGCAGAAACTAACATTTCTGTGAAAAGAAAAAAGGTGGGGGTCAACTGATTTAGCTTTTGTCCATTTCTGTAGTTGTTCTATAAAGAATTTTCCAGACTCATGATCCCGGGGGTCAAAGTTAGCACCTTTAAGTTCAGGGATGTGGATTTGATCCATTATCAGTGTGGAGTATTCACCTGTCTTGTTTTCCACTATACTTTGCAGGTCCGACCATGTGCACCCATAGGTTTGATGCACTTGGGACAGTTTCCTGAAAAAGGGCATGGGATGGGTCTCAGGGTCAGGCAGTAAATTCACTATGGTGAATAACTGTTGTGGGGTGAAAGACACATATTTTGGTGGTCCCTGTGGCCGGTGAAGTGCTAGGGCTTCTTTCAGTGTCTCAAGGTTTCCTTGCTCAATTTTCTGTAAGTTCTTTTATAACTCTGTAATCTGACCCTGCAGTATTTGATCTTGTGAACGTTGTGATGGGCGCACGGTCATGGGTACAGTCCACTGTGGTGCCAGGGGTAAAGTTGGCGGATCACCGTAGTCTGTCGGGTACCCCGCGAAGGAGTCTGCATATTACCCGGTGCATTTTGTATGCCCATTGTGGATTCTGCAGCACCGTCTGCATCCCCCTGTTCTGCTTCATCAGGTTGCCCCCCTACCATTATAGGAGTAAGGGTGGCAGGTGAGTGGGGTAGCATGAATGTACCGTCCGGGTTTATCATCGGGTACAAGGTAGTAGGAAGGGGCAAGGGTTACATAGGAGTGACGGGGGGGTCCGGACCGAATGATATTAAAGGTCCGTTCATGGGCGTTGCCTGGGGACAAGATGGCGCTGTAGCTAACACGGGAAGTGATGGGACGTGCCGGGGAGTAGTTACCAAGGTGTGGTTTTGTGGGTGGGGAACCCCACAGGGAAGGCACGTATCACGGGAGGAGGGATTCTGTTGACCACATGTTTTGCAGGTCCACCCACCTGCTTTCTTCCCGGCGCCATTATAGGGTGGTGGCAATTCATGTATCAATGCAACACCAGGTTTACAGAAATATCTCTGTCTTTTCTCATCAAAATTTAGTTCCCCCCCGGTCTGTTCAAATTCTTTACTACAGTCCAACCACACACGGACCATGTCTGTCAATTTATCATCTTCTAACTTCCCTCTCTTCTCGTTTAACAACACTTGCCAGGTAGCACTACATAGGATGCCTCCTTTACAGACACCTTTAACCTTTAACTTCTCCAACTTACTTAATCCTTTTATGAAACGTTTGCCTCTCCTGTCCGCCACGTACTGTTCAAGTGAACAGTAACCCTTCGGGACACTTTCCTCATTTCCCATTATCTCTCGTACCTACTGAAGCCGCCTAAAGACCTCTGTATAGAGTAATCACTGGACGTGAAGACCTTTGAGTCCCGGTCAGCACACTCTGGGCTACCGCGAACCGCTCTCCACCCATCTGTGATCGTCCCCTTTATGGAGATTCGAGTCAGACACCGGGCTGAACTCCGATACAGGAACACAGGAGAACTCCGTGTCTCAGTCAATGATACTTGTCAACAGGGTCTTCACAACTTATAGGCACAACACAGTACATCAAGACTTTAAAAAAACATATGGGGTTCTTACTTTCATGCCCTCGAGGACGTCCCAGACTGCTTCCGCACCCCTCCCTCAGACGAACACCAAGAGGCTACACCAGGGGACACTTTATAGGCAAGATGACTCAATTTTCCTACCTCATATCACGGGTTGCGATCCCGGTGTCCGTTAGTGCGCCTCTCCTCGTCTGGTCTCTGGGGGTACGGGAACAGAGGGTCCAATCCTCGAGCCCCACGTTGGGCGCCAAAATTGTTCTGGTTCTGACAAAGCTGCCAGTTCAGTTGATGTACTGCTCCAAATTAAGATACGTGCACGGAGAGATCAGACAGACAACTCACTACATGGAGTTAATCAGTATCTCTGGTTTATTTCTGAAAACAACATGGGTTTCACGAGAGGAGGGAGTGAGGGGGGGTGAAAGATAAAGTATATATTTTCTATTGGCTATGAACTCTCTACTTTTCTGTAACCTTGACGGCCAGAGGAAATTCCTCCTACCTCCCCCCCCTTGTTCCTGGGTGAAACCGTTACTTCTTCTTTCTTTGTACCTGCTTGCTTGAGCTGAACGGAAACCACAAAGAAACACATGATAAAAACACAAAGTAAGATTCTAGTTTATAGGTGTAGGCTGAATGCCTGGCCGCCATCTTAGCTCAACAAGCAAGTATCCATTTTGTATCAATAGTCCATAACAGTGTGACTCAGTTCTTGTGGACCTGATCTTCTGCTTCCTGAGCAGATTCCGACTGCACATGCACCGAGACACGTCAGTCCACCCTGCAGTGAAGGCGCCAGGTTTGCATCATTGGAGCACGCACTTTCTGGATCTGCACTGTTTGAGAAGTGGCAGCAGGAAAATAGTGGAAAATAGCTGCTGCCGTGAGTAATGTCCCTGTCATGTGACTTAGGGCTCATGTGTGACGGCCTTGCCTCTGTTGCGGTCCGCATGCACTACTTTTTTGCTGTGTAGAGGCACGGACAGAAAACCCACGGAAGCACTCTGTAGTGCTTTCATGGGACTCCAATCTGTCCCTCTGTCCCGATACCGCATCATATTTTCCGGCGTGTACATACAGTAAGTGTAATCTATATTGTCTATATATAGGGTAAGTGCAGTCTATATAGTGCATGCATAGGGTGAATGTAGTCTATATAGTGGATGTATAGGTTAAGTATAGTCTACATAGTGTTAGTGTACTCTATATAGTGTGTACATAGGATAAGTGTAATCTATATTGTGTCTGTATATCAGGTAAGTGTAATCTATATTGTGTCTGTATATCAGGTAAGTGTACTCTATATTGTGTCTGTATATCAGGTAAGTGTAATTTATATTGTGTCTGTATATCAGGTAAGTGTAATCTATATTGTGTCTGTATATCAGGTAAGTGTACTCTATATTGTGTCTGTATATCAGGTAAGTGTAATCTATATTGTGTCTGTATATTGGGTAAGTGTAGTGTATTTCGTGTATGTATAAGGTGAATGTAGTGTATATAGATAATGTATAGGGTAAGCGTAGTCTGTGTAGTATGTATTAGTGTATAAACAGTAAGTGTACTCTATGTGTTGTGTTTATAGAATATGTCAGCTTTATAGTTAGTCTGTATATAGGGTAACTGTATATAGTGTATGAATAAGGTGTAGTGTAATAGTGTGTATATAGGATAACTGTAGTGTATATAGCGTATGTGTGTAGGATAAGTGTAATCTATATAGTGTCTGTATATAGAGTAAGTGTAGTGAATATAGTGTTTATATAGGGGTAAGCAATTTATATAGTGTCTGCATATAGGATAAATGTAGTGTATATAGTTTATGTATAGGTTAAGTCTATGTAGTATGTATCTACTGTAGCATAAATGTAGTATTTATGTTTTGTATATATGATAAGTGTAATCTTTATAACTAGTCTGTATATTAGGTATGTGTAGAGTATATAGTAAATGTATAGTGTGTATAGTGTTTGTACAGGGTGTTGTTTAATTTATATATTATCTGTTTATTGGGTATGTGTAGTGTGTGTGCATATAGATATATATATTTATATATAATGTGGGGTAAGTGTAATGTATATATTGTATGTATATGATAAGTGTAATTTATATAGTTTCTGTATATGGGATAAGTTTAGTGCATATAGTGTATGTATATGACATGTGTAGTCATTATAGTGTTACATGCGGTATGTGTAGTGTATATAATGTGTGTGTGTATATAGGATAATTAATGTATAAAGTGCCTGTATATAAGGTAAGTGTAATCTATATTGTGTCTGTATATCAGGTAAGTGTAATTTATATTGTGTCCGTATTTTGGGTAAGTGTAGTGTATTTCGTGTATGTATAAGGTAAATGTAGTGTATATAGATCATGTATAGGGTAAGCGTAGTCTGTGTAGTATGTATTAGTGTATAAACAGTAAGTGTACTCTATGTGTTGTGTTTATAGAATATGTCAGCTTTATAGTTAGTCTGTATATAGGGTAAGTGTATATAGTGTATGAATAAGGTGTAGTGTAATAGTGTGTATATAGGATAACTGTAGTGTATATAGCGTATGTGTGTAGGATAAGTGTAATCTATATAGTGTTTATATGGGGTAAGCAATTTATATAGTGTCTGCATATCAGGTAAGTGTAATCTATATTGTGTCTGTATATCAGGTAAGTGTAATTTATATTGTGTCTGTATATTGGGTAAGTGTAGTGTATTTTGTGTATGTATAAGGTAAATGTAGTGTATATAGATAATGTATAGGGTAAGCGTAGTCTATGTAGTATGTATTAGTGTATAAACAGTAAGTGTACTCTGTGTTGTGTTTATAGAATATGTCAGCTTTATAGTTAGTCTGTATATAGGGTAAGTGTATATAGTGTATGAATAAGGTGTAGTTAATAGTGTGTATATAGGATAACTGTAGTGTATATAGCGTATGTGTGTAGGATAAGTGTAATCTATATAGTGTTTATATAGGGGTAAGCAATTTATATAGTGTCTGCATATAGGATACATGTAGTGTATATAGTTTATGTATAGGTTAAGTCTATGTAGTATGTATCTACTGTAGCATAAATGTAGTATTTATGTTTTGTATATATGATAAGTGTAATCTTCATAACTAGTCTGTATATTAGGTATGTGTAGAGTATATAGTAAATGTATAGTGTGTATAGTGTTTGTACAGGGTAAGTGTTGTTTAATTTATATATTATCTATTTATTGGGTATGTGTAGTGTGTGTGCATATAGATATATATATTTATATATTATGTGGGGTAAGTGTAATGTATATATTGTATGTATATGATAAGTGTAATTTATATAGTTTCTGTATATGGGATAAGTTTAGTGCATATAGTGTATGTATATGACATGTGTAGTCATTATAGTGTTACATACAGTATGTGTAGTGTATATAGTGTGTGTGTGTATATAGGATAATTAATCTATAAAGTGCCTGTAGATAAGGTAAGTGTAGTATATATAGTGTATATAGTGTGTGTGTATAGTGTAAGTGTAGTGTATACAGTTTATGTGTAAGGTAAGTGTAGTATATATTGTGTATGTATAGTGTATATAGTGAGTGTATAGGGTAAGTGTAGTGTATACAGTTTATGTGTAAGGTAAGTGTAGTCTACATAGTGTTTACATAGGATAGGTGTAATCTATATAGTGTGCTTTTAGGATAAGTGTAAGTTATTTAATGTCTGTGAATAAAAGGTAGGTGTAGTGTATATAGTGTGTATATAGGTTAAGTAATCTATATAGTGTCAGCATATAGGATTAATGTTGTATATATAGTATATGTATAGTGTAGTCTCTGTAGTGTGTATATAGGTGTAATCTTTATACTTACCGTATTTTTCGCCGTATAAGACGCACCGGCGTATAAGACGCACCTAGGTTTTTGGGGAGGAAAATAAGAAAAAAAATATTTTGAACTAATTGTGGTCTGTGGGTGATGCACTGTTATGGAGGATCTGTGGATGACACACTGTTATGGGGGATCTGTTGTTCTGGGGGATCTGTTGGTGACGCACTGTTCTGAAGCAGGCGGCGCAGGCGCGTGACGTATGACTCACACTGCCAGCGCCCGTCCTCCCGGCCTGCCTCCTGCCTCCTCCCTCCTCTCTGCTCCGAACGGCGAGCGCTTCTAATTGTAAGTAATAGCGCTCATCATTATCGCTCATTATGCTTTTACATGCAGTGCACACAACAGTTAACTATTAGGGATATGATTATACAGTAAGCGGGGCCCGTGTAGTAGAATACAGTCACTGCACGGGCCCCGCTGTCATTATAAATGCAGATGCCGCCCCCAGCCCCTCCTCCCTCACAGCTGATACACCCGCTGCACGGCATCGCGGCGGGTGTATCATTGAAAACTAAGCAAAATCGGCTACATTCGCCGTATAAGACGCACTGCTATTTCCCCCCCACTTTTGGGGGGGAAAAAGTGCGTCTTATACGGCGAAAAATACGGTAGTCTGTATATTGAGTATGTGTAGAGTATATAGTGGATATTTTGTGTATATAGTGCTTGTATAGGGTAAGTGTCGTCAATTATTAGTGTACAACGTACGTGTACAGCATATAGTGTATGTATAAGGCAAGTATAATGTATATAGTGTATATTTAGGGTACATGTACTTTATGCAATGTATATATAGAGTAAGAATAGTCTAGTGTATATTTATGGTAAGTGTAGTCTATATAGTATGTATATCAAGTGAGTGTAATGTAGTATATATATATATATATATATATATATATACTGTGCATACACAGGGTAAGTGTAGTCTATACAGTGTATGTGAAAGGTAAGTGTAGTCTATGTATAGGGTAAATGTATGCAGTGTGTATATAGGATCAGTGTAATTTATATAGTGTCTGTATATAGGTTAAGTGTAGTGTATATAGTGTATGATATCACTTCCTGCGTGATATCCATAAAATGTTACACAGTAATAGGAGAAAAGTTCTGTTCTAAATTTTACATTTTAGAAAAATCAAAGCTTGGCCTCCACCACATAATGCACCAAAAACAAAAAAGCTTTTCCTCTGCAGTGACTGACTATACAAACATTGCATGGTGTACCAGTTGCAATCAATATTGTTATAACATTTCATGGGTTGAATTCTATTTCATATATTAAATTCACATCTGTTTTGTTAGCCCTTTTGCAGTGCTTAATCCCTCCTTGTTTAGGTGGGTCCCTACACTAACACGTTATACATATAACAGGAGATATTGAGTGTAACTGGTGTTATCACTTGCAGTGTGCTTTTATATTTGTACAGTAGTCAGTTGTTATAGAGAAACGCCAATATACTGCTTATCAGTTTGGCTTTTCAAATTAATAGTGCAAATCAGTGTAAATCATGTTAATAAAAAAAAAAAAGAGTCTTAGGGTAGGGACCTATCTGAATGAGGTCGCCTTGACGTGGCAGATGGGCTCACACAATGTCATCAGATTGTGTGCTAAGAACCTCATATTTTTAAAAGTGTGGGTGACAAGAGTCTTCTGAGAGTTTTGGAGCTTCCATATGTTAAGGAATTAATCAGTTGTCCCTCTTGAAGCATAGATACGTTCATAGAGATAGATGGCATCATTTATTTTTATTAAGGCTACGCCATGAGTGGGCAGCATGGTGGCTCACTGGTGCCTTGCAGTGCTGGGTTCAAATCTGACCAATAACAACATCTGCATGGAGTTTGTATGTTCTCCCTGTGCTTGTGTGGGTTCCTTCAGGTACTCCAGTTTCCTCCTACACTCCAAAGACATACTGATAGGAAACTTAGATTGTGAGCCCCATTAAGGACAGTTGGATGCTAATGTCTGTAAAGAGCTGCGGTATATAGCAACGCTATCTAAGTGCATGAAATAAATAAATAAATTAGGTCTGGACACCTTGGGAGACTTTTTAAAGAGTATGGGTTTCTACTGTAAAATACCAGAAATGCATTTTCATCCAGACATAAGGTGCAGCAAATAATGACTGTTGGGCTCCACGTTTATGTGGCCCACGAAAAAGTAGCCCACCTCCAGCGATAGTATGACAAGATGAATGAGCAAGTGGATTGTTATTTTTTACCCACAAGTCACAAAAGATGCTGAAAGTGGTCCCTGTTCCGGGCTATGCATCTTTGGGCACATCGGATTATGTTGGCCGATACTGCTCGCAGCTCTACAGCAGTGATGCTGCAGAAACAAAAATGTCCTGCTCTTTCCAACAAGATGGGACAACATGCCACACCTCACTGGCACGGATTCATGAACTGTTGATGTAGGAGAAAACTGTGAGCAAGGGGTTATGGCCACCACGTTCCTCAGACTTATCCTCGTGCAATTTTTATCTGTTGGGAACTTCAAAACAGAAAATGTCCGCTAACAATCCACATCCCTGGATGAACTGAAGGAAAATATCACAAACACTATCCGCAACATTACCAGTAGTATCAGCCGACATAATCCGACGTGCCCAAAAATGCAATGGAATTAAACATTGATATTTTTAATTTAACATATATATATTGCTATATCACATTTGTAATAAGAGGAATTAATGAAATTGCTGGACCAATTTATGGGAGGATCGAAGACACTCCTTTGTGAGTCCAGAAGACTAGAAAGCAACAAAATAGTCTCCCATTTGAAAGGCTGACCTTTCTCCCCTGGCAACTAGAGATGAGTGAATTTTTGAAAAATTCGATTCGCCGTTTCGTCAAATCTTTTAGAAAAAATTTGGTTCGATCCAAATAAATTCCCAGCTAATTACATTTAAAAAACTGCTATTTCCTGGCTGCAGAGAGCCTTTATAGTGGTGCAGGACACTGTGCCTTGCAGTTACACACATATGGAGTCTGCTTTGGTAGTGAAATAATACTGTTAGTTCGTATGACATGCAGATGACAGGCGTCACTCTTAGAATCACTGCACACTTCACTTATTTGGGGAGTTATGGGGCCAAAACTGACCAAATAACTGTATGAACTCAGCTGTCCGCATCCGTTGCTCCGTTCTGTAGACCTGCAAAAATTATATATCATGTCCTATTCTTGTCCGTTTTGCTGAAAAGAATAGGCATTTCTATAAGGGACCATCCATGTTTTGCGGATCCGCAATTTGAAGACCGCAAAACACGGCACGTTTGTGTGAACAAGCCCTTAATCTGAAGATATGCTAACAAATCAGAGGCCTTTGGCTAAAACTTCTCAAAGGGGTATTCCGGTAGGTGAAAGTTATCCTGCTCTATCCATTTCTATGGAAGTTCCGGAGATAGGCGAGTACAGTGCTTGGCTATCTCCGGAACACCCACAGAAATGAATGGAGCGGCCGTGCGCTTGTGCGACTGGCCGCGCAGGTCATTTCAGGGGAGCAGCAGGGGGATTGCCGGGGGTACAGGGCCCTGTTCTTGTGATTCGTGGGGGTCCCACCTGTCGTACCCCCACCAACCTGATCTGATCTGAACTTTTTCCTCCGCAATACCCTTTTAAAGGTATATAACTAAATTAGTACATACTGTATATCAACTAATGATTTAATGCCTTGCGCAATCCATCTCTAAAAGGAGATGTTAGGATTAATATGCCTAATGTAGTTGTATATCTGATAATTCCAGTCTGGTTCAACATCTTCCTCCTTGAGTCAGCCTCCACACATTAAAGTGGTTTTCTGGGAGTTTTATACTGATGTCCTATCCTCTGGATAGGTCATCAATATCTGATCAGTGGTGGTCTGACATCCCGGACCCTCGCTGATCAGCTGTTTGAGAATGCAACAGACCTTCTCACAGTTTACCAATCAGAGCGCTGTACATTGTATAGAGCTGCGCCTAGGCCATGTGACCAATGAATGTGATGTCACATGGCCTAGGGAAAGCTGAGAGAAAGCTGTAGCACTACTGCTGATCGGCGGGGGTCCCGGGTGTAGTGATGGATGAAAATCGGCCGGGACGGTTCGCGAACGCGATCAAATGTTAGAGAAGCTGGAATACCTCACAAATAGTCCCTCAACATGGACAGTGACATACCAGATGTATTATTCGAATTTGCGATCTCCATTACAGAGGGAAACATTTTTTCTCCCCACAGCATATAAAGGGGTTGTCCCACAGAACATATTCTACAGTTTTCAAACCAGCACCTGGGTCTGAATACTTTTATATTTATATGTAATTAAAAAGTTAGCATAGCCACAGAGTTATTCAATAAAATGTATCTGTGTAGCGCCACCTGCTGTTTGCTTGTTTCTTATTTATTTGACCTGCTCCCTGAGATGGCCGCACATACTCAATTTCATCCTTCAACTGGCTCCTGAGCTGGTATAGGGAGAGCATGGGCTGCCCCCTTAGCTGTGATAGGGAGAGCATGGACACGCCCCCTTAGCTGCAGCAGAAAAGACACTTCCTTTGAGCTGCCTTCTTGATATCAATCTAGCAGAGCATTGACTGGGGAGATCTCTGGATCCATGTGAGGTACAGGGCTGGTTCTAGCTTTGTTAGAAAGAGGTTGTCATGTACTATATGATGTCTGATTTGATTTTTTTATATTAGTCATGGGATAACCCCTTTAAGGATAAAACAGGGTCAGTGTCTACCTGCTTCCACCTCAGAGGATCACACAACTGTGTTTACAGTCACTCCAATAACTGTAGAACGGTAGAACATGTCCGTTTTGTGGACAAGGATTGGAAATTTCTACAGAAGTAAAAAATAAATGGTGCCATGATTTTGGCTGGGATCCGGCTTTTAGCGTATCCGCCATTTACAGAGAATAAAACACGACCGTGTACATGAGCCCTAATATGTATATTTACTCATATTCCTATGTAGACCTACAGCCTGTCCACCTCATGCTGTGAGTAGAGACTTTATCTCTAGACCTTCATACATTTCAATGGGATTAAGTGATTTGCTTGTGTGAAGATTGGTGCTTACCTTATTAAACAATACCACAATGGCCCAGTTGACCCAACATCTGGTATTAGCATAATTGAATTGGATCACAAAATAGATGTTCCTATCACCACACAGCCTCCCAGATACAGCAGAGCCGAAAGTCATCCTTTATCAAATACAGAAGGATCAGAAGAATATGGGATACAACTCACACAATAAGATATATTATACACGCTACAAGATAGGCCGTCTATCTATAGCAGGTCCGATTCTACCTAACTGGCCAGAAAATTCCATTCTGGATGAATAAACTCAACCCAAATTCAAAGTCCTCCAACTGTCCTGAAAATTCTTAGATGACACTCAAAATGAAAGTCATAGCTTACTTCAGTGTTAGGCCTCATGCACACGACCGTTGTGTGCATCCGTGTCCGTTGTTCCGTTTTCCGTGATTTTCGGCGGACCCATTGACTTTCAATGGGTCCGTTGAAAACTCAGAAAATGCACCGTTTGTCATCCGCGTCCGTGATCCGTGTTTCCTGTCCGTCAAAAAAATATGACCTGTCCTATTTTGTTGACGGACAACGGTTTGCGGATCCATTCAAGTCAATGGGTCCATGAAAAAACACGGAGGCACACAAGATTGTCATCCGCGTCCATGATTCGTGTCTGTTTTTTTCCTATAATTTTCAAGGCAAACTTGACTTAGTTTTTTTTTTTCACTTTTCTGGTCTGGTGATCCTCCAAAAATCAAGGAAGACACACGGAAGAAAAAACGGACACGGATCACGGAACAGCGGAACCCTGTTTTGCGGACCGTGAAAAAATACTGTCGTGTGCATGAGGCCTAAGTGGTCATAGGGGAAAACAGCAGGATACTTTTATTTGGGCTCCTTATCACATAGAGAAATAAACATAAGACACGGTTATCCATTTCAAAATCATTTATTAAAACAAAATCCCTGCAGAGAAAAATTGTAATTCAGAAGAAGGCAAAAACCTTGACACATTTGGCCAGTTTGTGTCACAGGGAAAAAGACGAAGACTGTTGTGTTCTCTGTTGACTCTTGGTTTCTCCATCTGGGACGCTGGTCTGGGGCTTGTATCCTGAAAGCTTCTTGCCTTAACTATAAGCCTGGCGTCCACCGGCATGCCACGCAGATAAGAAGACTGTTGTAACCGTCTCCGTGTGGTTGGTGATTGGACCTGCTTGGTCGCTGCATCATAAATTTTGGTGATGCTATGACTGCTGTGTGTTTAATCCATAAAGTCGAGTTCCTATAGAAGCACAGAAAAGCAGGGTCCCTTTCCTGAGACAGCAGCAGGTGTCACTACCAGTTCTGGCTGCTATGGCATGGCCACATGGGGAAGATTGCCCAACATGGTAATTTTACTGCAGATTTTGCTGACATTCCACGGTGGATTTCGGTGCGGATTTACCAAAGATCTAACCCTACGCATTGCAAACAGTGAAATATACAGTGGAAATCTGTAGCATAAATTAAAGCAGATTCTATCTTTAATTTTGGACAGCTCCTTTGGAAAGTGAAATGAGCTATCTGATTGGTTGCTATGGGCAACTAAGCCAGTTCTACTTTACTCCAGTTTGATAAAGGACCCCCTTAATTCTTCTCTGTACCAATCCTGATTCCTATTCGTTTTAAATGTGTATTCTTTGCGGAAGCTTCTATGCTATTTTTTTTTAGATGAGTTATTGGTCATTTCAAAGACAATGTATAAGAAACTGGTTATACTAAAATCTTGTTACTGTGATAGTTTGGTAGATCGCTACTTTTTGCCACCAAAAGAAAAGTCCACTGGAATCTGTGTAAATTCAGATGTAGCAAATGGGCTTGAGGGCATGGGTGGGCATATTACACCTCCCATCTGTCACTACACTCCCTAACTTACTACTGTTAGGGCAGCTTTTAAATGCCATAGTGATTAGGGGCCTTTCTAGTGACAAGTATATGGTAGTCTATAGTCAGTCAAGAAAGGGTTAATACTTGGGACCACTGTGGCTGACTTCACAGTTAAAGTGCATGAGGTAGGTATCAATAATAAGCCCCTGTAGTAACTATGGCAACTGTGCTGCTGATGTCATAGATGCATAAGTCTATGACATAAAGGACCCACAGATGAAGGTTCCATAACAGAAGGACAAACGGCCATTTGCAGAGCAATGCTTGATGTGTCTGGAGACCTGGAGCTTCACCATCTGTAGAGGGAGAAGGGGACGCCCGCCTAGCGTGCATGCGCCATCCTCCCTGTTTTTTAAAGGGTAAGGATTTTGAAAGGTGGGTACATTGCTTCAAAATACTGGGATGGTAGGGAAGACAAAGAATTTGAGCCATAATTTCGGAGCGACAGCTACTACTTTGCTCCTGAGGCAGGTGCTGTGGTATTCTAACATGACCTCTCCACTGTGGTGAACTAAATAGGAGGCTGCTCAGATGCAGCTTGTTACCTAAAACCGCCCAAAACCAAACCAGCCCATTGGAGTCTACGGGTCCGTGAAAACCACTTCGTTCTCTCAGTGATATTCACTGACCATTGGTAGGAGCTGTGATTGAAACTTCATTTTCAGCCTAGCAGTGTATATGGAATACACATGACACCTGGAGGGCAAAAAACGGACACACGGATCCTTCACAGACATTTTCACGGATGAAAGACTGACCAGCTTGTCACAGATGTCATCACGGACATGTGAAAGAGATCTTATTGTTATTGGGACATTTATATATCACGGGGCGGCCACCAGCTCTCATTTCTCTTCACCACTCTGATACTGCGCAATCAGTGAGGGCAGTGTTAGGCCTCATTCACACATCAGTTGTCACCACCAAACATCTGAGAAGCTCTGACAGATGCCTTTCGGAACCTCCTCCTTGAGCTTCCTTTGTTTTGCTTTCAGTTCCTCATCTCGTTAGCCTCTCTCAGCTGTCATATAGTTGTACTGATTGCATCCCTTTAAATTCCTCACCATAGTGCATCAGTGTGCGGTTTATATTTCTTCCTGGAGTGTGTGTGCATGCTGATCCTACTTCCCAGTCTTCTACAAGATAAGTGTTGTGCATTCATTTATGTTTTTCTGTTTGCTGGATCCCAGGTAACCCTGACTCCCTCCGTATCTAGTGTAGGGAGCTGGTGGTCGTGTCCCCTCACTATTATAGGGTGTTCAGGTGTTATACAGTCGAGGTACGAGGATATGCGATCATCTACCATTGGGATTTTCGCATAGGCTGAGCAGTCAGGGAGAGTGCCAGGTCTGATGCAGGGGTCTCCCTTTTTGCTCCTTAGTTTTGGATCCAGTGAGTCGTATATTCATTTTGTGTTGTCTTGTTTCCTGTACACATTCCGTGACATTATAAATCGCCAAAACAGTCTCAAGCATGGATCCGGTTTCACTTTTGACTGAACGCTTGCAGGTTCTTTCATTGGAAGTAGCAGATCTCCGTAAGACTTTTTCTCAGTTTCAAGTGACCGGTTCAGCTTGCGTTCATGGAGTTTGTTCTGAGCCTAAGATCTCGCTCCCGGATACGTTCTCCAGGGGTAGTGAGAATTTTGTGCGTTTTAGAGAGTCTTGCAAACTCCATTTTCGCCTTCTTCCCCATTCCTCTGGTGATGAGGAACGGAGGGTGGGGATCATTATATCGCTGCTCAGGGGTAACGCTCTGTCGTGGGCCTTTTCACTGCCAGTGGGGGCACGGCCCCTCCGTTCAGTGGATGAATTCTTTTTAGCCCTGGGTCAGATATATGATGATCCGGATCGTATTGCTTTGGCTGAGTCTAGACTACATCTGTTATGCCAGGGTAAACAATCAGCAGAGATATACTGCTCAGAATTTCGAAGATGGGCAGCTGATAATGGTTAGAATGATGCTGCACTCCGAAGTCAATTTTGCCATGGTCTTTCAGAGGGATTGAAAGATGCATTTGCCTTTCATGAGAGGCCTACTTCCTTGGACTCTGCTATGTCTCGGGCCGTTCGTATTGACAGGCATCTTAGAGAGAGAGGAGAGATCACTCCTTCCTGTCATACTCAATCCCAGGACAGTGCAGCGGTCTCTTTCTGTGCGCAGGGGTCTCAGTCGCTGTCAACCCCTTCTGAGCAGGAGCTCATGCAGCTGGGGTTGATTGCCTCTGACAATAGAAGATTCAGCCCGCATGGGAAGGTTTGTTTTTGTTGTGGAGGTATAAATCATTTGGCAAATGTTTATCCCTCTAGGAGATTCAGGCAGTTTTTTGGGAGTAATAAAGAAGCAAAAAGGAAAAAATCCTTTAAAAATGTTCCATCTGTTACCATTGGCAGGGTTGAGGCGGAAATTGAAGGTTTTCCGTTTGCTTGTAGTTCCCGTTTTGTCCTGCCTGCCAGGGTGGCGCTAGAGAGCAAGAACATTTTTTGTAAGATTTTTGTAGATAGTGGAGCAGCTGTCAATCTCATTGATAATCATTTTGCGATAACTCATGGTTTCCAGGTATGCACTTTGGGAAAGGATATTCCTGTTTTTGCTATTGATTCCGCTCCACTTTCTCAGAAATCATTAAAGGGCATAGTTCACAATATCCGTTTAATTGTGAGTGATGCTCATGTGGAGGATGTGTCATGTTTCGTCCTTAGCGGATTGCCTACTCCTCTAGTGTTGGGGCTACCCTGGCTCACTAAACATAACCCCACCATTGATTGGCAAGCAAGGCAAATAAATGGTTGGAGTGACTTTTGCAGAGAGAATTGCCTCATGACATCTGTTTCTGAGGTTTCTACTAAGACTGTACCATCCTTTCTCTCTGAATTTTTGGATGTCTTCTCTGAGAGTGGAGTTCAGGATTTGCCCCAGCACAGGGAGTACGATTGCCCTATTAATCTCATCCCAGGCGCCAAGCTGCCTAAATCTCGTTTATACAATCTCTCCCAACCTGAAAGGGTCGCTATGCGTGCTTATATCTGAGAGTCTGAGAAAAGGACACATACGACCCTCGAAGTCACCTGTTGCCGCTGGTCTTTTCTTTGTTAAGAAAAAAGATGGTTCTTTAAGACCTTGTCTGGATTTCAGGGAGCTGAACAGTATCACAATTCGTGACCCTTATCCGCTTCCTCTCATCCCGGACCTGTTTAACCAGATTGTTGGGGCTAAAGTTTTTTCCAAATTAGATCTAAGAGGGGCATACAACCTGGTCAGGGTCAGAGAAGGAGACGAATGGAAGACGGCCTTCAATACCCCTGAGGGCCATTTTGAGAATTTGGTTATGCCTTTTGGTTTGATGAATGCTCCAGCCGTTTTTCAGCATTTTGTGAACAGCATTTTTTATCATTTAATGGGGAAATTTGTATTAGTGTATTTGGATGACATTTAGATTTTTTCTCCTGATTTTAAAACTCATAAGGAACACTTACGTCAGGTCTTGCTCATCCTGCGGGAGAATAAATTGTACGCGAAACTGGAAAAATGTGTGTTTGCGGTTCCAGAAATTCAATTTCTGGGGTTTCTTCTCTCCGCTTCTGGTTTTCGCATGGACCCCGAGAAGGTCCGTGCTGTGCTTGAGTGGGAGCTTCCTGAGAATCAGAAGGCGCTGATGCGTTTTTTGGGCTTTGCCAATTATTACAGGAAGTTTATCTTGAATTATTCCTCTATTGTTAAACCACTCACTGATATGACCAGAAAGGGGGTAGATTTTTCTTCCTGGTCGGTAGAGGCGTGTAAGGCCTTTTCTAATATCAAGGAGAGTTTTGCTTCCGCTCCCATCTTTATACAACCTGATATTTCTCTACCCTTCATAGTTGAGGTTGATGCTTCTGAGGTGGGTGTGGGTGCGGTATTGTCTCAGGGTTCCTCTCCTGCCAAATGGCATCCGTGTTACTTTTTCTCAAAGAAACTCTCCTCCGCAGAGAGAAATTATGATGTGGGAGATAGGGAGTTGTTGGCCATCAAGTTGGCTTTTGAGTAATGGCGCCATTGGTTAGAGGGAGCCAGACACCCTATTACCGTGTTTACTGACCATAAAAATCTAGCCTACTTGGAGTCAGCCAAGCGTCTGAACCCGGACAGGCCAGATGGTCTTTGTTCTTTTCAAGGTTTAATTTTGTTGTCACGTTCCGCCCTGGGGTTAAGAATGTGAAGGCAGATGCCCTGTCTCGTTGTTTTCCGGGAGGTGGGAATTTTGAAGACCCGGGTCCCATTTTGGCTGAAGGTGTGGTGGTCTCTGCTTTTTATCCTGAATTGGAGGCAGAGGTGCAGGTAGCCCAGTCAGAGGCTCCTGATCTTTGTGCTCCTGGGAGGTTGTTTGTGCCTCTCGCTTTAAGACACAAGATTTTTAAGGAACACCACGATACGGTCCTTGCTGGGCACCCGGGGGCAAGAGCCACAGTGGATCTCATCGCTCGGAGATTCTGGTGGCCGGCGCTTCGTAAGTCGGTTGAGGGTTTTGTGGCAGCCTGCGAGACCTGCGCTCGTGCCAAAGTCCCTCATTCACAGCCATCAGGTCCTCTCCTTCCCTTACCCATTCCTTCCCGTCCTTGGACACATCTGTCCATGGACTTCATAACGGACCTGCCTCGTTCCTCGGGGAAGACTGTGATTCTGGTGGTGGTGGACCGTTTTAGCAAAATGGTGCATTTCATCCCTTTTCCTGGCTTGCCCAATGCTAAGACGCTGGCGCAGGCATTTATTGATCACATTGTCAAATTGCATGGTATTCTTTCAGACATAGTCTCTGATAGGGGCACGCAGTTTGTTTCCAGATTCTGGAAGGCTTTCTGTTCTCGCTTGGGGGTTCGGTTGTCATTCTCTTCTGCTTTCCACCCGCAGTCGAATGGCCAACACAGAGCGCGTCAATCAGAATCTGGAGACATATCTGCGCTGTTTTGTGGCGGAGAATCAGGAGGATTGGTGTTCTTTTTTTATCCCTTGCTGAGTTTGCTTTCAATAACCGTCGTCAGGAGTCCTCTGATAAGTCACCATTTTTTGGTGCATATGGGTTTCATCCGCAGTTTGGGACATTCTCGGGAGAGGGGTCTTCTGGTTTACCTGATGAGGACAGATTCTCCTCGTCTTTGTCATCTATTTGGCAAAAGATTCAGGATAATCTAAAGAGCATGAGTGAGAGATATAAGCGTGTGGCGGATGAGAGACGTGTGCAGGGCTGCCATCAGAAATTTTGGGGCCCCTTACACAGCTCAAGGCCTGGGCCCCCCTCCTACCCCGCCCCTTTAGAATCTTTCCTGACTCCGCCTCCCGGCCCCCCCACCCCCAATTTCATTATGTCCCCTGGCACATTTAAGAAAAAACACAAGGTTTACGGTTTTACCCAGTTGTGAACTTTTTAATTGTATAAATAAAACCACAAACAAAATATTTCACACAGTATCTATATAAATATATATAAATACAATAAATTAGTTAAATATTTAACTATGGTGAGTTGACCATCTCCTCAGTTTTAGGCTTGCAAAGTCTTCAATCAAATCCTTAAAACTCAGCTTACGTGCAAGTTCATGCTCAATGGAGAGAAGTGCAAGACTATTCAGACGTTGCTCACTCATTGTTGACCGCAGATAGTTTTTAATTAAAGATAGCTTGCTAAATGCTCTCTCTCCTTCAGCAACAGAGAGTGGAATTGTGGTGAAAATTCTGAGAGCAATAGATATTTCTCCAAATATTCCTTCAAGCTGTAATTTATGTATAGCGTTCAACAAGTCAAGAGGGGCTAAGTCTCTTGTAAATGTGGCATCATATACCTTGCGAAGATGCTGAAGTTCGCCTACTAGAGAGCTTGAGAGATTGTCGGAGTAGTAAGAGATCAGGTTTTCTGTGGAGCTTACCAATTCCGCATCTGAAAGGGTTTTTAATTTCAAAATGGGAGTAAACAGGCAGCAAACCTTTTCCATTGATTGAAACCGCTGGTTCAACTCACTAATTATAGAATCAAGTGCCACAAAGAAAACGTTGATCTTGAATTCCATTTCAGCTTCTTCTGGTTCAATACATGATATATCTGGCTGCTGCTTTCTTGACCTATTCAGCCGCCTTGGTGCTTTCAGTATCTTCAGTATCCCCATTTCTTCTGCCACAAGTTTGGCCTCAGAAAGAAGATCTGTCCACCTATCACGAAGTGCCTGCATTTCCAGCGAAAGGGATTTAATATTTTCTCTTCCGATATCCATTGAAATAGATCTGGCTTGTAGAATCTTGTTTCTCTCTTCAAAACTCTGCAGAACTTTTAACCAAAATGTTGCAAGTATCATAGCCTTAAAAGATAAAAAATAATCTTTCAGTCCCATCGCTTCAGAATGAGCCTCACTTGAAAGTCTTTGGGATGAAATTACTTTTTCGAGGGCTTGAATGATGCCTGGAAGTCTTAAAGCAACTGGGCGAACAGCTTCCACTCTAGCACTCCATCTGGTGTCACTCAAGGCATGCAGTGAACTTCCAATTTCATCCTTCAATATTTTCCACCTTTGTGGACTTCCACTAAACAGTACATATAAACGATTGACACATCCAAAAAACGTAATCACATCAGGGCAGCAGGATGCGGCATGTACACCAACAAGGTTTAAAGAATGGGAAGCACAGGGACAAAATACAGCTTTTGGAAACTTCTTTTGTATGTGTGCTCTAACGCCTTTGTTTTTCCCAGACATATTTGCACCATTGTCAAATCCTTGACCTCTGCAATCATCAAGATTTATTCCATGCTCAGCCAGTCTCAATAACAGCTTTTCTGCTATCTCTTCGCCAGTCTTTTGGTGAAAATTAAAAAACTCAATAAACCTTTCTTGAATAACCCAATTTTCAGTCTCTGAATTTCTATGCACATACCTTAAAACAATGACGTTTTGTTCTGTATGTGAAATATCCGGTGTGGCATCACATATCAGAGAGAAATAAATTGCATTCCTCCTTTCAGACAGAATGGTGTCCAGAACATGTTTCCCACATATATTTATAAACTCATTTTGGGTTGCCCAAGATAGATAATGAGCATGAACTTTTCTTCCACTTTCTTGGCTTCTCTTTACTTTTTCCAAATGTTCATGTAGCATTGGATCATAGTGTGCTATCAATTCCAGTACACCAAGGAAATTCCCGTTGTGCAAGTCTCCAATTCTTTGAGAGCTTCCACGAAATGCCAAATTTCTTGATGCCAGAAATAAGGTAACATCCAGAAGTCGTTCTAATAAAGCAGAAAATTTTTTGGTTTCATTGTCCAAACTTTTCTGCAATTGGGAGTCCAAACCATGGCCTGCAATTGATTTTTGAAGCTTCCTCCAACTCCAATAGTGTTGCTTGTGATTGATAGAATTCTCATGTTCTGGCAATCGATTGTACAGAAAATGCCACTTGTTTTTTGACGGATTAAATCCCTCTTTGCGACAAAGAAAACTAGTAGCTTTGCCATGGTCAGAAGAGAATGTAAGGCAAGTCACACAGTACAAAACGTGCTTGCTGGTACTCCACCTTAGCCAGTCCCGCACTATTTTCTCACGTCCATTTGATGATTTTGCATAGAGTAAAAACTCACTGAATGAACGTTCTTCACAATCCTTGTCCATGCCTTTTATCATTTCCTGTAGTTGTTGTTCTTTATCTAAACCACAAATCACAATACTTTCTCTGTGTTTGTCCGTCAACACATCTGGCCAAACTGCTGGATCCTTCCAATCAGGCTCTTCTTCATTTTCCACAAGGCCAGAAATGTACTCAGTCTGAGTTACATCTTCTTCTTGTGGGTATGTGTCAGTATGACCTTCAGTGTCAGTTACAAAAGATGTGCTGCAGGAAGCAGTCTCCTCTTCTGGTTCAGCAAGAACTTCTTTCTCAGATGGCTCAACAGACTCTGCAGTGGAAGATTCCTCTGGTGATTTTTGCTTCTTGAAAAACTTTAACAACACATTTTTGTTTCTAAGTTTTTCTTCTTCCTGTTCTCTTTCTCTCTTCTCCTTCCGCTTCAATGAACCAGACTTATGCTGATACATTGTAAAATGTGACATAAAACCTTAAAAAATTAGAAAAGCTCAGTGTTAGGCCCCACCCCCATACAGCTCCATATACATCTACCATATACAGGGTGACCAGATTTAGAAAAACAAAACAGAACACCGATTAGCGATACAACATTGAAAACCTTGATCCGTTGCGCTGTTCCAGAGATACTGCTCTCAATCCAAATTTGTAAATGATCTTCTTGCGTTCCTAGCCCCGAGTGCACTGGTACACCCACACACCATCTAGACGGGCATACCAGTACACTCAGGGCTAAGAACG
The DNA here is from genome assembly GCF_014858855.1 of Bufo gargarizans. Taxonomy (NCBI): domain Eukaryota; kingdom Metazoa; phylum Chordata; class Amphibia; order Anura; family Bufonidae; genus Bufo; species Bufo gargarizans. Next base: position 676,290,984 of record NC_058080.1, on the reverse strand, counting down.
CCCAATGCATTGTTAGAATCAGAATGAATCGTTGTGCCAGTGGCTCAACCTTAGCTACAATCATGGCAAAGGTGCTCTCTCCAGCAGACACACACACGACACACCCTATTGTCTTGTGAAAACTGTAGTAGTAATATATAGGCTTCTGGCTGGCACTCAAATAGATGGACTTACATGGACTGGTTTGCCTTGTAAAATATATTGGACAGTTTTATTATTCATGTTCTATTGAATACACATGCATGCGCATTTATCCAAAAGTTTTGCAATGTCAGCACATCTATATATATATCCTTCACACCTGAGCCTGAGTAAAATTGGTGGTGTGAAGGATATACCGTATATACATGTGCTGACATTGCAAAACTTTTGGATAAACGCGCATGCATGTGTATTCAATAGAACATGAATAATAAAACTTACACAAGTTTACTATAAAGGAGCGCTTGAAGAAACCACACACACAAGTGGGGACTCATCACTGGAAGCATTACAGTGACCCCTAGGAGTGGTTACTCACAAGTACTATCAGTTCTATTATAGTTCAAGATTTTATGTTATTTCATATATATGTCCAATAAATGCTCTATATTTTACAAGACAAACCAGTAAATGTAAGTCCATCTATTTGAGTGCCAGCCAGCCCAGAAGCCTATATATTGTTAGCATCAGGGTTGCACGCACTATTACTATGTACCATCCGGTTAGTTAGGGTGACCTGCTGTCAGTTTCCTAATGAAGTCATTACGTTCTATGTTAATACAAAGACCAATATTCCCCCAATACAGAGACCATAAAGTGGTATATACCACTGTACACAAGTGCTCTGGAGACTGTACAAATTATTACAGTATAGTTTTGTTTAAAGACTCACAGGAGTTGTCTTCTCTAAACGAATAACAGGGGGTGTCTTCTGTAATGAGAGTTGTCCACTTTTTCTTTTCTTCACTATTCGGCTCAGACCGCCATGAAGATTTCTTCTGTCTCCACAAAACCTATCAGATAAACATTTTAGGCTCTTTTCTTCAGCACAATAATGCCCACCTCTTTACAAACTCCCCATGTTTATTACCCCACACAGTAATAGTGCCCGCTTTGTGCAACTATTAACAGAGGGTCCTACTGAAACTAGATGGGGACAACTATTAACATAGAGGCCTACCCAAACTTTATAGAGGCCCCATAGTTTGGGTAGGCCCCTTTGTTAATAGTTGCCCCCGTATAGTCGTTGTAGGTCCCTCTCAGCAAAGAGGGGCCTGCTACAACAACTATATGGGGCCCCAATAAAGTTTGGGTAGGCCCCTCTGTTAATAGATGTCCCCTAGAAGGGCATGCTCTTCTTTCCGGGCGCCGCTCTACTCCTCTGTAGCCAGCAGACTGATCCTCTTGCCTTGCTCCTCTTCTGAGCTCCGCCACAGCGCTACTGAGGTCAGGTAACGAGTGACGTCATAGCGCAGTGGACGTACCTCCCGGCGGCCATTGCTGTTCTAAAGTGGCAGCGGCCGCCGGACCCAGAGGTATGACCTGGTGCTGCATGAAAGTGTATGATGTCAGTGTAAATGTGAGTGTGACTGATCGATTGACTGCACTGAGTACAAATTGCAATCAGTCAGTCAGGTCAGTAGCGACTCTAGTAACAATATATAGGGGGGGCACATAAGATACCACAGTCAAAAAGGTGGGGGGCACTAATAATTTTCACACTAGCATTTTTCTTTTCCAGCATAGAGTTCCGTCACAGGGGCTCTATACCGGAAAAGAACTGATCAGGCATATCCCCCTGCATTCTGAATGGAGAGCGATCCGTTCAGGATGCATCAGGATGTCATCAGTTCAGTCATTTTGACTGATCAGGCAAAAGATAAAACCGTAGCATGCTACAGCATTATCTCCAGCGAAAAAAACTGAAGACATGCCTGAATGCCGAATTCAGGATTTTTTTCCCATAGGAATGTATTAGTGACGGATCCGGCATTCGAAATACCAGATCCGTCCTTCCGTTCTGCGCATGTGCAGACCGGTAAAAATGTAAAAAAAAATACAAGACGGATCCGTCTGTCCGCATGACAAGCGGAGTGACGTATCTATCCTTGCAATGCATTTGTGAGATGGATCCACATCCGGATCCATCTCACAAATGCTTTCAGTTAGTCGGCAGATCGGCGGATCCGGCGGGCAGTTCCGACGACGGAACTGCCCGCCGGATCACACTGCCGTAAGTGTGAAAGTAGCCTCAATCATACTACTGAAAAAACTAAATAAGTATATATAAATAAGATATCTAAATATGAGAGTATTGCAGTATGTAGGGATGCCACATTATAGCACCACTACATTTACATTTATTTATCAAAAAGCATCAGACATAACTAAAAAAAAATTGTCCCTTTAAGCAAAAGTCAGAATATAATTAAAGACAAAAACAGACATTAAACTGCATTTATAATAAAGCAATTACTTACAAAAGAAGCTACTCAGTCGTCTGCTGTGCCGTCCTCCGCTTGCTTTTGAGGATTCTTTACCCTCCTTTCTCTCTCTCTTTCTCGGTGCGCAGGCGCAGTGTTATGGGGGGGATCTGTGGATTACACACTGTGGATGACACACTGTTATGGGGGGGGGATCTGTGGATGACACACCGTTATGGGGGGATCTGTAGATGACACACCGTTATGGGGGGGATCTGTGGATGACACACCGTTATGGGGGATCTGTGGATGACACACTGTTATGGGGGGGATCTGTGGATGACACACCGTTATGCGGGGAGATCTGTGGATGACACACCGTTATGGGGGGATCTGTGGATGACACACCGTTATGGGGGGATCTGTGGATGACACACCGTTATGGGGGGATCTGTGGATGACACACCGTTATGGGGGGGGGATCTGTGGATGACACACTGTTATGGGGGGGATCTGTGGATGACACACTGTTATGGGGGGGATCTGTGGATGACACACTGTTATGGGGATGATCTGTGGATGACACACCGTTATGGGGGGATCTGTGGATGACACACTGTTATGGGGGGGGATCTGTGGATGACACACTGTTATGGGGGGGATCTGTGGATGACACACCGTTATGGGGGGATCTGTGGATGACACACCGTTATGGGGGGATCTGTGGATAACACACCGTTATGGGGGATCTGTGGATGACACACTGTTATGGGGGGGATCTGTGGATGACACACCGTTATGCGGGGAGATCTGTGGATGACACACCGTTATGCGGGGAGATCTGTGGATGACACACCGTTATGCGGGGAGATCTGTGGATGACACACCGTTATGCGGGGGGATATGTGGATGACACACCGTTATGCGGGGAGATCTGTGGATGACACACCTTTATGGGGGGGATCTGTGGATGACACACCGTTATGGGGGGGATCTGTGGATGACACACCGTTATGCGGGGGGATCTGTGGATGACACACTGTTATGGGGGGGATCTGTGGATGACACACCGTTATGGGGGGGGGGATCTGTGGATGACACTTTTATGGGGGGGGGATCTGTGGATGACACACTTTTATGGGGGGGGATCTGTGGATGACACACTTTTATGGGGGGGGTGATCTGTGGATGACACACTTTTATGGGGGGGGTCTGTACTTATTTTTTTTTTCTAAGCAGCAAACAGCTAAATGGGGCTGGCAAGAGAGGGGTTAAATAATAAGTGATTGATCATGGAGGATCACCATGGCCCTGGATAATGTTGCTCGGGGGTAAAATTCAAAGCTGTTTTCTGGATTATCCCACAGGGCCATGATCCTCCATCACTTATTGCTATTAACCCCTCCCTTGCCAGCCCCATTTAGCTGTGTGTTCTGACTGCAGCCGAACACACAGCTAAATGGGGCTGGCAAGGGAGGGGTTAAAAACAATAAGTGATGGAGGATCATGGCCCTGTGGGATAATCCAGAAAACAGCTTTGCATTTTACCCCCGAGCAAAGACAACATTATCCAGGGCCATGATGATCCTCCAGACCATGATCCATCACTTATTGTATTGTTATTAACACCTTCCTTGCCAGGCCAGCCCACCCAGCCCCTTGCCTTATGGATGGAACATGGAAACAAGTCAAGTAATAACCTAATTTAAGGTAATGGACGTTATGGACCTAATGAATTATTAGGGGGGGTCCATCCAATCCAAGTCCAAAGAAGATCATGTGTGGAGGAGTGTGATGGAGATGGAGGTGAGGGCACTAGGGCAGCTGGGTTAGGTAGGCTGGCTTCCAGACCACCACATCCACAGTCTCAGTCAGACCACAAGTTACCTCACTCAGTCAGTCAGTCTAGTCCAGACAGTACTGCTTGACGGCGTCTGCCACTCTCTCTGCCACTGCCAGCCGCCCAGCCCAGAACAGAACAGAAGTTCAAGTTCGGGGTTCCCGCTCGCTAATTTGAATGTCGTGACGTCACGCCGACGTGAGGCAGCGATGACAGGTTCAGCCAGCCAGCCAGCCGCACGCACAGCATCTGAGGTCACGTGCCGCTGCGCAACTACGTTCCTCTGCGCAGCGGCTCTTTTTAAAGGGGAATGCAGCCGGCCGGGCCCGGAATACCGTCCCCAGGTGTGGTAGGCTATTAATGTTGTACACAATCAGCGGAGCGGCGGGGGGCGGGTCAGTCAACGGGGCCAGGAAAAATCAATTGCCCCGGCCCCCTGCAGACAACAAAAAAAAAAAAAAAAAAAAATGAAATTGGATCTGGCCGGGCCCCCTCGGGGTCCGGGCCCCTTACAGGAGTTTCGGCTGTACCCCCCTGATGGCGGCCCTGGACGTGTGCCTGGTCCGGATCTGAATGTTGGTGATCTGGTGTGGTTGTCTACTAAGAATATCAAATTGAAGGTTCCCTCCTGGAAGTTGGGTCCTAAGTTTATTGGGCCTTACAAAATCTTGTCTGTCATCAATCCTGTTGCCTACCGTCTTGATCTTCCTCAGACTTGGAAGATCCATAATGTTTTTCATAAGTCCTTATTAAAACCTTATGTCCAACCCATTGTACCCTCGTCTTTGCCTCCTCCTCCGATTATGGTTGATGGTAATCTTGAATTTCAGGTCTCTAGGATTGTGGATTCTCGTGTTGTCCGCGGTTCTCTCCAGTACCTCGTTCATTGGGAGGGTTATGGTCCTGAGGAGAGGATGTGGGTCCCAGTGACGGACATTAAGACCACTCGTCTCATCAGGGCTTTCCATAGGTCTCATCCTGAGAAGGTGGGCTCTGAGTGTCCGGAGTCCACTCGTAGAAGGAGGGGTACTGTCACCACCAGACATCTGAGAAGCTCTGACAGATGCCTTTCAGAACTTCCTCCTTGAGCTTCCTTTGTTTTGCTTTCAGTTCCTCATCTCGTTAGCCTCTCTCAGCTGTCATGTAGTTGTACTGATTGCATCCCTTTAGATTCCTCCCCATAGTGCATCAGTGTGCGGTTTATATTTCTTCCTGGAGTGTGTGTGCATGCTGATCCTACTTCCCAGTCTTCTACAGGATAAGTGTTGTGCATTCATTTGTGTTTTTCTGTTTGCTGGATCCCAGGTAACCCTGACTCCCTCCGTATCTAGTGTAGGGAGCCGGTGGTCGTGTCCCCTCACTATTATAGGGTGTTCAGGTGTTATACAGTCGAGATACGAGGATATGCGATCATCTACCATTGGGATTTTCGCATAGGCTGAGCAGTCAGGGAGAGTGCCAGGTCTGATGCAGGCAGGGCCGGCCTTTGGGGTGTGCGGGCTGTGCGGCCGCACAGGGCGCCATAGCAACAGGGGCGCCGGGCGGCCGACAGCCCGCAATGTAATATGGGCAGGCGAGGCGGCACTTATGTTTTCCCAAGTATTCAGCAGGGGGCGCCCGGCGCCCGTTGCGGTAAAAAAAAAAAGTTGCTTATATAAGTTGGGGGCGGCTGGCGGCGCCCCTCATTCTGCGCCGCCTGAGTGGCTTGCCGCTCTAAAGAATCCTGCCTGCGCCTGTTAATGTAGCGTGGCCGAGCTCTGTTAGGTCCGCGGTACAGGAGCTTTTGTTTCCTGTACCCGGCCGGACTGACAGGAAGTGCTCACTTAGTGTGCACTTCCTGTCAGTCCGGCCGGGTACAGGAAACAAATGCTCCTGTACCGCGGATCGAACAGAGCTCGGCCACGCTACACTAGAGGTACACTAGAGTGACAAGGGGGGAGGAAAGAAAGAGAGAGAGTGACAAGGGGGGAGGAAAGAAAGAGAGAGTGACGAGGGGGGAGGAAAGAAAGAGAGAGAGTGACAAGGGGGGAGGGAAGAGAGAGAGTGACAAGGGGGGAGGGGGGAGGAAATAATGAGAGTGATGGGGGGGGGGAGGAAATAATGAGTGATGGGGGGGGGGGAATAATGAGAGTGATGGGGGGGGGAAATAATGAGAGTGATGGGGGGGGGGAAATAATGAGAGTGATGGGGGGGGAAATAATGAGAGTGATGGGGGGGGGAAATAATGAGAGTGATGGGGGGGGAAATAATGAGAGTGATGGGGGGGGGGGGGGGAAATAATGAGAGTGATGGGGGGGGGGAATAATGAGAGTGATGGGGGGGGAAATAATGAGAGTGATGGGGGGGGGAAATAATGAGAGTGATGGGGGGGGGAAATAATGAGAGTGATGGGGGGGGGAATAATGAGAGTGATGGGGGGGGGGAAATAATGAGAGTGATGGGGGGGGAAATAATGAGAGTGATGGGGGGGGGGAAATAATGAGAGTGATGGGGGGGGAAATAATGAGAGTGATGGGGGGGGGGGGAAATAATGAGAGTGATGGGGGGGGGGAAATAATGAGAGTGATGGGGGGGGGAAATAATGAGAGTGATGGGGGGGGAATAATGAGAGTGATGGGGGGGGGAAATAATGAGAGTGATGGGGGGGGAATAATGAGAGTGGGGGGGGGGGAATAATGAGAGTGATGGGGGGGGGAATAATGAGAGTGATGGGGGGGGGGAATAATGAGAGTGATGGGGGGGGGGGGAATAATGAGAGTGATGGGGGGGGAAATAATGAGAGTGATGGGGGGGGAATAATGAGAGTGATGGGGGGGGAAATAATGAGAGTGATGGGGGGGGGGAAATAATGAGAGTGATGGGGGGGGGAAATAATGAGAGTGATGGGGGGGGAATAGTGAGAGTGATGGGGGGGGATAGTGAGAGTGATGGGGGGGAATAATGAGAGTGATGGGGGGGAATAATGAGAGTGATGGGGGGGGAAATAATGAGAGTGATGGGGGGGGGAAATAATGAGAGTGATGGGGGGGGAAATAATGAGAGTGATGGGGGGGAAATAATGAGAGTGATGGGGGGGGGGGAAATAATGAGAGTGATGGGGGGGGGGAAATAATGAGAGTGATGGGGGGGGGAATAGTGAGAGTGATGGGGGGGGGGAATAATGAGAGTGATGGGGGGGGGGGATAATGAGCGTGACAAGGGAGGGCGGGTGGAATAATGAGTGACAAGGGAGAGGGGGGATAATGAGAGTGACAAGGGAGGGGGGGGGGGGGAGAGAATGACAATGGAGTCCCCAGAGCCAGACTGCAGCCAGAGTCCAGATCATCTTATTGTCCTGGTGGTAAGTAGACAATGCAATATGTTTATTATTTAATTGTTTAGTTATTAATACTACATTGGAAACAAATTTTCTCAGCTGGACACCGGCCGACACTGTGCATGCGCTGGGAGCCTCACCAGCGTTTAGGGTAGGGAAAAAGCACTGGCCCGTACGTAATTTTTCCCTTCCCTAACCGCTGGTGAGGCTCCCGATGCATGCGCAGTGTCGGCCGGTGTTCAGCTGAAAACATCCATCCGATCACTGCGCATTGGCCCATAGTTTTTCCCTACCCTAACCGCCGGCGAGGCTCCTGGCGCATGCGCACTCTGCTGTGAAATTTCCCTAACCTGTCGTTGTGCGCCTGCGCGGCGCTGCACACCTCCTCACGTCATGTCCGGTGCGACCGGAAGTGACGAGGGTAGGGAAATCTCACGAACTAGGGAAGTATAACATTACACCGGCCTTTGGGGTGTGAGGGCTGGTAACTACTTGGTTGGATAGTCAGCCAGCCTATGCCATGATGCCAGCAACAAGCAGTGTTTTTTTTTTTTTTTGGGGGGGGGGGGGGGCGCCACAAGGTTAGCTCGCACAGGGCGCCTGAACACCTAAGGCCGGCCCTGGATGCAGGGGTCTCCCTTTTTGTTCCTTATTTTTGGATCCAGTGAGTCGTATATTCATTTTGTGTTGTCTTGTTTCCTGTACACCTTCCGTGACATCAGTGTTTGGTCAGTGATTTCCATCAGTGATGGTGAGCCAAAACCAGAAGTGGAGCCTCCACAGAGATAAGGTATAAGGGAAAGATCTGCACCTGTTCTGTGGTTAGACCCGCACCTGGTTTGGGCTCAAAATCACTGACAGAAATAACTGACCAAAATATTAGAGTGGCAAATGCAATGTGCCGCGAAGTCTACCTTATCTTGCGTGTCCATGCTGTGCTCTCACTGCACTCTCTCACTGAGTTAATTTCATTGTTGCAGAAAACCTGGCTGAATCTGCGCTGAAACCAAGGCCAAGCGGCAGTTCATGCAGCCGAGGGTTATTGCCCCCCACAAAGCCGTACCCGGAGCCTGCTAGTGGTTTAGCTCACTTCAGTGGCAGAAAACACTGCGGTTTCTGACGTGGGATAGGCAGAGGATTTTGGAGCTGACAAAACCTACCTTTAAAGGGATTGTGTCATTTCAGCAAGGGGCATTTGTCATGTAGAGAAAGTTAATACAAGGCACTTACTAATGTATTGTGATTGTCCATATTGCCTCCTTTGCTGGCTGGATTAATTTTTTTACCACATTATACACTGCTCGTTTCCATGGTTACGACTACCCTGCAACCCATCAGTGGTGGCCGTGCTTGCACACTGTAGAAAAAAACACCAGCCTCTCTGGTGTCTGGTACAGTGGGAGCTTATATAGACTGGTGCTTTTTCCTATAGAGTGCAAGCACAGCCAACGCTGATGGATTGCAGGGTGGTCGTAGCCATGGAAACGAGCAGTGTATAATGTGATGGAAAAATGAATCCAGTCAAAGGAAGCAATATGGATAATACCACTACACTAGTAAGTGCCTCGTAGTAACGTTCTCTACATGATAAATGCTATTTCCTGAAGTGAGACAACCCCTTTAAGGCCCTATTACACCTGAAGATAATTGTTCAGATCATCGCTAGCAAGTGTTCATATGAATGCTCATTAGCGATGATCTGGCAGTGTAATACTGCCACCAATTACCCGATGAGCGAGCAAATGCTCGTTCATCGGGTAATCAGAATCTTTTAGGAGGTTTAAAAATCCTTGTTTGTGGGCAGCAGATTGTGCCGTACTGATTCAGTATGGAGGCGAGTGATAGCATTAGCGAGATTGCTGCATGGAATAGCCACTGTCTCCTCTTCTTTCCCGAAAACCGCCTGCTTCCTCTGCAGTTGTAATAGGACCCTTAGCCTGTCAGCAAAGCTACTTTAAGGGCTCATGCACACAAACGTATCTTCTTTCCGTGTCCATTCTGTTGTTTTTTATTTGCGGACCGTATGCGGAACCATTCCCTTCAATGGGTCCGCAAAAAAACGGAAGTTACTCCGCGTGAATTCCGTTTCCGTATAGAATATGTCCTATTAATAGAACATGTCCTATTATTGTCCGCATTACGGACAAGGAAGGTACAGTTCTATGTAAGGTCAGCTGTTCCGTTCCGCAAAATACGTAATGCACATGGATTTCATCAGTATTTTTTGCGATCCTAGGGGGTCTCTCCCTATATTCAGATATTTCTTTTTGCTATTGTGTAAAATAAAACTATTAAAGTATATTTATGTATGGCAGGCTGGATTCCCAGCCTGCATTTGTGGGAGGGGCATAGGGTATTTAGCCAGCCCCACGCTCTCCTCCCAGGTGTCGGCATCGCGCAGTGTGACGTCTTACCTGTGCGACTTCCGGTTCCGGCTTCCAGCTCCAGCGTGTAGCGGCGACTGCGTCCCCCTGCTCCGTCGATCTCCTCTGCGGCGTCGGTAAGTAGGCACAGTGCCTTCGTTCTCTTGCAGGTCGGGTGTCTTGCGCGGCCGCCGTCAGCCGCGCGTTCCACGCCTTCCCCCGGGCTTGACTATTTTCGCCGCTCGCTATCGCCCGCATCTGCGCATGACCGCCCCGCTGCCTCGAATCCCACCCCCGGCCGGGACGCCACGCCTCCTCTCCCGCCCATCAGTTCCCCGCTCCAGCGCCGTTTCTCGGGACCGGTCTCCTCATCGCTCTTCCCGTTGGGGCATGGGGGTCCGGTCTCTGAGATACGTGTCAGAGCAGTTTCATACGGCTGTGGGAAGTCAAGTAGTGTGCTAGCAAGTAAGATTCACTCACCAAACAGGACGGACTGTTGGCACCATAGGGAATGGGAAGGGGAACTCCAAGCCTTCCTCTAGCCCCGCATATAAACCCCAACTAACCCCTGCAATAACGACACTGACACCGTTCAACTTTTAACCTTTTATTTTGTTGGGTGGTAATCGGCCACAGCTTTATTCAAACGGCAAAACCATAACCTTGAACCGTGCTCTCCGCCAGCCGCTGGTATCCCAGCGGGCGGATCCGCCCATTTTTCCTCCAGCACCTTTACGATGCAATAACTAGCCGCCAGCTGTGACTTCAAAACAACTCCAGAGTGGAACTCTGCCCACACAACCGTACCCCAGAAACACTTCTGAGTACACCATCCGAACAAAGCCCCACACTAACAACACACCAGGGAGGGAGGGAGGGAGGGACAAAGCGCTTCCGCTCAAAGAGGAAGAGGGAAGGCGGGACAGCGGCATATATGCCCTCCTGGCTGACCGCCCATTCTCCCCACCGGATCCCTATATTAACCCCTGAATGCCGAACGGAACGGGCACTAGAGGGGATATAACTAAAGGGAGGGAGGAAAACAGGGGGGGGGCCACCAGTCCCTGTCCACCCTCCCTAAGCCGTCGGGTGGCCACCAGACTGTTGGCACCATAGGGAATGGGAAGGGGAACTCCAAGCCTTCCTCTAGCCCCGCATATCAACCCCAACTAACCCCTGCAATAACGACACTGACACCGTTCAACTTTTAACCTTTTATTTTGTTGGGTGGTAATCGGCCACAGCTTTATTCAAACGGCAAAACCATAACCTTGAACCGTGCTCTCCGCCAGCCGCTGGTATCCCAGCGGGCGGATCCGCCCATTTTTCCTCCAGCACCTTTACGATGCAATAACTAGCCGCCAAGAAGGAGCACCGCCCTCAAACGGGGCTCCGACCACCACCCAACAAAAACAGGGCCTGCTCCACCCCATCCTGAATACCTGAAAGGAAAATGTCCAAACCTATCATCTATTGGGGTCCTTCAACTTTGCCGCCAGGATCATGCCGCAGGGCAGATCATTTACCGCCGGCCTACTCAGACTCCTCCCAACAGCCTCTGATCAGAATGCCCTCATCCACCTCGGACGCGATGCGTTGGCAGATCTGGCCATGTGGTCCCTATTTTTGTCCAGTTGGAATGGCATCACCCTTTTCGTTCCTAAGTGGGACGATGCCTCCCCCTTGGTTTTCTCAGATGCTGCTGCTTCCCTCGGTTTCGGGGCCATCTGCGGGGACCAATGGTTTGCGGGTCCTTGGCCCACGCAGGTCTCTTCGGACCAGGAGGCTGCCAGGTCTTCTCACCTGCTCGAGGTCTACCCCATAGTCACAGCCGCTCTTGTCTGGGGGCAGTCATGGAGTAACAGGCCAGTGTGCTTCATGACTGACAGCCAGGCAGTCGTCGACATCCTCGCCAGGGGTAGGTCCAGCTCACCAAAGGTCATGCGTCTGGTCCGTAAGCTCACCTGGCTGTCTCTCCAGAATAATTTCCGTGTCATCTGCAGGCACATAGAGGGCAAGAAAAATACCGTAGCCGATGCTCTGTCCCATTTAAACTTTAATTTGTTTTTTCAGGTCATGCCGGGAGCACAGAGAGTCGGGATCAACCCTCCAGGGTTCGAAGCCCTGATCATGGACTATTATTATTATTATTATTATTTATTATTTAAGCGCCATTCATTCCATAGCACTGTACATATGATAAGCGGTGCACATACATAACAGACAATTGTACTAATCATAAACAAGATGAGTTACAAACTGGTACAGAAGGAGAGAGGGCCCTGCCCGTGAGGGCTTACAATCTACATGGTATGGGAGAAGGACACAGTAGGTGCGGGTTGAGTTGGTCATGGCGGTATAGAGGCAGCAGGGTCATTGGTTGTAGGCTTGTCTGAAGAGGTGGGTTTTCAGGTTTCTTTTGAAGGATTCCACTGTAGGTGAGAGTCTGATATGTTGGGGTAGCGAGTTCCAGAGTATGGGGGATGCACGGGAGAAATCTTGGAGTCGATTGTGGGAAGAGGCGATAAGAGGAGAGGAGAGAAGGAGGTCTTGTGAGGATCGGAGAGTGCGTGTGGGGATGTATCGGGAAAGTAGCTCAGAGATGTAGGGAGGGGACAGGTTATGGACGGCCTTGTATGTGTTTGTCAGTACTTTGAAGTGGATTCGTTGGGCAATGGGGAGCCAGTGAAGGGATTGGCAGAGGGGAGAGGCAGAGGAGTAATAAGGTGAGAGGTGGATTAGTCGGGCAGCGGAGTTGAGGATAGATTGGAGGGGTGCGAGGGTGCTAGATGGAAGGCCACAGAGGAGAATGTTGCAGTAGTCTAGGCGGGAGATAATGAGGGCATGTACGAGCATTTTCGCAGATTCGAAGTTAAGGAAAGCACGGATGCGGGAGATGTTTTTGAGTTGGAGGCGGCAGGTGGTGGAAAGGGCTTGGATGTGCGGTCGGAAGGAAAGGGCAGAATCTAAGGTCACTCCAAGGCAGCGGGCTTTTTTGACTGGGGATAATGTGCAGCCATTGATCGTGATAGATAGGTCTGTTGGGGGGGTTGAACAAGATGGGGGAAAGATTATGAATTCTGTCTTATCCATGTTAAGTTTAAGAAAGCGAGAGGCGAAGAAGGATGATATAGAAGATAGACATTGTGGGATTCTTGATAGTAAGGTGGTGATGTCTGGACCAGAAAGGTAGATTTGTGTGTCATCAGCATAGGAGTGATACTGAAAGCCATGGGACTCTATGAGCTGTCCCAGGCCAAAAGTGTAGATTGAGAAGAGCAGGGGTCCTAGGACAGAGCCTTGCGGGACACCAACAGAGAGGGCATGAGACGAGGAGGTGGTGCGGGAGTGGGAGACGCTAAACGTCCGGTCTGTGAGGTATGATGTGATCCAGGAGAGAGCCAGGTCAGTGATGCCAAGAGATGAGAGAGTTTGCAACAGAAGGGTGTGGTCAACAGTGTCGAAGGCAGAGGACAGGTCAAGGAGAAGGAGGACAGAGTATTGTTTCTTGGTTTTGGCTGTCAGTAGGTCATTGGTGACTTTGGTAAGGGCAGTCTCGGTCGAGTGGTGGGTTCGGAAGCCGGATTGTAGGCGGTCAAAGAGGGAGCAAGAGGAGAGGTGGGAGGACAGTTCAGAATGGACATGTTGTTCAAGTAGCTTTGAGGCATACGGAAGAAGTGATATGGGGCGATAACTGGACAAGGAAGATGGGTCAAGTGAAGGCTTTTTGAGGATGGGTGTAATGGTAGCATGTTTAAAAGCAGAGGGGAAGACACCAGAGTTTAGTGATAGATTGAAGAGATGAGTTAGGGCTGGGATAAACACTGGGGTGAGGTTAGGGATGAGGTGGGATGGGATCGGGTCAAGTGCACAGGTGGTGAGATGTGATCTGGAGAGTAGAGTGGAGAGTTTTTCTTCTGTAATGGTGGAGAAGCGGGTTTTAGGGGGAGAGGACCGAGCAGTTGTGTAGAGGGTCTGTGGGGACTGTGTAGTAAAGCTTTCTCTGATGTGGACTATCTTTTGTTTGAAATATTTGGCAAAGTCCTCAGCTGAGAAGAGAGGAGAGGGTGGGGGCGCTGGAGGGCGGAGAAGGGAGTTAAAAGTGCTAAAAAGTTGTTTAGGGCTGTGTGACAGGGAAGATATGAGAGATGAGAAGTAGGCCTGTTTTGCATCAGCGAGTGAGGATTTGAATATGAGAAGGGATTGCTTGTATGCAGTGAGATGATCTATAGAAGGGGATTTTTTCCATCGTCGCTCAGCAGCCCTGGAAGCTTGTCTGAGTTTCTTGGTCAGGTTGGTGTGCCAGGGTTGTCTGTTGATTTTCCGGATTTTGTTATGTGTGAGGGGGGCAACAGTGTCCAGAGCTGTACTTATTGTGGTGTTGTATAGGGTGGTAGCAGCTTCTGGGTCTTGGAGGCAACAGATGGTAGAGAGTGGGAGAAGAGAGTCAGAAAGCAAGCGAAAGTCGAGATGTTTAAGGTTCCTGCGGGGGTGTGCTGGTGTGTGGACCGGGGGGGCTACAGAAGAGACCAGTGAAGAGAAGGTGAGTAGGTTGTGGTCGGATAGGGGGAGAGGCGAGTTAGAAAGGTTAGATAGGGAGCAAAAGCGGGTAAAGATCAGATCCAGAGTGTGACCATCTCTGTGGGTGGGAGCTGAGGACTACTGTGATAGGCCGAAGGAGGAAGAGAGCGACAGGAGTTTAGAGGCGGCCGAGTGGCAGGTGTCAATAGGGATGTTGAAGTCACCCATGATGATAGTGGGGATGTCGGCAGAAAGAAAGTGTAGTAGCCAGGTGTTGAAGTGGTCAAGAAAGATGGTTGCTGGGCCTGGAGGGCGGTAAATGACAGCTACTTGAAGGTTGGAGGGAGAGTAGATGCGAACAGAGTGTACTTCAAATGAGGTGAGCGTAATGGAGGGTGGCAGTGGAGTTGGGCTGTAGGAGCAGGTGTCTGATAGGAGAATGCCAACTCCTCCACCATGTTTGCAGCCGGGGCGGGGGGTGTGAGTGAATTGAAATCCATTATAAGAGAGTGCAGCAGGGGAGGAGGTGTCTGAGGGCGTCAGCCATGTTTCTGTGAGACCCAGAAAGGAAAGGTTTTGAGAGATAAACAGTTCGTGAATGTACGACAGTTTGTTACGGACAGAGCGCGCGTTCCATAATGCTCCTGCAAGAGGAGCCAAAGGGGCAGGGGTCAGAGGAATGGTAATTAGGTTTAAGGGGTTGCAGGAATTTGTAGAAAGAGATTTGTAGTGGTACATGGAGGTGATGGTGGGGATTTGCTGAGGGGGTCCTGGATTTGGAGAGATATCACCAGCAGTAAGGAGAAGCAGAGAAAGTGTTAATAGGTGAGAATAAGAGAGGGCATGAGGTGTCCGTGTGTGTTTTGGAAGGAAGTGTTTTATGTTTGCAAACAGGTTTGTGCAAGCTATCAGATGAGAAGGTAAGATGGAAGAAGAGATGAATAGTTCCTTGCTGGGTGAATGGATGTGGGGGTATTTCAGGAGGTTGTGAAAAAGTAGGAGGAGTAAGAGGAAAAATTTAAACATTGTTTGCATTAACTATGTCTAATTACCTGTGGTCCCCTCTGGTCCAATTCTGGTATAATTCAGTCTGTGCACTTAAGGAGTTGCACTTAAGGAGTTGCACTTAAGGAGTTGCACTTAAGGAGTTGCACTTAAGGAGTTGCACTTAAGGGATGTTGCATGTGGAAAGACCAAGGTCTGGAAGACCATGGATCTTAGATTTATACCACTCAGTGATCAATCAGGTGTGACCAAGAGGGAAGGGGGCTACATATGGACTAATCAAGGGAGGACCAGATACAGGGGTGAAGTAGTGTAAACAAATACTCAATAAATCCAGCAGGAAAAGAGACATTAATAGTTCAATGCGAACATACCAGGGTTTAGAAGGAGAGATGAGAGGGGGTGGACAATATCAGACTGGGAAAGCTGGGTGTAGCAGTAAGGTTCAATGCGAACATACCAGGGTTTAGAAGGAGAGATGAGAGGGGGTGGACAATATCAGACTGGGAAAGCTGGGTGTAGCAGTAAGCTTCAATGCGAACATACCAGGGTTTAGAAGGAGAGATGAGAGGGGGTGGACAATATCAGACTGGGAAAGCTGGGTGTAGCAGTAAGGTTCAATGCGAACATACCAGGGTTTAGAAGGAGAGATGAGAGGGGGTGGACAATATCAGACTGGGAAAGCTGGGTGTAGCAGTAAGGTTCAATGCGAACATACCAGGGTTTAGAAGGAGAGATGAGAGGGGGTGGACAATATCAGACTGGGAAAGCTGGGTGTAGCTTTAAGGAATTAATCAGTTGTCCCTCTTGAAGCATAGATACGTTCATAGAGATAGATGGCATCATTTATTTTTATTAATGCTACGCCATGAGTGGGCAGCCCAGTGGCTCACTGGTTGGCACTGGTGCCTTGCAGTGCTGGGGTCCTAGGTTCAAATCTGACCAATAACAACATCTGCATGGAGTTTGTATGTTCTCCCTGTGCTTGTGTGGGTTCCTTCAGGTACTCCAGTTTCCTCCTACACTCCAAAGACATACTGATAGGAAACTTAGATTGTGAGCCCCATTAAGGACAGTTGGATGCTAATGTCTGTAAAGAGCTGCGGTATATAGCAGCGCTATAGAAGTGCATGAAATAAATAAATAAATTAGGTCTTGACACCTTGGGAGACTTTTAGAAGAGTATGGGTTTCTACTGTAAAATACCAGAAATGCATTTTCATTCAGACATAAGGTACAGCAAATAATGACTGTTGGGCTCCACGTTTATGTGGCCCACAAAAAAGTAGCCCACCTCCAGCGATAGTATGACAAGATGAATGAGCAAGTGGATTGTTATTTTTTACCCACAAGTCACAAAAGATGCTGAAAGTGGTCCCTGTTCCGGGCTATGCATCTTTGGGCACATCGGATTATGTTGGCCGATACTGCTCGCAGCTCTACAGCAGTGATGCTGCAGAAAGAAAAATGTCCTGCTCTTTCCAACAAGATGGGACAACATGCCGCACCTCACTGGCACGGATTCATGAACTGTTGATGTAGGAGCAAACTGTGAGCAAGGGGTTATGGCCACCACGTTCCTCAGACTTATGCTCGTGCAATTTTTATCTGTTGGGAACTTCAAAACAGAAAATGTCCGCTAACAATCCACATCCCTGGATGAACTGAAGGAAAATATCACAAACACTATCCGCAACATTACGAGTAGTATCAGCCGACATAATCCGACGTGCCCAAAAATGCATAGATATGAATGGGGACCACTTTCTGCATGGTGTGGCATGTGGGTTATTAAAAAAACAATCCACTTGCTCATTCATTTTGTCATACTATTGCTGGAGACTGTCTACTTTTTCGTGGACCACCCTGTATTACCCCTTCTCAACATAGAGAAGGGATACATGATGACCTTTCTATGTGTGTCATTCCTATGCAATGACCTATTTGCCTATATTCTCCTACTAGTGACATCACTGTGTGCATTATTGCTATTTTGTGACATAACTGTGTAAATTATCTACAATATGTACAATAAAGTCACTTCAACTTTTACATTATCCTTGTGCATCAGGGAGACCATAACAATCATACAATTTACTGGAATTGCTGCAGAAGGTGGTCATGATAGAGTGGGGCCCAAGTCAATTTTGCTATGAAGCCCCACGGTTACTTGCTATGCCCCTGGAATGTACATTATATATAGAT
Source organism: Bufo gargarizans (assembly GCF_014858855.1). Taxonomy (NCBI): domain Eukaryota; kingdom Metazoa; phylum Chordata; class Amphibia; order Anura; family Bufonidae; genus Bufo; species Bufo gargarizans. Next base: position 676,273,329 of record NC_058080.1, on the reverse strand, counting down.
TCTGCAAGCAGCTACATTCGGTCAGGGAGCTGTCAGAATGGCTAGAGCTGCTGCACAGATTTAGGGGGTCATTTACTGTACTGAAATATCCGCCTCTTCATAACTTCGACTGATACCCCGCTAGCTACAGGCTTTTATTATGACCGGCATCTAAAATGCCGGTCCTAATAAATGTGCCCCTTAATTTCAACAGAACTTAAAGAGAACCTGTCACCTCACCACCTGGTGGCCAGGGCTGCGGGAGTGCACATAGTCCAGTGCCTTTTCCTATATTGTGTAAGCACGACCACCGCTGCTGGATTGCAGGGTGGTCGTAACCATGGAAATGAGCAGTGTATAATGTGACTGAAAAATGAATCAAGCCAGCAAAGGAGTCAATATGGACAATAACAATACATTAGTATTGTGTTTTTGTGCTTCAGGGTATTAAACATTGATATTTTTAATTTAACATATATATATATATTGCTATATCACATTTGTAATAAGAGGAATTAATGAAATTGCTGGACCAATTGATGGGAGGATCAAAGACACTCCTTTGTGAGTCCAGAAGACTGGAAAGCAACAAAATAGTCTCCCATTTGAAAGGCTGACCTTTCTCCCCTGGCAACTAGAGATGAGTGAATTTTTCAAAAATTTGATTCGCCGTTTCGTCAAATTTTTTAGAAAAAATTTGGTTCGATCCGAATTAATTCCCAGCTAATTACATTAAAAAACTGCTATTTCCTGGCTGCAGAGAGCCTTTATAGTGGTGTAGGACACTGTGCCTTGCAGTTACACACATATGGAGTCTGCTTTGGTAGTGAAATAATACTGTGAGTTCGTATGACATGCAGATGACAGGCGTCACTCTTAGAATCACTGCACACTTCACTTATTTAGGCAGTTACGGGGCCAAAACTGACCAAATAACTCAAGTATGAACTCAGCTGTCCGCATCCGTTGCTCCATTCCGTAGACCTGCAAAAATTATATATCATGTCCTATTCTTGTCCGTTTTGCTGACAAGAATAGGCATTTCTATAAAGGACCATCCGTGTTTTGCGGATCCGCAATTTGAAGACCGCAAAACACGGCACGTTTGTGTGAACAAGCCCTTAATCTGAAGATATGCTAACAAATCAGAGGCCTTTGGCTAAAACGTCTCAAAGGGGTATTCCGGTAGGTGAAAGTTATCCTGTTCTATCCATTTCTATGGAAGTTCCAGAGATAGGCGAGTACAGTGCTTGGCTATCTCCGGAACAGCTACAGAAATGAATGGAGCGGCCGTGCGCTTGTGCGACCGGCCGCGCAGGTCATTTCAGGGGAGCAGCAGGGGGTTTACGAATCAGAGCGCTGTACATTGTATAAAATAATTTTTAAAAATTTATTTTTTTCCTTACAAAGTCTCATATTCCACTAACTTGCAACAACAAAAAAAAAAATCTAGTAACTCGCCATGCCCCTCACGGAATATCTTGGGGTGTCTTCTTTCCAAAATGGGGTCACTTGTGGGGTAGTTATACTGCCCTGGAATTTTAGGGGCCCAGATGCGTGAGAAGTAGTTTACAATCAAAATCTGTAAAAAATGGCCTGTGAAATCAGGAAGGTGCTCTTTGGAATGTGTGCTCCTTTGCCCACCTAGGCTGCAAAAAAGTGTCACATATCTGGTATCGCCGTACTCAGGAGAAGTTGGGGAATGTGTTTTGGAGTGTAATTTTACATATACCCATGCTGGGTGAGAGAAATATCTTGGCAAAAGACAACATTTCCCATTTTTTTTTATACAAAGTTGGCATTTGACCAAGATATTTATCTCACCCAGCATGGGTATATGTAAAATGACACCCCAAAACACATTCCCCAACTTCTCCTGAGTACGGCGATACCACATGTGTGACACTTTTTTGCAGCCAAGGTGGGAAAAGGGGCACACATTCCAAAGAGCACCTTTCGGATTTCACAGGCCATTTTTTACACATTTTGATTGCAAACTACTTCTCACGCATATGGGCCCCTAAAATGCCAGGGCAGTATAACTACCCCACAAGTGACCCCATTTTGGAAAGAAGACACCCCAAGGTATTCCGTGAGGGGCATGGCGAGTTACTAGAATTTTTTTTTGTCGCAAGTTAGTGGAATATGAGACCTTGTAAGGGAAGAAAAAAAAATCTACTTATTTCCGCTAACTTGTGACAAAAAATAAAAACTTCTAGGAACTCGCCATGCCCCTCACGGAATACCTTGGGGTGTCTTCTTTCCAAAATGGGGTCACTTGTGGGGTAGTTATACTGCCCTGGCATTTTAGGAGCCCATATGCGTGAGAAGTAGTTTGCAATCAAAATCTGTAAAAAATGACCGGTGAAATCCAAAAGGTGCTCTTTGGAATGTGTGCCCCTTTGCCCACCTAGGCTGCAAAAAAGTGTCACACATCTGGTATCACCGTACTCAGGAGAAGTTGGGGAATGTGTTTTGTGGTGTCATTTTACATATACCTATGCTGGGCGAAAGAAATATCTTGGCAAAAGACAACATTTCCAATTTTTTTATAAAAAGTTGGCATTTGACCAAGATATTTCTCTCACCCAGCATGGGTATATGTAAAATTACACCCCAAAACACATTCCCCAACTTCTCCTGAGTACGGCGATACCACATGTGTGACTCTTTTTTGCAGCCTAGATGCGCAAAGATGCCCAAATTCCTTTTAGGAGGGCATTTTTAGACATTTGGATCCCAGACTTCTTCTCACGCTTTAGGGCCCCTAAAAAGCCAGGGCAGTAATAATACCCCACATGTGACCCCACTTTGGAAAGAAGACACCCCAAGGTATTCAATGAGGGGCCTGGCGAGTTCATAGAATTTTTTTTTTTGGCATAAGTTAGCGGAAATTTTTTTTTTTTTTGTTTTCTCTTACAAAGTCTCAATTTCCGCTAACTTGGAACAAAAATTTCAATCTTTCATGGACTCAATATGCCTCTCAGCGAATACCTTGGGGTGTCTTCTTTCCAAAATGGGGTCATTTGTGGGGTGTTTGTACTGCCCTGGCATTTGAGGGTCTATGCAATCATTACATGTATGGCCAGCATTAGGAGTTTCTGCTATTCTCCTTATATTGAGCATATAGGTAATGAGATTTTTTTTTTTCCGTTCAGCCTCTGGGCTGAAAGAAAAAAATGAACGGCACAGATTTCTTCATTTGCATCGATCAATGTGGATGAAAAAATCTCTGCCAAAAAAAAGAGGGGAAAGGCGTCTGCCAGGACATAGGAGCTCCGCCCAATATCCATACCCACTTAGCTCGTATGCCCTGGCAAACCCGATTTCTCCATTCACATCAATGGATGTGGATGAATAAATCATTGCCGGGATTTTTTTTTTTATATACAAAGTGTTTGCCAAAGCATATGAACGCCGCCACCTCCTCAGCTCATATGCCTCGGCAAACGTATCTTTTACTGCAGAGGAGAAATCTCGTCTTGCAGCACCGCATACACCGACTTGTGTGTAATCTGACAGCAGCGCAATGCTTCTGTCAGAATGCACATTAGTGCTGCAGCTAGTCGATCGGTTGGTCCACCTGGAAGGTAAAAAAAAAAAAAAATTAAAAAACCAGGCCGCAACGCAATAAATTTTATTAACTTTATAATAACTTTAGAACAGAACATATAAACTTTATTTAACTTTTGAAACTGAACGTTAACTTTTTTGCTTACTGGTGTTTTTTTTTTTTTTTTTACCTTTATAGGACAAACCTCTCCTTCCCCATGGGACAATGTGCAAAGCGCAAATCACCCAAAGATGTGGCGAAGTGCGTTATGCACTTTGTCCCAGGTGAAAGGAGAGGTTTGCAGCAGCAGCTGTGTGTGAATGGGCCCTAATAGCCCTGTGTGCCTGTCCTGGTGAGATGCAATCCCTATGCTAGGTGTACCTGTGTGTGGTACTTCAGGAAACACTCTCCAAAGCATAGGGCAGGGTGGTCAGGGCAGTCAGGACAGAAATAGCGGGTGTCACGCCTTATTCCACTCCTGCTACAGACACAACATCTTTTTCGGGGTGACGGTTGGGTTGAGGTACCAGGAACGACACTGGGGAAATGTCGCTCGTGTAGACGGCTAACTACACTGGTGGATGGGGCCATGGAACCTCCTGGGCACAGGAGGTTCTCGATGATCTCTTCCTGAAATTTGAGGAAGGATCCAGTTCTCCCAGCCTTACTGTAGAGAACAAAACTATTATACAGAGCCAATTGAATTAAATATACAGACACCTTCTTATACCAGCGTCTGGTGCGTCGGGAAACTAAATATGGAGACAACATCTGGTCATTGAAGTCCACCCCTCCCATGTGAAGGTTATAGTCGTGGACTGAGAGGGGCTTTTCAATGACACGGGTTGCTCGCTCAATTTGGATTGTCGTGTCTGCGTGAATGGAGGAGAGCATGTAAACGTCACACTTGTCTTTCCATTTCACCGCGAGCAGTTCTTCGTTACACAAGGCAGCCCTCTCCCCCCTTGCAAGACGGGTAGTAACAAGCCGTTGGGGGAAGCCCGCGCGACTAGTTCGCGTGGTGTCACAGCAGCCAATCTGTTCTTGGTGCTACTCACTGTGAAGCCTGCTCCTCTGCTGGAACCAACCGACGAAAAGGACCAGCAGAGGAGCAGGGAAGCCATTTAACACATCATATTTACTAATATGATGTGTTAGATGGCTTGTGATTCGTTTTTTTAAAAATCACCAACCTGCCAGCAACGATCATTGGCTGGCAGGCTGGTGACGTGACCCCCCTCTAACTTTTGCCGGCCCGCGATGAGCATGCGCGGGCCGGCTAAGTGCGGGCCGGCTAAGCGCGTCATCTCGCGAGATGACGCGTATATGCGTGACTCTGCGCAGCGCTGCCGCCTCCGGACCACGATCCTGCGTTAGGCGGTCCGAAGGCGGTTTAAGTTGGGTGGTATGTATGTGTAGTGTATATACAGTCAGGTCCATAAACATTGGGACATCGTCACAATTCTAACATTATTGGCTCTATACTAGAGTAATAGTGGCTCTCCCATATGAAAAACGAATGTAAAAAACAACTTTCAGATCAAACCACATATGAAAAACTAACCAAAGATCCAATTAACGAATTCACAATCACATTAAAAGAATATGCCAAAAAAGGATTAGATAAAGGCCTTCTACACGAACAAGAATATACCTATATAACCACCACCCAGCAAAGATTACCCATATTCTATTGCATCCCAAAAATACACAAAAACCCAACTGACCCCCCAGGTAGACCTATAGTCTCAGGTATAGGATCCCTCACATCCAACTTATCCCAGTACATCGATCAACTACTACAACCAATAGTCAAACAGACCCCATCTTACATCAAAGATACCACTCAAATTATTCAATTAATAGAAAACTTGAAATTTGAACCACATTGGACCATCGGGACCCTTGATGTAAATTCATTATACACAATAATAGATCACGACCAAGGAGCAGACGCTCTAAAGAAACAACTAGAACTAAATGGACAACTGAAAGAAACCCAAATCGAGTATATAGTGGAAGGAGTCAGATACATATTATCCCATAATTACTTTGCGTATGAATCAGATTATTATCTCCAAACAAGAGGCACCGCCATGGGTACTAGGTTCGCCCCCAGTTATGCCAATCTGTTCATGGCCCAGTGGGAACACCAGCATATTATACCCAGACTGGGGGAGGACCTAGTACTCTGGCGTCGTTATATAGACGATATCATATTCATATGGAACAAAACAGATAAAGACCTAGAACTTTTTTTGGAACAGATAAATCAAAATGACAATAATTTAAAATTCACTTCCAATACCAGTAAAAAAGAAATAACCTTTTTGGACCTAACAATAAAAATCAAACTCAACCATTTAGAATGCTCCACATATCAAAAAGAAGTATCTAAAAATAATTACATACTATACTCAAGTTGCCACCTACCGAGATGGCTACTTAACATTCCAACTGGACAATTCAGACGCATAAAAAGAAATTGTACAACAAATATAACATTTGAAGAAGAGGCCCAAAAAATGAAAGACCAATTTCTAATTAAGAAATACCCACCACACCTTTTGGACACATCTCTATCCAAAGTAAGAAATATGGAAAGAAAGGATTTCTTTGAACCACCCACTAGAGAACCAGATAAAAAGAAACAATCCAACGACCTAATAAGAATAGTACTCCCATACAATTCCCAACAAAATAAAGTTTAAACTATCATCAAAAAACATTGGCATTACATTTTGAAAGACAAGATAATTGGGCCTCTCTTAACAAGCATACCTCAAATAGTTTATACCAAAGCTCCCAACTTAGCATTAAAGGTAGCACCAACTGTAAAAAAACATATTAATAAAAAAACACTAAAAAAAGACACTCCCCATAATTGGTTCAACCTAAAAGGTTTCTACAGATGTGGACGTTGCAACAATTGCAGAAACACCAAATTCCCCAAAAAAACTGTAGAAATTATTTAAAAAACAAACAAATTCTCATATCAAATAAATGAATTCCTATCCTGTGATACATCGAATGTAATTTACATCATTGAATGTCCCTGCAATAAACAGTACATAGGAAGAACTAAAAGAACATTGAAAAAAAGGATATCTGAACATAGAAACAACATTAAAAATGGTTATGAAAAACATACACTATCAAATCATTACAAGATCCATCACAACAAAGATGCCAGCCAAATGAGATTTGCTGCCTTTGAAAAAGTTGAAATAAGTTGGAGAGGGAAGAATTTATGACTTTGAAACCATAATACCAGATGGGTTGAACGCAGAATTGGAACTATTTGGGTTCCTATAATTCCTCTATTACATCCGGGCGACCGCCCACTTTGACAGACGGACGAGTATCCGGCTGTGTACCAGCACCCCGTCCGTCCCTTAATATAGGTGATCTGCCCATGACCATCTAATACCCCTAAACTTATAGAATGTCTATAATTCCTTGATGACTCCTTGGAACAAACAAAATAATAATTTCCAAGTCATATACAACATAATGAAACTCAACCAACCGAGAAAACAACTGAAAACTTCCTAATTACGAAAAACTCTATTTATTATGAAAAACCCCAAGCCTCCTTACCTCAGAAAACCAATATGAACTACAAACAACACTAATGAACAAACAATAACAAAACGCACATACCCCCCAAAAAACGCACCGAAACCGCATATGCGTTTTTTGTGTGAAACAAACACAACTTCCCCTAAGAATCAACAAACATCATACTATACCAATGCAGTAAGAAACAGACCCAAAAGAAAAGAAAAAGGAGAAAAAAGAGAAAAACATCCAGATTTAGCCTAACAAGATATACATGGATAACATAAAGCAAAGACATACACGGAACACAAGAAATAAAGACTTTAGACTAAAAATAACCTCACTATCCATGCTAACTATCAATATCCTGAATTCCAATACCCCAGGAAACAAACAAAAACACTGGATGTACAAAAAATAGTCAAAAAAATACAATCTGACTAAAAACGCATATACCCCCGGAAAAACGCATCAAAAACGCACCTGCGTTTTTTATGCCATTCAGTTCACAAACACATAAATATTCTATCTCTGGCAACAAAACGAGAAAAAACTAAACACAATATCTTAAAAAGAGAATATACATAAAGGAATACCAGTATATAAGATTGAAACACGTTTACAATTAAACACAAAAGAGAAAAAAATTACAATTTAATTAAACACATGACAATTGGTAACACCCAACTCCAATTAGCAATATCCAGGCCGGGTTTTTGGTGGGACAACACACAAAAAAAGTGGGTATAAAGTGGGCAGTTTAATGAATCCAATATGGCCACTGATGAAGAGGTAGGAACACCTCGAAACGCGTATGGCAATTGGCAACTTCGCATATACAATTTTGCGACTACCCACCAAAACCCACGCCTCAACTAAGAAGATCTTGAGAAGATCGGAACTTCATAAGAATCTTTATTGGAATTTTATTGGAACATCTTTGCGACTGATAGAAAGAAAAAGTCAATTACTGAACGACTAATAACCACGTGACTAAGCACATGAGACGCCGACCCAGCGAAAAAAGGCGCGCAACAAAAAAGGCGCGCAACACACCACGTGCACGGACAAACTATCAGCGCATTAACTACTGCCTATTCAGACGCCGATCCAGCGAAAGAAAGCGTGGAACATACAGTACGCATCAGCTAGAGCTCTATCGGACAGGTACCTAACTCAGACCAAAGGGTGAGTACAATTACTGTGTGGGACGCCACCAGCAACTAACTGTAAACAAATATGACATTACCAACTCTTGGCTTGAACTAAAGACCAGTTCCACCTATATCATCGCATGTGGATATACCTGTAGAGACTGTAGAGAATCTCTCAACTACCCTATCTTATTTTTATTTTTACTTATATTTTTATTTTATATATTTTTTCTCCTTTTTCTATCGATTAAATCCAACATATATATATATATATATATATATATATATATATACACCTGCATTTTATTCTAAACTTTTGGACATATCTTGGAGACATTTTTTGAACATCATTGAATTCTTTATATTTTCGTATCGAATATTTCATATCGAATATCAACTTTTTTCACTATCGATCATGTTTTGAACTTTTATATGAACTTTTTTACAAATTCTTTATAATAATTCTTTGGTTCACTATTTGAATATAATTTTTTGATACACCATTTAGTCACCCTCCACCGAGGTGTCCACATCAACTCCTTCCCTCATCGGAATATTTTTCAGGTCACACCCTGGTACCCAGACCACACCACCCTTCCCCCACCATAATAAATAAGGGATTTCAACATTTTAATATTTCAATAATATTTCAATTATTTTAATTTTTAAAAATTAAATAGCAAATTTTTTAATAAAAACCTTGTAAAATATCAATTAATAAATATCCTCTAAAACCAGATATAGAGTGCCTGTCGACTTTTCTTACTATTATTGGCTCTATACACCACCACAATGGCATTTAAATAAAACAAACAAGATGTACTTTAACTGCAGACTGAGGGTATTTACATCCAAATCAGGTGAACGGTGTAGGAATTACAACAGTTTGCATATGTTCCAGAACTGTGAAGGCTTTTTTAGATGTCGTTTGGCAAACTCTAATCTGGCCTTCCTATTTTTGAGGCTCACCAATGGTTTACATCTTGTGGTGAACCCTCTGGTGAAGTCTTCTCTTGATTGTTGACTTTGACACACATACACCTACCTCCTGGAGAGTGTTATTGATCTGGCCAACTGTTGTGAAGGGTTTTCTTCACCAGGGAAAGAATTCTTCGGTCATCCACCACAGTTGTTTTCCATGGTCTTTCGGGTCTTTTGGTGTTGCTGAGCTCACCGGTGCATTCCTTCTTTTTAAGAATGTCCCAAACAGTTGTTTTGGCCACGCCTAATGTTTTTGCTATCTCTCTGATGGGTTTATTTAGTTTTTTCAGCCTTATGATGGCTTGCTTTACTGATAGGGACAGCTCTTTGGATCTCATCTTGAGAGTTGACAGCAACAGATTCCAAATGCAAATAGCACACTTGAAATGAACTCTGGACCTTTTATCTGCTCATTGTAATTGGGATAATGAGGGAATAACACACACCTGGCCATGCAACATCTGAGAAGCCAATTGTCCCATTACTTTTGGTCCCTTAACAAGAGGGAGGCACATATGCAAACTGTTGTAATTCCTACACTGTTCACCTGATTTGGATGAAAATATCTTAAAATTGTAATGGTCACGTCCACACACACACAGGGGGAAGGATAGTGACCACTGCGCTCCACCCTCACCCCTGGTCCTGCCTACTTGCCTCACGAGTCCTGATGACAGGGGACAACTGGACGACAGTCCCTTACTTAGGATATGTGCAGGGAAGACAGACAAGACAAAATACAGAACGTGAACGGACCGGATCAGAACCAAGAGAGCTACGCAGTACAAAGGGTTAAGCAAAGAATGGTCAGGAGAAGCCGGGGTCAAATACCAGGAGAGTAGAGAAGTACCAGAGGGGTCCGCAAAGAGTAGTCAGGTGGGAGCCGATGTCACAATACCAGGACGGATGCGCAGTACAGGAGGAGCAGGCAAAAGATCGTCAGGGAACAGGATCAGGTGAGTATTCAGTAATCCAACAAATAGCCAGGAACCTAGAATTAACAGGCAACCTGTGGCCAGCAGGCTGCCTGTATTTATAGTGGGGTCTGAGGGTCATGTGACGTGGCCAGCGTCACATGACTGACAAACAGACAAGTCGGGCACCGAGTGATCAGCTCGGCGCTCAAGGTAGACCTAGAAGCAGGGAGCCTCCCAGCTAGCAAAGCCGCCCTGGGAATGAGGCCAAACACAGATCCTCGCTCCTGAAGCTAAGCAGCAGGTCTGCGGCTGATGGGAGACCGAGTATGCCTTTGGCTCCCCGTGACACAAATTAAAGCTGATAGTCTGCAGTTAAAGCACATCTTTTTCATTTCAAATCCATTGTGGTGGTGTAAACAGCCAAAATTTTTTAGAATTGTGTTGATGTCCCAATATTTATGGACCTGACTGTAGGTGTATTTATGTGTATGTGTGTTGCATATACAGTGAGGAACAGAAGTATTTGAACACCCTGCGATTTTGCAAGGTCTCCTACTTAGAAATCATGGAGGGGTCTGAAATTCACATTGTAGGTGCATTCCCACTCTGAGAGACAGAATACAAAAAATAAATAAATCAGGAAACCACATTGGATGATTTTTAAAGAATTTATTTGTCTTGCACTGCTGAACATAAGTATTTGAACACCTGAGAAAACTAATGTTAATATTTGGTACAGAAGCCTTTGTTTGCAATTACAGAGGTCAAACATTTCCTGTAGTTCTTGACCAGATTTGCACACACTGCAACAGGGATTTTGGCCCACTTCTCCATACACATCTCTAGATCTGTCAGGTTTCGGGGCTGTCACTGAGCAACACGGAGTTTCAGCTCCCTCCAAAGATGTTCTATTGGATTTAGGTATGGAGACTGGCTAGGCCACTCCAGAACCTTGACATGCTTCTTACGGAGCCACTCTTTGATTATCCTGGCTGTGTGCTTTGGGTCCTTGTCATGTTGGAAAACCCAGCCACAATCCATCTTCAATGCTCTGACTGAGGGAAGGAGGTTGTTGCTCAAAATATCACAATAAATGGCCCCATTTATCCTCTCTTTAATACAGTGCAGTCGTCCTGTCCACTTCGCAGAAAATCACCCCCAAAGCATGATGTTACCACCCCCATGCTTCACAGTAGGTATGATGTTCTTGGGATGCAACTCATCCTTCCTTTTCCTCCAAACACGACGAGTTAAGTTTATACCAAAAGGTTCTACTTTGGTCTCATCTGACCACATGACTTTCTCCCATGCCTCCTCTGGATCATCCAGATGGTCATTGGCAAACTTCAGACGGGCCTGGACATGTGATGACTTGAGCAGGGGAACCTTCCGTGCAATGCATGATTTGAAACCATGACGGCGTAGTGTTCTACCGACAGTGATCTTTGAATCTGTGGTCCCAGATCTCTTCATGTCATTGACCAGCTCCTCCCTTGTAGTTCTGGGCTGATTCCTCACCTTTCTCACCATCAGTGATACCCCACAAGATGAGATCTTGCATGGAGCCCCAAACCGAGGCAGACTGACGGTCGTCTTTAGCCTCTTCCATTTTCTAGCAATTGCTCCAACAGTTGATATATTTTCACCAAGCTGCTTGACAATTGCCCCTTAACCCTTTTCAGCCTTGTGGAGGTCCACAATTTTGTCTCTGGTGTCTTTTGACAGCTCTTTGGTCTTGCCCATGGTAGTAGTTGGCGTCTGACTGACTGTGGGGTGGACAGGGGTCTTTAAAGAGCTCAGACAGGTGCTACTAAGTTACATTAATGAGTGGAGTAGAGGTGGACTTTTTAAAGGCACAGTAGCAGGTCTTTGAGAGCCAGAATTCTTGCTGTTTCTCAGGTGTTCAAATACTTATGTTCAGCAGTGCAAGACAAAGAAATTCTTTAAAAATTATACAATGTGGTTTCCTAATTTTTTTTTTCTAATTCTGTCTCTTATAGTGGGAATCCACCTACAATGTAAATTTCAGACTTCTCCATGATTTCTAAGTGGGAGAACGTGCAAAATCGCAGGGTGTTCAAATACTTCTGTTCCTCACTGTATATTGTGTATGTATATGTAAACATGTGTCGTGACACTGCGTGTCCGCCTTTGAGTAGGGAACCTGTTGTTAAAAATTTGTATCCCACCTCTGATCGTAATGACCCAGAGAGTAAAGTTATCATTTTATTTATGCCGAAAAATGAACGCAGCAAAATATGGCAGCACAAAATACTGCCCCAGCATAATGCTCTATCAGCACAAAATTCCTCCCAAGAATCTGCCCCTCTGTGGTGGTCAGCGCCAGATGCCATGTTTAATTCCCCAACTCCAATACAGTTCAATTCAGGAGTCAAGAGGGAACCTGCAGCCACAGCCAAGTACATTAATTATCTATAGGAACATCACACCATAACTTATTTAGCTGGCAGCCATGAGGAGGACTAAGGGCTCTCCTGAGTATCGGCTCACCAGGAAGTTTCCCTGTAGGTTCTATGGCCAGTTCGCCCCTGAGGGTATCAATCTCAACTTACAAGTTAGTACATATTCCTATATACAGTTATATAGCTATCTGGTAACTGCAGAAATCTAAGTTGCTGCAAAGGAGAACAGCGTTCATGGAAATGTAAAAATGTCATCGCATTGTAAACTTGTAATCTATGTGTAATTGACTCTTCATAATGATTAGTTTAAACCAATGTGATACCTCTGCTTGCCACTAGATGTCACCAATACACCTCTGTGTGCAGTTTACCATTGGCAAAGCTAAAGCTTCCTCTATGTATTGTATTTTTGCTGTATAGGATATACACAGAAATCATAGAGGTCCATAGCAGAATTTAGAATGGGTCCTACCCCCAATGCAAGATCCAGCAAAGTTACAACTTTTTTGCGGTATTTTAAAACTATTAAAACTGTAGCACAGTGCAAACGGCTTGCCAGTGTTCTCCTTTATGCACCATAGTACAGATTTATCAACCGATCACATATGTAGAAACTGGCACAATACATTGAACACTCTACCCCCTACAGCTCCAAACCCCAAGCAACAAAACTCTGCTGCCCGAACCCACCACTAGGAGGAGCTCAGTGCATAAGGATTTTTAAAGATGCTTATTGAACTCAACAGGAGATGTGTAAATCTCAGTGTTGTGAATGCCCCTAGTGGAAGCTGCAGGAAAACAACTAATGGGCATTTATTAAATAAAAGAAAAATACCTTGGCATCATTTTGGCCTCTTAGTAGTTTTGGTGCATATCACAAGGTATGTGTGCAGGAAACTGAGTTCTATGCCACCTAGTAGCTGTGATAGATATATTTTTATAATTTATAGTACAACAGCTTTCTGGTATAAGTAAAATAAAAATTGTCGGGCCATGTAGGCCATACCCCCTCCTGTCCATTCCCTGCCCACTTTTTAGAAAAATAGTGAGCTCAGTGTAAAGCATCAAAACATTTTGCACGAACAAAAGGGCTTCTGCAAATATTAGCGACTTTGTAGTGACACTATTTTGGAATAGGGGGCTTGTTTCCCTTTATGACTATGTGTGGTGAAGTAGGAAAAGCTTATCAGGCCTGATAGCAGCAGTTGGGTCTGCCAGTATGATAGCTGTGCCACTATAAATGCCTAGTCCATGTGAGTGATGTTCTGTCCTCCTTATAAGTGAGTGGGGCATACATTGACAGGCTGCTACACTGCTAGCAACTCATGGACCCAGGAGTAACATCCAATTCAACTTTCATTGCAAAGTTAAGGTGAAACTGAGAACAGAAAGAATTCATGCTTATTATAGTGAATGAGCATCTGGCTATATGCTATTACACAGTACAGTACAAAGCTATGCAAAAAAACCTGACAAGTGCATGATATACAGATTACTTACAGCATAGCATATACATGTACATGAATATACACTCTAAATGTACCAGCAATGCCACATTGAGTCTGGATATAGAGGATGATGATGATGAGACATACTGTATGTCTTTCGGTTGATGTTGAAAAAGATGGCTGCTATGGGTAGTAAACCAGCTAGAATGGAGTTGCTGTATGGATGACCTCAGTCTAGCAACTACTGTTTGCCTAGAAATGATGAACCTCACTGCAGCAACTCCATTCTAGTCAGTTCAGTAGCGAGTCAGCTACAATGGAGTTGATGTATGGAGGACCTCCCAGGCTTGTCATAGTGTGCTACCTGCAGAGTTTAACCCTGAGACACGACTTCACAAGAAGCTTGACAGAATCCTGTAGACTGCAATAGTATTCTAATGAAATCTATTGCAGAAGATCGCATGTACAGGTTCCCTTTAAGGGGACTAAAAATTACCGTAAACAAAAAAAAAAAAAAGCATAAAAATTACAATTTCAAAACATCCCTTTCCCAAATTTACATATAAGAAAAAACTATAAAAATGTAAACATTTTAAGGCTACTTTCACACTAGCGCTTGATCGGATCCGTTCTGAACGGATCCGATCATATTAAGGCCCCATGCACACTGCCGTGTTTCACAGCCGTGTGCGGGCCGTGGAACCGCGGCCTGGATCCCTCCTGAGAGCAGGAGCGCACGGCGTCACTGGTTGCTATGACGCCGTGCGCTCCCTGCTGCCGCCGCAATACAGTAATACACTGGTATGATCTATACCAGTGTATTACTGTACTGTGCCGGCAGCAGGGAGCGCACGGCGTCATAGCAACCAGTGACGCCGTGCGCTCCTTCTCTCAGGAGGGATCCAGGCCACGGTTCCACGGCCCGCACACGGCTGTGAAACACGGCAGTGTGCATGGGGCCTAATGCAGACGGAGGCTCCGTTCAGTACGGATCCGTCTGCATTAATAACTTAGAAAATTTTCTAAGTGCGCAAGATGACTGAGCGGATCCGTTCAGACTTTCAATGTAAAGTCAATGGGGGACGGATCCGCTTGAAGATTGAGCCATATGGTGACCTCTTCAAGCGGATCCGTTCCCATTGACTTACATTGTAAGTCTGAACGGATCCGCTCGCCTCCGCACGGCCAGGTGGACAGCTGAACGCTGCAAGCAGCGTTCAGCTGTCCGCCTGTCCGTGCGGAGGCGAGCGGAGCGGAGGCTGAACGCCGCCAGACTGATGCAGTCTGAGCGGATCCGCTCCATTCAGACTGCATCAGGGCTGGACGGAGGCGTTCGGGTCCGCTCGTGAGCTCCTTCAAACGGAGCTCACGAGCGGACCGACGAACGCTAGTGTGAAACTAGCCTAAATGGTTATCGCTGTCTACAAAAATATTAGAAATAGATTTTTTTTATAATGTGCCAAAAATACAACTTGTCCCCCGCCAAAAATAAGCCTTCATAAGGCTGTGTGAAAAGAAAAGTAAAAAGGTTATGGATCTTAAAAGGCAGGTAGGAAAAAATAAAAATGCAAAAACAAAGTTTAAGTGAAAAAAAAAAATCGTGTTAAGCAGAAACATATCAAAAAAAAAAAAGGTGAAAAAGACAAAATCCAATGATGGCACCAGATTATATAGAGACACAAAAGACTGCTATGAGTCGATGATGTCACCAGGGTCATAAGTAATAAATACAGTGTTTTGCATAGGACATAGCAAGGATTAAATGCTGGCTAGATAGAAACTGTTTTCACAAATGACCATGCTGAAACAGCATGAATACATTACACAGATAATAGAAGCTGCTGAAGGCATTACACTACCCGCCTTGTAGTCCCAAGGATACAGCACTTGTTTAGAAAAGTTAACCCTGTGAGCTGTATGGTCTTTAATCCCTCAGTGACAACTAATACGCCTTTTTACTGTTGTAAACAACAGGGGTTTTAGCTAAACAGCTGGCTTTAATCAATCCTTACATGTTCCCAAAATGGTGCATTAAAAACTATAACTTATCCTGCAAAAAAAAAAGACCTCATAGAAGTACATTGATGAAAAAAAGACCTCATAGAAGTACATTGATGAAAAAACTAAAAAGTTATAGCTCATGGAATACGATTTAAAAAAAGTGCGTGGTCACTAAGGGGTTCTTTAAGGTGGGATGCTGGTGCAGTTCTCGTAGCATAATCCACTGGGTTGTGGTCAGCTGGTACATAGTGCCACTGGGTAGGCCATCTAATTATTTGGATCCTGTTATAGACATAAAGTTAAAGGTTTACTTCATGAGGTCCCAGGTGAGCCCTAAGCTGCACTGCATGGGTATTGAGTGTTGCCAAGTTGAGATTTTTCCCATAACTGGCATGATCTTGACTGGGAAAGGCCTCCATAACCAGTGGAGGATTTAGAGCCTGGTCTCGGGAGGGGCACTTCCCCAGGCAATAGGAGATTATGGGGCCCCTGTGTCCCCGCCCACCCTCAAGCCACACCCACACAAAGCCCCACCCATATATCGCGCCCATACCTCTTACATCCAGTGATGTCTCCTTTGATGTAGATGTTCTCTTACTTCATCTTCTCCATTCAGACCAGACAACCATGATGATTTCTTTAAGCCATCTCTTATCTCTGCAGAGTTTGACAGACAGACAGACATCTTAGTTTCCTACTTTTCCTCCCATCTTTTCAACATCCCATTATGCACCCCCAATACTGAGATGCTGTGCCCCCCAAAACTATACTGTAGAAACAGATAAACCCCCTGAAAATACTAGTTACACACAGATAGCGCCCCCTTTAATTATTATTCGAACACAATGCCCTAAAAAATAACTGCACCCAGCAAATAGTGCCCCTGACACTAATAGTGTAACCGTAATGTCCCCCGAAAAAACCTGTGCTAAGCTGATACTGTGCCAGGGTGCCCCCACAGTAATAGTGCTCCCCCAAATCCCAACAATAGTAATAATTCTGTGCCAGAGTGCACTTAGTAGTAATAGTGCTCCTACAGTGCTCCCAACAGTAATTGTGTCCCAGAAGTAATAATGCTCCCATAGTCCCCCAGTTGTAATAAAGCCCCCTTATAATGTGCGCCAGTACAAATAAATGCTCCGTTGTGTGGCAGTAAAAATATAAATAAATACCTCCTCTTAGTGCCCCGGTAGAGTCAATGTCCCCAGAATGCCCTCATGGCCCAGATACCCGTTTTTGGCATTTTCTTTTGTTGTTTTTTGTTATTCTGCACCTATAAATATTTGTCTGTTTATTGTAATACTATGAAACCTGATGAAGGGGAAGTTTCACTCCCTGAAACGCGTTGTTTCCATTAAAGAAGAACTATCATACTTGTGAGACTGTTTCCATTTGTGGACTTGCGCAGAAGCAGAATTTCTCTCTTATTGTCATGTGATCCAATGACCAGTACTGTGTGCCACTACAAAAAACACTTAGTGCCTCTATAATTTGTGCCAGTATAAAATACTCCTATATAGTGCCCCCAGAAGATGCCCCCATAGTGCTCCTCCCTGTCCTATATAGTGCCCCCAGAAGATGCCCCCATAGTGCTCCTCCCCGTTCTATATAGTGCCCCCAGAAGATGGCCCCATAGTGCTCCTTCCCCGTCCCCATAGTGGCCTTTATAATGTGGCAGTATAAAATGCCCCTATAGACTGCCCCACATAGATGCTTCTCTCCCCCCTTCCCCATAGTGGCACCAAAATGGGTACCAGTATTAAATGCCCCTATATAATCCCTCCATAGTGCTCTTTTCCTCCCTTCTCCATAGTGCCCCCCATACTGTGCCAGTATACAGGACCCCCATTAGATGCCCCCATAGTGCTCCCCCCTCTCCATAGTGCTCTCCCCATAATGTGGCAGTATATAGGGCCCCCATAGTTCTCCTTCCCCTCCTTGTCCATAGTGCTCCCCCCCATAATGTGGCAGTATATAGGGCCCCCATAGTTCTCCTTCCCCTCCTTGTCCATAGTGCTCCCCCCATAATGTGCCAGTATATAGGGCCCCACCCCCCTTCTTGCCATACTGTACTAAAAATAATTAAAACAATAAACACTTATACTTACCTCCATGACACTGCGATGCGATGCAGGCCTCTTCTGGCCTGTGTCCCGCTCTGTACGGCTCAGGCGGTGCGATGATGTCATCGCGCTGCCTGCATCGGCCTCTGATAGGCTACAGGGACTAGGCCTGCAGCCTATCAGAGGAACGGCCAAGGGAGACACCTCTCCCCTTCTCAGCACCCTTCATCTGTATCGCTGACCTGAGGCCAGCGATACATATGAATTTGGAGATGAGTGCTTCCACAATGAAGCGCTCATCTCTCCCTGCCTCTGCCACAGCCGACAGGTCCGGAATGTTCAGTCCACTGTCCGCCCCTGGCTCTCACTACATTCTTGGGAAGGGGCGGCGGCAATTGCCCTGTTTCCCGTCCTCCCTGCATCCGCCAATGTCCATTACAACGTTGCAGTTTGAAGCAATTTTATGCAGTCTAAGGTTCGAACAGGCAAGCATGCTCTGAGTCCTTTTGAGTATGCTGATTGCAGCCTCTGGTGAAGGAAGTGACTTTAGGCCATCATCTACATAAAAGTCCATAAGTAGTGACTACAGGAGATGGGCTGTTGCCAAGAACGTCTACCTTCATGTGATATTCTATGGTGTCCTTTGCAGGGTCATTGTCTTTGAACCAGAAGAACCTCAGGAAGTTTCCATGCTTTGACATTTAATATATCAGCAACAGTGGCAATGGATTCTTTCTAAAATCTAATAAGGACACCAAAAAGTGTGTTATTGAGGTCTAGTCCTGTTAAAAGAACGTCATTAAGAAAAAAACCTTCGTACTGTGAGCTGTAGTGGAACACTACCTGGTCTTAGTTTCTTTGGATGATAGACACAGAAAATTGGTAGGTACCAATGTTCTTCCTTTTCTTTAGGGGGTGTGGGGGGGGGGGGGGTGGAGCTACTTCTGCATGGCAGTTTTCAAATATCTCATAAATGAGAAGAAATGTTCCTTCATACCTGGTCTTTTTATGAAAGTTGCGTCTGAGTGAAGAAAAGTGTTTTAATGCCTGCTCCCTGTTTTTGGGAGAATGGCATGTCTGAGTTTTGAATGGTAATGGTGCAATCCAGCTATTTGTTTCATCCTTGAAAAATCCATGTTCTTCAAGAAAGCCTCATTTTCAATAGAGAGGCTACTATTTTGTGATCTTTTGTTCTCTGGAAGACTGTGCAGTTCAAGTGATCTCTGTCTTCATCAGAGGAGGATTTTTTACCAGCCAATACCAGCTATGTTGAACTGTTGGACTGCCATATTTGCTATAGAAAATGGCAGCAATGTGTTTATGTTACATCACCTCATGTGATGTACTTTAACCGCCTCCGGACCGCCTAACGCAGGATCGCGTTCCAGAGGCGGCTCACTCAGGCACAGTCACGCATCGGCGCGTCATCTCACGAGACGCAAGATTTCCTGTGCGTTCACAGGATCGGAAGTTGAGCGAGTGGATCTACAGCCTGCCAGCGGCGATAGTTCGCTGGCAGGCTGTAGATGCAATTTTTTTAACCCCTAACAGGTATATTAGAGGCTGTTTTGATAACAGCGTCTAATATACCTGCTACCTGGTCCTCTGGTGGTCCCTTTTGCTTGGATCGACCACCAGAGGACACAGGCAGCTCTGTAATAAGTAGCACCAAGCACCACTACACTACACCCCCCCTGCCACTTATTAAACCCTTATTAACCCCTGATCACCCCATATAGACTCCCTGATCACCCCCCTATCATTGATCACCCCCCTGTCATTGAGCACCCCCCTGTAAGGCTCCATTCAGACATCCGTATGTGTTTTGCGGATCCGATCCATGGATCCGCAAAACGCATACGGACCTCTGAATGGAGCCTTACAGGGGGGTGATCAATGACAGGGGGGTGATCACCCCTGATCACCCCCCTGTCATTGATCACCCCCTGTCATTGATCACCCCCCTGTAAGGCTCCATTCAGACGTCCGTATGTGTTTTACGGATCCACGGATCCATGGATCGGATCCGCAAAACACATACGGACGTCTGAATGGAGCCTTACAGGGGGGTGATCAATGACAGGGGGTGATCACCCCATATAGACTCCCTGATCACCCCCCTGTCATTGATCACCCCCCTGTAAGGCTCCATTCAGACGTCCGTATGTGTTTTACGGATCCACGGATCCATGGATCGGATCCACAAAACACATACGGACCACTGAATGGAGCCTTACAGGGGGGGGGGTGATCACCCCATATAGACTCCCTGATCACCCCCCTGTCATTTATCACCCCCCTGTAAGGCTCCATTCAGACGTCCATATGTGTTTTGCGGATCCGATCCATGGATCCGCAAAACACATACGGACCTCTGAATGGAGCCTTACAGGGGGGTGATCAATGACAGGGGGGTGATCAGGGAGCCTATATGGGGTGATCACCTCCCTGTCATTCATCACCCCCCTGTAAGGCTCCATTCAGACGTCTGTATGTGTTTTGCGGATCCGCGGATCCGCAAAACACGGACACCGCAGATCCGCAAAACACATACGGACCTCTGAATAGAGCCTTACGGGGGGGTGATCACCCCCCTGTCATTCATCACCCCCCTGTAAGGCTCCATTCAGATGTCCGTATGTGTTTTGTGGATCCGATCCATGGATCCGTGGATCCGCAAAACGCATACGGACCAATGAATGGAGCCTTACAGGGGGGTGATCAATGACAGGGGGATGATCAGGGAGTCTATATGGGGTGATCCCCCCCCCGTCATTGATCAGCCCCCTGTAAGGCTCCATTCAGACGTCCGTATGTGTTTTGCGGATCCGTGGATCTGCAAAACACGGACACCGCAGATCCGTAAAACACATACGGACGTCTGAATGGAGCCTTACAGGGGGGTGATCAATGACAGGGTGGTGATCACCCCATATAGACTCCCTGATCACCCCCCTGTCATTGATCACCCCCCTGTAAAGCTCCATTCAGACATTTTTTTGGCACAAGTTAGCGGAAATTGATATATTTTTTTTTTCTTACAAAGTCTCATTTTTCACTAACTTGTTACAAAAAATAAAATCTCACATGAACTCACCATACCCCTCACGGAATCCAAATGCGTACATTTTTTTGGAAAATTATATATTCCAGGCTTCTTCTCACGCTTTAGGGCCCCTAAAATGCCAGGGCAGTATAAATACCCCACATGTGACCCCATTTTGGAAAGAAGACACCCCAAGGTATTCAATGAGTGGCATGGCGAGTTCATAGAAGATTTTTTTTTTTTTTTGCACAAGTTAGCGGAAATTATTTTTCTTTTTTTTTCTCACAAAGTCTCCCTTTCCGCTAATTTGGGACAAAAAGTTCAATCTTTTATGGACTCTATATGCCCACCAGCGAATACCTTGGGGTGTCTTCTTTCCGAAATGGGGTCACATGTGGGGTATTTATACTGCCCTGGCATTTTAGGGGCCCTAAAGCGTGAGAAGAAGTCTGGGATCCAAATGTCTAAAAATGCCCTCCTAAAAGGAATTTGGGCCCCTTTACGCATCTAGGCTGCAAAAAAGTGTCACACATGTGGTATCGCCGCACTCAGTAGAAGTTGGGCAATGTGTTTTGGGGTGTCTTTTTACATATACCCATGCTGGGTGAGAGAAATATCTCTCTATAATGACAACTTTGTATAAAAAAAATGGGAAAAGTTGACTTTTAGAGAGATATTTCTCTCACCCAGCATGGGTATATGTAAAAATACACCCCAAAACACATTGCCCTACTTCTTCTGAGTACGGCGATACCACATGTGTGACACTTTTTTGCAGCCTAGGTGGGCAAAGGGGCCCACATTCTAAAGAGCACCTTTAGGATTTCACAGGGCATTTTTAACACATTTGGATTTCAAACTACTTATCACGCATTAGGGCCCCTAAAATGCCAGAGCAGTATAACTACTCCACAAGTGACCTCATTTTGGAAAGAAGACACCCCAAGGTATTTTGTGATGGGCATAGTGAGTTCATGGAAGTTTTTATTTTTTGTCACACGTTAGTGGAATATGAGACTTTGTAAGGAAAAGAAAAAATCATAATTTTCCGCTAACTTGTGACAAAAAATAAAAAGTTCTATGAACTTACTATGCTCATCAGCGAATACCTTAGGGTGTCTACTTTCCGAAATGGGGTCATTTGTGGGGTTTTTCTACTGTCTGGGCATTGTAGAACCTCAGGAAACATGACAGGTGCTCAGAAAGTCAGAGCTGCTTCAAAAAGCGGAAATTCACATTTTTGTACCATAGTTTGTAAACGCTATAACTTTTACCCAAACCATTTTTTTTCACCCAAACATTTATTTTTATCAAAGACATGTAGAACAAAAAATTTAGGGAAAAATTTATATAGAAATGTAGTTTTTTTAAAAATAATTTACAATTGAAAGTGAAAAATGCAAAAACACAAATGCAATAGCACTCTGAAACCAGCACTCTGCCCTGCCTCTATGCTAGATGTTGAATGAGGCATTAGTGTACATTTTGGCCAAAGCATAATAAGCCACTCACCACGTCAAGGTCGCCTCTATGAGTGGTCCCTAACACTAGTTCCTACCTGTTATGGGCCATGACAGCCACACAAAGTCCAGGGAGCGCAGGTACAGCATGCACGCCAGGCACACTCTGCTTTTAACGCCTTCCGGTGCCATATCAGCTTCCATCGGATCCAGGGATGCAAGTACCAACATGCATGCTGAGCCCACTATATACTTCTCCTGGAGCCAAATGGCTACTCGTAGGCGCTATGAAAGCAGACTCAGTTCCAATATACCTCCAATATATACTACAAAGAAAAAAATGTGGGGAGTTCAGTCAGCACAACCCTGTATGCTGACTGAACCCCCCACATTTTTTTCTTTGTAGTATATATTGGAGGTGTGGCGATCTCCATGCAGTCATCCACACCTGACCAGTTAGTCTGCCCTGGAGGCTGGTTTTAAAGTCAGTATAAAACTGAGTCTGCTTTCATAGCGCCTACCAGTAGCCATTTGGCTCCAGGAAAAGTATATAGTGGGCTCAGCATGCATGTTGGTACTTGCATCCCTGGATCCGATGGAAGCTGATATGGCACCGGAAGGCGTTAAAAGCAGAGTGTGCCTGGCGTGCATGCTGTACCTGCGCTCCCTGGACTTTGTGTGGCTGTCATGGCCCATAACAGGTAGGAACTAGTGTTAGGGACCACTCATAGAGGCGACCTTGACGTGGTGAGTGGCTTATTATGCTTTGGCCAAAATGTACACTAATGCCTCATTCAACATCCAGCATAGAGGCAGGGCAGAGTGCTGGTTGCAGAGTGCTATTGCATTTGTGTTTTTGCATTTGTATCTGTATTTTGCCATAGCAATGTGCAGGGTTGTGCTGACTGAACCCCCCAAATTTTTTTCTTTGAAAGTGAAAAATTGCATTTTTTTGCAAAAATTTAGGTAAATTTCGAATAATAACAAAAAAAGTTAAAATGTCAGCAGCAATGAAATACCACCAAATGAAAGCTCTATTAGTGAGAAGAAAAGGAGGTAAAATTCATTTGGGTGGTAAGTTGCATGACAGAGCAATAAACCGTGAAATTAGTGTAGTGCAGAATTGTAAAAAGTGGTCTGGTCATTAAGGGTGTTTAAGCTAGGGGAGCTGAGGTGGTTAATATGCTAGGTATAATACACAGAGCTAACAAATGTAGCAAGCACAAACAATATACTGCAAAAGAAGTATAATCAAATAAATGTAACACGCCAGAGTTGTGTTACGAAACTCTTCTACCCCGCTACAATCTGTTTAGAGCTTTCACTTTGTCATCTGATGTAATTTTGCTTTATATGTTCACAGATGTGCATAAAACCTTGTTAACTCTAATAATTGCTGTAATTTCCATGTTCACCAGCAGGTGGAAGCAATGTGTTAGTAAGGACTTAGGTTCAGTTTAGTACATCTAAGCTGGAATAGTTTGTTCCAGCTTAGCTCCCCCTCTGTGAGCAGAGTGGGCTGTGCCCACATCCTGCAGCATGGGGAGAGAAGGAAGTTAGAGTGAGTGTAGCCCACCCCCTGCTAGAGGTAGGGTGTGCGTATTAGGAGCTCCCTGAGATAGAGAGGGAAGATAGAATCTTGTCTCAGCTGAGACATTGATCATCATCCCCAGCCTGAGCCCTGCAGCCTCAGATGGATGAAGCAAGCAGACAAACTTCAGTTCCAGGAAGAAAGCATACCCTGAGAAGATAACTGTGAGTAAAGTCCAGAGACCCAGGAGAAGCCATATTCCTCCTCAGCTAGTCAGTCCCCATACAGCAGAAGATAGAGAGTGCAGAAGCCAAATTCCTGCCACAGTATAGAGCTACAAAGCAGACGTCTTTTCCTGCAAGCTCCAGGTTGATAGAGCAGAAGATAAATTCCTGCCAAACATTGCCAATACCTGCTGGGACCAAAGACTAAAGCTATATCTTGCTTGGATGAAAGTTACAATCAGTAAACACAAGTTTGAACTTTACCAAAGGTCTGGATCTCAATTTCTGCTGCAAAATCCCTCTATTACTCCTACTAGCACTACACTCAATTTATTGCTAGTGAGCCAGGAGCCAGGAGTCCAGCCGTACCCAGGTAGGAGACACTGTTGACACCAATATCACCACCAAACAGAGACATTTCACCACTCTGGCATTCCTAACCTGGGGCGTGAGTTATAACACCTTGGAGGGCCCTGTGGCAGTACCCTGCGCATGCTGCAATTGGCGTCACAAACAAAACTATAGACTATTATATCAATATCCAGATTTAGTGATTTACCCACATGCACGCAACATCCAGCGTTTGCCTCACTACCCTGCCACCAGGTATTTCTATACATCATTGGAAGCTCCTATTAAGTACTTGGAATTTGTTTATGTTTATGCCTTATCTTTGAATATCTTGTTCCTTTAGACCTACAATTATAGGCTCCTACCAATGAGATACCAATTACACTATCTGTCCTTAATTACCATAACTAGTGTTCTCGCTTCATAATCCCCACTCTATAACTTTCCCACGCCCCCTTTCTCCCTTCAAGTCACTGATGGGACATCCTTCCTTCAATCTCTCTTTTCTACTCTTTTTCCTTTTTTATTTTTAACAGATTATCAGATATACTTGAATTTTCTGTGACCACATTGTATATACATTATATATTTTTCTAGACCCCGCTGAAGAAGGTCGTATTAGACCGAAACATATATACAAATGATAATCTGCAAAAAGAATAAAATATAAAAATTCTTTGCACAATTTTTTTTTTCCGGAGTGCCGTGGATTAACTTTATACTTAACAGCACAGCCAACAGCAGGAGGATGCAGATCGCGTTGGAGGAGAGGAGCGGCGGCGTCCAGGAGTAGGAGAGAAAAGTGTTTTTTTCTATTTTATATTTATGAGGCTGATGGACACTTCTGGAGGCTGGTGAGAGGCACTGGCGGCTGATGGAGAGGCTACTGGGGGCTGATGAGAAGCTACTGGGGGCTGATAGAGAGGCTGCTGGGGGCTGATGAGAAGCTACTAGGGGCTGATGGAGAGGCTGCTGGGGGCTGATGAGAAGCTACTGGGGGCTAATGAGAGGCTACTGGGGACCACTATAAGGCTACTGGGGGCTGCTATAAGGCTACTGGGGGCTGCTATAAGACTAATGGGGGCTGATATGAGGCTACTAGGGGCCGATACGAGGCTACTGGGGGCTGATATGAGGCTACTGGGGGTTAATGAGAAGCATGGGGCTATTATCTAAAGGTCTTATTGGGGTCATTCATATTGGGGTCTGAGCTGAGGTCTGATTGGGAGTCTGATCTGAGGTCTTATTGGGGTCTTATTAACATTGGGGATCTTATTGTGGTTGTTAGCTGAGGTCTGATTAACATTAGGAGTCTGATTGTGGTCTGACCTGAAGTATAATGAAAAATATATTTGTATTATTGTCCCCCTCTAAAACCTAGGTGCGTCTTATGGGCCGGTGCGTCTTATAGGGTGAAAAATACGGTACTTTCTTGCTCCTTCTCCCGACCTCCCCTGCCCTTTGCATACACTGCATGCCGTGACGTTACTCGGAGGCACTGCAACGCTAGGGTGAGCTGAGCCCCGGTCTCCTTCCTGAACTGCAGAGCGATGCTCACTTCCAGCCCTGAGCCCAGCTGCCGAGAGCACTGATCCTGAGCCTGCTGGAGTCTTCAGAACTGTAAGTATTTACAGTAATTCATTGTAAGCTATAATATATATATATATATATATATATATATATGTACAGTACAGACCAAAAATTTGGACACACCTTCTCATTCAAAGAGTTTTCTTTATTTTCATGACTATGAAAATTGTAGATTCACACTGAAGGCATCAAAACTATGAATTAACACATGTGGAATGATATACATAACAAAAAAGTGTGAAACAACTGAAAATATGTCATATTCTAGGTTCTTCAAAGTAGCCACCTTTTGCTTTGATTACTGCTTTGCACACTCTTGGCATTCTCTTGATGAGCTTCTAGAGGTAGTCACCTGAAATGGTTTTCACTTCACAGGTGTGCCCTGTCAGGTTTAATAAGTGGGATTTCTTGCCTTATAAATGGGGTTGGGACCATCAGTTGCGTTGTGGAGAAGTCAGGTGGATACACAGCTGATAGTCCTACTGAATAGACTGTTAGAATTTGTATTATGGCAAGAAAAAAGCAGCTAAGTAAAGAAAAACGAGTGGCCATCATTACTTTAAGAAATGAAGGTCAGTCAGTCTGAAAAATTGGGAAAACTTTGAAAGTGTCCCCAAGTGCAGTCACAAAAACCATCAAGCGCTACAAAGAAACTGGCTCACATGCGGACCGCCCCAGGAAAGGAAGACCAAGAGTCACCTCTGCTGCGGAGGATAAGTTCATCCGAGTCACCAGCCTCAGAAATCGCAGGTTAACAGCAGCTCAGATTAGAGACCAGGTCAATGCCACACAGAGTTCTAACAGCAGACACATCTCTAGAACAACTGTTAAGAGGAGACTGTGTGAATCAGGCCTTCATGGTAGAATATCTGCTAGGAGACCACTGCTAAGGACAGGCAACAAGCAGAAGCGACTTGTTTGGGCTAAAGAACACAAGGAATGGACATTAGACCAGTGGAAATCTGTGCTTTGGTCTGATAAATTCCAAATTTGAGATCTTTGGTTCCAACCACCGTGTCTTTGTGCGACGCAGAAAAGGTGACCGGATGGACTCTACATGCCTGGTTCCCGTGAAGCATGGAGGAGGAGGTGTGATGGTGTGGGGGTGCTTTGCTGGTGACACTGTTGGGGATTTATTCAAAATTGAAGGCATACTGAACCAGCATGGCTACCATAGCATTTTGCAGCGGCATGCTATTCCATCCGGTTTGCGTTTAGTTGAAACATAATTTATTTTTCAACAGGACAATGACCCCAAACACACCTCCAGGCTGTGTAAGGGCTATTTGACCATGAAGGAGAGTGATGGGGTGCTGCGCCAGATGACCTGGCCTCCACAGTCACCGGACCTGAACCCAATCGAGATGGTTTGGGGTGAGCTGGACCGCAGAGTGAAGGCAAAAGGGCCAACAAGTGCTAAGCATCTCTGGGAACTCCTTCAAGACTGTTGGAAGACCATTTCAGGTGACTACCTCTTGAAGCTCATCAAGAGAATGCCAAAGCAGTAATCAAAGCAAAAGGTGGCTACTTTGAAGAACCTAGAATATGACATATTTTCAGTTGTTTCACACTTTTTTGTTATGTATATAATTCCACATGTGTTAATTCATAGTTTTGATGCCTTCAGTGTGAATCTACAATTTTCATAGTCATGAAAATAAAGAAAACTCTTTGAATGAGAAGATGTGTCCAAACTTTTGGTCTGTACTGTATATATACTGTATATATGTGAAACTTGAAAAATTTGAATATCGTGCAAAGTTCATTTATTTCAGTAATGCAACTTAAAAGGTGAAACTAATATATGAGAGACTCATTACATGCAAAGCGAGATATTTCAAGCCTTTATTTGTTATAACTTGGATGATTATGGCTTACAGCTTATGAAACCCCATAGTCACAATTTTGAGGTCCCCTTTGCTCAGGTGTTATGGATTAATTAGCTGACTAGAGTGTGAGAGTTTGAGCCTAAAATATTGAACCTTTTCACAAAATTCAAATTTTAAGCTGCATTAACGCAATTCCTTTTATTTTCCTTACTGAAATAAATGGACTTTTGCACGATTTTCAAATTTTTATTTTCCTTACTGAAATAAATGGACTTTTGCACGATATTCAAATTTTTTGAGTTTCACCTGTATGGTATATATATACAGGGAGTGCAGAATTATTAGGCAAGTTGTATTTTTGAGGATTAATTTTATTATTGAACAACAACCATGTTCTCAATGAACCCAAAAATCTCATTAATATCAAAGCTGAATATTTTTGGAAGTAGTTTTTAGTTTGTTTTTAGTTTTAGCTATTTTAGGGGGATATCTGTGTGTGCAGGTGACTATTACTGTGCATAATTATTAGGCAACTTAACAAAAAACAAATATATACCCATTTCAATTATTTATTTTTACCAGTAAAACCAATATAACATCTCAACATTCACAAATATACATTTCTGACATTCAAAAACAAAACAAAAACAAATCAGTGACCAATATAGCCACCTTTCTTTGCTAGGACACTCAAAAGCCTGCCATCCATGGATTCTGTCAGTGTTTTGATCTGTTCACCATCAACATTGCGTGCAGCAGCAACCACAGCCTCCCAGACACTGTTCAGAGAGGTGTACTGTTTTCCCTCCTTGTAAATCTCACATTTGATGATGGACCACAGGTTCTCAATGGGGTTCAGATCAGGTGAACAAGGAGGCCATGTCATTAGATTTTCTTCTTTTATACCCTTTCTTGCCAGCCACGTTGTGGAGTACTTGGACGCGTGTGATGGAGCATTGTCCTGCATGAAAATCATGTTTTTCTTACCTTGCAGACTTCTTCCTGTACCACTGCTTGAAGAAGGTGTCTTCCAGAAACTGGCAGTATGACTGGGAGTTGAGCTTGACTCCATCCTCAACCCAAAAAGGCCCCACAAGCTCATCTTTGATGATACCAGCCCAAACCAGTACTCCACCTCCACCTTGCTGGCGTCTGAGTCGGACTGGAGCTCTCTGCCCTTTACCAATCCAGCCACGGGCCCATCCATCTGGCCCATCAAGACTCACTCTCATTTCATCAGTCCATAAAACCTTAGAAAAATAAGTCTTGAGATATTTCTTGGCCCAGTCTTGACGTTTCAGCTTGTGTGTCTTGTTCAGTGGTGGTCGTCTTTCAGCCTTTCTTACCTTGGCCATGTCTCTGAGTATTGCACACCTTGTGCTTTTGGGCACTCAAGTGATGTTGCAGCTCTGATATGGCCAAACTGGTGGCAAGTGGCATCTTGGCAGCTGCACGCTTGACTTTTCTCAGTTCATGGGCAGTTATTTTGCACCTTGGTTTTTCCACACGCTTCTTGCGACCCTGTTGACTATTTTGAATGAAACGCTTGATTGTTCAATGATCACGCTTCAGAAGCTTTGCAATTTTAAGAGTGCTGCATCCCTCTGCAAGATATCTCACTATTTTTGACTTTTCTGAGCCTGTCAAGTCCTTCTTTTGACCCATTTTGCCAAAGGAAAGGAAGTTGCCTAATAATTATGCACACCTGATATAGGGTGTTGATGTCATTAGACCACACCCCTTCTCATTACAGAGATACACATCACCTAATATGCTTAATTGGTAGTAGGCTTTCGAGCCTATACAGCTTGGAGTAAGACAACATGCATAAAGAGGATGATGTGGTCAAAATACTCATTTGCCTAATAATTCTGCACGTAGTGTATATATATTTTTTTTACTTGTTTTATGTGAGTAAGGGTGCTGGGTGGTTAGAGAAGGGGGGTGGGGTGGATAAAGGGGAGGGAGGGGTTAGTAGTACAGTACTATCTGCACATTGTAAAAAAAAAAAAAAAAAAAATTAATCAGCAAAATACTATGTATTTGTGTCAGAAGTTGTGCTTTTTTTTAATTTTTTGAATAATGATACAGCCATTTTATTTGATACTTTTGTGCTGATTCTTTTTTCTTCTCTATATTAAGGGACACTATAGTCACCAGAACCACAGCAGCTAAATGTAGTAGTTCTGGTGTCTATACCATGTCTCTGCAAGATTTTTTCAGAAAAAAGGCAGTGTTTACATTACTGCCAAGGAACACCTCTAGTAGCCACATGCTCGGGTGTGGGAAGGCGGGATCCAGGGGGCCCAAGTAAATTCTTGCCCAGGGTCCAATCAATATTAAAGACGGCCCTGTAAGGACACAGTAACCAGCAAATAGAGAAAAAAATCGTAAAAATCTACGGTACAGTGTCAAATTAATTACAACATTATTAGAAGTGATATATAAAAGACCCTAGTCAGGGATCAGTGGAGGGCCTTGTACGCCCCCACACTGTGTAGCATGTTCCTGCAATGTATAAACAGAGTTGTCCACAGAATTCCTGGCAGAATATAGACACAGAGTTGGCAGAGAATGCTGCTGGGACTGAGAAAATCCAGCCACACTCATGGCAGTCAGCTAGCAAGGGGGACTGAGTGACGCCCCCAAACTGGTGTATGCCGTTAGGACCTAGATAGAGGCTGGAGCAGCGACACCTGCGCCATGATTGGGAAAATAGGCCCTATAATGATTTTTTTTTTTTTTTGCGTTGGGTGATTGAAATTTTGCAAAACCTCATTACTTGCCTTAAATTCTACTCTTTTGCGGCTTTTTACGGCAAAATATCACATCTTGACATGGGAGGTTATAGATTACAACGTTTTCAGCACTTAGAGCAGCTGCCTCAGATGAGCGTTGGTGTTTAAGTCATTCAGTTTAATGGCTATGTTTTTGACTATTTGATCTCCTATCCAGAAATCGTTTGCTCAGAATGAAAAAA
Organism: Bufo gargarizans; assembly: GCF_014858855.1. Taxonomy (NCBI): domain Eukaryota; kingdom Metazoa; phylum Chordata; class Amphibia; order Anura; family Bufonidae; genus Bufo; species Bufo gargarizans. The sequence goes on along the minus strand of NC_058080.1, from coordinate 676,242,238 downwards.
ATAAAGAAAAAATGTCTAGATAATTGCTGCTATTTAGAATATTTTCCTATGGAGAAATACGATAAAAAATCAGCAAATGTTTCTCCTTTGCATTATAAACAGCTCTGCTTATAACCTGAAAGGAGGAGGATGTCCTGGACTATGAGTTCAATAGCACTTTTGAGATCTATTATAATGGAATCTTTTATGATGGTGATGTAAAGTGATTTTTGCACATATCTTTAGTCTGTTAGCTGTAAGGTTGGAACTACATGTTGATTTGGGTCATGCGACCTGAAGATTACAATGTTGCACTACAGCTTTGAATATAATATGATGATAATAATGATGTCAGGTAACAGGTGACACAGCACAGCACTGCAAGTCTTATGGGTTTTTGACATCATAACCCCATTTCCTCTGTGCCGTCTTCTGTGTCTCTGTTACTAGGGATGGATCTTGCCTGACAATAAGCAGTGGACTGAAAATTAGGTGGAAGTGAGACCCCTAGTGGCCATGACTTTACTGCTTTTTCAGGTGGATGCAGGCATATCTTTTTTAATGAAGTGATTTATAAATGTGCTATTTACACCATTCTCTATTAAATGAAATTAAATTGTATGAAAGTACAGTAACTCTTTAAATGAATAGTCTGTCAAACCCAACGTGACAGCAAGTTACAGACAAATTGCATACAAAACATTTTTTAGTTGTGCAACTTGTCTGAGACTTGATGTTTTGCAACCACAGTAGACATATAGCCTTAGCCTAAGAGGGCAAACAGAGCAGACTGGTCATTTATAAGCCCTATAAGGCAAATGTTTGCTCTAGAATCTTCCTCAAGTAGTGAATAGAAATGGCCTCACGGTTCGCCCGGCGGTCATTTCGTGGCGAACTTTGCTCGTTCGCGGTTCACCGAACGGGTGAACATATGGCGATGTCCGCCGGCGCCATATTCTTTTACATTGTGAAGAACTTTGACCCATGACACATCCATTAGGTGGTACAGGACAGCCAATTGAGATGTTTCAGCACATGGAAATGCCCCCCACCTTATGAATAAACCTGATCTGGCCGCCATTTTACATTCAGTGTTTTGCCAGTGTAGGGAGAGGTTGTTGTGTGGAGCAGAGACAGACTGTTAGGGACACCAAACGCTTGCTAATAGGGTGACAAAAGTCTTTTTGAGGACTGTTATAGGTGTGCTATCGATAGGTGTGACTTACTGAGGGGTGTGATATACTTATAATATACTTTCTAACATAGAAAGTATATTATAGTGCATTTGCATTGTGCAGCAGTTGTGTGCGTTTCTGCTGCGATACCGCAGCTACACAGAGGGGCAAACGCTCTTGGAACAAATAATTTCTATTGGTGTGATATACCAGTTGCCCCCCCAAAAAGTGATTGAGGCAGGGGTGTGATATACCAATATTATACTTTCTATATAGTGCATTTGGGTAGTGCAGCATTTGTTTGATTGAGGCAGGGGTGTGTTATACCTTCTTCCACAAATACTGCTCTTCTGTAGGGACTTTTGTCACAGGGTCATTTTGAAAATGACAGGCAGGCCATTCCGCAGGGGTGGCAGGTTCACCAGGCCGAAACATCAGTGGGAAGTTGCAGAAGGTGCGTGCAATTACGTCAAAGGACGCACCAGAGTTGGTTGAGTGGCTCACTCAGCCTTCCTCTTCTGCACCTTCCTCATCCTCTCTATTTGCACCCTCTTTACTCTCTGCTGTGTGCATACCCAAAGACCACCATATCCCCTCCGCTCGAGAATTATTTTCCTAACCATTCCAAGACCTTACTGATGTGCAGCCATTCTTGGCATCGGATCAGGAAGAGGAAGTATCAACGGTCGCCACCCAGCAGTCTGACGACCCAGATCAGCCCAAGGAGGATTGGTCCCCGCTGTGGTTGCCTACTCCGAGATCTCTAATGTCAGTGATGGTGAAGGTGACAATGATGACGTTTAGATGGACATCACGTGGGTGCCCACAAGAGAGGAAGAGGAGGGGAGTTCAGGGGCTGAGACGAAGCAGCATATAGGGAGGAGAAGCAGGCAGAACTTACAGTGCACAGGAGGCAAAAGCAGACTGCTAATGTATATGGAACAAGCCATACACCATGCACGGTCAAATCGGGCGCAGTGTGGGCTTTTTTTAACGTGTCCGATGCTGACAATAGTGTTGCCATCTGCAGCCTGTGCTGTCAATGCATAAGTCGCGGTAAGCCCAACACTCACCTAGGGATGACCGCCTTAAGAAGGCACCTGGCCTCCCATTACCGAGCCCAGTGGGAGCAACTCTGTCAGAATCCACAAAGCCACACTCCCGGCGCTCCACGTCCTGCCTCTTCTCCTTCTCCTTTCTTCTCCCATTTGTCCTCCACTCCACCTTACACCGTGCAGTCGTCGCATTCATTTGGCAAAAGGCAGGCTTCTGTGGCCCAAAGATTATGACGCCGGAGAACCCTCTTGCCCAACGGCTGACTGCCGGCTTGTCCGAACTACTAGCCCGCCAACTACTGCCATCTAAACTGATGGACTCAGAGGCCTTTAGAAAATTTGTGGCCATTGGCACACCTTAATGGAAGGTCCCTGGAAGGAAATATTTCTCCCAGAAGAGCATCCCGGAGCTGTATGGCCATGATCAGCGGAAGGTCAATGTATCTCTGGCACACAGTGTCGGTGCCAAGATACATCTGACCACAGACACGTGGTCTAGCAAACACGGGCAGTGAAGGTACATAACTTTTACTGCCCACTGGGTGAACCTTTTGACAGCCGTCAAGCATGTAACCTGTGGCACCCATGTGGATTTGGTGTTACCGCCACAGATTGTATGCAGGCTGGCCTCTTCTTCTCCTCCTCCTACTCCATCCTCCGTCTCATCTTTGGCCGACTCCTCCTTTTCCACTGCTACCGCCTCTTCCACTGCGCCCCCCAAGCTCCCTAGAACCTATTCAACGTGCCAGGTGAGATCTTGCCATGCTGTGCTGCGGCTGTTGTGCCTGGAAGCCAAGAGCCACACCGGTCCTGCACTTCTTTCATCTTTGCAGTCACAGGCCGCTCAATTTGACAGTTTGCAAAGTGGTGTGCGACAACGGTGCCAATCTGCTGATCGCGCTGAAACAGGGCAAGAGGACACATGTGCTGTGCATGGCACACGTCCTGAACTTAATCATGCAGCGATTCGTTGCCAAATATCCCAGGGTCCAGGACGTCTTGCGGCAGGCCAGGAATATATCTGGCCATTTTAGAAGATCTTACATGGCCATGGCTGGCTTGGCTGACGTTCAGCAGTGACCCCACCTGCCCGTCAGGCATCTGATTTGTGACTGCGACACGCTGGAACTCCACCTTGTACATGTTTGATAGGCTGCTCCAGCAGCAAAATGCCATTAATGACTGCCTGTACAAACTCTGCGGCAGGACAGGTTCTGGGGAGCTTGGGTTTTTTCCACAGCGCCAGTGGCTGCTCATGCGCAACACATGCAGACTTCTGCGACCATTTGATGAGATCAACAAACTGGTCAGTCGCAGCCAGGGCACCATCAGTGACATCGTACCTTATGCCTTTTTTCTGGAGCGTGCATTGCCTCGTGTCATTGATCAAGCCGTCGAGCATCAGGAGCAGGAAAATGAGAAAGTCGCAATGCTGGATGAATTCCCAGGTGGGCTACTCCATCTGAGACAAGTCAGCAGGAGTCTGAAGAGGAGTCAGAGGAGGATGGTGCCTGGGGGGAGGGGAGGAGGAGCAAGAAGAACAGGCTTTAAACTTTTCTGGGATCCCTGGTGTTGTCCGTGGCTGGGGGGAGGAGACCGAGGATGACATTCTCCTGGGTGATGAGCAGGAGCCAGGGCGCTCCACCGCTTCCAATATAGTGCAAATGGGGGCCTTCATGCTCCAGTTTTTGAAGAAGGACCCCCGTAAGGGCATAAAGGGCAAGGACCAGTACTGGGGGGCAACGTACTTAGATCCCCGGTACAAACACAAAATGGCAGACATGTTACCAGCATCACAGAGGGCTGCCAGAATGCAGCATTTCCAGGCCTTGCTTCGAGAGGTGCTGCATTCTGCTGTTGAGAGAAATTTCCACCTACAGAGAAACAGTTGTGGGTAGCAATCCTACAGCGCATGCTAGAAGAGGGCGGTTTGAAGATGTGTTGGTCACTTCGGATATGAGATCATTCTTGCAGCCAACCCATCGACAGCCGCCCTCCAGATCCAGCCTCAGGAAACGCCTAGACCGACAGCTGTCCGACTACATCGGGTTAACAGTCGATGTGGATGCTCTGAGAAGCGAGGAACCCCTTGACTACTGGTTGTGCCAGCTTGAGCTGGCACAATTTGCCATGGAACTCTTGGCTTGCCCCTCATCCAGTGTCCTGTCCGAAAGGACGTTCAGTGCAGCAGGGAGGATCGTGACCGATAAGCGCACTCGCCTAGCTCACGACAGTGTGGACTACCTCACATTTCTAAAAATGAATGAGGCATGCATCCCGGAGAAATTCAACGCCTGTGATGGCCACATTTAATTGAATTTCCTCATGCCAGCCCACACATATCCTACAACTCCTACGTCTTATGTAAATAATGAGGCATAAAAGGCCTTTTCTGTCCGTTGAATGCCTAATGTTTTAGGCCTCTGAGGAATTTAACACCTGTGACGACCGCGGGTTTCAACTATTAGCATTAGGTTTTTTTTCAAGAGGGGTGATTTCGTTAGCCATAGTTTTAATCCAATTTTTTATTTTTAGTTCTTTTAAACATATGTATTTGACCTGTATTTGTACTGGCCTTCAGTAAAATTTATATCCATTGACCGTCTAATATACCTCCAGCCATATAATCACTTGTTCTTTTCTGTCTGCTGAATGCATAATTTTTGGGGCCTGTAGTCCACTGGCCTGCTGTAAAATTGATATCGAATGACCGTGTAATCTACCTCCAGCCACATACTTACTTGTTCTTTTCTTTCTGCTGAATGCATAATTTTTGGGGCCTGTAGTCCACTGGCCTGCTGTAAATTTGATATCCAATGACAATGTAATCTACCTCCAGCCACATACTTGTTCTTTTCTGTATGGTGAATGAATAATTGTTGGGGCCTCGAAGGAATTAAACACCAGTGACGACCACGTGTTATCGAATTTCAACTATTATCATTAGGGTTTTTTTCAAGAGGGGGGATTTCGTTAGCCATGGTTTTAATCCAATTTTATATTTTTAGTTCTTTTAAACATATGTATTTGACCTGTATTTGTACTGGCCTGCAGCAAAATTGATATCCATTGATCGTGTAATATACCTCCGGCCACATAATCACTTTATCTTTTCTGTTCGGTGAATGCCTAATGATTCGGGCCTGTAGTCCAGTGGCCTAAAGTAAATTTTTTATCCATTGATCGAGCCACATAATCAGAATTTCTTTTATGTCAGGTGAATGCCTAATTTTTAAGGCCCGTACTCCCGTGTCCTAAAATAAAAAAATTTCTAGGCTCCAACAGGGCAAATTTCTGAGAATTTCCCCTTAAAATGCATTAAAAATGTCCCCTGATTAAGATACATATTTTTTTGTGGGAATTTTTGTCATTGATTCCCCTCTAGTATGTCACTGTCCATGTTGTGGGACTATTTGTGTACTTCTACTAAGAATTTGGTGGCTGAAAATATGAGCTGAAGTTTTTTCAGGTTTGCCTGCCATTAAAGTGAATGGGGCCCGCCGCGAACTTGCATTTTGCGAACATTTGATCACGTTTGCGCAATCGCGTTTGCGAACTGTCCCGGCTGATGTTTGTCCATCACTAGTAGTGCACACTTTCTGATCAAGGGAGGGGTCAACATCCAGGACCCTTACCTATCTTCAGAATTAAGGAATTCTAGTGCTAGTGGCCCCTTCACAGTTTCTCCCATGCACAGCTCCCAGAACTGCAGCACACTTCCATTAGACCTGACAATCAGAATAGGACCAGTCTCAACAGGTTTCCCCATAAAAATAGGGTTATCAGGGAACTTTGGTTATACAAGAACACTCAGCACTATGCAAATGAAGAAAATGATAAAAGCTATGAGGGCTGCAGAAGATAATAACAGTATGCAACCAGAAGATCAGCAATCCAGCTCCAAGAAAGCTTGATCTCGTATACCCTCCATGCCTCCCATAAATCAGTGACGGAAATTTGCTTTTTGGAAATAAGTTGTGCATGCACTAATGTCTCTGGTTGTTTAAAATACATATCAGTTGTTATTAGCCCACTTTCACACTAGTGGCAGGGGACTCCGTCAGGCTATTCCGGCGGGTAAACAGCCTGTCGGATCCGTCCTGCCGCTAGTTCATGTGTGCCCCCGGACTGCTCCTCCGTCCCCATTGACTGTAATTGGGGCGGGGACGGAGTTCCGGCGGCGGCACGGCAGCACATGGCAAGAGGCAGCCGGACTAAAAGTACTGCATGAATTTCTGTTAAGAACATTAATCATTTAACTACTACTACTAGCATTTTTGCCATTACCAACACTCCCCTCTACTTGCTCTGTGTGCTGCTGTTAATCAGCTCTTACTCTAATTGCTGGCTTAACCTCACTCTCGTTGCCTGTTCAATTAGGTTCTTAGCTTGCTAAGTTCCTTCTAAGGTGTTTGTTCCTGCTGTCTGCCCGTGTACTGACCTGTGCTTGTTTACTGTTGTGACCCTCTTCTGCCAGCCCTGACCTCAGATGTGTATTATGGTTTTGCACAAACTCGGCCTGCCCTGACCTCGGCCTGTTTCTGACTAAGAGTATTACCTTATCCCTTGGTGCTCTGCACCAGGGTTTTGACTTCTATGGGTCAACTGCCAACACTATTCTAAGAAATAGCGGCTTAGTGGCTCCCTTCAGCAAAGACCAGATCCCTGTATTGGGATTAAAGGGTGAAATCCAGAGGACTGCCAGGTCAATGCCCTTAGAAATAGCCCAAAGTCAAAGTGATTAGTTGGAAAATGACTCCACAACCACTGTCTGTAACATCATCTATCCTACTTTATCACTTTTGATGGCGAGAATGGTGCATTATGCATAACTAAAGAGAAGAGTTGCTAAGGTGGCGCTCAGTGGATGCTATATGTGGGAGCAGCGGTATCGCGACAGAACCACAAAGATCTGCCGCAAAGGTAAAGGCAATGTGATATATTCAGATACTGCGCTAAGGGACATATATATTATTGCAAGTTGGTGTACAGGTATTGCAGATATATGGTTACTGGCACATGAAGGTGTATCAACATACAGGCGCTTAGCTGGTTTTAAACAGTGTACCTGAAATGTCGGCTTCAGTATGTGTGCCTTTGTCCGTATCCCCGTACTTGATGTCGAAGTTTATTTCCTTCTATTTTTCTTCTTTGCTTTCTGTCTCCGTTTTTAATTTTGCTGGTGATCAGGAATAGTCCAGGTGTATTTTGAGTTAGCGTGCCTCCTCGTGCCCCGGCCGGTGGCACGTTGCTGCCGCAAGTGGAGGTGTGTATGGAGGAGTGGTTCGCGCTCACTTGGAGCTTGTGAGTGACGTCACTTACAGCGGTCATGCATTGACCACCAGTACCAGGTATTTAAAACCAGCTAAGCGCCTGTATGTTGATACACCTTCATGTGCCAGTAACCATATATCTGCAATACCTGTACACCAACTTGCAATAATATATATGTCCCTTAGCGCAGTATCTGAATATATCACATTATGCATAACTGTTTTTGCTGACTGTCGTAACTGTCATTTAATTTAATTTTTAATATAGTGTAGGGATGGGGAATTGGGGATGTTAAAAATTTCGTAATATACTTTATTATAATATAGTTTATTAGGGAAAGATGTTTCTTTGCACGAATCGTATTTTGACTGGCTGAAACCTGGCACTGATGCTGGAAATCATCCGAATCCCCGCTGGATCCCACTATAGTCAATAGGATCTGGCATTGAACGGCAGTATCCGGCTAGGCAGGACACAATTAACTCTGGCAGGCTGTTGCTCTACCAGAACAACCTGTTGGATGGCTTTAATGCAGGTATGGAGCCAGCCTTAGCAATGTTCAGTTAGAGCTTTACTAAAAAGACCATTTACACACTGTTTTTACAAAGAAACTTTTTCCCCTAATAAAGTATATTACAAAAATGTTTACTTTCCCTGTCCCTATGCCCTATTAAAAATAAACTGAAATGACAGTTACATTTTCAAGGAGGCACAAGGAAACCCACTGTACACCAATGCCAGGAGTGTCCACTACTAAGTACCCAAGGGCGGATTGGCCATATAGCTTACAAGTAAATTTTCCTGTGGGCCGATGCCCAGGGGGCCGCCCATGCCCCCATCTCCACTGCTGGCTGGGTACATAAATAGCTTTCAGAGGTAAATAACTTTGTTAGAATCAGATACTCATGTAACCGGCCAGCGACATATCCTCCTGAATTCAACTGTGTCTCACCTCCTAAGCCCCCTGCTCCATATCTTAATCAGAGACAACTGGAAGAGGAGGAGAGGAAATGGCCTGTATTGATGGCCAACTCAGAGGGACAGCTTTTGGGGCAATATATTGTGCGGCTCTGTGGTATGTGGTATTTTGCACTATGGTATTGCAGACGCCCCTACTTTTGTTGCCCCGCACCCTGTTAATTTAGACCCTGGCAACAAGGCTTGCCTTTTATATATAAGTTTTATTGCATGCTACATTACAGTCAAGGAATTTTACAATTATTAAACATTTGATGTGTTTGGCAGCATTTCATGTGTATATACTACATACTCTACACGGCTTTCTACCTATGCCCAAATGAGGTTACATATCGAAAGTTACGCTTGCACTTGGTTTTCAGGAAATCTTTGCAAGGTTACGAGGCCAAGAGTCTTGAGTGACCAATGCACATAAGTGATACAGTACCTGGATTAAATGCACCGAGGGTCAAAATGGTAATCCATTGTAGCGGTGATGTCATTTAATACATTAACATTATGGCTTTGGGGCATGATTGGTTTGTCAACACACTTTCACATTGTATTTACCAGAAAAATGTGCACATCTTGTTTACTCATTTCTCAAAAACTGCACATGCCAAAATTGATAAAGAGACCTGGCCAGGGAAATAGTGCTGGTAGCGTGTGCTTTTAATCAACCACCTGAAACCTGCTCCCACCGGGCCTGGGGTATTACACTGCAGACACGTCGCTCTATGAAGATTTACTGTTCGGACAAGCAATGCTTAACCATAGTTACAATTACCAGCACCCTGTGAATTCTGCATACGATGGCTCATTATATTATTTACTTATCTAGTTCATTCTCAGCAAGTGTTCACTTAGTAGGCAATCTAAGAAAAAGTCCCGTGTGACAGCGAAGCCACTGAAACAATGTGAGATTCTTTTAATCATGACAAATGGTATTTGGTCGACATGTAATATAGATCAACTATCTGCCACCAGCCCAAATGAAATGGGTGAGGTAACGTTACTTGTTTTATACAGAGTATTTGACAATTCAGATGTGGCGTCTCCCAGAGGGGAAGCTTTATTGAGTTTGGATGGTGTATCGATTGGAGAACACTGGTATTTTATCACTCTTGATATTTCTCTACAATTAAAAGTGCAGCCCTGTTATTCAAAGACTCGGGCTCAGCGTCCAAGGCTGGCCCATTCAGGAGACAGATCAATAGCTTTCAGTTTTTGACTTCTGTACTGTTAAAATATATATATATGTGTATATAAAAAAATTATGTTGGATATATATACTTTATATAGTACCATAAGAAAACTGTGGCAGCACTCCCTTGAAAGCTGTATAGGATGTAGGGTGCCCGCGATGGTCCCTCGATTCAGGACGGAAAACAGCAAGACAAAGTTCGCAGCACTCCTTGCTGGGGGTATATACAATGAACCAAGTGGATGGCGTGAATTAAGACGCTATCCACTTGGTTCATTGTATATACCCCCAGCAAGGAGTGCTGCGAACATTGTCTTGCTACTTTATATAGTATATACACACAAGATCCGATGTATGAACATGTGCAATTGTCGGAAATAAGTAAAGAAGACTATTCAGGATTCCCATTGCAGTGTTAGATATTGTTTTCCACATTTCTTTCTGCCTCTGAAGTTTTCATAAGCACTCAAGGAATACCTGTCTAAGGAGTGGTGAGCTGGACTATATCTATTATTTATAATTAACATGTGTATCGCAATGGATTGTATTCAACCTACAGATATTTCTATGATGTTGTATCTTGCATAATAATATGCTGGAAGCATTCTTTACTCAATCAGATAAAACATCCAGCAGGTTGGTACAGAGAAACGCTTACATGTTTCAGACCAAACGGCAATGATGTACCTCCAATAGAGAAAGACCACACAGCTACTATGGAGCCTGTGGTGGAAAAGGGCTTGGCTGACAAAAGGCCCAGTTCCCTAATTACATTTAAAGAGGTTATCCCATGACTAATGTAAAAAAATAACAATCATTTAGTACATGACAATCTTTTTCTAACAAAGCTAGAACCAGCCCTGTACCTCACATGGATCCAGAGATCTTCACATTCATTGCTCTGCTAGATTCATATCAAGCTGACAGCTCAGGGGAGTGTCTTTTCTGCTGCAGATAAGGGGGCGTGGCTCAGCTCTCCCTATCACAGCTCAGGACCCAGTGTCGGACTGGGGTGCCTAGGGCTCACCAGTAAAATTAGTTTTGGGGGCCCGCCGCACGGATACATTCAAATATTATCTGTTCACTCAGCAGCAAGATGCTACCAGATGATTGAATATGGGGGTCCCTGCAGCAACTTTGAGAAGGTAGGTCCTGGGGAGAAGAGGACGCTGGTAGCTTTCCTCTATACCTAGAAGTCATCTTGGCTCTGATCGTGTCTATAATAATGGGGAGTTTCTTTAATAATCTATCAAGTTTTTTATATGAACATAGGCTGGTTGAGGTGCTGTACATTGAATATATGTATGTAGTGCAGTAAGTGTTACGGTGGGGAGTGGGGGAAACCCTCCACCGTATAATGGGAACTGTTACTAGGCCAGATTACAGTAAAGGGAGCAGGCCACAACCTACAGCCGCCCTAATCCTGACCCTGATCTCCTGACCGCATGAGCAAACCCTGAAGGTGGGAGGGCTCATGCACTGGAACCTGGATCCTGCTGACCCTGACGGTCCCTGGCATAGGGGTCAGGAATAGGATACAACCGGTTCCTCAGGGAATCAGACGAACCAGAGTCTACAGCTGCCTAGTAACAGGTGGAGGGAAAAGACCATATGCAGCAACTGAACGGCAGGTAAGTATCCAGTGTAACAAAAGAACACTAGCAGCAACCAACACTTACCTGCCACAGCAGAGATGGAAAGACGGCACCAAACATCTAACCGGACCTCCATGCAAACACCAGATGCACAGAAGCTCCAGGCAGTGCTGCATACAGGCTTATGCTTCCCCCTCCGGGAAACCAGCCCCCTCGCGGAGGTAACAACATACCAGGTGATGTATAGCATACATGCAGGGACCAACACCAACAAAAGCCCAGACATCCAACAAAACTCTTAACACACCCAGAACATAAACCCACACCACACATACAACAAGTGAGGGTAAAAGTACATAAGGGAGGACAATTTATGTTCTATAAGGTGGCCCTCATGGACTGGGCTGAAACACCCAGGCAAGGAGCAAAGCTCCAACACCAAGCAAGGCTGTAGTACAACTGTAACATCCCAGAGTATGTCACTAAACTCTTTCTCCCTACTACAACATATCAGGTGTATATGTATTGTCATATTGTGTAATCTAACATTGCATTTTCCATTATATGTATTTTCTATGCCTGTTTCATATAATTGCTGTGATTTCCATGTACACCAGCAGGTGGCAGCAATGTGTTCAGTTTAGCATATCTAGACTGGAATAGTACATTCCAATCTAGCTCACCCCCCTCTTTGAGGAGGTGTGGAATGTTCCCACTTCCTGCCTCATGGGGAGGAAAGAAAGTTCTAGTTAGTGTACCAGCCCCCTTGCTAGGGGTAGGCTGTGTTGGTAGGAGCTCCCAGAACCAGGGATCCCAACCTAGGATCCAGCCTTGGCTGAGGCCAAGGATCACTCTTCCCAGCCTGAGTCATCAGCCTCAACTGTGGACAACCAAGCAACATCTCCAGAACTACAGATCTCCAGGAAGACATCATTCCCTGCGAGCAGTCCTGTGAGTACTTATCCAGAGTCCAGGAGAAGTCAAATTCCTCCTCAGCTAGTCAGGCTCAACACTAAGCAGAAGACAGACAGAGCAGAAGATAAATACCTGCCAGATTCTCCAGGCACATAGTATAGAAGCAGAAGAGATATTGATCCCTACCATACATTGCATATACCTGCTGGGATCTAAAGACTCTTGCTGTAACTCGTATGGATTTCTGTTGCCATCCAGTAAAGACAAGTTGCATTATACTCCAGGTCTGGATCTCATTTACTGCTAACAAAGTTCCTCAATTACTCCTATTAACAACACTCAATTTATTGCAAGTGAGCCAGGATCCAGGAGTCCAGCCGTACCAAGGTAGGAGACACCGTTGACACTACCATATCTGCTATACAGAGACATTATCCCCCTTTGGCATTCCTCACCTGGTACGTGAGTTATTACATCTTAAAGGGCCCTGCTACAGTCCCTGCGCAAGCTGCAATTGGCGTCACAAACAAACTATAAACGTATACACATATCTACCCTGACCCACTGCATTGTACTAGTGTCCTGCTCATTGCACAACTGCACCCAGCCAGCAAGCCACTGTCACGGATGGTGTAACAGAAAACAAGAAGTTACAAATAAGGATCCGACTGGCTTGATCCGAAACTAAGGAACAAAAGGGTGACCCCTATTTAAACCCTGGAACTCTCCCTGTCTTCTCAGCCCATGCAAAGATCTTTATGAAAATTGCATGCCCTCGCTGATATATATGGCTGGGGGCTGATGATATATATGGCTGGGGGCTGATGATATATATGGCTGGGGCTGATGATATATATGGCTGGGGGCTGTTGATATATATGGCTGGGGGCTGATTATACACATGGCTGGGGGCTGATATGAGGCATGGGGGTCTGATCTGAGGTCTTATTAACATTGGGGGTCTAACTGGGGCTGTCAGCTGAGGCTGATTAACATTGGGGGTCTGATTGGTGGTCTGACCTGAGGTGTAATGAAAAATATTTTTTTCTTATTGTCTTACTCTAAAACCTAGGTCCATCTTATAGGCCGGTGCGTCTTATAGGGCGAAAAATACAGGTAGCTGTCAGCCTCTGCATGAGCGATCATGTTACCCTGGTGGAGAGGTAGCACTGTGGAGGGATCATTGCTGACTAGCTGACACACAGCAGGGTCACACACAGCATGAAAGTCTTCTGAGAACGAGTGTGTGTCAGCACTGGCGTAGCTATAGGGGTCGCAGCGGTCGCAATTGCGACCGGGCCCCTAAGTCAGGGGGGCCCACGGGGCCCCCTCAAGCCAGGAGAACGCAGCCCGCAGCTGATAACTGAAATCAGATTCACAGGGGGCGGAGCGGAGGCTGAGAGGTGAGCCCTGACTGTGCAGGGCAGGCGAAGTGAGGAGGGGGAGCGGCTTCAGTTCAGGAAGAGGAAACTGTGTGCAGAGGTGCTGCGAACTTGCGAGTGACTCTTTTCTCCTATCCTGTGTTGATATACTGAGGTGAGCGTGGCGCCGGCGGAGTGATAAACTACTGGACCGTCCGACCGGGGTCCTGGTCCGGTCCAGTAAGTGACTGCCCCTGGCCTGAGTGAGTCCCCTGACCTGCCTGGTGGCTGATCGAGAGCGCCGGTGAGATTGTGATAAGCCCAGACCAGTCAATACCCCCTTAGGAAATCTCAGTCTCATCAGATGTGACTGCAGCAGGCCAGCAGCGATTGATAAGCCAGAATTAATGTGCACAGTGGGAGGCCCTCCCTTAGGCAAGTGACAAACTGCCCCCCCCCCCCCCCCCTCATTCTTAGGCAAGTGACAAACTCAGCTCTGCTACATCTACAATGACCAACTACAACAAATGTAATGCCAAACTGCAGTTCCTTGTGATGCCTTGGATAGCTTCCACTGGACCCACAGCCTGTGGGTCCAGTGGAAGCTATCCAAGGCATCACATAGAGGAATTGCAGTTTGGCATTACATTTGTTGTAGTTGCTCATTGTAGATGTAGCAGAGCTGAGTTTGTCACTTGCCTAAGAATGAGGGGGGGGGGGGTAGTTTGTCGCTTGCCTAAGACTGAGGGGGGGCAGTTTGTCACTTGCCTAAGACTGAGGGGGGGCAGTTTGTCACTTGCCTAAGGGGGGGCCTCCCACTGTGCACATTAATCCTGGCTGATCGATCGCTGCTGCTCTCACATCTGATGAGAAATTTTCTAAGGGAGTATTGACTGGCATTAGGGACGGGCTGGTGGACGAGGGCAGCCACCCGGTCCTGCCTGAGGATCACCCTGTTTGCACTTAGCTATGCCCAGGCCCCATGCCAGGGGGTCCCTGATGTATTAACTGACCAATAACATGGAGATCCCAGTGCCAGCTGCCTTGCTGGTGGACGATTGGTATATGCCAATCGTCCACCAGCAAGGCAGCTGGCACTGGGATCTCCATGTTATTGGTCAGTTAATACATCAGGGATGTATTAACTGGCAGCGTGATAAACTAACACCCCCACCCCCAGTCTGTGACTGTCCCTGCTGGCTGCTGCAGATGAGGAATCTCATCTGTCCCTGCCTCTTGAATGATAGGGCTGGAGGCTGGAGTCTCTGGACATGTTGTGGGGCCCTGAAAGTCTCCCTCCTGCACTGCTGCTACAATGGTAGAAGAGCAGAGTACATGTGCTGCTACTTCTGGGTTGCAGTGAATGCACAGTCTCTGTTCCAGCAGAGCCTCTGAGTCTAATCACATGCGCACATGCGCCACTACTCAGAGCAGCAGCGCAGGCGTGCAATTGTCCTGGTACGGCGAGATATCCGTCCCTGTCAATCAAGTGGCAGGGGGAGATTCTTTGGCAGCGAGGACAGCCCCCCTGTAACACAGAAGTCACTATGCTGCCACAGACAGTGCCTACTTTAAAAAATAAAATAAAAATTTACAACTTTTAGATGGCATCCTTATCATCATTATTATTATGCACTTATTGGATCAAAATGTATTTTCTCTGTGAGATTTTAGTTCTGCTATTGGGCACGGTGGGCGTGCAGGGGTCTGGTGGTGTTAGGAAACGGTATTGAGGGTAGGGGGGGCCCAAATTGAACTCTTGCACCAGGGCCCATGAGCCTTTAGCTACGCCCCTGTGTGTCAGGCCCCAAAGGTTAGGGGCCCACAGGCTTTTGTCTCACACCAAGTGCTGCAGCAAGTACTTGCAGATTTGCTCTGATACAAGCCTCCACATCGTCCTGTGTACACATCTGATGCTCATCCATTAAGGGTGACTGCCAGACATTCAAATTGTCCTGGAAGCCTAAAGCGCTAGGGGACCCACAGAGCAAAGCCTGCATTTAACCATTAGTGCCCTATGTAGGTGCCAATGGAGTGAAACCATCTGATCCACTTTTTGCACCAAGCAGGCTGCTTCCCCATTACAATCAGCTGAGAGTAGGACATAGCTCAGCTATTCCGGGATTGCGGTACAGACACTGTAATCCGGGACTGTCTGGCTGGATCCAGGGCGGTTGAGAGGCATGCCTACCACTTGCAGTGTTGTGTTCAGGTCTTGCAAGCACCTATGTCATCTTTCTGGCTGCAGCGGTGATGTTCTGTACAGAGGTCACCATGCAGCCAGTCACTGATCTCAGCAGTATAGAGGGTGTGTACAGGACATCACCACTGCAGCCAGGAAAACAAATACTGTCGAGGAGGACCGGTGCATAATGCTGTAAGTAGTAGGGGAGAAAGAAGTATGACATATTTTATTATTTTATTGCCCTTATGGTACCTTCACACGCAGCAGATATTGATGCAGAAATCAATGGGCAGCCGTTGTAATGTATAGACTTTCCGAGTGAGAGATGCTTTTTGTAGCTGATCTTCGCTATGGCTAATAGATGAGGATCTTGTATTAATTTCTTAAAGGGGTTTTCCTATAAACCTTATCCTAGATAAATATGTAGGCAATAAAAATGTAAAGATTTAGTCAAGTGGAAGTAATTAGAGATATTGCTGTGTTTCACGGTTCTCAGCAATCCTGCTCTCTGTTTGTAGATCAGCTGTATGTATAGCTGTCCTTGGATAAGTGCTATTTTATCTACTCCACCACAATACAAAACAGAGAGATCGCCGCTGATTCAAGGGTGGTAAAGTAACCAACACTTTTTATTATTAGATATGAAAAAACCCTGTATGTGCTTCACGAATGCCGGCAATAAAATGGGAACATTATACCGGCAGTAAAACGGAACCGTACATACGATACAGCAGGAGCTGATTATAATTAATTTGTGGTCGGGGCACTCACGAAAGAAGGACTCCTACCTGCTGGCTAGCTAAAGCGGTTAGAGTTATGCCGAAACCGCGACGTCGAAGGGATAGCTGAAGGAGGCCAAAAAGAACAACAATTCCTATCATATCGCAAAGCTACAAACATTTATTCATAACACCAAATTCTGACAAGCAAGATTCAGGAATGTAGCGGCTGAAACAGGACGAACGCCAACGACCTAGTCTTTTAATTATATGTGCTGGAACCCGATTCCTTGAAGCAGCGGATGCCGCCCCTATGCGAAACGAATGCCCGGATATTGAGGACGGGTCTACTGCAAGATTAGTCAGTAAACACGAATATGAGTTATGAATTGAGGACCGGTAAGGTGAGTATTGTTGAATGGTAGCAAGGACTGTCGGGTGGCTTGTTTGACAGAGAGGACAGAAGCTGTTGCAGCACGCGCACGGGACACCAATGATGAGAGGTCGGGAAGAAAAACACCTGGGTCGGGGGGCCTACCTGAGAGGTCTTGGTAGTGAGTAGCGAGAGTATGAAACCATCTCTAGAAGCCGAGAGCTGACTGAGAGTGACGTATCTGCTACTGTTAGCCGGGGAAGTAAACACGGCCGGTCTCAAAACCCGTAAAAGGCCGGGTACATGGCAGCTTTTATTACCAAACTATGCAGGGCACCGAATGGTTTTTGTCTAACAAGTCGGAAAGGTCGCGGAAAAGCTGGCCAGTGACGGGTAGCCGGCGAGTGCGTGACTCGCAGTCGCTTTTCTCGAGACCCCTCAGAGTAGCTTTACTGGCATGAATTGAAAATAATGAACCTGACTGAGGGAAACTCATGGCTCTAAAATATTGCACCCCTGCGAGGTAGGACTTGACCATGGTGTGGGATAGTTTCAGATTGGTGTGACAGTAACCTATGAACGCCAGGATGTACGGAACGAACTCGGTGTCACCTTGCGGACAAGAGTCCTGAAATCTCTGGAAGGCTCTCCAACCTGTCTGGTAGGCTCTGGCTGTATTGGGTGAGAGGGACTTGAGTAACAGTGACCGAGCGGTGGCGAGATGAGCGTCTATGGAAGGATTAGAGCAGCGTATGGAGGGACTGGGCTCCCGATGGCGTCTGCTTCTGGACAGATCTGTGAAAAAAGGGTAAAATTAAAACGAGATAACGCGTCGGCTGCTACGTTGTGGTTACCGGCTACATGTGAAGCTACGTAACAAAACTGGTGTTGTAATGACAGAAGGACCAGGCGCCTAAGAAATAACATGACACACGGAGACTAAGAAGAACCACTATTGAGAATCTCGATGACGGCTGTATTATCGGACACGAAGGACACAGTCTGACCTGACCAACTTTGACCCCAGGTGTAGGACACTGCCACTAAGGGGTAGAGTTCAAAAACTGCTGAGGTACGGAAAAACCCAGGAATGGAACTAACTTTGATTGGCCATCTGTCTGCTAACCAACGGTTGCCAAAAATAGCCGCGAAACCTGTATTGGCAGTAGCGTCGGACAAAATTACGGGGGAGTTGTCGGATATTGTGGGAACAAAGAGCGAGATGCCATTCCATTGCGTGAGAAATTGATCTCACATGTTCAAGTCAGCCATGACCATGTCGTCCAGACCTATGCTGCTATCCTGGGAAGGGGCTGTAGGAAGGAGTGAAAGTAAACGAGAAACAAATGCCCTACCTTGCGGAATTATGCGCATCGCAAAGTTCAGCATACCTAACAGGGACTGTAGCTGAACTTTCTTAATCACTCTAGTAGATGTGAAATTATGAACGACTTCCCTGATTCTCTGTAATTTGTCCCTTGGCAACCTGGCAACCATGTTCTGGGTGTCCAAAACTATACCAAGGAATGTGATGACTACGGAAGGACCCTCCACTTTCTTGGGAGAGACAGGAACCCCCAATTGTCTGAAACACTCCAGTAGCAAATGAAGGTCTTTGGGGGGAGCGTCAGGACGCTCAATAATTAAAAATTCATCCAGGTAGTGAATAACATTGCTACAGTGGAATTCATGGACTAAAATCCAGTGGAGAGCCTTGGCTAATTGGTCAAATAACCACGGGCTACTCTTAGACCCGAATGTGAGCTTGGAAGCAAAATAATAAAGGCCCCTCCATTTAATGCCATACCATTACCAGAGGGATGGTTTGATCGGTAGTAATTTGAAGGCGTCTGCAATATCGGCTTTAGAAAGGATGGTACTGGGACCTAACTGTAAGATAAGAGCGATGGTTTGATCTATGGTGGCATACCTCATACTAACTTCTTCAGATGGAATTAGAGAGTTGATGCTAGGTATGGGGGTACCATGCGGGGCGGATAGGTTGATAATCAACCTCTCTTTGTTAGTGAATTTACCGAACACAACTCCTACCGGGCTGATTCTCCACCGTTCAAAGGGTGATGACGAAAAAGGACCTATCAGGAAACCTTTGACTAAGTCCGCTGAGATTAATCTATCGGAGACATCGGGGTGATGGTCAGCGGATTGTAAGTTCCTGCTCTCGTGTGTAGACTCTGGAAGGACCACCACCCCGGTGTGGAAACTGAACCTAAACCCTGAACTAAGAAACTCCACGAAGCCTGGGTAAGAATACCTGCGTAAGAACTGCTGCAACCGAACTATATTAACAACACACATGTAATTACTATCTGATTTTAATGAACAGACTACTTTAGGGTGGGCTCTGAAGCAGTTTAGTACACATGTGTAGCAAGCGACACTGACTGAAGTTACAGGATGCGTAGTTGAAATTATTACAAATCTGTGACCTGCCGAGTAGTTTGATGGGTCTACCCAGCTTGTCAACTAAACCAGAGGATCTGTGTGAATCGGACGGGCCGGAACAGGACCTGTAGAACTGGACCCCTCACTTAAAACAGCCTTATGACACCACACAGTAGAATGGTCAACTGAATGGCACAGGGAGCACGAAGGTGCCCTAAGCCCGGCGAAATGCCTACAAAAAAATCTCCGTATCAATGTTAGCCCAATTTGTGAGAAACTGGAACTGACTTAAAGTGGCCGCTGCCTTGGCCGAGAAAGAACAATGGTAGTCGTAGAAGGAACTACCACCATACTTGTATCCCAACTCCGTTATCCTAAATAAATACAAATCAAGTTCTTCCCTTCTCTCATTCAACATCAGATGGATTTGTGTCAGAGAATTCTGAACTGTGACCATGGAGACCTCTTCCTGCTGCTGAGTGCCTGAGTTAACGACCAGTAACCGGTATAACTCGGCCTTCCTAGCAGAAGCGGGATACGAAATACCCCTTCTGGACAACTCCGTCATCAGCCTAGGGACGGTCCAACTGCGAAGAGACGACACACTGCCCCCTTCTGACATCCTGGCGGGGTTCTCGTCGACCGAAGTCTCCACTATGTCTGAAGCACGTGACATATCCTGTGGATACAGTATGCACAAATCAAACCCTGACTGTCAACCGACACCGGGATCATGTGACGTAAGCTGTGAGTAGGTCGAGACCCATGCAACTGTGAAGAATACGAGTGAAAGGGGACGAGAGGACCTGAGCCAAGGAGAAGCGATAGCTGAACCTAGAACACCCCAGTGATTGATGAGTCTGACGGTGGCACAACTGACCCACCACCAGAAGGAGAGAAGAGGAATAGTAACACGACACAGCCACTGCCATACTGTACCCTGAAGGTTGAACAACGTGCAGAATATATTTGAAGAAGGACGACACAGATCCTGGAATAAATCACATGTAAGATCCATGCATATGACATACCGCCAGACGTAGAGTCGTGCGCCCAACAATACGGAGATCCTCTAACTAGCACTGAACAAGTGTGACGCCCCTTCCCTAAAAAACAACTCTATCAATCAAAAAGCATGTATTCTCTTTTTTTTTTTTACCCTCCCTTTTTTTTTTTTTTATTAACCACCCTAACTAAATCTCCCCAAGGTGGTCATAGCTCTGGTGGCCACTAGATGGAGCCAACACAGAGCACAGAGCCATGGACTGCATTGCCGGCAGTCACCACAAGAGGGAGCCTGCACCATCCAACGCTGCTCATAGACTGTATCGGCTCCAGCGGCCACCAGGGGGAGCCCACACAGTTACCAGCCACCTGTAGCTCGTGCAGACAGCAGAGGAGACCACAAGCAGCAACGCACGGGTAAGTGTGCTGCAAGATGACATGGGGCCAGTGCGGGCATAAAGGGGGGGGGACCATGCTGCTGCCAAGGACCCTGCCTAACTAGTGGCACAGCGGCCTGTGCCAGACATTGAAGGGGGGGGGGGAGAAATTCGAATCGGGATCACGCTGACCCCTGCACCCTACGATTCATGCCACGTGGGAGCTGAAGCTGCCTGGCAGACGCTCTGGTGCAGTGTGGCTCCCCCTTTACCTAGGGAGCCGGCACTGCCGGCCGGACTTGTGAGATCGAGACTGCAAAGCGTGGCAGTCACTTACCTGATCCAGTAGCTTGCGCACAAAACGAACCTCTGGGAAACGAACTTCTGGGAGCTTGACCAGAGGCAATCCTCACGCACCGAACGAGGCCAGAGTTTGACACGTCGTTCATTGAAGGAGGGGCAGAGGTGCCATGATATAGGCAACCGTGTCCCTCCCACAAATACAGGCCAATTAATCGGCCTTAACACATACCCCAATTTGTTTATACTAAGGGGATATAACTAATATTGAACAATCAGACAATTGTTATTCTAAGGAAGATTGAATATTATATGAATAGTATTTTTAGAATACTTGTGAACATTGGACATACAAGCCGTGGCTACGTACAACCACATATGGGGTTATAATTAAATTAGCCCATCACTAGGATTTATGGAGAAAGCAAAACTCATTTAAGTGTGTCCACTCCTTATATATAGATTTGTATACAGGTAAGGCTGATACTGCATCAACTATAGGGAGTGCAGAATTATTAGGCAAGTTGTATTTTTGAGGATTAATTTTATTATTGAACAACAACCATGTTCTCAATGAACCCAAAAAACTCATTAATATCAAAGCTGAATATTTTTGGAAGTAGTTTTTAGTTTGTTTTTAGTTTTAGCTATTTTAGGGGGATATCTGTGTGTGCAGGTGACTATTACTGTGCATAATTATTAGGCAACTTAACAAAAAACAAATATATACCCATTTCAATTATTTATTTTTACCAGTGAAACCAATATAACATCTCAACATTCACAAATATACATTTCTGACATTCAAAAACAAAACAAAAACAAATCAGTGACCAATATAGCCACCTTTCTTTGCAAGGACACTCAAAAGCCTGCCATCCATGGATTCTGTCAGTGTTTTGATCTGTTCACCATCAACATTGCGTGCAGCAGCAACCACAGCCTCCCAGACACTGTTCAGAGAGGTGTACTGTTTTCCCTCATTGTAAATCTCACATTTGATGATGGACCACAGGTTCTCAATGGGGTTCAGATCAGGTGAACAAGGAGGCCATGTCATTATATTCTCTTCTTTTATACCCTTTCTTGCCAGCCACGCTGTGGAGTACTTGGACGCGTGTGATGGAGCATTGTCCTGCATGAAAATCATGTTTTTCTTGAAGGATGCAGACTTCTTCCTGTACCACTGCTTGAAGAAGGTGTCTTCCAGAAACTGGCAGTAGGACTGGGAGTTGAGCTTGACTCCACCCTCAACCCGAAAAGGCCCCACAAGCTCATCTTTGATAATACCAGCCCAAACCAGTACTCCACCTCCACCTTGCTGGCGTCTCAGTCGGACTGGAGCTCTCTGCCCTTTACCAATCCAGCCACGGGCCCATCCATCTGGCCCATCAAGACTCACTCTCATTTCATCAGTCCATAAAACCTTTGAAAAATCAGTCTTAAGATATTTCTTGGCCCAGTCTTGACGTTTCAGCTTGTGTGTCTAGTTCAGTGGTGGTCGTCTTTCAGCCTTTCTTACCTTGGCCATGTCTCTGAGTATTGCACACCTTGTGCTTTTGGGCACTCCAGTGATGTTGCAGCTCTGAAATATGGCCAAACTGGTGGCAAGTGGCATCTTGGCAGCTGCACGCTTGACTTTTCTCAGTTCATGGGCAGTTATTTTGCGCCTTGGTTTTTCCACACGCTTCTTGCAACCCTGTTGATTGTTCGATGATCACGCTTCAGAAGCTTTGCAATTTTAAGAGTGCTGCATCCCTCTGCAAGATACCTCACTATTTTTGACTTTTCTGAGCCTGTCAAGTCCTTCTTTTGACCCATTTTGCCAAAGGAAAGGAAGTTGCCTAATAATTATGCACACCTGATATAGGGTGTTGATGTCATTAGACCACACCCCTTCTCATTACAGAGATGCACATCACCTAATATGCTTAATTGGTAGTAGGCTTTCGAGCCTATACAGCTTGGAGTAAGACAACATGCATAAAGAGGATGATGTGGTCAAAATACTCATTTGCCTAATAATTCTGCACTCCCTGTAGAATGTCATTACAATTGAGTGCCCTATATGGTTCATCGGACCGATTCCAACCTATCTACAGTTTTTACAGTATGTTTTATCCTATACATTGTTTATGTTTAATGTGTGTGAATTTGTATTTAATGTATGTTTAATATAGGCTTAATGATAATTCACAGTGGTTTGGGTGAACTGCAAGGGGTCACACACCATAAAACTGTGTATTGAGTCAATTAATATTGGTGAACCTGGGTATATGTTATATTTTATTTGATTTTTGTTAATAAATCATTATCTTTTACCAAAATCTTTTGTACTTCTATGCAACACCGGATAAGTGTGTGCCCTCCATTACATTAATTCACAACAGGTGTGCCTTAGCTCAGCAGCACTCCGCCATATACTCTCCAACTGTCTGATCACAAGGTACTCTCAGCAACTCTTAGGCCCCTTTCACACGGGCGAGTATTCCACTCGGGTGCAATGCGTGAGGTGAACGCATTGCAACCGCACTGAATCCGGACCCATTCATTTCTATGGGGCTGTGCACATGAGCGGTAATTTTCACGCATCACTTGTGCGTTGCGTGAAAATCGCAACATGCTCTATATTCTGCATTTTTTACGCAACGCAGGCCCCATAGAAGTGAATGGGACCGCGTGAAAATCGCAAGCATCCGCAAGCAAGTGCGGATGCAGAGCGATTTTCACGCATGGTTGCTAGGTGACGATCGGGGACCCGATCTGTATTATTTTCCCTTATAACATGGTTATAAGGGAAAATAATAGCATTCTGAATACAGAATGCAAAGTAAAATAGTGATGGAGGGGTTAAAAAAAAATAGAAATTAACTCACCGAGTCCACTTGATCGCGTAGTTGCGGATCTCTGTCTTCTTCTGTAATGTTGAGCTGCCAGCTAAGGACCTGTGGTGAAGTCACATCACATGATCCAATCACATGGTCCCTCACCATGGTGATGAACCATGTGATTGGACCCTAGTGACGTCACCACAGGTCTTTTGCCAGGTCCTGAAGATAGAACAGAGACCGGCAGCTATGGAGCAGGCAAGTTAACTTTTTTTTTTTTTTTTTTTTAACCCTCCATCCCTAATTTACTTTGTATTCTGTATTAAGAATGCTATTATCTTCCCTTATAACCATGTTATAAGGGAAAATAATAAAATCTACACAACACCGAACCCAAACCTGAACTTCAGTGATGAAGTCTGGGTTTGGGGCTGGGTACCAAACATGGCGATTTTTCTCACGCGAGTGCAAAACGCATTAAAACGCTTTGCACTCGCGCTGAAAAATCACACATTTTACCGCAACGCACCCGCATCGGGCCCTCACACGCCGCGCTCGTGTGAAAGAGGCCTTAAGGCCCCATTACACCTGAAGATAGTCTTTCAGATTATCTCTAACAAGCACTCTTATGAAGTGTAATAGAATCCTTATTTATGACCTTGCCCCACCATGGATGCAACCCTTGGGGCCAGAGCAAGGCTACAGCATACTATATGTGACCTCTGACCACAACCAACCTGAGTGTCTTAAGCTACAATAGAGTACAAAACATCTTAAAGGTACAGCACATGTAAAAATACAATTAAATATTAATAATTTGCAGGACAAGAGTATTTACATGCTCAGAAGTTCCTTATCAGAGCACTGCAAAAGATCACTACACAATACCCATATACCTAATGTTAGATTGGCATGTCATTGACCCTCTAGAGCAGTATTTCCCAACCAGTGTGCCTCCAGCTGTTGCAAAACTACAACTCCCAGCATGCCCGCACAGCCAAAGGCTGTCTGAGCATGTTGGGAGTTGTAGTTTTGCAACAGCTGGAGGCACATTGGTTGGGAAGCACTGCTCTAGAAGAACTGAAACAGCAAGTGAAGGGGCCAAAATAATCTTCAAGTGGGTGTTTTCTAATGTGCCATTAGGTCCCATTATTGTGTCAGAACCTTGGCCCACAGTAACTTTGGGGGCCAGTCCAACCCCCATTGTCTAGTTTTCTTTAGATATCAACACTTTGCATTGTCTCATGCATAGAACTATCCTGTCACGCAGTATAATGCGCTTTCATCAGATTTACACTGTGGATTAATAAAGCTAATTTCATTTCTAAATGACTTTGGAAAGTGTCGCCCTACTTTCTCCACTTGACTAATACTATTAATGAAATGTCTTGCAGTAATAGGATGTAGGATTACATCTGTCACAGCTCCTCCCTATGATAGCATTCATCAGACGCTATTAACAGCATTGCAATCTGTGTTACTACATGTCTGGATGACAGCAATTATCATACTTACAAATTCTCACTGCTTTACATGGTGAACTATACAAGTAGGACTGCCGAGAATTATAACCCTTAACCCCGCCTTTAAACTCTTGCAGCTAATGATAAACCACACCAAGACACCTTCTTTGTTGGGTGAGAGTCGGTCACAGCTTTATTAATGATTTACTCAAAACACCAACTTTGCAATATCAAAAAATGGAAAAACTCGGAGTATGAAGAAGCAGTATGCCCCAAGGAATCTCTCCACTGAGGAGCCCGTGTACCCCATCACGGCGCTCCGACCCCCACCCAATAAAAACAATGCCTGCTCCACACTATCCTGCAATCCTGACAAGAAGATGTCTAACCCAATGTCGTTAAGGTGAACCCTATCTGGCTGCAAAAGCCGCATATTATCACCCTCCAGCTGGCGGTGACGCACTACCACCCCCACCCGTGAACAGACGAATCGGGCGATCCGGGCATTGACCGTTCTCCTGGCCCACTCTATCGCGTGGGAATCCCTGGCACCTTGCCACGTGACCCTGGGAATGATTTCTGACCATACTATCACAACTTCGTGAAAGAAGGAAGGAATCCGTTCCAAGTCTGCTCTAATCAGGGTAATCAGCTCTGCGATTTTTAACATGCAGAGGTCATTACCCCCTGCATAAATGACTAAAATAACCGGCGAGCGAACTGATCTGCTGAGGTCAATGGCTTCTGTAAGGACCTGGGGCCAGCGCAGGCCCCACACACCTCGCCACGTGACCTGAACATTCTGAAAGCCGAGACTGCGGCTGCCCGGACAGTATTCTGCTCGCTGGCCTGCCCAGAAAATGTAGGAATGGTGGGCTGGATAGAATCTGAAAATAGAAATCAAATTAATAAGTGGGAACGGACGTAGGAAGCAAAACACGCAGACCTCCATCTGCCAATCTGTTGCAGATCTGACTCGGGCGAGCCTGCCCTGGCCGCTTCTGTGGCGGCTCCAATACGGAAAGAGTGGGTACTAAAGTCTGCGACTGGGATGTCTAATGCAACGAGGCAACGGCGAAAAACGGATTTGAACTGGAAGCGCCTGAGTGGGCTACCGTCAGCATGTAGGAGGAGAGTGGCGCCCTGAGCGCGTGTAGTAAATAACTCTGAAACCGCCGCATGAGGGCATACAGGGCCATCAACCTTATGTAAGGGGAGCGCGCGAATACATCTGTTTTCAAGCGGCGAATGAAAACGAGAAGGGAGGAGTCACTGAGGAACCAGTCGCTGGTGCATAAACCGCCCGGGCTAGAGCGCAATTGGGACACCAGCACCCCGATCCAGAGGGGGGCAAAAAATGCCAAACAAAAGGCTGTTCTAAAACAGCATGGCTTCGAAGGATGAGGAGAAAACAGCGGCCAGGACATTGCATAGACGTGTTAAGAGGGAATATGACACGGGGCGTCTGCGCTCGCGACGGACGTGTTCTTTGCGCCAGCCCTTAATGGCTTGGCAGATTAGGAAATGTTTAGTAACATCTGGCCAACCACGCAACTTAAGGTAAAAGCCAACTCCTGACAGCTGTCGCTGCGCGACAACAGCAGAAACCCCTTACTCTCTTAAGTGTAGTAGATATGAAACTGTCACCTCCAAGCTGGCAGCTGGCAATTCCACGACCGCTACATCACCTACCCGCACCCACCATTCAGCCCACGCCTTACCATGTCCGGACCAAGTTGCTGGCGTCACCGATGCCCTCACCAGAGACATCATGCGTTAGTCAGCAAATCCCATAGCATCTGCGGGCAGGGCAGGCCTTCCTTGATTGCCCCCGGTAAGATGTTCCGGAATTCCTGCCAATGAAAAAGGGAAAGAGCTTCAGCAGCAGAGTTATGGACGCCCGGTGTCCGTCCAGAAGCATACTCGTTGATTTAAATTTGTGACCCCATAAATTAAACAGACAATGGGATGCACTGTAAGCAAGCAGAAGGCTGCTTCAATGTCCGACTTAGCCAACAAAGCACCTTGGCCTGCCATTCTGACCAGGACCACTGCTCTATCGAAAGGCACATAGGACACAGAGGCGTCCTATGTGCCTTTGTTAACAGATGTGCCTTTTGGAAAGGACAAGTGGTGGATCAGTTGGTACTTGCCTGGTCCTCTTTTGGGGATGAGGCCTAACAGTGAAATGCAGATGTTATTAAAGGGGGGATAAAAATGGTCCCACTATCCTACCTAATGCAACCTCTTTAGAATTTTTTCCCGCAATAGGTTCGGATTGTCCTTAGCAGACTTTAAATTGCCCTTGCATGTTTGATGAGGAGCCAGCGACCGCAGAAGGAAAGGGCCAACTTTCAGATCAGAAGACAGGATAGAAGAGGAAGGGGGATCACTTGAATGACACTGGCGTGCACTTCCTACCAAAAAGTGAAATAAAACAAATAAAAATAAAATATGAAAATGCAGTGTGTTAATAAACGGGAAACCACTGTTTAACCATAGCCATGCATGTCACTTTTACAATGACATTACTAAGGCTCACTCCACCCCTTAATACCTTGAGTGGTGGAGTTTTCAAAATGGAGTAATTTCTCAGGGTTTCTATTTATTATTTCACCCCAGAGCCAGGACTATATGTACCATTAAGCACCTGAAGGCATGTACCTAGGGTGGTAGGAAGTTGTAGTGTGCAGTGGACCGATGTCCAGTGGGCCGCCCACACCTCCCCTAAATGGCAGCCGGCTGGGTATATAGCAATCTGGCACTCTCAGCATTAACGCTGGAAGCAATAGGTAGTTATGTACCCAGCCATAAGCCACAAGTCCCACTGTATCGCCATCCTCCGGCCTGAAGCCTATGAAACATGAAATCCTGGCACAGGTGAGTCAAATGACGTCATTCCACCTTACTGTGGCATGAAGCAGCAAGGTGACTTCAGTGCGACTGCCCACCTGTGTCCCAGCATACCAGGATATAGGCTGGAAGAGGCCTCTGGCCTGCAATGCAGATGATGTGGAGCGGGACTTGGTGAGCATTAGTTTGTTTTTTTCCTGGCCACTTGGGGACAATGCTGTGGGAGACATTACTACTAGTGGGGAGGCACTTGAGGACATTATCACTGGAGATGGCACTGTCGGGGACATTACTATTGGTGGGCCACTGGGGAACATTACTACTTGGAAGGAACACTATGGAGGACATTGCTACTGGAGGTGGCATTGTGTGAACATTACTACTATTGGACACTATGGAGGCATTACTACTGTTAGGGCACTAATGGGATATTACTACTATGGGGGGCACTGTGGGGGACATCACTACTGGAGGTGGAGCTGTGGGGAACATTACTATTGGGACTGGCACTGTGGGGGACATTATTACTGGGGGGACACTGTAGAAGACACTACTACTGAAAGTGGCACTGTGGGGGACTGTAGTATTGGGGTGGCAGTGTGGGGGCATTACTACTGTGGAGTATATTACTACTGGGGGTGGCACTGTGGGGGCATTGATATTGGGTAGAGATGAGCGAATTTCTTGAAAATGCGATCCGGCTAATTCGCTAAATTTCACACAAAAAATCGCAGCTGGCCACCGCCATCTTGCTTGAAGATCTTGCCCGAAATCACATGCGGTGCGAGATTACATCATCACGCCGGCCGGGATTAATCGATTCGCTGACACGAAGCACAAGGAAATTCGGCTTCTAGGCGAATCAAATAATTCCTGAAATTTGGATCGAATTCGACTTCCACTTCATCTTTAATATCGGGGGTGGCACTGGGGGGACATTACTACGGGGCAGTGGGGAGAAGGTGGGGAGGTGTCACGACCCTTGGTCATAGTCGTGACTCCTGTAACCGCATGCAGTTGCCTGCGGTCTTAGTGTTGTTGTCAATCACAGGTGAGGGCTATAGTATGTTGCCTCACCAGTGGTTGCCGCTGGCAACATTGTGTATGTGGCAGCAGAGCAGCCTGAGCGGTGCTAGGCAGCTTGCTGCAATAGGCATGCAGTTGCACCTGGCAACCTCTCTTTATAGGTGTGCCTTTTATCGGTGTGCACGGGGTGTTATATGTGTTGTGTGCACTTCCCCTTTAAGTTGATGCCTTCCCTTGCCTGGTGTTGGAAGGGTTAACTTCCTTCCTAGTGTGTGTGTGCACTGGGTGTGTATCACTGTGGGTGTGGCTACTTGGCCCTATAAAGCCTCAGTGAATGGCAGTAGTCGGGGGGGGGGGGGGTTCTTCAGCCATGCTTGCTGGAGACAGCCTCCTGGTTATTTACCATCTGCCAGTGAGGGCCACCCTGGTGGTCATAAACGTTATGTCTGGTGTTAATTTATGGTTTATCTGTTATTGCAGCATATGGTTTACTGGGTTCCCGTGTGATGTCTGTTGTGTGCTGTGTCCTTTGTGTTGGTTGTGGATAGCAGCACTTGCACGTGGGTTCCAGGTTGTGTGTCTGTGGCAGGTAAGTGTGGTACTAGACTCACTTACCTGTCATTGCCATATGTCTGTTTATGTTCCTCTTTCTATGTAGCTTGGCCAGTGAGACTCCTGTTCCTCCATGTCTAGGAGGAACAGGTCGTCTTACCCTGCTCCTAGTCCAGGGCCACCCTGAGGGTGAGCAGGAATATCAGGTTACGGAGTATGAGCCCTCCTACCTTCAGGGTTGGCTTATACGGATAGGAGATAGGGTCAGAATTAGGGATGTGTAGGAGGTGACCTTCTCCCTGATTCCTGTCCTGGCCATGCTCTGACCACCCATCTGCTGATACCGCACGGCTGAGGGTTTTCCCCATCCGCAGCCGTGACAGGAGGATCAAGGAAAAGTGAGGAATCTAAGATGTCTGTGTGGCAAACTCTGTAGAGAGAAGATGTGGCTGAAAAAATTTGTCATGGCAGTCTGGGCCAATATGGGGAAATATTTTGTCATACACTGTTGTATTTGGTTCTGCAGCAGAACCAAATACCATGGTGCATCAAAGTACACTGCCCCAGAAGAGCCAAATACCACAGTACAAAACAAGGCACTGCCTCAGCAGAACCAAATACCACAGTGCAACAAGAAGGTCTGCTAGGGCAGTACATTGTGGTGCACTGTGGTATTTGGTTCTGTTGGGATAGTACATTGTGTTGCACTGTGTTATTTGGCTCTCCTGGGACAGTATATTATGTTGCACTATAGTATTTGGTTATGCTGGGAAAGTACATTGTGTTGCACTGTGGTATTTGGCTCTCCTGGGGCAGTATAAGGTGCTACACTATGGTATTTGGTTCTCATGGGGCAGTATAATGTGCTGCGCTTTGATATTTGGTTTAACTTCAGAACCAAATGCAAAAGTGTAGCACAACATACTGCCCCTCTATGGTATTGCTGGCTCTATCTACATGTGTATTGCTGGCTCTATCTACATCCCACCTACTTGAGTTGACCCCACCTCTTGTCAATTTGGGCCAGCCTACAACATGAGGTTGCTTAAAATTCCCAGTCTGCCCCTGTGCCCACCCCTCTATTCTGTGCTGCCCCAGACAGCCACTACTATTTCTACCACTTCTGGACATATTATATTTTGGATTCATGATTAAATAACATTTCAGCATTACTAGAGAATGGCGCAATATTCTTTCATGTGTTTCAAGTGGAAAGGAGAGCATCCTCAGCTTCAGGGACACCACATAGCAGGTGCAGAACTCTGCTTTATGAGACAAATGGGATTTTGACAAAAATTCAGGTTGGTTTGTTCTAGAGATGAGCGAATGGAAGCTGACGGAGTGGAATACTTTCTGAATTTCAGGAAAAATTCGATTTGCACCGAAGGCGAATTTCCTCCCGCTTTGTGGTAACGAATCATATTTTTTCCTAAAATGGCTGCTGCACGTGTGAGGACATGAAAAAAGGAACTCGGGGAAGGCAGGATCACCCGTATTGCCATATGTGATGTCACAGCCCTATAAATAGCGGCAGCCATCTTAGATTCTGCCATTTACCAGTGTACTTAGTGCAGGGGGAGACGTCTGCAGGAGCTAAGGGCAGTGTTAGAAAAAAACGTCATTGTGCTAAAAAACGATTTATAAGTGCAGGGAAAGGATAGGGAGGAATCATTCCACAGCATTTGTGTCTAACAGAGCTCAGTAGGGGAGGTTGACTGGGTAATAGGAACAATCCTATTACACCTTGCTGCACTGACTGGGGATCCAAATTACCATTATACCAGGGGCGTCGTTAGGTCAAAACATTCGGGGCTTGAGCCCCGGATGTTTTGACCAGTGCCCCGAATGTTATGCTAGCAGGGCCGGCCGCTCTGACTCTCCTGCGCTACTCTACACTGGCCCCGCCGCTCACAGGAGTTTACATTTATAAACTGTAATCCTAATCCGTATCCTGCAGTAACTGAACTTTAAATCAGCACTCATCTCATTACTATCTTACACACTCAGCTCCGGAAACATGCAGTGCGGGCGGCTCCTCCCACTAGGCGGCACAGGCGCGTGACATCAATGAGTGAGCGCCGCCCGCACTGCCTGTTACTGAAGCTGAGTGTGTAAGATAGTAATGAGATGAGCGCTGATTTAAAGTTCAGTTACTGCAGGATACGGATTACTGAGGGGAGGACCTGTGGGGTTGCCCAGATGGCTAGGCCCTTCACATTAGTTATTAACCCCTTTCAGCAGTCCTCCATTCACTGAAGGGGGACTGCTGAAAGGGGTTAATAACTACTGTGAAGGCCGGACTGCTGAAAGGGGTTAAAGTACAAGGGGGGCCCCAGCTACAAGTAGTGTTTTACAGATTTTTTTTTCTGCCCAGAGTCTCTATAACTGTCAGCACAAGCAGTGTAAACTACCACTTTGGGACTCAAAATGCACATAGTGCTCATATAATCCTCAGCCCTCTAATACATTCAAGCAAAAGATTAGGTCCACATATAGGGTGTTTCTAAAACCAGGAAGCCTGGCATAATAATAAGAGGGTTTGCATTTGACACTGTGTGGTTTCTATCATGTAATATCCTCAAAGTCACTTCAGAACTGAATTGGTCCTTAAAGGGGTTGTCCCATGACTAATGTAAAAAATGAAAATTAGACATCATTGAGCATGATGACAGTCTCTTTCTAAGCTAGAACCAGCCCTGTACCTCACATGGATCCAGAGATCTCCCCATTCACTGCTCTGCCAGATTTATATCAAGCTGACAGCTCAGGGGGAAGTGTCTTCTCTGCTGCAGCTAACATTGGGAGCACGATGAGACAACCTTTTTTATTAATAACTATTTTGTGAGATATCCCTATCTTAAAAGCGAAGATAGAAGATTTTTCCAAATTTCCAGTAAATTTTTGATTTAAAAAAAGAAAGCTAAAACATAAACCCAAATTTATCACTAATGTGAAGAACATTGTGTCACGAAAAACAATATCAGAATCTCTTACATAAGTAAAAGCATTCCAAAGTTATTACCACATAAAGTGACATTTCCGATTTGCAAAATTAGGAAGATTGGAAACTGTCTGTGTCTGGAAGGAGTTAAAGAGCTTGAAATGAGTTGCATACACTTTTAGGAGGCTTAGAGTGTCATGCGTGGCTTTTGAGGGAAATTGGGGCATTTTTAAATCAGGTCAAATTTATTCTGATTCAAAACAAATCACCCAATGGATTCAGCTGAATTGAATCCCAATAAATTTGCTCCTCACTATATATATAAAGTATGCACCTATGTAAAGGGGCAGGTCGAAGAATACAGCTCTGCTTCCTCACCCGGAAGTATAGCTGGGTGAATGATCATCTCAGAAGATCCCTTATACAGCAACCCGTTCAAGCTTTCCTCCATCACAGATACCTCTGCTGAGCAGGGGCGTTGCTAGGGTCTCAAAAGATCCAGGGCCCAAGCCCCAATGAATATGGCCCAGTTCTCTAAGTCCCACGCCCCCTCCCCCCACACACTGCATTTTGCTGTACTTGCTATACAGCAGCACATACCTGTCACATCTAGAGTCTCCCAGATGACGTCTCCTCTGATGTAGATCTTCTGTCATCATCTTCTCAATTTGGGCCAGCCTACAACATGAGGTTGCTTAAAATTCCCAGTCTGCCCCTGTGCCCACCCCTCTATTCTGTGCTGCCCCAGACAGCCACTACTGTGTCTACCACTTCTGGACATATTATATTTTGGATTCATGATTAAATAACATTTCAGCATTACTACAGAATGGCGCGATATTCTTTTATGTGTTTCAAGTGGAAAGGAGAGCATCCTCAGTTTCAGGGACACCCCATAGCAGGTTCAGGTTGGTTTGTTCTAGAGATGAGCGAATGGGAGCTGACGAAGTGGAATTCTTTCCAAATTGCAGGAAAAATTAGATTTGCACCGAAGGCGAATTTCCTCCCGCTTTGTGGTAACGAATCATATTTTTTCCTAAAATGGCTGCTGCACGTGTGAGGACATGGAGAAAGGAACTCGGGGAAGGCAGGATCACCCGTATTGCCATATGTGATGTCACAGCCCTATAAATAGCGGCAGCCATCTTAGATTCTGCCATTTACCAGTGTACTTAGTGCAGGGGGAGACGTCTGCAGGAGCTAAGGACAGTGTTAGAAAAAACGTCATTGTGCTAAAAAAAACGATTTATAAGTCCAGGACATAAATCATGAGTGTTAACTCTACTACATCCGTATGTCCTTTATGGCCCACTGAGTAAATGTGGTTCCTTCCCAGCCACACCAGCAACTTGGCCAGGTGACGCCGCTTCCGCCTCCCCGTTCTCACGCTGTTGGTCCTGCGACAATGTCCGCCTCTGCCTCCTCATCCTCCACTGCAGAGACAATTCACAGTGCCCCACCAGCATACCACATGTGCAGGGCAAGGCGGTATTGCCTGGGTTATTCCACTGTTTAATTTCGTGGAACAGATACTGCTGAGTCTGGCTGGCCAGGGGTCAGGAGACGTGACGACTACACCTCACGGCCAGATAAGCCCTATGGGTTCTGAATTAGAGGAGGAGGAGGAGAAGGACATTGGAATACAAGCAATGTGTAAAGAAATGGGTGTTTTTTCTACCAAGGTGACAGGAGAGGAAGAGCAGGAGCAGTCAGAGGAGCTGAAGGGTGATGAGTAAGATGAGGCAGAGGACCCAGACACACCGTGGCAGTATGCAGTGGAGATGGAGGCAGGGAGTCCCTCCGAGTCACTTGTACTAATGGCCCGATGTATGCTCACTTGCTTGCGTAGTGAAAACCGAATTGTCACCATTCGCCAGAGGGATGATTACTGGCTCTCCACCATGGTAGACCCTCGCTACCGGTCCAAAATGGGGGCCTTTTTTTACACCCGCTGAGAGAAAGGACAAACTGAACTACTATAGAGACAACCTATGTAGTCAGTTGGCCGCTGCCTATGTGCGCCATCGCCCATCCTCTCGCAGGTGTGCCCGGGGGGGGGGGGGCCTCTGTGCTCACGTTCCACTGCTATGGCTGCTGGGGGGTGGGAGCAGGAACAGTACCAGCCCCATCATCAGCAACTTAAGTCTACAGTCACTGATGAGCAGTTTTCTTCATCCACCTACTGAAGAAACTACTCACCAGCTGCAGCAGGTAGACATAGAGCAGAACCTGAACCAGCAGGTTGTGGCATACTTGGAGTGCATCCTGTCACCCCTCATCGAAGATCCCTTAGACTACTGGGCAGCCAAACTTGATATGTGGCCGCAACTGGCCGAGTTTGCCTGGACAAGCTTTCCTGCCTGGCCAGCAGTGTGGCATCAGAGCGGGTGTTTAGTGCGGCGGGGCCATAGTTACTCCAAGGAGAACTCGCCTGTTCACCCAAAATGTGGAGAAACTGACCTTTGTGATGATGAATCAGGCGTGGATCAGCCAAGATTTTCAAACACCAATGCATGATGCATCCGACTAGATCATCCATAGTGCCACAACTACACTTTGACAAAACAGGCCTGTTTCTTCTAGCATCTTCAGCTACTATTCTGATACTGCCACCCGCCTGATGCCACACCTGATGCCAGGTACTCCTACTGCCAGCCACCATCTTCATCTGGTACTGGTATTGGCCCAACCTCCCCACTCTGTCACTATGCCACAATACGTGTCCTTTAGGGCCCACTGGGCGAATGTGGTTCCTGCACAGCCACACCAGCAACTTGGCCAGGTGACGCCACTTCCTCCTCCACGTTGCCACGCCGTTGGTCGAGGCGACAATGTCCGGCTCTGCCTCCTCATCCTTCAACGTGTCCTCAGCCTCCACTGCAGGGACAATTCACAGTGCCCCTCCAGAATACCACCCTGTTCTGCACCTCGTTTGCCTGGGCGAACTGAGTCACACAGGGGAGGAACTGCTCCATGTCCTTCAGCAAGAAATCGAATCCTGGCTTTCTCCGCGACAACTGAAAATCGGAACCATGGTGACTAACAAGGGGAAGAACATTGTGTTGGTGCTGCACCAAGGAGGGCTGAGCCATGCGCCCTGCCTGGAACACGTGTTCAATCTGGTTGTCAAGCGGTTCCTGAAGTCTTCCACCCATCTGCAAGACATCCTAAAAATGGCCAGAAAACTTTGCATGCACTTCAGCCACTCGTACACTGGAAAGCACACCCTCCTCAAGCTGCAGCGGCAGAATGGCATCCCCCAACATAGGCTGATATGCAACGTTTCCACCCATTGGAATTCCACTCTCCATATGTTGGACCGACTGTACGAACAGAGAAAGGCCAATGAACGATTTCCTGATGATCCAAGCAGACAGGAGTACTTCCCTGTGTAACTTCGATGTCAGCCAGTGGCAGCTCATGCGTGACACCTGCCGTTTGCTCAGGCCCTTTGAGGAGGCCACGTTATTTGTCAGTCGCCAGAGTTCTGCACCTGCTATGGGGTGTCCCTGAAGCTGAGGATGCTCTCCTTTCCACTTAAAACACATGAAAGAATATCGCGCCGTTCTGTAGTAATGCTTCATGTCCTGGAACAGATGCTGGTAAATCTGGCTGGTCAGGGGACTGGAGACGTGGTGCCTAGATCTCACGGCCACATGAGCCCTGTGGGGCCTGAACTGGAAGAGGAGGGGGACATTGGAGCATAAGCAATGTGTAGTGAAATGGGTGTTTTTTCTACACAGGTGACAGGAGAGGAGGAGCAGCCAGAGGAGCTACAGAACGATGAGGAAGACAAGGTAGAGGACCTAGATACGCCGTGGCAGTATGCAGTGGAGATGGAGGCAGGGACTCCCTTCAAGTCACTTGCACAAAGGGCCCGATGCATGCTCACTTGCTTGCGTAGTAACAGCCAAATTGTCACCATTCGCCAGAGGGATGATTACTGGCTCTCCACCTTGTTGAATTCTCGCTACCGGTCCAAAATGGGGGCCTTTCTTTACACCTTCTGAGAGGGAGGACAAACTGAACTACTATAGAGACATCCTATGTAGTGAGTTTGCCGCTGCCTATCTGCGCCATTGTCCATCCTCTCGAAGGTCTGACCGGGGGGCCCTCTGCGTTCACGTTCCGCTGCCATGGCTGCTTGGGAGGGCTGGGGTGGCAGGAGCCTAGAGTCTAGAGTCGCTGATGAGCAGCTTTCTTCACCCGCCTAGTGAAGAAACTACTCACCAGCAGCCTAGACCTGGAGCAGAACCTGAACTAGCAGGTGGTGGCATACTTAGAGTGCACCCTGCCAGCCGTCATTGAAGATCCGCTGGACTACTGGGCAGCCAAACTAGATTTGTGGCCGCAACTGGCCAAGTTTGCTCTGGAAAAGCTGTCCTGCCCAGCCAGTGAGTGGTGTGGCATCAGAGCGGGTTTTTAGTGCAGCGGCGGCCATAGTTACCCTAAGAAGAACTCGCCTGTCCAAAAATATGGAGAGACTTACGTTTGTCATGAAAATCAGGCGTGGATCAGCCAGGATTTCCACTCACCAATTCCTGATGCATCAGACTAGATCATCCATGGTGCCACATCAACACTTTGACAAAAGAGACCGGTTTCTTCTGGCTACCTGCCTCAGCTACTATTCTGATGCTGCCACCTGCCTAATGCCACACATCTGATGCCAAGTGCTCCTTCTTTCACCCACCATCTTCAGCGGGTACTAGTTTTGCCACCCACCACACTATGTCACCTTGCCACTCTGTGGGCTCCTAATGCTGCCGCCAGCTCCACACTCTGTCAATGTGCCACTCTGCAGCCTCCTGATGCTGCCGCCACCTACAAACTCTTTCATTGGGCCACTCTGTGGCCTCCTCATGCTGCTTCGACCTTGCCACTATGTCACCTTGCCACTCTGTGGTCTTCTGATGCTGCCGCCACTTCCACACTCTGTCATTGTGCCACTGTGGCCTCCTGATGCTGCCACCACCTTCACACTCTGGCATTGTGCCACTCTGCAGCCTCCTGATGCTGCCGTCACCTACAGACTCTGTCATTGGGCCACTCTGTGGCCTCCTCATGCTGCCGCCACCTACAGACTCTGTCATTGGGCCACTCTGTGGTCTCCTTATGCTGCTTCCACCTCACCACTTTATGACTGGGCCACTATTTAGCCTTTTTGGCTTGGCTGACATCATCATTTATTTGACCCTTCCTCTGATCTGTCAGAAGGAAGGTAAAATTAGATGCACAATGGATCCTGTCTGTGTAGCAGCTGTAAGGCCTGTTTGGTCCCATCAGAATTGGCTTATGATTTGGTAGCCAAAAGCAGGAGTGGGTACAAAACACAGAAGACATGCAAATATTCCATTCATGTGTCGTAGATCCACTGCTGTTTTTTTTTTTTTGCATTAGCAATACTGATGGATTACTGACCAAATGTTGACCGAGTGAAGGTGTATGCTCCACAGACAGGATCTGTTTTTTGTGGGTTATTGTTGTGATGAATCAGAGGAAGGGCAAAATAATCAGTGATGTCAACACAAACTTATTGCTGACACCCTCTCCACTCTATCGGGGGGGGGGGGGGGCTCTACTTGTATAAGTGTTTAATAGAACAGGTTCTGTAGAGATCAATGTGGAATCAGCTGACGGTGTGAAAGGAGTGCGCTTCTTCTTGGCGCTAACAT
This sequence comes from Bufo gargarizans, assembly GCF_014858855.1. Classification (NCBI taxonomy): domain Eukaryota; kingdom Metazoa; phylum Chordata; class Amphibia; order Anura; family Bufonidae; genus Bufo; species Bufo gargarizans. The sequence continues at coordinate 676,204,020 of NC_058080.1, read as the reverse complement.
TGACCTGTAAGGTTGAGTTCATACTTGAGTTATTTAGTCAGTTTTGGCCCTGTGACTGCCCAAATAAGTGAAGTGTGCAGTGATTCTAAGAGTGATGCCTGTCATCTGCATGTCATGCTGACTCACAATAATATTTCACTACCACAGCGGACTCCCTATGCGTGTTACTGCAAGCCACAGTGTCCTACACCACTATAAAGGCTCTCTGCAGCCAGGAAATAGCCCCTTTTAATGTAATTAATCGCGAATAAATCCGGATCAAAACAAATTTTGGGAAAATTCGCTCATCTCTAGTTTGTTCATTAGGAGTCAGTGGGGAAGACCTTTTGAATATCAGTCATCAATTGCCCTAAAAAGCCATGTATGACACTCTGAGGTCTCTGAGGACTGGACACAACTTATTTCAAGCTCTTTAAACACTTCCAGACACATCCAGTTTTCACCCTCTTGACCAAGCCTAATTTTACAAATCTGACGTGTCACTTTGTATGGTAATAAAATCTCTGATTGATGAGACAAATCGATTTTTACCAATTGATTTGCTCATCTCTAGTGCTGGTGCCTTTTACTATTCATCAATAGAGGTCAAATGAAAGGCAGATGTTTCTTTAAGTGAGCATATAACTGATACTTTGCAGGGAGATTTTCTAAGTAAAATGCACCAGTTGCAAAAAAAGGATTTGAACCCTTTGGAGTGATATGAATTTCTGCATAAATTGGTCATAAAATGTGATCTGATCTTCATCTAAGTCACAACAATAGACAATCACAGTCTGCTTAAACTAATAACACACAAAGAATTTAATGTTACCATGTTTTTATTAAACACACCATGTAAACATTCACAGTGCAGGTGGAAAAAGTATGTGAACCCCTAGACTAATTACATCTCCAATAGCTAATTGGAGTGAGGTGTCAGCCAACTGGAGTCTAATCAATGAGATGAGATTGGAGTTGTTGGTTACAGCTGCCCTATAAAAACACACACCAGTTCTGGGTTTGCTTTTCACAAGAAGCATTGCCTGATGTGAATGATGCCTCTCACAAAAGAGCTCTCAGAAGACCTACGATTAAGAATTGTTGACTTGAATAAAGCTGGAAAGAGTTATAAAAGTATCTCCAAAAGTCTTGCTGTTCATCAGTCCACGGTAACACAAATTGTCTATAAATGGAGAAAGTTCAGCACTGCTGCTACTCTCCCTAGGAGTGGCCGTCCTGTAAAGATGACTGCAAGAGCACAACGCAGACTGCTCAATGAGGTGAAGAAGAATCCTAGAGTGTCAGCTAAAGACTTACAGAAGTCTCTGGCATATGCTAACATCCCTGTTAGTGAATCTACGATACGTAAAACACTAAACAAGAATGGATTTCATGGGAGGATACCACAGAGGAAGCCACTGCTGTCCAAAAAAACCATTGCTGCATGTTTACAGTTTGCACAAGAGCACCTGGATGTTCCACAGCAGTACTGGCAAAATATTCTGTTGACAGATGAAACCAAAATTAAGTTGTTTGGAAGAAACACACAACACTATGTGTGGAGAAAAAAAGGCATAGCACACCAACATCAAAACCTCATCCCAACTGTGAAGTATGGTGGTGGGGGCATCATGGTTTGGGGCTACTTTGCTGCTTCATGGCCTGGACGGATTGCTATCATCGAAGGAAAAATGAATTCCCAAGTTTATCAAGACATTTTGCAGGAGAACTTAAAGGGCTTCTGTCACCCCACTAAAGTGATTTTTTTTTTTTGGGCTAGTGAAATTAGTTATATTGCGATATATGACAATATAATTGTGTTACTTACTTTGATCCAGCAGTTTCTGCAAAAAACGAAGTTTTATAATATGTAAATTCGGTCTCTAACAGCAAGTAGGGCGGCTACTTGCTGCTAGCTGCTGCAGAAATCCGCCCCCTCGTCGTGTTGATTGACAGGGCCAGCCGGGATCTCCTCCTCCGGCCAGCCCTGTCGGCATTTCAAAAATCGCGCGCCTCTGTTGATTCGGCGCAGGCGCTCTGAGATGAGGAGGCTCGTCTCCTCAGCACTCCCTCAGTGCGCCTGCGCCGATGACGTCTTCTATTTCGGTGATGTCATCGGCGCAGGCGCACTGAGGGAGTTCTGAGGAGACGAGCCTCCTCATCTCAGAGCGCCTGCGCCGAATCAACAGAGGCGCGCGATTTTTGAAATGCCGACAGGGCTGGCCGGAGGAGGAGATCCCGGCTGGCCCTGTCAATCAACACGACGAGGGGGCGGATTTCTGCAGCAGCTAGCAGCAAGTAGCCGCCCTACTTGCTGTTAGAGACCGAATTTACATATTATAAAACTTCGTTTTTTGCAGAAACTGCTGGATCAAAGTAAGTAACACAATTATATTGTCATATATCGCAATATAACTAATTTCACTAGCCCAAAAAAAAAAAATCACTTTAGTGGGGTGACAGAAGCCCTTTAAGGCCATAAAGAGGAATGGTCAAGAATTACTCTTGACCGTTGTGCACGTCTGATCTGCAACTACAGGAAACGTTTGGTTGAAGTTACTGCTGCCAAAGGAAGTTCAACCACTTATTAAATCCAAGGGTTCACATACTTTTTCCACCTGCACTGTGAATGTTTACATGGTGTGTTCAATAAAAACATGGTAACATTTTATTCTTTGTGTGTTATTAGTTTAAGCAGACTGTGATTGTCTATTGTTGTGACTTAGATGAAGATCAGATCACATTTTATGACCAATTTGTGCAGAAATCCATATCATTCCAAAGGGTTCACATACTTTTTCTGTATGTTACACCAAAGAGCATATGTGCCATGTGCCAAATTTAATTTGGGTTTTAGATATTTTTTCTACCTCAAGAAAGGAGACATGGCTAAGAAGAGTCTTAAAAAAGAAAAGTGTCTAGCAGGATGCACCAAATTGTAATAATGTAATAATAATTAGTGATGAGCGGCAGGGGTCATATTCGAATTCGCGATATTTTGTTGAATATTCGTTGAATATTTGCAAATTCGAATATTCGTTAGTAGTGTTGATTGCGAATTTTTCGTAATGCTAATTTTCGTAATGAGAATCAATGAGATCGTGAATACTCAGATCCGATGGTATATTCTAACCACCAGACATTTCCATGGTGATGGGGACGCTTGTCGGGGAGGAGTATGCCAAAGTGGAACAACTGTACAGATTTTAAAAAAAAGACGAATATTCTAGAAAACGAATATATTCGATATAGTGCTATATATTAGTTTTTCGAATATTCGTAATATTCTAAAACAAGAATATATAGCAATACAGTGAATATTCGAAAAAAAGACGAATCTAGAACAATTTAGCTAATATAGTGCTATAATCTTTTTTTTAATAGTCATGATCATATAATCTGAACTTCAGATGATAAAAAAACTGAACTTCAGATGATAAAAAAATTACAACTATTAGACAAAGAAGATTATAGCACTATATTAGCTAAATTGCTCTATATTTGTTTTTTTTTAATATTCGCTATATTGCTATATATATTGCTATATATATTTTTGTTTTTGAATATTCCGAATATTCTAAAAAATGAATATATTAGTTTTTTAGAATATTCGTCTTTTTTTTTTTTAAATCTGTGCAGTTTTTCTACTTTGGCATAATCCCCCCCGACAAGAGTCACCGTCACCATGGGAATGCCTGGGGGTTAGTATATACCATTGGATGTGAGTTTTCACCATCTCATTGATTCTCATTACGAAAATTCTCATTACGAAAATTTGGAATCAACACTACTCCTAAAGTCAAAGATATTGCAGCCTTCTCATTGGCCCACAAGCTAGAAGCAGGGAGGGATAATGTGTACTGATTAAAAAAAAATCTTGAATATTTGAAATTACGAATATATATATATCACTATATTCTAAATATTCGCCAATATTCGCGACAAAAATTCGCAATTCGAATATTCATGATCAACACCAATAATAATACATTTTCCCCACTGTGTGAGGCCAACATGGAGGAGTATGACACAGGGATTCAAACTGGATCATCTCAGGCTGTGCACTGGGCATAGCACAGAGTATCAGTTTTGCCTGGCATGTTCCTTTGGCAAGGCAGTTGAGATTTGCCCCTAGGAGGCTTCACTGATAAATTGGGAATTGTTTTTTTCGCACATGTCAGAAAAGTATTAGTCTCCAGATTCTTATCCAGTGGCAGCTGGCATGTGCCATAAATGAATTATAAGCTACTGATGGCATCTTCATATGGTACATCTGCTGTGTTGAAGGTGACATGCAGACTCAATTTTGTACTCAGAGATAGAATATTATGGGTGAGTTGACACACGCTATATTCCTAGAAGCATGTCGTCTGGTGTAAAATTCTTGAGACTAATTTATAGCAGGAAGAAAGTATCAATGTTGTCTTTAAAATGCTGAAATCAAGGGACAAAAACCCAAACATTAGCTAGGATTTAGGTGAGGATTTCTCTGATATTCTGCCAGCATAGCATGTGAATAGGGTAGCGTGCTGATTATTGCCAGAATTTCATGTTGAAAATCCATAGATAGGCTTCATTGCATTACAGTGGGGTTAATCCATGAGCAGATCTGCATGAGTATCTATCTAATATCTATCTATCTACTGTATCTATCTATATTATCTCTATCTGTCTTTACTATCTATCTATCTAAGGCTTGTTTCACATTTGCGTTTGCCGATCCGGCAGGCATTGCCGGACGCTACTGGAATTAACTATAATGGGGTCCGGTGGAGCATTCGGAAAGTCTTTAGCCTTTCACTTTTTTTCACATTTTGTTGTGGCCTGGTGCTAAAATAAAAATTCCAGTTTTTCCTCATCACTCTGCACTCAATACCCCATAATGGCAAGGTGAAAACAGAATGTGAGAAATCTTTCCCAACTTATTCAAAAATGAAAACTAAAATCTTGCATTGACATAAGTATTCACACCCTTTACTCAAGACTTAGTAGAAACACCTTTCGTAGTGTTTACAGTCTCCAGTCTTCTTGGGGATGATGCCACACAGTTGGCACACCTGGATTTTGCAATTTTCTGCCATTGTTCTCAGGTTGGATGGGGACCAAGGTGGACAGACATTTTCAGGTGTCTCCAGAGATGCTCAATTGGTTTCAAGCCAAGGATCTGGCTGGGCCACTCAAGGACATTCATAGAGTTGTCCCTAAGCCATTCCTTTGTTGTCTTGGCTGTGTGCTTAGGGTCATTGTCTTGTTTTAAGGTAAACCCTCAGCTCTGTCTGAGGTCCAGAGCACTCTTGATCAGGTTTTTATTAAGAATATCTTTGTATTTTGTTCCATGCAGCTTTCCTCAATCCATTTTAATGTAAGTGGTTTGCGCTATGCTCTGGTCATCAGTATTGTTGGTACTTACCAGTTACTTACCCATCCTGTCTTGACCATTGTATATTCTTGCTATGAATGATCCAAATATATTCTAATATTTTCTATAATTTATTTTATCATTATGTATCTAATAAAGATTACATTTTACACATATTTTTGTTAGTTTTTTGTAGGGGTTGTGTTTCCCTGAACTCTGACCAGTCTCCCTGTCCCAGTCACTAAAAAAACACCCCCATAGCATGATGCTGCCACAATTATGCTTCACTGTAGGGATGGTGTCGTACAGTGCCAGGTTGCCTCCAAACATAGGGGGAGATTGCCCGTAGCAACCAATCAGATGCCACATTTCATTTTTCAGAGCCCCTTTGGAAAATCAAAGGTGAAATCTGATTGGTTGCTATGGATAACTAAGCCAGTTCTACTTTACACCGGTTTGATAAATCTCCCCCATAATGCTTAAAAATAAGGCTATAAAGTTCAATCTTGAAAAGAAGAACAAATTCCAGCTTCCCAATAAAAACGATGCTCTTTATTAAACAAGCGATAAAAACTCCCATAGAAAAAACACTTATCTACTCTTTTCGGATTAGAACATTAGAATCCTTACTCATGACAAACCTCCGTGCCTTCCAAATGATGAGCAGGTGAGCGCTGTGCTTGAGGCTTCTTTCTGGCCCCTCTCTAAAAAGCCCAGATTGGTGAAGTGCTGCAGTGATCGCTGACCTTCTGGAGGTTTCTACCATCTGCAACACAGGATTTTTAGTGCTCAGTCAGAGTGACCATTGGGTCCTTGGTCATCTCTCTTACCAAGTTTGGTGGGGCGGCCAGCTCTAGGAAAAGTCCTGGTTGTTCCCAACTTCTTCCTTTTAAGAATTATGGAGGTCACTGTGCTCCTGGGAATCCAGCAGTGCAGCAGAAATCTTTTTGTTCCTTTTTTGTACCCAGCAAAAGGCTGTAACATATCTATTTATCTCCTATCTAATGATCTATCTATCTCCTATTGGTAGATCATATATCTAATATCTATCTATCTATCTATCTATCTATCTATCTATCTATCTATCACATATCTAATATCTATCTATCATATATCTAATATCTATCTATCTATCTATCTAATATCTATCTCTTCTATCGATCTATCTATCTATCTCTTCTATCGATCTATCTATCTATCTTATCTATCATATATCTATCTATCTATCTATCTATCTATCTATCTATCATATATCTAATATCTACCTGTCTCTCTGTATCTATCTATCTATCTATCTATCTATCTATCTATCTATCTATCTATAATCTCTTCTATCTATCTATCTATCTATCTATCTATCTATCTTATCTATCATATATCTAATATCTATCTATCTATCTATCTATCTATCTATCTTATCTATCATATATCTAATATCTATCTATCTATCTATTTATCTTCTTCATTTACAAGGCAAGTATTTGCAAAATATGTCATATCACAATGAACCTTTAATGTGAAACTTGCGATGTGAAAGTTACAACTATCTTCTCAAGGCAAAGCAGGGGAATTCTTGTGAGGAAGAAGCCATTCTCCTACTGTGCTTTTGTAGAAAGAGAAGAAACATTATCTCTTGGTTTCATTGCAGATTCTATTAGACGGCTTTGAGCATTGAAAGCCAACTGGGTCAGTTTGTACCAAATGTGAGCCGGTTTTGCAGCTTGTATAAAAGACTATTAAGATCTAAGCCCTGGCTTATGAATATAATGTCATTGCCACTAGCTGGAAGTGACCCACATTGTTCTCTAATGGAGAGTAAAATCTGATGTTTCTGTTTGCGCTGTGTACATTCATTACTCGACATACAGTAAATGGGAATATCTGAATAGTTTTATTTTCTTCTTAAGCTTGTGAACATATCTTGAGGCAGCGTCCTCCCAAAACCAACAGAATCTCAAAAACTGTCTACAGAGGTGGTTAGAATAGTAGAATACAAAATGTAACTTTTAGGGTACGGCCACACATTCAGTTTTCTTGATGCAGTTTTGGAAGTTAAAATCAGGAGTGGATCGTAAAAGAAGGGAAAGTATAAAGGACAGATAGGACTTCTCCACTTTTTTTAATCACTCATGGTTTTGGCTTCCAAAACTGCATCTAGAAACCTGACCGTGTGGCTGTACTCTTACTAAGGCCTCGTTCACATCTCTCTTTGGAGATCTGGCAGGCAAGCCTCTACTTCACCGTCAGATCCCCATTGACTTCAATGGGGTCCAGCGGTGATCAGGCCGATTTCTGGCATAAATGTCGAGTTTAAGCCAGACAAAATAGTTGCTTGCAATGTTTTTTTGTCTGGCCGACAGCCAGTGTTTGCATCGGATAAGGCTGCTGGATCTCTGAAATGTCATCCTAAAACCAATTTCTTATGCAAAAACACACAAAAAATACACAAACATCTGAAAAGACCCATACAAGGCAGCTCTGATCCAAAGGTTCCAATCTGGACCAGACAGTATCATGGAGCGTGCGGCTCAACATGCAATACAAAGCTGCGATACTTGAATCAGTCTTACCAGATCCTGCTAGCTAGTCATAGGAACCTGTCCTTGATATTCCATTCACCTACAGGGAACGAAAGGGACCTACTCTTCTTATTACGCCCTACAAAGGCTATTATGCCCTGAGCCTCCTTATTATGCCCTGAGCCACCTCACCATTTTTGCCAGGACAAGCCCCAGTAGAAATAGCTTGGGAAGTTCTGCCTTAGGGCTCATTCAGACGGCTGTATGCTGTCCACAAAAATGCGGATCCGTTTTCTTGCGGACAGTTCAGCATGTCCACAACAAAACGAATTGCATGTTTTATTTGTTTTGCGGATCCGCGGAACACAAGAAAAGGCCCCCATAGAAGTGAATGGGTCTGCATCTAATCCGCAAATTTGTGGATCAGATGTGGAAAGCAACATACGGCCGTCTGAATGAGCTCTTAGACTGTTTAGTTGGCGAGACCATGAAATGAGCTGTATGAGCATGTAGAGCGCGTCCTTTACTCTTATATTTGTACAAGACAAGTATTATTTTAACATAATGCAGCAGGTTTACAAGCGGCTCTATGAAGCCCTCAAACTGCGATAGCATGGCGAATGGTGCGAAATGACACTCTGCCATGGTATCATTTTCTAGAAATACTTTTCACATGAAGATTATATTTCATGTCCCAGAGTTATCCCAAAATGTTTGTATGTACAGCTGACATAAAACATTATTCTAAAATTGGGGGAACAGATTGTGCGCCACCTATACCTCAATGACTTCACTGGAGATGTAAGTGCTTCATGCAGAAATGTGACAAGCTGCTGTCGTGTGGCTCAGAAAGAGCCAGAGATAATGAAGCCAGCAGGGAATGGGGTTATTAAGAAGGCTTTCACTTACATGGAATTTGCACGTTTTAATAACTTCAGACATTGCTCTTCTTGAATGTAAATGAAAAGCAGAAAAGTCCAGTACAAAATGTTCACAAAATAGAGACTTTTGAAAGAATTCACTCCAGAGAGCCCATAGAAAAGTGAAAAAACCTTTATAATTAATAAGGAATCCATATGCCTCATGAATGAAGCATCAGCTCGGCTTTACATCTAATGGTCCATGTTATAACCTACATGCTGCTTCCAGGGGTTTGTATTTTTGGTAAGTCCAAATATTATATTTTTACCTCTTTGAATACCATGTATAGCACCTTAACATATTAAAACATGAAGATCCCCTTGAAGGTCTTGAAATGGATTATAGGATATTTCCAATTTGTCTCCACAGTGCCTTACACTGACAGAGCATTCAATTTGTATTCTGCATGACTGGCTTATGGAATATAGTAAACCTATAATACACTCTTCACATACTGTAGATGTATGTCCCTGAGGCTTCTCTGCTATAATGAATATATATGAGCCGGGTCACCCATGCAGTAAAACTGTTGAGGGCTCCCTTCCCTTGACATCTTTCCCACCCACCCCCAGAACTAACCTGCATGTTACAAGCTCGAATATGTCATCAGAAAATGGCCTATTGTTTAAATTAAGATTTTATGTTAAACAAATTTTAAACAAATTTTTGTGGTTATTTTTACATTTCTATGTTACTATTAGGGATGAGCGAATCGACTTTGAATGAAACATCCGAAGTCGATTCGGATAAAACTTTGTTCTAATACTGTACAGAGCAGGAGCTCCCTACAGTATTAGAATGAATTGGCTCCGATGAGTCAAAGTTATTGTTTCGCGAAGTCTCATGAGACTTTGCGCAATAACTTCATAAATTAATTTGTACTGTAAAAAAAACATTTCCCGAACTCGGCTTTGGTTCCAAGTGGGAGGCCCAGGGCAAGTGGGGGCAAAGGGGCCCAGTTGGGATCATCCCATCATCTACAGGGGCTGAAAACTTGATCAGGACTCTACCCTCTAAAGGAACAACTTTTAGCAAGTGGGGGCAGTGGAAAAAATGGCGCAAGGGTCAATGAGAGGGGTTTAGGCGGAAACTCTTCTGTCCTGTGTGGGGGACCTGGTTTGATCCTTGCTATGGGGCCCTTACTTCTCTATGTACGCCACTGCCGGGAGTAGTAGTATGTAGTGTTTTTGCACTATTGATTTCGAACTTACTGCATGACATATATTAGTTAACCCCTTAAGGACACAGCCATATTTCACCTTAAGGACCAGGCAATTTTTTGCAAATCTGACCAGTGTCACTTTAAGTGGTGATAACTTTAAAATGCTTTGACTTATCTAGGCCATTCTAAGATAGTTTTTTCGTCACATATTGTACTTCATGACACTGGAAAAATTAAGTTAAAAATTTCTCTACTTCTATAGTACATAGTAATACCTACAAAAATAGTTATTACTTTACATTTCCCATATATCTACTTCATGTTTGGATCAATTTGGGAGTGATATTTTATTTTGGGGGATGTTACAAGGCTTAGAAGTTTAGAAGCAAATCTTGAAATTTTTCAGAAATTTTCAAAAACCAACTTTTTAGGGACCAGTTCAGGTCTGAAGTCACTTTGTGAGACTTACATAATAGAAACCACCCAAAATTGACCCCATTCTAGAAACTACACCCCTCAAGGTATTCAAAACTGATTTTACAAGCATTGTTAACCCTTTAGGTGTTCCACAAGAGTTAATGGCAAATTTTTTGCAAATTTTCCATTTTAATCCATTTTTTCCAGTAACAAAGCAAGGGTTAACAGCCAAACAAAATGCTATATTTTTTGCCCCGATTCTGTAGTTTGCAGAAACACCCCATATGTGGTCGTAAACTACTGTATGAGTGTATGAGCACACAGTAGGGCGTAGAGGGAAAGGTGCGCCGTATGGTTTTTGGAAGGCAGATTTTTCTGCACTGGTTTTTTTGACACCATGTCCCATTTGAAGCCCCCCTGATGCACCCCTAAAGTAGAAACTCCATAAAAGTGACCCATCTAAGAAACTACACCCCTCAAGGTATTCAAAACTGATTTTACAAACTTTGTTAACCCTTTAGGTGTTGCACAAGAGTTTTGGGCAAATGGAGATGAAATATGAGAATTAAAAATTTTTGACAAATTTTCCATTTTGATCCATTTTTCCCGTTACAAAGCAAGGGTTAACAGCCAAACAAAATGCTATATTTATCGCCCCGATTCTGTAGTTTGCAGAAACACCCCATATGTGGTTGTAAACTACTGTATGGGCACACGGCAGGGCGTAGAGGGAAAGGTGCGCTGTATGGTTTTTGGAAGGCAGATTTTGCTGCACTGTTTTTTTTGACACCATGTCCCATTTGAAGCCCCTCTGATGCACCGCTAGAGTAGAAACTCCACAAAAGTGACCCCATCTAAGAAACTACACCCCTCAAGGTATTCAAAAATGATTTTGCAAACTTTGTTAACCCTTTAGGTGTTCCACAAGATTTAATGGAAAATTTCAAAATTTCACTTTTTGGCAGATTTCCATTTTAATAATTTTTTTCCAGTTACAAAGCAAGGGTTAATAGCCAAACAAAACTCAATATTTATGGCTCTGATTCTGTAGTTTACAGAAACACCCCATATGTGGTCGTAAACCGCTGTAGGGGCACATGGAAGGGTGCAGTAGGAAAGGAATGCCATACGATTTTGAAAGGCAGATTTTGCTGGACCTTTTTTTTTTTACACAATGTCCCATTTGAAGCCCCCCTGATGCACCCCTAGAGTAGAAACTCCAAAAAAGTGACCCCATTTTAGAAACTATGGGATAGGGTGGCAGTTTTGTTGGTACTAGTTTAGGGTACATATGATTTTTGGTTGTTCTATATTCAGGGCCGTCTTTAATATTGATTGGACCCTGGGCAAAAATTTACTTGGGCCCCCTGGATCCCGCCTTCCCACACCTTAGCAGGCAATCACGCCCTCCACCACAACACACACACAAAAAATCCACACACCTGGTAGAGTACAGTAAATTACTGTAAATACTTCCAGTTCTGAAGACTCCAGCGGCTCAGGATCAGTGTTCTGGGCAGCTGGGCTCAGGCTGGAAGTGGGCACCGCTCTGCAGGAAGGAGACCAGGGCTCGGCTCACCCTAGTGTTACAGTGCACCCCAGCACCCCACAGTATGCAGTATAGCACCCTATAGTATACAGCACCACACAGTATACAGTATAGCACCCCACACTATACAGTACCCCACAGTATATAGTAGAGCAGTATAGCAGCCCACAGTATACAGCACCCCACAGTATACAACACCTCACTGTATACAGCACCCCAAACTATACACGATACAGCCCCCCACACTATACAGTACAGAAGTATAGCACTCCACACTATACTGCACCCACAGTATACAGACCCCCACAGTATACAGTACAGCAGTATAGCACTCCACACTATACCGCACCCACAGTATACAGACCCCCCACAGTATACAGTACAGCAGTATAGCACTCCACAATATACAGCCCCCCACACTATACAGGCCCCCCACATTATACAGCCCCCCACACTATACAGGCCCCCCCACACTATACAGGCCCCCCCACACTATACAGCCCCCCCACACTATACAGCCCCCCCCCCACACAGTATACAGGCCCCCACACAGTATACAGCCCCCCACAGTATACAGGCCCCCACACAGTATACAGCCCCCCCACACAGTATACAGCCCCCCACACAGTATACAGCCCCCCACACAGTATACAGGCCCCCCCCACAGTATGCAGGCCCCCCACAGTATACAGCCCCCCACACAGTATACAGACCCCCACACAGTATACAGCCCCCCCACACAGTATACAGCCCACCACACAGTATACAGCCCACCACACAGTATACAGCCCACCACACAGTATACTGTCCCACACAATATATAGCCCCCCACAGTATACAGGCCCCCACACAATATACAGCACCCCACTATACAGTAGTTTACAGTATATTAACATAACAGCCCCTGTCACCTTTTTCTGATGTAATCTTCACACAAAAAAAGCTCCACAGTTAACTTCTGCAACACTCCTGCTAGGACCTGTGATGACCTTATAGCCATGTGACCAGTAATTGCTAGGTTACCGGTCACATGGTGATGATGTCATCTAAGGTCCTAGATCACAACGTTAAAGTACACAGACAGCTTGACACCCGGGGCAGTAGCTAGCAGGGCTCAAGAGGCAGCTGCCTTGGGCCCCCAGGAGCAACTGGGCCCGGGGCAGCTGCCCCTTTTGCCCCTTGGTAAAGACGGCCCTGTCTATATTACGCTTTTTGTGAGGCAAGGTAACAAGAAATAGCTGTTTTGGCACCGTTTTTATTTTTTGTTATTTTCAACATTCATCTCACAGTTTAGATCATGTAATATTTTTATGGAGCAGGTTGTCACGATACCTAATATGTATACTATTTTTTATTTATGTAAGTTTTACACAATGATTTCAGGATGATTGCAGGATGAGATGACGGTTTGATTGGCACTATTTTGGGGTGCGTATGACTTTTTGATCGCTTGCTATTACACTTTTTATGATGTAAGGTGACAAAAAAATGGCTTTTTTTACACCTTTTTTTTTTTACTGTGTTCATCTGAGGGGTTAGTTAATGTAATATTTTTATAGAGCAGGTTGTCACGGGCGTGGCGATATCTAATATGTATACTTTTTTTTATTTATGTAAGTTTTACACAATGATTTCATTTTTGAAACAAAAAAAATCATGTTTTAGTGTCTCCATAGTCTGAGAGCCCTATTTTTTTTAGTTTTTGGGCAAATATATTGGGTAGGGTATGATTTGTGCAGGATGAGATGACGGTTTGATTGGCACTATTTTGGGGTGCGTATGACTTTTTGATCGCTTGCTATTACACTTTTTGTGATGTAAGGTGACAAAAAATGCCTTTTTTACACCTTTTTTTATTTTTTACGGTATTCGATCATGTGATATTTTTATAGAGCAGGTTATTTCAGACACGGTGATACCTAATATGTATAAAAAAAAAATATTTATGTAAGTTTTACACAATTATTTCATTTTTGAAACAAAAACAAAAACATCAAGTTTTTGTGTCTCCATATTCTGAGAGCCATAGTTTTTTCAGTTTTTGGGCGATTATCTTAGGTAGGGTCTCATTTTTTGCGGGATGAGGTGACGGTTTGATTGGTACTATTTTGGCATACATACAACTTTTTTGATCACTTTTATTACCTTTTTTGGGAAGTAAGGTGGGCAAAATTTCAATTTCATCATAGTTTTTTATTTTTTATTTTTATGGCGTTCACCATTCGGGTAAAGTACCATGACCGTTTTATAGATCAGGTCGTTACGGACGCGGTGATATCAAACATGTGTAGGGAATTTTATTTTTTTCATTTTTAATCGGTGATAAATGTGTTTTTTTTTTACTTTTTTTTTACCCAGACCCATTTGGTTCTTGAAGATCCAGTGGGTCTGATGTCTGTATACTACAGTACAGTACACTATATAGTGTATTGTACTGTATTTTACTTACATTTTGTCTGAACAGATCTATGCCTTTAGCACAGATCTGTTCAGCACCATGGACATCAGGATGCCTGAGAAGGCGTCCTGTTGCCATGGGAACCTTCCCCGTCTGCCACAACTGAGCAGACTGGGAAGGGGAAGGAGGGGAGCTCCCTCCCTCTGTCACCCCATCCTGTCTGGGGGCTGCAAAGGCACAGCAGCCCCCCGATGGGAGAGGGAGGGGGCTCCCTGACTGTTAACCCTTTCCATATGGACCGCGGTATGGAAAGGGTTAAACGGCTGACATCGCAGCACAGATGTCAGCCGTTTATACCAGAGTGTCACCAATGTGCGGACACTGGTATAACCACTGGACACCAATGAATATTCAAGAGGAGGTGGGCGGGTGATCGCGATCCCGCCTGCTGCATCGCCCGCCTCCCGCACCGCCCGCAGCGCCTGCAAAAATCAATATTTTCGGCATTTTAAAGTTTCTGATCCCCACGGTACGTCCCCGCGGTACTTCAGAAACTGCAGAAAGCGCAGCAAACCGCAGGTCTGAAATGACCTGCGGTTTTCTGCGATCGCCGACATGAGGGGGTCACAGGACCCCCCGGCGCATCTAGCCAAGGTGCCTGCTCAATGAGTTGAGCAGGCACCGGGTTTGGATCACCGCCCGCAGGGCGGCAGTGATCAGAACCATACATGATGTACCGGTACGTCATGTGTCCTTAAGTACCAGGACAACATGACGTACCGGTACGTCATGTGTCCTGAAGAGGTTAATATGTCATAACTTAGACTACGTCCACATCAGTGTTTTAGATCCAGCAGGCTGTTCTTGCAGAGGAACAGCCTGCTGAAGTTCACAGGAATGCAGGCCTTTTTGTCTGTCCGAAAGCCTTCAGTTATGCTGGAAAGGGGCCGGTTCAGGTCATTAACCGGCTATGCCGGACGTGGTGACCTACAGTAGGCTGTTCCTGCAGAGCGAATTTTAAAATGCAGATGTGAACATAGCCTTAGATGGAAAAATTCCTTTCATAGAGCACAGTTACTAATACTGTTATACTGTCTATAATATTACTCCCATGGATCACAGCAGTGATCTTTTATCATCTGAATTTCTGTATGAATGTCTCATAGGATCTAAAGGATAAAAATATGCATTACACAACATTTAAGGTGGCTTAGGCTAGTTTTACTTTAGCATTGGAGGTCTCCGGCAGGCTGTTCCGGTAGAGAACAGCCTGCCGGAGCTCACTGGATCCACATAGATGGATGTTACCGCGTGCCTGCTGGCCCCTCATTGACTTTAATGGGATCTAGCAGAGACCAGGCTGCTACACAGCAAATATGCCGGGATTCGGCCATACAAAAACTGTTGTGAATAGCTCTACTGGAACAGCCTGCTGGAGACCTCTAACACAGATGTGAAAGAAGCCTAATCTTAATAATTACGTAGTTCATGAGGTTGAAAAAAAACACAGCTCCATCCAGTTCAACCTATAATCCTACTGCTCCAGAGGACGCCGGAGGAAGCTGGTGCTTACCGGCGATGCATGTGGGGCTAGAATTGTGTGCTCACTGTTCTGGACTCCTATTGCTGCATCATGGGTATTGTTACTTCATGTCTGTTATTGGATGTCATGTTAGAATTTTTATATACATTTGTTCTGTTCAGTGCATCCAGGCTATTACGATCGTCCTTTTTTTTGGACTAGTGTGCACACAATTTATGGTGGTGGTGTTGGTGTCTTTGGGGGTGCACACAGCAGAGAGTTAGGAGGGTGCTGATACAGAGGATGAGGAGGTGCAGAAGCGGAAGGCTGAGTGAGCCACTCAACCAACTCTGGTGGGTCCTTTGACGTAATCGCACGCACCTTTTCCAACTTCCCACTTAGGCTCCAGCCTGGTGCACCTGCCCGACCCCTACCACCCCTGCGGAATTGCCTGCCTCTTCCTTCCTGTCATTTTCAAAATGACCCTGTGACAAAGTCCCTATAGAAGAGCAGTATTTGTGGAAGCAGGTATATAGAACCCCTTAATGAGTATTTGCTGGAAACAGGTATATCAAACCCCTTAATCAGTTTTATTTGGGGGCAACTATTATATCACACCAGTTGCAATTAGTTGTTCCAATAGCG
This sequence comes from Bufo gargarizans, assembly GCF_014858855.1. Taxonomy (NCBI): domain Eukaryota; kingdom Metazoa; phylum Chordata; class Amphibia; order Anura; family Bufonidae; genus Bufo; species Bufo gargarizans. The sequence continues at coordinate 676,187,549 of NC_058080.1, read as the reverse complement.
TTGGTCCCTCTGCATAGCTGCGGTATCTCAGCAGAACCACACACAAATGCTGCAAAATACAAATGCACTATAAAGAAATTATATTATAGGTACAGTATATCACTATATTGATGAATTTTGATTAATAATCATACCCGCTTGAATAAAATTGCCATATTTTACATATCTACTTTTAATTTTTTATATTTACAACATTATCAATTATAGTACTTTTTTTGAATGGTCAGAGGTTTATAATCATATGGGGACTATTTGAGACACCCATTGGCTTACCTGACCCTGGTCCGCCCTTGAGTGTCTCTTTGACTCCTTATATACTGCCTTATATCTATAATAATATCCATTATATAACTTTCTCTGAACGGTTAGAGGTACAGTATATAATCATATGGGGACTATCTAAGACACCCATTGGCTTACCTGATCCTGGTCCGCCCTTGAGTGTCTCTGAGACTCCTTATATACTGCCATATAATTATTGGATTACATTTTAATCAATATATTTCTCTATGCGTTAGTTGTATTATTCTAAATGAGGTGTGCACAACTACTCTATACTACAGTATATCACACTACTGCCTCAATCAGTTTTTTTGGGGGGGCAACTTGTATATCACACCAGTTGCAATTATTTGTTCCAATAGCGTTGGTCCCTCTGTATAGCTGCGGAATCTCAGCTGAACCGCACACAAATGCTGCACAATACAAATGCACTATATAGGAAGTATATTATAGGTATATCATACCCCTGCCTCAATCAGTTTTTTTGGGGGGCAACAGGTATATCACACCAGTTGTAATTAGTTGTTCCAGTAGCGTTGGTCTCTCTGTATAGCTGCGGTATCTTAGCAGAACCTCACACAAATGCTGCACAATACAAATGCACCATATATAAATTATATTATAGGTATATCACACCCCTACCTCAATCAGTTTTTTTGGGGGGGCAACTGGTATATCACACCAGTTGCAATTAGTTGTTCCAATAGCGTTTGTCTCTCTGTATAGTTGAGGTATCTCAGCAGAACCGCACACAAATGCTGCACAATACGAATGCACTATATAGGAAGTATATTATAGGTAAATCACACCCCTGCCTCAATTAGTTTTTTTGGGGGGCAACAGGTATATCACACCAGTTGCAATTAGTTGTTCCAATAGCCTTGGTCCCTCTGTATAGCTGCGGTATCTCAGGTGAACTGCACACAAATGCTGCAGAATACAAATGCACTCTATAGGAAGTATATTATAAATATATATCACACCCCTGCCTCAATTAGTTTTTTGGGGGGGCAACTAGTATATCACACCAGTTGCAATTAGTTGTTCCAATAGTGTTTGTTAATCTGTATAGCTGCGGTATCGCAGAAGAACCGCACACAACTGCTGCACAACACAAATGCACTATAATATACTTTCTATGTTAGAAAGTATATTATAAGTATATCACACCCCTCAGTATGTCACACCTATTGATAGAACACCTATACCAGTCCTGAAAATGATTTTTGGGGCACTAGTAGCTAGCGTTTGGTGTTTGTAACAGCCTGTCCCTGCTCCACACAGCAACCTTCAATAAATCCTGATCTGACCTGTATTATAAAAGCACACATTAAGGTTAACTGCTATGGACGAGCGAATCGATTTGTCTCATTCGCAAGAATTCTTCACCTGTGACGGGCTATACCCACAAGTGAAGAAGTGCTCACCTGCCTGCTGATTGACAGGGCTAGACACCTACCCTCCCCCCGCCCTGACAATTCCAAACCTGTGCGGCTTTTTTGGTTGATTTGTCCCTGTTATTTGGAATGCATATACTTCCGGTTTTGCGGCCATTTTGTGTAGACGCTTTACCTTACCTGGGATGCCGGGGATATGGCCACATTGTGTCTCTACTTCCTTGTGTCTTCCGCCTATATACAGGTGATTTAATTTAGATAATTTATGCATTTTATTAATTCATGTATTTATAGGGATCTACCTGACAATAGCCCTTGACCTGAGGAAGCTGGGTATTCCTTGCAATACGTGTGGGGCAGTCTTGACAATGCTCACTTTATAGCCTTGGACTATTTTTCAACCCTTCAATTTTGTAGGTATAGTGATATACAGTCCTGATCGAAAGTTTAAGACCACTTGAAAAATGGCAAAAAATCCTATTTAGCATGGCTGGATCTTAACAAGGTTCCAAGTAGAGCTTCAACATGCAAAAAGAAGAAATGGGAGTGAGACAAAACATTTTTAGAGCATTCACTTTAATGACAACGAATAAACTGAAACAGGCAGTTTTTCAGCTGATCAAAAGTTTAGGACCACACCTCCAAAAAAAAACTAAACCCCCCCCAAAACAGAAATCCAACTTCCAAACATGAACTCAGTAATGAGTAACTCCGCCGTTATTGTTTATCACTTCCAAAATTCATTTCGGCATGCTTGATGCAAGCGTTTCCATGAGGTGAGTGGGAACATTTCTCCAAGTGCTGAAGAGAGGCCGCATGAAGGCCATCTACTGTCTGGAACTGTTGTCCATTTTTGTAAACTTCCCTTGCCATCCATCCCCAAAGGTTCTCAATTGGATTTAGATCAGGGGAACACGCAGAATGGGCCAAAAGAGTGATGTTATTCTCCTGTAAGAAGTCCCTTGTCCTGCGGGCATTGTGTACTGTAGCATTGTCCTGTTGAAAAACCCAGTCGTTACCACACAGACGAGGGCCCTCAGTCATGAGGAATGCTCTCTGCAACATCTGGACATAGCCAGCGGCTATTTGACGCCCCTGCACTTCCTGAAGCTCCATTGTTCCACTGAAGGAAAAAGCACCCCAGACCATTATGGCGCCCCCTCCACTGTGGCGCGTAGAAAACATCTCAGGTGGGATCTGCTTGTCATGCCAGTAACGTTGGAAACCATCAGGACCATCAAGGTTACATTTTTCCTCATCAGAGAATAAAACTTTCTTCCACCTTTGAATGTCCCATGTTTGGTGCTCTCTTGCATAGTCCAAACGAGCAGTTCTGTGGCGTTCAAGGAGACGAGGTCTTTGAAGACGTTTTTTGTTTTTGAAGCTCTTCAGTCTCAGATGCCATCTGATGGTTATGGGGCTGCAGTCAGCACCAGTAAGGGCCTTAAGTTGGGTCAAGGATCGTCCAGTGTCTTGACGGACAGCCAATTGGCTCCTCCGGCTCAGTGCTGATGACATTTTTGGGGTCTTCCACTTGACTTTTTTGTTCCATAACCCTCAGGATCATTTAAGAATTTAAGAGATTCCAAATGACTGTCTTACTGCGTCCCACCTCAGCAACGATGGCGCGCTGTGAGAGACCCTGCTTATGAAGTTAAACAACCCGACCACGTTCAAAAAGGGAGAGTTTTTTTGCCTTTGCCATCACAACGTGTGACTACCTGACAGAAAACGACAATGAATCTTTGCACAGATTTGGCCTTTTAAAGGCATGTGGTCCTAAACTTTTGATCAGCTGAAAAACAGCCTGTTTCAGTTTATTCATTGTTTTCATTAAATTGAATGCTCAAAAAATGCTTTGTCTCACTCCCATTTCTTCTTTTTGCATGTTGAAAGTCTACTTGGAACCTTGTTAAGATCCAGCCATGCTAAATATGATATTTTGCAATTTTTCAAGTGGTCTTAAACTTTTGATCAGGACTGTATTTACTGATGTCACATTATTATTATTGGCTTTTACCTCTGCTGTTGGCTTTTATATGGTGCTTGGCTTTATATAAAGGACTTACTGAGTTATTAGTCTGCGCCTGGATATATTTTTTACTGCATTGAGTTCATTTTATACAATTTTTAATGTGTCTTTCTGATTTTAGTTTTTTTGGATGTGCAGATTTATTGCGGTTTTCTTGTGTGTTGTGTATATTGCTGACATAACCTTTTTTCCGGATGCAAACAAAGGGGGACATGGCGTCATTACCCCTAGTCATTTGCATGTGCAAATATTATACCATATTTATGTTACTTACCTGGTAACAGATGCGAATGGCACAGTCTGACATCCATGAAAAGTCAAGCTTCCTCTTGATTGGAGGAAGGCACAACAGACGATCTCGAAGATACCTATAAAAGAAATGGTTTGTCAGTTGCTGCGCACTCACGAAAGTGGCAGCAAAAAATTCCCCTCCCCCCCTCCCCTTTTTACAATTAATGTCATGGTGTTTAGTATGGGGTAATAGTCACTCTCCGAGTGGATATTATTAATAAATTGGTTTGATATAAAGTTCGTAATATTGGAGATGGTTTTACTGTTGTTAATTTAAAGTAACATTAAAACACTTTGGCCACTTATATCCATTAATAAAATAATAATTTATGAGGTTTTTCATATGGAGTATATGACACCATGCTCAGAACAGCGGTCTGCTTCTAATTTGGGAGCAGCAACCGTTCATGCTCTGTTACCCGACAGTGTAACGGTTCATGCGCAGTCACGGCCCCAGTAGTGGAAACAGATGCTTTGCAGTTGCGCCCCCTATTTGGAGCAGTGGCGCAGCCTTGAGATTGTCAGGGCTGGGCAAGGTGTCCAGCTAGGGCTGCAGCTAACGATTATTTGAATAATCGATTAGTTGCCGATTAATTTCTACGATTAATCGATTAATCGGGAAAAACGACAAAATTACAAAACAGAGGTTTATATGATCTTACTTGAAAAATTATGTTCAAAGGCCATATTAAAACAAATTGTGGACGACACTTATGGGGGATCTGTGGACGACACTTATGGGGGATCTGTGGACGACACTTATGGGGGATCTGTGGACGACACTTATGGGGGATCTGTGGACGACACTTATGGGGGATCTGTGGACGACACTTATGGGGGATCTGTGGACGACACTTATGGGGGATCTGTGGACGACACTATTATGGGGGATCTGTGGACGACACTTATGGGGGATCTGTGGACGACACTTATGGGGGATCTGTGGACGACACTTATGGGGGATCTGTGGACGACATTTATGGGGGGATCTGTGGACGACACTTATGGGGGGATCTGTGGACGACACTTATGGGGGGATCTGTGGACGACACTTATGGGGGGGGATCTGTGGACGACACTTATGGGGGGGGATCTGTGGACGACACTTATGGGGGGGGATCTGTGGACGACACTTATGGGGGGATCTGTGGACGACACTTATGGGGGGGATCTGTGGACGACACTTATGGGGGGGATCTGTGGACGACACTTATGGGGGATCTGTGGACGACACTTATGGGGGATCTGTGGACGACACTTATGGGGGATCTGTGGACGACACTTATGGGGGATCTGTGGACGACACTTATGGGGGGATCTGTGGACGACACTTATGGGGGGATCTGTGGACGGCGTTTATGGGGGATCTGTGGACGACACTATTATGGGGGATCTGTGGACGGCGTTTATGGGGGATCTGTGGACGGCGTTTATGGGGGATCTGTGGACGGCGTTTATGGGGGATCTGTGGACGGCGTTTATGGGGGATCTGTGGACGGCGTTTATGGGGGATCTGTGGACGACACTTATGGGGGATCTGTGGACGACACTATTATGGGGGATCTGTGGACGGCGTAGTTATGGAGAGGGGGATATGTGCACTGTTATGGGCATAACAGTGCACAGATCCCTTTCCTCATAACAGTGCACAGACCCCCCTTCCCATAGCAGTGCCATACACAGACCCCCCCTCCTCCCCATAGCAGTGCTATACACAGATCCTCCCCCCTCCCCATAGCAGTGCTATACACAGACCCCCCTTCCCCCTAACAGCCCCGGCGCTTGCATCTTTATTTTACCTTTTTACAATGACGCTCCCGCTCCTGTAACAGCCAGGCAGAGCGGACGGCGGCGTAACGTCACTCAATCACGTGACGCGCCTGCTCCGCCCACTTCATGAATGAAGGAGGCGGAGCAGGCGCGTCACGTGATTGAGTGACGTTACGCCGCCGTCCGCTCTGCCTGGCTGTTACAGGAGCGGGAGCGTCATTGTAAAAAGGTAAAATAAAGATGCAGCGCCCGCCCGCCCGCCCGCCCGAATAGCAACGAATCGGCGATTATTCGATAACTGGATTCGTCGACAACGAATCCAGTTATCGAATATAATCGATTACATCGATTAATCGTTGCAGCCCTATGTCCAGCCCTGTCAATCAACAGGCAGGTGTGCGCTTCTTCACCTGTGGGGACTCTTGATAAAGCGACAAATTGATTTGTTAGAATCGATTGACTCATCCCTATGAACTGCTCTTCGCTACACAATATTCATATGAAGAGGAATTGATAACGTGAATGCTGTCAAGGATTGTAGTCACAGTTACTCAAAATCAATGCAAAAACTGCAATGTGTGAATACAAATGTGGAAATACTTCAAACCCTTTCACTTTTTCCACATTTTGTTACATTGCGGCATTGTGCTGAAATTAAAAAAAAATCTAGTTTTTCCCTATTATTCTGTAATCAATACATAATGACAAAGTAAAAACATAATGATGAAAATCTTTGGTAATTGATTGAAAAGGAAAAACAAAAATTTCACATGGACACAAGTATTCAGACCCTTTACAATGACACTTAAAATTTTGCTCTGGGGCCTCCCATTTCTCTTGATCATCTTTCTACACCTTGATTGGAGTCCACCTGTGGTGAATTCAGGTGATTGGACATGATTTGGAAAGACACATCCCTGTCTACATAAGGTATCACAACTGACCCTGCAAATCAGAGCAAAAACCAAGCCACGAGGAGAAACAAACTGCCTGTAGAGCTCAGAGACAGGGTTGTGTGGAAGCACAGATCTGGAGAAGGGTGTAAAACAAGTCCTGCTGCACTGAACGTTTCCAAGAGCACAGTGGCCTTCACAATTTTTAAATAGAAGTAGTTTGGAACAACTAGGACTCTTTAATGTGGAGTATCTATGTGTGTAACATGTAGTCTATGCGTGTTATGCATATTTTTTAGGTGAATTACATTTATTTACCTTGTTGCACATGTAAAAATTGCAATCACATTGCAAATTGCAGCAAAAGTGCATACATTTGGCTTTGCTTGTGTTTTAACTGCATCTTAACCTCTATGTGTGAACATACCTTTATAGACAAGTACATTTCCAGTATAACAGCTATAGCAACTCTATACTTTTCATATATCCTCATATATCATATTCCACGCTCATTTAGCAATTCAGTGCTAATGATTTGTTAAATATCTGAGCAACGCAGAAGGAGAACAGGAGAATTTTAGGTAGCATCGAAAACTGCTCAAGTTATGTCAGTTAGGCCTCATGCGCACGACAGTATTTTTTCACGGTCCGCAAAACGGGGTCCGTAGGTCCGTGATCCGTGACCGTTTTTTCGTCCGTGGGTCTTCCTTGATTTTTGGAGGATCCACGGACATGAAAAAAAAAGTTGTTTTGGTGTCCGCCTGGCCGTGCGGAGCCAAACGGATCCGTCCTGAATTACAATGCAAGTCAATGGGGACGGATCCGTTTGACGTTGACACAATATGGTGCAATTGCAAACGGATCCGTCCCCATTGACTTTTAATGTAAAGTCAGGAGTCCCTTTTATACCATCGGATCGGAGTTTTCTCCAATCCGATGGTATATTTTAACTTGAAGCGTCCCCATCACCATGGGAACGCCTCTATGTTAGAATATACTGTCGGATATCAGTTAGATCGTGAAACTCAGATCCGACAGTATATTCTAACACAGAGGCGTTCCCATGGTGATGGGGACGCTTCAGGTTTGAATATACTAAAAAACTGTGTACATGACTCCCCCCCGGCCGCACTGGCCACCAATGTGTTAACTACAGGGGGGGGGAGTCTGCCCCCTGCTGCCTGGCAGCACCTGCCAGGCAGCAGGGGGCAGTCATGTACACAGTTCTTTTAGTATATTCTAACCTGAAGCGTCCCCATCACTATGGGAACGCCTCTGTGTTAGAATATACTGTCGGATCTGAGTTTTCACGTCTGTATGAAAGTAACCTACGGCCACGGATCACGGACATGGATGCCAATCTTGTGTGCATCCGTGTTCTTTCACGGACCCATTGACTTGAATGGGTCCGTGAACCGTTGTCCGTCAAAAAAATAGGACAGGTCATATTTTTTTGACGGACAGGATACACGGATCACTGTCTCGGCTGCAAAACGGTGCATTTTCCGATTTTTCCACGGACCCATTGAAAGTCAATGGGTCAGCGAAAAAAAACGGAAAACGGGACAATGGCCACGGATGCACACAACGGTCGTGTGCATGAGGCCTTAAATGGAAACAAAAACTGAACTTGTACTGTTCTTGTATAGATGGAGGGTGAGCCCTCTGTTACCCAGTCTGACACCACTGCTGCCCATCTCAATTGTGCCATAGACCAGTGTGAAACAATGTTCTCTGTACACGTGGTAACTATACACACATTTCTTCTGTAGTACACAGGTACACTATAGGCCACTTCAGAAGCTTACTGCTACACCCAGCTTTTCCAGTCTGATATTGTCCACCCCCTCTCATCTCTCCTTCTAAATCTTGGTATGATTGCATTGAAGCTTACTGCTACACCCAGCTTTTCCAGTCTGATATTGTCCACCCCCTCTCATCTCTCCTTCTAAATCTTGGTATGATTGCATTGAAGCTTACTGCTACACCCAGCTTTTCCAGTCTGATATTGTCCACCCCCTCTCATCTCTCCTTCTAAATCTTGGTATGATTGCATTGAACTATTAATGTCTCTTATCCTGCTGGATTTATTGAGTATTTGTTTACATTGACTATTTCACCCCTGTGTCTGGTGCTATCTTGAGTTGGCCATATGTAGCCCCCTCCCCTCTTGGTCACACCTGATTGATCACTGAGTGGTATAAATCTAAGGTCTTAGGTCTTCCAGACCTTGGTCTTTCCACATGCAACATCTCTCAAGTGCAACTTTTTAAGTGCACAGACTGAATTATACCAGAATGTAACCAGAAGGGGACCACAGGTAATTACAGACATAGTCAATGCAAACAATGTTTACACTTTTCCTCGTACTCCTCCTACTTGTCCATAACCTCCTGAAATACCCCCACATCCATTCACCCAGCAAGGAACTATTCATTTCTTCGTCCATCTTACCTTCTCATCTGACCGCTTGCACAAACCTGTTTGCCAACATAAAACACTTCCTTCCCAAACACACACAGACACCTCATGCCCTCTCCTATTCTCATCTATTAACACTTTCTCTGCTTCTCCTTACTGCTGGTGATATCTCTCCAAATCCTGGACCCCCTCAGCAAATCTCCATTATCACCTCCATGTCCCACTACAAATCTCCGTCTACAAATTTCTACAACCCCTTAAACCTAATAACCATTCCTCTGACCCCTGTGCCTTTAGTTCCTCTTGCAGGAGCATTATGGAACGCGCGCTCCGTCTGTAACAAACTGTCATACATCCATGAACTGTTCATCTCTCAAAACCTTTCCTTTCTGGGTCTCACAGAGACATGGCTGACACCCTCAGACACTACCTCCCCTGCTGCACTCTCTTATAGTGGATTTCAATTCACTCACACCCCCCGCCCTGGCTGCAAACATGGTGGAGGAGTTGGTCTTCTCCTATCAGACACCTGCTCCTACAGCCCAACTCCACTGCCACCCTCCATTACGCTCACCTCATTTGAAGTACACTCTGTTCGCATCTACTCTCCCTCCAACCTTCAAGTAGCAGTCATTTACCGCCCCCCAGGCCCAGCCACCATATTTCTTGACCACTTTAACACTTGGCTACTACACTTTCTTTCTGCCGACATCCCCACTATCATCATGGGTGACTTCAACATCCCTATTGACACCTGCCACTCGGCCGCCTCTAAACTCCTGTCGCTCTCTTCCTCCTTCGGCTTATCACAGTGGTCTTCAGCTCCCACCCACAGAGATGGTCACACTCTGGATCTGATCTTTTCCCGTCTCTGCTCCCTATCTAACCTTTCTAATCTGCCTCTCCCCCTATCCGACCACAATCTACTCACCTTCTCTTCATTGGTCTCTTCTGCAGCTCCCCCAGTCCACACACTAGCACACCCCCGCAGGAACCTCAAACAGCTTGACTTTTGCTTGCTTTCTGACTCTCTTCTCCCACTCTCTACCATCTGTTGCCTCCAAGACCCAGAAGCTGCTACCACCCTATATAACACCACATTAAGTACAGCTCTGGACACTGTTGCCCCCCTCACACACAACAAAATCCGGAAAATCAACAGACAACCCTGGCACACCAACCTGACCAAAAAACTCAGACAAGCTTCCAGGGCTGCTGAGCGGCAATGGAAGAAATCCCATTCTAAAGATCATTTCACCGCATACAAGCAATCCCTCCTCATATTCAAATCCTCACTCGCTGATGCAAAACAGGCTTACTTCTCATCTCTCATATCTTCCCTGTCCCACAGCCCTAAACAACTTTTTAGCACTTTTAATTCCCTTCTCCGTCCCCCAGCGCCCCCACCCTCTCCTCTCTTCTCAGCTGAGGACTTTGCCAAATATTTCAAACAAAAGATAGTCCACATCAGAGAAAGCTTTACTACACAGTCCCCACAGACCCTCTACACAACTGCTCGGTCCTCTTCTCCCAAAACCCACTTCTCTACCATTACAGAAGGTAAACTCTCCACTCTACTCTCCAAATCTCATCTGACCACCTGTGCACTTGACCCAATCCCATCCCACCTCATCCCTAACCTCACTGCAGTGTTTATCCCAGCCCTAACTCATCTCTTCAACCTATCACTAAACTCTGGTGTCTTCCCCTCTGATTTTAAACATGCTAGCATTACACCCATCCTCAAAAAACCTTCACTTGACCCATCTTCGTTGTCCAGTTATCGCCCCATATCACTTCTTCCGTATGCCTCAAAGCTACTTGAACAACATGTCCATTCTGAACTGTCCTCCCACCTCTCCTCCTGCTCCCTCTTTGACCGCCTACAATCTGGCTTCCGACTCCACCACTCGACCGAGACTGCCCTTACCAAAGTCACCAATGACCTACTCACAGCCAAAACCAAGAAACAATACTCTGTCCTCCTTCTCCTTGACCTGTCCTCTGCCTTCGACACTGTTGACCACTCCCTTCTGTTGCAAACGCTCTCATCTCTTGGCATCACTGACCTGGCCCTCTCCTGGATCACATCATACCTCACAGACCGGACATTCAGCGTCTCCCACTCCCGCACCACCTCCTCGTCTCATTCCCTCTCTGTTGGTGTCCCGCAAGGCTCTGTCCTAGGACCCCTGCTCTTCTCTATCTACACTTTTGGCCTGGGACAGCTCATAGAGTCCTATGGCTTTCAGTATCACTCCTACGCTGATGACACACAAATCTACCTCTCTGGTCCAGACATCACCACCTTACTATCTAGAATCCCACAATGTCTATCTTCTATATCATCCTTCTTCGCCTCTCGCTTTCTTAAACTTAACATGGATAAGACAGAATTCATAATCTTTCCCCCATCTTGTTCAACCCCCCCCTACAGACCTATCTATCACGATCAATGGCTGCACACTATCCCCAGTCAACAAAGCCCGCTGCCTTGGAGTGATCTTGGATTCTGCCCTTTCCTTCCGACCGCACATCCAAGCCCTTTCCACCACCTGCCGTCTCCAACTCAAAAACATCTCCCGCATCCGCGCTTTCCTTAACTTTGAATCTGCGAAAATACTTGTACATGCCCTCATTATCTCCCGCCTAGACTACTGCAACATTCTCCTCTGTGGCCTTCCATCTAGCACTCTCGCACCCCTCCAATCTATCCTCAACTCTGCTGCCCGACTAATCCACCTCTCACCCTATTATTCCTCTGCCTCTCCCCTTTGCCAATCCCTTCACTGGCTCCCCATTGCCCAACGAATTCACTTCAAAGTACTTACAAATACATACAAGGCCGTCCATAACCTGTCCCCTCCCTACATCTCTGAGCTAATTTCCCGATACACCCCCACACGCACTCTCCGATCCTCACAAGACCTCCTTCTCTCCTCTCCTCTTATTGCCTCTTCCCACAATCGACTCCAGGATTTCTCCCGTGCATCCCCCATACTCTGGAACTCGCTACCCCAACATATCAGACTCTCACCTACAGTGGAATCCTTCAAAAGAAACCTGAAAACCCACCTCTTCAGACAAGCCTACAACCAGTGACCCTGCTGCCTCTATACCGCCACGACCTGCTTCACCCGCACCTACTGTGTCCTTCTCCCATACCATGTAGATTGTAAGCCCTCACGGGCAGGGCCCTCTCTCCTTCTGTACCAGTTTGTAACTCATTTTGTTTATGATTAGTGCAATTGTCTGTATTATGTATGTGCACCCCTTATCATATGTACAGCGCTATGGAATGAATGGCGCTTAAATAATAAATAATAATAATAATAATAATAATAATTTTCTCCCTGCACCGTGCCACTTGCAGTTTTTATGACATTCACCATGTGGCACAAGTGACATGATAACTTTATTCCGTGAGTCAAAGCAATTATAGCAATACCAAATTTATACTGTTTGGTATTTGCGATCCTTTGATCACCCATTTAACCCCTTAGTGACCACCCATACGCCTTTTTATGGGCAGTCACAAAGGGGCCTTAGGCTGGGCCGCCACTTTTTTATGGCAGCCCAGTCTAAACGCTGCATGCGTCCCCCGTGCAGCGGGGAGCAAGGGCCCGGCTCTCACATGAGAGCCGTGGCCCTGCTCTAACAGCCTGGACCGGCAGGAGTGCCAATCCGGGCTGTTAAACACTTTACATGCCGCGGGCAATGGCGCCCGTCACATGTAAAGTGCTGATAGAGGGAGCGTACTCCCTCTGTCTCCTATCGGCACTCCGCAAATGCGATAGAGGGGTGCCAATATGTGTAAAGGCTGGCTGGGGTCTCGTGTAGGCCCCAGACCAGCCTTCAGTAATTTCCAGCAGGCTGCGCCTATCTGGTGTAGCCTGCTGGTCAATGTCAGAATAGCACTGATATTAAAATGCAATGCACTATAGGGATAATGCATTGCAATTTAAAATCAATCAGAATGTTGTCTGTTATAGTCCCCTTGTGGGACTATTGAGTGGTAAAAAAAAAGTAAAAACACATTTATTCAATAAAAAAAATCCCATTAAAAAATTACGCTTTTCAATGAAAAAAATTGCCAAAACAAAATCTTCTTCATATGTTTGATATTGCTGCATCCGTAACGACCCGGACTATATAAATATCATGTAAAATATCCCCTATGGTGAACGACGTAAAAAATAAAAATAAAAAAGAAAGACAGAATTGCTAATTTATTCTTAGTTGCCATCGAAAAAACACAATAACAAGCTATCAAAAAGCGCCATTTACTCCAAAATGATACCAATTAAAAATACAAGTTGTCCTGCAAAATCAAGCCCTCACACAACTCCATAGAAAGAAAAATAAAAAAAGTTGTGGATCTTGGGAAGCTGAAATGCAAAAACATTGTTTTCTTTTTTTTTAAAAGGGGTTTTATTGCAAAAAGGTAGTAAAAAGGAAAAAAAAAACTATATGGATTTAGTATCACTGTAATCGTAGCGACGCAGAGAATAAAGATATTGTGTTATTTATACCGAAAAATGAACGCCATAAAATTTATAACGTAAAAACGCAGTGGCAGTATTGCTGTTTTGTCCATCTCCATCATAGAAATAGTTAATAAAAGTTAATCGGAAAGTTATATGTACCCAAAAATGGAAGAAAAACGCTTGGTCAGTAAGAACCAAAACAGGCTAAGGGGTTAATACACTTCAATATTGCAGTGTTATTATGTCAGTTTCATTAAATGTGACATAATGTTCATTAGGCCCATACATTGTAGATTTTGGGGCCATTGTTAGACCCCTGCTAGAGCAACCCCTCGGCACCCTGCAGTCACATCACAGCGGGGGGAGGGAGGGTGTGATTTTTTTGTGTGATTTTTTTGTCTATGTAGTATTTGCTTGAGGGAGTGGCACCTTCAAGTGTGAATGCACACCTATTTTATCTTGGGAGTAGCATTCCTCTGCACTTTTGCCCTTCCTATCCAATAGAGCGCCTTAATTAGGTGGTACATATGGCTGTGCTTGCTCCTCCTCCCATTGGTTGGTTGATGCACATAGAGGTTACTAGGAGCAGCACACCATATGTGCGGCGTCTGCGCTCCTGAACATAGAAGCCCAATGGTTTGGTAGGTTTAGTGTAGGAGCCGCCTGACCTGAGACCACCTTGGAGCTTGGTAGGCGGGCTCAGATGTGTTTTGATCAAATATATTGGCTAAGTGTCTCAGATATTATCATATCAGAGTGAGGACTTAGTCCATATATAGTGCTTGCATCTACTTTACTAAGTGCATTATTATCTTATTTCTGTGGTTTTCTTCAATAATATGGCCAGGGACATCCGCACATTTGTATATCATATCGTGCAGGATGTTTTTATCTTAGTTTTTTCAGTGATTTTTTTTTTATAAAATTAAACATTTAGCTGAATTGACATAAACCAAAAGCCCATTTTTAGTTATAGATCAAAATATGGACATAAAAAAAAAAAGGAAAGCGGCACATACTGTACTCCACATTTTACAACATGACTTGATAGTAGAGGAGGGATTTAAAGTCATATCATCTTCTATTAATTACCAGTTCTGCTGCAGTAAGCTGTCAAAAGCAAACAGATGTTGGAAGAAAAGGGTGAGCCGAGCCGATAAGAGGAAAATGGGATTAAGGAGACAACTGGGTCTGAAGATATTGTAAACTGAAAGAGCATTCCCTGGGGGGGGATTATGACACTTAATGTGCAGTCTTCTAGCGCTATGTCGGGGCTAATCCAGCCATGGTACAGTAGTTCCTGAAGCTCCAAGAGTCATTCAAGAGTGTAAGCGCATGCATGACATTGAGTAAATGGAAAGCTATTGTCACATTAATCTTTTTCTTCTTGAAGTACTATCCTTAGCATTAGGGATATAAGAAACAATCTTTAACAAAGACAAATTACCATGTTAGGCCTCATGCACATGGCCGTTGCCTGGCCGTGGCTGTATTGCGGCCCGCAAACAGTGCGTTCACAATATCCGGGCATTTGAATGGGTCCGCAATCTAGAGATGCTAAGCGGAACGGAAGCACGAATCAGAAGCCGACATGTGCTTCCGTGGTGTTTCTGTCTGTGCCTCCGCACTGCAAAAAAAATAGAACATGTTCTATTTTTTTGCGGTGCGGACGGATCACAGACCCCTTCAAGTTGTAATGGGTCTCGATCCGTCCCGGCAGCCGCACATTGCGGTCCCCAATGCATTGAACAGCCGTGTGCATAAGGTCTTAAACCTTAAAGGCTCTGCAAACTGCTCATCTGTAAATATCAATCTTACTTAATAATAATCAATGTCAGATAGCGAAACATGCAGAATCCATTAAATGGCAGGCACGTGGCGAGCTCAGGCAGAAGAAAGAACAACGTATTAGCCCCAGATCAGCTGTTAAAAATTCAATGCTGGGGAAAAAAAAATGAAATTTGTCTTTACTTTAAAAGACTTTGGACATCTTCAGGCCATTTTTTTGTCATTACATTTTACTCATTTTGGGCTAAAATAATGTTTTTAAATACGTCTTCATTAAAAATGTCTAGCTGTTTTTGAGACACAAGGGTTAAAAAAAAACAGTCTGTTTGCAGAGTATCAATGTGAAGCCTTATCTCTAATCTTCGTTCTTATAAACACTCACTTAG
Organism: Bufo gargarizans; assembly: GCF_014858855.1. Taxonomy (NCBI): domain Eukaryota; kingdom Metazoa; phylum Chordata; class Amphibia; order Anura; family Bufonidae; genus Bufo; species Bufo gargarizans. The sequence goes on along the minus strand of NC_058080.1, from coordinate 676,171,802 downwards.
GCATATTCCATTCGGTTTGATAAGACTGTTGCTATAATAAGTGTTTATGAGGTCGAGAGGTCAGAGACAAGTCTTCACATGAGCTGTCAGCTGACGGAACTCAGGAGCGACAGTCTGCAATTAGACTGATTTTTTTTTAACCTTTGTATCTCCAAAACAGCTGAACATTTTTAATAAAATGACTCATATTTGATTGACTAAACTGACCTTCATCAATCTGCTCTCCCTTGCAGCAGCTATTCTTCCCCTGTCTTCTTTGTCATACTCTGGCACCCCATAGAATCCCCCAGTAAAAAAAAACAACTGTAATATACGTTTTTACTGTATACTGTTGTATATGCAGTGAGCCCAGGAGAAGTAGGTAGAGGATGGGAGTAGTAGTAACTCTGGCAATGGTAGTTGTACACAGATCACAGTGGCAACCCTTATAATGATGCTTATAGGGAAGTGCAGTGACAGGAGCGCACACCTTTTCTTCCCTCGGGGCACACCCCTCCTGCTTGGTGGTGACTGGGGTGCCTTTGCGGTTAAGTCTTTTGGCAGGTGCAAGGCAGGAGTGTGGATGAAATAGCCAACGGATGGTTGAGGAGTCAGTAACAGGCCAGTGATAGTAAATAAATAAGTCTTTCTTTATTAAAGTGCAGGACACGAGTAGTAGTACATCCAGTATCAAGGCGCAGTTCTGAGCAGTTCACAGTTTAAATATTACCCACTAGCATTGAATGGATAGCAGCAATGATGGGTGTTGTGGTACTCTTGTTCTCTGTCTCTCCAAAGTGTCTCTCAGCAGAACGTAAGGCTGGCAATGAGATTCTTAAGAGATGTTTCTGTAATTCCTAGGCTGAAAGGTCCAGAATTAAAATACGACTGGCCAAGCCGTCTCAGAGTTGGAAGGGTGTGGTAGCAATATTGCTTCTCAACACAGTAAGGTCTCTCTTTCTGCCACGGAGTAGTACTATACCTTCCTGGCAGGGGTCCATCCAGCCTTTTTGTTGCTTGAGGCAAAAATGTAAATGCCCCCCAACACCCTGTTATCCTACAGATACCCCAGTACCGTGCATGCTATGCTCTCCAATGCCCCCATATACTACACTGCAAAAATAATAGTGCCATACAGATAGTCCCTCCCATAGTAATAGTGCTCCTAGGCTGCTCTCAATTGTAATAGTGCTCCCCACAACACCCCCAACAGCGATAATGCTCTTCAGCTGTTGCCCCATTAGTATCAATGCTCTCTATATCAGTTTGGGTGTTTTGGGACGTGGCCAATACCAATGATCTTTATTTTTTTATTGTGGGGAAAGGAGTATATTTTTTTATCTTTAAAACTTTTTAAAACTCCTTTACACTTATTTTAAGTCCCCTTAGAGGACTTTAACATGCTCTCAACTGATCGCTTCTCCTATAGACTGCAGTGATTTAACATTGCAGTCTATGGGAGATTCACTGTGGCGGGGCTCGAATCCTGCAGAAGGCCGGAGGCTGCAATTGCAACCTAAAGGCTCCCTTGATCTCAGCGTGGGGGGAGTCATTAAGTCCCCAGGATTGAAGACCACTCAGATGCCATGTTTGCAATTGACTATTGCATCAGAGGGATTAAATGTTTAGACATTGTCGCTAGTTGTCTGCTCTGTAAAAGAGCAGATACCCAACAGCTACAACGCATGCTCAGCTTCTGAGCAGGTGCCATGTTTAAACCCTGAACTACCACTGTTTATGTATGGCAGAGGTCCTGAAAGGGGTTAAAATACTTTAGATATGGTTCATCCTGCTTTTTAGCCCTCTGAAGGGGTTTCCATCCCTGTCAGGAGGGTTAAAATGCAGGGTGAACAGACACATGAATGACAGTGACCAACTACAGGCATAAATTTACTCCCCAGGAGGCTGAACTTGGATGGGAGGCAAACAGTAGGTGGTTAGGGTAGCAGACTTAATGTGTAATGTGTAGACTGTGATGGTGGTGCACATGTAAGGCTACTTTCACACTAGCGTTCGGGCGGATCCGTTCTGAACGGATCCGCTCATAATAATGCAGACGGAGGCTCCGTTCAGAACGGATCCGTCTGCATTAAAATGGCAAAAAAAAAGCTAAGTGTGAAAATAGCCTCGGACGGATCCGTCCAGACTTTCAATGTAAAGTCAATGGGGGACGGATCCGCTTGAAGATTGAGCCACATTGTGGCATCTTCAAACGGATCCGTCCCCATTGACTTACATTGTAAGTCTGGACGGATCCGCACGGATCCGCAAGCCTCCGCACGGCCAGGCGGACACCCGAACGCTGCAAGCAGCGTTCAGCTGTCCGCCTGTCCGTGCGGAGGCGAGCGGAGCGGAGGCTGAACGCCGCCAGACTGATGCAGTCTGAGCGGATCCGCTCCATTCAGACTGCATCAGGGCTGGACGGCTGCGTTCGGGTCCGCTCTTGAGCCCCTTCAAACGGAGCTCACGAGCGGACACCCGAACGCTAGTGTGAAAGTAGCCTAACACCCCAGAGTTGTGTTACTAAACTCTTCTACCCCGCTACAATCTGTTAGGAGCATTAACTTTGTCATCTCATGTAATTTTACCTTACATCCTTACCAATGTGCATTCTAAGCCTTGTAAATATACAAACCGGATTCCCAAAAATTTGGGACACTAAACAAATTGTGAATATAAACTGAATGCAATGATGTGGAGATGGCAAATGTCAATATTTTATTTGTAATAGAACGTAGATGACAGATCAAACGTTTAATCCGAGTAAATGTATTATTTTAAAGGAAAAATATGTTGATTAAAATTTTCACGGTGTCAACAAATCCCCAAAAAGTTGGGACAAGTAGGAATAAGAGGCTGGAAAAAGTAAATTTGAGCATAACGAAGAGCTGGAAGACCAATTAACACTAATTAGGTCAATTGGCAACATGATTGGGTATAAAAAGAGCTTCTCAGAGTGGCAGTGTCTCTCAGAAGCCAAGATGGGTAGAGGATCACCAATTCCCACAATGTTGTGCAGAAAGATAGTGGAGCAATATTAGAAAGGTGTTACCCAGCGAAAAATTACAAAGACTTTGCATCTATCATCATCAACTGTGCATAACATCATCCGAAGATTCAGAGAATCTGGAACAATCTCTGTGCGTAAGGGTCAAGGCTGTAAAACCATACTGGATGCCCGTGATCTCCGGGCCCTTAAACGACACTGCACTACAAACAGGAATGCTACTGTAAAGGAAATCACAGAATGGGCTCAGGAATACTTCCAGAAACCATTGTCAGTGAACACAATCCACCGTGCCATCCGCCGTTGCCAGCTGAAACTCTACAGTGCAAAGAAGAAGCCATTTCTAAGCAAGATCCACAAGCTCAGGCGTTTTCACTGGGCCAGGGATAATTTAAAATGGAGTGTGGCAAAATGGAAGACTGTTCTGTGGTCAGACGAGTCATGATTTTTGGAAATCTGGGATGCCATGTCATCCGGACCAAAGAGGACAAGGACAACCCAAGTTGTTATCAATGCTCAGTTCAGAAGCCTGCATCTCTGATGGTATGGGGTTGCATGAGTGTGTGTGGCATGGGCAGCTTGCATGTCTGGAAAGGCACCATCAATGCAGAAAAATATATTCTGGTTCTAGAACAACATCTGCTCCCATCCAGACATCATCTCTTTCAGGGAAGACCCTGCATTTTTCAACAAGATAATGCCAGACCACATTCTGCATCAATCACAACATCATGGCTGCGTAGGAGAAGGATCCGGGTACTGAAATGGCCAGTCTGCAGTCCAGATCTTTCACCTATAGAGAACATTTGGCGCATCATAAAGAGGAAGGTGCAACAAAGAAGGCCCAAGACGATGGAACAGTTCGAGGCCTGTATTAGACAAGAATGGGAGAGCCTTCCTATTTCTAAACTTGAGAAACTGGTCTCCTCGGTCCCCAGACGTCTGTTGAGTGTTGTAAGAAGAAGGGGAGATGCCACACAGTGGTGAAAATGGCCTTGTCCCAACTTTTTGGGGATTTGTTGACACCATGAAATTCTGATTCAACATATTTTTCCCTTAAAATGGTACATTTTCTCAGTTTAAACTTTTGTTGCGTGATTTATGTTCTATTCTGAATAAAATATTAGAAGTTGGCACCTCCACATCATTGCATTCAGTTTTTATTCACGATTTGTATAGTGTCCCAACTTTTTGGGAATCCGGTTTGTACATTGTTGTCATTCTTCATGTTCACCAGCAGGTGGCAGCAATGTGTTAGCAAGGAGTCAGCTACAGTTAAGTGTTTCTAGACTGGAATAGTTAATTCCAGTTTAGCTCCCCCCTCTGTGAGCAAAGTGGGTTGTTCCCATATCCTGCCTCATGGGGTGAGAAGGAAGTTAGAAGAGTTTGCCAGCCACCCCTGCTAGGGGAAGGCTGTGCGTGTAGGAGCTCTCAGATATAGGGAATCCAGCCAGGATCTTGTCTCGGCTGAGACATTAATCATCATCCCCAGCCTGAGCCCTTCAGCCTCAGTTGAAAGAAGCAAGCAGATCACTCCAGAATTCCAGGAAGAATCATACCCTGTGAAGATAGCTATGAGTAAAGTACCAGAGACCCAGGAGAAGCCATATTCCTCCTCAGCTAGTCAGTCACCATACAGCAGAAGATAGAAAGCGCAGAAGCCAAATTCCTGCCACAGTATAGAGCTAACAAGCAGATGTCCTTTCCTGCAAAGCTCCAGGTACATGGTAGAGCAGAAGATATATTCCTGCCACACATTGCCAATACCTGCTGGGACCTAAGACTAAAGCTGTATCTTGCTTGGATGAAAGCTACTCTGAGTAAAGACAAGTTTGAACTTTACCCAAGGTCTGGATCTCAATTTCTGCTGCAAATTCCTCTATTACTCCTACTAGCACCACACTCATTTTATTGCAAATGAGCCAGGATCCAGGAGTCCAGCCGTACCCAGGTAGGAGACACAGTTGACACCATTACCACTACCATACAGAGACATTACACACTTTGGCATTCCTATCCTGGTACATGAGTTACAACACCTTAAAGGGCCCTGTGACTGTGCCCTGTGCATGCTGCAATTGGTGTCACGAACAAACTATAGACTATTATACCCATATCCTGACCCACTGCATAATTTGGCGTCCGAGTAACCGTACCACGGTCCGGCTCTATTGCACACACATAGCTCACTCAACCAAGCCCGGACTGATGCTGAAATGCAGCTATAGCACACAACACCCACCAGTCCACATACATATCATCATGCAATGGTGAACACTAACTCTTTTAGTATTGGGCAGGTGTACACTACCACTGTACAATCAATAATATGCCTAATAATACCACACTGCAACATAACTAATAAAGTACTGTGGGACCCCGGATATAAATAATATCATGCACTGCGCCCCCTGAAATTAGAAGACTGGGCAGAATTGGGTCTACATGGATAAGGATTCGATGGAGTTATAGGAATAGCCTAATGAAAAAAAATTCACACGTTGTGATAAATGGGCTGTTGGTGTGGACTCACATTTTTAAAAGCTGATATATATATATATATATATATATATGCCATATTTTTCACCCTAAATTACACTTTTTCCCCGTGTGTCTTATGGGGCAAATACTAATGAGTGGTGGTTCTCATGCGCACCGCCGACTGGGGGACGCCAACGCTGACAGCATGGCGATGTGGACAAGCAAAATGTTTGTAGATGGTGAGCTCCCTCCAACTTTTAATATGGTACAGCTGCAACTGCAGCATATGATTTTAACTCTTTATGTACTGCACCTTATAATGGTCACTGTATAAAAGGGGCTTTGATCCTCTATATATGATGTATTGTATACGCACTGTAATTGTTGTGCACATCACTTATGTTCTTATGAATAAGATGAACACCTTTTTGATGCACAAAAAGGAGCAAAAGTATTATGTTTATTATATCTGAACACCATGTGACGATGTAGTCTTAGGTCATGTGACTTGATTGTTAACAGGTGTAACCACTGATTGTCACTCACTTGTATTGTAGTGTGGGTATATATACCCAGTTATTTGCACTGTTATGTAGCTTGATAAAGGCCTCATTGAGTAGGCCGAAACGTCGCTTGGATTAATGTTTGGGGTCTTCACCCGTACACCAAAAGCTGGAAGTGCTGCCTCGTTTTTTCATCTTTTGTATACCGTGGAGGAGCGGCCTGCCTCTGTGGGGATTTGCACCCAGTCCATTGGCTCTGACTGTGCTGCTGCACTATTTGTGTTTTGTATCTAAGGACTTGGCAGCTTAGCACTGTATTGACCAGAAAATGGAAACTACTGAGAGAGACCCCGCCGATGTGTTCTCCTACACCAGGCAAGATGAAGAGAGGATCCTCCACGATCTGGTGAGCGATTGCACGTTTTTATCCACCCCGTCTGTTACAGAGCTGAAAAAAGGCTATGAGGCGGATGGTAAACGACTGGCATCTATGGAGCTGCATCTGGCGACTTTAGCGGAATACTATAAGTCACACAGAATCCCAAGGGGAATGCGCTCCCAATTGAAACCAAGTCTGTTTCCAGCGGACAGTAAGTTTGCGCATAAATTTACACAGATTTCAAACAAATATGCCCTTGATGTGATATTGTTGAATTTGGAGTTCCTGCAATATGAATTGGGCACCGTACGTGAGCACTTTGAAGGAGCTCTGATTAGGCTTAAGGAAGCCCTCCCTGTACAGGACTTTGATACATATTTGACCAATTGCTCTACCTATTTGGATAAATACAGGAAAGAACAGGAGGCGATCAAACGACGCAAATGGCAGCGGGATGAAGAGGACTATAGACGAGGTAATGTCTATACCTGGCAAGAACCAAAAGGACAGAGACGTCAACCATTCTCTGGTAACTCTAATAACAGCAAATGGAATAACCCCAACCCTAGGAGGAAAATGGTACCTACCAATGAAGAAGGAGCCACTCAAGTCACACAGCAGCATGATGATTTTTTAGGCCCTGCTATGGATCCAAAAGGACCAGACGTGGTGGGCGGAGACAATTTAAATGGAGAAAAAGAACAACGGAGTGTAAGGAATCGGCCAGCAAGGAAAAAGAATCCATAGTGGTAAATATATCTTCCCATGTACTGACCGATGCACAGACCGAACTTTTATCTAAAGGTCTATCTTTTTGTCCCGCGGTGGGAGTGGACTGGTTCCAATTAGAAGTAGACCTGCAAAAATTTTTTAGAAACCTTAAGTTAAAGGTGTGGTTTTCTGAAACCGATAGACAAATGATTAATGTCGATACCCAGCGTGGTTGTGAACTCTCCCTTCGCGGTGTGGGCTTATATGCCAAGGGTGACTTCACACCACAGATTAAGAATCCAGCCATTGACACATATATCAATGCAGTGAGGGCTGACATTGAGTCACTGAAGGAGTCCATAACTGTGGGAGGTCTCAGACATCCTAACATGACGTCTGCGGAGATGTGTGCGTTGGGTGAACTTTGCAGCAACGGCTCCCTCACGGTCAAACCGGCCGACAAGGGGGGAGCCGTTGTTGTGATGGACACCCAATGGTACGTCTCCGAGATATTGAGACAATTAGGAGACTCCCTGGTATATAGGAGACTCAATCATGACCCCAAGTTTGAGGTTATTAAGGTCATCACGGGAATATTGGATGGAGCCCTATCAAGGGGTCTGATTGATGAAGCCCTGTACAAATATCTACTGATCACACAGCCCAAAACACCATTGATATATGTGTTACCTAAAATTCACAAAAGCTTACAGAATCCCCCTGGGAGACCCATTGTGTCCGGGAGGGAGTCAGTGTTCTCAAATTTGGCCATTTTCTTAGACAAGATACTGAGATGTTACGCTGTTGGGGCAAAATCATATGTACGAGACACTGGTGATTTTCTGAATAAGATTGCTAATGTGCAAGTAACGGCACATACGCTGCTGGCTTCTTTTGATGTGGTGAGCCTCTACACCTCTATCAATCATGATAGAGGTGTGGAGGCAGTCAGAAGGTTTCTGGCTCAATCCCCATACACTGATGAATGTAGGGAGTTCATATTGGACCTGCTCGGTGTAGTTTTGAGATACAATTATTTTGCGTTTCAGGATGGGTATTACCTACAACAGCGGGGAACCGCAATGGGTTCAAATATGGCGCCAACTTATGCCAACATGTTCATGTCTGCCCTAGAGGCTGAACACGTCTATGTGTCCCACCACTTCAGCCTAGTGCGGGGGTGGTGGAGATACATAGATGATGTTTTTGTCATCTGGGAGGGCTCTGAGGATGAGTTGGCAGAGTTCCACACTTTTTTGAACAATATGGATCCTGAGATCCAGTTCACGCTTGTACACTCCACCGAGCAGGTCCAATTTTTGGATACCATGGTAAGAAAACAGGGTACCTCATTGGTTACTGACTTATACACAAAGCCAACTGACTGTAACAAGCTATTGAGGTTTGAGAGCTGCCATCCGAGATCTATGGTTAAGACTTTGCCACGGAGTCAGTTTCTCCGTGTGCAACGCATAGTGAAAGACCCAGTATTGCGTAAGACAAGGTTGTCGCAGATGGCAGACAAATTTATCAGGAGAGGTTATCCGAGAAGTTTGGTATGCAGACAGTTGGATGGGATGGAAACCAGGAGGACTAGTGAGGCTACAAAACAGAGTAGGGTACCTTTCATCTCCACCTATAATAAGGGCAGCTACCAGATAGCGGGAGCCATTAAGAAGCATTGGCCGATATTAAACAATAGCTTCAAAAAGGTGAAGGAGTTTGCTGTGCCCCCCCTGATGTCGTACAGGAGAGCGGATAGTTTGAGGGACAAACTGGTGAGAGCAGATGTTACCGGGGGTAAGGCCCCCGTTCAAACCTATATAGGCCGCAAGAAAAATGGGTGCTACCCATGCTTAAACTGTGTTAACTGCAATTATATGCTGAAAGGGGACAAATTCGCACATCCGGTACTGAATACCCAGTTCGAAATCAGACATTTTCTGACCTGTGATAGTTCATTCGTGGTATACCTCTTGTCTTGCCCCTGCAATCTTCTTTATGTAGGGGAGACTATTTGCGAGGTCAAGACCAGAATGAACTATCACAGGTACTCGATCCGTCAGAAGAGGAGAGACCTCCCGGTGCCCAAACATTTTGTTGAAGCAGGACACAAAGAAAAGGATCTTAAATTCAGGGTCATTGACCACATCCCCCCACTTAAAAGGGGAGGCAATAGGGAAAAATTGTTGAAGCAACGTGAGATCTTGTGGATACACAGATTACACACACTGAAGCCAGATGGCCTCAATGCTGAGTGTAGATGGGAACTATATGGATAAAGGATATGTGTGTAGCTCATCTACGTGGGGGGTTCTCGATCGTTGAGTCTGGTGTAGGAGAAACATAACAGTGCACGCTTTTTGAATATACTACTATTATATATTGACACTGTATTTCTTCTATTCCAGGATGTTTTGATTAGCTTGATGAACTTTTATCTTGGTATTGGATGGAGCCACCCTAGTCCTTTGGATATGGATCTGATTTTGAAATTACATGTGGAGGCATACGGGACGACGTCAGACGGCCTGGGACCATTACATGATTGCACTATATGTCCAACACTGTTTTATAATGTACTTATAGACTGTTGGTGTATGCGCGTCTCTGACCACACATTTGAGGGTCAGTGACTTGACATACACGCTATCTTGAATTTGTGTATGCTGATGGGAGGAGTGTGTCCCATGACAGCCACACCACATGAAGTAGTTGGTGATGGCAAAGGGGGATGATATAATCGCTTGAGCTGGTGGCTGGGCTTGATTTTCCTCCCCCTTGGCCATTTCCAAACACATTGTTAGTCTGGATCTGTGCGCATGTACTTGCTCTGGCCGTGCTGGGCTCGTCCGCCTGTCTAAGCTTGTTTACATCGCCATGCGACGTGACGTGCACTGAGCCACATGGTCTGGCCTCCCTCCCCCAGCAGCTGCGGCTCCTGCGTGCGTTCCGGTGGATGACGCTGCGGTCCATTGGAGCGTGACGTGGGGGCGTGGCGCTGTCGGGGGCGCGGCCAGAGCCGTCTGGTCCGGCGCATGCGCACCGCCGACTGGGGGACGCCAACGCTGACAGCATGGCGATGTGGACAAGCAAAATGTTTGTAGATGGTGAGCTGACAGCATGGCGATGTGGACAATTTGTGTTTTATATATATATATATATATATATATATATATATATATGCGCCATATTTTTCACCCTAAATTACACTTTTTCCCCGTGTGTCTTATGGGGCAAATACTAATGAGTGGTGGTTCTCAGGAGCTGCGGCGGCATCCAGAACAGGAGAGGGGAGTTGATTTATGTATTTTTTGTCTGAGTTGAGGTCTGATTGATGGTCTTATTAACACTGAGGGTCTGATCTAAGGTCGGATTAACATTGGGGGTCTGATTGGGGCTCCGAGCTGAGGTCTGATTAAGGGTTCATGCACACGACCGTATGTATTTTGCGGTCTGCAACTAATGGATCCGCGAAAAATACGGATGAAATCCGTGTGCATTCTGTATTTTGCAGAACAGAACAGCGGGCCCTTCATAGAACTGTACTATCCTTGTCCGTAATGTGGACAATAATAGGACATGCTCTATTTTTTGGCGGAACGGAAATATGGACATTCCGAAATGGAATGCACACAGAGTAACTTCCGGGTTACGGAAATAAAATACGTTTGTGTGCATGAGCCCTAACATAAATATTTTTTTTCTTATTTTCCTCTTCTAAAACCTAGGTGCGTCTTATTGGGTGAAAAATATGGTACATATATCTGTATACAGTGGTCCCTCAAGTTACAATATTAATAAGTTGAGTAATTGATTCCAAAGCCCCAAAATGTCATCCAAGATGTGACGATTTAAGAAAACTAAGCAGATAACTAAGACAGATAAAACAAGTCCTTACATATAACAGTCAGGAATAGCTGCTAACTAGCAACTAATACAGTATTTTACCAGAGAAGAGAAGTGGCCTTGGTTGTTTGGATCTGAGTCTGAGACATTGTATGTTGTGTCTGGTTTCAACCTACGATGGATCAGAAAAGACCATGGTATGATATAAATATTGTATCCTGAGTCCATTGTATCTTGAGAATTCACTGTATATACATAGCTTTCATTTTACCAGAATAGTAGCAGAGCTCTAATTGGTTGCTATAAGCAACAAACAGCTTTTCTTATAGTGCTAATAAATGAGGTCCACTGTCTAAAATAAAAGGATTTTTGTCGCCTATAGCAAACAATCACAGAGCAGCTTTCATTTTTGGAGATTAGAAATGAAATGTCAGTTGCACAGTGATTGGTTGCCATGGGCAACAAAGACACACAGCACACTACCATGCAGTTTGTCACTTTGTGTCATGCATTAGGCCCCTTTCACACAGGCGAGTTTTCCGCGCGGGTTCAATTCGCTTTGCACTCACACTGAATCCTGACCCATTCATTTCTATGGGGCTGTGCACATGAGCGCTGTTTTTCACACATCACTTGTGCGTTGTGTGAAAATCGCAGCATGTTCTATATTCTGCGTTTTTCACACAACGCAGGCCCCATAGAAGTGAAGGGGGCTGAGTGAAAATCGCGTTGAATCCGCAAGCAAGTAGGGATGCAATGTGATTTTCACAGATGGTTGCTAAGGAGATGATCCCCAGGACCCCATAAGTCCATTTACTTTATTATTTTTTATTATAAAATGGTTATAATGGAAAATAATAGCATTCTTTAATTCAGAATGCTAAGTAAAATGTCCATTAAGGGTTAAAAATTATTAAAAAATTACTTACCTCATCCACTTGATCGCGCAGCCGTTATTGTCTTTTTTCTTCTTCTTGCAGGACCTGCAAAAGGACCTTCATTGACGTCCTTCTATCTTCATTCAGCAGGACCTGTGCTGACATCACCGCTCTCACTACGCGGTAAGCGCAATGACGTCAGCGCAGGTCCTTTTTCAGGTCCTGTATTAACCGCCTCCGGACCGCCTAATGCAGATGTGCGGTCCGGAGGCGGCAGCCCTGCGCAGAGTGACGCATATACGCTTCATCTCGCGAGGGCCGAGATTTCCTGTGAACACGCACACACAGGCGCGCGCGTTCACAGGAACTGAAGGTAAGCGAGTGGATCTCCAGCCTGCCAGCGGCGATCGCTCGCTGGCAGGCTGGAGATGTGATTTTTTTAACCCCTAACAGGTATATTAGACGCTGTTTTGATAACAGCGTCTAATATACCTGCTACCTGGTCCTCTGGTGGTCCCTTTTGTTTGGATCGACCACCAGAGGACACAGGTAGCTGTGTAAAGTACCACAAAACACTACACTACACTACACCCCCCCTGTCACTTATTAACCCCTTATGAACCCCTGATCACCCATGATCACCCCATACAGACTCCCTGATCACCCCCCTGTCATTGATCACCCCCCTGTCAGGCTCCGTTCAGACGTCCGTATGATTTTTACGGATCCACGGATACATGGATCGGATCCGCAAAACACATACGGACGTCTGAATGGAGCCTTACAGGGGGGTGATCAATGACAGGCGGATGATCACCCATATAGATTCCCTGATCACCCCCTGTCATTGATCATCCCCCTGTCATTGATCACCCCCCTGTCAGGCTCCGTTCAGACGTCCGTATGATTTTTACGGATCCACGGATACATGGATCGGATCCGCAAAACACATACGGACGTCTGAATGGAGCCTTACAGGGGGGTGATCAATGACAGGCGGGTGATCACCCATATAGATTCCCTGATCACCCCCTGTCATTGATCACCCCCCTGTAAGGCTCCATTCAGATGTCCGTATGATTTTTACAGATCCACGGATACATGGATCGGATCCGCAAAACGCATACGGACGTCTGAATGCAGCCTTACAGGGGGGTGATCAATGACAGGGGGTGATCACCTCATATACACTCCCTGATCACCCCCTGTCATTGATCACCCCCCTGTAAGGCTCCATTCAGACGTCCGTATGCGTTTTGCGGATCCGATCGATGTATCCGTGGATCCGTAAAAATCATACGGATGTCTGAATGGAGCCTTACAGGGGGGTGATCAATGACAGGGGGGTGATCAATGACAGGGGGTTATCAGGGAATCTATATGGGTGATCACCCGCCTGTCATTGATCACCCCCCTGTAAGGCTCCATTCAGACGTCCGTATGTGTTTTGCGGATCCGATCCATGTATCCGTGGATCCGTAAAAATCATACGGGCATCTGAATGGAGCCTTACAGGGGGGTGATCAATGACAGGGGGGTGATCAATGACAGGGGGGTGATCACCCCATATAGACTCCCTGATCACCCCCCTGTCATTGATCACCCCCCTGTAAGGCTCCATTCAGATATTTTTTTTTGGCCCAAGTTAGCGGAATTTTTTTTTGTTTGTTTTTGTTTTTTCTTACTAAGTCTCATATTCCACTAACTTGTGTCAAAAAATAAAATCTCACATGAACTCACCATACCCCTCACGGAATCCAAATGCGTAAAATTTTTTAGACATTAATATTCCAGACTTCTTCTCACGCTTTAGGGCCCCTAAAATGCCAGGGCAGTATAATTACCCCACATGTGACCCCATTTCGGAAAGAAGACACTCCAAGGTATTCCGTGAGGGGCATATTGAGTCCATGAAAGATTGAAATTTTTGTCCCAAGTTAGCGGAAAGGGAGACTTTGTGAGAAAATACCCAAAAAAAAAAAAATGTCCGCTAACTTGTGCCAAAAAAAAAAAATTTCTATGAACTCGCCATGCCCCTCATTGAATACCTTGGGGTGTCTTCTTTCCAAAATGGGGTCACATGTGGGCTATTTATACTGCCTTGGCTTTTTAGGGGCCCGAAAGAGTGAGAAGAAGTCTGGGATCCAAATGTCTAAAAATGCCCTCCTAATAGGAATTTGGGCCGCTTTGCGCATCTAGGCTGCAAAAAAGTGTCACACATATGGTATCGCCGTACTCAGTAGAAGTTGGGCAATGTGTTTTGGGGTGTCATTTTACATATACCCATGCTGGGTGAGATAAATATCTTGGTCAAATGCCAACTTTGTATAAAAAAATGGGAAAAGTTGTATTTTGCCAAGATATTTCTCTCACCCAGCATGGGTATATGTAAAATGACACCCCAAAACACATTCCCCAACTTCTCCTGAGTACGGCGATACCAGATGTGTGACACTTTTTTGCCGCCTAGGTGGGCAAAGGGGCACACATTCCAAAGAGCACCTTTCGGATTTCACAGGGCATTTTTTACACATTTCAAACTACTTACCACACATTAGGGCCCCTAGAATGCCAGGGCAGTATAACTACGCCACAAGTGACGCCATTTTGGAAAGAAGACACCCCAAGGTATTCCGTGAGGGGCATGGTGAGTTCCTAGAATTTTTTATTTTCTGTCACAAGTTAGCGGAAAATGATGATTTTTTTTTTTCCTTTCAAAGTCTCATATTCCACTAACTTGTGACAAAAAATAAAAAATTCTAGGAACTCGCCATGCCCCTCACGGAATACCTTGGGGTGTCTTATTTCCAAAATGGGGTCACTTGTGGCGTAGTTATACTGCCCTGACAATTTAGGGGCCCAAATGTGTGAGAAGTACTTTGCAATCAAAATGTGTAAAAAATGGCCTGCGAAATCCGAAAGGTGCACTTTGGAATATGTGCCCCTTTGCCCACCTTGGTTGCAAAAAAGTGTTACACATCTGGTATTGCTGTAATCAGGAGAAGTTGGGGAATGTGCTTTGGGGTGTCATTTTACATATACCCATGCTGGGTGAGAAAAATATCTCGGCAAAAGACAACTTTTCCCATTTTTTTATACAAAGTTGGCATTTGACCAAGATATTTATCTCACCGAGCATGGGTATATGTAAAATGACACCCCAAAACACATTCCCCAACTTCTCCTGAGTACGGCGATACCAGATGTGTGACACTTTTTTGCAGCCTAGGTGGGCAAAGGGACCCACATTCCAAAGTGCACCTTTCGGATTTCACCGGTCATTTTTTACAGATTTTGATTGCAAACTACTTCTCGCACATATGGGCCCCTAAATTGCCAGGGCAGTATAACTACGCCACAAGTGACCCCATTTTGGAATTAAGACACCCCAAGGTATTCCGTGAGGGGCATGGCAAGTTCCTAGAATTTTTTATTTTTTGTCGCAAGTTAGTGGAATATGAGACTTTGTAAGAAAAAAATAATAAAAATCATCATTTTCCGCTAACTTGTGACAAAAAATAAAAAGTTCTATGAACTCACTATGCCCATCAGCGATTACCTTAGGGTGTCTACTTTCTGAAATGGGGTCATTTGTGGGGGTTTTCTACTGTATGGGCATTGTAGAACCTCAGGAAACATGACAGGTGCTCAGAAAGTCAGAGCTGCTTCAAAAAGCGGAAATTAAAATTTTTGTACCATAGTTTGTAAACGCTATAACTTTTACCCAAACCATTTTTTTTTTTTGCCCAAACATTTTTTTTTAATCAAAGACATGTAGAACAATACATTTAGCGAAAAATGTATATATGGATGTTGTTTTTTTTGCAAAATATTACAGCTGAAAGTAAAAAATGTCATTTTTTTGCCAAAAAATTGTTAAATTTCGATTAATAACAAAAAAAGTAAAAATGTCAGCAGCAATGAAATACCACCAAATGAAAGCTCTATTAGTGAGAAGAAAAGGAGGTAAAATTCATTTGGGTGGTAAGTTGCATGACCGAGCAATAAACGGTGAAAGTAGTGTAGTGCAGAAGTGTAAAAAGTGGCCTGGTCATTAAGGGGGTTTCAGCTAGCGGGGTTGAAGTGGTTAAAGAATGCTATTATTTTCCATTATAACCATGTTATAATGGAAAATAATAAAATCTACAGAACACCGAACCCAAACCCGAACTTCATTGAAGAAGTCCGGGTTCGGGTCTGGGTACCAACATTCAGTTTTTTATCACGCGTGTGAAAACTGCATTAAAAAGCTTTGCACTCACACGGAAAAAACTGAACAACACAACGCAATCGCAGACAAAACTGACTGAAACTGACTCGCGCGGGTTTCCCATAAGGCATCCGCAACGCATCCAGACCTCTTCCACGATGCCCATGTGAAAGGGGCCTTAGGCAGTCACTTGTGCTGGTTTTTACCACAATTTTCACAGATCTATATAGCGGCAAAAAACAAAGACAGAACTAGCACCTGTGAGTACACCTAGGGGATCACCTATCTGGGAAGACAGCCCTAAGGCTTCTTCAACGGTTTTCTCTACCCTCTGTCTAAATATATTGGCAAGACCTTTCCAAATTGCTGGGCCGATCAGGGGATGGAAGCCCTTTGATAATCCTTACAGAATTGACCACAGCAGTTAAGGGATTAATTGTGCTGCACTTCATGGTATGGGAAAGTGTCCCACCAAAATGCAAAAATGCACTAAATATTGGTGACGCAGATTTAGTCAGTTGTGGGCAACTACAATTTTTGTAATAATCACAACAGGAATAGCAGCCATGTATCAATAAAAACTATTGAAACAGAAAAAAAATCTATAAAAACTATTGAAACCGGAATAGCGGCCATGTTGGTTGTCATGTCACCGATTTCCACATAAACACAAAATCACGTGACCTTGGCATTCAGTGAGCAACAGAGTAATATGGCATCCATGTGCTATCCTTATAGCAATAGTGTAATACAAATTATAGAATACAATAATACAACAATAATTAACAATAGAATAATACAAATTATTATTATGGTTGATGCAATAGCATCTCCACTGCGGGTGTATTTACATGCCTGCCTCCATCTAAATTATATTGTGATGTTGTTAATAAAGGTAACTACAAGGTCTTGTCAGTTTCCGAAGATGTCCGGTGGTTCAGGAATAGGAGTCAACACCGGTTCTACCTCAGGTAGCCTTCTTACAAAGGTGCAGGGCGACAACATATTCCTGTGCACCACCTGTGAGGATCCTTGCCTATCTTCTGGTCTCACCTCAAACACTGGTATATCTGCATTCAGCTGTCGCACCATCTCATGAGGCCTGGACTCCCATTTCCAGCGTAGACTCCCAGCCCCTCGAGCTGTTCAGTTCTGCACCATTACCTGGTCTCCTTGGTGCAAAGGGAATTCCTTTAGCCTTCGGTTAGCCATCAGTGTATGGTACGTGGTCTCAATCTCTGAGCCACCAGATCACACATCTCTTGGACCTTCCTACGGTGTTCTCACATCCAAGTTTGGGGTGTCCAGTTTTCATTTTCCCTGTCGAATGGCATCATCATGTTGAAGGGGCATCCTTCGAAACATCAGTATGAAGGGCAAATACTTTGTGGTGGAGTATAGAGTGTTGTTGTACACCCACACAAGCTCTGCAATGTAATGGGGCCATAGCTCTTTCTGCTATTCTTCTAATGTCCTCAACATTTGCAACAGGGTGTGGTTCAAGCGCTCAAACCCCCCATTTCCTTGCAGGTGATACGAAGTCGTCTGGGTCTTCCTATTATGAAAGAGCAGACATAATTCCTTGATCACTCTACTCTCAAAACAAGCACCCTGATCGAAATGCAACTGAGAAGGACATCTGTATGGCAAAATTAAATTCTTCCACAGGGCCTGAGCTGCTGACTGCTGTCTGATCCTGGGTAGGGGCAGCTACCGCAAAGTGGTCCATGATGACCAAAAATTACTTATATCCACTTAGAGATTCCACCACCGTCAGGTAATCCATTAATCCATCATCACAAGCTGTAGTGGATAATGTGTTTACCAATTGGGGCATGTTGGTCCCTGGCTTTGGCCAAGCTACAGCTCCTGCAAATTTCACACACACCCATGGCTACCTTGGGTGTGTGCGATATTATTAACTGGGGCCTGTTAGTCCCTGGCCCTGGCCAAGCTACAGTTCTGGCAACTTTCACACACGCCCATGGCTACCTTCTCATGCATCCACTAAATATTCGTCACCTTATCAGTAGGTATCACCACCGATTTTTGTAGGAAGTTGGACTCTTCAGCAAAGGACTCCTTCTCGTATGGCCAGCTGGTCTCTCTGCTGCTCCAGCTTCCACACTCCAAAGGAGGGCTCTGTTCTTTGTCTTCTCAGCAAGCAGAGCACTTTTGCAAAGTCCTTGATAACCCTTCGGTAGTAATTGATTAACCTTAGGAAGGACTGTAATTCGCTACCTTTGGTAGGCACTGGCCACTTTTGCACAGCTCAGACCTTCGAGTCCATGGGTTGGACCCCTTCTTTGGGGTCCTCTTGGTTAGGCCTAGCACTTAAATAAGTCAGGGACTGCCATCAAGTTGTGGGATGCTATTTAGGGGCAGATTTTGTATGTAGGGTCAGTGGTTCAGGTGGAGTTTAGGGCTGCACTGTTCCCTATCCTACATGACAAAAACCATTCCTACTGATCTATGCAATGTGTATTTATAAAATAATCTCTGTTACATAGTGCACATTTCATATTTACCCGTCATCTGCTGTGTAATTTAGGACAAATTGCTACCTTTGTGCAGGTTTTGATCAGTTATGTTGTGTTGAGCCTAGTTTACATAAATATGAAGATGAGACAGCCTTTTCCATATGGCAGCTTACAAAGGCCTACCGGGCACATGAAGGGTTATTTTGGTGTTATTACAAGCTTTGTGGAGCACATTTTGGCCATTTCCAGTGAAGGTAAAACACAATTTTATTGCTTTTCAGTTTTACACTCACTAAGAATCGCTCAGGCGCCCCGTCACTCACTCATGTCACAGTACTAATCAGCTGGAAAGCTCTGAAATGTGCCGCTAGATAAAGCTGGTAAGCCTTACCCATGGACGTCTTATTTTAAAGAAATGTTGAGATTTTGAGTAAGCCATTTGTCATTTGCTTCCAAGTGTTAAGTGCTGAATGTTGTCTTCACGCATAGAGGAGCGTGGGTGAGAGGGCTTGAAAATTGTACAGCGCAAAGAAAAACACAGAAAAACCCTGTAGCATGTCAATATGATGAATTTTAAGAAAAATGCCACACACCAATGGCATCCTGCCAGTGATGTGTATAATGCAGAAGAAGGAGGCCCCATAGTGAATATCAGAATGGAGCCCCCTGCAGGTGTTGGTTCCTCATCACACTGTCCATAAAAAAGGCATATAAAGCTGGCCTCATCATGGATCTCATATCAGTGGCATGTTTGGCATGTACAACATTGTCTTAGCCAAGTTCGAACTGTTAAGTTTTAAAGGGGTTTTCCAGTTTGCTGCAATGTTCTTTTAATAAAAATGTATGAAGGTAGCTGTAATTTTCTGGCCTGTGGTCTCATGTCCATGCAGCTACTATTTCCTGTGATGTTATGTCCATGGGGGTGTCAAAGCAACAACAGGGGCAGTGATAGGGGAGTGTCAATGTAAATAGCTAGGTGGGAGGAGCTATAAACTAGCT
Source organism: Bufo gargarizans (assembly GCF_014858855.1). Lineage (NCBI taxonomy): Eukaryota > Metazoa > Chordata > Amphibia > Anura > Bufonidae > Bufo > Bufo gargarizans. Next base: position 676,152,326 of record NC_058080.1, on the reverse strand, counting down.
GGGCGGTGTTAGGGGCGGTGCTGGATCTGTGATGTAGAAAGGAGAAGTGCATCGTGGGTTTGGTTGGATACAGCAACAGAAACTGCTACATACAGGATGTAAACCAACTAGAGTGATTTGTTTACATGGTAAAAAGGGGGCAGGAGAGGCCAAATTGAAAAAAAAAAAAAAAAAGTATGGAGAAGATGTATGAGGTAAGCAACTACATGAACTTATCTGTAAAAAAGCATAGTAATAACAGAAAACTCAGTTAAGGTCAGAAAAACCCACAAAACCTCCACAATTTCTGTTAAAACTAGCATATTTGGGCATTTGTACAGCATAAGGTTTTCTAAGCATGCATTTGCAGGATATACAGTACTGTGCAAAAGTTTTAGGCAAGTTTGGGGAAAATGCTACAAAGGAAGACTACTTTCAAAAATAAAAGTGTTAATAGTTTTGTTTTTTTTATCAAATAACAAAATGCAAAGTGAATGAACAAAAGAGACCTCTACATCAAATCAGTATTTGGCGTGACCACCCTTTGCCTTCAAAGCAGCATCCGTTCTTCTAGGTACACATACAAACCGTTTTTGAAGGAATTCAGCAGGGCGGTTGTTCCAAACATCTTGGAGAATTAATCATAGATCTTCTAAAGATGTAGGCTTGCTCAAATCCTTCCGTCTCTTCATGTAATCTCATACAAATTCAATGATCAGGGCTCTGCGGGGGCTTCCAGGACTCCTTGTTCTACTTTATCTCATCTTAATGTCATTGGCTGGGGACGTTATCCTTCTGCTAAATAAATGGAAACTATTAACACTTTTATTTTTGAAAGCATTCTTATTTTGTCTAAAACTTTTTCACATGACTGTATTAGTCCAACAAAATAATTTATCAGACACGAGAGGCCATTACACCATGTGAGAAGCCAACCGAAAGTTAAGGCATTTATATAAATCCATACGTCTGTCCCCTGTTTTCTGTTCCAGATCTCCTCACCAAAGGGACACATTTATCAAATCAAATACACCAGAAAATTGGTATGAATATTGTCACTTGATGCTCCATATTTTAAAAGATTTTCTTTTAATCATGTTCTACTGCATTTTATAAAAGATGGATTTTGAAAAATGCGTGTTTTCCAAGAGACATGGCTAAAGCTCGCATTGTGGTTTCAGTCCGTATTGTAATCCATGCCGCGCTGCCAGAACCATTGTATAATGGATACTAATGGCACTTGAAGAACCCCAGCGACTTACAATGGGGTACAGCAAGTTCTGGGTGTCTGTCATTTTGATGGGAAGTTTTGCGCTGCACGCATTACTATTTTTCCAATCAAATCTGATAGATTTTGTGACTGAGCCTCCAGCGCACACGAGAACATAGCCTGTACAACACTTGTCAAATTTATTATTGACTTGCTACATTTTTTGGATCAAAGCTGGCATGAAGTGGTGGAAAGGCCCTTTTACATGGGCCAAGGATAGGGGCAATTATAAGGTTGAGCCTGAACGCTCATTCCTGATAATTGCCGCATGTAAATGTGTCACTGAAAACCGGATGAATGAGCTTGTTCAAAATGAACGATCACATGTTTTGTGCGACACAAAAAATTGTCATTTGATGACAGCACATCATCCTCAACAACAATGGCAAATAATAGATATGTTAGGCGATGAGTGATCACAGTAGCCACCATTTGTCCACAGGCATTTGTCCCATTCAATGAGGCAAAGCTGCATGTGGACACCTACCGTAGCTTGTCTCTTCTCGGCACGGTTTAGAAAGCCAAACGGAAATAATCTGTGGCCATATGAACAACAGTGAAGATTCACATTGACAATGAGAGACAGATTGCATGCAAATTCCATGCAGGTTTTAGTGTTGCGGAATAAGTGCGGTTTTTCCGCACAGATTCCCATGCGGAAAAACCACAGCGGAATACAGCACCAGCAAAGTGAATAAGATCACACAAATCGCAACTAGAAATTGCAGATTTTGGTGCAGATGTGCTGCAGAAATGCATAAAAATCTGAACGAATGGAAAATACAGAGAAAAAGACCACTGGATTTTGCTGAGGATAAAAACACATGTATTACATTTTTTTATGCAGAAATGTCTGGATTTCACCTTCTCCATTTCAAAGAATGGGATCCTCGGTGGAGATCCACAGCATAAATTCACATACTGCAGATTTCAAATCTGCACTTTAGGTCAATTTACAATGCAGATTTTTTAGGCAGTGTGCAAATAAGGTTTCTTAAGATCTCATCCACTTGGCTGGCACTGTATGATGCTGCAGATTTACAGTATGAAAATCTTCAGTGTATGAGCCATGTGTGAACATGGCCTGAGGCTCCTTGCAGACGAGTCACGAGCGTGTCTGGTTTATGTCCGGATGCGTTGCGTCTGCGATCAGGGAAAGAGTAGATACGAAATTGCGTTCCGATGTTCCGTTTTTATTGCGCGGGTGCAATGCGTTTTGCATGCGTGTGATAAAAAACTGACTGTGATACCCAGACCCGAACCCGGACTTATTCACTGAAGTTCGGGTTTGGGATCGGTGTTCTGTATATTTTATTACTTTCCATTATAACATGGCTATAATGGAAAATAATAGCATTCTTTAATTCAGAATGCTAAGTAAAAGGGGTTAAAAAAATAAATATGTAACTCCCCTTCATCGCGCAGCCGGGCTACTCTTCTTTCTTCTACTTCTTGCAGGACCTGGCTGGAAAAGGACCTTCGGTGACGTGATGAGCGTGATTACATCACCAAAGGTCCTTTTGCAGGTCCTGAAAGAAGAAGAAAGAAGAGGATGCCGGCTGCGCGATCAATTGGAACAGGTAAGTACATTTTTTTTTATTTTTTAACACCTCAATCTACAGTTTACTTAGCATTCTGTATTAAGAATGCTATTATTTTCCCTTATAACCATGTTATAAGGGAAAATATTAAAATCTACAGAATACCTAACCCAAACCCGAACTTCAGTGGAGAAGTTCTGGTTCGGGTCTGGGTACCACAGTTAGTTTTTTTATCATGCACGTGCAAAACGCATTGCACCCACGCGATAAAAACTGAACCTCGGAACCCAATCGCAGTCAAAACTGACTGCAATTGCGTACCTACTTGCACGATTTTCCCTGATCGCAGAGGCAACGCATCCGGACCTAATCTGGACACGCTCGTCTGCAAGGGGCCTAAGAGTTACTATACTAAGAAGTATAATGAAGTGAGTAGAAGCACAGTGAGGAAAAAAGGGCTCATGTACACGAGTGTATTTTTTTTTCAGAGTCTGTTTATTTTTTTTCCGGCTCATGTGGAACCATTCACTTCAATGGGGCCGCCAAAAAACAGAGATGACTCCTTGTGCATTCCGTGTTCTTATGTCCTCGTGGTTTTAAATATGTTCTATTATTGTTCACAATACGGATAAGGATAGGGCCGGCCGTTCTGTTTCGCAAATTGCGGAATACACACGGCCGGTATCCTTGTTTTGCAAAAATGGCTACGACTGTGTGCATGAGCCTTTAGGCTGGTAAAAAAAAGTATTTTTTTCTGGCATTTGCAGGGATTTAGTGTTTTTTTTTTTTTTTGCTGGTGTTATTTTTGCCACATAGTTTAGGCAAAAACTGCCAGCTCCAGATATGACATAGTTAAACAGGTTAAAAAAAGACACAGGTCCATCAAGTTCAACCTTGCATAAGGAATGATAATTTATTTAAAATATCAAAGGCAGGACAAAGTGGTGTTTTTCTGTAGTGGTGTTTTTCTCATCCTTAGGTACTGTTTTGGGTCAGTTAATTTTTTTCAAATTGCAGCATGCTCTGGGTCTGGCATTTCTTCCCTTATTGCTTGGCATTTTTCTCTCATAGACCTCCATTTTATTTTGTTTTTTGGCTGCTTGAAATGTGTATTAAAGTTTGTTAATGGCATTTTTGCATGGCTTTTTAGAACAATACTTTTTTCCCACACGGGTCTCCAGAGGGTGACATTACAGGAAGCACATACTTCCCTCTATAAAATGACTAGGCATGCAAAAAACACCGTAGGAAACACCTTGTGCTAAAACACACTATATGAAAAAAAAAAAGGCTCAAAAACACCTAAACAAAACATTGATCAAGTCAGGTATATTTTAATAAATTTATTTTTTTTGCCTAAAAATACAGACCAAAATGGTGTGTGAAGGAACCCTTATGGAGAATAGTAGGAGGGCATTAAAATAGATAAATAGGGTTATCCCATGACTAATTTAAAAACATGAAAATCAGACAGAATATAGTCCATGACTAACTTTTTTTTAACAAAGCCAGAAGCAGTGCCTCATATGGATCCAGTAATCATTGCTCCAATTGCTCTGCTAGATCTTTTGGCAGGTTAAAGAAAGTGCCCTTTCTCAGGGCGGTGTGTCCTGTCTGCTGCAGCTGGTGGCAGTTGAAGGATGGAACTGAGCATGTGCGACCACCTCACTGAAGTGGACAGAGAAATTAGAAAAAGAGCAAATATCAGGTGGCACTAAACAGACAAATTTAATGAATAAGGGCTCATGCACACAAACGTATTTTGCTTCCATGTCCTTTCCGTTTTTTTTTTTTGCGCCTTTATGCAGAACCATTCACTTCAATGGGTCCACAAAAAAACGGAAATGATTCAGTGTGCATTCCCTTTCCGTATGTCTGCATGGCCGTTCTGCAGAAAAATAGAACATCTTGCCCATTTTGCAGACAAGCATAGGCATTGTTACAATCGATCTGCAAAAAAAAAAAACGGATGCAATACAGATGTCACATGGATGTCATCCATATTCTTTGTAGGATCTGTGTTTTGTGCATGAGCCCTAACTCGGTGACTAAACTAAATGTTCGATTACATGTAATTACAAAAGTTTTCAGATCCAGGTGCTGCTTTGAAAACTGTAGAATATTTTTGTGGGACTCGCCCTTTAATGACTTCTTCATAATTGCTGCTGATATCTGATACACGTTCGATATCATTCCAGATATGCATTTCACTGCTAGAGAACAATTTACTGGAAGTCCTAAAAGCAAGTGAGATCTTCTCCTTGGAACAATTCAACCTTGACTGCATGTCACCGTCACACAAACAGCTGTTCTTCACTCTCCCTAATGGATTCTGTCAGAAAACCTGATGGTTCCCACAAAACAAAAAAATTCTTCAACGAAGAACAGCAATATTGTTTTTACAGTCCATGCCGCACAGCCGCCTCCTCTCCACAGCACGTAACACAAATCTAATAGAATAATGCTGTAATCTCAGCTGTCCTGACAACACCAGGCAATGCTGCACATTTAATACACATCAAAAATCCTAGACAAGTATAAAAGGAAATTAAAGGTGCAGACTTCATAATACATCCTCCTGTCAAAAGGGAGCAGGCTGAGCTATAGCAAAACGTATTAAACCGTCTTAACATGCGGAGGAATCTTTTCTTATTTTCCGATCCTCACTTGGACACTTATCTGATTTACACATACAGTTCCTTATTTAGTTTTTTTTAAATGCCATTTTGCCAAAGTCATGTAAAATGGGCGCTGTTTACACCTAGGTAATTGAAAAATGTATTATTTTTTAAATATATTTTCCACCCTATGAAGGGTCATATTCTCCACCAATATATTTTTAATAAAATAGGCTGCAAAGTTTTAGTATTTATACCCCCAATGTTATAAGCTGTAGCAAAGATGGATGACTTTCGCTAGGGTGGATAGTTCTATCCTTTGCCAGTGGTCGCTACTACCTTAAGCTTATAAAGTGTGTTCATTATTAGATAAATTGTGAAGGATGACAGCTTGGGTAATGTCACTTCTAAACGTGCTGCCGGACTTGGAGGGGCCTATTCAATTTACTTCCTACTTTTTCCATATAGTAGAAAATAAATAAAAAGTCCTTTTTTTGGCAGCTGTGGGATTAGTTTTACCTTGAACACGGACAAATATGCAGCCCATGAGATTGTAACAAGGCATGTAAAATCATTAAGCGCTATTGTGTTTTCCGGCACGAAACACAGGAGAAAAATAGTCACAAGAAATATGAATGTGTGAGTAATAAATTATGGCCATTATGTGTTATCTGGAATGCATTAACACTTTCTGATGTATTGTAGGAAAACTAGTAAATCGAATATTGTCCTAGATGTCTAATTCAGGGCCTCCTACTGAATTACACCAAGCAGCCAATTTATTAAGTGCACGTACTAAAAGAGCCATGAAATCGAAAATTGAAATGTTCAGCTATGAACTATGAGGGCGAAATACAGGAGCTGCTTTTAGGTTCCCTTTACTGCTGGTGAAAAGATAAATGTCCTTTTCTATTTTATGTAACCTTTAAGAGTATTTCTATTCATTAGTTGTCAGTTTCATATATTGAGTTAGTAATAAAACAGACATTTGCATTGCAGTATGAGGTTAAATCAGGGGTGTAACCAGGGGTGCACCACCAATGAGGCCAGGTGAGGCGAGCACCAGGTAGGGGCAAGAGGGGGGCAGCCGAAGGGCCATGAGCTGAAGAGAATGGGTTAGGTTAAGAAATTGGCATTGGGAAGGGAGGGGGGCGCCGTTTCAGTTTACCCCTCAGCCAGCAGAAAGTGTAACTAGAAATGACTGGGCCCCACAGCAAATTCTTGAATACCCAACAACCCCGACTCCCGTGCAACCCCTACTCCTGAGGCTGGTCAAAATCGCCCTCTCAAACGAAGGCCTGGCAACTGATTAGTATGTGTCAAGGGAGGGAGGTGTAAGCAATGTCTTTCTCAGCGTCCCTCATGATGTATCATTTTATACTGGAATGAATTAAAGAAATAAAAGGAAACAAAAGGTTTTGTGCCAGCACTTGCTCACTCACATACAATATTGGCACAAGGAGGTAAAAAGAACACCCAAGTCTGCGTGTGTGAAAGGCTGTCAGTGCTGGGTTACGCAGAGCCCCCGGTGTGGACTTGTATGTGTTACAGGCGGCTGAAGTGCTATATATTATACAGACTGCAGTAGTCACGGATCACTGTGGTAAGCTCCACTCTGGCGCTCCTTATGGCTGTGCAGTAACTGGAGGGTTCACCCTTTCGTCCCTCAGTGTACATACACCATGGTATACCCAGGCCCACTGGTTGCAATAAATACAGTCTTGATAATGGAATCAGTAGTATATAGCAGTAACCGGCACAGTTCTAAAGTACAAACTGGATTCCAAAAAAGTTGGGACACTAAACAAATTGTGAATAAAAACTGAATGCAATGATGTGGAGATGGCAAATGTCAATATTTTATTTGTAATAGAACATAGATGACAGATCAAACGTTTAATCCGAGTAAATGTATAATTTTAAAGAAAAAATACGTTGATTCAAATTTTCACGGTGTCAACAAATCCCCAAAAAGTTGGGAGAAGTAGCAATAAGAGGCTGGAAAAAGTAAATTTGAGCATAACGAAGAGCTGGAAGACCAATTAACACTAATTAGGTCAATTGGCAACATGATTGGGTATAAAAAGAGCTTCTCAGAGTGGCAGTTTCTCTCAGAAGCCAAGATGGGTAGAGGATCACCAATTCCCACAATCTTGCGCAGAAAGATAGTGGAGCAATATCAGAAAGCTGTTACCCAGCGAAAAATTGCGAAGACTTTGCATCTATCATCATCAACTGTGCATAACATCATCCGAAGATTCAGAGAATCTGGAACAATCTCTGTGCGTAAGGGTCAAGGCCATAAAACCATACTGGATGCCCGTGATCTCCGGGCCCTTAAACGACACTGCACCACAAACAGGAATGGTACTGTAAAGGAAATCACAGAATGGGCTCAGGAATACTTCCAGAAACCATTGTCAGTGAACACAATCCACCGTGCCATCCGCCGTTGCCAGCTGAAACTCTACAGTGCAAAGAAGAAGCCATTTCTAAGCAAGATCCACAAGCTCAGGCGTTTTCACTGGGCCAGGGATTATTTAAAATGGAGTGTGGCAAAATGGAAGACTGTTCTGTGGTCAGACGAGTCACGATTCAAAGTTCTTTTTGGAAATCTGGGACACCATGTCATCCGGACCAAAGAGGACAAGGACAACCCAAGTTGTTATCAACGCTCAGTTCAGAAGCCTGCATCTCTGATGGTATGGGGTTGCATGAGTGCGTGTGGCATGGGCAGCTTGCATGTCTGGAAAGGCACCATCAATGCAGAAAAATATATTCAGGTTCTAGAACAACATATGCTCCCATCCAGACGTCATCTCTTTCAGGGAAGACCCTGCATTTTTCAACAAGATAATGCCAGACCACATTCTGCATCAATCACAACATCATGGCTGCGTAGGAGAAGGATCCGGGTACTGAAATGGACAGTCTGCAGTCCAGATCTTTCACCTATAGAGAACATTTGGCGCATCATAAAGAGGAAGGTGCAACAAAGAAGGCCCAAGACGATTGAACAGTTAGAGGCCTGTATTAGACAAGAATGGGAGAGCATTCCTATTTCTAAACTTGAGAAACTGGTCTCCTCGGTCCCCAGACGTCTGTTGAGTGTTGTAAGAAGAAGGGGAGATGCCACACAGTGGTGAAAATGGCCTTGTTCCAACTTTTTGGGGATTTGTTGACACCATGAAATTCTGATTCAACATATTTTTCCCTTAAAATGGTACATTTCCTCAGTTTAAACTTTTGTTCCGTGATTTATGTTCTATTCTGAATAAAATATTAGAAGTTGGCACCTACACATCATTGCATTCAGTTTTTATTCACGATTTATTTAGTGTCCTAACTTTTTGGGAATCCGGTTTGTATATAAGGCTACATGCACACGACAAGGAAATATGTAAATATGTAAATATTTTTTTTTAAATCTGCCACATTTTTATTACAATTACTACTAGACAGGATTAGTAAATCTGCCCCACATTTTTGGCACATAATGGCAAATTTAAGCCCCTTTCCAATAAGGCCATGCCCCATCGTCAGATGAAAATGAAAAAGTGTCTAAATATGCCTAAAACCATTAATAAATGTGGTGCCAGGCAGGGGCGTTGCTAGGGTCTCAAAAGATCCGGGGCACAAGCCCCAATAAATATGCCCCCCCCCCCCGCACTATGCTGTACTTGCCATACAGCGGCACTTACCTGTCACATCCAGGGCCTCCAGGTGACGTCTCCTCTCTGTCATCGTCTTCTCGGTCTGGACAACTTCTCTCAGCCGCCTCGTCTCTGCAGAGTGTGACACACAGACATCTTAGCTTCCTCACTTTCTATCATTATCCCCCAACTGGAGTCCCCACAGTGTTATCCTGCTGCTTTCTATGCCAAAACCTCAACCCCCCCCCCCCTCATACCCCCAAATACTATCCTAAAGAAACATTACTGCCCCCCATAGTAATAGTGCTCCTCATAGTCCCACCAATAGTAATTCCCTTCTAGAATGCCCTTATTAGTAACACTGCCCCAACCGTGATAATGCTCCTCAACAATGCCCTCCCATATTAATAATACCCTCACAGAGTCCCTAGTAGAAATAAGGCCCCCTATTGTTCCCCCAGTGGCAATAAAGCTCCCTACAGACCCCACAGTAGTAATAAGGCCCCCATAGTGCGCTTAGTAGAAATAAGGCAGATCTACAAGACCCTCCTATAGAGCCCCCAGTAGTAATAAGAACGCCTATAATGTCCCCTGGATTTGCAGTGCCCCCTGCAGTTATAATCCTCCCTCCACCATACAGTCCCATGTATATAACATCACCTCCTCCCCAGCCGCCTCCAACGCACAATCCCATGTAAACATCACCCCCTAAGGCTACTTTCACACTTGCGTTCATGTACTTGTACAGGACGGATCCGCACCGATAATACAAACGAATGCATCCGTTCAGGACCAATTTGTTTGTATTAGATTTTAATTTCTAAGTCCCAATACGGATCCGTCCTGACTTACATTGAAAGTCAATGGGGGACGGATCCGTTTACAATTGCACCATTTTGTGTCAATGCAAAGGGATCCGTCCCCATTGACTTACATTGTCAGGACGGATGCGTTTGGCTCCGCAAGGCCATGCGGACACAAAAAACGCTGCTTGCAGCATTTTGAGGTCCGCCTCCAAAATGGAACGGGGGACCGCACGGAGCCGAACGAATGCATTCTGAATGGATCCGCATCCATTCAGAATGCATTGGGGTTAAACTGATGCATTTGGGGCTGCTTGTGAGAGACCTGAAACGGATCTCACAAGCGGATCACCAAACGCAAGTGTGAACGGACCCTAAACATTAAGTCCCATGTACATAAACATCATTCCCCCCCACCATCCACTTTCAACATACAGTCCCATGTAAATAACATCCCTCCCTCCCCCAGCCACCTCAAGCACACAGTTCCATGTCAATAACATCCCTCCCTTCAGCCCTAAAATACATCCCAGTTAAATAACTACAACTCCCAGTTTTTTTCTACCTCTCCCTTCACTTACCTCGCCTGTACAGACATCACTATTAGGCTCCTTCTCCTCTTGACTCCGGTCCAATCCTGAACTGGGAAGAGGCGAAAGACCTTTGGTGACATCACAGGCCATGTGATCAGCAAAACAGGCTGTGATAGGATGACCTGGATGGTGACATCATCCAGGTCATCCTATCACAGCCTGTTTTGCTGATCACATGACCTGTGATGTCACCAAAGGTCCTTCGCCTGTTCCCAGTATAAGATTCAATTGTATTTGCCGTTCTGTGTACGGCAATACAGTTGCATCTAGCAGGCAGGCAGGACATTCGGGGCATGGGACAAAACATCCGGGGCCCAGGCCCCGAATGTTTTAACCTAGCGACGCCCCTGGTGCCAGGCATGTATGTCTTTCCAGCATGTTTTCAATAGTAAATCTCTACTATTGTGTTTGTTAATATAATAATGCAATAACAATGTGTATTTTAAAGGGTTATCTGAGAATTTGATATTCATTACCTACCCTTAGGATAGGTCATCAATATTAGATTGGCAGGGCTCCATCTCCCGGGACATCAGCGTGGCCTAGGCACAGCTCAGTGCCATTCAAGTAAATGGGGCTGAGCTGCAATACTAAGCACAGCCACTATATAATTTATGGCGCTGTGCTGGGTAAGCTGTGATGAGACTGCAGCCTCTTCAAACAGGCGGGGTTCGCTGATGTGATGTTGATGAAATTCCTGGATAACCCCTTGAACTGTTGTAGCTATCCATTTGTAAAAAAATATCTGGATATTGGAAGCACCTACTTCCTTTCTATATTGTCTGTATAGACAGTGCTTCAGTTAGTATCTGCTTAATGTCAGCTGAATGAATGAGAGTCAATTGACAGAGATATTTCATAGATTATTATAGTCTGCAGTAAGTAACATAATACAGACCTCTTCCCCAGAGACCAGGGAGTTACTGGGGAAATATATGTATAGTGTTATTATCCTGCCTTATCTAGGTTTCTAGCAGTACAATAGTTGTCATCAATGTATCTGCCCTCTTACGATTAGGAGATTACTCTGACCATTATGTCCCAGTCTTTTCAGCAAAGCTGACAAGTGAGCTACAGAAAATAAGAAGTGTCAGCTTATTGTGTCTGTTTTAGTGGCCAGGGCGAAAAATAGATTTTGTATGCGGATAGACATCTCATTTAACCCCTTAGGGACGCATGACGTACCGGTACGGCATGTTTCCCGATTCCTTAAGGACCCATGACGAACCGGTACGTCATGAGTTTAAAATGAGATTGCGGCGCTGCGGGGGTTAATCCGAACGGGATGCCGGCTGAAATCATTCAGCTGGCATCCTGTCACAACGCCGTATCAGCGCTTTCTGCCGATTCTGATCCCCGCGGTCAGAGACATAGTAACATAGTAACATAGTACATAAGGCCAAAAAAAGACATTTGTCCATCCAGTTCGGCCTGTCATCCTGCAAGTTGATCCAGAGGAAGGCAAAAAAAAACAGGGAGGTAGAAGCCAATTTTCCTCAATAAAAATTCCTTCCCGACTCCAATCAGGCAATCAGAATAAATCCCTGGATCAACGACCCCTCTCTAGTAGCTATAACCTGTAATATTATTACGCTCCAGAAATACATCTAGGCCCCTCTTGAATTCCTTTATTGTACTCACCATCACCACCTCCTCAGGCAGAGAGTTCCAGAGTCTCACTGCTCTTACCGTAAAGAATCCTCTTCTATGTTTGTGTACAAACCTTCTTTCCTCCAGACGCAGAGGATGTCCCCTCGTCACAGTCACCGTCCTGGGAATGAATAGATGATGGGATAGATCTCTGTACTGACCCCTGATATATTTAAACATATTAATTAGATCTCCTCTCAGTCGTCTTTTTTCTAAAGTGAATAACCCTAATTTTGATAATCTTTCAGGGTACTGTAGTTGCCCCATTCCAGTTATTACTTTAGTTGCCCTCCTCTGGACCCTCTCCAGCTCTGCTATGTCTGCTTTGTTCACTGGAGCCCAGAACTGTACACAGTACTCCATGTGTGGTCTGACTAATGATTTGTAAAGTGGTAGGACTATGTTCTCATCACGGGCATCTATGCCCCTTTTGATGCAACCCATTATCTTATTGGCCTTGGCAGCAGCTGCCTGACACTGTTTTTTGCAGCTTAGTTTGCTGTTTATTAAAATTCCTAGATCTTTTTCCATGTCAGTGTTACCGAGTGTTTTACCGTTTAATAAGTACGGGTGACTTGCATTATTCCTTCCCATGTGCATAACTTTACATTTGTCAGTGTTAAACCTCATCTGCCACTTATCTGCCCGAGCCTCCAATCTATCCAGATCGCTCTGTAGTAGTATACTGTCCTCTTCAGTGTTAATTACTTTACACAGTTTAGTGTCATCTGCGAAAATTTATATTTTACTATGCAAGCCTTCTACAAGATCATTAATAAATATATTGAAGAGAATAGGGCCCAATACTGACCCCTGAGGTACTCCACTAGTGACAGTGACCCAATCTGAGTATTTACCATTAATAACCACCCTCTGTTTTCTATCATTGAGCCAGTTACTTACCCACTTACAGACGTTTTCTCCCAGTCCGAGCATTCTCATTTTATATACTAACCTTTTATGTGGTACAGTGTCAAATGCTTTGGAGAAGTCCAGATGCACGACATCCATTGATTCGCCGCTGTCAAGTCTAGAACGTACCTCCTCATAGAAACTGATTAAATTTGTTTGACATGATCGATCCCTCACGAAGCCATGCTGATATGGCATTATTTGCTTATTTCCGTTAAGATGCTCTAACATTGCATCTCTCAGAAAACCTTCAAACAGTTTAACCACGACAGATGTTAAACTTACCGGCCTATAGTTTCCAGGCTCTGTTTTTGGACCCTTTTTGAATATTGGCACCACATTTGCCATGCGCCAATCCTGTAGGACATTCCCTGTCAATATAGAATCTGCAAATATCAGAAATAAGGGTCTGGCTATGACATTACTTAATTCCCTTAGGATACGGGGGTGTATGCCATCCGGTCCTGGCGATTTGTCTATTTTAATCTTTTTAAGTCGCTGTTGCACTTCTTCCTGGGTCAGACAGGACACTTTTAATGGGGAATTTATTTCAACATTCGGCATGTCATCTGACAGTTTATTTTCCTCAGTGAATACATTGGAAAAAAAAATATTTAACAGCTTTGCTTTCTCCTCGTCGCTCTCTGCGACTCCCCCCTCATTACTCTTTAACGGGCCGACACCTTCAGATTTATACTTTTTAACATTTATATAATTAAAGAACATTTTAGGGTTAGTTTTACTCTCTTTGGCAATTAATCTCTCAGTCTCTAGTTTGGCCGCTTTTATTTGTTTTTTTACATGTTCTATTTTTTTCCTTATAGTTTTTCAGTGCTTCCGTGCTGCCCTCCTGTTTTTTAGTGTTTTATATGCTTTCTTTTTGTCATTTATTGCTTTCTTTACAGTTCTGTTTATCCACATTGGTTTCTTTTTGTTTCTTAACCTTTTATTCCCATACGGTATGTACCTCTCACAATGAGATTTTATGTGAGGACTTTATCCCATTTAGTTAGGCCTATGGACTCTCTTAGTTGGCTAAATTTAGCTTTTTTTGAAGTTTGGTATTTTTGTTCCTCCCTGTAGAAACGCTCTTTTGAATGCCCCAAATAAAGTTTTATTAACCCCCCCTGCACCCCTGAATGATTTTATGGGGGGCGGGAGGTGCAGGGGGGGTGTTGCAGGTGATGCGGGCGGTGCGGGAGCCGCCCGCCTCCCCTTGAATAATCGTTGGTGGCCAGTGGTATACTAGGGTGTCAGCACATTGCTGACACCCTGGTATAAACGGCTGACATCGGTGATGCATGTTAACCATTTAACCCTTTCCATACCGAGGTCCGTACGGACCGCTGTATGGAAAAGGTTAACAGCTCAGGGAGCACCCTCCCTCTCCCATCGGGGGGCTGCTGTGCCTTTGCAGCCCCCCGATGGAGAGGGAGAGAGCTCCCAGACAGCCCCTAGACAGCCCTGTCCTTACCCATCCCCGTCTGCACAGTTGTGGCTACAACTGAGCAGACAGCAAAGGTTCCCATGGCAACAGGACGCCTTCTCAGGCATCCTGCTGTCCATGGTGCTGAACAGATCTGTGCTAAAGGCATAGATCTGTTCAGACAAAGTGTAAGTAAAATACAGTACAGTACCCTATATAGTGTACTGTACTGTATTATACAGAGATCAGATCCAATGGATCTGCAAGAACCAAGTGAGTCTGGGTCATAAAAATGAAAAAAAAAGTGAAAAAAGTTGAGATAAAAAAAATATAAACTTATTTATTTAAGTTTTACACTGAATAAAAATAAAAAAATAAAATACACTACACATATTAGGTATCGCCGCGTCCGTAACGACCTGATCTATAAAACGGTCATGTTACTTTCCCCGCACAGTGAACACCATAAAAATAAAAAAATAAAAACTATGAGAAAATTGAAATTTTGCCCACCTTACTTCCCAAAAAAGTTAATAAAAGTGATCAAAAAGTCGCATGTACGCCAAAATAGTACCAATCAAACCGTCAGCTCATCCCGCAAAAATCATACCCTACCCAAGATAATCGCCCAAAAACTGAAAAAACTATGGCTCTTAGACTATGGAAACACTAAAGCATTAATTTTTTTGTTTCAAAAATGAAATCATTGTGTAAAACTTAAATAAAAAAAGCATACATTTTAGGTATCGACGCGTCCGTATCGACCGGCTCTATAAAAATATCACATGACCTAATCCCTCAGGTGACCACCGCAAAAAAAGTAAAAGCCATTTTTTTTCATCTTACGTCACAAAAAGTGTAATAGCAAGTGATCAAAAAAACATATGCACCCCAAAATAGTACCAATCAAACCGTCATCTCATCCCGCAAAAAATGAGACCCTACTTAAGATAATCGTCCAAAAACTGAAAAACTGATGGCTCTTAGACTATGGAGACACTGAAACATTTTTTTGTTTTAAAAAATGAAATCATTGTGTAAAACTTACATAAATAAATAAAAATTGTATACATATTAGGAATCGCCGCGTCCGTGACAACCTGCTCTATAAAATTACCACAATATCTAACCTGTCAGATGAATGTTGTAAATAACAAAAAAAAACGTGCCAAAAAAGCTATTTCTTGTTACCTTGCTGCACACAAAAAGTGTAATATAGAGCAACCAAAAATCATATGTACCCTAAACTAGTACTAAAAAAACTGCCACCCTATCCCGTAGTTTCTAAAATGGGGTCACTTTTTGGGACTTTCTACTCTAGAGGTGCATCAGGGGGGCTTCAAATGGGACATGGTGTCAAAAAAAACTGTCCAGCAAAATCTGCCTTGCAAAAACCGTATGGCATTCCTTTCCTTCTGCGCCCTGCCGTGTGCCCGTACAGCAGTTTACGACCACATATGGGGTGTTTCTGTAAACTACAGAATCAGGGCCATAAATAATGAGTTATGTTTGGCTGTTAACCCTTGCTTTGTAACTGGAAAAAAAATATTAAAATGGAAAATCTGCCAAAAAAGTGAAATTTTGAAATTGTATCTCTATTTTCCATTAAATCTTGTGCAACACCTGAAGGGTTAACAAAGTTTGTAAAATCAGTTTTGAATACCTTGAGGGGTGTAGTTTCTTAGATGTGGTCACTTTTATGGAGTTTCTACTCTAGAGGTGCATCAGGGGGGCTTCAAATGGGACATGGTGTCAAAAAACCAGTCCAGCAAAATCTGGCTTCCAAAAACCATACGGAGCACCTTTCCCTCTGCGCCCTACTGTGTGCCCGTACAGTAGTTTACGGCCACATATGGGGTGTTTCTGTAAAAGGCAGAGTCAGGGCAATAAAGTTACAGTCTTGTTTGGCTGTTAACCCTTGCTTTGTTAGTGGAAAAAATGGGTTAAAATGGAAAATTAGGCAAAAAAATGAAATTCTCAAATTTCATCCCCATTTGCCAATAACTCTTGTGCAACACCTAAAGGGTTAACAAAGTTTGTAAAATCAGTTTTGAATACTTTGAAGGGTGTCGTTTATAGAATGGGGTAATTTTTGGTCAGTTTCTATCATGTAAGCCTCACAAAGTGACTTTAGACCCGTAGTGGTCCCTAAAAATTGGGTTTTTGTACATTTCTGAAAAATTTCAAGATTTGCTTCTAAACTTCTAAGCCTTGTAACATCCCCAAAAAATAAAATATCATTCCCAAAATAATTCAAACATGAAGTAGACATATGGGGAATGTAAAGTCATCACAATTTTTGGGGGTATTACTATGTATTACAGAAGTAGAGAAACTGAAAATTTGAAATTTGCTAATTTTTCTAAATTTTTGGTAAATTAGGTATTTTTTTATGCAAAAAAATATTTATATTTTTTACATCATTTTACCAGTGTCATGAAGTACAATATGTGATGAAAAAAAATCTCAGAATGGCCTGGATAAGTCAAAGTGTTTTAAAGTTATCAGCACTTAAAGGGACACTGGTCAGATTAGCAAAAAATGGCCAAGTCCTTAAGGTTAAATAGGGCTGAGTCCTTAAGGGGTTAAATAATATCATTTTCTGATGGTACATGAGTACTAAAGATTGCTAACAGCACTCTATAGGTGACATGCAGAATGATGCAGACATATATAGAGATATGGTCATGTAGTTTGCATGACCAAGAAATTGATATTTTCATTGCAGCGACCACAAAGAGGTTGTAACTTCATGTTCAGCGCTTCCTAGACCCTTCTCTCTGGTCTCCGTGACTGCCCCAGCAGACAATCAGGAAACAACTACAGCTGTTAAGTTGTTATATGTGTTACTTGTCAACTTGAGTAGAAAGCGTTGCACTAAGTTTCAGCTAGCAGTGCTTATTCCTTCATTCATTGTCAGATTCCATGATATTCAGTTTGCAACCTTCTCCTAGTTTCATCTTTTTCTCATGTGGATGTGTTCCTCTCAGTAATACATGCTGTATGTGTGGTCTGTTTGTCCAGGATGCTACTGCCCTCACTAGCTTTCATGTACTAGTAGAGCTTCATTCACAGATTGATTCCTTCTATAGGTAATGATAGATCTCCTTACACTTGTATTGGTAGTAACGGATGCTGAGAAATGTGTGATTCCCCCTCCTCCATGAAGACTTCTAGAGAATTCATCTAGATGCCGGAATTCTCTTTAATCAATACATAATTAAAAAAGTTTGCCAACTTTCTTAGATATATATATATATATATATATATATATATATATATATATATAATAGTTCCTAAAGATGCAATGGTCTCAGGATGCAATATTTTTAACCTGCAGTGGTCTAGTTTTTCTTCAAAATAGAATCAACATACAATGTCTCAGACCCAACTAATCAAAATGGAAATTTCTTTTTGTAAAACACACCCATATTGGTTGCCTAGTAGCTGCTCTTTAAGAACTGTGCAGTACTAGATGTCCTGTACTGCCTTCTTACTACGCCAGGGTGAGTTGCTCCTTTGGTCATCAGGTGAGGGCAAATTGCTTTTATGTTTTCTGGTACGCTGTGTGTGGTATACAGGACTCTGAAGAAGCTCCTGTCCTTATCATAGAAAGTGATTTACAGCCTCCAGCATCTATATCTGACTTTTATTAGGACGTACTTTATCGTAGTTTTTTTGTTTCATCTTCATTCCGCGTTATCTTGCAATGACATTTTGGAGCTTTGGAACCAATCGGTAGTTTTCCATAGAGTTATGGACTCAAGTTGCAATGTTTTCAACATATAATGCTTGTCCCAAAACCGTTTAATATGGTCACTTAACCTCTTAGGGACATATGACGTAACGGTACGTCATGATGTCCTAGTACTTAAAGAGGACCTTTCATTACAATAAAAAATCTAAACTAAGTATGCTGACATGGAGAGTGGTGCTCAGGGATCTCCCTGCACTTACGTTTATCCCTGGGTGCCGCTCCGTTCTCCCAGTATAGGCTCCGGTATCTTCAGATTTTCAGCTCAACAGGGAGGAGCCTGCTCTTGTTCTCCTGGGCGTCTCCTCTCAGGCTATGAGCTGAGCGCTACGGAGCCTATACCGGGAGAACGGAGCAGCGCCCAGGGATAATAGTAAGTGCAATAGCAAGCAATCAAAGTGTCACATGCACCCCAAAATAGTGCCAATCAAACCGTCATCTCATCCCGCAAAAAATAAGACCCTACCTAAGATAATCGTACACAAGACAGTCGCCCAAAAAATAAATAAAACTATGGCTTTCAGAATGTGGAGACACTAAAGAATCATTTAAAAAAAATGCTTTGTTATGTAAAACTGAAACAAACAACCAAAAAATATTTGGTATTGTCGCGTCCGTGACAACCTGCTCTATAAAAATACAGCATGATCTAACCTGTCAGATGAATGTTGTAAATAACAAAAAATAAAAACGGTGCCAAAACAGCTATTTCTTGTTACCTTGCCTCACAAAAAGTGTAATATAGAGTAGGGATTGACCGATTATCGGTTTTACCGATATTATCGTCCAATATTCAGGATTTTGACCTCTATAGGTATCGGCATCTATTTTGCCGATATTCCGATAGCTTATGGGGAACACAGATCGCGCTGCTGACAGCGCTCTGTGTTCCCTCAGCAGGACAGGGGAGAAGGAAGCAGTGTCTCCCTCCCCCCCCCCCGTGCTGCTGCTGCCGCCAATGAGAGGAGGGAGTACAAGAGAAGGGGAAGGGCAGTGGCCACTGCGCCACCAATGAAGAGAAATCTCTCATTTATTCAAATTGAACAGGAGGCGGGAGCTGGCTGCAGAATCACATAGCCAACTCCCGACCTCTATGAGCAATAGCTGCGATCTCCGGTAGTTAACCCCTCAGGTGCCGCGGATCGCAGCTACCGCTCATAGAGGTCGGGAGCCGGCTATGTGATTCTGCAGCCAGCTCCTGCCTCCTGTATATGAATAAATGAGAGATTTCTCTTCATTGGTGGCGCAGTGTGCCCCCCCACCCCCACCCCAGTATTAAAAACACTGGTGGCGCAGTGCGCCCCCCCACTCAAGCCCCCCCCAGTATTAATCATTGGTGGCAGTGGCCACAGGATCCCCACTCCCCGATCGGTTACCATGGCAGCCAGGACGCTATTGAAGCCCTGAGCACAAAGCACAGAGCAGCATGGACAGTGTGAGCTCCTATTCACCCTGATAGAGATCTATCAGGGTAAATAGGATAAGGGTTCTAGTCCCTTAGGGGGCTAAAAGTTTGTAAAAAAAAACAAACAAAAAAAGTTAAAAAATATAAATGAAAAGTATAAATGAAAAAGAAAGATTTACAAACAAAAAAACTACACATTAACAATAAACATTAATTTTCAGCAGATTTGTGTAGGAATTGTGTATTTAAAAAAAAAAAGAAAATTCCCAGAATATTGGTATAAATTATCGGCTATCGGCCTGAAAGTTTACGAATTATCGGTATCGGCCCTAAAAATCCCGGTCGATCCCTAATATAGAGCAACCAAAAATCATATTTACCCTAAAATAGTACCAACAAAATTGCCACCCTATCCCGTAGTTTCTAAAATGGGTTCAAATTTTGGGAGTTTTTACTCTAGGGGTGCATCAGGGGGGCTTCAAATGGGACATGGTGTCAAAAAAACTGTAGCAAAACCTGCCTTCCAAAAACCGTATGGCATTCCTTACCTTCTGCGCCCTGCCGTGTGCGCGTACAGCAGTTTAGGACCACATATGGGGTGTTTCTGTAATCTACAGAATCATAGCCATAAATATCGAGTTTTGTTTGGCTGTTAACCCTTGATTTGTAACTGGAAAAAAAAAATATTAAAATGGAAAATCTGCCAAAAAAGTGAAATTTTGAAATACTATTTCTATTTTCCATTAATTCTTGTGGAACACCTAAAGGGTTAACAAAGTTTGTAAAATCAGTTTTGAATACCTTGAGGGGTGTAGTTTCTAAAATGGGGTCACTTTTTCGGAGTTTCTACTCTAGGGGTGCATCAGGGGGGCTTCAAACGGGACATGGTGTCAAAAAACCAGTCCAGCAAAATCTGCCTTCCAAAAACCGTATAGCATTCCTTTCCTTCTGTGCCCTGTCGTGTGCCCATACGGCAGTTTACGACCACATATGGGGTGTTTTCTGTAAATTACAGAGTTAGGGCCATAAATATTACATTTTGTTTGGCTGTTCACGCTTGATTTATTACTGGAAAAAAAATTATAAAAATTTAAAATCTGCCAAAAAAGTGAAATTTTGAAATGTTATTTCTATTTTCCATTAATTCTTGTGGAACACCTAAAGGGTTAACAAAGTTTGTAAAAACTGTTTTGAATACCTTGAGGGGTGCAGTTTCTAGAATGGGATCATTTTTGGGTGGTTTCTAATATGTAAGCCTCACAAAGTGACTTCAGACCTGAACTGGTCGTTAAAAAAGTGGGTTTTTGAAAAATTTCAAGATTTGCTTCTAAATGTCTAATCCTTGTAAAATCCACAAAAAATAAAATGTTATTCCCAAAATGATCCGAACATGAAGTAGACATATGGGGAATGTAAAGTAATAACTATTTTTTGAAGTACCATATTTTTTGCCGTATAAGACGCACTTTTTTCCCCCCAAAAGTGGGGGGGAAATAGCACTGCGTCTTATACGGCGAATGTAGCTTATTTTGCCCAGTTTTCAATGATACACCCGCCGCGATGCCGTGCGGCGGGTGTATCAGCTGTGAGGGAGGAGGGGCTGTGGGCGGCATCTGCATTTATAATGACAGCGGGGCCCGTGCAGTGACTGTATTCTACTACACGGGCCCTGCTTACTGTATAATCATATCCCTAATAGTTAATCGTTGTATGCATGTAAAAGCATAATGAGCGTTAATGAGCGCTGTGTATTACTTACAATTAGAAGCGCTCGCCGTTCGGAGCAGAGAGGAGGGAGGAGGCAGGCCGAGAGGACGGGCGCTGGCAACGTGAGTCATACGTTGCCCGCCCACTTTATGAATGAAGCAGGCGGCGTGGGCGCATGACGTATGACTCACGTTGCCAGCGCCCGTCCTCCCGGCCTGCCTCCTCCCTCCTCTCTGCTCTCTGCTCCGAACAGCGAGCGCTTCTAATTGTAAGTAATACACAGCGCTCATTAACGCTCATTATGCTTTTACATGCATACAACGATTAACTATTAGGGATATGATTATACAGTAAGCGGGGCCCGTGTAGTAGAATACAGTCACTGCACGGGCCCCGCTGTCATTATTAAAGCAGATGCGACCCCCATTATAAAAGCAGATGCGACCCCCACACTTATGGAGGGGATCTGTGGATGACACATAGCATAAGATGCTATATATGTGTCATCCACAGATCCCCCCCATAACTGTCATACACAGATCCTCATCCTCATAACAGTGCCATCCAGAGAGGATCCCCCATAAGTGTCACCCACAGATCCCCCATAACAGTGCGTCACTCACAGATCCCCCATAACAGTGCGTCACTCACAGATCCCCCATAACAATGCGTCACTCACAGATCCCCCATAACAGTGCGTCACCCACAGATCCCCCATAACAGTGCGTCACCCACAGATCCCCCATAACAGTGCGTCACTCACAGATCCCTCATAACAGTGCGTCATCCACAGATCCCCCATAACAGTTCGCCACTCACAGATCCCCCATAACAGTGTGTCATCCACAGATCCTCCATAACAGTGCGTCACCCACAGACCACAATTAGTTCAAAAACCACCAAAAGCACACCTTTTGGTTAAAAATATTTTTTTTCTTATTTTCCTCCTCAAAAACCTAGGTGCGTCTCATGGACCGGTGCGTCTTATAGGGCGAAAAATACGGTATTACTATGTATTATAGAAGTAGAGAAATTGAAACTTGGAAATTTGCAAATTTTTCCACATTTTTGGCAAATTTTGTATTTTTTCATAAATTAAAATAAATTATTTTTTACTCCATTTTACCAGTGTCATAAAGTACAATATGTGACAAAAAAAACTATCTCAGAATGGCCTGGATAAGTCAAAGCGTTTTAAAGTTATCACCACATAAACTGACACTGGTCAGATTTGCAAAAAATTGCCTGGTCCTTAACCGCCTCCGGACCATGTAACGCACGGATGCGTCCGGGAGGCGGTCGATTGATTCCTCCTGGACGCATCCATGCGTCATCTCGCGAGACGCGAGATTTCGGACTGAGACGGCCCACATGCGCATCGCGGGCCGGCAAAAGAACAAACACAATTTTGTCACCAGCCTGCCAGCCAATGATCGTGGCTGGCAGGCTGGCGATTTTTAAAATGACAAATCAGAAGCCATGTTAACACATTATATTTGTAAATATGGTGTGTTAAATGGCTTCCCTGCACCTCTGCTGGTCCTTTTGGTCGGTTGGTTCCAGCAGGGGAGCAGGCTTCACAGTGAGTAGCACCAAACACCACACATAGCCCCAGATCACCCCCCTGCACCCCAATTAACCCCTTGATCACCCCTTCCTGCCCCTGTCAATCACTAGTGAAAGGGAAAAAAGTGATCAGTGTAAACTGTCACATTTTTTTTCACTGGTATTTGACTGTTAGGTTTTAGGATAGTTTAGGCCCCTTGGTTAGGTAGTTTAGCGATTGTTTAGCGCCCAGCCCAACGCAGCGCAGTCACTTATTTGCTGATTAGCGTATTGCTAATCAGCATTTGTACTTTTATAGTGTCTGTAAGTGATCAAAACTGATCACAGTCAGATCTATAATAGTATTAGTGTCACCTTAGCTCGCCCTCCACCCAAAACGCAGTGTTTGCCCGATCAGGCCTGATCGGACGCCCACACGTGCCTTCACCCACGCCCGCCCCGCCGCAGTGACCAAAAATATATATTTTTTGATCACTGCACAATCACTTCACAAGCGCTGCGGCGATAAAAAAATCTGTTTTGATATTTTTTATCAACTGCAGCGGCCTCCTGTACTTCGCTAGCCTCCCATTTGTAAGACAGGCTTGCTTTTTTTCTTGGGTAGTCTCAGGAAATACTACGTGTGAAGAAAGAAGTGCATGGCGGCACTGCCTGCACTGATGTAGCCTGTAGTAATGAGAAACCGCTGATGTGGTACGATATACTCCACTCTGTGGTGCTCAGCGACACAGAGGTTAAGACGAAGTATGCAATGGGTAGGGAGAAGAGGAAGAAGTCGCGGCACTCACCGGAGTAGATAAGTAGTGGTTACTTTATTCAAGCTTCCTTAGAAGACGATACATGAAGGATCCAGGGGCGGACACACTGTTGAAAGCGGCGACGGCCGTTTCACGCATTGGATCGCGCTTCCTCAGGCCGCTGTGTACGTCATTGCGCAAGCTTGCGCTTTATACAGGCGGACTTAGGAGCGGCCGGCACCGTCAGCCACAGCTGTGCGCCCGTGAATCAATGACATAAGTTAAAAACATATCAACAGTGGGTGCCAATGTGGATGCTGGAAACCAAATGGGCCCACAGCAGCTCTGTGGGCCCATTCACACACAGAGCTGCTGCAAACCTCTCCTTTCACCTGGGACAAAGTGCATAATGCACTTCTCCACATCTTTGGGCGATTTGCGCTTTGCACATTGTCCCATGGGGAAGGAGAGGTTTGTCTTATAAAGGTAAAAAAAAAAAACAAGCAAAAAAAAAAAACACCAATAAGCAAAAAAGTTAACGTTCAGTTCCAACAGTTAAATAAAGTTTATATGTTCTGTTCAAAGGTTATTATAAAGTTAATAAAATTATGCGTTGCGGCCTGTTTTTTTTTTTTTTTTTTTTTACCTTCCAGGTGGACCAACTGATCGACTAGCTGCAGCACTGATGTGCATTCTGACAGACGCATTGCGCTGCTGTCAGATTACACACAAGTCGGTGTATGCGGCGCTGCAAGACGAGATTTCTCCTCTTCAGTAAAAGATACGTTTGCCGAGGCATATGAGCTGAGGAGGTGGCGGTGTTAATATGCTTTGGCAAACACTTTGTATATAAAAAAATAAAAAATCCCGGCAATGATTTATTCAATCACATCGATTGATGTGAATGAAGAAATCTGGTTTGCCAGGGCATACGAGCTAAGTGGGTATGGATGTTGGGCGGAGTTAAAAACATAAGTTAAAAACATATCAACAGTGGGTGCCAATGTGGACGCTGGAAACCAAATGTTAAACATAAATGAAATGCAGATTGCACAACAATGCCCATATCAATCGGGTTGCAGCCGCAGTCTCATGCATGGATACCGGAGGGGGTAAAGACACAGCAATACGGATGCAAATCTGATTAAGTACATTATAATTCATACATTGATAATATTCGAGCTACTGCAGAGCGCGAGTACAAGGAAGTCGCATTGCTAGAAGATCGCATTGCAAAGAAATCGCATTGGCAATAAATCGCATTGCAAGAAATCGCATTGAAAAAAATCGCATTGCGAAAAAACAACAAATTGCCCCTCTATATCGAACGCATCTGATTTACAAGAACACTGACATATCGTTCTTATCATTCATACCCGCCGGTCTCTGATAGCACCAGGCGTACCCGGCCCCATGTCGCTAGACCACAGGTTGCGCAGGATCCGCTTCAAGGGCAGCAGAGTGGGGCTTGCGCTGTCGAATTACGTGGTGAGGCATACACCAGCAGCGCAGCCCATCCTGGACCTAGTACCAGCACTGCCGTACAACATGGTGAAGTGGCGAGCACCAGAAGGGCAGTTGAAGCTGGTACGGTGGCACGTGCAGTAGTTACCCCGTCGCAGCCACCGCACAGACAGGCCCGTAGAGCCTCTAGAATCCCTGAGGTGCTGGCAAACCCTGATTGGCAGTCCCCAACTTCAGCCGCACCTGTAGTTCCCCCTTTCACCGCCCAGTCTGGAGTTCGGGTTGAGACAGCTCAGATCGGTTAGGCCCTGGGATTTTTTGAGCTGTGGAGCTCTTGGACTTAGTTGTGGCAGAAAAAAATCGGTATGCCACTCAATTTATATCCGCCAACCCGGGAAGCTTTTATGCCCAGCCTTTCCGGTGGAAACCAGTCCAAGTTTCCGAAATAAAAAATTTTCTGGGCCTTCTCCTCAACATGGGTCTAACCAAAAAGCATGAATTGCGGTCATATTGGTCCACGAACCCAATTCATCACATGCCCATGTTCTCTGCTGCTATGTCCAGGACACGATTTTAGACCATCCTGCGTTTCCTGCACTTTAGCGACAACACCACCTCCCGTCCCAGAGGCCACCCAGCTTTTGACCGGCTCCACAAAATTTGGCCCCTCATAGACCACTTCAACCAGAAATTTGCTGATTTGTATACCCCTGAGCAAAACATCTGCGTAGACGAGTCCCTAATACATTTTACCGGGCGCCTTGGCTTCAAACAATACATCCTAAGCAAGCGCGCCCGGTATGGGGTCAAATTGTATAAGCTCTGTGAAAGGGCCACAGGCTATACCCACAAATTTCGGATCTATGAGGGAAAAGATTAGACCCTGGAGCCGGTCGGTTGTCCTGACTACCTGAGGAGCAGTGGGAAGACAGTCTGGGACTTGATGTCACCCTTATTTGGCAAGGGGTACCATCTTTATGTGGACAATGTCTACACAAGTGTGGCCCTCTTCAGGCATTTGTTTCTAGAACAGATTGGCTGCTGTGGCACCGCGCGAACTAGTCGCTCGGGCTTCCCCCAACAGCTCGTTACCACCCGTCTTGCAGGGGGGGAGAGGGCTGCCTTGTGTAACCAAGAACTGCTCGCGGTGAAATGGAGAGACAAGCGTGACGTTTACATGCTCTCCTCCATTCACGCAGACACGACAATCCAAATTGAGCGAGCAACCCGTGTCATTGAAAAGCCCCTCTCAGTTCACGACTATAACCTTCACATGGGAAGGGTGGACTTCAATGACCAGATGTTGGCTCCGTATTTAGTTTCCCGATGCACCAGACGCTGGTATAAGAAGGTGTCTGTATATTTAATTCAATTAACTGCATATAATAGTTTTGTTCTCTACAGTAAGGCTGGGAGAACAGGATCCTTCCTCAAATTTCAGGAAGAGATCATCGAGAACCTCCTGTATCCAGGAGGTTCCGTGGCCCCATCCACCAGTGTAGTTAGCCGTCTACACGAGCGACATTTCCCCAATGTCGTTGCTGGTATCTCAACCCAACCGTCACCCCGAAAAAGATGTTGTGTCTGTAGCAGGAGTGGAATAAGGCGTGACACCCGCTATTTCTGTCCTGACTACCCTGACCACCCTGCCCTATGCTTAGGGGAGTGTTTCCGGAAGTACCACACACAGGTACACCTAGCATAGGGATCACATCTCACAGGACAGGCACACAGGGCTATTAGGGCCCATTCACACACAGAGCTGCTGCAAACCTCTCCTTTCACCTGGGACAAAGTGCATAATGCACTTCTCCACATCTTTGGGCGCTTTGCGCTTTGCACATTGTCCCATGGGGAAGGAGAGGTTTGTCCTATAAAGGTAAAAAAAAACAAGCAAAAAAAAAAAAAAACACCAGTAAGCAAAAAAGTTAACGTTCAGTTCCAACAGTTAAATAAAGTTTATATGTTCTGTTCAAAGGTTATTATAAAGTTAATAAAATTATGCGTTGCGGCCTGTTTTTTTTTTTTTTTTTTTTTACCTTCCAGGTGGACCAACCGATCGACTAGCTGCAGCACTGATGTGCATTCTGACAGAAGCATTGCGCTGCTGTCAGATTATACACAAGTCGGTGTATGCGGCGCTGCAAGACGAGATTTCTCCTCTTCAGTAAATGATACGTTTGCCGAGGCATATGAGCTGAGGAGGTGGCGGTGTTCATATGCTTTGGCAAACACTTTGTATATAAAAAAATAAAAAATCCCGGCAATGATTTATTCAATCACATCGATTGATGTGAATGGAGAAATCTGGTTTGCCAGGGCATACGAGCTAAGTGGGTATGGATGTTGGGCAGAGCTCCTATGGCCTGACAGACGCCTTTCCCCTCCTTTTTTTTTTTTTGGCAGAGATTTTTTCATCCACATTGATCGATGCGAATGAAGAAATCTGTGCCGTTCATTTTTTCTTTCAGCCCAGAGGCTGAACGAAAAAAATAAATAAATCTCATTACCCGTATGCTCAATATAAGGAGAATAGCAGAAACTCCTAATGCTGGCCATACATGTAATGATTGTGGAGACCCTCAAATGCCAGGGCAGTACAAACACCCCACAAATGACCCCATTTTGGAAAGAAGACACCCCAAGGTATTCGCTGAGGGGCATATTGAGTCCATGAAAGATTGAAATTTTTGTCCCAAGTTAGCGGAAAGTGAGACTTTGTGAGAAAAAACAAAAAAAAATCAATTTCCGCTAACTTATGCCCAAAAAATTTTTTTTTCCATGAACTCGCCAGGCCCCTCATTGAATACCTTGGGGTGTCTTCTTTCCAAAATGGGGTCACATGTGGGCTATTTATACTGCCCTGGCTTTTTAGGGGCCCTAAAGCGTGAGAAGAAGTCTGGGATCCAAATGTCTAAAAATGCCCTCCTAAAAGGAATTTGGGCACCTTTGCGCATCTAGGCTGCAAAAAAGTGTCACACATGTGGTATCGCCGTACTCAGGAGAAGTTGGGGAATGTGTTTTGGGGTGTCATTTTACATATACCCATGCTGGGTGAGATAAATATCTTGGTCAAATGCCAACTTTGTATAAACAAAATGGGAAAAGTTGTCTTTTGCCGAGATATTTATCTCACCCAGCATGGGTATATGTAAAATTAGACCCCAAAACACATTCCCCAACTTCTCCTGAGTACGGCGATACCACGTGTGTGACACTTTTTTGCCGCCTAGGTGGGAAAATGGGCTCACATTCCAAAGAGCACCTTTCGGATTTCACAGGGCATTTTTTACAGATTTTGATTTCAAACTACTTCTCACGCATATGGGCCCCTAAAATGCCAGGGCAGTATAACTACCGCACAAGTGACCCCATTTTGGAAAGAAGACACCCCAAGGTATTCCGTGAGGGGCATGGCGAGTTCCTAGAATTTTTTATTTTTTGTCACAAGTTAGCGGAAAATGATGATTTTTTTTTTTATTACAAAGTCTCATATTCCATTAACTTGCGACAAAAAATAAAAAATTCTAGGAACTCGCCATGCCCCTCACGGAATACCTTGGGGTGTCTTCTTTCCAAAATGGGGTCAATTGTGGGGTAGTTATACTGCCCTGGCATTTTAGGGGCCCAAATGCGTGTGAAGTAGTTTGCAATCAAAATTTGTAAACAATGGCCGGTGAAATCCGAAAGGTGCTCTTTGGAATGTGGGCCCCTTTGCCCACCTAGGCTGCAAAAAAGTGTCACACATGTGGTATCTCCGTACTCAGGAGAAGTTGTGGAATGTGTTTTGGGGTGTCTTTTTACATATACCCATGCTGGGTGAGATAAATATCTTGGTCAAATGCCACCTTTGTATAAAAAAAATGGGAAAAGTTGTCTTTTGCCAAGATATTTCTCTCACCCAGCATGGGTATATGTAAAAAGACGCCCCAAAACACATTGCCCTACTTCTCCTGAGTACGGCGATACCACATGTGTCACACTTTTTTTGCAGCCTTAGTGGGTAAAGGGGCCCACATTCCAAAGAGCACCTTTTGGATTTCACAGGCCATTTTTTACAGATTTTTTTTATTAGTCTTTATTTCAGTTTCATAGAAAAACATCCAACATAAAACACATTAATCTACCAATAGATAAAAGTCACTATTAAGAATTAATAATTACGATTTATCTTTATTTTATACCCTCCCACCACCCATGGGGAGGGGGGACGTGAAAGAGAAAAAAAAAAAAAAAAAACAACTCCCATCCAGCCCTAGAGTAACCAGTTTTTCCATACTTGGTCAAGATTTTCAGATTTTTTAGTATGACTCTCCATCGCACGTTCTTCTTTAATTAAGTTGTCTATTGCTTTTCTCCACTGTCCCACTGTCGGTGAGTCTGCCTTTATCCATTTCCTAAGTATAAGAAGTCTGGCCTGGAATAGTACTTTATTCAAAACCAGTCGTATTTTTTTATTTAACTTCAAGTGTTCAGTTGCCCCTAAAATACAAATTATTGGATCATTGGGCAACTGAACATTCAGAAGCAAAAACACGGTTTCTACTATTTCTGTCCAATATCTAAAGAGTTTGGGGCATCTCCAGAAACAGTGTATCAAATCCGCTTTCTCCTCCCAACATTTTGGACACTTATCTGACTCCCTCACACCCATTCTTTTCAACATCCAAGGAGAACGATGTAATCTATGCACTATAAAGAATTGTGAGATCTTGTGTCAACCCCTATCCGAAATCGTCGCATAGTTTCTAAGGGCGTCTCTCCATTTCTCTTCCGTAAAAGATTCTAGATCTTTCTCCCATTTTTTCACAGCAAGCATTGTAATCCTTTTTCTCTTTCCCTCCATCAAGATCCCATTTCTCCTTGCGGTTGTTCCTCCTCCTTCCCCTCCTCTGGTGAATTTGTCCAGCATATCTGATTTTTCCCTTCTATACCTGTCATCTTGCTCCACTGTCCGTAACGCGTTTCTGAGCTGAAAGTATTTATACCTATCTCTATGGGGGATCCCAAATTCCATTACCATTTTGTTGAAGTCCTTCAGCTTATCTTCCTCAAAAATCTGATCTAAGTATTTCATTCCTTTTTTTTCCCAGTCTCTATACGCCCTAATCGTTTCCAGTTCCTTTAAATTGAGATTTTTCCAAATCGGTGTATATTGCAAAAACCCTTTAATCTCCAATATCTTCTTAATTTCCCCCCATACATATTCTGCTAAGTTTAGTGTCCTGTTACCAGCATTTTTTTCCCCAAAAAACCTGACTCCAACACCTCTAAGTGACCCCACTCCTCTTTCCATCCCCATCTATTTATCTCTTGCCTACCCACCAAACTATCTAAACTACCCTTTATGTTCCCATATTGTGTTATTAAGTAATAAAAAAACAAATTAGGAACCGCTAGTCCTCCCTCCCGAACAGGAAGCTGAAGGACTTCCTTCTTTATCCAAGGAATAGCTCCCTTCCAAATGAAATCCCCCATTAGGCTATCAAATAGCTTAAAAATGTTCTGTGATATTCTCACTGGGGCATTTTGCAAAACATAGAGTATCTTTGGGAGAAAGACCATTTTTATTAAATTTACCCGACCTTGTATTGACATTGGTAATCTTTTCCATATATGTATTTTGGATCTTAGTTCTTTTATTAAGGGGAGGACATTTAGTATTTCATATTCTTCTGTATTTCTAGAGATTTGTATACCGAGATATTTAAAGTTTTCGTGTTTTTTGAGGACGTGCACCCGTGGATCTCCCTGTAATTGTCCATCTCCTAATAATAGCATATGTGATTTCCCCCAATTGATATTTAGACCCGAAAAAAAACCAAAATTATCGATTATTTCTATCACTCTATTAAATTGATCCCCAGTGTTGTGCAAAAAAAGTAAAATGTCGTCCGCATACATTAACAGTTTTTCCTCTCCACCCCCATATTGAAAACCTTTAATCTCCCTGTCATTTCTTATTATACTTGCCAAAGGCTCGATTGCGATAGCAAATAGCAGTGGGGAGAGAAGGCATCCCTGCCTTGTGCCACGGTATAGGGCAAACGGTAGGGACAAGCTCCCATCCACAACCACTCTGGCCCTAGGGTTGAGATATATTAACTGGATCCACCCTATAAATCCCTCCCCTATACCGAACCTCCTTAATACTGCCCATAGGTACTCCCATTCAATACAGTCAAATGCCTTTTGGGCATCCAATGAAAGTATCGCTTTCTCCCCTGCATCTAATCTATTGGCTTCGATGTTAAGGAATAGCCTTCTTATATTTGAGTATATTGTTCTGCCCGGAATAAAGCCTGTCTGATCTTTATTTATTACTACTTTAATAACCTTTGACAGCCTATCAGCTAAGACCTTTGCTAGAATTTTAACATCCGTATTCAGAAGGGATATTGGCCTATATGAACCAGGATCTGTTTGTTCTTTTCCCTTTTTTGGAATTAATGTAATAATTGCTTCCTTCATGGAGTTCGGTAGATCACCTAGTTTTTGAGCCTCATCCCGTGTTATTTTTAACTCTGGTACTAAGACCTGTGAAAAGGTTTTATATATTTCAAAAGGGAGTCCATCCCCGCCTGGTGTTTTTTCAACTTTAACCTTCCCCAGAGCTAAATTTATTTCTGCCACCGATATTTCTTTTTCCAAGTATTCTTTTTGGCCCTGGGATATCCTACTAAAAGCAATCTTGTCTAGATATAAATCTAACTCTTGTTTTGAGTATTGTACCCTAGACTTATAAAGGTCTAGGAAATATTCC
Source organism: Bufo gargarizans (assembly GCF_014858855.1). Classification (NCBI taxonomy): domain Eukaryota; kingdom Metazoa; phylum Chordata; class Amphibia; order Anura; family Bufonidae; genus Bufo; species Bufo gargarizans. The sequence goes on along the minus strand of NC_058080.1, from coordinate 676,120,485 downwards.
AAGAACACTTTTTTTGTGCCTTCCGGTGTACTGAATAATTTGCCCGTTTTGTCTTTAATTGCACCGATCCATGATTTCCCTTTTTGATTTCTCACTATATTTGCTAAAATTTTACCAACCTTTTCACCCTCCGAGGCTAACCGGATCCCTTGGAAGAGCAGTTCTTTCCTACTTTTTTCTAGTTGGTATGTTTTTAACTTTTCCTGTTCTTCCTCCCAAACTCTCTTATTGAAATCAATCGGGTTTCTTATGCATGCCATTCCTGCTTTTTGTAATTTTTTTTCCAATGCCTTCCCATTCTCTCTGGTACTTTTTTTCCAGTGATTTATCTTTTTAGGCTGCTTTCACACTAGCGTTCGGGTTTCCGTTCGTGAGCTCCGTTTGAAGGAGCTCACGAGCGGACCCGAACGCAGCCGTCCAGCCCTGATGCAGTCTGAATGGAGGCGGATCCGCTCAGACTGCATCAGTCTGGCGGCGTTCAGCCTCCGCTCCGCTCGCCTCCGCACGGACAGGCGGACAGCTGAACGCTGCTTGCAGCGTTCGGGTGTCCGCCTGGCCGTGCGGAGGCGTGCGGATCCGTCCAGACTTACAATGTAAGTCAATGGGGACGGATCCGTTTGAAGATGCCACAATGTGGCTCAATCTTCAAGCGGATCCGTCCCCCATTGACTTTACATTGAAAGTCTGGACGGATCCGTCCCAGGCTATTTTCACACTTAGCTTTTTTTAGCTAATATAATGCAGACGGATCCGTTCTGAACGGAGCCTCCGTCTGCATTATTATGGGCGGATCCGTTCAGAACGGATCCGCCCGAACGCTAGTGTGAAAGTAGCCTTAAACAGCACTCCTCTCAAGAATGCCTTGAACGTGTCCCAAACCAATAACCATATTGGCAGAACCATTGTTTACCGTAAAAAAGAATTTTAACTCTTCAATTATACTCTCTTTATCTGAGATCAGTAATAGCCAATGAGAATTGAATTTGAACAACGGCAAAATGTTATTTTTATTCAAGTCTAGTTCAATTACCATTGCATTATGATCTGACAAAGCCATAGGTATATACTTTGTCCTAATCCTATTTTGGGACATTACATTTTTATTTCCAAAAATCATATCTATTCTTGACCAAGTTTGGTGTGTTTTTGAGTAACAAGAGTACATGATTTCGTCAGGGTTCTGAACCCGCCAAACATCTACCCAATTAAATTCATGGGCTAGTTTACATAAATCTACATTTTGTGCTCCTCCCCCTCTGCCAGACGTCCTATCCCTGAGTGGATCCATAACCGCGTTATTGTCGCCTACCGCAATCAATATGCATTCCTGTTTGTTCAACATAAATCTATACAATTGATACAAAACATCTGGTTTATAAGGTGGTGGGATATATATATTGGCAATTACAGTTTTAATCCCTTCTACATAACAATGTAAAAAGAGGTATCTGCCATAGTCATCGGTCTCACATGCCAGAGCTTCAAATTTAATCTTATTGTGTATCAAAATTGAGACCCCTCTGGAATAAGTAGTATATACAGAGTGATAACCCACCACCATTCATCTCCTCTCCAACCACCTTACTGATTCCTTATCCAAATGTGTCTCCTGGAGACAGATGATGGCTGGCAGAAACCTCTTCATCCACTCGAGGATAGCGTATCTTTTAACCCTCTCTCGGAGCCCTCTCACATTCAATTAAAGGATCCTAACCATCTAGCAGAGGGGGAGGAAGAAAAAGAAAAAAAGAAAAATGTTCACGTCCCCCCCTTCCCGCATCCTATATATACCCTCCATCTAAATAGTCCCCCCTTCTGCTGACCAGCAGTCTGGGCGACTCCATAACTTTGCATAGAGACTCCTATCGCCTCCTCCTCCCCCAGCCTCAAAGGCCCTCCCCATCCGCCTATTCGCTAACTTCCTCCAGAGTCTGGAAGAAAACAGTCCTACCTTTATATTCCACCCTTAATTTTGCCGGAAAGAGTAAGCTATACTTTAGACCTGCCTCCCTTAATCTTTTTTTGACAGATATAAATTCTCTTCTTTGTGCGTTAGTACTGAATGAATAATCTGGAAAAAGTTTAGGGAGCATGGGAGCGTCGGACGCCGCTCGCTGCTTGACACCTGCTCGCCGCTCGCTGCTTGACACCTGCTGACTGCCGGATTGCTCTGAGATGGCATCCGTTAGCGTCGCCGTCGGTTCCAGAGGTCCTGGGCGCTGATCCTTGTCTGCCCTTACTTACTTTGGGAGGCTGATCCTGTCCATTGTACCCGAAGGGGGGGTCTCCCTGGTTCCTGCCTGCTGTTGCCGCCGATGCTGAGGTGCACATCCGCCGCTGCTGCTGGTACATCCGCCGCTGCTGAAGGTTTGCCTGGGTGGTGAGCTCTGTGATCGGAGTGAAAATTTGTGGAGGAGACTGATTGTGGGGTCGTAGCTGGATTTGGCTCCCCCTGGTCTCCACAGGTGACTTATGTTCAACTCCTGTTTGTATGTTTGCTGCTGCGGTGACGCTGGGTACGATCCCTGAGACTGTAGCTGACTGATGGATAGTCGGCCCGTTGCTGCGGTTGTGATTACTGGTGTGTAGTTTGAGGCCACCACTGATTGAATGGCAGTGGATGCCGATACCTGCTTTGAGACATCTGGCAGGTATTGAAGGCGCTCACGGAGGGTGGATCTGCACTGGAGTGAATGGAACGAGGAGAGAAAAGAAAATAAAAAAATGGAGAGCGTTGGTGGTCTGAACTCCGGAGTATAACCCCTTATAACCCCTTTTGAGATTCTTCTAGGTCTTAAGTTAAACTAACCCTATTCGACTTCTTCGAACTAACTTTATTCCCCACATGTCTGGATTCTAGGCCGTGGACCTTAACCTTAACTCCTTAAGGGAGTGTTTTTTTTTTTTTTTTTGTAGGCTCAAGGTCTAATTTAACATTACTGACTTTTTTTTTTTCTCCCTTCTTGAACTAACCTGTGTTTAAATATGGACTAATTTATTGTTTTGTGTTCTGACCCTTGTGATCAATGTCACTAATTTGAAAAGGGGGTTATATCCGGTCTTATTATTTTGTTATAGGGTTTGTGTTTTTTCTTCTTTCCCTTTTCCCCTTATTGACTTTCATTGATAAGGTGTTGTCACAACGAATTGTTTTATGTAACATTGTTTTATATGACTAATTGTTTATATAACATTGTTTTGTGTAACATTATCATATATAACATTGATAAGGTGTTGTCACAACTAATTGTTTTATATAACAGGTACTGGAAGAGGGGGGTGGAGGAGAGGGGAAGGGGAGAAAGAGAAGGGAGAAGGGGTAAATAAGGGAAGGAGAGAGACCTCTGCCTAAAGCCTTATATATTGAGGGGGGAGGGGGAGGTTAAGAGAAGGAGGGAAGAGGGAAGGGGAGGAAAAGGAAGGAAAAAAAGAAAAAAAAATAAGGACACAAAGGGAAAGGGGAAGGGAAAAAAAAGGAAGAGAACCCAAAATGCCATAAAAAAAAAAAGGGAAGAACAGCGTGGCCCTACGGGGAGTACCGCTAGGCGATCAGCGGCAGGGTTAGAAAGTGGGCCTAAACAACTGGGTCTAAATAAGTATCTGGTCCCGAATTCACCCGGGTCTAGATCCCTACAAAAAGAAAAAACTGCGGACGCTAGACTCCAAGGTCCGACACATGAGACGTTACCCGAAGGGGGAGAGGGGGAGAGGGGAACCCAAGTGACATACATAGAAACAGACGTAAGAATGGACATACTTTGCATGGTTTCACGGATGGAAAATCTAATGGGTAACCTGGTAACACAGCTCGGGGCAGTGCAAACGGATGTTATGGTTATACGAGCTGAGATGGAGAAAGTAAGGCAGCGTTTGCTTGAGACGGAGAAAAGGATTCCTACCCTAGAGCAATCTGTGCAGAAGTTAGAGAAGGAGGTGGTATTTTTTAAACAGATAAATGGTAAGATGGAACAAAAACTGGTAGATCAGGAGGATAGATCAAGAAGATCCAATATAAGATGTGTGGGAATCCCAGAGCGAGTGGAGGGAGAAAACTGTACTGAATTTATGGAGAAATGGTTAAGGGAAAACAGTAAAGAGGGTACTCTTTCCCCCTTATTCTCTATTGAAAGAGCACACAGGGTCACCACAAAAAATAGGGTCCCAGGGGACTACCCTAGATCGATACTGGTGAAATGTTTATTAACTAAGGACCGCGATGGAATACTATCCGATGCTAGAACTTCAGAAAAATACCACATACAGGGTGTAAAGATTTTTTACAGATTTTGATTTCAAACTACTTCCCACACATTTGGGCCCCTAAAATGCCAGGGCAGTATAACTACCCCACAAGTGACCCCATTTTGGAAAGAAGACACCCCAAGGTATTTCATGATGGGCATAGTGAGTTCATGGAAGTTTTTATTTTTTGGCACAAGTTAGTGGAATATGAGACTTTGTAAGGGAAAAAAAAAATCATAATTTTCCTCTAACTTGTGACAAAAAATAAAAAGTTCTATGAACTCACTATGCCCATCAGTGAATACCTTAGGATGTCTACTTTCCGAAATGGGGTCATTTGTGGGGGTTTTCTACTGTCTTGGCATTGTAGAACCTCAGGAAACATGACACATGCTCAGAAAGTCAGAGCTGTTTCAAAAAGCGGAAATTCACATTTTTGTACCATAGTTTGTAAATGCTATAACTTTTACCCAAACCATTTTTTTTTTACCCAAATTTTTTTTTTCAAAGACATGTAGAACAATAAATTTAGCGAAAAATTTATATATGGATGTCGTTTTTTTTAAAAAAAATTTACAACTGAAAGTGAAAAATGTCATTTTTTAGCAAAAAGTTCGTTACATTTCAATTAATAACAAAAAAAGTAAAAATGTCAGCAGCAATGAAATACCACCAAATGAAAGCTCTATTAGTGAGAAGAAAAGGAGGTAAAATTCATTTGGGTGGTAAGTTGCATGACCGAGCAATAAACGGTGAAAATAGTGTAGTGCAGAAGTGTAAAAAGTGGCCTGGTCATTAAGGGTGTTTCAGCTAGGGGGGTTGAAGTGTTTAAGTTGAAAATGAGCCTGGTCCTTAAGGAGTTAGGGGCCCACTGTACTTTGTGTTTCAGCTCCTTGCCATTTTCAACATATTAGTTTGTTATGAGTGAATGACAGGTGGATACAATTATATCCAGTCTAGGCCATGCTCTTTGAGAACATCAATAGTAGCAGCACAAATCTCTCTGGTAGTTTGTTATCATTCTGAAGTCCAGACTGTATAGAGTGAAGATCATAATATAAAATATTATAACATTTTATAAAAGCAAAAAAACCCTGTGGGGCTTCTCTGATCTTGGATGTTAGGCAGGAGTGTGCCTAAGGCCTCATGCACACGACCGTTGTGTGCATCCGTGGCCGTTGTGCCGTTTTCCGTTTTTTTTCGCGGACCTGTTGACTTTCAATGGGTCCGTGGAAAAATCGGAAAATGCACCGTTTTGCAGCAGAGACCGTGATCCGTGTTTCCTGTCCGTCAAAAAAATATGACCTGTCCTATTTTTTTGACGGACAACGGTTCACGGACCCATTCAAGTCAATGGGTCCGTGAAAGAGCACGGATGCACACAAGATTGGCATCCGTGTCCGTGATCCGTGGCCGTAGGTTACTTTCATACAGACGGATCCGAAGATCCGTCTGCATAAAAGCTTTTTCAGAGGTGAGTTTTCACTTCGTGAAAACTCAGATCCGACAGTATATTCTAACACAGAGGCGTTCCCATGGTGATGGGGACGCTTCAGGTTAGAATATACTGAAAAACTGTGTACATGACTGCCCCCTGCTGCCTGGCAGGTGCTGCCAGGCAGCAGGGGGCAGACCCCCCCCCTGTTTTTAACTCATTGGTGGCCAGTGCGGCCGCCCCCCCCTCCCTCCCTCCCCTGTAGTTAACTCATTGGTGTCCAGTGGGCCCCCCCTCCCTCCCCTGTAGTTAACTCATTGGTGTCCAGTGGGCCCCCCCTCTCTCCCCTGTAGTTAACTCATTGGTGTCCAGTGGGCCCCCCTCCCTCCCCTGTAGTTAACTCATTGGTGTCCAGTGGGCCCCCCCTCCCTCCGCTGTAGATAACTCATTGGTGTCCAGTGCGGCCGCCCCCCCCCCTCCCTCCCCTGTAGTTAACTCATTGGTGTCCAGTGGGCCCCCCCTCCCTCCCCTGTAGTTAACTCATTGGTGTCCAGTGGGCCCCCCTCCCTCCCCTGTAGTTAACTCATTGGTGTCCAGTGGGCCCCCATCCCTCCCCTGTAGTTAACTCATTGGTGTCCAGTGGGCCCCCCCTCCCTCCGCTGTAGATAACTCGGTGGCCAGTGGGCCCTCTCCACTCCCTCCCCCTCCTATCATTGGTGGCAGTGGAGAGTACCAATCGGAGTCCCAGTGTAATCGCTGGGGGTCCGATCGGTAACCATGGCAACCGGGACGCTACTGCAGTCCCGGTTGCCATGGTTACTTAGCAATTTGTAGAAGCTTGATACTTACCTGCGAGCAGCGATGTCTGTGACCGGCCGGGAGCTCCTCCTACTGGTAAGTGACAGGTCTGTGCTATAGGCAATGCACCGCACAGACCTTTCACTTACCAGTAGGAGGAGCTCCCGGCCGGTAACAGACATCGCAGCTCGCAGGGACTCCGATCGGTACTCTCCACTGCCACCAATGATAGTAGCGTCCCGGTTGCCATGGTTACCGATCGGAGCCCCAGCGATAACACTGGGACTCCGATCGGTACTCTCCACTGCCACCAATGATAGGGGGGGCGAATTTAATTAGAAGGGGGAGGGAGGGGAGAGGGCCCACTGGCCACCAACGAGTTATCTACAGCGGAGGGAGGGGGGGCCCACTGGACACCAATGAGTTAACTACAGGGGAGGGAGGGGGGGCCCACTGGACACCAATGAGTTAACTACAGGGGAGGGAGGGGGGGGGCGGCCGCACTGGCCACCAATGAGTTAACTACAGGGGAGGGGGGGGGGCGGCCGCACTGGCCACCAATGAGTTAAAAACAGGGGGGGGGGGGTCTGCCCCCTGCTGCCTGGCAGCACCTGCCAGGCAGCAGGGGGCAGTCATGTACACAGTTTTTCAGTATATTCTAACCTGAAGCGTCCCCATCACCATGGGAACGACTCTGTGTTAGAATATACTGTCGGATCTGAGTTTCACAATGTAGCTCATATATTCTAACATAGAGGCGTTCCCATGGTGATGGGGACGCTTCAAGTTAAAATATACCATCGGATTGGAGAAAACTCTAATCCGATGGTATAAAAGAACTCCAGACTTTACATTGAAAGTCAATGGGGACGGATCCGTTTGAAATGGCACCATATTGTGTCAACGTCAAACGGATCCGTCCTCATTGACTTGCATTATAATTCAGGACGGATCCGTTTGGCTCCGCACGGCCAGGCGGACACCAAAACGACTTTTTTTTCATGTCCGTGGATCCTCCAAAAATCAAGGAAGACCCACGGACGAAAAAACGGTCACGGATCACGGACCTACGGACCCCGTTTTTGCGGACCGTGAAAAAATACTGTCGTGGGCATGAGGCCTTACAGTCACAGCTATCCTCCCCTGGAATGTGGGACTCTCCCCTACTATGGAGTATGTAATTCTTGGTATAGTAGATCAGATTTGCGTTTGACTGAATATAGTCATGTGGATTCTCTGTGACTGGTATGGCTACAATATTTTTAATACCGTTTAGCCAATATGTATCTTCGTTTTGTGGAATATGACGAATACATTCGTTATCTTCGTTTTGTGGAATATGACGAATACATTCGTCATATTCGCTAATTCTACCAAGCCAACCATAGTAAACCAGGTCCAAGTTGAAATCACAATGCGATTAATATAACTCGAAGTAATCGCATGGCGATTTCATCTTAGCACTGCTATATTCCATATTAGGCTAGCATTAACGAATATGGAATATAGCAGTGTTAAGTTGAACTCGCAATTCGATTATTATAACTTGAATTAATCGAATTGCGATTTCAAGGTAATTCTCAAATCCGACAGTACATTCTAGTATATGGAGACGTTCTCATGTTGATGGGGACGCTCCATGAGCATGGAAGTCGGCAGAAGCGGCAACGGGCACAGACTAGAGGAGCCAGGAAGCCAGGAATCCTAAGGACAGGTAAGAACAACTTTAGGGAAGTGGGAAAGAAAAAAATATAACTATAAAAAAAAAAAAGAATATTCGAAATATCGAATTTATAGTACTATATTCGAAATATTCGCGAATTAGCGAAGTGCCGATATTAACATAAAAAATTCGATATTCGAATATTCGCGCTCAACACTAGTATTGAGCCCCTAGGACGGAACTCTATGCTGGAAAAGAAAAACGATAGTGTGAAAGTACCCTAAGCAGACATTCATGTGACAACGCTATGTGCATAGACCCTAAAACATAAATGTTTTACCCGAAATCATTATCAGGAAATATATTCTGTTCTAAATGCACAATTGTTTCTGTATATGTCATATATACAGGTTACTATTATAATTTTTTGTTGCTTTGCAGTGCTATATATAAAGCAGTCTTCTTTTCTTAATCACAGTGATGCTGAATGAGCTCCATATACTGTCCTTGAATAGTCTACTTTAAGGCAAAAAAAAAACATTTATCCGTCCTTGCATTTTTGCAGAAGGCCATCTGATCAGCCAGCTGTTTGCACAGATTCCTTCAACTCTGTGCTAACTAATAAAAACTTCCTGACAGATACATGCTGAGTGTATTTTACGCCACAAGTACATTTACATTTTATGAATTCTTCAATCCCTTCAGTGAAGAGCAATGAATCTTGTGTATGTTATAAAGTATGATCATAATTCTGCAGAGCACAAATCAGTGTGTCATTCTACTCCAGCCAGGACAGCATCTGCTATTAACATGGATTTACTGAAGATTCTTCTGCTAGGTTGCAGGGTAGGAATAAAAGTGACTGGTGTGACAAACAATAGATGATTACAGGGCTGAATGTAACCCTGGCATCCTAAATGTCAGACTAACAATCCCTAACGGGGGCTATATGGGGAGGTAGTAGTCTTAGGCTGCATTCATGACTGTATGTATTTTGAGGTCTTCAAAAACATGTATCTGCAAAAAATACGGATGATGTGTGTCCATCTTGCATCCGTTTTTTTGTGGACCGTTTGTAACAAGGCCTATTCTTGTCTGCAAAACGGACAAGAATAGGACATGTTCTATCATTTTTGTGGGATATACGGTATGTGTGATGTCCGCATTTTTTGCAGCACTATTGAAATTAATTGGACCGCATCAAATCCTCAAAAAATGCGGATTGTGTGTGGAGCAAAAATACGGTCATGTGAATAGAGCCTTAGGGAGAATTCACATGCAGTAGATTTGTCGACGACCTTTCTGCTAATGAAAATGTGTTCCATACATCTAAATGGGGTTGCTTTGGTGGCAAGCCGGTTGAGTAGATAAGAATTGGACAATAACAGAAATAAATGCAACAAATATGCCCTCTGCGGTTTTGGCCATGTTTTTTGTGGCGCTTTCGAAATCCTATGTGTGAAAGTAGCCTAAGGGCGACATGGAGATTTGTCTCCTGTGATAGCGTCGGTATCTATGACAACAGGATGTTCTCCTGGTGTATAGATTAGTTCGACAAGGCGGAGTTAAACAGTCATGTGATTATCAGGTGACCGAGGCTGATGACGCAATGTTTTGTGTCATCCGCATTCTGGCCAATTACTAACAATATGGACATGTGCAGTGAACACCGGGAGACGCGATCATGGAGTCCAGGTAATCGATGTGTTCACCGTCGCTAGTTTCACCCTTCTTTTGCACCACAACACAGGTATTTTTAATGATATGTAATGCCATGTAAATAAGGACTTGAGTATACCTGGTTGTACATTGGTTAGTTTAAGGTCTAAGCTCAAACTAGATAGAGTAAGAAGAATGCCTGACTTTGGTATATTACTAAGGTCTAGTCAGGGTTTGAAGAACTTGTAGCCATACCAATTATGTTTATTTTTTTATTTTTATATGTAAAATTAGGAAAAGATATCAGAGATGCATGGAAGTTGTGAGTGTGCTGGAAGATATAATGATTGGATTGCCTGCAAAGGCAGCTGTGGTATGTGTGGTTCCACCAATTTTCACTCCCTCCATCACAGTCTCAGGATTAAAGTTTTGATATGCAATCTATGTCCAGGTAGAAATAACCCTTTCAGTATATCTATCTATCTATCTATCTATCTATCTATCTATCTATCTATCTACAGTGCCTTGTAAAATTATTCATACTCCTTGAACTTTTCCATATTTTTTCACATTGCACTCACAAACTTAAATGTATTTTATTGGGACTTTATGTGATAGACAACACAAAGTAGCAAATATGTGTGAAGTAAAAAGAAAATGATACATGGTTTTCAAAAATTTGAATAAATAAAAATCTAAGAAGTGTGGTGTGCATATGAATTCAGCCCCCTGTACTCTGATACCCCTAAATAAAATGCAGTGTGACCAATTGCCTTCAGACGTTACCTAATTAGTAAATAGAGTCCACCTGTGTGTAATTTATTGTCAGTATAGCTACAGCTGTTCTTTGAAGGCCTCAGTGGTTTGTTAGTGAACATAAGTGATCAGACAGTGCAGTACGCAGCCCTGCAGGGTGAGGCGAATGGTGAGGCGAATGGTGAGGTCACAGGGGTAGTTACTAACCGAGGGTGTTTTTTGGTACTGACAGTTTTTTATATATACCCTTGGCAGGCGTACAGCAGTGATGGAGAGGCTGGCACATGGATTCTCTGGGGCACTCTCTATATATAGGGACCAGGCAGGGTGGTAGGTGAGGTGCCCTGGGTGTTGCAGGTTTAATGTGCCGGTGGCAAGATCCCTGTAAGTTTGTGACGCCAGTGCCGGTAACGGTGGCACAACGATTTATTGAAGTATAAATATATCAGGCAGCTCCGCTGGCAAAGGAACAAGTGCGATGAAAAGGGGCGTCGTTCTCTTCATACAGGATAGAACAGGGAACATGGGCGCTGACCTGGTGCAGCGTATCAGGAATAACCAGGATGGTCCATAATAATTAAATACAGTAGTCCCATAAAACAGCATCTCAGAGACCCACAAGCACTGTGGTCATCTCTGGGCACAGTTCTTGAATTTAATATTGCACATAAAAGTCACAGCACAAAACTCCACATCTCAGGGATATTTTTCTCTGGCAAGTCCTGGTATATAAAAATAGTGCTGTAATATCCCCTACTCAACCTGAAGAGGGGGTTAATAGGGTAAGGTGCAAAAACAGCAGGCACAACTTGGCTTGGCACTTGAAGCAGGCAGGATGTCCTGTTAAAGAGTATGGCAGCAGAGCAATTGGACTTCTCAGTGGCCTTTCAACTACCACTGGGCCGTGGGAAACTGACAGCAGTTCATGGTTCCAAAACATTGGACTCCTGTCCTGAAACAGTTAAGTTACTGTAAGGGTCCCTCAGCAATTTATAGCCTAGCAGGCCTACTCACAGGTAAGTGTCCAGTTCATACTGGTCGTCAGACGTGGTACATCCTGGTTCCGCTCTGAGTCATGGCCTGTGTGGATCAATACTTGGCTGGGCCCGCAAAATGGTATTAACAGGCAACTGTAGAACAAATGGGCCTGTCAATGATATAGGCTCCGCAAGCCTAGGGGTGAACAATGCAGGAGGCTCCGTGGGTCTGGTTGTCGCTGGCCTTATACGACGGACCCGACTCCTGGTATAACAGAATTTTTCTCCTGGCGCAGTCATGGAGGTCGCCGAACTAGTGGCAACGGGATTTTTCTCTGCAGGCCCGGGCACATCAGAGTTCTCGGATGGATCGCTACTGTCAGGTGGTGTTGGTGCCACCTTGGACGCAGCAATTTGTTGCAGGCCATCAAGATGGATTTCTAGCCTGGCGATTAGAGTTGAGCGAACACCTGGATGTTCGGGTTCGAGAAGTTCGGCCGAACTTCCCGAAAATGTTCGGGTTCGGGATCCGAACCCGATCCGAACTTCGTCCCGAACCCGAACCCCATTGAAGTCAATGAGGACCCGAACTTTTTGGCACTAAAACGGCTGTAAAACAGCCCAGGAAAGGGCTAGAGGGCTGCAAAAGGCAGCAACATGTAGGTAAATCCCGTGCTAACAAATGTGGATAGGGAAATAAATAAAAATTAAATAAATAAAAATTAACCAAAATCAATTGGAGAGAGGTCCCATAGCAGAGAATCTGGCTTCCCGTCACCCACCACTGGAACAGTCCATTCTCAGATATTTAGGCCCCGGAACCCAGGCAGAGGAGAGAGGTCCCGTAACAGAGAATCTGGCTTCATGTCAGCAGAGAATTAGTCTGCATGTCATAGCAGAGAATGAGGCTTCACGTCAGCCACCACTGCAACAGTCCATTGGCATATATTTAGGCCCAGCACCCAGGCAGAGGAGAGAGGTCCCATAACAGACAATCTGGCTTCATGTCAGCAGAGAATCAGTCTTCATGTCATAGCAGAGAATCAGGCTTCACGTCACCCACCACTGTAAGAGTCCATTTTCATAAATTTAGGCCCAGCACCCAAGCAGAGGAGAGAGGTCCTGTAACAGAGGATCTGGCTTCATGTCAGCAGAGAATTAGTCTGCATGTCATAGCAGAGAATGAGGCTTCACGTCACCCACCACTGTAAGAGTCCATTTTCATAAATTTAGGCCCAGCACCCAGGCAGAGGAGAGAGGTCCCGTAACAGAGGATCTGGCTTCATGTCAGCAGAGAATCAGTCTTCATGTCATAGCAGAGAATCAGGCTTCACGTCAGCCACCACTGTAAGAGTCCATTTTCATAAGTTTAGGCCCAGCACCCAGGCAGAGGAGAGAGGTCCCGTAACAGACAATCTGGCTTCATGTCAGCAGAGAATTAGTCTGCATGTCATAGCAGAGAATGAGGCTTCACGTCAGCCACCACTGCAACAGTCCATTGGCATATATTTAGGCCCAGCACCCAGGCAGAGGAGAGAGGTCCCGTAACAGACAATCTGGCTTCATGTCAGCAGAGAATTAGTCTGCATGTCATAGCAGAGAATGAGGCTTCACGTCACCCACCACTGTAAGAGTACATTTTCATAAGTTTAGGCCCAGCACCCAGGCAGAGGAGAGAGGTCCCGTAACAGAGGATCTGGCTTCATGTCAGCAGAGAATCAGTCTTCATGTCATAGCAGAGAATCAGGCTTCACGTCAGCCACCACTGTAAGAGTCCATTTTCATAAGTTTAGGCCCAGCACCCAGGCAGAGGAGAGAGGTCCCGTAACAGACAATCTGGCTTCATGTCAGCAGAGAATTAGTCTGCATGTCATAGCAGAGAATGAGGCTTCACGTCAGCCACCACTGCAACAGTCCATTGGCATATATTTAGGCCCAGCACCCAGGCAGAGGAGAGAGGTCCCGTAACAGACAATCTGGCTTCATGTCAGCAGAGAATTAGTCTGCATGTCATAGCAGAGAATGAGGCTTCACGTCAGCCACCACTGCAACAGTCCATTGGCATATATTTAGGCCCAGCACCCAGGCAGAGGAGAGAGGTCCCGTAACAGACAATCTGGCTTCATGTCAGCAGAGAATCAGTCTTCATATCATAGCAGAGAATCAGGCTTCACGTCACCCACCACTGTAAGAGTCCATTTTCATAAATTTAGGCCCAGCACCCAGGCAGAGGAGAGAGGTCCCGTAACAGAGGATCTGGCTTCATGTCAGCAGAGAATCAGTCTGCATGTCATAGCAGAGAATCAGGCTTCACGTCACCCAACATTGGAACAGTCCATTGGCATATATTTAGGCCCCGGCACCCAGACAGAGGAGAGGTTCATTCAACTTTGGGTAGCCTCGCAATATAATGGTAAAATGAAAATAAAAATAGGATTGAATGAGGAAGTGCCCTGGAGTCCAATAATATATGGTTAAGGGGAGGTAGTTAATGTCTAATCTGGACAAGGGACGGACAGATCCTGTGGGAGTTATTCTGAATGACCCTATGTGCACCTTCAATATTATATACCCTTTTAGGGATAGATTTCAAATAGCTCTGATATAGCAGAAACCACTAAATTATGAAATTGCTAAATTGGGAATTGTATTTCAACCCAGAACAAAAAATGTGCTTTGACGGACACTAAATAACTTTCCCAGCCACAACAGGACAGCGGTAACGAGAGATTTAGCGGGATATAAATTTGAGGCCTAGTATTTAGGCGCTGGGTGACCGGTATGGATTTAGTGACAGAATTAGACTTGGAAATGCACAGTAGCGTGTGTGTGAAGTTATTCTGAATGACCCTATGTGCACCTTGAATATTATATACCCTTTTAGGGATAGATTTCAAATAGCTCTGATATAGCAGAAACCACTAAATTATGAAATTGCTAAATTGGGAATTGTATTTCAACCCAGAACAAAAAATGTGCTTTGACGGACACTAAATAACTTTCCCAGCCACAACAGGACAGCGGTAACGAGAGATTTAGCGGGATATAAATTTGAGGCCTAGTATTTAGGCGCTGGGTGACCGGTATGGATTTAGTGACAGAATTAGACTTGGAAATGCACAGTAGCGTGTGTGTGAAGTTATTCTGAATGACCCTATGTGCACCTTGAATATTATATACCCTTTTAGGGATAGATTTCAAATAGCTCTGATATAGCAGGAACCACTAAATTATGAAATTGCTAAATTGGGAATTGTATTTCAACCCAGAACAAAAAATGTGCTTTGACGGACACTAAATAACTTTCCCAGCCACAACAGGACAGCGGTAACGAGAGATTTAGCGGGATATAAATTTGAGGCCTAGTATTTAGGCGCTGGGTGACCGGTATGGATTTAGTGACAGAATTAGACTTGGAAATGCACAGTAGCGTGTGTGTGAAGTTATTCTGAATGACCCTATGTGCACCTTGAATATTATATACCCTTTTAGGGATAGATTTCAAATAGCTCTGATATAGCAGGAACCACTAAATTATGAAATTGCTAAATTGGGAATTGTATTTCAACCCAGAACAAAAAATGTGCTTTGACGGACACTAAATAACTTTCCCAGCCACAACAGGACAGCGGTAACGAGAGATTTAGCGGGATATAAATTTGAGGCCTAGTATTTAGGCGCTGGGTGACCGGTATGGATTTAGTGACAGAATTAGACTTGGAAATGCACAGTAGCGTGTGTGTGAAGTTATTCTGAATGACCCTATGTGCACCTTGAATATTATATACCCTTTTAGGGATAGATTTCAAATAGCTCTGATATAGCAGGAACCAATAAATTATGAAATTGCTAAATTGGGAATTGTATTTCAACCCAGAACAAAAAATGTGCTTTGACGGACACTAAATAACTTTCCCAGCCACAACAGGACAGCGGTAACGAGAGATTTAGCGGGATATAAATTTGAGGCCTAGTATTTAGGCGCTGGGTGACCGGTATGGATTTAGTGACAGAATTAGACTTGGAAATGCACAGTAGCGTGTGTGTGAAGTTATTCTGAATGACCCTATGTGCACCTTGAATATTATATACCCTTTTAGGGATAGATTTCAAATAGCTCTGATATAGCAGAAACCACTAAATTATGAAATTGCTAAATTGGGAATTGTATTTCAACCCAGAACAAAAAATGTGCTTTGACGGACACTAAATAACTTTCCCAGCCACAACAGGACAGCGGTAACGAGAGATTTAGCGGGATATAAATTTGAGGCCTAGTATTTAGGCGCTGGGTGACCGGTATGGATTTAGTGACAGAATTAGACTTGGAAATGCACAGTAGCGTGTGTGTGAAGTTATTCTGAATGACCCTATGTGCACCTTGAATATTATATACCCTTTTAGGGATAGATTTCAAATAGCTCTGATATAGCAGGAACCACTAAATTATGAAATTGCTAAATTGGGAATTGTATTTCAACCCAGAACAAAAAATGTGCTTTGACGGACACTAAATAACTTTCCCAGCCACAACAGGACAGCGGTAACGAGAGATTTAGCGGGATATAAATTTGAGGCCTAGTATTTAGGCGCTGGGTGACCGGTATGGATTTAGTGACAGAATTAGACTTGGAAATGCACAGTAGCGTGTGTGTGAAGTTATTCTGAATGACCCTATGTGCACCTTGAATATTATATACCCTTTTAGGGATAGATTTCAAATAGCTCTGATATAGCAGGAACCACTAAATTATGAAATTGCTAAATTGGGAATTGTATTTCAACCCAGAACAAAAAATGTGCTTTGACGGACACTAAATAACTTTCCCAGCCACAACAGGACAGCGGTAACGAGAGATTTAGCGGGATATAAATTTGAGGCCTAGTATTTAGGCGCTGGGTGACCGGTATGGATTTAGTGACAGAATTAGACTTGGAAATGCACAGTAGCGTGTGTGTGAAGTTATTCTGAATGACCCTATGTGCACCTTGAATATTATATACCCTTTTAGGGATAGATTTCAAATAGCTCTGATATAGCAGGAACCACTAAATTATGAAATTGCTAAATTGGGAATTGTATTTCAACCCAGAACAAAAAATGTGCTTTGACGGACACTAAATAACTTTCCCAGCCACAACAGGACAGCGGTAACGAGAGATTTAGCGGGATATAAATTTGAGGCCTAGTATTTAGGCGCTGGGTGACCGGTATGGATTTAGTGACAGAATTAGACTTGGAAATGCACAGTAGCGTGTGTGTGAAGTTATTCTGAATGACCCTATGTGCACCTTGAATATTATATACCCTTTTAGGGATAGATTTCAAATAGCTCTGATATAGCAGGAACCACTAAATTATGAAATTGCTCAATTGGGAATTGTATTTCAACCCAGAACAAAAAATGTGCTTTGACGGACACTAAATAACTTTCCCAGCCACAACAGGAC
The DNA here is from genome assembly GCF_014858855.1 of Bufo gargarizans. NCBI lineage: Eukaryota > Metazoa > Chordata > Amphibia > Anura > Bufonidae > Bufo > Bufo gargarizans. The sequence goes on along the minus strand of NC_058080.1, from coordinate 676,103,504 downwards.
AGCGGTAACGAGAGATTTAGCGGGATATAAATTTGAGGCCTAGTATTTAGGCGCTGGGTGACCGGTATGGATTTAGTGACAGAATTAGACTTGGAAATGCACAGTAGCGTGTGTGTGAAGTTATTCTGAATGACCCTATGTGCACCTTGAATATTATATACCCTTTTAGGGATAGATTTCAAATAGCTCTGATATAGCAGGAACCACTAAATTATGAAATTGCTCAATTGGGAATTGTATTTCAACCCAGAACAAAAAATGTGCTTTGACGGACACTAAATAACTTTCCCAGCCACAACAGGACAGCGGTAACGAGAGATTTAGCGGGATATAAATTTGAGGCCTAGTATTTAGGCGCTCGGTGACCGGTATGGATTTAGTGACAGAATTAGACTTGGAAATGCACAGTAGCGTGTGTGTGAAGTTATTCTGAATGACCCTATGTGCACCTTGAATCTTATATACCCTTTTAGGGATAGATTTCAAATAGCTCTGATATAGCAGGAACCACTAAATTATGAAATTGCTAAATTGGGAATTGTATTTCAACCCAGAACAAAAAATGTGCTTTGACGGACACTAAATAACTTTCCCAGCCACAACAGGACAGCGGTAACGAGAGATTTAGCGGGATATAAATTTGAGGCCTAGTATTTAGGCGCTGGGTGACCGGTATGGATTTACTAACAGAATTGGACTTGGAAATGCACAGTAGCGTGTGTGTGAAGTTATTCTGAATGACCCTATGTGCACCTTGAATATTATATACCCTTTTAGGGATAGATTTCAAATAGCTCTGATATAGCAGAAACCACTAATTTATGAAATTGCTAAATTGGGAATTGTATTTCAACCCAGAACAAAAAATGTGCTTTGACGGACACTAAATAACTTTCCCAGCCACAACAGGACAGCGGTAACGAGAGATTTAGCGGGATATAAATTTGAGGCCTAGTATTTAGGCGCTGGGTGACCGGTATGGATTTAGTGACAGAATTAGACTTGGAAATGCACAGTAGCGTGTGTGTGAAGTTATTCTGAATGACCCTATGTGCACCTTGAATATTATATACCCTTTTAGGGATAGATTTCAAATAGCTCTGATATAGCAGGAACCACTAAATTATGAAATTGCTAAATTGGGAATTGTATTTCAACCCAGAACAAAAAATGTGCTTTGACGGACACTAAATAACTTTCCCAGCCACAACAGGACAGCGGTAACGAGAGATTTAGCGGGATATAAATTTGAGGCCTAGTATTTAGGCGCTGGGTGACCGGTATGGATTTAGTGACAGAATTAGACTTGGAAATGCACAGTAGCGTGTGTGTGAAGTTATTCTGAATGACCCTATGTGCACCTTGAATATTATATACCCTTTTAGGGATAGATTTCAAATAGCGCTGATATAGCAGGAACCACTAAATTATGAAATTGCTCAATTGGGAATTGTATTTCAACCCAGAACAAAAAATGTGCTTTGACGGACACTAAATAACTTTCCCAGCCACAACAGGACAGCGGTAACGAGAGATTTAGCGGGATATAAATTTGAGGCCTAGTATTTAGGCGCTCGGTGACCGGTATGGATTTAGTGACAGAATTAGACTTGGAAATGCACAGTAGCGTGTGTGTGAAGTTATTCTGAATGACCCTATGTGCACCTTGAATCTTATATACCCTTTTAGGGATAGATTTCAAATAGCTCTGATATAGCAGGAACCACTAAATTATGAAATTGCTAAATTGGGAATTGTATTTCAACCCAGAACAAAAAATGTGCTTTGACGGACACTAAATAACTTTCCCAGCCACAACAGGACAGCGGTAACGAGAGATTTAGCGGGATATAAATTTGAGGCCTAGTATTTAGGCGCTGGGTGACCGGTATGGATTTACTAACAGAATTGGACTTGGAAATGCACAGTAGCGTGTGTGTGAAGTTATTCTGAATGACCCTATGTGCACCTTGAATATTATATACCCTTTTAGGGATAGATTTCAAATAGCTCTGATATAGCAGAAACCACTAATTTATGAAATTGCTAAATTGGGAATTGTATTTCAACCCAGAACAAAAAATGTGCTTTGACGGACACTAAATAACTTTCCCAGCCACAACAGGACAGCGGTAACGAGAGATTTAGCGGGATATAAATTTGAGGCCTAGTATTTAGGCGCTGGGTGACCGGTATGGATTTAGTGACAAAATTAGACTTGGAAATGCACAGTAGCGTGTGTGTGAAGTTATTCTGAATTACCCTATGTGCACCTTGAATCTTATATACCCTTTTAGGGATAGATTTCAAATAGCTCTGATATAGCAGGAACCACTAAATTATGAAATTGCTAAATTGGGAATTGTATTTCAACCCAGAACAAAAAATGTGCTTTGACGGACACTAAATAACTTTCCCAGCCACAACAGGACAGCGGTAACGAGAGATTTAGCGGGATATATATTTGAGGCCTAGTATTTAGGCGCTGGGTGACCGGTATGGATTTACTAACAGAATTAGACTTGGAAATGCACAGTAGCGTGTGTGTGAAGTTATTCTGAATGACCCTATGTGCACCTTGAATATTATATACCCTTTTAGGGATAGATTTCAAATAGCTCTGATATAGCAGGAACCACTAAATTATGAAATTGCTAAATTGGGAATTGTATTTCAACCCTGAACAAAAAATGTGCTTTGACTGACACTAAATAACTTGCCCAGCCACAACAGTACAGCGGTAACGACAGATTTAGCGGGATATAAATTTGAGGCCTAGTATTTAGGCGCTGGGTGACCGGTATGGATTTAGTGACAGAATTAGACTGGGATATGGCCAAAAAATAACCACACTATTGCTGGTTAAATGCACTTGGTGACGGGCGCAGCTTGCCCCTGATGTAGTATATGGCCAAAAAATGAACAGACTATTGCTGGTTAAATGCACTTGGTGTCACAGCTTGACGAACCACACTACTGAGGGTTAAATGCACTTGGTGACGGGCGCAGCTTGCCCCTGATGTAGTATATGGCCAAAAAATGAACAGACTATTGCTGGTTAAATGCACTTGGTGTGATAGCTTGACCAACCACACTACTGAGGGTTAAATGCACTTGGTGACGGGCGCAGCTTGCCCCTGATGTAGTATATGGCCAAAAAATTAACAGACTATTGCTGGTTAAATGCACTTGGTGTCACAGCTTGACCAACCACACTACTGAGGGTTAAATGCACTTGGTGACGGGCGCAGCTTGCCCCTGATGTAGTATATGGCCAAAAAATGAACAGATTATTGCTGGTTAAATGCACTTGGTGACGGGCGCACCTTGCCCCTGATTTAGTATATGGCCAAAAAATGAACAGACTATTGCTGGTTAAATGCACTTGGTGTGATAGCTTGACCAACCACACTACTGAGGGTTAAATGCACTTGGTGACGGGCGCAGCTTGCCCCTGATGTAGTATATGGCCAAAAAATAAACAGACTATTGCTGGTTACATGCACTTGGTGTGACAGCTTCACCCTGATGTAGGCTTTAGCCAAAAAACAACCACACCATTGAGGGTTAAATGCACTTGGTGACAGGCGCAGCTTGCCCCTGATGTAGTATATGGCCCAAAAATAAACAGACTATTGCTGGTTAAATGCACTTGGTGTGACAGCTTCACCCTGATGTAGGCTTTAGCCAAAAAACAACCACACCATTGAGGGTTAAATGCACTTGGTCGCAGCTTGTGCTGGCGCACCACAAGACACAAAATGGCCGCCGATCACCCCAGAAAAATGTGACTGACAAACGGTCTGGGCAGCCTAAAAACAGTGAGCAATTGAGTATTAGCAGCTCAATGACCCACAGCTGCAGATCGATCAATAATCAAGTCCTTTGGAGGAGTTAATCTGCCTAATCTCGCCCTACTGTCGCAGCCGCAACCTCTCCCTACGCTAATCAGAGCAGAGTGACGGGCGGCGCTATGTGACTCCAGCTTAAATAGAGGCTGGGTCACATGGTGCTCTGGCCAATCACAGCCATGCCAATAGTAGGCATGGCTGTGATGGCCTCTTGGGGCAAGTAGTATGACGCTTGTTGATTGGCTGCTTTGCAGCCTTTCAAAAAGCGCCAAGAAAGCGTCACAAAAGCGCCAAGAAAGCGACGAACACCGAACCCGAACCCGGACTTTTACGAAAATGTCCGGGTTCGGGTCCGTGTCACGGACACCCCAAAATTCGGTACGAACCCGAACTATACAGTTCGAGTTCGCTCATCCCTACTGGCGATCTGTTCCTCTAGAGTCTCATGCGATGCTCTGCTACAGGGATCCGGTGCAGTCGCCGCAGGTACAGTTGCTGAGTCTTGACTCTTTCCTCGCCGCAGGACATCAAGGGTCTCGTGGAATTTCTGCATGTTTTCCATCTCCGCTTGTGTCTTCTCCCTGCGGGGCAACTCAGGTAAGGGGTAGGGACTCACCCGTTTCTCCAGCACTGTGGGCTGCCAGAAGATATTAGGGCCAGTGAAGGAACTCCTCTCCTGGTAGGTATGGTGAGCGAGTTCCGCTGGAATCTCAGGCTAGCATTCCAGACTGGCAGGCTCCTCAGACTCTTCCCAATCCTCTGGTCCCGGCTTGGGACGGGTTATTGCCGTGGCATAGGGACCTCTCAGGCTCTCGGCGGGGGTAAATTCTACTTTTTCCCCTTCACGGAGGTTATGCAAACGTTCGGGTAAATAGCTGCGTTTGACAGACCTCCGGCCTGTGGACAAGTCCTTGATGAACCCGAAACCGCGGCTATTATCAAACGTGACCACCACTCCCATCCTTCTCTCTAGATGGGGCTGAGTATTAGTGTGGCGCTCATACACTGTTTTCGCAAGCTCCTCGAAATATATATTTTTCTCAGTGGTCTTTCGTATTGCCGCGGCGCGTATATCGGCCATCAGCAAAGGCCATTGCGCAGAGGGCCTGTTAAATCCCCCACGCGAGCCAAGGCACGGCTCGGGCTGCAAGCGTGATGGGAAACAAGATGGCCTCTCCGGTCCCGGAGTATAGGCAGGCGGTGCTTCTCTTTTGTCGATCATCTCAGGCTCCGGGGTCCTGTTCGCAGGTAAGGCCATTCCTTCAGGAGACTCTCCTCTCTGCAACATTCCCGAACCTTCTTCAGCACACCACTGGGTGGCACGTAGGACTTCACACAAGACCTCCCACTGCTCCGGGAGGCCGCCACCTAGGTACTCCAACATGGGGGAGGCGGAGTCCATCTTGGCAAAATATGCAAATCAAAGGCGGTGGTGCGAAAATACAGTCCTTCCCGCTCTCTCAGCAGAAGGTGCCAATTTCTTCCCGCCAATACAATACAGCGATGGCGCAGCAATAATTCCAGTCAGCTTAGGCGACCATTATTAAGCATAAGGCTGTCCATTCATTTACAGCAAGCGGTGACTTGGGAAGCAGCAAACAGTCCGCAAAATACAGTTTTCACACCGCAGTTTTTCACAGTTCTTTGGCCCAACAATTTTCAAATAAACAGATAGGGCATTTATCACTTTATAGGCAATAATGGCACACAGTTCTGATTCCACAACGGCGTAGGAATATTCGCATCCTGTTCGTGACGCCAAAATATGCAGTACGCAGCCCTGCAGGGTGAGGCGAATGGTGAGGTCACAGGGGTAGTTACTAACTGAGGGTGTTTTTTAGTACTCACAATTTTTTATATATACCCTGGGCAGACGTACAGTAGTGATGGAGAGGCTGGCACATGGATCCTCTGGGGCACTCTCTATGTATAGGGACCAGGCCGGGTTGTAGGTGAGGTGCCCTGGGTGTTGCAGGTTTAATGTGCCGGTGGCAAGATCCCTGTAAGTTCATGACGCCAGTGCCGGTAACGGTGGCACACCGATTTATTGAAGTAATAATTGGGAAACACAAGTTGCAGTAAACCAGAACTTCCTTTTACTGAAACAGTTCAACTATTTACAGTCTCTAGTTGGTTCCACATGTAAAAGAGTGTCACAGGCAGGCTTTATATAAACAGCAGGCAAAGTCCTTGCAAGATACTCAGAGGGAATAACACTTACAGATCAGGCTGTATTTTTCCTCAGTTCCTGTCTGGCTTTCTCCAAGGCCCGTATGCCCTATTGCTGGCTTTATCCTTGTGTAGGGAAACCTTCCTCTGGTATATGTCTCCTTGCTGTAGAATATCCTTCTGCCCTTCAGCTCTCTGTTTGGCTGGAATAAACTTGGCTCTGCACTGTACTTTTATAGGAACTCAGTTTTTCAGGAGGCAAACTCCCCTGGATGCAAGCTAGGAACCTGGGCTATCTAGCTGCATGTTGGAACTGACTCTACAGCTCCCCTCTAGCTAAAGTGCTAGCTTAACTCTCTTCTAGACTGACCTTTTCCTGTCCTGGACCTGACAATATATACTAGGGGTTTCTAGCTCCCTCTACTGTCTAGGAGGGGGATCTACCCCTAACAGGCCTGATACAGGAGATAACATGAAAAACACATAAAAACATCATATAAAATACAATGACCATGTTCCACAAAAAGGTGGGAAACAACGTGGCCCAACTGACCTTTGTGTAGTGCCCACATTTACCTAGTGGGACACTACATAAGCATCATTTAAAAACAAGGAACACACCCGACAGGTAAGGGATAAAGTTGTGGAGAAGTGTAAAGCAGGGTTAGGTTATAACAAAATATCCCAAGCTCTGAACAACTCAAGGAGCACTGCTCAATCCATCCTCCGAAAATGGAAGGAGTATGGCTTAATTGCAAATACCTACCAAGACATGTCCAATCTACCTAAACTGACAGGCAAGGAGACCACTAATTAGAGAAGCAGCCGAGAGACCCGTGGTCACTCTGGAGGATATGCAGATCCACAGCTAAGGTGGGAGAATCTGTCCACAGGACAACTATTAGTCGTGCAATCCACAAATCTGCCACAAGAAGAAAGATGTTTTTGAAAGCAAGCCATAAGAACTCCCATTTGCACAAGCCATTTAGGGGACACAGCAAACATGTGAAAGAAGGTGTTCTGGTCAGATGAGACTAAGGTTTCAAGGGAACCTATCACCGGGATTTTGTGTATAGAGCTGAGGACATAGGTTGCTAGATCGCCGCTAGCACATCCGCAATACCCAGTCCCCATAGTTCTGTGTGCTTTTATTGTGTAAATACCCAAAATCCTGGTGACAGGTTCCCTTTAACTTTCTGGCCTAAATGCAAAATGCAAATGCTACATGTGTGATTGAAAACTAACAATGCACATCACTCTCAACACACCGTCCTCCCTGTGAAATTTGGTGGTGGCAGCATCATGCAGTGGGGATACCTTTCTTCAGCAGGGACAGGGAATCTGGTCAGAGTGGATGGGAAGATGGATGGAGCTAAATACAGGGCAATCCTGGAGGAAAATCTGGTAGAGGCTACAAAAGACTTGAGGCTACAAAATACTTTTTTAATCCAGAGGGAAAAAAAGCAGGGTGGTTTGAGATCTGCATTTATACAAGCAAGCAAATAAAGCGAGTTTGTGAGCATTTGCACGTTTGAGTTCAAGTGTGTTTTTGTATTAAGTGTGTGACTTTAGATTACGTGACTTGAGATTTAGGGACTTTAGGAGGGGACTACAATAAGCTAGATTCTTATCACTGCACTATACTGTATTTTTTCTCTATTTAGTATGTGTTCCATTATTGACAACGCAGTCCAGTGCACATCTTGTCTAATGTATGCAGTCCTGGAACAGCCGTTTGAGGGTGCATATCTTTATTCAAAATGTTAGCAAATTGCCCATTTGGAATCGCACATCGAGTATCTAAATGGGCAAATTTCAACACTGAGAGGCATTGACAATTTGGAAAAGAGTTCGCTGCTCACTGAGCAAGCACTCTGTGGGGTAGATGTGGGGGAGGGTGGTAGCGAGGAGGCTCAGAAAAGTGAGGGAGCTAGTGGGTTAACAGTTAGAAAGCAGGGTAGAGGGACGAGTGCCAGGGAGGCTAGCCCTGATCTGACACACCCCAACAAGTTTGCAAGGTTGGCAGATGAGGGGGATGTTTGTTCAGGGAGAGCACTGCTGCAGCCGGACACTTCCTCTGCCAGTCAGGGGAATGTCAGCTCCAGTAAGCTGGGGACCATGGGGAGCAGGGCAGGCCAGACAGGTGCTGGTAGTGGGAGATCTGTCACAAAGACCGGGATCCTCGAACGGTGTGTTGTCTTCCTGGCGCTTAAGTTTGGCACATCGCAGATCGGGTTGACAGATTACTGGGAGGGGTTGGAGAAGATCCAGTAGTCATGGTCCATATCGGAACCAATGACAAAGTTAGAGGTAGATGGAGTGTCCTTAAAAATGATTTTAGGGATTTAGGTCAAAATCTTAGGGTAAGGACCTCAAAAGTAGTGTTTTCTGAAATACTGCCTGTAACACAAGTCACACAAGAAAGGCAGTGGGAGATTAGGGAGATTAACAAGTGGCTCAAGAACTGGTGTTGAAAGGAGGGGTTTGGGTTCCTGGAGAACTGGGCCGACTTCTCAATCGGCTACAGACTCTATCGTAGGGATGGGCTGCACCTCAATGGGGAAGGTGCAGCTGTGTTGGGCAAAAAGATGACTAGAAGGTTGGAGGAGTGTTTAAACTAGGGACTGGGGGGGAGGGTAATTACGTTATAGGATGGGAAGATAGTGAAGATATAGACCGGGGACAAGGTAATGGGACTGGGGGAAAAATGGAAGGAGGGACTAGGACAGTAAAGGGTAAAAAATATATATAAACCTCTTAAATGTATGTATACTAATGCCAGAAGCCTGACTACTAAAACTGGTGAACTGCAATTATTGATGTGTGAGGCGGGCTATGATATAGTGGGAATAACTGAGACATGGCTGGATGATAGCTATAACTGGACAGTTAATGTACAAGGTTACAGTCTGAAAGGATCGCCAAAACCGGAGAGGGGGAGGGGTCTGCCTTTATGTAAAGTCCTGTCTGAAACCCACAGTCCGAGAAGATATATGTGAGGGATATGAACATGTGGAATCACTGTGGGTAGAAATACATGGAGGCAAAAACAATAATAAAATACTAATAGAGTTTATTATAAACCACCTAATATACCAGAGTCCACAGAAAATCTACTACGTAACGAGATAGACAAGGCGGCACATCATAATGAGGTGGTTATTATGGGGGACTTCAACTACCCAAATATAGACTGGGAAACTGAAACCTGTACATCTCATAAAGGAAACAGGTTCTTGGCAATAACCAAAGACAATTACCTCTCCCAACTGGTTCAGGACCCGACTAGAGGGACGGCAATACTGGACTTAGTATTAACCAATAGACCAGACAGAACAACAGATGTGCAGGTTGGAGGACACCTGGGAAATAGTGACCATAAAGTAATAACCTTCCAATTATCATTCAAAAGAGTGTTTCTTCAGTGAGGAACAAAAATACCAAACTTCAAAAAAGCTAAATTTAGCCAACTAAGAGAGGCCATAGGCCTAACTAACTGGGACAAATTCCTCAAAAATAGAAATACAGCCACAAAATGGGATATTTTTAAAAGCCTCCAAAACTCTAATTGTGAGAAGTACATACCTTGTGGGAATACAAGTTTAAGGAACAAGAAGAAACCAATGTGGATAAATAGAACTGTAAAGAAAGCAATAAATGACAAAAAGAAAGCATTTAAATCACTAAAACAGGAGGGTAGCAAGGAAGCACTGAAAAGTTGAGTAAGGGTTGAGACGTATGCATATATATACCCATACATGCATGCAAATAGGATGATGTGCAGGTGTACCCAGCATCTGCGCACGTCTGCCCCTAGTGGTCCACAGGGACTCATTGTAACCCCTGTGGAAAATATGTGCCCCCCAAATAAGTATATATATATATATATATATATATATATATATAATGTATATATGTAGAGGGAAGTGTATTCAATTTAACTCTTATCAACAGTTCACCCCCCATGTTTAGAGAAAAACTTGTGCTGATAGCCTGTAGGATAACAGCTGATTAGCATCTAGTCCTCTTTTGTTCAGGCCCCAAACAATCAGACTCTCTGGCACCGTTTGTCAGGGGGCTTTCTAACTAAAGACATCATAAACCTGTTTTCCACACCTCTGCCCCATGGCTAAACTCCATGCCCTTACTCCCAGCATTTTGGGACTAGGGGGAGGACTCTGGGGATTTGAGGAAGGCACACTATGATGTCACATGCCTGATGAGGGGGGAGGGGGGCTGTTTCTGAGGCTGATATAGGAGCCCCAAGCAAGGAACGGGGTCTCTTGCAACCAGACTAGAATCAGAGACACATGGGAGTAAGCAGCTCCATGATGACCACCTGGAAAAGGCCTACTAACTCTGGAAGGATTAAGTATCTACCTGTCTAGCCCCTACCTACCCCTCACATACCCCCTATAACCCCTTCTCTGCCACCAACACATCCCATTTCAATCCCTATCCCTGCAGACCCTTGCCCATAACTCACCACCCTATGATCCCTATCCCTGTCATCCACTCCTACCATTGCCCTGTACCTCAGCAATCACTTGCAAGGTATTAACCCTGGCATTGCTGAATCCCTTACCACCTAACAGGAGCATCCCTGTTCCCTATACTATCACTTGCAAGGTATTAACCCTTGCATTGCTGTATCCTAACAGGAGCATCCCTGTTATCACTTGCAAGGTATTAACCCTTGCATTGCTGTATCCAACCCTTGCATTGCTGGATCCCTACCCTTTAGTTCCCCTTACCCGAATCCTACTATACTTGCAAGGTATTAACCCTTGCATTGCTGGATCCCTACGCAATGTCTGTGGCCTGCATTCACCCCTGCAGTGCCACCAATAACCCTTCGTCGTACTCTTAGGGATAGAATTAGACAGGTGGGGTGGGCTGCTAATACGTGTGTGTATTGTATAGTTAGTTTGTGGGTGGAATTTGGGAACCATGTAGTGTAGTTTAGTGCTGTATTTATAGTACTGTATTGTTAGTGTATTGCGTGCGTAGTGTATTGTTGGCATTAATAAATACTATGTTATATATATAACTATCGGTGTAATGTGTGGTTATTAGCCATAGTTAGTTTAGTAAGGTGCATGCAGTTAGCTTAGTGATTAGTGTAAGGCAAAGTATAGTGAAAATATTGTGTTATTGTTATATAAAGGTATAAATAGGCGGAGTCATCAATAGACGGCTCCTCCTATTTATGAATATTAATTATCGATATTTGCATAAATATTGGTGATTAATATTCCCCCTTTACAGCCGATAAGTTTGACATCTGTCGTGGGTAAACTGTTTGAAGGTTTTCTAAGAGATGCTATCTTGGAGTACGGTACCTTAATCCTCAATGAAAATAAGCAAATAATGCCATATCAACATGGTTTCATAAGGGATCGGTCATGTCAAACTCATCTAATCAGTTTCTATAAGGAGGTAAGTTCTATACTTGACAGCGGTGAATCAATGTATATCTGGACTTCTCCAAAGCATTTGACACAGTACCACATAAAAGGTTAGTATTTAAAATGGGAGTGCTTGGACTGGGAGAAAACATCTGTATGTGGGTAAGTAACTGGCTCAGTGATAGAAAGCAGAGGGTGGTTATTAACAGTACACATAGATTGGAGACTTGGGCAGAGAAGTGGCAGATGAGGTTTAACACTGACAAATGTAAGGTTATGCACATAGGAAGGAATAACGCAAGTCACCCATACATACTAAATGGTAAAACACTGGGTAACACTGACATGGAAAAGGACCTAAGAATTATAGTGAACAGCAAACTAAGCTGTAAAAACCAGTGTCAGGCAGCTGCTGCCAAGGCCAATAGGATAATGGGTTGCATCAGAAGGTTTGTACACAAACATAGAAGAGGATTCTTTACAGTAAGAGCAGTAAGACTATAGATCTCTCTGCCTGAGGAGGTGGTGATGGTTAGTTCACTAAAAGAGTTCAAAGGGGCCTGGATGTATTTCTGGAGTGTAATAATATTACAGGCTATAGCTACTAGAAATGGGTTGTTGATCCAGGGAGTTATTCTGATTGCCTGATTGGAGTTGGGAAGGAATATGCTTCCCTAAGTGGGGGAAATTGGCTCCTACCTCCCATTTTTTTTTTTTTTTTTTGCCTTCCTCTGGATTAACTTGCAGGATAACAGGCAGAACTGGAAGGACAGATGTCTTTTTTTGGCCTTATGTACTATGTTACTATGTTGCTTACTGGGGCGAGGGTTCACCTTCCAGCAGGATAATGACCCTAAACATCCAGCCAAAGCTACAATGGAATGGTTTAGATCAAAGCATATTCATATACTACAACGGCCCAGTTAAAGTCCAGACCTAAATTCCTTTCAGAATCTGTGGCAAGACTTGAAAATTGTTGTTCACATACGCTCTTCATCCAATCTGACTGAGCTTGAGCTATTGTGGAAAGGCTACATGCACACGACAGTGGTGTGTTTTGCAGTCCGCAAATTGCGGATCCTCAAAACACGGATGGCGTCTGTGTGCATTCTGCAATTTGCGGAACGGCACGAACAGCCTTAAATATAACTGCCTATTCTTGTCCGCAAAGCACAGTCAAGAATAGTACAGGTTATATATTTTTTGCGGACCACGGAACGGAGCAACGGATGCGGACAGCATACGGAGTGCTTTCCTCATCTTTTGTGACCCCATTGAAGTGAATAGGTCTGCATCCGAGCCGCCAAAACTGCGGCTCGGACGCGGACCAAAACAACGTCCGTGTGCATGAGGCCAAAGAAGAATGGGCAAAAATTTCAGCCACTAGATTTGCAAAGCTGGTAGAGACATACTCCAAAAGACTTGAAACTGTAATTGAAGCGAAAGGTGGTCCTACAAAGTATTGAGAGGCTGAATACAAATGCACACCACACTTTCCAGATTTGTATTTATTAAAAATTTAGAAAACCATGTATCATTTTCTTTTCACTTCACACATACTTGCTACTTTGTGTTGGTCGTTCACATAAAATGCCAAGTTTGTGGGTATGACATAAAAAAAAATTGGGAAAAGTTCAAGGGGTATGAATACTTATTCAAGGCCTTATAGTTGCTAACGGGGGAGTGCTCCATTAAAACATACAAGCTCCCCCTTTTTTAACATGTTTTGCCTGACCTCCTTAGGCCTAGTTCACACGAACGTTTTTTTTGCGGGTGTACGGGCCGTTTTTTTGTGTTCCGTATACGGTCCGTATACGGAACCATTCATTTCAATGGTTCCGCAAAAAAAACGGAATGTGTTCCGTATGCATTCCGTTTCCGTATTTCCGTTTTTCCGTTCCGTTGAAAGATAGAGCTTGTCCTATATTTGGCCGTAAATCACGGGTCGTGGCTCCATTAAAGTCAATGGGTCCGCAAAAAAAACGGAATGCATACGGAACACATCCGTATGTCATCCGTTTTTTGCGGATCACTAATTTAGAAATACTAGGCCCAGCCTACTTTAGCCATGTGTTCGGTGTTTACAAACTTTGCCAAGAGCACATGTGCAGGTGCTGAAACCGGCCCCAGCCTGTCTGCCTTGCAAGATAGCAGCTTCTCAAGATGGATGTGGAGAAATTGATCCTGCTGATCCAGGAACGTCCTCTGCTTTGGGACACTCGGACGGAGGCCTATCACGACCGCGTGTGCAAGGAGAGGGCATGGGACGAGGTGACCCGTGACATGTTGCCCAGAGAGTGGGAGAAGGGCACTTCCTCCAAACGCCGAAAATTAGGTATGACAACCCATGTTGATGTGTTTTATGTGTAAAATGCCTATAATGTCATTGTTACTTGTCAAGCAGTGGTGTATATTGGAGTATATTACACAAGCAGGTAAATCAGTATGTTTTTTTATTTAATGTGCACCATGAGGATGTTGTGTAGCACTTGCTTTTTCAATGTGAAAGTGCTCAGCACTATATATTGCTTGATTATTCATCAGCCATGGCCACCTGTGGCTCACCTGCTGTACTAAAACCTCAATTATAACCATGGCCTGCTGCAGTCTGATATATATTTCATGTGTGGACATGATTAGAGGTATACTGTGTGTGTACTGTATACTGTATACTTATATTGTGTATCCCTGTAATGTCCAAATATCAAGTGTGAATAATGTTTAAAGGCCTGTTATGATTCCCGGGTTACAACAATCCTACTATTTTGCAGGTTATTCAGCCTATTAGGTTTGAAAATCTCCAGTATATGGTATACTAAATTAAGTATTTGCCGGTTTTAATGTAGTAGTAACCATATTTTGTCATGTGATTTTATACGTGTGATTACATTTTTTACGTTACAATTGTTGGTATGTTATGTTTCTACAGTCCAACGCTTAAAGACTCGCTGGCAGTCGTGCCGGGATCAGTTCCGCCGGGAACGAGTTCAGGCCATGGGCAAAAGTGGTGATGGAGGCGTCCGAAAGAAGCCATACCTTTATACCCGGCAGTTGGCTTTTTTAAAGCCAGTGCTGGACCTTAGGCCGTAAGTATGAAATGCCTAGATTATTTAGAATGTTTGCTTAGGAATGTCCCCCAAATCTATTAGTAGTGGCTTATTTTTAGTTAAAAAATTTTCATTTTACCAGTAATGTTTTATAGGCTAGTATACAACTATGGCTTGAGTGCTTAAGCCAGGTACATGTTGTTATAATATCTAGTGTGAATATACTGCCCTTGTCACCACAATGATCACTAAAGTATTCCAGCTACCATTGTTTATCCTGATATGACCGGAACAAATGGCTAACATTATAAACAGGTGAGGATAGCGATAAGGGACAACCATCTGTGCAGCTCTATATTAACATAATAAGGATCTCCAAACGCCTTTTCAGATTGATTAGTTATCCTGATATTCAATATGTGACACGTTTACTGGACCCATGTCATCCAGTGTGGGTTACGAAATGTGGCTTACATGTTCATACAATGTATATATATATATATATATATATATATATATATACCAATCTTATTTACATTACTCTCTCATTCCACAGCACCGTTGACAGCCTGGAAGAGCAGAGAGGCCTGGAGTCTACAACCAGTGATGAGGAGCGTGTGGCTGCTCCACAGGATTCCCCTTCTCTGGCCACTGAAGAGCCACTACTGTCGCAACCGTTGGATCCGGCAGAGAGGGAGGAGTCTTCTGCTGTGGAGGTTGGGGCTGAGGTTCATTCGAGCCCCGAACCTTTATTAAGGAGACCATCACGGCGGAGAAGGGGCGCACCACAGCCTGCCGAACCTGCCTTAAATACTCGAGCCATTGTTGAAAGTCAGGTGCTCGAGTATTTAAGGCAGAGAAGGATTGAGGGCAAGGAAGAGCGAATGCTCAGTGGCCTAGCGCCACTTATAGAACCTTTGTCTGCTGAAAAGCAAGATATATTTGTTTCTGTTATGGCTACTGTAGCCAACATTCTAAAAAGCCCTATGGACCCAGTGGAGCTAGTGCGGGCAGTCCATAATGTACATTGTCGGGCTTTAACTATAAGCGTTGGCACATCAGCCCAACCAGGGCCCAGTATGTATTTCCAGCAGCCCATCCAGCAAACTTATTCCCAGCCCCTATTTTCTCAGGAACATGATTTTGCCCCTCGACCCCCTTGTCCTGTACCAAGGATTAGATACCCACCACCCCCTAATGTGGCTGGCCCAAGCACACAGGGCCCTTTTATGCGGGAATTATCCGAAATGTAATTTGTTTTTTGTTTATTTGTTGGGTATTTGATAGCTGAATATGAAGCACTTTTATTTTTACCATGGAAAATGTTAATTAAAAATATATACAAAGATTGCAAAAATCTCTATCCTTTTATTAGCATCAACATTTAAACAGTATACAACATTACATGTTTGAATTACATCACTACACTCCAAACGTCATACACATCTTTTTATTGATGAATCATTACAACTTGGGCTGGAAATACACATAAAGTCAACGCTGCTCAACCTTCCGGAATCATGTTGTATGTGCTTGAATAATCTCCGAATCCGGGACCTTGGACAGCATCTTTAAAAGTCTTCGGCATGCCTCGGGGAAAAATGACAAGTTTGGAATAAGTATTGCAACATATGGGTGCGTATGCAATCATAACACAAGTCGGATTTAGTTTGGAAGAGGTATTAGAGGGTTGTTGTATACAATCAAATATCTGATTTTTTTAGTCAGGAAAATTGACTAATTTCGCAATTTCAACTACACGAATGTTATTTGACAATTCATACAATATAACCCCAGCCCACAAGCCCACGTCAAGGGTCCTCTTTGTCTTGTGAGTCCCTACACTATCAATATATAACCCCACCACCAACCAAAAAAAATAGGAAAATAAAGTTACTAGGATTACCAGAGTCCAGATTATTTTACACTCTGCCATGAATTACGCCCATCTGCCACGGCACTGCTCCCTCAGGACTTGAAAAATATTCTTCATAGAGGGCCCGAACTGCAAGGGCTGCAGTTCCAGGTCGTCCGTGAAGGGTCTGGTCCAATCCTCCGGAAGAAGAATATGTACCAGATTCCAAATCCTCAACTTCTGAGGGACCATCATTAATCCTGACAAAGTTATGCAGGATGACACACGCTTGAATAACCCGGGTGGCATTCTCCGGTGCCATCTGTAAGGATGACAGGAATACTCTCCACTTCTGTGTGAGTATTCCAAACGCACACTCAACATACCGACGAGCTCTACTCAGCCGATAGTTGAAGATACGTCTGCTGTCATCCAGGTTGCGTCTGGGAAAGGGTCGCATGACATGTGGTGCCAAAGCAAACCCTTCATCAGTCACAATTACAAATGGAGCCGGTGGTCCCGCAGAACCTGGCAGCAATCTGGGCTCTGGTAGGGCAAGCTGGTTGGCTCGAAGTCTCTCACACATTCTGGAAGCACTGAAAATGCGCGCATCTGCAGTGCTACCATATGCCCCAATATCCACAATTATAAACTTGTAATTACTGTCAGCCAAGGCCATTAGCACGACAGAGAAATACTGTTTATAATTGTAGTACAGGGACCCTGAGTGAGGCGGCTTCTTAACACGAATGTGTTTGCCATCCAGTGCCCCAATGCAGTTGGGAAACTGCGCATCACCATAAAAACCCTCAGCTATTCGGATCCAATCCTCAGCCTTGGGCTCTGGCATCACCGCTTCCCTGAGTCGCTGCCAAATCACATCACATGTTTGACGAACTATCATAGAAATCGTCGAGACTCCCAGCAGGAACTCAAAATGCAGAGATACAAATGAATTCCCTGTTGCCAAGAATCTGAAAAACAAAAAGAAAAAAAAGATTATATACTATAACATCCACCATTTACAACTAATATAACCAAAGTGGTTGGTCACCCGCTCAGTAAATATGTATAGGCGCTAGTCGTCTAGCCTGAATCACCCAGTCAGATAAAATGGAAAATCAAAAAATAGTAGTGTAGACGTGCACTCTATATGTGTGTGTCTCCTGGTATAGAGTGCCCGTCTACACTACTATTTCTATATTTACCATAGAAAATTTTGGCGCAACACTATGACACATAACAAAATGATAACATTAATAACATGTAATACTATGCACATTCTATAAAATAAACGATGCATACCTCAACGTGACGATGAGCCGTTCCTCTGGAGAAATGCAGCGCCTCATATTTGTGTCCTGGTAGGTGAGGCCAGGGCGCAGAGTCGCTAGCAACAAGTCAAAGCTGCTCACAGACATACAACAATACCGATTAAATTTATCAGGATGCTGTCGCAGATCCACGTACAGCGTGTGGAAATGACCCTTGCTGTGCCGCTGAGAGACAATAGGGTGAACCCACTGCCTCCTCCTCCTCGGTTCCACGTTCTGTAGAGTTGGCTGCGGATCGAAGTCCCGAGAAAGCAGCCAGCACAAGAGAACCAGTTCCTCCTCAGCCATGATACAGCAGAAAATTGTAGCCAGAAACCAATGTCTGCCAAACACAGGATTCCAAATACGCTCTCAATGCTGAAACAAGCTGATGAAAATGGAGTCACAATATCACATGACCAACTTAAATAGGGGGTGTGAAAAAGGGATGTGGCCTAAACTGATGATGTCCAACCTTTTCTATTTCGCTTCTGATCCGCAAAAAATGGATTAAAAACGGAAACCATACGGCTATTCTTTGCGGACATACGGAACGGAAACGGAACGGAAACGGAAACACAACGGAAGTCAAAAACGGACCAACGGATCCGTGAAAAACGGACCGCAAAAAACTAGAAAAGCCATACGATCGTGTGAACTAGGCCTTAGGGCTACATGATGTGATTGACATGTATACACCAGTCTTTTATGACCTCTGCTGTGACGCGACATAACGCTCGCCCTCACTCAGCATACTCAATCAACAGTTACTCCAATAAAAAACCATTCAGCCAGTATGGAATATTAAGCTCCTCCTCACCATTGTCTTCGAAACCAGAATCTTGGTGGCCCACTCAATATACTGATGTATCCTGTTCTTCACTTCAGTTGCTTCACAAGGTTGGCACATGCACATTACACTATCAGCGCATGCACTCAAGCCCCTATTTTAAATTTAAATGCTGAAGACTGCCAGTCAACCAAACATTACTGTGGCAGCGCTGGTGCATGCTCCAAAGCTAATTATACTGATGCATAATTATGCCAGTACTGTATGGTTATTGCTATCATCCTAGTATCTGTATTTATATACTGTCATCTTATTTCACTCTTAGAATTCTCAAGCTTTCTTTAGATAAAATATACTATTCCTAACTGTACTTTACTAGTAAGTAGAAGTTAATTGCCAATAGGCACATTGTAAATGCACATAGTAATATCTAGTATGGGGAGATCAGCATCACAAATGAATGAATCTTGAGTGCCTGAAAGTCATAGACTCTTTACTAAATCCCAATATAACATTTCTCCGTTGAGTAACGCTCCAGCAAGAAAATAAATGAAGTCTCGAAGGCGCGTTTTGTTTTACTATTGAAACATTTTCATAAAAAATGTTCAGGAGCCGAAGCAGTAAAGTGTAGCTGGTGCCAAAAGCCCTGAATAATGCACCTTTAAAAGCTTGGCTTGTGGAATAAAAATGCCACTCAGGCTAACTGGACAAGGCATGAATGATTAAGTATAAAAACAGTCGCTCTAAGAGAGATTTCATTGAAATAAAGCGCAGTGGCAGGATGAAAAATGATCATTGCCTTGGCAGTTTTCTCTTCTTTTCTCTCTTGATATTTGTATATTGGATTTTTCAGAAACATCTCTAGACATTTTTGTGGGCATGATAATGATATCTCCAACCGTGTTGAACAACTAAAGCAATATTGTTATAAAACATCACAAATAAAATGACTATACTCAGGGCAATTATGTGAGAAGAGAAATGTATAATATACCTGTACCAGTCAAAAGTTTGGACACACCCTTTTCCATGTTTTTATATTTTTTATTTTCTACATTGTATGTAGAAGAATCTAAAATATTCTGGTTTGCTTAACACTTCGTTGTCTACTTAATTCCATATTTGTTCCACTGTGAAAAATTTGGTGCATTTTTTAGGCTACTATCACATCTGTGGCTATGTGATCCGGCAGCAGCCAGTTCTGGCAGAGAATGCCAGGAATTGGCTGGAAACAAATCGCAGCGTGCAGTGGTTTTTGTCTGAGCGTTTCTCTGCATATTTGCCATATTGCGGTCAGATCTCCGCCGGACACCATTATAGTGAAAGGGGACGGTGCGCATTCCGGTTGCATCTGGCAGGGTCAAATTCCAGCAGGCTGTTCTCTGCCGGAACAGCCTGCCGGAATCCATGCTGTAGATGTGAAACTAGCCTTAGTCTGTCTGTCTAAAAGCCCTCATACACATTAGAGGTGTCTGGCAGTGGCAATGGCAATGAGCCCCTGAAGAGCCGGTGCATAGGATGGGAGTGGTAGTGACCCTGATGAGGTGTTGCGTCTTGGTGTGCTCCCTCAGGCCATTGCTCCCTGGGATTCCGTGCAGTGAAAAAAATAGTTTGAAGAATCAGGCCAGATGTAAACGTACAACAGTCTCGCTTTACTTTGTGCAAAATATAACATCCAGCAATATTAAAGTGCAATTTCTGGCAGCAGATGAGGAGGTATGGTGGCAGGTTGGATGGCAATTGAAAGGCACTAGCAGGCACTTGTGGATATCAGTGTCCACAGCTTGATATTTGTTTGGCCTGGTGGTTGTTTAGGTATGTAGGTGTTGTTTTCTGAGCTGTATTCCCTCACCTTCAGCAGTATCTGTAAAGCTGTATTTTGTTGATCACTCTGCTGTCTTGTCGTACTGATGCTTTCAGGAAGCAGTTTTCTTGAGTTTGCTGATCTCTCTGGAGGGTCTCACAGGAGAACTGGATGTCGTTCCTGAATATCCCTCTAGAATGTTGGTCTCACAGGGGAATTGGATATGGTTCCTAGGAGTGGGAGCTCTGCATGTGCTTCCTCACTCCCCCACTATCTAAACTGGAACTCCCTCTCTATCTAGACTGGAACTACCCCTCCTGGCAGGAAGCAGGACCAAGGTTTTATTTATTATGCTTAATTTCCACCTCACTACAGTCTTCAGAAGTCTTTAAAGGATATTTGTTTTATTTGCTAGATTATTAGAGCTAGGCATGTATACCTGAAGTATTCTGTCAATGATTGCTACAAGATCTGTAATTACCTTATAATAACAGCTTTCATTAATGTCCTCTGTCCCTTTTCACTGTTCCCTTAAAAGACCGTTGCTATGGCTAATCTGTCTCCGGCTAGACAGAGGGGCGGTCTTTCACACTGCATGCCTGCATTAGGCTTCAGAGTGAGGAGGCGTGTCTCCCAGTAACCCAATCTGATTGGCTGGCAGGAAGCCGCTGACTACAGCAAGTTTGTATGTGACCTGAGGGAATGCCGTTTTGGCCTCAGGGAACTGACAGAGGAGCCATCTTGAGAAGATCCTCATAATGTAGGATACAAAACAGCCGTAACTAAGGGGAAAACTCAAGGAAAACAGTGGTAAGTGAAGAAACTAAAGATTGCTTTTACATAATGCTGCTGCAGCAGTAACATATGCTAAAATTGTTTTTTTGATGAAAATATGACAGTTATCCTTTAAGATGTATCTGTCATCAATTTTTGAGAGATACTCGTTATTAGCTTGTATAGTAGGGTAGAGGGGTGAGTGCCAGGGAGGGTAGCCCTGATCTGACACACTCCAACAACTTGTCAAGGTTGGCAGATAAGGGGATGTCGTTTCAGGGAGAGCAGCCAGACACTTCCTCTGCCAGTCAGGGGAATGTCAGCTTCAGTAAGCAGGGGACCAGGAAAGTTAAACAAAGTAAGAGGTAGGTGGAGGGTCTTTAAAAATAATTTTATAGATTTAGTTTGCAAGCTCAGGGCAAAGACCTCAAAGGTAGTATATTCTGAAATACTACCGGTACCACGAGCCACACCAGAAAGGCAGCAGGAGATTAGGGAGGTTAGTGGTTTAAGAACTGGTGTAGGAAGGATGGGTTTGGGTTACTGGAGAACTGGGCTGACTTCTCTGTCGGCTACAGGCTCTATCATAGGGATGGGCTGCACCTCAATGTGGAAGGTGCAGATGTTTTGGGGGAGAAGAAGGCCAGAAGGTTGGAGGAGGGACTGGGGGAGATGGTAATTACATTATAGGAGGGGAAGATAATGCAGATAGAGACCTGGTAATAGGTAATGGAAACCTCTTTATTGTATGTATACTAATGCTAGAAGCCTGACTAATAAAACTGGTGAACTAGAATTAGTAATATCTGAGGAGAACTATGACATAGTGGGAATAACTGAGACATGGCTGGATGATAGCTATGACTGGGTCGTTAACGTACACTGTCACAGTCCGTTTACAAGCATTTATCCCTTATCTTCTCATTAGGTGATAACTGTTGCTAGATCATGAGGGCTAAATTGCAGGTACTTCCGCTCATGGCCACAATGGAGATCCCATGTCAAATGGAGAGGTAATGATTGCTTGGAACCGGAATACCCCTTTAAATGATCCTCATCAGGTAATTATATAATAATTATACCATACCGTTCTTTTGCATATTGTTCTATGTTGGACAAATTCTGCAAAATACAGACGTCCATAGAATTCCTACCTAATTCCTAAGCATATGATTATACACCACTCTAAGGCCATGAACATCGTTTAGTCTTCCACACTTCTGATCCATCAGTGTCACGAACCAGCGGGTGTGAACCCAGTGTGCCACGTTTCCTACCTCCTCTAAGGGCGTTGTCAAAGTGAACCCCTCGATCTTCACAATATGCCTGATGGTGGGGATAGACTTTCCCGAGGGGAACACCAGGTCACTACCTCTTAAAGAGGATAGGCGCATGAGGCAGCTGGTCCAGGCAAACCAGTACCTGAGAAAGTGTCACGAGGGTATCGAGAACCACGCCTGACTCCGTTATACCCGGGGTCAGGAAGTCGCAGCGGTTGGCTGCACGCTCTATTTAAGATAGGGCTGTTTTCCTTATGGTAGCTTTCTGGGTTTGCTTTGCAAACCCTTTTGGCTCACTCAGGGATCCGTAGCTCCTTCTCCTCAGCTGTTCCTTGTCCAGCACTCCCAAACCTCCTTATATTCCTCTCTCACACTTCTCTGGTTGCCAGAGATAGAGCTTCCTGCCTGGACATCTATCCTGACCCACTGGAGCTGTGTTGCTGCGTTCTCTGACTGTTGATTCAGAACGCTACCCTCCGGATCCCTGTTGGACCTTTGTGGACTGCTGTGGTCGCCCACCTGGGTGTATGTGTTTGTCTGTATTTGTCTGTCCTCTCCCTGGTGTTTCCCTCTTAGTGCAGTGGTGCGGACTAGTGATCCCACCGGCCCGTTCACTATCTAGGGCTCATTTCAGGGAAAGCCAGGGTTTAGGCACGTGATCGCCGCACAGGTGAGGAACCCGTCTAGGGACGTCAGGGCAGTCAGGTGTCAGCCGCAAGGTGAGTTAGGGGTCACCACCTTTCCCTCTCCCTTGGGCAGGGCTTTCCCTGTTTTCCTCCCTGTGCATGACACCGGTCATTACAGAAAGGTACCAGAGGTACAGGTGTTGTCAGCAGGCAGTATCAGGAGCAACAGTGCAGGACCAAAGGATGAGGCAGAGGCGAAGTCAGACAGGCAATAGGTCAGGGCAGGTGGCACAGGTACAGGTCAGGCAATCCGGATCGGCAACAGGAGAGTCAAGAGAAGCAGGGATCAAACGGGTAGCAGAATCCAGGAACACAAGTACGAGTCAGGAACACAGGCACACAAGCGGATATCATAGACCTTAGCAGGACACAAGGACCTTGACACTGAGGCATCTGGGAAGGGGGCTGAGCCACTTATATGTGCAGGAGGGCTAGGATTGGTCAGCAAGGTCACATGACCTAACCTATACAGCCCAGAAAATGACACATGCCGACCCTTAAGGAAGTGCTGCAGGAAACAAGCAGCAAGCATGCTGTGGCTAGGGCTGAGAGGAAACTGTGGAGCGGATCCCAGAACAACAGTACCTACACAGACAGAGCCCAGGACTGCAGCGGTGAATGGGAAGCAGTGGCCGCAGATCAAAGCTGAATATGGTGCCCGGGACCGCGGCGGTAAGCAGGGGAACAGCGGTGCACAGCAGCCGCTGTTACAATCAGAACAACAGAAAACAAAACACAAATAATGTATCCTTTATTTGGAGCATTCGTTGTGCTCATTTTGCATTTGTTTTCATCAGTTTCGTCAGAAATCCGTTATTTTATATGGGAGAAATATGTCCTTTGTCCCGTCTAAAATAACAGATCTCTAACAGATCTGCGAAATTAGCTATAAGGTCTTATTAAGATGGAAAAAAAAAAAATCTCCAAAGATTCCCAAAATATAATTTTAGCAAGTTTTGCAGGTGATGAGGATCTGAAACTGGCTTTTGCACTGTTGTAGAAAGAAATTTGTGACATGTGTTAATCCATTTTAGATCCTACATCTCTAGTTTATTTATCAGTGGTCCACTTTTGAAATGTATTTTTGACAGAAGGATCACCTGGCAAGCAATAAATTGACAAAGATTTCAAATTGACTACAATAACATGCTGATCTCTAATCACTGTAAGCGTATGGTGGATGGCTTGCCCTCCACTCTTGGTGTCCACTCATTCAGCACTAATGTTATAGCAATTTTTTTGCAGTACATCTATTATAATTTTTTGTTAAGTTAATTTTTTTTTCTTTCATATTTCCATGATTAATAATACGTTTTTTATTTTTTTTATATTTTTTTAGATGCGCCTTGACAACATTTGACTTACTGGAGGACGGACATAATTTTTATCTTTAATGGCATATTATTGTTTTTATATATATTGTTTTCTCTTTTTTGAGGCGACAGAGGAAATGTCTACTCCTTGTCGGTAGAGCATGGGGCGGCATATCTTTATGTATTAGTTTTTTTGGATGGTCTGATATTGTGGTGAAAGCTAGGTATGAGTGTTTATAAGGGAGCCTACAAGGGGGGGGGGGGGGTCGCTCCACATTTGTGGGGTTGTCCAACCATTTGGTTTCCCACCAGTTATTGGCCGTCTCTCCAGTTTTGGAGTGATGAACCCTTTCTTCACTTTTCTAGTAATGCCACATTATTTATACACCGTTACCATTTAAATGAGACCCCTCTGTTTCTGGTTGACTTAAAGAGGACCTTTCACCAATTATGACATTGTGAACTAAGTATACAGACATGGAGAGCGGCGCCCGGGGATCTCACTGCACTTACTATTATCTCTGAGCACCGCTCCGTTGTCCCGCTATGCCATCCGGTATCTTCGTTCACTAAGTTATAGTAGGCGGAGTCTGCCCTTGTTCTGCTTTAGCGCTGGCCAATCCCATTGCAGAGCTCACAGCCTGGGAGAAAATAACCTCCCAGGCTGTGAGCTCTGCGCTGTGATTGGCCAGCGCTACAGCAGAACAAGGGCAGACTCCGCCTACTATAACTTAGTGACTGAAATCTCCGCCTACTATAACTTAGTGAACGAAGATACCGGAGGGCATAGCAGGAGAACGGAGCGGCGCCTAGGGATAATAGTAAGTGCAGTGAGATCCCCGGGCGCCGCTCTCCATGTCTGTATTCTTAGTTCACAATGTCAGGATCAGTGAAAGGTCCTCTTTAAGAACCTAAGTATCTAGCATTACTTCACATACTTCTTTCCTGTATGTAGTCTTATTGAATATATGCCAGCCCTTTGAAATTGCTCTACAGGCATTTTTACCCCTTTTTAGTAGGGTGCTAGCTCCATAATAATAGCAAGGACGCATGTCAGTGATTACTGACTATAGAGCATTTTCCCCTTTCCAAGATGGCCGCCGCCCATTCTGGAGTGGCAGAGCGCATGTCAGACATGCTCAGTACATCTTTGGCTTTCCTCTGCCTCCTCTATCTTTCCTTGACATGCGCACTGGCGCTAGATTTATGCTGACATCGGCGTGCATGTATGCTGTTTGTCCCCTTGTGAGCCGAATCTTTTAAACTATCTATTGAATAATCATTTGCATATGAAGTATACAGGTGTAATCATGTTTTGTGAAGAATTTCAATCATGGGATTATGTGATTTGGCGCACTTACTGTATTATGTATAGGGATATGATAATCATGTGTATAATTTTATGAATACATCATGATATACTATGGCACTATGCACTTTTTATGGCACTTTTGGCACTTTTTTTTTTTTTTCTATGTTTAATTATGTATATTGTGTGAGGGATTAGCTCTATCTCCACAGTCTCAGTCACAATATTCTCTCTGACAACCGTGTTGAATGTCCAAACAGTGCATTTATTTTGATACCAGCACCAACAAACATGATACCAAATGAAAACCTGCCCGTCTGGGCTCTACATAAACATATCACATGATCCCTGACTCACCTATACAGAGCGCTGTTCACACATGGAACATAAATGCGGCTTTCTCCAGCCATACAGTCCAGCAGCTTCCGGGCTGTGACCCTTCAACACATTCATGTTCTGTGACCCCTCAGCCTTGTCCTTCTGAGACCTCACTGAGAGAGCCTAATCCAGGCCTCTGTCTGTACATTCCCCTGACTGACAGTCTGGGCTGGGCTCTAATCCCAGACTGATTGTGGCACCTGGTGCTGCCTCAGACCTGATGATTCCTGGGGAAGACATGGAAACTCCTGCCATAAATTTCCTCTAGCAGCCATGAGGCCTGTCACTGCCTCACATACCCTCCTCTGTTCAAGCCCGGAGGGGTGAACACTACCATCAAACCAAGATGGCCCGTGAGAGGGCATCCACCTGGCTTACAGTCTTCCCCTTATTCTGCCAGACCCACGACAACAGCGCTTGGTTTGTCACCAACATGAGTTTATTACAGAACAGATAAGACCTACGGGATTTTCTTGCCCATCTCATGACGAGTTACTCTCTTCCCTGACCTCTCTCTTCTTTATTTCTCCACATCTGGCATTCGGCCTCTTGAAATTCTCCCAGAAGATGTTTTTATACAATTGGCAGGCTTTCTTTTTAGATTTTCTGGCTTCTGCACATGCTCCTCGTGTCCTTTCTTGGAGCACTGCAGCTCTTGACTGAACTGTTCCCAGTCATGGTCGTGTCCCGACCTTTCCTCCTTTGCCTTGTGCGGCTCCTTCAGCAGAGCATGGTTGCCCCCACTCGCTTCTTTTATGGGTCTCCGGTTCACATCTTCCTTCTTTCCAGCAGTGGTTTCACCTGCTTTGGCGGAAGTTTTAGAGACCTCTGCTTTTTTAGTGTTTTTTTCCCACATTGATAGCCGCTCCTATGGTCTCTGCAGCACCTGAGGACTTCACGTCCGCCAACACCTTGGCCTTAACTTCTTCAACCTTTGTTTTCTTGGACCGGACATCATATACTTGCCCTCTTAAGTCATTCTCCTCTTTCTCATCGAGGAAAGAGGCACCGTGTACACTGGGGACTTCACCAGACTCGTCGACTTCTGTCCTTTTCTCCAGAGGCTCACTCAGGACACTGGTCTTCTTTCAGGAGGAATTCAGGAGAGCCAGCCCATAGTAGTAGACAGGATCCGCATACTGGCCGTCCATCTCCTCGTATTTATTCCCCAGCAGGCTGCTGGCTACTTGGAAGGCCTTGTAGGTGGAGGGTACATATTTTGAGACCAGGCCCTGACTACACACTGACATTAGTCTCTGGCCTCTGCATCCACTTCAGCCCCATCAAAGGGTTCAGCAGAAAGATCTTCCATCTTCTCTCCCTCGGTCGGCACCGCAGCGCCACCATACCCAGACCCCTTCTTAACAGGCTCTGGCTTAGACTTCTTGGCCTCTAACTCTTCAGGCTTAGTCTTCTCCAACTCATAGATGTTCTTCCCGACGTCATCCTTTGAGCTCATGAGATCCTCCATCTCTGCTCAGAGTTGCTTGTTCAGCCTCTCAAACTCATTTCGCTCCTTTTGCGCTTCTTCAAGTGCTCTAGCCAAGGAGAGGGCCTTAGTTTCCTTCTCCCGAAGCATCAGCCTCCGCTCGGTCACGTTCTTCGGCATATCGGGCCAAGATGTATTTCTCTTCAGCCAAGAGCTGGTCAAACTTCTGTTTCTTCTTAGTTTTTCGCACCAGATTGTTGGAAGCGCCCCACTCTTGCGCCTCCGGTCCCAGCAGCTCTTCGCTCTGTTTTGCTGCAACAGCAGATGTAGGAGTACCACCATTCTCCTTTAGACACCCTGTGGGAGTTCCACCCAGGGACTCTTAAAGCCCATTGCCGATGTCTACTGTAAACCTTTGTGTCTTTCTGGAGTCTTTTCTCTTCTCCTGGAAATCAGGCAGTAGACCCTTTAATTCCCTCATCTTTTCCGGGGTCTCCTCCTTTGACCCCTCTGCAGCCTTCTTTGGTGACTCTGTGCAGACAGCTAGTCCCGTCTTTATCTTATCTATGGACCGGGTGGAGAGAGAGAAATCGTCTTCGCAGCTGTAGCGACATGTCAGGTCATCTATCACTGCCTGGGAATGGGTCTCAGACACTAGGCTGACGTTTCCCCACTTAACTCTTGTCTCGTTAGGTATAATTGTCATCGGCTCTCTACTAGTAACCACCTTGGTTTCATAGGACCTTGAGATAGTAGCTTCACTTTCTGAGTTGCTATTGGTCAAAGCACATATGTAAGGGTATAAGCAAGATTTACCAATGTTATTTAATGTAGAGTGTAAATTGCCTGCTATAATTCGTTTGGTCAGTAGATGGAGGAAAGGACTAATTTACATTGAAGTTTACTATAGAGAAAATTCTTATATACATTTACCTTGCAAAGTAAAAATACCGATAACTTAGGGGCAGGCTAGGACTCTCAGAGGGGTTATGGCAAACTGTAATTGCAGTTTTGAGACTGCACTTGGCAAATCACTTGCTGCATCACACTCTCCCCAGGAAAAGGGAGGAGTTCCGGTGCAGAGCAGGAAGTGGAGTGAGTCTCTGCCTGTGTAATGCTGATGACATCATGAAGGACTAGCTGTGGAGCTTGGAAGAGGAATTTCGGCTTACAGTGGATCCTGACTACAGCCCGAGGGAAGATTCACCGCGACGAATCAGGGAAGGACGTAGCTATACGGTTCAGTTCTGGAGTGAACCAGGGGATCAAGGAAAAGTACCAAGAACTTACCAAACTACCCAAGGAACTGTAAGTGCGGCTCTGCCGCGTCACACCTCGTTGTACTGCACCAGTGACACTTTGGGGGACATATAAGAAAGCGGCAAGATACAGACTTCACTTTGTTGGATTACAAATAGTATTGCGCAATACTTAAGGGTGCACCCCAAAGACAAAGCTTGCTCAGGAACATTCAGGCGCAGCCAGGCTGCTTTATGGACTGTGGGGGAATATTTCGCAATAGCTAGTTTAGCATTAGGCAGTGTTACTTTATGCTCTATTGTTATCCTGTTTATATATGCCTAGCCACTTATCCATTACTGCTGTTCAGTAAACTTTACTGCTGGGTAAGAACCGTTTTCTGTGTGGCATTGTGTACCCTCTGTACCTGTGGACCTAGCCCTCGGTTTTCTTTCACGTATACCGGCGTGTCATTATTAATTCTGACCTCTAGGGGCACCGATGAGCTAATCCCCACCTGGGACACTTCCTTAGAAACCATAAAACACTGTGGAGACTGCATATCCACCTCTGGTACGTGCGGTACACCCTCTAGCCCTACCATATTTTCCTGCACATTCACCAAACGCTGAGTTGGAGCTGTGCTTCGCTCCACTACTTATATGCAATTCTTCAAATCTCTTGATCAAGTCATATAGTTCTTCATGAAAAATAGCAGATGAAGAAAATAAAGCTTCATCATCATTTACAGTTTTACCACCAGGGGCCGCTTCTCCCCAACCACAACCTGCAACGAAAAAGGCATGTTATCAACATCACATATTTCACATGACATCCCACTTTCATTATGCATTTCCGCCAACTTGGCACAATCACCTTGCACCTTATCCGCACCATTGTTTCTAATGGTCACTTCACTTAAAGGATTAGGTACCAGTTCTGCAGGAGTTTCGTCACTGACTGCAGAAGTGTTTCCACTTCCCCACAAGTCAAGGAATAACGGGAAGTCATGGCTCAACATTCCCTCATACATGAGCACTTTTGCATTGCCAAGGTCATAAGTCTCGGTTCTTACTATACTCTCACCCTCAGTGAGAACCACCGGATAGTCCTTATTATCCGCACGACTGTCCCGCACATCTATCATTTGCGGCACAGTCTCCAGTCCTGGTGTCTCAACACCTCCCGTCTCAGCAGATAGCAACTGCCGCCGGTTCACACCAGAGTTCACGGCTTCTGAAGCCCCAGGGCACTGGTCAGCAACCTGCCCAGTCTCCAGAGCCGTGCTCACTGTGACTTTGTCTTTTACACAAGAAAAAAACAAAACAGTCTTACCCACAGAAGTCATTGGTTCGGCAGTGCCAGGCGATGAGGAACTGCCAGGAACATCTTCCCCGAGGTCACTGTCCTTCTCCTGGACATTAGGAACCTCCCGCCTTTGATTCCTGGTTACCTGACTCCTGACCATAGGACAATCAGGTGCACACTTTGTGACTTGACGGCATCTCCAGCAGCGCTCTCTTTGTTGCAGGACAGCTGCCTGCTCCTCCGCACATCCTCTATAGAACTCTGTACACCCGAGCCGTAAACATTTGAACTCTTGAGAGTCTCACCGTTCTCCACCTCCTTTTCTTACCGACGGTTGCCCTTGGCAACGGCACACATAACCTTTTCGTCTGGTTTTCTAGCAGCATCACCGACACTTTGGAGTTTTACAAATTGTCCACTCAGCTTTGCAGGCTTTTTCTCCAGGGCCCACTGCAATTGCGCCCTCAAAGCCTCAGCACAGCTGTTACCCTGGGAAACGCTTTAGGTTAGCAGTTCTCTTTGTCTTTCATACTCCTCCATGAGTTTTTCATGCTCCTGCTGCCACTTCAGGTGCCTTTGGTTAGCCCCTCAGCTGCTCGGTGAGATCCTCCATCCACCCCATAGCAACTGACAGCCCAGGCACCAGAAAAAAATGTCAGCATTCACAGTCTCTTTTGCAGGACTGCTGGCCCTTTAAATCCACACAGCTTTTGTTTGCAGCACAGCAGTATTCAGCAGCACCTGCTCTTGCCATTGCACCTAGCAACCAGTTGTCTCCTTACAGCAGGGATGCTTGCTCGCATCCTCCAACAATTGTGAGGGATTAGCTCTATCTCCAGGGACTCAGTCACAATATTCTCGCTGACAACCGCGTTGAATGTCTAAACAGTGCATTTATTTTGATACCAGCACCAGCAAACACGATACAAAATGAAAACCTGCCCGTCTGGGCTCTACCTAAACATATCACATGATCCCTGACTCACCTATACAGAGCGCTGTTCACACATGGAACATAAATGCGGCTTTCTCCAGCCATACAGTCCAGCAGCTTCCGGGCTGTGACCCTTCAGCACGTTCACGTTATGTGACCCCCTCAGCCTTGTCCTGCTGAGACCTCACTGAGAGAGCCTCACCAGGCCTCTGTCTGTACATTCCCCTGACTGACAGTCTGGGCTGGGCTCTAATCCCAGACTGATTGTGGCACCTGGTGCTGCCTCAGACCTGATGATTGCTGGGGAAGACATGGAAACTCCTGCCATAAATCTCCTCTAGCAGCCATGAGGCCTGTCACTGCCTCACCATTGTTTCATGATTCATTGCACATGCACTTTGCATATATATATATGATCTGTTCACATGTAAAGCTGCTTGAGAAAGGCTCTAGGGTTGAGCCGAAACGACGCGTATCCACATGGGTGAATAATGTATTTTCTTTATTTTTACTGATTTTGGAGTGCTGCCTTTTTGCTACTTAGTTAATGAAAGGTCCACTTTTGAAATGTATTTTTGACAGAAGGATCACCTGGAAAGCATTTATCTATGGGTATCCTGCTGCTTAGTTCTCCAATGAATGGCTGCAAACTGTGTGGGGGACCTGAAAGCTAGTATTCAATTCCCTGCAGCCTCATCACAGTAAAATGAAGCATTACACAGCGCCTACTGAAATTAATCCATGTAGTGTACTGACGTATCAAGACCTCTAGACTAGGGCTGAAATGATTACTCGATTTAATTGAGTAATTCGACACAAAAAATTCTCGATGCAAATTTTTTGCATTGAGGATTCGTTTGTGTCATGTGACCATGGAGCGGGAGTGAAGCGCTTGCTATTACTCACCCGCCGGCCCGCACCGTGCTGCACTTTCTTCCTGACACATCGTCAGGTCATAGTGCACGTAAGCACGCGCTATGACCCGACACTGTGTGACGTCAGTGCAGCGCGCAGAGAAGAAGATGGCACTGGGGGGCATGCTGGTGGCCCTTGGGGGGCAGCTGATGGCACTGGGGTGGCAGCTGATGGGACTGGGGTGGCAGCTGGTGGCACTAGGGTGACAGCTGATGGCACTGGGGTGGCAGCTGGTGGCACTGAGGGGGCAGCTGGTGGCACGGAGGGGGCAGCTGATGGCACTAGGGGGCAGCTGATGGCACTGGGGTGAGGAAGAGCTTAAGGCACTGGGGGAATGGAGATGAGGGCACTTGGGGGAACTGATGCACTTGGGCTGATTGCACAGGGGGAAAGGGTGTTGGGGACTGATGGCAGGGGGTCTGATGAGTTTTTATAAAGAAAAACAGTCTATTAATTCATGTTTTCTTATTAGATTACTCGATTAATCGTAAAAATTAATCAATAGAATACTCGATTTTTAAAATAATCGTTTACTGCAACTCTACTCTAGACCCAGAAACACCCTTTGTAGCTACTCTCCATACTGGCTAATAATCGAGTCCTGATCCTCAATAAATTCTCTAACAGGGTATTTTAAAATTGATTTTCTAAACCAGGCCACTTGTGAGAGACAAGAGAGAAAAAATATGAGTCCTAGGAGACCTGAGAGAGTAATGTACACATTTTCAGGACAATTGTAGCATTTTCAATTTGTGGAGAATCGATTCGGACCCAAATCGAAACAGTCGACTGATTCAGCCAAATTGAATTATGAGTGATTCGCATGTCTATAATTAAAATATTAATAATATAGAATTCATAAAATATGGAGCTTCAAGAATGAATGTTTCAGAAAAAAATTAATCCTTGGTTGGTGGACGTGATACATGACACGCTTTGTATTATTTCAGGGTGAAATCAGGCCGATACATTACCTTACCCTTTGCAATTTCATATACTGCGGAGTTGGTGTAAGTGACATTTTATATTTAGATGTATATTTATAGGACAATTAGCACGAAGACACTTTATAGAATTGTTAGGTTGTTAGGATACTTTATAAGAATGTGAGACTGCAGGAGAATTCATAAAGTGTGAGGCTGTAACCTTATAATTGTGCGTTTTACAGTGCATCTGTCAGACTAGACTGATCACTGATTCTTGTGTTATTACATTAACTGCTTCCTTAAAGGGGTTGCCAAGCCTATTAAAAATGTCCTCCATGGCAGGCATCACTTGTGTTATAAAAATGAAAGAATAAATACACATTCTGTATATGTCATCCCCATCACTTTAATCATCATGCTTCATTTGTTTGGCTGTAATGATTATTCCAATGTATATTCCAAATGACTGGTGAAGCCAATTGCTGGCCTCAGCATTGATGTGCCGTATACTGCTGAGATCACTGATTGCAATGGGGTCCTGAATATATGGTCTCATCATTGCAGCCAAGAAGATTATCTCATGGCCATAACAGTGGGGAGGATAAAAGCGGTGACACAGGAAGCAGCAGGGGATGAAACAGGTGAGTATACATTACTGCCTTGTAGGACATTTTGTATTATAAGTCTGACAATCCACATGTCCTCTACTTACTTGACTTGTGTATTCAAGATCGCCTGAAATTAAAGCAGCTCTGTCAGGTCGCCTATACCTTTTAAATCAGAATTATATAAAAATGCTGGCAGGTCTTACAAAGTCAACTTAAAAATACTGTATCTAATCGTAAAAACAAACTTATATTCTGGCAATGCTCCACTGTAGAGATGAGCAAACTTTGTGAATTTCGCTTTGTGTCTGATTCATCTAATTTTATCAAACAATTAGATTTGTGTGCAAATCAATTGCACAAAAAATTGGTATATGATTTAAGGGGAAAAAAAGTGTCTTGTTGGGAACAAGCATCCAAAAAATGATGTCATAAAGGTTGCAGACTGCCGGTCTGTATTTTACAAACATAAATATTGTCAGAAGAAACAGTGGCTGGTTCTAAACAAGCCTGGAAAAATGGTTCCTTTTAATTGGGAGCAGCAGAGGTACAGTCTGGATGTGGACAGAGCTGAGTAATAGTGGCATGTGGCCGCAATAGTAATGGCAGCAGTAGCAGCACAGCATGGAGCAGACAATACAGTAGATATGTATGTGGGCAGCAGTAGTAGTGGTGACTGTGCAGGGGTAACGGCGGTAGGAGTATTAGAACATGATGGTAGGCAGGCAAACAGAGGCGGGTGCGTGATGGGGCTGGCGATAAATAGCCACCATCAGCAATGGAAGATATCTTATTCGGCCGCAGATAGAACTGTGTGAGAATCTTTACAGATGCATGCTTTATACACTGGTGGAAGACAACTTTGTCTGTTTGACACTACCTGCAGAGCTGAAAACCTTCTCTAAAATGACACTGGAGGCAGGACAAGTTAGTACAGAGAGAGAAAACTGGTTCAGTGGCCAGTTCTGGTCAATGTTCCAATCTGGCTGCCCAAAAGTCCATGAGGTCAGGGAACACGGTATGCACTGGAAAAAGGCCACAGCCTAGGTAGGACTGAACCCGGTTGTTCAGGCAGTAGATCTGCATCTGCATCAGCCTGCTACAGCACATGAAAAACTGCTCCATCATGTTGACGAGCCTGAACTGCCTGTTGTGGCTTCTGCTGCTTGTAGTAGCAAGGATGATAAGATGTGGGTGACTCAACAAGGTATTAGGAGTGCTTCAGGTGTCCAAAAGCTGCCACAATGCCAGCACCCTCTGTAAGCCACGGTAGTTTTATAAAAAGCTGCAGTGCTACATTTATCACATGCGCCATGCAGAGAGATTCCCCCAAATGCAGCACAGCCACAATGTGTCTGCCATTGTCGCTGACCACTTTGCCCAGCTGGAGTTGGAATAGCCAGGGAGATAGCTAGAGGGATGTTTGCTGCTTGATGCACTTTAGCAACTGATTGGCTGTGTGGCTACTTCTGCCTAGGCTGATAAGACTGTGATATGTCACTGTGGGCTAACTTTGGCCCCCCTCCTGATTCCTGGGGAAAGCAGCAGCATCAAGGACACACAGATCCAATATGTATTATTGGGAGGGACAAGTCCACATGCAGGGCTGGTGCAAGGATTTTTGCCACCCTAGGCAAAAGCTAATTTTGCCGCCCCCTTGACTCCACCCATTGACCACACCCCTTTAACCTCCCCTTTTTCAGCCACCTATTGCATGTAACATTTAACTATGGTCATGTACCCTGTGCCAGTCTGACTATGGTCACGTACCCTGTGCCAGTCTGACTATGGTCATGTGTATATATAATATCCAGCCATTGTCTGCCACCTAGTACCATCCCAGTGATGGCAATCACTCTGCGCTGTTCAGCAGGTTGGCACACCAAACACGAGCAGTGCCACCTATTCACTGCCAGGCGCCATTCAGCCACTGTCTGAAATCCTGTGCCACCAGGGCAACATAAAACAGTATGCTGCCTTGTGCCCTCTGCCAGTCTGGCACTGTCCTGCACCCTGTACCATTCATAGACCTTTAGATAGTCTGTGCCACCTATTAGGCTCCATGTGTCACTGCTGGGCACTCTGTGCCAGTCAGAATCTATGGCCCCTAGTCAAGCAGCAGGTGTGCCCTGACCCCTGTACACAAGAGTGTGCCACCCTGCTGCCAGTCACTGTCCTGCAGCCTCTGACACCCTAGTGCAGGTTGTCAGAGTGCGGTTGCCAGGGGTGCTCAACAGGTTCTGCTCCTCGCTGTGCTCCAGGTCCACATTGCCTTGGCTTTTGCCAAGATCATGTATCTTCGGCGCTTGATTCCGCGTGACCCACCTCTGGAGGTCACTGGTCTCGCGGGATTGCACGCCCGGAGTCAGGGCTGGTGCAAGGATTTTTGTCAAAACAAGCGAATCTACATTTTGGCTCCCCCCCCCCCCCCATCATTTCACATTTCTGCCCCTCATGATTCATGTCCATTTTCTGCCCCTCATGATTCATGTCCATTTCTTGCCCCCCCCCCCCCCCCCATCATTTCACATTTCTGCCTCTCATGATTCATGTCCATTTCTTGCCCCCCTATGTGCTAATATCATAGTGCCATCCTCACCCCTGCCTCCTAATGTGCCAGCCAGTATCAAGTGCCTCTCTCCTCCCCCCTCCATGTGCCAGTATCATGGCACCAATAGCCCCCCCTCCCCCGTGGCAGTAAAGTAACAGTTGGGTATTTAAGAAAACAACACTTTCAGAAAAGTTTCTCCTGGGATTTGAACTCACAACCTTTACACGTCAGATGCAAGACATTTACCTACACAGCTATGAAAGCTGTCTTGCCAGTTACTTAAGAAAATAAAATAAAATAAATATAAGACTTCTACTGTAGGTAACTTTGATACCTAGTGTACATCCATACACATGACAGCTGCCCCAGTACAATGTGTATGGATGTAGCAGAGCTGGGTGTGTGGGGGCAGCTGTCATGTGTATGGTTGTACACTAGGTATCAAATTTAGCTACAGTAGAAGTCTTATATATTTTTTATTTTTTATTTATTTATTTAAGTAACTGGATGAGATAAATGAGATTTAAATACACCAGGGTATCAGCTGCGTGCTGCTCGATCTGCCTGAAGTGACTGAACAAACTCATACTCGCAGTGCATCTGGCTGACAAGTACAGGAACAGAAGGAGTGAAGTGAAGGATGTCAGATGGATCACAAGTAGGGGGCGGGGCGCAGGCGGCGGCCGGGTGCCACTGCTTGGGATTCGGACTCCTGCCAGCGCCCCCAGGCAGAGTGTGCTCTACGCGGTGGCCTACTCTGCTTATGGGTGGCGCCGGCCCTGTCCACATGAGAAAGCTCTGCGACTAACTGCAGACTGCAAACTGAATTCTACATAGCAAATTGTGCAATAATAGGAAGCACAAGCTCCTTCTATCTAACACACACAGGGTCGTCCAGTAACAAAACTTAAGTATAATACACTGGCCATTACAATACTGATAGACCTACTTAGGTCATGTTTGTGGCAATAAGCCACACAGTATCCGTGCCCACTCATGCAAAAAAAAAACTGTCCTGCTGCTAAGCTTTGGGAGCGAGGATCTGTGTTTGGCCTCATTCCCAGGGCGGCTCCCTGCTCCTAGGTCTGCCTTGAGCGCCGAGCTGATAACTCGGTGCTCGACTTGTCTGTCTATCGGTCATGTGATGCTGGCCACATCACATGACCCTCAGACCCCACTATAAATACAGGCAGCATGCTGGCCACAGGTTAATGCTGTTAATTCTAGGTTCCTGGCTATTTGTTGGACTACTGATTACTCACCTGATCCTGTTCCCTGACGATCCTTTGCCTGCTCCTCCTGTACTGCGCATCTCTCCTGGTATTGTGACCTCGGCTCCCACCTGACTACTCTTTGCGGACTCCTCTGGTACTTCTCTACTCTCCTGGTATTTGACCCCGGCTTCTCCTGACCATTCTTTGCTTAACCCTTTGTACTGAGTAGCTGTCTTGGTTCTGACCCGGTCCGTTCACATTCCGTTATTTGTCTTGTCTGTCTTCCAAGCACGTATCCTAAGTTAGGGACTGCCGTCTAGTTGTCCCCTGTCATTAGGGCTTGCGAGGCAAGTAGGCAGGGCCAGGGGTGAGGGTGGAGCGCAGTGGTCACTATCCTCGCCCCTGTGTGTAGTGTACGTGACTGTCACAAAAACCCTAGGAGCATACTTGAATAAGGCTCCATGATTGTCAACAGAGCATTGCTAATCTCCCATATGTAGCCTGATAGTTTTAATAATTCATTTAGTATAGGGGGTGTTTTAATGACATTAATAAAGTTATTGTTTTAAAGTTAGAGATTGTTTTAAAGTCATTGACCGGCACAGTTTTCTTTTTGGTATATATCCCGAGGGTCTAAACCAGGGCCTATTTAGAGTGAATTCACTAACCTTTGTAACAATTCCATGTTAAAGTTATCCATAGCCTTTAACCTTTTGCATCTGCAGACAGTTTTGGCCTTAATGACCAAGCCCTACTTTTCAAATCTGACATGTGTCACTTTATGTGGTAATAACTTTGGAATGCTTTTAGGCTACTTTCACACTGGCATTTCAGGGTCCGCCTGTGAGATCCGTTTCAAGGCTCTCACAAGCGGCCCCAAATGGATTAGTTTAGCCCCAGTGCATTCTGAATGGATAAGGATCCGTTCAGAATGCATCAGTTTGGCTCCGTTCCACCTCCATTCCGCTTGCAGCGTTTTGGTGTCCGCCTAAAAATGTAAGTCAATGGGGACAGCTCCGTTTACATTGACAAAATATTGGTGCAATTGTAAACGGATCCGTCCCCCATTGACTTTCAATGTAAAGTCAGGAGTCCCTATTAATATACCATCGGATCGGAGTTTTCTCCAATCCGATGGTATATTTTAACTTGAAGCGTCCCCATCACCATGCTAATGCCTCTATGTTAGAATATACCATCGGATTTGAGTTAGATCGTGAAAACTCATATCCGACTGTATATTCTAACACAGAGGCGTTCCCATAGTGATGAGGACGCTTCAAGTTAGAAAATACTAAGAACTGTGTACATAACTTCCCCCTGCTGCCTGGCAGCACCCGATCTCTTACAGGGGGCTGTGATTTGCACAATTAACCCCTCGGGTGCTGCACCTGAAGGGTTAACTGTGCGGATCTCAGCCCCCTGATCGGGTGCTGCCAGGCAGCAGGGGCCAGACCCCCCTCCCTCCCCAGTATTAAAAGCATTGGTGTCCAGTGCGGCCCCCCTCCTTCCTCCCCAGTATTAAAAGCATTGGTGGCCAGTGCGGTGGCCAGTGCGTCACCTGAGGGGTTAATTGTGCGGATCACAGCCCCCTGTAAGAGATCGGGTGCTGCCAGGCAGCAGGGGGCAGTTATGTACACAGTTCTTAGTATATTCTAACTTGAAGCGTCCCCATCACTATGGGAACGCCTCTGTGTTAGAATATACTGTCAGATCTGAAAAAGCTGTTATGCAGACGGATCCGCACTGAACGGATACCATCGTTTGCATTTATAGGTGCGGATCTGTCTGTGCAGATACCAGACGGATCCGCACCTAGCGCAGGTGTGAAAGTAGCCTTACTTATCAAGCCATTCTGAGATTGTTTTTTCATGACACATTGTACTTTATGTTAGCGGTAAATTTGAGTTGATATGTTTTACTTTCTACCTACAAGGCAGAGAGTGATACTTCATAAAATAATAATTATATGTCTACTTTATGCGGCATCATTTTGTAAATGTAATTTTGTTTTTTTAAGAGGTTAGAAAGCTTAGAATTTTAGAAGCTATTTTTTAAATTTGAAGAAAATTTTCAAAACCGACTTTTTTATGGACCAATTCAGCTATGTAGTCACTCTCTGACATAATAGAAACCACCCAAATGACCCCATTTTAAAAACTACATCCCTCAAATTATTCAAAACTGATTTTTGAAACTTTGTTAACCCTTTAGGTGCTCCACAGGAATTAATGGAAAATGGAGGTGAAATTTTAAATTTTTATTTTCTGTGAAGTTTTTCCATTTTAATCCATTTTTTTCCTGAAGAACAGCAAGGGTTAACAGTAAATCAAACCTCAATATTAATTACCTTGATTCTGCAGTTTACAGAAACACCCCATATGTGGTTGTACACTGCTGTATGGGCACACGGCAGGGCGCAGAAGGGAAGGTGCACAATATTGTTTTTGGAAGGTAGGTTTCGCTGGAATGGCTTTCGGGCACAATGTTGCATTTGAAGAGACCCTGATATACCCCAACAGTGTGGTGCAGTGAGCGATAGGACTCAGCGAGCATTTCAAAGAATTTAGAAACACTTGGCTGTGAAAATGAAAAATTACATTTTTTACAATAAAAGGTTGCACGCCACAATTTGTTATGAATTTTTTCCGGATGACTTTAACACCTCATATGTGATCATAAACTGCTGTTTAGGAACATGGCAGTATTCAGAAGGGAAGGAGCCGTACCTTGATTTTCTAACATGGAATTTGCTGCAATCTTTTTAAGGACCATACATTTTTTATTTTTTGTTGTTGACTGAGCTATGTGAGTGCTTGTTTTTTTTGTGGGACAAGATGTAGTTTCTATTGGTACCATTTTGGGGACTTTTTGATTGCTTTTTATACCATTTTCTGGGAGGTGAGGTATACAAAAAGTTGCAATTCTGTCAGTGTTTATTTATATTTTTAATAGGGTTCTCCATGCGGCATATATGATATAATAACTTTGTTCTGTGGGTCGATATGGTTATCACGATACCAAACATATACCTTTTTCCCGTTTTACTACTTTTGCAGCATAAACTCACTTTTGTATAAAAAAATCTAATATATTTTGCATCTCTATATAATAACATCTATAACATCTTTATTTTTTCACCAATGTAACCATGTGGGGACTTGTTTTTTTGCAGGAGAGGCTGTAGTTTTTATTGGTATCATTTTATGGATACATATGACTTTTCAATCACTTTTTTAATCACTTTTTATTAAATTTTTTGGGGAGGTGAAAAACAAAACAGCAATTTCATCATTGGTTTTGAATTTTGCTTTTTACAGCGTTCACCACATGGGATTAGTAACAAGATCCTTTTAAGATCAGTTCGTTGCGGCGATACCAATTATGTGGTTTATTTTATTTTTTCATTTTTTTATTAATTATAAATGAGCGGATATGGGAAAAGGCAATTTCTTCTTTTTGTAAAAAAATTTATTTTATTTTTCTTAACTTTTTTTATTTTCCCACATTTTTTTATCAATCCCACTTGGATCTTCAGATGGCTGCACTTTGCTAGCAAATTGGTTAATGTCATTTTGGGAAGATCAATTTATTTATAAGATTATCAGAGCATAAGATGGTATGGCAGATTCATCGATGATCTGCTATTTATCTGGCAGGAAGATGTGTCTGCCGTGCCATCTTTTGTATCATATCTAAATGAAAACATGTACAATCTTAAATTCACATATAATTCACAACACAGCGCAATTTAATAGGCTATTTAACACCAAAAAAGATGAGGGAAAGTGTTTCAAAGGAGAACATTATCATAACTCCTCCTCTCATATTTTATCTTTACCTGTTTTAGTTTTACAATATAGCCCACTGTAAAATAAAAATTAAAGCATTAAAACATAGATATCTCCCAATTTTATTTGAGAACAGTAAAATACAGAATATATTGTCACAGAGGTACAAAATAGTATATAAAAAAGCACCCACCATAGGAGAGAAAATAGCTCCCAGTGCACCGCTAGATTCATATAAAGGTAAAACCTGGCTACACTGTAGCGGCTATTTTAGATGCGGCTCCACAGCATGTAAAGTCTGCACATATGCAAGGCCAACAAAAACCTTTACCAACCATTCCAGTGTATATACGGTAACATCAAAGAATTATAACTCGGACCATGTTATATGTGTTGTTCTATGCACCTTATGTTAGCAGTACAATCAGAAAGCTCATGGTATATACAGGTGAAACTTGAAAGATTTGAATATCGTGCAAAGTTCATTTATTTCAGTAATGCAACTTAAAAGGTGAAACTAATATAAGAGACAGACTCATTACATGCAAAGCGAGATATTTCAAGCCTTTGCTATAATTTTTTTTTTTTTATTCTTTTTATTGAACACACAAAGTCAATTATGATGTCAATCTTTGCATACATAGCATGACATATTGTACAACAGTAGTGTTGAGAATGACACAAAAGTGATACGACTTTGCATAATAAAGGAATAAAGACAATAACACAATAAAACTCCTATACTGTATACAATCCTTTGCTTATTGTTTCCTAGACAAGAGATGTTTGCATGATCGCTTAAAATCTTCCAATACACCTCCCCTCACAATCTCCAGTACAGTCACCTGCACCAACTGTTTCCACCCGTCAAGTTGTTTTATACTTATCCAACTTGTTCCGCACTTAGTGCTTCAGTTAGTCTTCTAGCAGAATAAGCTGTCCTAGAGGACGCACACCACACTCCCCACACTTTTTGAAATTTGGGCGAGCAGCCCCTATTCTTATACACTATATTTTCATATGGTATGACAGTGTTAACCAATTGTTTCCACTGCGTAAGAGTGGGCGCCCTGTCCCCCATCCATCTCATGGCTATAGCCTTACGTGCTAAAAATAACGTCTCTCTCAAAAATATCCTGGTGTGATGCGAGTGTACATTGTCGTCCAGTATTCCAAATATGCAAATCTTCAGGTCTAGTGAGAGCGTGATACCTATAAGATCTGAGAGCAAGCTTGTAACTTCACCCCAAAATGTTTGTAAAACTGGGCATGCCCAGATGAGGTGCCAAAAATCAGCGCCTTCTGACGTGCACCTATGGCATTCGGAGTGTGTACGTCTACCTATTCTGAATAGTCTGGATGGGGTCAAGTAACTTTGGTGTATTATACACACTTGAATGAATTTGTTATTTATGGCCGGTGACACTAATGTGGGGGATTCCAGCACATCCTCTATTTCTTCTTTGGATAAGTCAGGAATCACAGCTTTCCATTTATCCAAAGCTAACATCGGGGTACCTTTCAACTTGACATCTAAGAGGTGAGTGTATAATGCTGAAATAAAACCACGTGGTCCTTGAGAACGTACAATACCTATCATTGGAAAAGAGGAGAAGAGGACTGGGCTGTTCCGATAATGTGTCTGTAGGGCATGTCTCAACTGCAGGAATCTAAAAAATGCCTGTCTCGGTAGCTCATATTTACGGCTCATGGATTCAAAATCATTAAAAGCATTATCAGTATACAAATTTCCCATTGTGATAACCCCATGTTCCTTCCAGAACGTTTTGCCTTGTAATGTTAACAAATCAGGGAACATAGGGTTATCCCAAACTGGGGTCTCCAACAGTTCCGCTTCCACATTGTGCATACGCTTGCAGGCCGTCCACACCTGGACCGCCACTCTGTGGATCGGCAACAATCTGCGAGGAAACAATTTTGGTCGTTCCAGAACCGGCCATAGGTTAGCAAGGCCCAGAAACTCGGCCAATTATTTCTCCTGTCTACAAAGAGGGCCCTCTGGATCCAGCCATGACTTGATATTCCTCAACTGCCCTGCAAGGTAGTACAAGTAAATATCTGGTAGAGACATACCTCCCTCCTTCTTAAGGCGAGTAAGATTTCCCATTGACAGCTTGGGTCTATTAGCTCCCCATATAAAGGGCGAAAGTAAAGAGTTAATTTTTAGGAAAACAGCCTTCGGGACTAAATATGGAGCATGTTGCAGAATGTACAGACACTTTGGCAGAATGATCAGTTTTATCAGATTTATTCTCCCTGAAACTGACAAAGGTAAGCCTTGCCATACCCTGCATTTTTCTTTGCAATATGTAATAAGTGGCTGAATATTTAGATCATGATAGGATATGACATCCTTTGTTATGTATATTCCTAGGTATTTATAGCTACTAACAATGGGTAATTCCCCTCGGGCAACGCCATCTTCCATCTGGTACAGTGGGCACAGAGTCGATTTGGACCAATTTATTCTCAGTCCTGAAAACTGGCTGAACTGTTCTATAATAGCAATTGCCCTAGGGAGTGTGAATTCAGTCTGTGACATGAAGAGCACCATGTCATCAGCATAGAGGCCCACTCTATCTTCCTGCTCCCCTATACGAGTGCCCCGAAACAGTGAGTCTGCCCTAATTCGCATAGCTAATGGCTCTATGGCTAAGGCGAACAATAAAGGTGACAGAGGACATCCCTGCCTGGTACCTCGCCCTAGACTAAACCTCTCTGAGAGCATCCCATTCACCAATATGTCCGCCCTTGGGTCTTTGTACAGCAATTCCACCCACTTCATATATCTAGGGCCAAATCCAAATTTTTTGAGAGTCTGAAATAGATAGGGCCATTCAACAGAGTCGAATGCCTTTGCAGTGTCTAAAGACGCCAAGGCCCACTCCTCCTGTCTCTGAAGCCCAATCTGGGTCACCACTTGCACCCGCCTAATATTATCAGTGGTGGATCTGCCTGGTAAGAAACCGGATTGATCTGAATGTACCAAGGTGCAGGCCACTTTCCCAAGTCGTATGGCTAAGATCTTTGCTATAATTTTATAATCTATATTCAATAGAGATATCGGCCGATATGATCCACATTCATCCGCATCCTTCCCAGGTTTCAAAAGTACTACAATAGTTGCGTCATACATAGACGGTGGAAAACAACCGTCCCTAAACGCCTCATTATACATACGCAACAGCAACGGGTTGATATGGGAAGCATACTTAATATAAACTTCTAGGGGAAGTCCATCCGGACCTGAAGCTTTCCCCCTGGCCAGCTGTGCTATGGCTTCCTGCATCTCTAGGGCGGTTATAGGAGCCTCCAGGCTCTCCATCGCCTCCTGCGATAAAGTAGGGAACTCCAGATCCTCAAGATATCGCATGACATCTTCAATTTCGTAGTTCACCCTAGTTTCATATAAATCTTTATAGTACTCCTGAAATCTGTTTGCTATAGATTCCGGCTCAGAGAGCACCCGTCCATCTGTCGCTTTTATCCTCAGTACCGCAGGGGAGGCTTGGTTTTGCCTAACTATGTGGGCCAAGAGCTTACTAGATTGGTTCCCCATCTCAAAGTATGTTTGTTTGGTAAAGAACATTTTCCTTTGAGCTTTCTCCTTAAGCAAAGTTAAATACTGCCTTCCTGTCGTCAGCCAAGCCTCTCTATTGGTATCACTGGGATCAGCTATATATGCCGTCTCCAACCTTGAACACTCTGCTGCTAATCCTTCCTCCTGTCTAGCTGCCGTCTTTTTAATAT
Organism: Bufo gargarizans; assembly: GCF_014858855.1. Classification (NCBI taxonomy): domain Eukaryota; kingdom Metazoa; phylum Chordata; class Amphibia; order Anura; family Bufonidae; genus Bufo; species Bufo gargarizans. The sequence goes on along the minus strand of NC_058080.1, from coordinate 676,058,844 downwards.
ATGAGATAGAGGAACGCAGGCAACCTCTAAGGTATGCCTTCATAGTTTCCCACAGTAACGTATTATTAGTTTCTTCCTCATGGCCCTCCAAAAAAACCGCCAACTGATCAGGAATGCGATCAGACGGTCCAAAAAGGGTCAACCAAAAGGGGTTAATCCGTGTTGAGCGTCTGATCACCCCCCCATCTAAAATCAGCTTCAGTTGCATTGGTGAATGATCGGACACACCTCTAGACCCGTACTCCACATTATATGCCAAAGAGCACACATGAACGTTACCCAGGGCGAAGTCTATTCGTGACAGCGCGTTGTGACTAGCTGAATGACAGGAATACTGCCTAACATCCGGATATTTAAGGCGCCACATATCAGACCACCCCACTTCCTCCATTAACTCCGCAAGTGGCGTTTTATTATGGAGCTGATTATCCACTGACCCCGCCTGATGATACCTATCCAGTTCCCTATCTAAAGTCATGTTGAAGTCCCCAAGGCTTATTATACGGGCTGTTGGGTAAGAGGCTGCGAAGCTCACAGCTTGCTGCACCACTTGCATGGAGAAAGGCGGTGGAATGTATACACCCAGTATTACATACAACGTGCAATTTATATAAGCCGCCACAAACACATATCTCCCTGCTGAGTCTATCTGATACCGTTCCATTTCCCACCTAAGGGATTTATGCACCAGTAATGATACCCTTCTGGACAGATTCGTGTGGCAGGAATGCTGTGCCCATTGTACCCACGGCTTTTGCAACCTCCCCGTATTCCCGGCAGTCAAGTGAGTCTCCTGCAAGCATAAAATATGGGGATTGAAGTTCCTGACATTCGAGAATACCATGGTACGCTTCCTTGTTGTTCCCAGTCCCCTTACATTCCAAGACATTATACGTAGTCTGACATAGTGGTTTGCTTACAAGGACCTCATGCAACTCTCGTCTCCCTCTCATTGTTACCTCATGATTGATACAGCATATAACATACATAACTTGAACCGTCTGGCTGTTCCTGCCATAACCTGCGAGTGCTCGCATGATGTAACTGCGAATCATACCTCGCACTCTCAGTGTATATACCACTTTTGTTAGGTGGCAGTACACATAAACGGGGTGTGCTTTTGGTAATTCACCAATCGCACTAAAGATCTTATAACTGATATAAGAAATAATAAGAGAATATAACCAAACCAGGAGCTCACTCCCTAACTTCTAACAGAGAGCCATTCGGGACCCGGAGCATTAAAGTATCATGGAATTCCAACCCTTCACCGGATTTTTCAGCCTGTTCCGAGCTGTCAATATAACCCCCAAATTAACAGTATTATTCATTAAACAATATGACAGGGTCCGTATGCATCTCAATTTCCCACAGGCTTAACTAAACATTCACATATGACTTTACCACAGACAAGTTACTCAAGTCCCGGGCTCTCCTTGCTATGCCGTCAGCAAAACTGAATGTTCGCATCTTCATCTTGGGGCCCCTGCATTTCTCCCCCTACCATCCAGCCAGGCAGTGGCTTCTTCAGGGTTATTGAAAAAACGGCTCACTTCTCCATCCACTACCCTCAAACGGGCCGGATATACCATGGAGTAAGGCAGATTCTTCTCTCTTAGCCTCCTTTTCACTGTGCCAAATGTCGCTCTCCGCTTCTGTAGTTCAGACGAAAAGTCCGGAAAAATCATGATGGTGCTATTCTCATACTTGAGCTCCCGCCTGGTGCGCGCCATTTGTAGCACATGATCTCTATCCATCGAGTTCAGAAGTCTTGCTAGTAGCGGTCTCGGTGGGTTCCCCGGTGGAAAGGGCTTGGCGGGTACTCGGTGTGCGCGTTCTATTATAAACGCTGCTGAGAAGGACGCCTCTGGAAAGGAGCTGCGCAGCCACGTGGTGACAAACTCGCACGGATTAGTGCCCTCAGCTTTTTCAGGCATTCCAATGATCCGTAAATTATTACGGCGCGTGCGATTTTCATAGTCGTCACACTTTTGTTGCCAGAAACTGATCTTTTGCTCCAGCTCCTGCACTTTCGTAGGCAACGGTTGTAAGCGGTCCTCCACGTCAGAGATCCTAGTCTCAGTCTCTTTCCCGTTCCCGGATAGCCTGCATATCGTGACGAAGGAGGCCTATGTCTACCTTCACTTCTTCCAGCTTACCCACCATCGACGTGCGACAGGTAGATATAGCGTTCAGTAGCTGTTCGGTGACTTGTTTTAAGGATGGTTCGGCGGTCGCTTGTTCCGCTCCCACAGGCGCAGGATCCTCCGCTATCTCTGCTGGTGGTGAGGTACGTGGACCCGCGCCATCTTGGTCATCCACGCGGGCAAACTCCCGGAGCCTTTCCGTAGCGGACTGCGCTTTGTTACGGGACATGCTTACACTGCGGGACTTCCCCGATCTCCTGCCGGTTCTGGAGGTAATTTTTGCGGCGGTAAGTATCAGGATAATATAGAGGTTAGGGATATAGGCTCGGAGCTCTTCTACATGCGTCCTCTCATATCAGCTTCCGGCCACGCCCCCCAAGCCTTTGCTATAATTTGGATGATTATGGCTTACAGCTTATGAGACCCCAAAATCACAATCTCGGGTACCCTTTGCTCAGGGGGTATGGACTAATTAGCTGACTACAGTGTGACACTTTGAACCTAGAATATTGAACCTTTTCACAAAAGTTTTTTTTCACAAAAAATCAAATTTTTAAGCTGCATTAATGCAATTCCTTTTAATTAACAATTCTGAAATAAATGGACTTTTGCACGATATTCAAATTTTTTGAGTTTCACCTGTGTATCTGCATTGCTATTTTATATGAGAGGAGGAGAAAATAAGGGGGGGAAAAAGAACATTTCATAACTTCATTAATTTTTTTTATAGATGTTTCCAATTCTACTTGGGCTTTCTCTTGGCTACTGTCTACTATTCAAAATAAATTGCAATGCCTCTCCCTATGTCTGCATGCTTCAACTGATGCCCTTTCTGTAACTTGTTGAAATCATGGATCACTAATAACAGCTGGCAATTTGCCTCTATATTTTATGCCTGTATTTTATTCATTGATGTCTATGAGTCTATGACGTTGTTACGGTTACATAGCTACATAGTTAATACGGTTGAAAAAAGTCCATCAAATTCAACCAAGGGATAGGCGGGGACGTGAATACCAGAAGGAAGTAATACACATCCCCACCGATCCCTATTGCAGTTGAAACGCGTCAGCCCAGATTATGATGTGCGTTTTTTTATGTGAACAGTTGTCAATAAAAAAGATATGATTTTACTCGCTGGATCCACCCCCTTCTCTTCTATGGTTGTACTATACTCTGCAATGCTCTTCTATGGCAGAGTATAGTACTGTCAGTTTTAAACTGACACTAAGCCTGATCAAACCCTCAGGGTCTGTCAGGCTTAGATACATGGCAGGCCTGGATGCTATGTGTGATGTATCCAACCTTTTGGAGGTTCCTGAGCCACTGGGCTAAAAGGATCGTGTGGGACAAAATTTGGGGCACAGGGGCATTGGAGGCACAAAGGGGGACATGGCAGATTTTGGTGTCTGATCTTCAGAGTGGAGATCAGAGCCTGAAACCTGCACAAACTAACCAATCAGAGCGATCGCCAGCAAGGGACCACTCTGATTGGTCCCTTTCTGGCTTCTCTGGTGTCTCTGCTCTCGTGACATGGTTAAATAAGGTTTAAATATTGACAAGGTGAAATTAAAAGTTAGGTCCTCTACTATTTTTCTTCATACAAGCAAGTGTAGATTAAATTGCTTTCTTGACTGATGTAAACAAATATAGTATTTAGTCTTTTAGTGTAATTGAATTCTCTGTTGAAGCACAAGGAATCAAACAACCTAGTCACGTAGGGGCTGTAGGTAGGATGCCTCAAAATCTTCCACTGGCAACTTTCCAAGAAATTGACAGTGTTTGGGCCCTGCAATGCAATAACAGAATTCCTGTGGAACATGATGAACAGATTTCTTCATTTCTATTAAGCCACCTGCTAGGTACTCCCCAATAATGTAAGATTAGATCTCTTGTTCTAACTGTTTCAGAGTCTGAGAAACGGCTTTCATTTCTTTAAGATGATAAGTTAATTTAGATGAACACCTCCTTCTCTCTTCATCTGTCACACTTCCCCAGCCATCACTAAATTCACACTACTGAACTGGGACTAAGTGAAAGGGATTCTGTCACCTCGTTTTAGCTTATAAAGCTGCGGACATGCACGGCTAGATCGCCGCTAGCATGTCCGCAATATACCTGTCCCATAGCGCTGTGTCCTTTTATTGTGTTTAAAAAATGATTTTATAGATATGTAAATGAGCCTGGTAAGGAGCCCAAGGGGCTGTACTAACCTTCTTGGTGCCCAGTCATGCCCCCTGTGAAGGAGCCCAACACCGCCTGCGTCCTCCGAATCTCCTCCTTGCTTACAGTTAGATAGCCGTAATCTCGCGATGCGCGACCTTGCGCATGCGCAGTTCCTTCCCTGAGGCTGATGCCAGCACAGGGGGGGAACACTATGCAGGTACTGTGCATGCGCGAGCTCGCGCATCGCGAGATTACGGCAATCTAACTGTGAGCAAGGAGGAGATTCGGAGGACGCAAGCGGTGCTGGGCTCCTTCACAAGGGGGCATGGCTGGGCTCCAAGAAGGTTAGTACATCCCCTTGGGCTCCTTACCAGGCTCATTTACATATCTATAAAATCTTTTTTTTTTACATAATAAAAGGACACAGCGCTGTGGGACAGGTATATTGCGGACATGCTAGAAGCGATCTAGCCGTGCATGTCCGCAGCTCTATAGGCTAAAACGAGGTGACAGAATCCTTTAAAGCTAGAGGTGCACAATACATTTCAATTGGCACATTGACTTTTATTTGCAGCAAACTGCTCTTTGGACCCCTTCTTGCATTAATTCATGTACCATGATTAGTGTTACTAAACAGGCTGTATCAACATGTGGCCTGAGTGTTGAGGTTTCTGCCATCAACTGATAAAATATTACTTTTATTATTATTATTAATATTATTATTAAAGTGCAATAAATTCCATGGCGCAGCATATATGAAAAGGGGTGTACAACTGTACATATATAATACAAAACAATGGCAATAAGCATGAACAAGACAAGTTACAAACTGGTACAGAAGGGGAGAGAGGACCCTGTCTGTAAGAACTTACATTCTACAGGGTATGGGAGAAGGACAAAGTAGGTGAGTGTAAAGCTGTTCATAGGGGGTATAGCGGTAGCAGAGTTACTGTAGGTTGTAGGCTTGTCTGAAGAGGTGGGTTTTCAAGTTTCTTTTAAAGGTTTCCACTGTAGGTGAGAGTCTGATAGGTTGGACTAGATAGTTCCAGAGTATGGGAGATGCACAGGAGAAATCTTGGAGGTTATTGTGAGAAGAGGTGATAAGAGGAGAGTAGAGAAGGAGGTCTTGTGAGGATCAGAGATTGTGTGGGTATGTATCAGGATACAATAAATTATACAGACCTCACAGTAGTACCCTGCTACAAGAAATTAATTCATGCTTACCAGAATACTTTTTATGAAGCACACATAATATGAGTGTTTTTTTTTTGTTAATTTAATATTTGGTAACATTAAGCAATTTATTATACTTTTCTTGCAGAAGGCCACATTATCACAAATTGAGAAACATCTCTTTACATCCTACCAACCACCTTTGTTCTACGAGGCTATCTCTCAGCTCTACAAATACATGCTTTCTCTGAATTGTTCAGGCAGTAGCTATATATATGATATCTGTACCTCCATCAATAACTCTTCCACCTAACCTTCTATGCATCTGTTCAATATGTTATTAGAATTCTTAAAACAAGCTTATGCACTTCTTGTACAGTCTGTGCATAGAAGGTTAGGTAAATCGCCCAATAAATTTCCTTTTTCAATTAGAATTGGTATTTAAACAATCCTCCTCATCATGCTGTTCAAATTTTGATATCATGAGACCAAGACAATTGATCAACAGTACCTCACCATTGCAAAGCTTCAAGAAGGATGTTCTCAGACAGAAGTGGCCACAGAGCTTAGAGTGTCACAGAATGTCATAAGCAACTTGAAATAGAGATGAGAGACTGGAAAAGTCAAAGAAAGGCATAGAAGTGGACGTCCTTTGGCCACATCCCACACTGATGACTTATTTTGAACAATGCCCTGTTGTCACCGCCAGACATCTGAGAGGCTCTGACAGACGTTCTTCAGAACCTCCTGCTTGAGGTTCTTTTGTTTTGCTTTCGTTTTGGTCATCTCATTTCCCTCTCTCAGCTGTCATCTAGTTGCACTGATTGCATCCTTTTAAATCTCCTCCCATACTGCATCACTTTACGGTTTATACAGCTTCCTGGGGTGTGTGCATGCTGGATGCTCCAACTGATGCTTCTACAGATAAGTCTGTTCATTTATTTGTGTTTTCCTGTTTGCTTGATCCTAGGTGACCCTGACTCCCTCCGTATTAAGTGTAGGGAGCCGGTGGTCGTGTCCCCTCACTATTATAGGGTGTTCAGGTGTCATACAGTCGAGGCACGAGGGCATGCAAATTTCATAGATCATAGAGATCTTTGCATGGGCTGAGAAGTCAGGGAGAGTTTCAGGGCTTAAATAGGGGGTCACCCTTTTGCTCCTTAGTTTCGGATCAAGCCAGTCGGATCCTTATTTGTAACTCCTTGTTTTCTGTTACACCATCCGTGACACCTGTGGAACTGGACAAAGAATGCCACACCACTCAAGGCACATTTAAGGGAGGTAAGAGGCACACAAATGTCTCGTCAAACCATTCAAAACCGTTTACATCAGCGTGGTCTGCTTGCTAGATGACCTGCAAGGGTACCTGAGCACACTACCAGGCACAGACATCATCGTCTTGCATGGGCCAGGGAGCATCTAAGAGGAATTACCAGTGGGCGTCAAGCTGTTCACTAATGAAAGTCAATTCATGCTGAACAGAAATGATGGCAGCCAATAATGTTGGAGATGTAAAGGAAAGCGCTGTGCATCAGCCACTGTTTGCCTTTGGTGGTGGTAGTGTTACAGTGTGGGCAGGTGTGTCTAGTCAATACAGAACTTTGGGAATGGTACAGTGACAAGCCCATACTACTTGAATAACATCATTAATCCAGTCATTGTGCTTCTGCATGAACAACATAATCCTAATTTCATCTTTATGCTACTCACACAAAGCAGGAGGATCAGTCCTCTTTTGTTGAGGAATCCTGGTTTCCCTATAGACATTAGTTCCAGCTATTAAACGCTTGTTCTCTTGGAAGTCCAGAGGAGACATTTCTTCCCTCAACTACCAGGTTATACCACGTTCATGTATAATGATGGGCTACACTGTCCTTACACTCTGCCTAAATGACCCTACCTAACGGCAGGTAATCCACCCTGAAAAGGATGCCCCTGCTCCCTATGAGCCTACACATATACAGTCCCAAAGCATATTCCCCTTCTCATAAAATTTGGTTTTTCAGGGGACACTGTAATCTGACTCAATGGCTTATAAAACAGGGCATCCTAGTGTTGAATTACCCTGTCCAAAAATATTAAATACAGATACTGCCACCCAAGATAGTCTGGGATATTGCATTAAACTGACTGGTCTATTTTAACACCATTATTCCTCTGAATCCCTTTTGATCTGCCGCACTACTCGGATGCACTTTCTGTATATACACAGATACCTGCTGGTGACAAGCACATGCAGTTTTGTGTGTGCTCCAACTGATTCTGTTGAAAAGATGGCTGGCTGGACAATTGTACAAAACAAACATACCTATTTGCCTCCTGTTTCAGGCCTTTTTCTTCATAGATTGTAAGCAGGGCCCTTACTCCCCTTGTTTTAACTGTAAATTAGTTTGTTATTCCATGATTTCTGATTTTCTTCATACATGTAGTCCCTGACATGTAAAGGGCAGTGGAATATGCTGGTGCCATATAAATAAAGATTATTATTATTATTTTATGATCTCGGGTCGACTATAAATAACCCCTTGCATGGGCACCTTGAAAAACATTGATCTTTGCTGTAGCTATCTCCCATATAACCAACATGCAATGGGTATTTCCATTGTGAATACATTAAAGGGGTTGTGCAAGAATGGGGGGGGTGAAAGGTTGGCAAACCTCCCCACTTGGCTAGCCCTGGGGAAGCTTAATTACCTGCTTTCCAGCGCTGGCTCCCTGCGTCTTCTCCTCCCGGCCTGCCATGGTGTTCTGCACTCCCCAGCTGAAAACACTTGGTTTGTCGCCACCTGCACTCAATCACTGGTCGCTGCGGTGATGCGGTGACTGGCTCTCCATACATTATGACAATGTCATGGATGAGATTTGCAGATAGCTGGAACTTATAAATAAACAAGCGACTTGCTTGATCCCAAACTAAGGAGCTATTAGGTGAGCCCTATAAAACCCTAAGAGCTCTCCCTGACTGCTATGCACATACAAGGGTCTCGATGGTAGACAATTGCATGCCTGTGTGACACCTGAAAACCCTATAATAGTGAGGGGACACGACCACCGGCTCCCTGCACTTAATACGGAGGGAGTCAGGGTCACCTAGAATCAAGCCAGCAAGCAAACACAATAAAGTAAAGGACTTATCTGAGCAAACAGCAGACGCAGCCTCCAGCAGTGAACACTTCATCCAGGAAGTAGTATAAACCGCAAAGTGAGGCAGTATGGGAGGGAATATAAAGGAAGACGATTATGTCTAAATAAGTGACACCTGGCAGAAGGAAAGGAGATGAGAAAGTGAAACCAAAACAAAAAACATCATACAAGAGGTAGAGAAGAATGTCTGCCAGACCTTCTCACAGAAGTGGCGGTGACAGACAAATGGTCACATGACTGTCATGGTCTTACCTTCGTTTGACATGTGCTGGCGGCCATCTTGGTTTCTGGGTTTCTTGTAGCCTCCCACCCTGCGGCTTCTCCTTCCCACTGGGAGGAGCTGGATGCCTAGCTCATATATATAGAAGGTCTGTGGCTTCAGTTCCTTGCTTGGTCCTCCTGTGTTCACATGCTTCTAAGACTGCTGCTGCTTCTGGTTCCTGATCCTGGCCTCGTCTGACTACCCCGTTGGTTCCTGATCCTGGCTTCGTCTGACTACCCCGTTGGTTCCTGATCCTGGCTTCGTCTGACTACCCCGTTGGTTCCTGATCCTGGCTTCGTCTGACCACCCTCCTGGTTCCTGACCTTTGTCTACGCAAGACCCTGCTTCGGTTTAGCCATCCGTTTGGACTTTTGCTACGGCTTGATTTCCAATAAAGCCTTCTTATTTCCACTCATCTCTGTTGTACGTCTGGTTCATGGTTCCATGACATTAGGACCAAGCCATGAATTCTGACGGTACAGGGCCATCCTCGCTACCTACGCTGGTTGCCAGACTTGATCAGCAGGATCACCTGTTGGGTCGGTTCGCTGTGGCGTTGCAAACCCTGCTTGAACGCACGGCTCATTTCGGGTCGGTTGTCGCTCCTGGGCCCGCTCCTACTGCCGCCCCGGTTGTTGCGCCAGAGTCTACCCCGACACCTGTTGCTGCGCCTGCGGTGTCTCGGGGTATGACCGGTTCTGCCCCCCTTCCACAGCGCTTTGGGGGAGAGCCAACTCAGTGCCGAGGTTTCCTTAACCAGGTGGGCATTTATTTCGAGTTGCTGCCACATGCCTTTCCTACTGAGAGATCAAAGGTGGGCTTCTTGATCTCGCTGCTCTCGGACAAGGCCTTGGCCTGGGCCAGCCCTTTATGGGAGAACAACAATCCGGTGGTTGCCGAGTTTTCCGGTTTTGTTGCTTCTCTTCGGAAGGTATTCGATGTGCCGGCTCGTGCTGCCTCTGCTGCGAAGCTCCTTATGTCCATCAGACAGGGTTCACGATCCGTAGCTGAATACGCCATTGAGTTTCGTACCCTGGCAGCAGAGGTGGGCTGGAATAATGAGGCTCTGGTCGCTGCTTTCTCTCATGGTCTCTCGGATGCCTTGAAGGATGAGGTTGCAGCTAAGGACCTACCTGTGGAGCTCGAGTCTCTTATTTCTTTCCTGATTTTGATTGACACCAGACTCAGGGAGAGACCTTCCTTTAAGGAGAGCCTGCGGAGGTCTCCTAACAGATTGGCGCCTACGTTTGCTGTCCCACCCGTGCCTCCCTTTCCTCCCACGCCTCCTGGGGATGACTTGTCTGGGGGTGAACCCATGCAGCGGGGGTTTGCTCGCCTGTCCGAGGGGGAGAGGGCACTCCGGAGACGCGAGGGCCGATGCATGTACTGTGGTCTCGGTGGGCATTTTCGGTTGGCATGTCCGAACCGTCCGGGAGAACGCTCGCACCTGAGGTCCTGTCGGGGGCAGATCTTGGGTGGAGTCTCCTCGTCCCCGGTTTCCCGTGTTGACAAACCACTGATCACGGTTGTCCTCTCCTGGGTCGGGGGCTCGGTGACGACCCAGGCGTTGGTGGACTCTGGTGCTGGTGGTTTGTTCATTGATAGAGTGTTCGTTGCCGCCAATTCCATTCCTCTGCAGCCTCGAGGTTCCCCACTGGCTCTTGAGGCGATAGACGGCAGACCCCTTCTGCCGCCACACGTGACTCATGAGACCCTTCCAGTGGGGATAGCCATTGGTGCCGTTCACAGAGAGTCGGTCTGTCTCCAGGTTATTTCGTCTCCACACTACTCGGTGGTCTTGGGGTACCCCTGGCTCCAGAAGCATAACCCGACTTTCGATTGGAGATCGGTCGAGATCCTCTCGTGGTCACCGCAGTGTGGGGTTAGTTGCATCCATGGGCCTGTCAAGTTGCTGTGTACTTCCTCGGACTCTCTGTTGCCTCCTGAATACGAAGAGTACCGGGATGTATTCGATAAGGTGCGCGCGGTTGCCCTACCTCCGCACCGCCCATACGATTGTGCCATAGAGTTACAATCCGGTGCCGTTCCTCCTCGTGGCAAAGTCTATCCACTGTCGGTAGCGGAGAATGAGGCCATGGAGGAGTACGTGAGGGAGGCGCTTTCACGCGGACACATTCGCAAATCCTCGTCCCCGGCAGGGGCTGGATTTTTCTTTGTGAAAAAGAAGGGCGGTGAGTTGAGGCCTTGCATCGATTACAGGGGTCTCAATCGCATCACAATCAAGAACGCTTACCCGATACCCTTGATTTCCGAGCTGTTCGATCGCCTCAAAGGGGCCACGGTCTTTACCAAACTCGATCTGAGGGCGGCATATAACCTGGTAAGGATCAAGGCGGGCGATGAGTGGAAGACCGCGTTTAACACCAGGACCGGTCATTATGAATCCTTGGTTATGCCCTTTGGGTTGTGCAATGCGCCCGCAGTCTTCCAGGAATTCATCAACGATGTTTTCCGTGACCTGTTGCAGCAGTGTGTGGTGGTCTATTTGGATGACATCTTGGTATATTCTGAATCCATGGAGGCCCACATTATGGATGTCAGACGAGTGTTGCAACGGTTACGAGAGAACAGGCTGTTCGGTAAGCTTGAGAAATGCGAATTTCACCGATCCCAGGTAACCTTCTTAGGTTACATCATTTCCGCTCAGGGGTTCTCCATGGATCCTGAGAAGGTTTCGGCTGTCTTACAGTGGCCCCAGCCCAGTGGTCTCCGTGCCCTGCAGCGCTTTTTGGGCTTCGCCAATTATTATCGGAAGTTCATCAGGGACTTTTCCATGCTAGCCAAGCCTCTCACGGATCTGACCAGGAAGGGCAGTAATTTCCAGGTCTGGCCGCTCGAGGCCATCCGAGCTTTTGAGGCTCTAAAGTCCGCCTTTGTGTCGGCTCCGATTCTGTCGCATCCCAACCCTGGGTTGCCCTTTGTCCTCGAGGTGGACGCGTCTGAGACGGGAGTAGGCGCCCTTCTGTCTCAGCGTAGAACACCAGAGGGTCCTCTGCTTCCCTGTGGGTTTTACTCCCGGAAACTGTCTTCCGCGGAGTGCAACTATCAGATTGGTGACAGGGAGTTATTGGCCATCGTGCAGGCCCTTAAAGAATGGAGGCACTTGCTCGAGGGCTCGGTGGTTCCGGTTCTCATCCTGACGGACCACAAGAATCTGACCTACCTTTCTGAGGCCAAGAGATTGACACCACGTCAGGCCAGATGGGCTCTGTTCTTGTCACGTTTTAATTACGTGGTCTCCTACCTACCCGGTTCCAAGAACATCAGAGCGGATGCCTTATCACGGCAGTACTCCGAGCTGTCCGGGGAGGAGTCGATTCCGACTTCGGTCATACCTCCGAATCAGATCCTGGCCGCCATTCGCACCAGCCTGACCTCTCCCCTGGGTGAGCAGATTTTGGCGGCTCAATCTGGTGCTCCCTCTGGGAGACCCAACGGCAGGTGTTTTGTGCCTGAGGAGTTGCGCACTCGGTTGTTGCTGAACCTACCATAACTCCAAGGCCGCGGGGCATCCTGGAAAGAACCAGCTGTCCTGGGCTGTTTCACGTCTGTTCTGGTGGCCTTCTCTACGTTCCGACATCGCCGCATATGTAGCGGCATGCTCCGTTTGTGCCCAGAGTAAGTCCCCTTGGCACCTTCCGTTGGGCCTTTTGCAACCCATAGCCACCGGGGAGCGCCCATGGTCACACCTGGGGATAGATTTCATTGTGGACCTCCCTGCATCCCGAGGCCATACGGTCATTCTCATGATTGTGGACCGGTTTTCCAAAATGTGCCACTGTGTTCCTCTCAAGAAGTTACCCTCTGCACAAGAGTTGGCCACGATTTTCGCCAGGGAGGTCTTCCGGTTGCACGGTTTGCCCAAGGAGATTGTGTCGGATCGGGGGAGTCAGTTTGTGTCCAGGTTCTGGCGCGCCTTTTGCTCCCAGTTGGGGATTCATCTCTCTTTCTCCTCGGCCTACCACCCTCAGTCCAATGGGGCCGCAGAACGATCTAATCAGGCCTTGGAGCAATTCCTTCGTTGCTATGTCTCCGATCACCAAGACAATTGGGTTGACCTCCTGCCTTGGGCTGAGTTTGCCAGGAACACGGCGGTGAACTCTTCCTCTGGGACGTCCCCCTTCATGGCCAATTATGGGTTCCAACCTGCCGTGTTACCGGAGGTATTCTCTCCCCAGGATACTCCGGCTGTGGAGGATCACCTTTCCGTCCTACGTGCTTCTTGGGTACAGATCCAGAGGTCCCTTGAGGTCTCTGCGCAGCGCCAGAGACTCCAGGCTGATCGCAGACGAGCGCCCGCTCCTTCCTACCAGGTCGGAGACCGTGTATGGTTGTCCACCCGCAACCTCAACCTTCGAGTGCCCACTCCCAAGCTGGCGCCTCGCTTTGTTGGTCCCTTCCGAGTGCTTCGCAGGGTAAACCCGGTAGCCTATGCCCTTGCGCTTCCTCCTGGCATGCGGATCTCCAACGTGTTTCATGTCTCCCTGTTGAAGCCGTTGGTGTGTAATCGTTTCACTTCCTCGGTTCCTCGGCCCCGTCCGGTCCAAGTGGGCAATCGTGAGGAATATGAGGTGAGCAATATCCTGGACTCACGCCTGGTCCGCGGTCGGTTGCAGTTTTTGGTCCATTGGCGTGGTTATGGTCGAGAGGAGCGTTCCTGGGTTCCCTCCGCAGATGTCCATGCTCCTGCTTTGCTCCGAGCCTTCCACGCACGCTTCCCTCAGAAACCGTTCCTTACTCCGCGGAGGAGGGGCCCTTGAGGGGGAGGTACTGTCATGGTCTTACCTTCGTTTGACATGTGCTGGCGGCCATCTTGGTTTCTGGGTTTCTTGTAGCCTCCCACCCTGCGGCTTCTCCTTCTCACTGGGAGGAGCTGGATGCCTAGCTCATATATATAGAAGGTCTGTGGCTTCAGTTCCTTGCTTGGTCCTCCTGTGTTCACATGCTTCTAAGACTGCTGCTGCTTCTGGTTCCTGATCCTGGCCTCGTCTGACTACCCCGTTGGTTCCTGATCCTGGCTTCGTCTGACTACCCCGTTGGTTCCTGATCCTGGCTTCGTCTGACTACCCCGTTGGTTCCTGATCCTGGCTTCGTCTGACCACCCTCCTGGTTCCTGACCTCTGTCTACGCAAGACCCTGCTTCGGTTTAGCCATCCGTTTGGACTTTTGCTACGGCTTGATTTCCAATAAAGCCTTCTTATTTCCACTCATCTCTGTTGTACGTCTGGTTCATGGTTCCATGACAATGACACAAGCGAGGATCCTGTCATTGTTTAGAGCGTGCTGCAAATGCAGAACTAGCTGAGCCTCTAGGTGTAATGACATCGCCCCCGTTGCTCTTAGAGGCTCATTTACATAAGTTAAAACATCATATATCTCAGCAATGCAGGCAGATATGAACATGGGACCAACACAGATGCCTTCAACTGCCAAGCGCACATGTAACAGGTCAGCCAGTGTCATAGGTACAAATCTGCTGACAGACGTCCTTATATGCTGAAAATGTTTACTGTTTGGTATTTTTCTGCTAAAATACAAAAAGTTACTCCTTTATAAGTGTATAAGGAGTGGATCTGGGATATGTTGGGTAGGAGTAGCCATATTAACATTTTACCTTTTAGGCAAATTCCCTGTGATACAAATAAACAAATGATTATATACTGAAACTACTTGTTTATATTGCACAATTATATTACTTGCTTTATTCTCATCTTCTCATAGCTAAAATGAACTACGTTTTTAGCCCCAAACCTACTTTTTTTCAAAACACCGTCTTCTTTTTAGAGTCTCTATTTGTGTGTAAAGCAGATCATTAGACCATGCATGGCGCAGAATATTAGTTAAATAAAGCTACTCTTGGGGGTTATTCAGATTTAGACTTGATAAAGGGTTTCTGGCTATCTACTTTGTTGCTTCACTACAAGGTTTTCATTTTGATTGGTTTTGTATCAGTTCTGAATAACAATTAGATTTGTACATAAGACCACAGGCTGAGCTTGCTAGTCACACCATGCTTTAAGAGCTCTGCTCATCTCGCTATCCACATTTATTGATTCAGAGCAGGCTGTAAAATCTTTTAATGGACCAACAAGAGACTTCTTCAAGGATTTAATAGTGGATGAACCGCTTTTCAAAATCTCTCTGGTGTGTAGAGAAACAAACAGCATTTTTGTAGCAGAAAAAAATGTTTGAAGGTACTAATGAACCGTAAATGGAGCAGTACTATGAGAAATCAAGAGCATTGTGTCTGTCAAGGGGTATTACACTCCTGGCAAAAAAAAAGAAAGAAAATTCAGTCGTTGTCGTAAGTAGGGTTTATCTTCCACACACCAAACTTTTACTCCCCTGGGGCTACACAATCCAGGGATACCCTCACTGCTATATATTACAGGATCCAACACAAAAGTATTAGAGTAGACAGAATAATGACACTGTTCCATGAAGTTGCAATGGATATCATGATCAAGCATTCAGGGACTTGATTTTCTGTGAAGGGAGAATATAAGTGGAAAAAACTTCATTTTTTTTTCCCCAATCACCCTTAATTAGGATCTGTCACCTCTTCTGACATGCCTGTTTTGATAGCCTCATGCATTTTCCCATGTAATAACAATTCTGGAGCATCCATTCTTATGTCTCTATGTTGTGCTATTCCTTTATTATTTCTACTAGAAGTTATGAATGAATTGCCAGCAGTCTGCAGTAAGGGTACAGAGGGGAGGTAACCAGTTGGGGGTCAGACTCAATCTATCCAATCGGTGCTACCATTGTCAGACTGTGCAGGCACACCCCCCCCCCCCCCCAACTTTTTACCACCACTCTGTTTTGACCTTAATGACCAAGCCCTGTTTTTCAAAACTGACATGTCACTTTATGTGGTAATAACTTTCATATGCTTTTACTTATACAAACCATTCTGAGATTGTTTTCTCATGGCACATCGTACTTAATGTTAGTGGTGAATTTGAGTCAATATGTCTTACCTTTTATTAGTTTTGAAATTTGAATTTCTTTGCTTTTAATATGGGGAGTGATACCTCATAAAATAGTTATTAACTAACATTCACCTTATGTCTACTGTATGTCTGCATCATTTTGTTAATGTCATTTTATTTTTTAAGAGGTGAGGGTACTTTCACACTAGCGTTTTTCTTTTCCGGCATAGAGTTCCGTCCTAGGGGCTCTATACCGGAAAAGAACTGATCAGGCATATCCCTATGCATTCTGAATAGAGAGTAATCCGTTCAGGATGCATCAGGATGTCTTCAGTTCAGTCTTTTTGACTGTTCAGGACGGAGATAATACCGCAGCATGCTACGGTTTTATCTCCGGCAAAAAATCCGGAACACTTGCCCGAATGCCGGAATTTTTTTCCATAGGAATGTATTAGTGCCGGATGCGGCATTCAAAATACTGCAATGCTGGATCATTTTTTCCGGGTGACACTGGAAAGACGGATCTGGCATTTCAATGCATTTGTAAGACTGATCAGGATCCTGATCAGTCTTACAAATGCCATAAGTTGGCATACGTTTTGACGGATCCGGCAGGCAGTTTCAGCGACGGAACTGCCTGCCGGATTCCTCTGCCGCAAGTGTGAAAGTAGCCTTAGAAAGCTTAGAATTTTTGAAACAATTTTTTACATTTTCAAGACCAATTCAGTTATGAAGTTACTTTGTGGAGCTTAAATAATAGAAACCACCCATAAATGGCCCCATTTTAGACACTACAGCCCTCAAATTATTCAAGACTAACTTGAAACTTTATTAACCCTGTGGTGTTCCACAAGAATTAAAGGGATTCTGTCACCAAGTTTTAGGCTATAGAGATACAGACATGCACGGCTAGATCGCCGCTAGCATGTCCGCAATATATCTGTCCTATAGGGCTGTGTGCTTTTATTTTCTTTAAAAAAGGATTTTAGAGATATGTAAATTAGTCTTGTAAGGTGACCATGGGGCTGTACGAACCTTCCTGGTGCCCAGCCACGCCCGCCTGTGAAGGAGCCCAGCACCGCCTATGTCCTCCGAATCTCCTACTTTCGTCATCGATAGATAGCCGTAATCTCGTGATGCGCGAGCTTGCGCATGCGCAGTTCCTTTCCTGAGGCTGATGCCAGCACAGGGAAGGAACACTATACCGGCACTGCGCATGCGCGAGCTCGCGCATCACGAGATAACGGCTATCTATTGATGACGAAAGGAGGAGATTCGGAGGACATAGGCGGTGCTGGGCTCCTTCACAGGCGGGCGTGGCTGGGCACCAGGAAGGTTTGTATAGCCCCTCGGTCACCTTACAAGACTAATTTACATATCTCTAAAATCCTTTTTTAAAGAAAATAAAAGCACACAGCCCCATAGGACAGGTATATTGCGGACAGGTATATCGTGGACATGCTAGCGGCGATCTAGCCGCGCATGTCCGCAGCTCTATAACCTAAAACTTGGTGACAGAATCCCTTTTAAGCAAAATAGAAATAACATTTAAAAGTCATTTTTTGGTGAAGATTTTCCATTTTTTTTTTTCTGTAGCACAACAAGGGTTAACAGCAAAACAAACCTCAATATTGATTACCTTGATTCTGCAGTTTACAGAAAAACCTCATATTGCATTTAAAGAGACCCTGAGATAACTCTACAACAGAAACTCCAAAAGAGTGACACTATTTTGGAAACTACACCCCTCAAGGAATTTATCAAGGTGTACAGTGAGTGCCATGACCCTACAAGTGTTTCAAGGAATTCAGAAACACTTGCCTGTGAAAATAAAAAATTACATTTTTTACAATAAAATATTAATTTAGCACCAAACATTTAATTTTCACAGGGGGTAATAGGAGAAATGCACTGGAAAATTTGTTATGCATCTTTTTCTGAAAAAGGCATCACCCCATATGTGGCTCTAAACTGCTGTTTGGGCAACCTAAAAATGCGATTGCAGGGTGTCGATGTGTGTGAATGCAGGCTGCGGTCTCATGTAGGCCCCAGACCAGCCTTGAGTAATTTCCATCAGGCTGCGCTATATATAGGGATAGTGCATTGCATTTTAAAAGCAATCAAAATACTGTCTGTTATAGATCCCTTGTGGGACTATTAAGTAGGCCTTGAGACATGACTTGGATAATAAATAAGCCAGCACCTCACCTTCTTTTTGGGGAAAACTGTACAACTGAAACGAGGACCCTGTTGGCCTGCCTGTAGCCTGGATATAAAATTATATAAGGTTGGGCATGGAGGCATACAGGTTGCAGCTGGGCCTGTAGATCTTGCACACTTGTAGGTTGTCAAAGCTGGTATCCCAGTTGGTCTGTTAGCTGGGGACAATGTGTTCAAAGTGCATTGTAGAGCACGTCTATCATTTAAGAATCTCTCACTAAGGGCTTATGCACATTGTTGTTTTGCAGTCCACAAATTGCAGATCAGCAAAACGTGCATGCCACATTTTGCAAATTAGAACTTTTGGCCCCTAATAGAACAGTCCTATCCTTATCCGTAATGCGGATAATAATAGGACATGTTTTATTTTTTTGAGGAACGGACGTATACAAGCAAAAATGCACACAGGGTCATTTCCGTTTTTTGTGTCCCCATTGAGGTGAATGGTTCCGCATATGGGCCGAAAAAAATGGAACGGACAAGAACAAAAAATGCGTTCGTGTGCATGAGCCCTAAGAGGTACACTACCCAAAAGTAGCCTCAGAGCCTTTATATAGGACAGCACTTTTATGCTTCCTTGTAACAAGAACCAGTATCTAATCAGAACATTCCTGACCACACCACTAGATATTTGGCTGAGACATCAGTGCATGCCGAGTTTTGCAGCAATATGACAATTTTATCGGATGCATTTTTTTGTTTTGCCAATGAGTGTACATCAAACAAATCCATGCACATTCTGCTATGAAAAAGAGTAGAAATTGGCAGGCCAGGCAAGTAATAGCCATGGTGGGAACATCTATGCAAATGTAGATCAAGTTCATTTATCAAGGATATCATTCAAGTCTGTCTACTTCTTTGATGGCTTTCTGCTGCCATGAGCATCAGCGTAGCTTCTGTTATTATAGATGTACTACATGAAATAAAATAAATCAAGCTAATGAATGTAATAAAACAAGCTAACATATCAATTCATTGTATTAATGAACTAGTTACAGTACATAATTCATTATGCTGGTAAAACTGTACTATTAGCATTATCACTCAACGCAAGATGCAGACGGGTTCAAAACTTTTTAAAAGTGACAACCTACTACATTTTGTATTTGTATTTGCAATCTCAAATCACCACAGATCATTTAAATCACCACAGATCATTCAATGACTTCAATAACCTCCCCCACTCCCAGTCTGTTAATTGGATTCATTACAATTCAAGACAAAAAAATCTAAAGGTTAACAGTTAAAGGATAAGAATAACCCCTCTGAGAAATCAAACTGAAATATAACGTTGTGCAGTTAGGCATAAAAGTAACATATTTTCATTGAATCTAACCAATGAGTCCTCAATAGCCTTTGCAGCTATGGTAACAAAATAATAAAATGGCATCAAATTTGAGTTAGTACTCTGATATGCTTTTGAGATACCCTCTAAAAACCATTTAAGTGCAATGAACCCAAGCCACCACCACTGCTTCACCTTCAGTGATGTCACTTCCATCTCTTGCATTCTCTTATTTTAATATTTATTTTTATTATGTCCTGCGTGACATATTTTTGTATGCACAGTTTATATATTTTTCTTCAGCGTTCAGTGTCTCTGGGACCTATCATAGCATATCATGAGGTTCTGGGAAACATAGGCCATGGGGTGAAGTGATGACCATAAAAAGGGGGAATGGAATGGTCTCCTCTTGGATTAGGGCTGGCTTTTCTTGGAGAGAGGTGAGGTGGGGCTATGCAGGCTAAATGTCAGAAAGGAATTAGTGTGGAGTGGGGGGAACTAGAATAGGTTAACTGGAAAAATATTCACCTCATGCATTAGGACTGGTATTTTGCCTGCATTGTTGGATTTGCACTTGCTGTATCTAAGGAGGAAGAGCAGGACCTCTTTCTCCAGAATAAATAGGGTTAAAGCTGGTAGACTGTGAATTGGAGTTTCAAACACCACTCTTAATAGGATGTGTACTGGAGGAGAAGATTTGCCAAATTTATCAGGTGGCCCAGCCTTTTAATTAAGTTGGCACTTCTGGAGGTCAATGTGCCAGGAAAGCAGATCTACATCAGCTATGACTTGGCAAAGATATGTTTATATAATTTATGCCAGTTTCTGGTATAAATTATAGTAGATCTTTCAGGAGGCAGGCCCGGCTAACCTCCGTCCACTGTACACAAAGGTAGTGAGAGCAGCGTATGATTTAAAAAGTCTCTTTTGTGCTTTGATAAATTCCTCAGTGTTTATAGTTGTATTTACTACTGGATCTATCTTGCTAACATAACTTCTGTAGTTGCTATAAAAATTTTACAAAAACCTTATTCTGTGCCTGTTTGTGATTAAAAAACATGTAATTGTTAAGAACAGTGATAAACAAAATGAATGTGATAAAACTAAATCACTGCAAAAGTAAGAAAAAAAAAATCTAAATAGGCTTTAAAAGTTACTAAATTACTTAGATATATCAAAAGTTGGGATTGGTGGGGGTCTGAGTGCTGAGACCCCGACCTACCACTAGAATGAGAGGAGAGAAGTGTGTGTGTATTGTGTACTTTCTCCTAGTTGCATGAGAAATCTATGGACTCATCTCAATTCTGACCTTGCTAGTAAAAAGCGAGAGCGCGATATGCGTGCACTTCTCTCCGCTCATTCTAGAGAACTATGTGGGTCTCAGAGCTCAGACCCCCACCAATCACAATTTTTGATATGTCTCTATAACATATCAAAGTTTAGTGAGTGACGCTTTAAACAAAGGGCCAGATTTATCATGACTCTGACAGCTCACTCCACTTTCACATATGGCTAAAGTCAGTTTTAGCCAAGTCAGATTTATGATCGGCCCTTTAAGACTGTAATAAATGTGGTTTGACCCTAGCAGTTTATCCGTCAGTAAGCAGCTTTACAAAAGTCGCACATCTTTACGAAAAAGTTGCACGTCTTTACGAAAATAGTGGTAGCAATACCACTATTTAATTTTTATGTTGTAAACTTAGCAATATTCACTTTGCAGCATAACTTTTTTCTCTGGGTCAGTACATTTACAGTAGCTTTTTTTTTTCAAGTTTTACTACTTTTACATAATAAAAACCCTTAAAAAATGTTTTTACATCACCACATTTTTAATTTTCATTCTACAGAGGTGTGTAAGTGCTTGATTTTTGCAGTTTGCAGTTTTTATTAGTACCATTTTTTTTATCAGTCTTTATTCCTTTTTTGGTGGTAAATACACAAAAATAGCAATTCTGGCATGTTTTTATGGCATTCACCATGTGGGATAAATTAGATGATAATTATATAAAGTTCGGGCCGTTATGGTTGTAACTATACAAAATATGTGGAGGAGTTTATATTGTTTGTAATTTTTTCCACTGAAAAGCATTTTTAAATGGAACAAGGAGTATTTTCTTTAACTTGGACATTTTTTTTAAATGAAACTTTAAATCTTGTTTTAACCACTTGTCCTATAAGGGGCTTGGACATGAGGTTTATGGATCACCCACACAGTACACTGTACTACTTATGCAGTACACTATGTACTATGAGTGGGATACTGACAGGCACTATTAAGCTGCGCCTCTGGCGCAGCCTGAAAGGCATACACTGCAGCCAGGTCTGGGGGATATTGATTGGCCTCCTGGCTCCAGTGTACAGACATGAGCACTCAACAGCTATTGAAGATGTATGATCATGTTTGTGCTATGTTCACATTAGAGTAATGGCTTTCTTAAATACAAATAATGGGTCTCAAGTAAATATATACCATATAGACCAGGGATCAGCAACCTTCGGCACACCAGCAGCTGTGAAACAATAACTCCCAGCAGGCAAACATGCTTGGCTGTTCTTCTAACTCCCACAGAAGTAAATGGAGCACCCTGGGAGTTGTAGTTTCAGAACACCTGGGGTGCAGGAGGTTGCTCATCCCTGATATAGACCTTAGAAACAGAAAGCCCAGCCCTAGTTAGTCCCAATCCCTTAGCTAATGGGTGGTGTGAACCTATTTACAGAACTGTCCTCTCCAGAAGAAATACATTGTCAGCTAACACAGGGGAGGGAAATTGGCCCAAGAGTGACAAATAGTGTTTGGAGTGGGAAACAAAACCCCTTTTGTCCCAAGTGGCAATGAGATGTTCATTTTGATCTTTGTTGTGGGGCCCCCTCTTTTTGTCAATTTTTTTTTGTACCGTTAATGCTGTATGAAATTCAATGAGAATCCAGGTGCTAAAATAAAATCCCTTGCGAAAACATAAAAAAAAATCCCCACAAGATAGTCAAGCTACAAATATTTGTTTTCAGTCGTTTAGATTTTTATATTACGAGTAAATAGAAGGGTCATTTTACAGTGTGAAAGATATGCCAGCTTCAAATTTCTTATATACTCAGACACTGAGCGTCCTGAAGGGAAAGGCAGAGACAAGGTCATGACGCAACCAAGCAAGAAAGAAAAAGATGCTTTCTTCATTATATCATTTTATATTTATTCAGAAACCACATATCTAGAAATCCAATTCCTTTTGATCTGACAGAGGTGCCTAGGAATAAAGATCAGAGATCAGGTACATGGTCATTCTTCTTAACCAAACAAATGTGACAATTTCTACAGTGCAAACAAGAAAAGATAGCAGCGATGGAATCCCATCAGCACGTAACCCCCCTGCAGATTTACCATTACAAAATATTAACCCTCAGATGTATCACCAGAGCTCAGTGGAACATAACTCTGTGCTGTCTTTGTAAGACATTTTTGCCTGTGTAGATATACAGTATTATGCAGCTTCACCTACTATTAGGATACATTTGGCAAAATGATTTGACATAATTGAGGTTCACTTTAGGCGTATTAAATTAATGTATGATCAGACGAAATAGACAGATTGTTTTTATAGTTTGTTCAGAAGGAGATGGCCCAATATGGTTGAATATAAGTATTTTAGGGTTAAAGGCTATGGCATAGCTTATAATGTTGGCATATTAATGCAACTACACAGTTGAGTACACATTATTGTGACCACCAGCTAATATCCTGAGTAACTGCCGTGTTCAGAACGAACAGCAGCTAGACAGGCTGGGGGTGACTCAGTAAGGTCCTGGTAGGTGGTCACAGGTATCTGGAGCCATGCTGACTGCAGTGCATCCCACAGCTGCTGGAGGGTCCATAAAGAAAACATGATGGTCGAGGTGGTCCCACAGATGCTCAATTGAGTTCAAGTCTGGGGAATTAGGGGGCCAGGGTAGCACTTGGAAGTCTTGGTCATGCTCTTCCAACCAATGTCCTACATTTCTAGCCATGTGGCATGTTGCATTGTCTTGCTGATAGATCCCATCCACCCCAGGGAAGCTAATCAGCATGTATGGGTGTACATGATCTGCAAGGATGGACTCATACTAAAATCTGTGCCTTCCACATGGATTGTCTTTTGTGGCAGAAAAACCTACACTAAAATGTGCATTATTTATATGCGGGTTTCAACCTGTGTATTGCAAAAGGTCAAATCTGCTGTGGAAATCTGCAGCATAAATTGACTTCACAGTGTGTCGAGACATAAAAAAAAATCTCATTCACTTTGCTGCTACACTGCTGATTGGCTACATGCAAACTTGTGATGGCAAATCTATAGCATTTTAGTCCCGCATGGATATACCTTAATACTTCATTTGTATCGGAGATCAGCAAATTTATTCTCATGTTAATCCTTATACAGACGTGGACAAAATTGTTGGTACCCTTTGGTCAATGAAAGAAAAAGTCACAATGGTCACAGAAATAACTTTAATCTGACAAAAGTAATAATAAATTAAAATTCTATAAATGTTAACCAATGAAAGTCAGACATTGTTTTTCAACCATGCTTCAACAGAATTATGTAAAAAAATAAACTCATGAAACAGGCATGGACAAAAATGATGGTACCCCTAACTTAATATTTTGTTGCGCAACCTTTTGAGGCAATCACTGCAATCAAACGCTTCCTGTAACTGTCAATGAGACATCTGCACCTCTCAGCAGGTATTTTGGCCCACTCCTCATGAGCAAACTGCTCCAGTTGTGTCCGGTTTGAAGGGTGCCTTTTCCAGACTGCATGTTTCAGCTCCTTCCAAAGATGCTCAATAGGATTGAGGTCAGGGCTCATAGAAGGCCACTTTAGAATAGTCCAATTTTTTCCTCTTAGCCATTCTTGGGTGTTTTTAGCGGTGTGTTTTGGGTCATTGTCCTGTTGCAAGACCCATGACCTGCGACTGAGACCAAGCTTTCTGACACTGGCTAGTACATTTCTCTCTAGAATTCCTTGATAGTCTTGAGATTTCATTGTACCCTGCACAGATTCAAGACACCCTGTGCCAGACGCAGCAAAGCAGCCCCAGAACATAACAGAGCCTCCTCCATGTTTCACAGTAGGGACAGTGTTCTTTTCTTGATATGCTTAATTTTTTCGTCTGTGAACATACAGCTGATGTGCCTTGGCAAAAACTTCGATTTTTGTCTCATCTGTCCACAGGACATTCTCCCAGAAGCTTTGTGGCTTGTCAACATGTAGTTTGGCATATTCCAGTCTTGCTTTTTTATGATTCGTTTTCAACAATGGTGTCCTCCTTGGTCGTCTCCCATGTAGTCCACTTTGGCTCAAACAACGACGGATGGTGCGATCTGACACTGATGTTCCTTGAGCATGAAGTTCACCTTGAATCTCTTTAGAAGTCTTTCTAGGCTCTTTTGTTACCATTCGGATTATCCGTCTCTTAGATTTGTCATCAATTTTCCTCCTGCGGCCACGTCCAGGGAGGTTGGCTACAGTCCCATGGATCTTAAACTTATGAATAATATGTGCAACTGTACTCACAGGAACATCTAGTTGCTTGGAGATGGTCTTATAGCCTTTACCTTTAACATGCTTGTCTATAATTTTCTTTCTGATCTCTTGAGACAGCTCTTTCCTTTGCTTCCTCTGGTCCATGTCGAGTGTGGTACACACCATATCACCAAACAACACAGTGATTACCTGGAGCCATATATATAGGCCCAATGGCTGATTACAAGGTTGTAGACACCTGTGATGCTAATTAGTGGACACACCTTGAATTAACATGTCCCTTTGGTCACATTATGTTCTGTGTTTTCTAGGGGTACCATCATTTTTGTCCATGCCTGTTTCATGAGTTTATTTTTTTACATAATTCTGTTGAAGCATGGTTGAAAAACAATGTCTGACTTTCATTGGTTAACATTTATAGAATTTTAATTTATTATTACTTTTGTCAGATTAAAGTTATTTCTGTGACCATTGTGACTTTTTCTTTCATTGACCAAAGGGTACCAACAATTTTGTCCACGTCTGTATATGTTGTGAGCAGTGCTATTCCTGTTGCTTCTCGTTCTTCATCACTACTTTGTTTGGGAAGTTGCTATGCAACTACTTTGCATCTGAATCTGGGTTCGGTCATTGCCTGGTTGATTAGGATGGAGTTGCTGATAGGTTGAGACTATTTATATCTAGGCCTTGCTCAATACTGGTTGTTGGGTATAGGATTTGCCATGTGCATTTCCTTCCAAATTCTGTATTGGTCTAGTTTTGAGTGTTTTCTGTATATTCTAGAATTAGTAGTCCAACAAAATTACATAGTTGCATAGCTACATGGTTACATAGTACGGTTGAAAATAGACAGAAGCCCATCAAGTTCAACCAAGGGTGGGGGGGTGAATTTTGGGAAAGGGGAGTGATACCCATACTACACATTTTCATAAGCATTAATGTTATTTAATTTTAAGAATTTATCTAAGCCTTTTTGTTTAAACTGTTCACTGTTCCAGCTTTACCACATCCTGAGTTAAACTATTCCAAAGATTTACAGTTCTTATGGTATAGAGAACTTTTTCTTCTCCAGACGAAGACAATGCTCCCTTTTCACCATATTTGTTGCGCGGGCCATTTATATATTTGCACAAGTTAATCATGTCCCTCCTTAGACTTTTCATCTCAACACTAAATTAATTTAATTATTTTAATCTTTCCTCATAAGACCCTCCATGCCACTTATCAGTTTATTTGCTCTCCTTTGTACTTTGTGCCAGAAATGAACTGCATATTCCAGATGAGGCTGCCCCAAAGCTTTGTTAAGTGGTAATATTACATCCCTGTCCCGCGAGTCCATGCCTTGTTTAATACATTACAATAGCATGCTAGCCTTAAAAGGAGCTGATTGACATTGTATACTGTTATATAATCCATGACCTACAAGTACACCCAAATCTTTTTCTACAAGTGGCTGTCCCAGTGTAACATCCCCTAGGGCAGTGGTGGCGAACCTATGGGTCGGGTGCCAGAGGCGGCACTCAGAGCCCTCCCTATGGGCTCCCGTACCCTGGAAAAAGTCTATGGTGTACCAATTAGACTTTTCCTACCATTCATCAGCACAGGATGCACTATGAACAGCACAGGCAGCGCATTGAATGCAGGCAGGCGATTATAGCTAAATGATAAAATAGTGTATGGAAGATATACTATATTGGACTGTAGTATTCAGGTAAAATTGCTGTGTTGGCACTTTGCGATAAATTAGATGGGACGGGACATCGAGGTCCTACTATCTACCAGCACCTTAATCTCTCCTCCCGGGTAGGCCCCCACCCCCATTCCTCTTTAATTCTCTTTGTCCATTTGAAAAATCGGAAAAATAGAAAAAGAGAGACACAGGTCAGCAGGAAGAAAATGATATTTAAAATAAACTAATATTAAAATTATAATTTATCAGACATTCATGTCTATATGCATATATGAACACCAAAAGAATTATATACATAAAAATGGATATCATTGGAGTAAAAGGCACATCCTAATATGAGAAAACGCACTAAAAACGCACAAATAACACATCTGCGTTTTCTAGCTCATACAGTATATAAGCATTGCTGCATAATTTTGATGCAACCTAGTGTTGATCGAGCATGCTCGGCCGAACACTATGTGCTCGAGCGCAATGCTTGAGTCTCCTCCCCACACGTTTGTTGGCTGCTACACAGCCAATAAACGTGCAGGTAAGTACTGCTCTTCACTGTAATGCCGTAGCCATGTTGGTTACTGGAATTACAGTGATTGGCTGGCCGGAACGCGTCATCGAGTGCTATATAGCACCTGATGATACGTGTATGGCTCAGTGTTAGTCAGGGAGAGCTGTGCTGAAGAAGGGAAAGATAGTGATTTTTTTTTTGATTTTTTTTTAAGTTGAAAAACTTGTCAGAGACCCAAAAGTCCTTTTAAGGACTATTGTTGTGTGTGGCAGCAGCAATATATATTTTTAGAGCAACCTGCGCTAAATTGCTAAAACTTTACAGCCCCAAAAGTCCTTTTAAGGACTATCGTGTGTGGCAGCAATATCTATTTTTAGCGCATCCTGCGAACCTAAATAGCGTGTAATAGCTAGGCCGCTGCAGACAGCGACATTATATGAGCTACATCTTCTGTGTAACTTGTGTGCCTCCCAAAAATATCTGTGACAACCAGTGTACTTTTTCCGTAGACGGTGTCCGTTGCGGACAGTGTCATTGGCTGCGCTACATCTCCTGTGTAACGTATGCACATCCAAAAAATATCAGTGACATCCACTGTACTTTTTCCGTAGACCGTGTCCACTGCGGACAGTGACATTACCTGGGGTACATCTACTGTGTAACATTTCCACATCCCAAATACTTGTGACCAGGGACGTACATAAAAATCATTGGGCCCCATAGCAAGAATCTGAATTGGGCCCCTAACTCCACCCACTACCCACCTCTGACCCATCCCACCTCCTGCCCTGGCTCCTCCCCTGCCACACCCCCATTTGCCAATTCCATCCCATTTGAAATTTTTTGCCTGTTTCCCACTACATTGTATGCCATATAAAAGTACAACTTGTCCTCCAAAAAGCCCTCATACAGCTATGTGAATGGAAAAATTAAAAGGTTATGGCTGAAGGAAGATATGAAAGAAAAACTAAAATGCAAAAACAAAAAACCTACGGTATCCTAAGGGTTAAAGGGACTGTCTAACCCCTATTATGCCCCCCCAAAATGCCCAGGCACCGCATACAGATAATACGTATGCCCAATGGGGGGTGCAGCCTATAGCAGGCTGCGTCGGAAATGAGCCTTCCTAGCATCACCCGCGATGCTAGGGAGGCTCGTTCCTATCGTGGCCTGCTATTGACTTCCCCCCCATGTCGCAGGATGTTTTCATCTTCGTGACGGGAGGGAGGCAGTCGCGGCTGTGCGGGCATCAGGAGCAATGCGGGTGCCGGGGAATGAGGTAAGTAAGGTGCCCGGCCCCGGGCATTTGGGGGGGCATAATACAGTTGCAAGAAAAAGTATATGAACCCTTTGGAATGATATGG
Source organism: Bufo gargarizans (assembly GCF_014858855.1). Classification (NCBI taxonomy): domain Eukaryota; kingdom Metazoa; phylum Chordata; class Amphibia; order Anura; family Bufonidae; genus Bufo; species Bufo gargarizans. The sequence continues at coordinate 676,030,413 of NC_058080.1, read as the reverse complement.
ATTTCTGCATAAATTGGTCATAAAATGTGATCTGATTTTCATCTAAGTCAAAACAATAGACAATCACAGTCTGCTCAAACTAATAAAACACAAAGAATTAAATGTTACCATGTTTTTATTGAGCAAACCATGTAAAAATTCACAGTGCAGGTGGAAAAAGTATCTGAACCCCTAGACTAATGACATCTCCATTGCTAATTGGAGTGAGGTGTCAGCCAACTGGAGTCCAATCAATGAGATGAGATTGGAGGTGTTGGTTACAGCTGCCCTGCCCTATAAAAAACACACACCAGTTCTGGGTTTGCTTTTAGCAAGAAGCATTGCCTCATGTGAATGATGCTTCACACAAAAGAGCTCTCAGAAGACCTACGATTAAGAATTGTTGACTTGCATAAAGCTGGAAAGGGCTATAAAAGTATCTCTAAAAGCCTTGCTGTTCATCAGTCCACGGTACGACAAATTGTCTATAAATGGAAAGTTCAGCACTGCTGCTACTCTCCCTAGGAGTGGCCGTCCTGTAAAGATGACTGCAAGAGCACAGCACAGACTGCTCAATGCGGTGAAGAAGAATCCTAGAGTGTCAACTAAAGACTTAAAAAAGTCTCTGGCATATGCTAACATCCCTGTTAGCGAATCTACGATACGTAAAACACTAAACAAGAATGGATTTCAGAGGAGGCTACCACAGAGGAAGCCACCGCTGTCCGAAAAAAACATTGCTGCATGTTTACAGTTTGCACAAGAGCACCTGGATGTTCCACAGCAGTACTGGCAAAATATTCTGTGGACAGATGAAACCAAAGTTGAGTTGTTTGGAAGAAACACACAACACTATGTGTGGAGAAAAAGAGGCACAGCACACCAACATCAAAACCTCATCCCAACTGTGAAGTATTGTGGTGGAGGCATCATGGTTTGGGGCTGCTTTGCTGCGTCAGGGCCTGGACAGATTGATATCATTAAAGGAAAAATGAATTCCCAAGTTTATCAAGACATTTTGCAGGAGAACTTAAAGGGAACCTGTCACCAGTTTTATGGTGTCCTAACTAAGGGCAACATAAATAAGTGACTGATTTGCTTATCAAAATGCTGGGTCACTTTCTTTAATTGACCCAGTCAATCTGCCAACATCTTGTATTGAAAAGCTCCAGCTGATAATGATGAGTCATGAATATTTATGAGCTCCTGACTGTCCCCGCCCACCTGCTGCTGAATGACAGTTTGTTTCCATAGGAATCAGCAGCAGGTGGGCAGGGGAGTGGCTATAGCTCTGAATTAAATATACGCTGGGCTCAATGACATCACGCCGGACTCGAATCAGCTCATTAGCATGCGGCATCTTTGTGTGTATATAATGAGGTAACCATCTGTCACACCAGTAAGTGAATACATCTAAGGTACTTTTTAGTAGTTAATGATTGTATATAATTAGTTAGATTATAATCAAATATCCACATGACAGGTTCCCTTTAAGGCCATCTGTCCACCAGCTAAAGCTCAACAGAAGATGGGTGTTGCAACAGGACAACGACCCAAAGCATAGAAGTAAATCAACAACAGAATGGCTTAAACAGAAGAAAATACGCCTTCTGGAGTGGCCCAGTCAGAGTCCTGACCTCAACCCGATTGAGATGCTGTGGCATGACCTCAAGAAAGCGATTCACACCAGACATCCCAAGAATATTGCTGAACTGCAACAGTTCTGTAAAGAGGAATGGTCAAGAATTACTCCTGACCATTGTGCACCAAACACGTTTGGTTGAAGTTATTGCTGCCAAAGGAGGTTCAACCAGTTATTAAATCCAAGGGTTCACATACTTTTTCCACCTGCACTGTGAATGTTTACATGGTGTGTTCAATAAAAACATGGTAACATTTAATTATTTGTGTGTTATTAGTTTAAGCAGACGGTAATTGTCTATTGTTGTGACTTAGATGAAGATCAGATCACATTTTATGACCAATTTGTGCAGAAATCCATATCATTCCAAAGGGTTAGCATACTTTTTCTTGCAACTGTATATAACCCCTTTAACTGATTGCTGCTGATGCTGAGTGTGCACATACATGGCAACCAATCATATTCCCCCCCCCGCAAGGAGACTGATGTGCTGGGAGGGGGCCCTGTAGGCTCATAGAGTACAGTGTGTTTCTCTGTCCTCCTGAGTCCTCTATGAGCCTATAGGCCCCCCCAAAACCCCACTGCTTGCTGCTGCCCTTTCCCCATCAAGAATACACAGGATACACATATATGAACTTTTTATTGTCAGACCTCTTATGTGGCACTCACATTTATTCTAGCCGCCGGTGCCGGGTTCTGTGTGCACTGACCAGAGCAGTCCTTCCTTCATTATGGGGTTGGAGGGGGGCTGCACTCACTGGCACACTGCTGATGATTTTTCTTGAGGGGGGCAGTCAGATAGCAGGCACTCCGGGCAGCACGGTCACTCCTCTGTGCGTGCTTGAGCCTGCGCTGTTCCTGCTGCATGCTGTGCCAGCGATACAATCCGCAGCAGGATCTTTGCGCTGTTAAAAGCTGATGGCCAGTGGGAAATGCAGACGACCGCAGGCTCAGCCCAGAGGTGGGAGGGAGCCCGGAAGTCAGACAGGTAGGGGTGGCATGCCCTCAACCAAGGGGGGGAAGGGGGGCGGGTTTGGAGCCGGAGGGAGAAAAAAACAAGTGGGCGATCCACGGGACGCCTCCTATGAATAAACTGTCTGTCAGTCACTATCTTGTGCATAGTAGGGGGTGGGGCCTTCCATGCGCTCTGTGCCGCGGGCCCCATAGCAACAGCGTGGTCTGCCTATATTGGCAGTACGCCACTGCCTGTGACATTCCCTGTAATTTTTTTATTATCCACTGGTGACATCAGCGACATTATCTGCCGTATTTCTCCTGTGTAAAGTTTACACATCCCAAATACCTGTGACATTCCCTGTAATTTTATATTAGCCGCTGCTGACATCAGCGACATTATCTACGGTATTTGTCATCTGTAACGTTTCCACATCCCAAATACCTTTTAAAAAAAAAATGCGCATATACTTACAAATCCTACGCTACTGTACGTGTGACATACTTTCAAGCATATATAACATTTAATATGAAGAAGGCGAGCAGTAAGGGACAGGGAAGTGGCCGTGATGCCGCGTTGAAACTGTGCCTGCTGCCAGAGCACAAGAAAAACAATCATTAACGATACCTAGCTTTATGTCCCAGTTTGCAGGGTGGCGCAGGACAACGCTCTCGAAGTCAGACCAGTGCGACCAGGTGGTCGGTTGGATTGCAGCAAATATGACGGTAGGGAACAGCAATTAGTGTTTTACGAGGTGGATGTTGAGACACAGTTGCCAATAAATCAACGGCAATTAGTGTCTCAAGAGGATGCATGGTGTCTCTAGAAGCCCAGCAGCTGGCCACCAACTATACAGGGTTCAAAGCCGAACGACAGGTAAGTAACAAAAGGCAACAGACAACCAAGTTACCAGAACTTACCTGCCGCCGACGAGATGGACCGGAAATGCACTGTCTAGATGTTTGCCTAAACCCCTCCAGGAAAGCAACCCCCTTTCGGAGGAAACACACCACAACACAATAACTTCCAAGCAAGGCCCACACCATAACAACATACACCAGGTGGGAGAGGGAAAACAGAAACACGCCGGAGGGGACACACAGACAGAGCAAGGGAAACAATATAACAAATAGGGGTGGCTCACACAGACTTCTACATACAGCCAGGGAGCAGAGCTCCTACACAGACTGACAAGCAAAATCAAACTGACCTCAGGTTTCACCACCCCAACATATAAGGAGGCCTGTGGTCACACCCACCACACCTAGCAAACACACCTTAACCCCGTGCACACCAGGATGGGAAGGGACACAAACTTAAAGGGGAAGTGTCAAAACATGCAAAAACATGTTGCCACCAGCAAAAGTGTCATGGTCCACGATACAATACCATGACACAGCCGTGACACCCAGGCATTTGAACGCAAGCGCAAATACCCAGCCACCCACCCACCCACAGGCCATATCACTAAATGCACAACTTTCCAAATTACTGGCCCTGGAAATGTTGCCATTTCGGCTGTGGACACTGAGACCTTCCGCAGCCTGATGTTGGCGGCCGTCCCTCGTTACGCAGTCCCCAGACGCCACTATTTTTCACAGTGTGCAGTGCCCGTCTTACACCAGCATGTGTCCCAGAAGACCCGTGCCCTGACCAACGCAATTACTGGAAAGGTCCACTTAACCACTGACACATGGACAAGTGCTTTCAGCCAGGGATGCTACATTTCCCTGACGGCACACTGGGTGAACGTTGTGGAGGCCGGGAGCAACTCGTACCCTGGGATGGCACAGGTGCTACCGACGCCAAGGATTGCGGACCCTAATTCCATCAGGGTTTCCGCCACCACCTACGTTAGTGGCTCCGACTCCCACTTCTCCTCCGCCTCCTCCTCCACTTCCACCTCAGAATTATCCTCTTACAGCACCAGTCAACCATCAGTCGGCCATCAATCGTTTAAAATATGCCATAAATTCAGGAGTAGTATGAGCCTGTATTAGGAGTAATACCATCCAGAATAGTTTAAAATCTGCCATAAATTCAGATGTAGTAGGAGCCTGAATTAGAAGAAATAGGATAAAAAAACACATAAACTGATCAGCATAAGGTTTGTCAGAAAGTATTTTTGCACTAAACACAAACATAATCATCCTTTGATAAACCTTCAAATTCAGCTTATCTCACTGTATATTTTAGCTAAGTAAGATGGGCAATTCTTATGGTAAGAAGGATCCCAAAAAAATGAATTTTAAATTTAGAACTGAAAGTCATGTTCCTAAGTCTGCTGCAAATCACTCTATGGTAAAACTGTTTCCTAAAAATGAATTGGGGGAAAGTCCAAAAATGTTTGTCCAGAGGTGTTTAGGTCCATTTTATATTATTCCTTGGGTTTGTAATATGTGTAAATGGACAGAAGGAATGAAATGTACTGACCCGTTCCCAAAAGAAGGGTTTTTTTCAGACTTTCATATGGCCATGATCAAGGGCCTATGTCTGAATGACATAGACACTTTTCCATGGTACAAAAGAGATCCTCACTGGAATAAAAGGTATATGAAAACATGTGGACAAGCTTGGGTATCAGTGCAAACATTTTGGACTGATTTGTGCAGTTCAAATACAAGACAGCAAAGAAGAACCCCCACTCGAACTCCTGCCCCACCCCCATATGTGCCATTGTACCCTGTAGTAACGAAATTAACAACAGAATCAGATAATGAGATATGAGCACACTTGACTGTACCACAGGTTCCTGGCTTTAGAGAACCTGAGGAACAGGTTTTTCTCTGAGCATGCTAATCAACCTATTGTAAAGTCTGCACAGCCCAGTAGCACATGCAAAAGCAGCTTCCCGTGTCACACAAAATTGCACGACCGAAGTTTTTTATAAATTCCCCGCTAGTACCGCTCACGCCTGAAAAAACATAATGTTGTCCCAGCTCCAAACATTTGCAACATCAGCAGATATGGCTTATTGGGAGATTCAAGGGTTGACCAAAGACGCTAACGGTCTATGGTCAAAGGGAGGAGTAGTATTTGGACGGGGAGACCCTTCCCAACCCCATGGACAATGAGTCCATTATTCTGATGCCTAGAGACTTGCAGCAGATACAAGAGGAATATGTGGAAAAACTGATTGAGAAATTAAACAGTGATTATGATGATATTTCGCTCCTGTTTCCTTTGCCAACAGGTGCATCAACCCAACCCTTGTCTTACAGGAAAAGATGGCGCTGGATTATCTTTAAGCTTCTAAGGGGGGTTTCTATGAGTTTATAGGGATCACTGTACTTCAGTGCAGAGCTAGGGCTAATGAGGGATAGAATCCTTTCGCAGCTTTGGGTGGATCATCACATCCTCATCACAGCTCCCAGATATACCACGGATCAACCTATGTCTTTGATGGAAAGGATGTACAACTAAACGTTCATCGCCACATCAGGACCTCCCTCAGAGTCAACTCCCCAAAGAATGGAGCCAAAGGATGGAGCATCATCATGGAGGCAATGACACCCAAGGAGCACCACAATCGACGAGGGCAAGCTGAGGAAACCGAAGATTCAGCAAGAGATTCAAAGAACACAGGGGACATATTACAGAGAGGAGGGAACTGTCGTGGAAAGTTTTATTAAGCATAGGATGACTATAGTGGACTTTCTTTTTAGCTTAGGAATGGTATGTAGGTTTATTTTGTATATGCCTCCCTGTGTAAGGTCTGACCTGATTACGGTTAGGAGAGCGTGATCGGGTCAGGTTGTTGCAAGGGAAATTCTATAGAACAGCACTCTGGTCCCTACTTCCCATGTGAAAGCCGCCACCGTTGGTTTTAGGGGGATCTAATGGCTGCTGGCTCTGAGAGCAATGTTCTTAGTAAAAGCTACCAGCGGGTCCTCATCAGCAATGTTGGGGTATAGCACACTGATGCCGGTCTCACTGAACCATGGGCGCCCCAACATAAAACATTGGTTGGTGGGACTGGTGTCCATGTGAATGCTATATCACCTTTCTTGGTCGACCCTGTTTTAAAAGACCTTCCTCAGGGACTGATCCCCCCTTTCGGAACCATGTCTAACAGAGGTTCACTTTGGGTCAGTAGCATATTTGTACTAGATTAAATGGATGTTGTCCGATTAGGGCCATATTTGTTTATAAGAAGGGCTGATTCATTTGGGAGCATTTGCGCATGTTCTGGGTGTGGTAGTGGATGGTGAGCATGCTTGAGCTCCCCCCACCGACACTCTCGGGAAATGTGCAAATGTGTACCTTCCAGTTCTAAAAAGTACTTCTATTGGTCAAGGCATGGGGTGGAATGTACCTGCCTATCTGTAATATTACTGGACGGCCATGTGCCATGGAAGGTGGTGTTAGCCCAGTAGAAGGTCTAACCCGAACATCCTATCTATGTGTAGCGCTTGCATGCCGGATGTTTTGTGTTCTTTCTTATTTTTCTTTCTTCTCTGTTTTCCAATATGCAGGAGATTTTTTCCTACTGTGTGCCAAATTACACAGAAGTTTTTTATTTATATCCTTCATAGTCTTTAGTGTCTTCATGTGTCACATATATATATATATATATATATATATATACACAAGGCCTTAAATGGAAGAAAACATACAGTGATCCCATTTTATATATATATATATATATATATACTCACCTAAAGAATTATTAGGAACACCTGTTCTATTTCTCATTAATGTGATTATCTAGTCAACCAATCACATGGCAGTTGCTTCAATGCATGTAGGGTTGTGGTCCTGGTCAAGACAATCTCCTGAACTCCAAACTGAATGTCAGAATGGGAAAGAAAGGTGATTTAAGCAACTTTGAGCGTGGCATGGTTGTTGGTGTCAGACGGGCCGGTCTGAGTATTTCACAATCTGCTCAGTTACTGGGATTTTCACGCACAACCATTTCTAGGGTTTACAAAGAATGGTGTGAAAAGGGAAAAACATCCAGTATGCGGCAGTCCTGTGGACGAAAATGCCTTGTTGATGCTAGAGGTCAGAGGAGAATGGGCCGACTGCTTCAAGCTGATAGAAGTGCAACGTTGACTGAAATAACCACTCGTTACAACCGAGGTATGCAGCAAAGCATTTGTGAAGCCACAACACGCACAACCTTGAGGTGGATGGGCTACAACAGCAGAAGACCCCACCGGGTACCATTCATCTCCACTACAAATAGGAACGAGCTCACCAAAATTGGACTGTTGAAGACTGGAAAAATGTTGCCTGGCCTGATGAGTCTCGATTTCTGTTGAGCCATTCAAATGGTAGAGTCCAAATTTGGCGTAAACAGAATGAGAACATGTATCCATCATGCCTTGTTACCACTGTGCAGGCTGGTGGTGGTGGTGTAATGGTGTGGGGGATGTTTTCTGGGCACACTTTAGGCCCCTTAGTGCCAATTGGCCATCGTTTAAATGCCACGGGCTACCTGAGCATTGCTTCTGACCATGTCCATCCCTTCATGACCATCATGTACCCATCCTCTGATGGCTACTTCCAGCAGGATAATGCACCATGTCACAAAGCTCGAATCATTTTAAATTGTTTTTTTGAACATGACAATGAGTTCACTGTACTAAAATGGCCCCCACAGTCACCAGATCTCAACCCAATAGAGCATCTTTGGGATGTGGTGGAATGGGAGCTTTGTGCCCTGGATGTGCATCCCTCAAATCTCCATCAACTGCAAGATGCTATCCTATTAATATGGGCCAACATTTCTAAAGAATGCTATCAGCACCTTGTTGAATCAATGCCATGTAGAAGTAAGGCAGTTCTGAAGGCAAAAGGGGGTCGTATTAGTATGGTGTTCCTAATAATTATTTAGGTGAGTGTATAAAAAAGTTGGGATCAATGGTTGGGTTGAAAGGGATTTTTCAAAATTTTACTATTGATACATCACAGATTATGCATAGATTATACAAGCCTCATCTCTTGTGGAATACAGTACCCTGAATTATCACATCTCACGCCCTTTGCCAGTTGCTGGACACAATATTAGCCTCCCTTAACAAAAAGTTATTTAAAATCACACCTCACATACAATGACAGCAACCTATGACAAGTCATTCAACGTATTAGCATGTATTTTTATATAGCAGATACCAGTATTGTTTAACAAAGTTTCAGTTGTATCTTGACACTATGTTCACACCCTCAAATGCCCTATAAGTATGTGCTGTGAAATACAGATTTCAGATATTTAACAACCTAAGTTCAGTCTTGGCTGTTATATCTCCTGATCAGAGCAAATTGGATATTCGTTGCACAGGGAAATATTCACAGGTTGGAGGTCTGATGGCTCATAATATAACCATCATAAACCTGCCAGAAGAAAAACCGCTAACAAGGAGTCTAGTGTGTTTTCTGTATATTCTGGCATCTGTAGTTAAACAGCTTGGAATGTTGCTGTGTTTGGATAAATTGCTGGGTTGAATTCAGATATGGGCAGTTCAGCATTCCTCCATTTCTATTCACTGTCCGAATCTGGGATCTTGTGCACAATCAGCATTGTTACAATACATCATAAAGGGACTCCATCCCAAGTAGAGTAGATACAATTTTAATGGGAAACTTTGGAAGTTTTCCATCTACCTGCACTGAGATCACCAATATGTCTAATGGGCTTTCTTTCCCTTGAATCCTAAAATGATGTGCAGTTGGATAATTTATTTGAGCATGAATGTGTTATGATACCGGCTGATGAGAAACACTATACAATAGAGATAGGGGGAGACAAGGGAGTAATCATAAGTGCCAATCAAGGTGGCACATCATGGTTATGAAGGCACTGCTTTTGGCAGTCTCAGGGGACAGAAAGGGATCCACCCTACCAGGTTTGCATTAGATGCTTCAGACAGAAAAAATATACAGCATTTAGTGCACATTTTGTCAGCAGCCTGCAACTTTTAAAAACCTTTCTACAGTGTATGCAGTTTCATGTTTTGTGCTTAGCTGACCATTCTTCATCACCATTTTCCACTTTCTTGCCCACAATAAGAAAACCATCAACTAAATTTGAATAGTGATGGCTATACTAGAACTATATAGAAATAAATGTAACATTTTTCCACCAATTCTGCAGCACAAAATTATCTTTGACATTTTTACAAATTCTCCCCATACCATTTATAGCATACAATATTACAGTTCACTGATCCCTGCTGCCACGTGATATATCTACTAGGGTTACCATTGTCACATTAAATATCTAGTGTATACATGGCCCATTCAACCAAGGAGACATTTGGTTAGATCTGATCTTTTACTGTCATTCATTTTTATTCAGTCAAATTCCTGAAGCAGAACTCATTCAGTACTGCAATAGGGTGAAATGTTTGGCAATGAGGGTAGGCAGAGGGCTAAGGTTCAACAATATTAAAGGAGTCTCTCAATTTTTTAGATATAGTGTTCAGTTAGAGACATGATGTAAAACTGATTGACATACAATTACATAATGTAGTATTTCGGTGGTATTGTACATTGAACGCATGTCCTAAAGACATCTTGAATGGATTCATGAAGTACTAGAATAATTGACTTATGATAAGTCAGGTCTTTTGCGGTTTTACATATGGATAAAGATTGAGCAAACAGGCTTAAAATGGTCTCAAACTCAGGGCCCTTTAACATTTTCTACCAAAAACGAGGGCTGACAATATACCATGTTGTTCAGCTCTAGTTTAGCTCTAATTACTTGGTCCATTATCATCATTGTATGTGCCCGAATTATTGTTTGTGCAATCATTTGGCGCATTCACTTTCATTAGTCAGAAGTACATCTCCTTTTATGCAGAATGATGTATCACTGACAACCGATGAAAGATGTGATTAAATGATGGCCAGTTGTTGGGAACAAACAAATGGATAAGATGCCCACCAATCATTAAGAACAAAGCGCTCTTCCGGGCTTGCCTAAGCTCTCTTCGGGATGGGCAATATGTTGTCTATGGCTGATGAATCCAGATATATAGGATATACCTTAGCACACATCTTTCTGGGGAAAAAAATAAACAGAAAATTACTTCTATAAATACTGATATTTGTGTATGGCAATGTGTGACAGCAAACAGGTCATGAGTGGTCTCACATATTCCTCCTTTACAGACAAATGTTTACAAAAAAATTGAACCTGTAGAAACTACGTCTTGCAAAAAAAATATCTCTTACTGCTGTTTTGATGCAAAAATGGAAAAAAAGAAAGATTTTTGCTCTTGAATGTCAAGATAATAAAATCCAAAAATGTTGGGTAGATGTGAAGGCCAAAAATGGTTCTGTCCTTTTTTTTTTTTTGATATCTGCATCATCATATTCAGATAGCAGGTGTCACACATGTTACCATCTGGTAAACAAGAAGCAGATAGCAGTGAAGTGGAGAACAGGGTAGAGCCAGTTTGTCAGCGGGTGAGGGCTAATTGACTTCCCAATATCCCTGACTTCACAGCAGGATGTCATCAGCAGCAGCTTGGATTGACAAATAGAGGTGTCAAGCATTAAAACTAAGGTTGTATGTTCATGACCCTACATTTCATGACAGTATGTCCTTGTGCTGCTGCTTTGGTACAATGTGAAATTTACTTTAAAAATACAAGTAAGCATTGAGGATAACAGTGCTCTCCAATCTCGAAAAAATATAGGAGAAACAATTTGTAGAAACTGGCTAAAAGATATGTAAATACTGACATAAAAACTAAAACACCTATGAATAAGAGGGTCAATACAGTTATGTAATTTGACAGGTGCAAACCTAAATTACCATCCAGTATACAAACCAAAGGATGAGCACCTCTGCAAAACACCCCTTTGGTCTGTATACTGGATTGTAAGTGTGTCAAAATAATTGTAATTGTGTGAAATAAAAACTAGTCAAAATAAGTAAAAACCCAAAGATAACGTAGCAAAGGAAGGAATAAATATATATTACAAACAAGGAGTATGTATGAGCCCTCGACTTGGACCTGTACTCTGGAGAGAACAAGACATTCTGTGTAAAAATGCTGTGTGCTTGTCAAGTCATAGCAAGGAATAGAGTGGTCCACTGTGACTTACCCATTGTATTACCATGAATTATGTGATCCAGGAATAAAACAGGATTGACACCGTTTAGGTGCATTAAAAGTTTACTAAACTATGATAAAAATACAATACAAAATTCACCTTAGGCAGTAAACAAATCAGCGAGCTCCCCATCGCCCAGTTTCCAATATAGCATCTGGCTGGCGCTCATATGATACAAAGATAGGTGACAATCACAGGACTTGATCTTCAGGTCTTCAGTGTGCACTAAGCATGTGCAGTTACTTCAGATCTCAGGAACAAGACCTGGTACGACTAACCAACTATATCACAAGGAATTGAACGGAAAGAACCACTAAAATGAACCTTGCCACACACCCATTTCTAGCATACTCATTCTAAACAAGGCCTGCTTATTTCAGTGTTAATGTTACCATAACAAGTCCTTTTTCAAATAACCACATACTACCCAGGAATAGCTCAAAATCTTAAATATAAACCAGAAAACGCGACCAAGCTGAATTAATTCCCATAAAAAGTCCTTTATTGATACATTTCAAAACAACAATATGTATGCTTCCCACAATGAATATTAATGGGTACAAGATACCAAATGATTGGGGGGGTTGGATAAACACTCCAAAAAGATGTTACCTAAATGAATATGTATCATTCATAGGTAGTAAGCCAAATACCACAGCAATAAAGCACAGTCACTTTAAAGGAAAATTTAGTGTAGCTGCAGTGACTAATGTACCATAAAACTTCACCAGGTCCTAGCAGTACCAACAAGGAACATTTCAGTGTTAATGTGCAAAAATCTCTTCAACCACTGCAGATTATTAATGCAATATTTTAAATATATATATTAAAATAGATTTTCTCCACAATAAAATCCTCCCTTGAAACCCCTATAGAATCGATGACTGACACTGGAGTAAAACCACAAGACCACCAAAGGTTGGTTAGTTAAATACTGGGATGGAATTTTCTAAGACAAGTATATTACAAGGTTTAATATTTTAAATATGGGGTAGCTTCGGGGAGTTTTCCTAACATTGGAAAACCGTTTGATATTAAAATAATTAAAAATGCTCAGAATGGTGTAAAAAATTGACACTAGCCCTCAATAATTCCCATTGCTTCAAAGCACAAACTAGGAAGTGGATACCAGAGAGGACCCAGTAAACATTGAAGCAGCAGGGGATCTATGACAGATAATTATTGACTCATTAATATTTTTTACCCTGCTGAAGAAAAGCATCCGAACAGTATGATGCTGCCACCACCTTGTTTCATGGTGGAGATGGTATATTCAGGGTGATGTGCAGTGTTAGTGTTCTGCCACACATAGAATTTTGCATTTAGTCTAAAAGGTTCAACTTTGGTCTCATTTGACCAGATTACCATCTTCCACGTTTGCTGTGTCCCCAACATGGCTTGTGGCAAACTGCAAACAGAACTTATAGCTTGCTTTTAAAAATAGCTTTTTTCTTGCCACTCTTCCATAAAGGCCAGATTTGTGGAATACACAACGAATAGTTGTCCTATGGACAGATTCTCCCACCAGAGTTTTGGATCTCTGCAGCTCCTCCAGTGTGACCACAGGCTTCTTGGCTGCTTCTCTAATTAGTGCTCATTGCCTGGGCTGTCAGTTTAGGCGGACAGCCATGTCTTGGTAGGTTTGCAGTTATTAATTTGACTGAAAAGATACTCAATTGGTAGTTGTGTAAAGAAACTAGGTCACAGAAGCCAACTACCTAAAACATAACTTTTATTCTTATAATCTAAGATCAACAGGTCCTTATCTAGGGACTTAATCAAAATGCAACACAGACAAACAACAAAACATCCGTAAGCGGCCGACGAGGAACAGAAGGGAATGTGATACTGGCAGCGGGTACTGGGCAACCATATGGGGTCCCTGGTGTAGCCCTAGGGTATCCCTGATCTTATTCTCTGCCCAGAGATGCCCCCAGATGGTAGAGGCACTCTGTCCTCGTACCTAAAGCTATCTGTCCTTGAAAAAGCCCTTACCACACAGATTGGCCCATATGGATGCCCGAGTCATTCAATGCGCGAATTATATTCTAATGGATAGTATTGGTCTCCCTTCTAGTCCCAGCGCGTTTCCCCTATTACATATAGGTTTATCAGGAGACTAGAAGGGAGACCAATACTATCCATTAGAATATAATTCGCGCATTGAATGACCCGGGCATCCATATGGGCCAATCTGTGTGGTAAGGGCTTTTTCAAGGACAGATAGCTTTAGGTACGGGGACAGAGTGCCTCTACCATCTGGGGGCATCTCTGGGCAGAGAATAAGATCAGGGATACCCTAGGGCTACACCAGGGACCCCATATGGTTGCCCAGTACCCGCTGCCAGTATCACATTCCCTTCTGTTCCTCGTCGGCCGCTTACGGATGTTTTGTTGTTTGTCTGTGTTGCATTTTGATTAAGTCCCTAGATAGGGACCTGTTGATCTTAGAGTATAAGAATAAAAGTTATGTTTTAGGTAGTTGGCTTCTGTGACCTAGGTTTGCAGTTATGCCATACTCCTTCCATTTTCAGATGATGATTAAACACTGCTCCGTGAGATGTTCAGAGCTTGGGATATTTTTTTAGAACCTAACCCTGCTTTAAACTTCTCTACAACTTTATCCCTGACCTGTCTAGTGTGTTCTTTGGTTTTCATGATGCTGTTTGTCCACTAATGTTCTCTAATAATCCCCTGAGACCTTCACAGAACAGCTGTAGTTATATTGGGAATAAATAATGTAATTAATTATGTGAAGGTAATTGGTCACACTGGATTTCATTTAGTAGTATTAGAGTACAAGAGGTTGAAAACAAATGCACGCCACACTTTTCAGATTTTTATTTATTTACATTTTTAAAAACCATGTATCATTTTCTTTTCGCTTCACACATACTTGCTACTTTGTGCTGGTCTATCATATAAAATGTAAAAAAAAAAATACATTTAAGTTGGTGGGTGTAACGTAAAAAAAAAACGTGTAAAAGGGGTATGAACACTTTTTGATGGCTGTGTATGCATCCATAAAGAATCCATTGCAAAAACTGTGTAGATTATTTAAACGACTACCCAGATGATTATTATAGATGGCTAAAATAACTTCTATGTACAGAGGCAGGCTAGATTGTATCCTCTTTACCCAGGGACCTGCCTTCTTGAAATCACTGCAGTGCTACATAATCAATTATCCTCCGCACTGAGCCCCCAGAATGAAGATTACTGATGGGCCCTAGGCACCCCAGTCTGACACTGGATAGATCGCCAGATAGTCAGAGTGAGATAAAAAGATTCAGACAGAGATAGATAGATAGATAGAAAATACAATAGATGTAAGATAGATAGGTTCATAGATAAGCAGAGAGACAGACAGATCTGTACTTCTTCATTCCCTGCAGATACACAACTCAATTATACATATACTTTCCAGTCCTGTATATGCAAATCCACTTTCAAATGTTCTAGTCTCAGTCAGTGTGACAGGAGATTGGTGAAAATCCAAACTTATTTCCAGTCAGGAGACAACAAATGCATTATTAGATTCACTTGCGTGGCATGACAAGCAGCCTTACACCTGAAATCTCTGAGACAAGCTATTTCTATTTCATTTATTCATGAAACCAGGTGAAATTAGAAACCACCACGGACCTGTACGCTCAGTATGCGATTCAACGAAACAGTTCACAAAATCAAATACATTTACTTACTTGGAAAAGGTTATTTTACCAAAACAATAGTGGATGCTCTTTTCACCACAGGAGGCAAGATAAATTGAATTTCAGTATCTATAGTTATACTTTGTCTATACGCCATCTGTGTGATGCCACGCGAGCGCACCGGTGTCACAAATGGAGTGCAACATGCTGATCTCACTTACTCTGAAAAGACAAGTTACTTTTCTTCTGCCCCAAGTCTTCTTAAAACACAAATAGAAAATTGTTTGGCTCTATCCAATATTGTATTAGCTGTTCTGCAGGGCTCAAACAATATTGCTATGACACATTTATGAATTTAAAGAAGTCAAATCAATTGGGCTTTTCCATTTTGTTGCTTTTTATGCACTGTGTACTTTTATTTCTCATGTAATATACTATTTTTACTGCAGTTTAAAGAGTCATTAAAGTATACTTCATTAACATTTGTTTAAAGGGTGTTCTGGAGAAAAAAAAGAAAAAAAAAGTACCCGAAAGTAACGAACTTGTTAAAATTAGCAAAGCAGCTTTAATCACCTCCACTGATTGTGTGCCACTGCCTTTCTGAAGCTGCTTCGGTGCCCACTGCTCTGCACTTCCTGTTTTGGTTCGTCACAGGAAACGCTAGGAAAGGCACACGCACTGGCCTTAGCAGTGACTCCCCTCAGCTAATGATTGGCTGAACTGGCCTTTCCTAGTCTTTCCTAGCTTTTTTCACATGATCAGTACTTTGGAGCAGTATTTGTAATCTAAAAAAAGGAGTGGGTCCAAAACACAAAAGAGGTACAAATCTTTCCATTGGACTTTTTCCCTCCTCCTGGCTTAAGCTTAAAAACACTCATGGAAAATATTGACCAAAATATGTATTGTGTGAATGTTACTTCTTTAAATAGATTATAGACCAGCCCAAAAAATGGCTGGCCCCCCATCATTACATATCTCCAAGTTCTGAGAATCTCAAGAAACATTTACATCAGGGCTAGAAAAACCTAGTAATGAGGTTGCCTTGGTGACTACAAAATTGGTGACCAAGTTTTGCTCCCTGAAAGAAGTACACAAGGTTGGATGCTATAACTTACCGCATTAACCCCTTCCCACTCCGTTTCATGCATATATGGTGCTGCAATTAGATAGTTAGTGCACAGCTCCGTACACATATGATGTTGTGATCACACACGTACAGCATATTTGAATGGAGGAGGCATCATATGGAGGTGATTTGCCTGGTCACATGACCATCCATCATCAGCCATCTGATGGACAGGATCTCTGTGTGGACAGCACAAAAGACTTTGTATACCAGGAGGCATACCTCATAAAATATAGAAAATGGTTCAGAATTTCAACAAAGACTATACGAGTAAGTGCCATATGATCATCTCACGGACACATTGGTCAACAATAACCAGAAAGTGCCCAACCCCTTTAAAGAGTTTCTGTCACCAGAATTAACCCTAATAAACTGGCTGATATTAGCGATGTGCTAATGTCAGCAGACCCTACTACTAATCTACTATTCTTATGCCTATTAATGCAACCCTAATGCACAATTTAAAATTGTATTATATGCAAATTATCCTCTTGGAGCAGGGGGGCGTTGCTCCTGCTCCTAGAGGCTCTGTTCTCCCACCTCATGTCACGCCCTGCAGTCCTTGATTGACAGCCAGCATTCGTCTTCTCCTTGTACAAATGTCAAAGTGGCTCTCCCGTTTGCTGATATGGAATTGGTGCACTAATCGTTATAATTCACCCAATCAAAAAATTGTCTACTTCAAAGGATAGGCACTCGACATCTGGGGTCACTCTGAACACACATTTTATTTGTAATACCATATCATATATATATAAATAAATAAATAAAATATGAAATATAATAAAAGCCCTAAAAAAAAAAAATGCGACGCAGAAAAATTGGGAATAGCACATGGGGGGGGGGGGTTCTTGAAATTGGATAACCTCTTTAAGGAATTATTGACACTTCAGTGAAATCACTGACTGAAAAACTGACTGTGTGAATAAGGCCTAAGACTAGTTTCTCACTAGTACTAAAATCTTTTGGCAGGCTGTTCTGGCAGAGCGTTCATAGTATCACCACAGCTGAATAATAACTTTCCCCACCGGAGCCCAATCACTATAATGGGAACCAGCAAGGATACAGTCCGTTTCTGGCGTTAGTGCCTGGATTCGACCAGGCAAAAATCACTGCTTACATAGTGAGTGGGGTCTGGCGGTGCTCTAGCCATTTCTGACTATGTTGGATACAATAAAGATTTTAGCGCAGATCTGGAACTAACCTAATTGTCAACTGAGACTTTCTGTAATGCTAGTGGGTGCTTTTTTTTTGAGTGACAACTGCAGTCCTGTAGTTCGTTATAAATCAGTAGTGCTACGAAAAGTATCAGCGTGGTCCTATCCCGATGTGGAAGGTCTGAATCCTACATCCTCAGCTGCAGCACATTTGTTGGACATTTTTTGTAAATACATCAATTGCCCCTCACAGCACTTTATTAGGGAACAGCCACATGTTCATTTATTTGATGCCGTTTCTGAAGCCAATATAAGTAGTGGATAAAAAAAAAAGGAGAAGTAATAGCTGTTCTTAATAGTTTCTCTCCTTTCATGATTCACATCTGATTTTGGCTTGAAAAACTGCAACAGAAAATGTGATTGTGTGACCATACCCTTACTGCTTCCTTACTATTGGAGTTGGCTCCTAGACCTGGCTTAAATTTGTTCAGACCTGATTTAAAGGGAACCTATCCCGTTGAACATAGTTTCTCAGCTGCAGGCAGCATGTGTAAGTGACGCTAAGCAGACTGATATATAGTTTTATTGGAAAAGATTCAATATAACTTGTACTTTATTCTATTAAATTCCTGCTCATTCTGGGCTTTGACATCAAGGTGATGGTACTATCAGTGATGACAGCCTTCCCTCCATGACTGTGTATACAGAGATGGCTGTCAATCACTGATAGGACCACCTCCTGGACTTCAAAACCCCAAAATGAGCAGGAATTTAAATAAATAAATTACAAGTTATACTGAAACTTTTCCAATACAATTATACACCAATCTGCTCAGCTGCTCCTGCTCTATAACATGCTGCCTGTAGCTAGAGATGGCCTTGTGGTTCACCTGGTGGCCGTTTCGCGGCGGACTTTGTGCTTTCGCCGTACATGCGAACATATGGCGTTGTCCGCCGGCGCCATATTCTTTTACATTGCACCGAACTTTGACCCATGACACATCCATCAGGTGGGACAGGACAGCCAATTGAGTTTCAGTACATGGACACACCCCCCCCCACCCCCCCCCCCCCCCCCCACCCTATAACAGAACCTGATCTGGCAGTCATTTTACATTATGTGTTTTGCCAGTGTAGGGACAGGTTGCTGTGTGGAGCAGGGAAAGACTGTTAGGGACACTAAACGCTAGCTAATAGGGCCACAAATGTCCTTTTAAGGACTGGTATAGGTATGTTATCGATAGGTGTGATATACTGAGGAGTGTGATATACTTATAATATACTTTCTAATATAGAAAGTAAATTATAGTGCATTTGTATTATGCAGCAATTGTGTGCGGTTCTGCTGTGATAACGCAGCTATATAGAGGGACAAGCGCTATTGGAACAACCATTTGCAACAGGTGTGATATATCTGTTGTCCCAAAAAAAACTGATTGAGGGGTGTGATATACCTGCTTCCACAAAATACTGATTGACGGCTGCGTTATACCTGTTGCCCCAAATAAACAGGATGGTGTGATATAACTGTTGAGGCAAAAAAATTGAGGGGTGTGCTATACCTGCTTCCACAAAATACGGATTAAGGGGTTTGATATACCTGCTTCCACCAAATATTGATTGAGGCCTACGATATACCTGCTTCCACAAAATACTGATTAAGGGGTTTGATATGCCTGTTTCCACCAAATATTTATTGACACCTGTGAGATACCTGCTTCCACAAAATACTGATTAAGGGGTTTGATATGCCTGCTTCCACCAAAATACTGATTGAGGGCTGCAATATATCTGTTTCCACAAAATATTGATGGAGGGCTGCGATATACCTGCTTCCACAAAATACTGATTAAGGGGTTTGATATGCCTGTTTCCACCAAATATTGATTGAGGCCTGCGAGATACCTGCTTCCACAAAATACTGATTTAGTGGCTTGATATACCTGCTTCCACAAAATACTGATTGAAGGCTGTGATATACCTGTGTACACAAAATACTGATTAAGGGGTTTGATATAACTTTTTTCGCCACATATTGATTGACGCCT
Source organism: Bufo gargarizans (assembly GCF_014858855.1). Lineage (NCBI taxonomy): Eukaryota > Metazoa > Chordata > Amphibia > Anura > Bufonidae > Bufo > Bufo gargarizans. The sequence goes on along the minus strand of NC_058080.1, from coordinate 676,010,784 downwards.
GCCATATACCTGCTTCCACCAAATACTGATTGAGGGCTGCGATTTACCTGCTTCAACAAAATACTGATTAAGGGGTTTGATATACCTGTTTCCACAAAATACTGAGTCAGGGCTTCGATATACCTGCTTCCACAAAATACTGATTAAGGGGTTTGATATACCTGCATCCACCAAATATAGATTGAGGCCTACGATATACCTGCTTCCATAAAATACTGATTAAGGGGTTTGATATGCCTGTTTCCACTAAATATTGATTGAGGCCTGCAAGATACCTGCTTCCACAAAATACTGATTAAGGTGTTTGATGTACCTGCTTCTACCAAATACTGATTGAGGGCTGCGATATACCTGTTTCCACAAAATACTGATTAAGGTGTTCGATATACCTGTTTCCATCAAATATTGATTGAGGCCTGCGATATACCTGCTTCCATAAAATACTGATCAAGGGGTTGGATATACCTACTTCCACCAAATATTGATTAAGGGCTACGATATACCTGCTTCCGCAAAATACTAATTAAGGGGTTTGATTTTCCTGCTTCCACCAAATATTGATTGAGGCCTGCAAGATACCTGCTTCCACAAAATACTGATTAAGGGGTTTGATATACCTGCTTCAATCAAATACTGATTGAGGGCTGTGATATACCTGTTTCCACAAAATACTGATTAAGGGGTTCGATATACCCGTTTCCACCAAATATTGATTGAGGCCTGGGATTTACCTGCTTCCACAAAATACTAATTAAGGGGTTTGATATACCTGTTTCCACCAAATATTGATTGAGGCCTGCAATACCCCTGCTTCCACAAAATACTGATTAAGGGGTTTGATATGCCTCTTTCTACCAAATATTGATTGAGGCCTGCGATATACCTGCTTCCACAAAATACTGATTAAGGGGTTCGATATGCCTGTTTCCACCAAATATTAAATGAGGCCTACGATATACCTGCTTCCAAAAAATACTGATTAAGGGCTTTGATATACCTGCTTCCACAAAATATTGAATGGGGCCTGCAAGATACCTGCTTCCACAAAATACCGATTAAGGAGTTTGATATACCTGCTTCCACCAAATACTAATTGAGGTCTGCGATTTACCTGTTTCCACAAAATACTGATTAAGGGCTTTGATATGCCTGTTTACACCAAATATTAATTGAGGCCTGCGATATACCTGCTTCCACAAAATACTGATTAAGGGGATTGATATACCTGCTTCCACAAAATATTGATTGAGGCCTGCGATATACCTGCTTCCACAAAATACTGATTAAGGGCTTTGATATACCTGTTTCCAACAAATATTGATTGAGGCCTGGGATATACCTGCTTCCACAAAATACTGAATAAAGGGAATTGATATACCTGTTTCCACCAAATATTGATTGAGGGCTGCGAGATACCTGCTTCCACAAAATACTGATTAATGGGTTTGATCTACCTGCTTCCACAAAATATTGATTGAGGCCTGGGATATACCTGCTTCCACAAAATACTGATTAAAGGGAATGAATATACCTGTTTCCACCAAATATTGATTGAGGCCTGCGATATACCTGCTTCCCAAAATACTGCTCTTTTCTAGGGACTTAGGCACAGGGTCATTTTGAAAATCACAGGCAGAGGAAGAGACAGGTCGTTCTGCAGGGGTGGTAGGGTAGGTGCACCAGGCCGGAAGTGGGAAGTTGGAGAAGGTTCGTGTGATTACTTCAAAGGAAGCACCAGAGTTGGTTGAGTGGCTCATTCAGACTTTCACTTCTGCACCCTCCTCATCCTCTGTATCTGCACCCTCCTCACTCTTTGCTGTGTGCACCTCCACTCGAGTCAGAGGAATTATTTTCCCATCCATTCCCAGAAATTACCGATGCGCAGCCATTCTTATCATCAGATGAGAAAGAGGAGGTAGCAACGGCTGCCACCAAGTGGACTGACGATAGTACCCAGATCAGCCCAAGGAGGGAGGTCCCCGCTGTTGCTGCCTACTCCAAGAACTCGAATTTCAGTGATGGTGAAAGTGACGATGATGACGTGTCGATGGACGTCACGTGGGTGCCCACAATAGAGGAAGAGGATGGGAGTTCAGAGGGAGAAACAGAGCAGCAGAGAGGGAGTAGAAGCAGGCAGAGCTCACAGGGCACAGGAGGCAAAAAGCAGACTGCAAATGTATCTGGAGTGAGCCATTCACCATGCCCGGTCACTTCTGTCGCTCCTAGGATGCCGGCACGTGGCTCCACAGTGTGTGCTTTTTTAAATTTGTCAGCTGCTGACAATAGTGTTGCCATTTGCAGCCTGGGCTGTCAACGCATAATTCGCGGTAAGCCCAACACTCACCTAGGGACGACTGCCTTAAGAAGGCACCTGGCCTCCCATCACTGAGCCCAGTGGGAGCAACACCATCAGAACCCACAAAGCCACATTCCGGCACTCCACATCTTGCCTCTTCTCCTTCTCCTTTCTCCTGCCATTTGTCCTCCACTCCACCTTCCATCTGGCAAAAGGCAGGCTTCTGTTGCCTAAATATTCAAGCGTAAAAAGTTGACGCCGGATAACCCTCTTGCCCAATGGCTGACCGCTGGCTTGTCCGAACTGCTAGCCCGCCAACTACTGCCATTTAGCTACCTCAGCTCCCCTAGCTTAAACCCCCTTAATGACCAGACCACTTTTTACAATTCTGCACTACACTACTTTCACGGTTTATTGTTCGGTCATACAACTTACCACCCAAATAAATTTTACCTTTCTTTCTTCTCACTAATAGAGCTTTCATTTGGTGGTATTTCATTGCTGTTGACATTTTTTATTTTTTTTATATTAATCGAAATTGACTGAAATTTTTTTATTTTTAAATGACATTTTTCACTTTCTGTTGTAAAATTTTTCAAATAAAACTACATTTCTATGTAAATTTTTCTCAAAATGTATTGTTCTACATGTCTTTGATAAAAAAAAATGCAATAAGTGTATAATTATTGGTTTGGGTAAAAGTTATAGCGTTTACAAACTATAGTGCAAAAAAATGAATTTACGCACTTTGACTTTCTGAGCACCTGTCATGTTTCCTGAGGTTCTACAATGCCCAGACAGTAGAAACACCCTACAAATTACCCCATTTCGGAAAGTAGACACCCTAAGGTATTTGCTGATGGGCATAGTGAGTACATGGAAGTTTAAATTTTTTGTCACAAGTTAGTGGAAAATGTTTTTTTTTTTTTTTTCCACTAATTTGTGACAAAAAATTAAATTTTACATGAACTCACCATACCCCTCATGGAATACCTTTATGTGTCTTCTTTCCAAAATGGGGTCACATGTGGGGTATTTATACTGCCCTTGCATTTTAGGGGCCCTAAAGAGTGAGAAGTAGTTTGGAATCCAAATGCGTAAAAATGCCCTGTGAAATCCTAAAAGTACTCATTGGAATTTGGGCCCCTTTGCGCACCTAGGCTGCAAAAAAGTGTCACACATGTGGTATCGCCGTACTCAGAAGAAGTAGGGCAATGTGTTTTGGGGTGTATTTTTACATATACCCATGCTGGGTGAGATAAATAGTTCTGTAAAAGACAGCTTTTCCAATTTTTTTATACAAAGTTGTCATTTTACAGAGATATTTCACTCACCCAGCATGGGTATATGTAAAAAGACACCCCAAAACACATTGCCCTACTTCTCCTGAGTACCGCGATATCACATGTGTGACTGTCACGAGGGTGTCAAGAGCCACGTCTGACTCCGTTATACCCGGGGTCAGGAAGTCGCAGCGGGTGGCTGCGCGCTCTATGCCTAAAGATCACGGTGTTTCTTAGTGTTTGTTTTCTGTGTTTGCCTTGCTATCCTTTTTGTCTCACTCAGGGATCCGTAGCTTCTCCTCCTCAGCTGTTTCTTGTCTGCCACTCCCAAACTCCTTATATTCTCCTCTCACACTTCTCTTGTTGCCAGTTATAGAGCTTCCTGCCTGGACATCTATGCTGACCCACTGGAGCTGAGAATCTGGTTGTTGTTCCAGAGTGCTACCCTCCGGATCCCTGTTGGGCTTTTGTTGTCTCCTGTTGTTGCCCACCTGGGATTATATGTTTAGTTTGTATTGTCTGTCCTCCCCTTGGTGTTTTCCTCTAGAGCTAGTGGTGCGGACTAGTGTTCCCACCGCCCTGTTCACTATCTAGGGCTCATCCTAGGGAAAGCCAGGGTTTTAGGCACGTGATCGGCGTACGGGTGAGGAACCCGTCTAGGGACGACAGGGCAGCCAGGTGCCAGACGCAAGGTGAGTCAGGGGTCACCACCTTCCCTCTCACTAGGGCAGGGCCTCCCTCTGTTCCTCCCTCCGTGTCACGTATGTGACAGTTACGCCGATCGTGATAGTGACACTTTTTTGCAGCAGGTGCACAAAGGGGCCCAAATTCCAATGAGTATCTTTAGGATTTCACAAGGCATTTTTTACGCATTTGGATTCCAAACTACTTCTCATGCTTTAGGGCCCCTAAAATACCAGGGCAGTATAAATACCCTACAAGTGACCCCATTTTGGAAAGAAGACACCCAAGGTATTCCGTGAGGGGCATCGCGAGTTCCTAGAATATTTTTTTTAGCGGAAAATGATCATTTTTGTTTTTTTTCTCTTACAAAGTCTTATATTCTACTAACTTGCGACAAAAAATAAAATTTTACATGAACTCGCCATGCCCCTCACGAAATACCTTGGGGTGTCTTCTTTCCAAAATGGGGTCACATGTGGGGTATTAATACTGCCCTGGCATTTTAGGGGCCCTAAAGCATGAGAAGAAGTCTGGAATATAAATGTCTAAAAATTGGAATATGATACTATAAGAAAAATATGGGTATATGAGACTTTGTAAGAGAAAAATATATATATTTCCGCTAACTTGTGGCAAAAAAAAAAAAATCTTCTATGAACTCGCCATGCCCCTCAAAAATGATCTTTATAGCGCCGCAACGATTTTACGGTGTTTTGCAGTGATCAGAAAAAAATAATATTTTGGCACTGCGGTGGGGCGGACTGAACGCAAGTGTGCGCACAAGATCAGGCTTGATCGGGCGAACACTGCGTTTTTTGTAGAGCCTATAGAACATGTCCTATTCTTGTCCGCAATTGCGGACGCTTCCAATTTAGTGCAAATGGGGGCCTTCATGCTCCAGTGTTTGAAGAGGCACCCCCTTATAAAAAGCATAAAGGGAAAGGACCAGTACTGGGTGGCAACGTACTTAGACTCCCGTACAAACACAAAATGGTGGACATGTTACCAGCATCACAGAGGGCTGTCAGAATGCAGCATTTCCAGGCCTTGCTGCGAGAGATTCTGCATTCTGCTGTTGCGGGCGCTGACAGATGAATTTCCACCCACAGCAAAACAGGTGCGGGTACCAATCCTACTGCACCTGCCTGAAGAGGGGGGTTTGAAGATGTGTTGGTCACATCGGATATAAGATCATTCTTGCAGCCAACCCATCGACAGCCGCTCTCCAGATCCAGCCTAGATCGACAGGTGTCCGACTACATTGGGTTAATGGCCAATGTGGACGCTCTGAGAAGCAATGAACCCCTGTACTACTGGGTGTGCAGGCTTGACCTGTGGGCAGAGCTGGCAAAATTTGCCATGGAACTCTTGGCTTGCCCCTCGTCGAGTGTCCTGTCTGAAAGGACGTTCAGCACAGCAGGGAGAATAGTGACCGATAAGCGCAATCGCCTAGCTCACAACAGTGTGGACTACCTCACATTTCTAAAAATGAATGAGGCATGAATCTCTGAGAAACTCAACATCTGTGGCGACCACGTGTAAATGAATTTGCTCATACCAGCCCACACATATCCGCCACCAGAACAAAGATTGGTCCTTGTCTTATTTATATAAAGCGGCATAAAAGGCCTTTTCTGTAAGGGGAATGCCTCATTTTTGGGGCCTATACTCGAGTGGCCTACAGTAAAATTTGTATCCAGTGACCGCCTAATGTACCTCCAGCCACATAATCACAAGTTCTTTTCTGTCATGTGAATGCCTGATTTTTGGGGCCTGCACTGGCTTACAGTAAAATTTGTATCCAGTGACTGCCTAATATACCTTCAGCTACATAATCACAAGTTCTTTTCTGGCAGGTGAATGCCAAATTTATGGGGCCTGTACTCCAGTGGCCTAGAGTAAAAATTTTATCCGGTGACCGCCTAATGTACCTCCAGCCACATCATCACAAGTTCTTTTCTGTCAGGTGAATGCCTAATTTTTTAGGCCTGTACTCCAGTGGCCTACAGTAACATGTTTATCCAGTGACCGCCTAATGTACCTCCAAACATATTATCACAAGTTCTTTCCTGTCAGGTTAATGCCTAATTTTTGGAGCCTGTACTGGCCTACAGTAAAATTTTAATCTGGTGACCGCCTAATGTACTTCCAGCCACATCATCACAAGTTCTTTTCTGTCAGATGAATTCCTAATTTTTGGGGCCTGTACTGGCTTACAGTAAAATTTTTATACGGTGACCGCCTAATGTACCTCCAGCCACATCATCACAAGTTATTTTCTGTCAGGTGAATGCTTAATTTTGGGGGCCTGCACTCCAGTGGCCTACAGTAAAATTGTTATCCAGTGACCGCTTAATCTACCTCCAAACATATCATCACAAGTTCTTTCCTGTCAGGTGAATGCCTAATTTTTGGGGCCTGTACTCCAGTGACCTACAGTAAAATTGTTATCCGGTGACCGCCTAATGTACCTCCAAACATATAATCACAAGTTCTTTCCTGTCAAGTGAATGCCTAGATTTTGGGGCCTGTACTGGCCTACAGTAAAAAATGTATCCAGTGACTGCCTAATGTACCTTTAGCCATAAGTATTTGGTGGCTGCAAATATGATTTGAAGGTTTTTCGGGTTTGCCTGCCATTATAGTCAATGGGGCCTGAACATTTGATCGTCCATCACTACCTGTAGCATACATTTTTACGGTGACAGATTCACTTTAGATATACCGTTAAAATGAACAGAGCAGCATGTAATGAAAGTCATTGTGCCAATGCAATTACCTGTCTACTAAAAATCCACAATTAGAATGGCCATCTTGTTCACAACATGACAACTTATATAAAAAGTAAAACTTTACATTACTTCTTTTTGTTCTGCAATTGAGTTTCTATTTAAGTAGGATATACAATTAGCTGCTCTGACGTCAAGAAAATCTGTAATTCTTTGATTCTAACCATCTATTGTGCTCAGATTTTCTAATACACTCAAGCTGAGTTTCTAGCGATGGCTTCAAACTGATGCATTACATCCTCTGCTAATCGAAAGCTATAAGGAGCCATATTCAAAAAGGTTATGTGCACTGCAAAAATAAAGAACCAGCTGCACTTCCCCGAGAACGCTGACAGATCAATACTATGTCCTCCAAAATGAAATATTGCTTCCCATGTGAATTCTGATTCAGACACCCACCGTAACTCAATGGTGTGTTTAGGTGCAATAAAAATGTAATTGTGTGATCTTAAACACACTAAAAATGTAGGTTAATGTCAGTATTACTGAATCCTAAATTCATGTATTGCTAACATATAAAAGCCTAAAATGAGTCATTGCTGCACAATGGTGTACAGAGTTACAAGAAAGTAAAAGTAATTATGTGTTCTGTAAAGTGGAAAAAAATCACTGGGTTCAAAAGAAATGCAAGGGAAACAATGTTTAAAGAGCTATTCCCACCACATTCAGAACTCTTTAAAATAAATAAAAAAGGACAAGGCCTGCTCATTATTCACAGATTCTCCATGTACTTTAAATGACGTCATGGAATCCTGGTGACATCTGAACACCCTATAATTATGGATGATCGAACTCAAACTGCAAAGTTTGGGTTCATACCGAATTTTGGGAGTTCGGGTAACCAGACCTGAACCCAGACTTTTTCACTGAAGTCCAGGTTCGGGTTCGGTGTTCGGGTGATTTTATTATTTTCCATTATAACATGGTTATATCGATAAATAATAGCCTTCTTAAGACAGAATCCAAAACAATATGGGAATTTAGGGGTTAGAAAAAGACCAAAACAACTCACCTCATCGCACTGCAGCAGCTTCTTCTATCTTCACTGAACAGGACCTGTGATGTGCGCAATGACGTCACTGCGCTCTCGCACATGGTGACGTCATCACACATATCACAGGTCCTTTGGCGGGTCCGGTCGAGTGAAGATAGAAGAAGCTGCTGCAGGGAGTTGAGGTGAGTTGTGATCAGGTGAGTTGTTTTTTTGTGTTTTTTACCCCCTAAATGGCCTTATTGTTTTGCATTCTGTCTTAAGAATGCTATTATTTTCCAAAATAACCATGTTATAACGGAAAAATAACAGAAGAGTGAATTTCGGGGCACTATTGACTTCAATGGGGTTCGGGGTCAAGTTCGAGTCCCCAACTTCTATGGGTTCACTTATATCTACTTGCAATCTGCAGAAACATTTCCTTGTGTGCGTCCTGCAACTGCTGAGCGTCGGCCAGTACAAACTTTTACTTGTTTTTTTAAACTAGTGGTAGCTATATATATTTGCATGCGTCATGCAACTGCTACTGATCACATCTGAGGCTCCAGTGCAGGAGTGTTTTTTTTACAAAAAGACACAATATATTGCTGTGAAACCTGCCCTGATAAACCTGGCTTCTGCATAAAGGAATACATCAAACTGTATCACTCATCCATAAATTATTACTTTTATAATTTATGTTCGATGCAAGTTTTCCACCTTCTTACATTCTAATATAGTTCACACAGCTTACATATTCACATTCTGGATAACATGTGTCTTTCCACCCCTTAAAATGTTTATACAGGGATGCAGTTTCCAAAATGTGGTCACTTCTTGTGGTTCTCTACTGTCTGAGAACCACAGGTTTTTTTTTGTTTTTTGTTTTTACATGCAACATGGCACCTGAAATCCATGTCTGCAAATTCTGGCCTGCTAATCATATATATATACAGTACAGACCAAAAGTTTGGACACACCTTCTCATTCAAAGAGTTTTCTTTATTTTCATGACTATGAAAATTGTAGATTCACACTGAAGGCATCAAAACTATGAATTAACACATGTGGAATTATATACATAACAAAAAAGTGTGAAACAACTGAAAATATGTCATATTCTAGGTTCTTCAAAGTAGCCACCTTTTGCTTTGATTACTGCTTTGCACACTCTTGGCATTCTCTTGATGAGCTTCAAGAGGTAGTCATCTGAAATGGTCTTCCAACAGTCTTGAAGGAGTTCCCAAAGATGCTTAGCACTTGTTGGCCCTTTTGCCTTCACTCTGCAGTTCAACTCACCCCAAACCATCTCGATTGGGTTCAGGTCCGGTGACTGTGGAGGCCAGGTCATCTGGAGCAGCACCCCATCACTCTCCTTCATGGTCAAATAGCCCTTACACAGCCTGGAGGTGTGTTTGGGGTTATTGTCCTGTTGAAAAATAAATGATGGTCCAATGAAACGCAAACCGGATGGAATAGCATGCCGCTGCAAGATGCTGTGGTAGCCATGCTGGTTCAGTATGCCTTCAATTTTGAATAAATCCTCAACAGTGTGACCAGCAAAGCACCCCCACACCATCACACCTCCTCCTCCATGCTTTACGGTGGGAACCAGGCATGTAGAGTCCATCCGTTCACCTTTTCTGCGTCGCACAAAGACACGGTGGTTGGAACCAAAGATCTCAAATTTGGACTCATCAGACCAAAGCACAGATTTCCACTGGTCTAATGCCCATTCCTTGTGTTCTTTAGCCCAAACAAGTCTCTTCTGCTTGTTGCCTGTCCTTAGCAGATATTCTACCATGAAGGCCTGATTCACACAGTCTCCTCTTAACAGTTGTTCTAGAGATGTGTCTGCTGCTAGAACTGTGTGTGGCATTGACCTGGTCACTAATCTGAGCTGCTGTTAACCAGTGATTTCTGAGGCTGGTGACTCGGATGAACTTTCCTGTGGCAGTCCGCATGTGAGCCAATTTCTTTGTAGTGCTTGATGGTTTTTGTGACTGCACTTGAGGACACTTTCAAAATTTTCCCAATTTTTCGGACTGACTGACCTTCATTTCTTAAAGTAATGATGGCCACTCGTTTTTCTTTACTTAGCTGCTTTTTTCTTGCCATAATACAAATTATAACAGTCTATTCAGTAGGACCATCAGCTGTGTATCCACCTGACTTCTCCACAACACAACTGATGGTCCCGACCCCATTTATAAGGCAAGAAATCACACTTATTAAACCTGACAGGGCACACCTGTGAAGTGAAAATCATTTCAGGTGACTACCTCTTGAAGCTCATCAAGAGAATGCCAAGAGTGTGCAAAGCAGTAGTTAAAGCAAAAGGTGGCTACTTTGAAGAACCTAGAATATGGCATATTTTCAGTTGTTTCACACTTTTTTGTTATGTATATAATTCCACATGTGTTAATTCATTCAATTGATGCCTTCAGTGTGAAGCTACAATTTCCATTGTCATGAAAATAAAGAAAACTCTTTGAATGAGAAGGTGTGTCCAAACTTTTGGTCTGTACTGTATATACTAGCAGAAGGACCTGGCTTCGCATCGGTATATTTCATCTATTTCATTTTCTGTTTCCGTGTGTCGTAAAAGATATTGACAGTTTCCCCCATAATATTGACCTCTACAGTACCCGCCCCTTTAACAATGACCTCCACAGTGCACGTCCCTTTAACATTGACCTCCACAGTGGCTGCCCCTTTAACATTGACCTTCACAGTGCCCGCCCCTTTAAAAGTGACTTTCACAGTGACCGCCCCTTTAACAGTGACTTTCACAGTGACCGCCCCTTCAACAGTGACTTTCACAGTGACCGTCCCTTTAACAGTGACTTCCCCTTTAACAGTGACTTTCACAGTGACGTCCCCTTTAACAGTGACCGCCCCTTTAACAGTGACTTTCACAGTGACCGCCCCTTTAACAATGACTTTCACAGTGACCGCCCCTTTAACAATGACTTTCCCAGTGACCGCCCCTTTAACAGTTACTTTCACAGTGACCGCCCCTTTTAAAGTAACCGACCCTTTAACAGCGACATTCACAGTGACCGCCCCTTTAACAATGACTTTCCCAGTGACCGCCCCTTTAACAGTTACTTTCACAGTGACCGCCCCTTTTAAAGTAACCGACCCTTTAACAGCGACATTCACAGTGACCGCCCCTTTAACAGTGACTTTCACAGTGACTGCCCCTTTAACAGTAACCGACCCTTTAACAGCGACCTTCACAGTGGCCATCCCTTTAACAGTGGCTTTCACAGTGACCGCCCCTTTAACAGTGACTTTCACAGTGCCCGCCCCTTTAACAGGGACCTTCATAGCGCCCGCCCCTTTAATAACAGTGACCTCCACAGTGTCCACCCATTTAATAACAGTGACCTCCACTGTGCCCGCCACTTTAAGCAGTAGAGAAAAATGGCTGGGTTGTTATGGAAACCTGGAGTAAAACTGTGTTTATGGCAGTTGGGAGAGAAAGACTTGCAGGCTTGTATTGGCTAATGTGGGTAATTTTTTAGGAATATCTCAGGAACGGTACGTCCTAGAGAGCTGAGACCCGGTCTAAAACCTTCCAGGACACCTGATGTACCCGTGTGCCTAATTTGGTGAAGATCAGTCCAGTCGTTTGGTCGCACATAAAGAACAGACAGACAGACAGAAACTCATTTTTATATTTATACAGTCAGGTCCATAAATATTGGGACATCAACACAATTCTAACATTTTTGGCTCTATACACCACCACCATGGATTTGAAATGAAACGGACAAGATGTGCTTTAACTGCAGACTGACAGCTTTAATTTGAGGGTATTTACATCCAAATCAGGTGAACAGTGTAGGAATTACAACAGTTTGCATATGTGCCTCCCACTTGTTAAGGGACCAAAAGTAATGGGACAATTGGCTTCTCAGCTGTTCCATGGCCAGGTGTGTGTTATTCCCTCATTATCCCAATTACAATGAGCAGATAAAAGGTCCAGAGTTCATTTCAAGTGTTCTGTTTGCATTTGGAATCTGTTGCTGTCAACTCTCAAGATGAGATCTAAAGAGCTGTCACTATCAGTGAAGCAAGCCATCATTGGCAGCACCAATAACCAGGTAATACGTCGGGGGCCAAGGGTTTAGCTCCTTACCCAATAAAATAATCCAAAAAGCAGACAGCACATCCAGTAGAAAAAACGATGGTTTATTCACCCATGTGGTACAGTGAGGCAACGTTTCGGCTCAAACACAGAGCCTTTCTCAATCATGAAACACAAGTGAAGTGCAAAGTATAAATAGCACATACAATTCATAAAGAGGATGATTACATAATTAAAAGGTGGAGCAATTCATTTATATCATAATATTCAAAAAAGACCAGGATACATAATGAAAACAAGAGAAAAACAACTTAATGTGATACATGATTAAAGTCACAAAAACATAATTGTATATAAAATAAGTTGATGGTAAGTATATGTGCATAAAACAATAAAATCAATAAGTGAGACCAATTAAGCGCAAGTGCTGTGCATCATAATAATGATAATGAAATGTCAGGAGGTGGGACATAGGAATAAAACGTAAACATACCCATCAGATATCCCGTGAATCCACATGCGATCGGCCGCCAAACTCAGCGTGTAGTAACTTACAATGCGCAGGCGCCAGGTTGCATCAAGAGTATGTGACTGAATGCCGTCAGTGGAGCATGCATATCGCCTGCCTCCCCCTTCTCCAGCCATAGCGCAGCAAGTCACAGGAACTGAATCCCAACGCGCATGCCCATGTGATGTCATAACGGGCAGCGCAATATTGAATATTGGCAAAATTTCCCAGTCTTATTTTACATTATAATAACGGCATGCAGGAGGACAAAGGTAGGGAGGGGATACTCCTTGTCAGGGGGGTACACCCTCCTCATCAGTGGGCATGCAATGTAAGCACAAACCGCACTGCCATGCAGGTCGCGCAATACAACACTGCCCCATATGCACCTCCTAACGCAGCCAGAAACAGGGTTCTCCTGACAACTCTGGGACATTATAATAGATATATAATGACACAACCTGGAAAATGGCAAAAATAAAAGTAAAGCAATCCATTCACGATAGCATGGGAACACAATATTATTCCGTAGGGCATGCATGTTCCTTCTCCATATGATTTCACCTCATTCAGCCAAAATTCTGTAAAAACAAAGAAAAAAAGAAAATAAATATATGTTAATATGGCTTACTTGTGTTCAAAAGAGCATCCACCATTCAGGATGTAGAAAAAGACGTATATACATTCTCATCAAGGGGCAAACCAATCCTCTATGCATAAAACCCAGGGTTATAGACCATTGGGTCTAAGGCTAGTCAACGTATGAATCCAGAACTGCTCCTTTTTCTTTAATAGCAAAATTCTATTGCCTCCTCGTCTAGGTTGGGAATGTGATCAATAATCCAGCATTTTAACTCACTCTCTGAATGATTCAAATCAGAAAAATGTTTAGGAATGGGCAAATCTTGACGTTTTTTTCTGATAGTATAGTATTTCTACTGGATGTGCTGTCCGCTTTTTGGATTATATATATATTACAAAATCCATATATTGCAGTTAACCTCCTGAGCCCTGCTGTGTGCCCATATAGCAGGATACGAAAAGAGCCAGTTTTAGACAAAGTGTGGCCCTGGGCAAAATTGAAAGTGGGGCCCCAAATCCTGAAATATTGGACCAGAAGTCTGACATGAATTTGTAGGCATGGACAACGGTTGCAACCACAGCAGCTGATTGTAGAGTGCCACATTATATCTCTTTAGCCTTTCCACTGTAAGCTGCTGATCCTGCAGCCTCTTTAGGTATGTTCACACAGAGTATTTTCTGTGTTTAAAAAAAACCTAATGCAGAATCTGCATCAGTTTTTTTTTTGGGTGTGGTTTTTTCTTCTGACACATTTTCTAACACAATTTTTTATGCAGTTTTGCTGTGGATTTTCATTCCTGCCTATTTTCAATGGGAATTATGTACATGAAACCCACATGAAGAATGGCCAGGGCACTTCTTTTTTTCCATGATGCAGTTTATAAAACCACAAGCTGAAAAAAAGGGGTTGTCCCATCCGGGCCCCTGAAGTGAAGGAAGAGCTCAATGTGCATGCATGGCTCTGTAAATAGCTGATCACTGGCAATCCCATAGCAGTAAATAGAGATAATGCTGCACATGCACACTGTTATGGGGATCTGTGGATGAGACTGTTATGGAGGATCTGTGGACGACACACTGTTATGGGGGATTTGCGGATGACACACTGTTATGGGGAATCTGTGGATATCACTGTGATGGGGGATCTGCGGATGACACACTGTTATGGGGGATCTGTGGATGACACTGTTATGGGGGATCTGTGGATGACACTGTTATGGGGGATCTGTGGATGACACTGTTATGGGGGATCTGTGGATGACACTGTTATGAGAGATCTGTGGATGACCCTGTTATTAGAGATGTGTGGATGACACACTGTTATGGGGGATCTGTGGATGACACACTGTTATGGGGGATCTGTGGATAACACACTGCTATGGGGGATCTGTGGATGACACTGTTATGGGGAATCTGTGGATGACACACTGTTATGGGGATCTGTGGACAGGGGCGTTGCTAGGGTCTGAAGACATCTGGGGCACGAGCCCATGTGAAGCCACGCCCTCATCAAAAGAAGCCACACCCTTATCAGGGGGGGGTCTTCACAGTAGTTATTAACCCCTTTAAGCAGTCGCCCCCTTCAGTGAATGGGGGACTGCTAAATGTGGTTAATAACTACAGTGAAAGGCCTAGCCATCTGGGCAACCCCACAGATCATCCATAACAGTGCCATCCACAGATCCCCCTTCCCATAACAGTGCCATCCACAGATCCCCCTCCCCATAACAGTGCCATCCACAGATCCCCCTCCCCATAACTGTGCCATCCACAGATCCCCCTCCCCATAACTGTGCCATCCACAGATCCCCCTTCCCATAACAGTGCCATCCACAGATCTCCCGGCCCTCCCCATAACAGGGCCATCTACAGATCCCCTCCCCATAACTGTGCCATCCACAGATCCCCCTCCCCATAACTGTGCCATCCACAGATCCCCCTTCCCATAACAGTGCCATCCACAGATCTCCCGGCCCTCCCCATAACAGTGCCATCTACAGAACCCCTCCCCATAACTGTGCCATCCACAGATCCTCCTCCCCATAACTGTGCCATCCACAGATCCCCCTCCCCATAACAGTACCATCCACCACAGATCTCTCTCCCAATAACAGTGCCACCCACCACAGATCCCCCTCCCCATAACAGTGCCATCCACCACAGATCCCTCTTCCCATAACAGTGCCATCCACCACAGATCCCTCTCGCCATAACAGTGCCATCCACCACAGATCCCCCTCCCCATAACAGTGCCATCCACAGATCCCCTGGCCCTCCCCATAACAGGGCCATCCACAGATACCCCTCCCCATAACAGGGCCATCCACAGATCCGCCTCCCCATAACTGTGCCATCCACAGATCCCCCTCCCCATAACAGTGCCATCCACAGATCCCCCTCCCCATAACAGTGCCATCCACCACAGATCCCTTTCCCAATAACAGTGCCATCCACCACAGATCCCCCTCCCCATAACAGTGCCATCCACCACAGATCCCTCTTCCCATAACTGTGCCATCCACCACAGATCCCCCTCCCCATAACAGTGCCATCCACCACAGATCCCCCTCCCCATAACAGTGCCATCCACCACAGATCCCTTTCCCAATAACAGTGCCATCCACCACAGATCCCCCTCCCCATAACAGTGCCATCCACCACAGATCCCTCTTCCCATAACAGTGCCATCCACCACAGATCCCTCTTCCCATAACAGTGCCATCCACCACAGATCCCCCTCCCCATAACAGTGCCATCCACCACAGATCCCCCTCCCCATAACAGTGCCATCCACCACAGATCCCTTTCCCAATAACAGTGCCATCCACCACAGATCCCCCTCCCCATAACAGTGCCATCCACCACAGATCCCTTTCCCAATAACAGTGCCATCCACCACAGATCCCCCTCCCCATAACAGTGCCATCCACCACAGATCCCTCTTCCCATAACAGTGCCATCCACATCCCCCTCCCCATAACAGTGCCATCCACCACAGATCCCTTTCCCAATAACAGTGCCATCCACCACAGATCCCTCTTCCCATAACAGTGCCATCCAGATCCCCCTCCCCATAACAGTGCCATCCACCACAGATCCCCCTCCCCATAACAGTGCCATCCACCACAGATCCCTCTTCCCATAACAGTGCCATCCACCACAGATCCCTCTCCCCATAACAGTGCCATCCACCACAGATCCCCCTCCCCATAACAGTGCCATCCACCACAGATCCCTTTCCCAATAACAGTGCCATCCACCACAGATCCCTCTTCCCATAACAGTGCCATCCAGATCCCCCTCCCCATAACAGTGCCATCCACCACAGATCCCCCTCCCCATAACAGTGCCATCCACCACAGATCCCTCTTCCCATAACAGTGCCATCCACCACAGATCCCTCTCCCCATAACAGTGCCATCCACCACAGATCCCCCTCCCCATAACAGTGCCATCCACAGATCCCCTGGCCCTCCCCATAACAGGGCCATCCACAGATCCCCTGGCCCTCCCCATAACTGTGCCATCCACAGATCCCCCTCCCCATAACTGTGCCATCCACAGATCCCCCTCCCCATAACAGTGCCATCCACAGATTCCCCTCCCCATAACTGTGCCAACAAGTGCAACTTTAACTTTTGCTCAATACTAGTCAGCTCCAGGCAGTTCAGGCCAGGGGCGTACCTAGAGCATTTGGCACCCAGGGCGAACCCTTTGTTTGGCAGGCGGAGACTGGATACTGCCCGTGACTCCCGCTAGCTTAGCTCCTCCCGGTCTGTGTAAAGATGGTGGACGAGGACGGGATCCACTCGCGTCGCGGTGCAGCAGTGGATGGAGGGGTGACTCCGTCATGGCACCCCCCTTGTGAGTGGCACCCGGGGCGGGCCGCCCCCCCCCCCCCCGCCCCACCCTTGGTACGCCACTGGTTCAGGCGGTGCTCACTCACTGACAGGCGCCTGACGTCAGTGAGTGAGCGCTGCCTGCACTGCCTGCTGTTACCGGAGGCAGAGCTGCAGTAAGAAATGTAGTAGGATGAGCGCCGCCGGCTGCGGATGATTATTAAAGTTAAAAGTTAAGTAAGTCTGCAGGCAGGGCAGGTGGAGATTAGGATTATTTACACATACAGTTTTGGAGTGAGGCGAGCGGCGGGGTCGGTGTAGAGCAGGAGAGTCAGAGCGCCAGCCGGCCCTGCCAGTGCCAGTAATACATTCGGGGCACTGGTCAAAACATCCGGGGCTCAAGCCCCGAATGTTTTGACCTAACGACGCCCCTGTCTGTGGATAACACACTGTTATGGGGAATCTGTGGATAATACACTGTTATGGGGGATCTGTGGATGAGACACTGTTATGGGGGATCTGTGGATGACACACTGTTATGGGGGATCTGTGGATGACACATTGTTATGGGGATCTGTGGATGACACACTGTTATGGGGATCTGTGGATGACACACTGTTATGGGGGATCTGTGAGTGACACACTGTTATGGGGATCTGTAGATGACCCACTGTTATGGGAGATCTGTTAACCACCTCCGGACCGCCTAACGCACATGTGCGTTCCGGAGGTGGCAGGCTGGCGCACAGTCACGCATATACGCGTCATCTCGCGAGACGCGAGATGACGCGAGTATGCTCCCGCGCGTGCGCAGTTCGCGCCGGCATTTCATCGAGAGGTATTTCGTCAGCAACCTGCCAGCCAATGATCGTGGCTGGCAGGTTGCTGATTTTTAAAAAATCCAATCAAAGTGCCAGATAGCAGATCATATTTGTAAATATGATCTGTTATATGGCTGCCTGCTCCTCTGCTGGTTCTTTTCGTCGGTTGGATCCAGCAGAGGAGCAGGCTTCACAGTGAGTACACCAAACACTACACTATAGCCCCTGATCACCCCCCTGAACCCCTATTAACCCTTTGATCACCTCTTTGATCACCCCTGTCAATCACAAGTGAAAAGAAAAAAGTGATCAGTGCAAACTGTCACTTTTTTTTTTCACTGTTATTGACCGTTAGGTTTTAGGTATAGTTTAGGTCCCTTGGTTAGGTAGTTAGCGATCAGTTAGCGCCCAGCCCACCGCACCGCAGTCCGTTATTCGCTGATTAGCGTATCGCTAATCAGCATTTGTACTTTTATAGTATCTGGAAGTGATCAAAACTGATCACGGTCAGATCTATAATAGTACTAGTGTCACTTTAGTTCGCCCTCCACCCAAAACGCAGTGTTTGCCCGATCAGGCCTGATCGGTCGCCCACACGTGCGTTCGCCCACACCCGCCCCACCGCAGTGACAAAAAAAAAATTTTTTTTTGATCACTGCACATTCACTTTACACGCACTGCGGCGATAAAAAAATCAGTTTTGATATTTTTTATCAACCGCAGCGGCCTCCGGTACTTCGCTAGCCTCCCCTTTGTAAGACAGGCTTGCTTTTTTTTTCTTGGGTAGTCTCAGGGAATACCCCTAAATTTAGTTGCCCACATGTCTAACAGGGGTATTCCTCTGAAGAGGCCTACAGGCTTCTGACCCAGTCGGATGAGGAGTGGGAACCCTCATCTGATGAATCCAGCGGGTCAGAATACGAACCTGTAGAAAGCAGTGGCTCTCTGACCCAAAGTTCGGACGAGGAGGCTGAGGTCCCTGATACCACCAGGCGTACCCGGCCCCGTGTCGCTAGACCGCAGGTTGCGCAGGATCCGCTTCAAGAGCAGCAGAGTGGGGCTGGTGCTGTCGGATTACGTGGTGAGGCATACACCAGCAGCCCAGCCCTCCCTGGACCTAGTACCAGCACTGCCGTACAACCTGGTGAAGTAGCGGGCACCAGAAGGGCAGTTGAAGCTGGTACGGTGGCACGTGCAGTAGTGACCCCGTCGCAGCCACCGCAAAGACGTGCCCGTAGAGCCCCTAGAATCCCAGAGGTGCTGGCAAACCCTGATTGGCAGTCCCCAACTTCAGCCGCACCTGTAGTTTTCCCTTTCACTGCCCAGTCTGGAGTTCGGGTTGAGACGGCTCAGATCGGTTCGGCCCTGGGATTTTTTGAGCTGTTCTTGACTGCGGAGCTTTTAGACATAGTTGTGGCCGAAACAAACAGGTATGCCACACAATTTATCACCGCTAACCCGGGAAGCTTTTATGCCCAGCCTTTCCGGTGGAAACCAGTCCAAGTTTCCGAACTTAAAACTTTTCTGGGCCTCCTCCTCAACATGGGCCTGACAAAAAAGCATGAATTGAGGTCATATTGGTCCACGAACCCGATTCATCACATGCCCATGTTCTCTGCTGCCATGTCCAGGGCACGTTTTGAGGCCATCCTGCGGTTCCTGCACTTTAGTGACAACACCGCCTCCCGTCCCAGGGGCCACCCTGCTTTTGACCGGCTCCACAAAATTCGGCCCCTCATAGACCATTTCAACCAGAAATTTGCAGATATTTATACCCCAGAGCAAAACATCTGCATAGACGAGTCCCTGATACATTTTACCGGGCGCCTTGGCTTCAAACAATACATCCCAAGCAAGCGCGCCCGGTATGGGGTCAAATTGTATAAGCTCTGTGAAAGGGCCACAGGCTATACCCACAAATTTCGGGTCTATGAGGGAAAAGATCAGACCCTGGAGCCGGTCGGTTGCCCTGACTATCTGGGGAGCAGTGGGAAGACAGTTTGGGACTTGGTGTCACCCTTATTCGGCAAGGGGTACCATCTTTATGTGGACAATTTTTACACAAGTGTGGCCCTCTTTAGGCATTTGTTTCTAGAACGGATTGGCGCCTGTGGTACCGCGCGAACTAGTCGCGCGGGCTTCCCCCAACGGCTCGTTACCACCCGTCTTGCAAGGGGGCAGAGGGCCGCACTGTGTAACGAAGAACTGCTCGCGGTGAAATGGAGAGACAAGCGTGACGTTTACATGCTCTCCTCCATTCACGCAGACACGACAATACAAATTGAGCGAGCAACCCGTGTCATTGAAAAGCCCCTCTCAGTCCACGACTATAACCTCCACATGGGAGGGGTCGACTTCAATGACCAGATGTTGTCTCCGTATTTAGTTTCCCGACGCACCAGACGCTGGTATAAGAAGGTGTCTGTATATTTAATTCAATTGGCTCTGTACAATAGTTTTGTTCTCTACAGTAAGGCTGGGAGAACTGGATCCTTCCTCAAATTTCAGGAAGAGATCATCGAGAACCTCCTGTATCCAGGAGGTTCCGTGGCCCCAACCACCAGTGTAGTTAGCCGTCTACACGAGCGACATTTCCCCAATGTCGTTCCTGGTACCTCAACCCAACCGTCACCCCGAAAAAGATGTCGTGTCTGTAGCAGGAGTGGAATAAGGCGTGACACCCGCTATTTCTGTCCTGACTGTCCGGACCACCCTGCCCTATGCTTTGGAGAGTGTTTCCGGAAGTACCACTCACAGGTACACTATTAGCATAGGGATCATCTCACCAGGACAGGCACACAGGGCTATTAGGGCCCATTCACTCACTGCTGCTGCAAACGTCTCCTTTCACATGGGACAAAGTGCATAACGCACTTCGCCACATCTTTGGGCGATTTGCGCTTTGCACATTGACCCATGGGGAAGGAGAGGTTTGTTCTATAAAGGTAAAAAAAACAAAAAAAAAAAACAGGTAAGCAAACAGGTTAATGTTTAGTTCCAAAAGTTAAAGTTACATGTTCTGTTCCAAAGTTAATAAAATTATTGCGTTGTGGCCTGTTTTTTTCTTTTTTTTTTTTTTTGTCTTTTTACCTTCCAGGTGGACCAACCGATCTACTAGCTGCAGCACCGATGTGCATTCTGACAGAAGCATTGCGCTGCTGTCAGATTACACGCAAGTCGGTGTATGCGGCGCTGCAAGACGGGATTTTCTCCTCTGCAGTGACAGATACGTTTGCCAAGGCATACGAGCTGAGGAGGAGGCGGCGTTCCTATGCTTTGGCAAGCACTTTGTATATATATATATATATATATAAAAAAAAAAAATCCCGGCAATGATTTATTCATCCACATCGATTGATGCGAATGGAGAAATCTGGTTTGCCAGGGCATACGAGCTAAGTGGGTATGGATGTAGGGCGGTGCTCCTATGTCCTGGCAGACGCCTTTCCCCTCCATTTTTTTTTTTTGGCAGAGATTTTTTCATCCACATTGATCGATGCGAATGAAGAAATCTGTGCCGTTCATTTTTTTCTTTCAGCCCAGAGGCTGAACGGAAAAAAAAATCTCATTACCTGTATGCTCAATATAAGGAGAATAGCAGAAACTCCTAATGCTGGCCATACATGTAATGATTGCGGAGACCCTCAAATGCCAGGGCAGTACAAACACCCCACAACTGACCCCATTTTGGAAAGA
This sequence comes from Bufo gargarizans, assembly GCF_014858855.1. Classification (NCBI taxonomy): domain Eukaryota; kingdom Metazoa; phylum Chordata; class Amphibia; order Anura; family Bufonidae; genus Bufo; species Bufo gargarizans. Next base: position 675,989,220 of record NC_058080.1, on the reverse strand, counting down.
AGACACCCCAAGGTATTTGCTGAGGGGCATATTGAGTCCATGAAAGATTGAAATTTTTGTCCTAAGTTAGCGGAAAGTGAGACTTTGTGAGAAAAAACAAAAAAAAATCAATTTCCGCTAACTTATGCGAAAAAAAAAAAAATTCTATGAACTTGCCAGGCCCCTCATTGGATACCTTGGGGTGTCTTCTTTCCAAAGTGGGGTCACATGTGGGGTATTTATACTGCCCTGGCTTTTTAGGGGCCCTAAAGCGTGAGAAGAAGTCTGGGATCCAAATGTCTAAAAATGCCCTCCTAAAAGGAATTTGGGCCCCTTTGCGCATCTAGGCTGCAAAAAAGTGTGACACATCTGGTATCGCCGTACTCAGAAGAAGTTGGGGAATGTGTTTTGGGGTGTCATTTTACATATACCCATGCTGGGTGAGATAAATATCTTGGTCAAATGCCAACTTTGTATAAAAAAAATGGGAAAAGTTGTCTTTTGCCAACATATTTCTCTCACCCAGCATGGGTATATGTAAAATGACACCCCAAAACACATTCCCCAACTTCTCCTGAGTACGGCGATACCAGATGTGTCACACTTTTTTGATGCCAAGGTGGGCAAAGGGGCGCATATTCCAAAGTGCACCTTTCGGATTTCACCGGTCATTTTTTACAGATTTTGATTGCAAAGTACTTCTCACACATATGGGCCCCTAAATTGCCAGGGCAGTTTAACTACGCCACAAGTGACCCCATTTTGGAAAGAAGACACCCCAAGGTATTCCGTGAGGGGCATGGCGAGTTCCTAGAATTTTTTATTTTTTGTCGCAAGTTAGTGGAATATGAGACTTTGTAAGGAAAAAAGAGAAAAAAAAATAAATCATCATTTTCTGCTAACTTGTGACAAAAAATAAAAAATTCTAGGAACTCGCAGTGCCCCTCACGGAATACCTTAGGGTGTCTTCTTTCCAAAATGGGGTCACTTGTGGCGTAGTTATACTGCCCTGGCAATTTAGGGGCCCAAATGTGTGAGAAGTACCTTGCAATCAAAATGTGTAAAAAATGCCCTGCAAAATCCGAAAGGTGCACTTTGGAATATGTGCCCCTTTGCCCACCTTGGCAGCAAAAAAGTGTGACACATCTGGTATCGCCGTACTCAGGAGAAGTTGGGGAATGTGTTTTGGGGTGTCATTTTACATATACCCATGCTGGGTGAGAGAAATATCTTGGCAAACGACAACTTTTCCCATTTTTTTATACAAAGTTGGCATTTGACCAAGATATTTTTCTCACCCAGCATGGGTATATGTAAAATGACACCCCAAAACACATTCCCCAACTTCTCCTGAGTACGGCGATACCAGATGTGTGACACTTTTTTGATGCCAAGGTGGGCAAAGGGGCGCATATGCCAAAGTGCACCTTTCGGATTTCACCGGTCATTTTTTACAGATTTTGATTGCAAAGTACTTCTCACACATATGGGCCCCTAAATTGCCAGGGCAGTATAACTACGCCACAAGTGACCCCATTTTGGAAAGAAGACACCCCAAGGTATTCCGTGAGGGGCATGGCGAGTTCCTAGAATTTTTAATTTTTTGTCGCAAGTTAGTGGAATATGAGACTTTGTAAGGAAAAAAGGGAAAAAAAAAAAATCATCATTTTCTGCTAACTTGTGACAAAAAATAAAAAATTCTAGGAACTCGCAGTGCCCCTCACGGAATACCTTAGGGTGTCTTCTTTCCAAAATGGGGTCACTTGTGGGGTAGTTATACCGCCCTGGCAATTTAGGGGCCCAAATGTGTGAGAAGTACCTTGCAATTAAAATGTGTAAAAAATGCCCTGCAAAATCCGAAAGGTGCACTTTGGAATATGTGCCCCTTTGCCCACCTTGGCAGCAAAAATGTGTGACACATCTGGTATCGCCGTACTCAGGAGAAGTTGGGGAATGTGTTTTGGGGTGTCATTTTACATATACCCATGCTGGGTGAGAAAAATATCTTGGTCAAATGCCAACTTTGTATAAAAAAATGGGAAAAGTTGTCGTTTGCCAAGATATTTCTCTCACCCAGCATGGGTATATGTAAAATGACACCCCAAAACACATTCCCCAACTTCTCCTGAGTACGGCGATACCACATGTGTGACACTTTTTTGCTGCCAAGGTGGGCAAAGGGGCGCATATTCCAAAGTGCACCTTTCGGATTTCACCGGTCATTTCTTACACATTTTGATTGCAAAGTTCTTCTCACACATTTGGGCCCCTAAATTGCCAGGGCAGTATAACTACCCCACAAGTGACCCCATTTTGGAAAGAAGACACCCCAAGGTATTCTGTGAGGGGCATGGTGAGTTCCTAGAATTTTTTATTTTTTGTCGCAAGTTAGTGGAATATGAGACTTTGTAAGAAAAAAATAAAAATAAAAAATCATCATCATTTTCCGCTAACTTGTGACAAAAAATAAAAAGTTCTATGAACTCACTATGCCCATCAGCGAATACCTTAGGGTGTCTACTTTCCGAAATGGGGTCATTTGTGGGGTAGTTATACTGTTTAGGCATTGTAGAACCTCAGGAAACATGACTGGTGCTCAGAAAATCAGAGCCGTTTCAAAAAGCGGAAATTCACATTTTTGTACCATAGTTTGTAAATGCTATAACTTTTACCCAAACCATTTTTTTTTGCCCAAACATTTTTTTTTATCAAAGACATGTAGCACTATAAATTTAGCGAAAAATTTATATATGGATGTCGTTTTTTTTGCAAAATTTCACAGCTGAAAGTGAAAAATGTCATTTTTTTTGCAAAAAAATCGTTACATTTTGATTAATAACAAAAAAAGTAAAAATGTCAGCAGCAATAAAATACCACCAAATGAAAGCTCCATTAGTGAGAAGAAAAGGAGGTAAAATTCATTTGGGTGGTAAGTTGCATGACCGAGCGATAAACGGTGAAAGGAGTGTAGTGCCGAAGTGTAAAAAGTGGCCTGGTCATGAAGGGGGTTTCACCTAGCGGGGCTGAAGTGGTTAATGACACTGTTATGGGGGGCCTGTGGATGACACACTGCTATGGGGGAATCTGTGGATGACAAAATGCTATGAGGGATCTGTGGATGACACACTCATGGGGGATCTGAGGATGACACACTGGTTTGGGGGATCTGTGAATGACACACTGTTATTGGGTATCTATGGATGACACACTGTATGGGGATCTCTGGTTGACACACTGGTATGAAAGATCTGTGGATGACACTGTTATGGGGGATCTGTGGATGACACAATGTTATGAGGGATCTGTGGATGACACACTGTTATGGGGGATCTGTGCATGACACAATGTTATGAGGGATCTGTGGATGACACAATGTTATGAGGGATCTGTGGATGACACAATGTTATGAGGGATCTGTGGATGACACAATGTTATGAGGGATCTGTGGATGACATAGGGCAAGAGCTTGTTTGTTTACCTCAGCACACTGCTAGGCAAAGGCTTCCGCCCAGCAGTGTGTTCAGTGATGTCACCGGCTCTGATCGGCTGTCTTTAGCGTTGCCCTAGCCACTTTACAAGCTAGGGCAGCACTAAAAAATAATAATAATATTTTTTTTATACAAATAAAGCCCGCCCATCAGTGCGTTACTGGGCTCACTGCTGGACTCACAAGCACCACACGAGCACGCCGTTTGGTTGTGCCATAAAAGTGCTGCAGACCTAGCTCATACTGGAGTCATACAGAAACCACAGGACACAAGGAGCGCGCACAGCGCGCTCCCATAGAGGGAACAATGAGCTTACATAGGGAACATAGACAACACACACAGCTCACAAAGGGGACCCACATTGGGAGCACATGCGGCAGAGGAAGCTCACATATGAGGCACAGGGAGCTCACATATGGGGCACAGGGAGCTCACATATTGGGCACAGGGAGCGCACACAGGAGGCACAGGGAGTGCCCGCACAGGGAGTGCACACAGAGGGGTCACACAGGGGGCACAGGTAGCGCACACATGGAGTGCAAACAGAGGGGGCACAGGGAGCCCACACAGAGGGGGCACAGGTAGCCCACACAGAGGGAGCACAAGGAGCCCACACAGAGGGGGCACAAGGAGCCCACACAGATGGCATAGGTGGCAAGGGAAACTCACTGAGGGGGCACAGGGGAAACATGGAGATCACAATGGGAACTCACAGATCAGTGACCATCAGTACTTGAGGGCAGTGCAGGGCTGCTACAACAAGAGTGTAACCCCCAGCAGCCCTGCACCCCCCTCCTCCACAGACACTGCTGGGTGTTTTTGACTGGATGGATTTACCAGCTGGAGAGAGAACAGGCCACTTGCTTTGATAAGAGGGTCCTGGGAGCCCCTGCAGTCCAGCAGCTGAGGTCAGAGTCTGAGGGTTCGATGGACCAGAAGGCCAAGTCATCCCAGTCTGGTTTGGGCCTTGCAACCAGGAGCAAGTGCAGGCAAAGGATAGGGGCTGGGCTATATTAGCTACACCCACAAAGAACGTCCTGATGCCAGTCTGTGGCAGCAGGATTGTGAATAATACTGTGCAGTCACTGAGGTCTGGTGAGACAGGGAGAGGGGGAGATTGGGGGGGGGGTCGGGGGGCTGGACCTGCTGCAGCATGTTAGAGAGGCACCTGGGGAGCATGTGGAGGAGAAAAATAACGCAGTTGATAGCAAAAAAAGGCTCCCACCATCAGCACAGCTAAGTATCAAACTGCAGGGGGTTCCTTTCAGAAAGGGGGCCCTGGGCAATTGCCGTGTTTGCCACCCCCCTAATGCCAGCCCTGGATACAAGCACATATGGGGTGTCACCCAAGTTTTCATTTTCATGGCCAAGTGTTTCTAATTTCTTTGAAACGTCTATGTAGTCAAAGTGCTCACTACATGTCTCAATAAATTCCTTGAGGGGTGTAGTTTCCATAATGTGGTCACTTTTTTTGAGGTTTCCACTGCTGACGTAGCTCAGGGTCTTTTCAAATGCAACATAGCTCCCTAAAACCATTCCAACTAAATCTTCCCTTCAAAAGCCATCTGGCACTCTTTCTCTTCTGAGCCTTGCTGTGTTCCCCTACAATAGTTTACAACCATATATGGGGAGTTTCTGTAAACTAAAGATTCAGGGTAATCAATATTGAGGTTTGTTTCACTGTTAACCCTGTTAACTGTTACTAGAAATATAGTTTTAAATGGAAAATCTGCAAAAAAAAGTTACATTTTGAAATTTCACCACCATTTTCCTTAAATTTTTGTGGAACACCTAAAGGGTTAACAAAGTATGTAAAATCAGTTTTGAATAATTTGAGGGGTTTATAAAATGTGGTGATTTATAAGTGGTTTTAATTACATAAGTCAAAGTCATGTTATAACTGAATTGGTCCTTGGGTTTTGGAAATTTTCTTGAAATATTTTTAAATTGCTTCTAAAATTCTAAGGCCTCTTTCACACGGGCATCATGTTTTTTGCCCGGATAAGAGGCGGGTGCGTTGCGGGAAAATGCGCGATTTTTCCGCGCGAGTGCAAAACATTGTCATGCGTTTTGCACTCGCGTGAGAAAAATCGCGCATGTTTGGTACCCAAACCCGAACTTCTTCACAGAAGTTCGGGCTTGGGATTGATGTTCTGAAGATTGTATTATTTTCCCTTATAACATGGTTATAAGGGAAAATAATAGCATTCTGAATACAGAATGCTTAGTATAATAGTGCTGGAGGGGTTAAAAATAATAAAAAAGTTAACTCACCTTCTCCTCTTGTTAGCGTAGATGCCGGTCTGTTCTTTAGCTGTGGACTGAATGACCTGAGGTGATGTCAGATCACATGCTCCATCACCATGGTGATGGACCATGGTGATGGAGCATGTGATCTGACATCACCACAGGTCCTTCAGCCCACAGCTAAAGAACAGACCGGCATCTACGCTAACAAGAGGAGAAGGTGAGTTAACTTTTTTATTATTTTTAACCCCTCCAGCACTATTATACTAAGCATTCTGTATTCAGAATGCTATTATTTTCCCTTTTAACCATGTTATAAGGGAAAATAATACAGTGAATAGACTGTCACCTAGAACCCATGCGTGAAAATCGCACCGCATCCGCACTTGCTTGCGGATGCATGCGATTTTCACGCAACCCCATTCATTTCTATAGGGCCTGCGTTACGTGAAAAACGCACAAAGAGGAGCATGCTGCGATTTTCACGCAACGCACAAGTGATGCGTGAAAATCACCGCTCGTGTGCACAGCCCCATAGAAATGAATGGGTCAGGATTCAGTGCGGGTGCAATGCGTTCACCGCACGCATCGCACCCGCACGGAAAACTCGCCCGTGTGAAAGGGGCCTAAGCCTTCTAACGTCTTAAAAAAATAAAAAGACATTTACAAAATGATGCCAACATAAAGTAGACATATGGGGAATGTAAATTTATAACTATCTGTCTAAAAAGCAAAGAGTTAAAAATTTAACAAATTGCAATTCTTGCAAATTTTCAGGATTTTTTTTTTTTTTTAGATAAAAGTAAAACATATACAGTCATGTGAAAAAATTAGGACACCCTTTGAAAGCATGTGGTTTTTTGTAACATTTTTAATAAAAGGTTATTTCATCTCCGTTTCAACAATACAGAGAGATTAAAGTAATCCAACTAAACAAAGAAAACTGAAGAAAAGTCTTTTCAAGATCTTCTGTAAATGTCATTCTACAAAAATGCCTATTCTAACTGAGGAAAAAGATAGGACACCCTTGCCCCTAATAGCTAGTGTTACCTCCTTTGGCTGAAATAACTGCAGTGAGACGGTTCTTGTAGCCATCTACCAGTCTTCGACATCGGTCTGAGGAAATTTTACCCCACTCCTCAATGCAGAACTTTTTCAGCTGTGAGATGTTTGAGGGGTTTCTTGCACGTACAGCCCTTTTCAAGTCACCCCACAGCATCTCAATGGGATTCAAATCTGGACTTTGACTTGGCCATTCCAGGACTCTCCATTTCTTCTTTTTCAGCCAATCTTTGGTTGATTTACTAGTATGTTTTGGGTCATTGTCATGTTGCATGGTCCAGTTCCGCTTCAGCTTTAATTTTCTAACTGATGGTCTCACATGTTCTTCAAGCACCTTCTGATACACAGTAGAATTCATCGTGGATTCTATGATGGTGAGCTGACCAGGTCCTGCTGCAGCAAAGCAGCCCCAAACCATGACACTTCCACCTCCATGCTTCACAGTTGGTATGAGGTTCTTTTCTTGGAATGCTGTGTTTGGTTTACGCCAAACATGTCCTCTGCTGTTGTGTCCAAATAATTCAATTTTGGACTCATCTGTCCAAAGAACATTATTCCAGAAGTCCTGGTCTTTGTCAACTTTATCTCTGGCAAATGTCAGTCTGGCCTCGATGTTTCTCTTGGAAAGCAAAGGTTTCCTCCTTGCACACCTCCCATGCAAGTTAAACTTGTACAGTCTCTTTCTGATTGTAGAGGCATGTACTTCTACATCAACAGTAGCCAGAGCCTGCTGTAGTTCTCGAGATGACACTTTAGGGTTTTTGGAGACCTCTTTTAGCATCTTGCGGTCTGCTCTTGGGGTGAACTTGCTGGGGCGACCAGTCCTGGGCATGTTGGCAGTTGTTTTGAAAGCCCTCCACTTGTAGACTATCTTCCGGACAGTGGAATGGCTGATTTCAAAATCTTTTGAGATCTTTTTAAATCCCTTCCCAGACTCATAGGCTGCTACAATCTTTTTTCTGAAGTCCTCTGACAGCTCTTTTGCTCTCCCCATGGTGCTCACTCTCACTTCAACAGTCAGGAGCACACCAAACTAAATGTCTGAGGTTTAAATAGGGCAAGCCTCATTCAACATGCAGAGTAACGATCTACTAATTATGTGCACCTGGTGTGATATACCTGTGTGAGATCTGAGCCAATTTAAGAGGGAATACATGTGAGGGTGTCCTATCTTTTTCCTCAGTTAGAATAGGCATTTTTGTAGAATGACATTTACAGAAGATCTTGAAAAGACTTTTCTTCAGTTTTCTTTGTTTAGTTGGATTACTTTAATCTCTCTGTATTGTTGAAACGGAGATGAAATAACCTTTTATTAAAAATGTTACAAAAAACCACATGCTTTCAAAGGGTGTCCTAATTTTTTCACATGACTGTAAACTCAAATTTACTACTAACACGAAGTACCATATGTCACGAGAAAACAAACTCAGAATCGGTGGGATAAGTAAATGCATTCCAAAGTTATTACCACATAAAGTGACTTATCAGATTAGCAAAATTTGGCCAGGTCAATAAGGTGAAAAATTGCTGCGTCAGGAAGGGACTAAAAAAAAACAATATGTAGTTGTGGTACACATTGAGCTGCACCACAACGCAAGGTGTAAACATGGCCATAGACTGAAGCTGTTTCATTAAAGCGGTTGTCTCACTTCAGCAAGTGGCATTCATCAGGTAAAGGAAAGTTAATACAAACCACTAATTGATGTGTTATTATCCATATTGCTTCTTTTTCTGTCTGGATTCATTTTTCCATCACATTATACACTGCCTGTTTCCATGGTTACGACCACCCTGCAATCTATCAGTGGTGGTTGTGCTTACTGTTGGCATACTATAGGAAAGCGCACAGGCCTCTCTGGAGGCCGGGACCGTGGGAGATCACATAGGCTGGTGCTTTTTCCTATAGTGTCCAAGCACGGCCACCGCTTATGGATTGCAGGGTGGTCGTAACCATGGAAATGAGCAGGGTATAATGCTATGGAAAATGGGTCTAGCCAGAAAAGGAGGCAATATGGATAATAACAATACATTAGGAAGTGCCTTGTATTAAATTTTTCTACATGATAAATGCCACTTACTGAAGTGAGACAACCCCTTTAAGTACCAGGACCTCAATACAAAATCAGAGACAGCGTGGTACCTATGTGTCGTGCGCTGTGTGGGGATGAACAATTAATGTATAGTCCTTGAAAATCCACCCCTTTAAGAAATGGAACTGAGCTTTGATTGGTTTCTGTAGGCAACAGGACAGTTTTTGATACTTTTTTTTAAAGTTTTGATAAATGTGTTTCATCAGATAGCAAGGAACAAATAAAGCATCATAACTGCAAGATGCACAAAATCTTGTACAAGGGTGTGATTGTTTCCTTGTTTACTCCACTTCAGATTCATCATTTCTTTAAGAAAAATGTTTACCCTCACATCTAGTGGGAAATAATCAAAATATTAAGCAATACTGTAGAAAACCAGAACGGTAAAGATATTTTATTATAGCCACAAGGTAGTGATCAATACTCATATAAAAACAATTGTTTGTTCAGTGCTGCTAAAAGAATGTAAGACAATGCGAAATTGTTCAAATCCTTTGGCTAAGTTTGCACCTTTTTTTTCTGTGTGGAAATTTTTTAAAACCAGGAGCAGAAAAAATCTGCCATGTAAATTAACAAGTGGTTTTTCCATTAAATTTTTAGGGTGCAGAAACTGTTCCAAAATCCACGTAAAAAATTGCTGTGTGAACATACCTTTTTGCAATTACCGGTAACTGCAAAATCAGTGAGATTTTGTATTTTAGAATTAACTAGTTATCCAAGGCTTAAGAACATCTCATATACAGTATATAGGAATTGTGGGGCTTTGCTCTGGTAGTTAGGATTAGCGGGTGCAGCACAGAGGCAAAGTAAAGTTCTTGGTTCAAAACATCAGTGTTTAGTCACACATGAAAGCAAGGTATATGGATTGGAAATGGTGATTTATAATTAAAATTTAACTTTTATTGGTTATATATAGAATAGGGTCCCTATGTGTTTAGTTTTGATATAAAGAAGGTGATGATAACACAGGATACACAAAAAATAATAAAAAGGTGCACAGCCTTACCTACGGAGTAGTTGATGTTCGGCAGCACCTAAAGTAACCAGTGGTCCCACCGTTAGTGGGTTTGGGGTCCTCTGGCTACTGTTGATGTTCGAATAGCACTTGATAAGCTATAAATTAACGCAATTAGGGCTGGGCGGTGGTGTAAGTGCATAGGAGGTACCTAGACAGCCCTAGATAGTGGGTACTATCATGGCCCTTACGTCCTAACCACGGAGCACCCGTTCTAATAAGAACGACCCCGTCCGGAACCTTACCCTTATTGCTACTTGGCCCTATTGTGCCCTAGTGTAGCTAATCCCTACATGCATGTTTCGTAAAAACACTCATCAGGGGCATATAGGCACACATAAAGGGGCAATAAAGCATATAGTGTCCGTCTTGATATAATGATCAACACAGTTATGCTTGATAGTGATTGACACAAATGATACCTTAAAGTGGTAATCTCTTGTCCAGACTCCACTTATGTATCTGGGCGCCTTGTTCACCTCATGATATTGAGGCAATGGTGAAAGGATGGCCTGGTGATGGTCACGTCCTTCTCCTAAAGCGCCACGGTGTGTCCTGAGGCCGTGATGTAGCCTGTAACATGAAAGCAAAACAAAAACGTAAGTTGCTTGGTGATCGTTCACACACATGAAATGTTAATATACAAAACAGTCATTTTTTCTCCTGGGTGTTACTTCACACCCTGTTGGAAGTTCCCATTTGTAAGGTAGGCTTTAGACGGCCTGTTCGCCCTCACAGGGGTCTGAGCCCGGCTCAAGCCGCGGACCCAAACACAGCCCTCAGATCACAGCACACAGACCTCCCGAGCTCCACTGTCAGACGGAGGTAATCCTCCCCACCTGGCAGTGCTGGCTGATTTTTATGCCTGGCAAAACCCGGCCTGGAACATGGGGAGTAGACACCCACCCAGCACTTTTACTACTGCCAGTAAGAGGAGTCTCGGATCAGCTATTACAGCCATACTAAGTATCAAGGTGTCAAACAGCAACTGCTGCCGACACATAAAAACCGGCTCTTACTCTACCGAGGCCAGGAACCTAGGTGACACGTACTTATCATCCACAATGATTCCTTGTACCTTCTTACAAAATACACTCAAGCACACAGAGGTAACTGAATGGTGCATAACAGATATTAGAAAATATATTAGAAAATGTCTGCTTATTACAAAAGAGAAATGAATGCTTTCAAACAGGTACTACACTTTGGGACATACTTTGAGAACGTAAGGTAAGTAATTACAATAATGGAATTTGTAAGCTAAAAGTTTTCTTATTAGAATATGGAAAATCTGAATCCTAAATGTCCCAATACATCTAAGGCTAGTTTACATGTACCCCTGGACTGCCGCTCCTTCCCCATTGACTATAATGGGGGCGGGGCGGAGTTCCAGCGGCAGCATGGCAGAGCACGCCGAGAGGCGGCCGGACTAAAAGTACTGCATGCACACGCTGCCGCCAGAACTCCGCCCCCGTCCTCATTATAGTCAATGGGGACGGAGTGGCAGTCCGGGGGCACACATGAACTAGCGGCAGGACAGATCCGGCAGGCTGTTCACCTGCCGGAACAGCCTGCCGGAGTCCCCTGCCGCTAGTGTGAAAGTACCCTAAAATAAATAATGAAGCAAGTTTGTAAATTCCAGATGCAATGCAGCAGCACATTACAAACATTCACTATATGAACTAATGCTATATTCAGTATATAAAATGAATAGAGGTTACTTATAAAATATACACTACTCACAAAAAGTTAGGGATATTTGGCTTGAAGGTGTAATTTCAGGATGAACCTAAAATGCACTCAAACCTTTACAGGTGAACTTAATGTGACCCTCTAAACTTTTGAATGCACATGTCCAACTGCTCAATGTTTCAGTACTTGCTGTTCGCTAACAAGGAGCTTAACGTTAAAATTCACAAATGGTGTTGAATCCATGAATCGCCAAATAAATTTCCTGATTCAATTAGAATTGGTATTTAAACAGTCCTCCTCATCATGCTGTTCACATTTTGACATCATGAGACCAAGAGGACACCTAACAATTGATTAACGGTACCTCACCATTGCGAGGCTTCAAGCAGGATGTTCTGAGACGAAATTGGCCACTGAGCTTAGAGTTTCACAAAGTGTCATCACGCATCAGCAGGTTGCAACAGAGATACAGAGAGACTGAAAGAGTCAAAGAAAGGCATAGAAGTGAACGTCCTTTGGCCAAATCCCACAGTGTTGACCTCTTCATTATGAACTATGCCCTGCGGAACCGGATGATAAATGCGACACAACTCCAGGCACATTTAAGGGAGTTGAGAGGCACCCAAGTGTCAAGTCAGACCATTCAAAACCATTTACATCAGCCTAGTCTGCATGCTAGATGATCTGCAAGGGTAACAGACACAGGATTCATCATCTTGCATGGGCCAGGAAGCATTTACCCTGCATGAGGGACCAGTGGGCCTCAGTTCACTGATGAAAGTCGATTCACACTGAGAAGAAATTATGGGTGCCAACGGTGTTGGAGACGTTAAAGAGAGCTCTATGCATCAGCCACTGTTGTCACCAGATGAGCCTTTGGTGGTGATGATGGTGTTACAGTGTGGGCAGGTGTGCCTAGTCAATAAAGAACTGCCCTACACTTTGTGAATGGTACAGTGACAAGCCCATACTACTTGAATAACATCATTAATCCAGTCATTGTGCCTCTGCATGAAAAGCACAGGCCTAATTTAATCTTCATGGATGACAATGCGCCAGCTCATCGAGGTCGCATCATTAGGGAACTGCTGTTGGAGACTGGGGTACCTCAAATGGAGTGGCCTGCACTTTCTCCAGACCTGAATCCCATTGAAAACCTATTGTATCAGCTGAGTCACCGTGTAGAGGCTTGTAACTCTGTACCCCAGAACTTCAATGACCCGAGGGCCACCCTTCATAAATTTCACTCGAAATTCAAATATCCCTAACTTTTTGTGAATAGTGTATTTTGATCAAAATCATTTGTGCCAATTTATCTCAGCAAGGTGACCTCTTTAGATGGACCCTACTCTATAATGATACCTTTCTTTGGGCGAAATGGCCTAAAAAAAAATTCAGGGAGAGTGCGTGCTGTGTCCTACTACAGAGTAGTGGTACACTGCAAAGTGCAAAAGCATGTATTTTTGTGTATGCTTTTACTGTATTTTACTGTATTTTGTATGCACGTGGTATTAATAGACCATATTCAAAGCCACCACCAGATGGGCAGGTGTCATCCTCTCTATAAAAATAAGAGGAATAAAGAGAAGAGCCTGTCTAGTCTGAGACAGAAGTGAGAACAGGTGCAAAATGTGAGAGTTGACAGCTTATCCTGTCCTAGACCTTGGAGACCAGCCATTGCAAGGCCAGAAAAGTTATTTACCTATTGGATAAGCAGGCCAGATAAAAAGAGGGAGTGTAGAGCCAAAGTCATTGGAGAATTGCTGTCATATGAGAACCACTAAATCTCTATTGCTCTGTGTTGGAGAATTCTTCTGGTTCCTGGACACACACTGCTGATTGGTTATCTGTGAGTTCACTGCCCATATAGAAGTGAGGATTTGCAACCTGTTCAAAAAAGTGCAAAAGTTAGCCTGCCATTTAGGGCCTGTGCAGCGAGGCCACATGGGAGGCGGTGAAGAGGAAGATGATGTAGTGTAGTTGTGTCATGGTGTCCTACCTAAGGCCTGCGCTCACTGGGGTCTGTTGCAGTGAAAGTTGTAGCACTGAAGAATGAGGCCAAAATTGAACGTAACAAAATCCTTTTACTAAGTGCAACACAGAACTTAAGAATACAAACAGCTGTCTGCAGATGAGGTGATGGCTTATTTTTTATCCAAGTCATGTCTCAAGGCCTATTTAAAGAATCGAACATTGACTTATAGGAGAGCTGCCTCACATCTGGTGGCGGAGCTTGTTAAGAGCTCATTTGCATCCCTTTCTTCCCAGAATTCCAAAAAAGCATGTATGGCCTAAAGGTCTCCTCATGCCGATTAAGGCTCTCTCTGCAAGGAGAGATAGTACCCTCTAAATACTTTAACCTCCGAATAGTCACATAAAAATTAGATTTTTTATATTTTCATCTATAACAGTTTATTTTTCTATTTTTTTTGGGGGGGGGGTAAGTTGTAATTTTTTTGGGAACCATTTTGGGGTACATATAGTTTATTAAATAAGTTATTATTTTATTTTTAGGGGGAAAGATTAAAAAAATTGACTTTTAAATAATTTTTGGGCATTTTTTTACAGTGTTAACTGTGTGGTATAAGTAACAACTTTATTCTGTGGGTCAGTACAATTATGATAATGGCAAATAGAGATGAGGAGAGTCCTCTCCTGCATAACGGAAACGGGACTGATCCGTTTTGCTGCCCAAAGACTTCTATTATGACGGAATGAATACCAGAATGCCTCTAAAAGCAAGGAAGCGTGAACGAATTTCATAACCTGAAATTCGCTCATTCACGCTTCCTATACTGGTAAAAGGTGAATTGCGTTATGGATTCCGTTACCATATATATATATACACACACCGTATTTTTCGCCCTATAAGATGCACCGGCCCATAAGACGCACCTAGGTTTTAGAGGAGGACAATAAGAAAAAAATATTTTTCATTAAACCTCAGGTCAGACCAATCAGACCCCAATGTTAATCAGACCTCAGCTAACAGCCCCAATCAGACCCCCAATGTTAATAAGACCCTAATCAGACCTCAGATCAGACCCCCAATCAGACCTCAGCTCAGACCCCAATGTAAATGACCCTCAATCAGACCTCAGATAAGAGCCCCATGCCTCTCATAAGCCCATATGCCTCTCATCACTCCAATCAGTGCAGTTTCTAGGTAAAATTTCTCTCAGGGCGAGTGTCAAACCCCCCCCCCCCCCCCCCCCCATCAAAACTGCTTGATGAAATCATATCAGAAGAGTACTTGCAACCGTCTCACCATATGTTTATTTATTCAGAGTCCTTAAAGAAATCGGATCTTAGTCACGGAGCCACGCTGTCATTGGAAGTCTTCGGCCCACAGTGCATCAATATTCCTACTGAGACACCAGGGTACTTCATTAAAAATAGATCAAATATAATATAGTAAACAAAATAGCTAAACTCGCCAAGAAGTGAGTACTCAGCATATGTCGCATCTGCTTTTATAATGACAACGCGGGGACCCGAGCAGTGACTATTCTACTACATGGGGCCCCACTCACTTAGTATAATCTTGATGACTTGCCTAATGTGTAACACAGTACACTAACTAGGCGCTAGGCATAATAAAAAAAATAAATTTCATCCAGCCCTGGGCAGCTGGGCCCTGTAGGCTTACCTCCTTATTTATTACTTTACTTTAGGCTAGCATTTATAGCAGCCACACAGACAGCCAACAGTCAAGTCCCACGTGAGGTAGGAGGGAGAAGGCAGGCAGGCCTGGAGAACGGGCGGGCTCAGCGTGACTACTATGTAACGTGCCCGTGCCGCCTGCTTCATTCATAAAGTCGGCGGCGTGCGTGTGACGTAGTGAGTCACGCTGCGCTCGCCCGTCCTCTCTCCTGCCTGCGGCGCCTCCTCCCTGAGCTCCCTATCCAGCCGGTACCCTATAGCAGTGAGCAGCGGCAACTCTAGGAGCAATATATAGGGGGGGGCACAGAAGATACACAGTCAAAAATGGGGGGGGCACTAATAATTTTCACCAGTTAATCATACTGAAAAAAACTAAATAAGTATATATAAATAAGATAAAATACGAGAGTATTGCGATATGCAGAGATACCTTTTTATTCATTTATTTATTTTATTGATACACCATGCTATACAGTATATACAGGATGTACAGGATTATAATATATGCTGTACAGCATGGTGTATGAACTATGCTGTATATTGGCATGGTGTATGGATTATATGTACATTGTATAGCATGGTGTATGAATTATACTGTATATTGTATGGCATAGTGCAAGGATTACTGTATACTGTACATAAAATGTATGGAGGTTACACCATGCCGAACAATATAACCTCTGTGCCATGCTGTACAATAAACAGTATAACCCCTACACAATGTAGAGGTATACTGTATATTGTGTGGCACAGTGTATGCTATATGTGTATAACATAAACATACTCCACATGAAAACTTACAGTTACTTAGCTTGGACCTTGGGGATCTCGGACACCACTTCGGCTGGGGGGCAACGTCTAAGAACTGGGCAGTATGTTTTTTTGGTTCTTCCTCTTCAGACTCTGTACATGAGGTAACAAGGGGTAATATAACTAAGGGGTATCAGGGTACATTATTATACAGGGCAGGGTAATATAACTCAGGACTAGGCCTATCAGACATCATACAGTTATAATGACACTAGGGCTGCAGCTAACGATTATTTGAATAATCGATTAGTTGTCGATAATTTCATCGATTAATCGGGAAAAAAACTAAAAATGACAAAAAAGGGGTTTATATAATCTTACTTGAAAAATTATTAAAACAAATTGTGAATGGCACTGTGGCACTGTTATGGAGGATCTGTGGATGGCACTGTTATGGGGAGATCTGTGGATGGCACTGTTATGGGGGGATCTGTGGATGACAATGTTATGGGGAGGGGGACCTGTGGATGACAATGTTATGGGGAGGGGGACCTGTGGATGACTATGCTATGGGGGGATCTATGGATGACACTATATAGCATCTTATGCTATATGTGTCATCCACAGATCCCCCTCCCCATAACATTGTCATCCACAGGTCCCCCTCCCCATAACATTGTCATCCACAGATCTCCCCATAACAGTGCCATGCACAGATCCCCCTTCCCATGACAGCCCCGGCCCCGCCATTCACAGCAGTATTCCTTAACCGGCAGTAACTTTTACTTTACTTTACTTTTACTTTACTTCTGCTTTTACCTTACAATGAAGCTCCAGTAACAGGCAGAGCAGGCGGCGTAACGTCACTTACTCATGTGACGCGCCTGCTCCACCTACTTTATGAATGAAGCAGGCGAGCATGCGCGTCACGTGAGTAAGTGACGTTACGCCGCCGCCCGCTCTGCCTTTTACTGAAGCTTCATTGTAAGGTAATAAAGATGCAGTGATCTAAAGTTCAAGGACCCGCAGGCATAGCGCCTGACCGCCCGCTCCCGCCCGCATAGCAACGAATCGGCCGATTATTCAATAACGGGATTCGTTGACAACGAATCCTGTTATTGAATATTATCTATAACGTTGATTAATCGTTGCAGCCATAAATGACACCCACAGCAGCCTCCATTCTAAATAATGTCCATAGTGATCCTTATTAAAAATAATGTCCCCCCATTGTAATTAATGCCTACCCACAGTGTCTCCCCATTGTAAAAAAATGTGTAACCACATTGCACGGACGGTCACAGTGACGCACCCAGTGACCCACTGTCCCACAGACTCAGGCTCTCACTCACAGCAGGCTTCTTTCTTAGCACTGCTCCGGGCGGGCGATAACAGACAGGCAGGCAGTGCGGGCGGCGGTGCTCACCTCACTCACTGTATGTCAAGTGGCGCGTGACGTACAGTGAGTGAGCGCCACCGCCCGCAGAGCCTGCCTGTGGGGGACATTATTTTTAATAAGGATCACTATGGACATTATTTAGAATGGAGGCTGCTGTGGGTGTCATTATAACTGTATAATGTCTGATAGGCCTAGACTAGTCCTGAGTTATATTACCCTGCCCTGTATAATAATGCACCCTGATACCCCTTAGTTATATTACCCCAGAGGGGTAATATAACTAAGGGGATGGGGTATCAGGGATGGGTACATTATTATACAGGGCATGGGCAGGGTAATATAACTCAGCTCAGTACTAGGCCTATCAGACATTATACAGTAATGACACCCACAGCAGCCTCCATTCTAATGTCCATAGTGATCCTACCTTATTAACCCCATAGGGACACAGCCTTATTTCACCTTAAGGACCAGGCCATTTTTTGCAAATCTGACCAGTGTCACTTTAAGTGCACATAACTTTAAAACGCTTTGACTTATCCAGGCCGTTCTGAGATTGTTTTTTCGTCACATATTGTACTTCATGACAGTGGTAAAATGAAGTCAAAAAAATTATTTTTTTTGCACAAAATAATACCTAATTTACCACAAAATTGCAAAAATTAGCAAATTTCAAAGTTTCAGTTTCTCTACTTCTGTAATACATAGTAATACCCCCAAAAATTGTGATGACTTTACATTCCCCATATGTCTACTTCATGTTTGTAGCATTTTGGGAATGATATTTTATTTTTTGGGGATGTTACAAGGCTTAGAAGTTTAGAAGCAAATTTTGAAATTTTTCAGAAATCTTCAAAATCCTTTTTATGGACCAGTTCAGGTTTGAAGTCATATTGTGAGGCTTAGATAATAGAAACCTCCCAAAAATGACCCCATCTAAGAAACTACACCCCTCAAGGTATTCAAAACTGATTTTACATACGTCGTTAACCCTTTAGGTGTTGCACAAGAGTTATTGGCAAATGGGGAAGAAATTTGAGAATTTCATTTTTTTGTCTAATTTTCCATTTTAACCCATTTTTTCCACTAACAAAGCAAGGGTTAACAGCCAAACAAGACGGTATCTTTATTGCCCTGACTCTGCCGTTTACAGAAACACCCAATATGTGGCCGTAAACTACTGTACGGCCACACAGCGGGGCGTAGAGTGAAAGGTGCGCCGTATGGTTTTTGGAAGGCTGATTTTTATGGACTGGTTTATTTACACCATGTCCCATTTGAAGCCCCCTGATGCACCCCTGGAGTAGAAACTCCCTAAAAGTGACCCCATCTAAGAAAGTACACCCCTCAAGGTATTCAAAACTGATTTTATATACGTCGTTAACCCTTTAGGTGTTGCGCAAGAGTTATTGACAAATGGGGATGCAATTTGAGAATTAGATTTTTTTGTCTAATTTTCCATTTTAACCCATTTTTTCCACTAACAAAGCAAGGGTTAACAGCCAAACAAGACTGTATCTTTATTGCCCTGACTCTGCCGTTTACAGAAACACCCAATATGTGGCCGTAAACTACTGTACGGCCACACAGCGGGGCATAGAGTGAAAGGTGCGCCGTTTGGTTTTTGGAGGGCTGATTTTTATGGACCGGTTTATTTACACCGTGTCCTGTTTCAACCCCCCTGATGCACCCCTGGAGTAGAAACTCCCTAAAAGTGACCCCATCTAAGAAAGTACACCCCTCAAGGTATTCAAAACTGATTTTATATACGTCGTTAACCCTTTAGGTGTTGCGCAAGAGTTATTGACAAATGGGGATGAAATTTGAGAATTAGATTTTTTTGTCTAATTTTCCATTTTAACCCATTTTTTCCACTAACAAAGCAAGGGTTAACAGCCAAACAAGACTGTATCTTTATTGCCCTGACTCTGCCGTTTACAGAAACACCCAATATGTGGCCGTAAACTACTGTACGGCCACACAGCGGGGCGTAGAGGGAAAGGTGCGCCGTTTGGTTTTTGAAGGGCTGATTTTTATGGACCGGTTTATTTACACCGTGTCCTGTTTCAACCCCCCTGATGCACCCCTGGAGTAGAAACTCCCTAAAAGTGACCCCATTTTGGAAACTATGGGATAAGGTGGCATTATTTGGGGGACTATTTTTAGGGTACATATGATTTTTGGTTGCTCTATATTACATTTTTGTGAGGCAAGGTTACCAAAAATTGAGATTCTGAAATTTCATCTCCATTTGCCATTAACTGTTGAGGAACACCTAAAGGGTTAATAAAGTTTGTATAATCAGTTTTGAATACCTTGAGGGGTGTAGTTTCTTAGATGGGGTCACTTTTAGGGAGTTTTTACTCTAGGGGGGCATCAGGGGGGCTTCAAAAGGGACATGGTGTCAATAAAAAAGGCCATCAAAATCGGCCTTCCAGAAACCATGTCGGTCCTTTCCTTTTGCGGCCTCCCTTTTACTGATACAGCAGTTTACGACCACAAATATGGCATTTCTGTAAACTGCAGTATCAGGGTAATAAATATTAACTTTTGTTTGGTTGTTAACCCTTGTTTTGTTACCGAAAAAAACGGATTGAAATGAAAAAGTGCCAAAAATGGAGTTTTTGGCACCGTTTAAATTTTTTTTTTTTAACCGTATTAATCTGGGGGGTTGGGTCATGGGATATTTTTATAGAGGAGATTCTTACGGACGCGGCGATACCTAATAAGTCTACTTTTTTTTATAATTATTTAGGTTTTTGACTATATTATCCTTTTTGATACCCAAACATTTTTTTGGTATCTCTAAAGTCTAGGTGTCATTTTTTTTATTTATTTTTTATCTGATTATCTTATGTGGGGGCTCATTTTTTGCGGGACGAGCGGACGGTTTTTCTGGCACTATTTTGGGGGCTATATGACTTTTTGATCGCTTGCTATTAAATTTTTTGTTATGTTTGGTGACCAAAAAAAATCTTTTTTTGCACTTTTTTTTTTTTTTTGGACCGTGTTAATCTGGGGGGGTTGGATCATGGGGTATTTTTATAGAGGAGATTATTACCGACGCGGCGATATGTAATATGTCTACTTTTAATAAATTATAGTTTTTTTGGGTGTCTCAAGTCTGAGAACCCTTTTTTTTTTTATCCCATGTCAGTGCTAAATTGGGATATAAATGTAGTACTCCATGGAAGTGTGATACTCCCTGAAGCAACCAATAATGCAGAGGCCCGGATGATCGGGGCACGTGTCACATTGAGTTGTGGTGTCCTTCCGTATCCCCCTCCTGTGACACACTCTGCACCTTTTTTGGGTTCGTCCCTTCTTTCCAGTATGGGGGACCACACCTGGAATGTGTTGGCCAGGGACGATCCGGGCGCCTCCAGTTCCCGAGGTACTCCGGCCTGCTCTTTCCCGGTCCGAAAAGATCAGGTCTTTGAGGACTGCCTCATAGAATTGGAGGAATGTCCCTGTGCTGCCAGCGCTTCGGGATAGTACAAAAGAGTTGTACATGGCAACCTGCACCAAGTAGACCGCAACTTTTTTGTACCATGCCCGGGTTTTGCGCATGGCGTTATATGGCTTGAGGACTTGATCAGAGAGATCAACTCCTCCCATATACCGATTGTAGGCGACGATACAATCGGGCTTGAGGACCGTTGCCGCGGTACCTCGCACAGGGACAGGGGTGATGCCGTTACCATGAATTGTGGACAGCATAAGGACATCCCTCTTGTCCTTATACCTGACCAGCAACAGGTTTCCAGTGGTAAGGGCACGGGTCTCACCCCTGGGGATAGGTACCTGGAGGGGGAGGGCAGGGAGGCCGCGTTGATTTTTCCGCACGGTCCCACAAGCGAACGTGGATCTGGCGGCAAGGGACTGGAACAAGGGGATACTGGTATAAAAGTTATCCACGTAAAGGTGGTAACCCTTATCCAGCAGTGGGAACATAAGGTCCCACACAAGTTTCCCGGTAACACCCAGAGTGGGGGGACATTCTGGGGGTTGAATCCGGGAATCTCGCCCCTCGTATATACGAAATTTGTAAGTGTACCCTGAGGTACTCTCACAAATTTTGTATAGCTTCACGCCATACCTCGCTCGCTTGGTGGGCACATACTGGCGGAAAATGAGTCTCCCCTTGAACGCAATGAGAGACTCATCAACCGCGACCTCTCTTCCAGGTACATAGGCCTCCATGAATTTGGCCCCAAAGTGATCGATGACCGGCCGTATCTTGTACAGACGGTCATGGGCAGGATCACCTCGGGGGGGACATGCTGCATTATCGGAATAATGCAGACATTTCCGAATGGCCTCAAACCGGGAGCGTGTCATGGCTGTACTGTAAAGTGGGGTCTGGTATAGGACGTCCCCACTCCAGTACAGCCTGACACTGGGTTTCTTGACCAGGCCCATATGCAGCACGAGGCCCCAAAATGTCCTCATTTCGGCTGCACTGACCGGCGTCCAGCCACCGGGCCTGGCCAAAAAGGAGCCCGGGTGTTGAGCGACGAACTGTTGGGCGTACAGATTCGTCTGCTCCACCATCAGATTTACCAGTGGGTCACTGAAAAAATGACGAAAAAAGTCATATTCAGTGTAGCCCACTGTGGAAATCTGGATTCCTGATTGGCCTACAAAATCAGGAATCACGGGCTCGTATCGCTCTGGGCTACACCAGACAAATTCACCGGCAGGGTGCTCCGGTGGATTTAACTGGTGGGCCGGGAAACCAGTACGAGCCCCAGAGCTGCTCGTACTAGGCTGGGCCACAGGGTCCCTAACATGGCGGTCCCCTTGCTCCGCCTGGCGGCGTCTCCGCCGCCTTGGGGGCTCATCATCATCGCTAGATGATGAGGAGGATGCGGATGACAACAGGAATGTGGGGTCATCCTCATCCTCACTGGGACTCTCGGATTCGGAGGCAAGCTGGGCGTATGCCTCCTCGGCCGAGAACGTCCGGCGGGCCATAGGGGAGTGTGTGTCTGCGTGTATATGTGCGTGTGTGTAACTCTTTATTTTGTGTGCGTGTGTGTGGGGGCACGGGTGTTCACGAACTCACCCTAAAACTAAAAAAATAAAAAAATAAACTGACTAAAAAAAAGGCCAAAAAATGTGGAAAAAAAAATTCAAAACCGCTGATCAACCGTCCGAAGTTGATCAGCGGTGGGGTGTGCGATGCGCTAACAGTGGCCGGACACTAAGAGTGCCGGCCACGGTCAGCGTACACAAAAAAAAATAAAAAATCCTGCACCCCAAAAAAGTGGGGGGGGGAGGGGGGGCGGGGGGGGCAAGTGGCAGCACCCCTGGGGGGTCTAGGGTCACACAGCTGTGCTGTGGACCCCAGACACCCTAACTAGGGTGATGCAATGAAAAGTGAAAAAAACTAACTTTCCCTTTTTTTCCCTGCCTAACCCAAACTTTCCCTAGCTGTCCCTATGTACCTGATGGGGGGTGCTGGTGGCAGAGATCGGGTCCTGGGGGCACAGATCGGGTGCAGGCAGCGGCAGCAGACACGTGCAGGCAGCTCCTCTCTCCTCCGGCTCCGGAACACAAAAGGAGGAGGAGAGGAGCGCCTGCCTCTTTTGAATCTGCCGCCGGACCGCCCACTGACCAATCAGAAAGCGATCCTGAGTGGTGATGTCACCATCACCACTCAGGATCGCTGGATGGTGATTGGTGGAGTGAAATCACACCACCATCACCATCCTGTTCCGGGTTATCGGGTCTTCAGAGACCCGAATAACCCGGAAACGCAGAAAACCGCAGGTCTGAATTGACCTGCGGTTTTCTGCGATCGCCGACATGGGGGGGTCACAGGACCCCCCGGCGCATTTGCCCCAGGTGCCTGCTCAATGATTTGAGCAGGCACCGGGTTCCGATCACCGCCCGCCGAGCGGCGGTGATCGGAACCATTCATGACGTACCGGTACGTCATGTGTCCTTAAGTACCAGGACATCATGACGTACCGGTACGTCATGTGTCCTTAAGAGGTTAAACTTAATGTCCCCCACAGTGGCCCCCATTTTCAGAAATCTGATATCTCCCACAGTGGCCCCCGCCCCCCATTGTAATTAATGCCCACCCACCCACAGACCACAGTGTCCCCATACCCCATTATAGAATTTGTGTTGTAACCACATTGAACGCCTCTGGACTGTCACTCACAGCAGTGCTTCTTTTCAGCACTGTTCAGGGCGGTAAGAGGCTGACAGGCAGTGCGGCGCCGGCGCTCACTCACTTACTGTACGTCACGCGCCTGCGCCGCCTAGTGGGAGGAGCAGGCGCATGATGTCAGAAGTGAACGCTGTCCGCACGTACTGGAGGAGGTACGTACGGACACTGTAAGAGAGGACTCGGCACTCGGCAGGAGAGATCTCAGAGGGGGGGCCAGGGCGCACGAGAGTAAATGTAATAACAGAAGAATGACCGGCCCGCCCAGTCCTAGAAACAGCCCTGACTCCAATATCAACCCACATGCCTCTCATCACCCCCATATCAGCCCACATGCCTCTCATCACCCCCATATCAGCCCACATGCCTCTCATCACCCCCATATCAGCCCACATGCCTCTCATCAGCCCACATATCAGCTCCTATGCTTCTCATCAGCCCCAATTATCAGCCATTATTCCTCTCACCACCCCCATTGTCTCACATCAGCCCCCAGCAGCCTCATGTTTTATGAAAAAATACTTACCTCTCCTGCCTGCATCTACAAATGCTGTCAGTTGTCACACTGATTGGCGGATCCGTCAGGCAGCTCCGACGATGGAACTACCTGCCGGATCACACTAACGCTAGTGTGAAAGTACCCTTAAAGTTACTTTTATTCAACCAGAAAGTAATTTTTGGACGAGAAATTACATAGGTGTCTCCCAAAAGATAATAAGACGATGTAGAAGAGGCATTATTGTGGGGAAAAAAACATTTCGCAGCTTTTATTTACATTTGAGCAAAAAATACAAGATGTTCTGCACTGTGGAAAATCTCAGAGGATGTGGTCGGAAGCCAAAAGTGACACCTGTGCTGGCTAGGAGGATAGTTAGAGAGGTGAAAAAAATTCAAGGATCAGCACCAAGGCCATCCTGGTGAATCTGGGCTCTGCTGGTGGCAATGTCTCAAGGCAGACAATCCAACAGACACTGCACAATGCAGACCAAGGAGGACGCCACTTCTCCAGATAAGGCACACAAAAGCTTGCTTGGCCTTTGCAAAAGCTCATCTGGACATAGAAGAAGACTTCTGGTCTTCTGTGTTATGGTCAGATGAAACAAAAATTGAATTGCTTAGTCACAATGATGTTTCCTTCATTTGGCGTAAAAAAGGAGAAGCCTTTAACTCAAAGAACACCATCCCCACTGTCAAACATGGTGGTGGGAACCTAATGCTTTGGGGGTGTTTTTCAGCCAATGGACCAGGGAACCCAATCACAGTAAACGGCACCATGAAAAAAGAGCAATACATGAGGATTCTCAATGACAACATCAGGCAGTCTGCAGAGAAACTTGGCCTTGGGCACCAGTTGACATTTCAGCATGACAATGAGCCAAAACACACAGCAAAAGTGGTGAAGAAATGGTTAGCAGACAACAACATTAACGTTTTGGAGTGGCCCAGCCAGAGTCCAGACTTGAATCCAATTGAGAATCTGTGGAGGGAGCTAAAGATCAGGGTGATGGCAAGAAGACCCTCCAACCTGAAAGATTTGGAGCTCATTACTAAAGATGAATGGGCAAAAATACCTGTGGAGACATGCAAAAAGCTGGTCTGCAATTATACAAAGTGTTTGATTGCTGTAATAGCCAATAAAGGCTTTTCTATTGATTATTGAGAAGGGTACGAAATTTTTTAGACTGGGCACTTTTTGCTCAAATGTAAATAAAAGCTGAGAAATGTTATTTTTTCCACAATAACACCTCTTGTACATCGTCTAATTATCTTTTGGGAGACACCTTGTCATTTCCCGTCAAAAAATTACTTGCTGGTTGAATAAAAGTAACTTTAAGTCAAAATTTGCCAGGGGTATGAATAATTATGGGCAGCACTGTGTATATATATATATATATATATAAATCCGGAAAAACGAGAGGCACTCCAATGATGAAGAAATAGTGAACCTTTATTCACCCAGGTGCAACGTTTCGGCTCTGCTCTTGAGCCTTTTTCAAGCATGCTTGAAAAAGGCTCAAGAGCAGAGCCGAAACGTTGCACCTGGGTGAATAAAGGTTCACTATTTCTTCATCATTGGAGTGCCTCTCGTTTTTCCGGATTTACTAATTGGGGTAAGAAGCCTATTCCCCTCGGGACGTGCACCCTATCTTTTGTAACTGAAAGCACCAGTGCCGCCATTTTTTCTTTAACTATATATATATATATATATATACAGTACAGACCAAAAGTTTGGACACACCTTCTCATTCAAAGAGTTTTCTTTATTTTCATGACTATGAAAATTGTAGATTCACACTGAAGGCATCAAAACTATTAATTAACACATGTGGAATTATATACATAACAAAAAAGTATGAAACAACTGAAAATATGTCATATTCTAGGTTCTTCAAAGTAGCCACCTTTTGCTTTAATTACTGCTTTGCACACTCTTGGCATTCTCTTGATGAGCTTCAAGAGGTAGTCACCTGAAATGGTTTTCACTTCACAGGTGTGCCCTGTCAGGTTTAATAAGTGGTATTTCTTGCCTTATAAATGGGTTGGGACCATCAGTTGCGTTGTGGAGAAGTCAGGTGGATACACAGCTGATAGTCCTACTGAATAGACTGTTAGAATTTGTATTATGGCAAGAAAAAAGCAGCTAAGTAAAGAAAAACTATTGGCCATCATTACTTTAAGAAATGAAGGTCAGTCAGTCCGAAAAATTGGGAAAACTTTGAAAGTGTCCCCAAGTGCAGTCACAAAAACCATCAAGCGCTACAAAGAAACTGGCTCACATGCGGACCGCCTCAGGAAAGGAAGACCAAGAGTCACCTCTGCTGCGGAGGATAAGTTCATCCGAGTCACCAGCCTCAGAAATCACTGGTTAACAGCAGCTCAGATTAGAGACCAGGTCAATGCCACACAGAGTTCTAGCAGCAGACACATCTCTAGAACAACTGTTAAGAGGAGACTGTGTGAATCAGGCCTTCATGGTAGAATCTCTGCTAGGAAACCACTGCTAAGGACAGGCAACAAGCAGAAGAGACTTGTTTGGGCTAAAGAACACAGTGAAAATCTGTGCTTTGGTCTGATGAGTGCAAATTTGATATCTTTGGTTCCAACCACTGTGTCTTTGTGCGACGCAGAAAAGGTGAACGGATGGACTCTACATGCCTGGTTCCCACCGTGAAGCATGGAGAAGGAGGTGTGATGGTGTGGGGGTGCTTTGCTGGTGACACTGTTGGGGATTTATTCAAAATTGAAGGCATACTGAACCAGCATGGCTACCACAGTATCTTGCAGCGGCATGCTATTCCATCCGGTTTGCGTTTAGTTGGACCATCATTTATTTTTCAACAGGACAATGACCCCAAACAAACCTCCAGGCTGTGTAAGGGCTATTTGACCATGAAGGAGAGTGATGGGGTGCTGCGCCAGATGACCCGGCCTCCACAGTCACCGGACCTGAACCCAATCGAGATGGTTTGGGGTGAGCTGGACCGCAGAGTGAAGGCAAAAGGGCCAACAAGTGCTAAGCATCTCTGGGAACTCCTTCAAGACTGTTGGAAGACCATTTCAGGTGACTACTTCTTGAAGCTCATCAAGAGAATGCCAAGAGTGTGCAAAGCAGTAATCAAAGCAAAAGGTGGCTACTTTGAAGAACCTAGAATATGACATATTTTCTGTTGTTTCACACTTTTTTGTTATGCATATAATTCCACATGTGTTAATTCATAGTTTTGATGCCTTCAGTGTGAATCTACAATTTTCATAGTCATGAAAATAAAGAAAACTCTTTGAACGAGAAAGTGTGTCCAAACTTTTGGTCTGTACTATATATATATATATATATATATATATACACACACACAGACACACAAATACACACACAGCATATATCTAAATATCTATAGATATAGGGCTTATTAAGATTGGAGTCTTAAACATTCGTCTTTAAAAAATTACCCCCTTAGTGTAATTCTCATGAACTCCAATGACAATGCATAAGAGTCTATGAGAAAAGCAATCTAATGATTGCTTGTCATACTTATCTAGGGAAGCTATTAAAAAGTGTAAAAAAAATAAAAGAAAATGTTATATATATATATATATATATATATATATATATATATAGATATATATGTTCAAATCACAACATATTCCCCAAAATTAAAATAGATGAATCATAATTAAAATAGATTAATATTTAAAAATATTAACATCATAGGCATCGCCGTGTGTAAAAACACAAGTACTGTTACAATATAAAATACATATGGCAAATGGCGAAATGGAAAAAAGTCAAAATGGCCAATCCGTAGTTTTTTGGTAGCTTCACCTACCACAACAAATTGATAAAATGTGATCAAAAAGTCATATACACCACAACATGGTATCAATGAAAAGTACAGATTGCCCAAATGAGCCCTCAGACAGCTCCATACACATAAAAATAAAACAGTTATGGGGGTCAGAATATAGCAATGCAAAGAAAAAAAAAATATTTTCCAAAGAAAAAAAAAAAATCAGTATTAAAATGCAAGAAAAACTACACATATGTGGTATCATTATAATTGCACTGACCCGGACAATAAAATTAACAGGTCAGTTTACCGCATAAGAAATGGTGTAAGATTTTTTTCCTGCTTCCCACCACACTGTATGGAACCGGAAATTGTGCCATTAGAAACTGCACCTTGTTCCACAAAAAAACAAGACCTAATACGGCTATGTGAATGAATTTTTTTTTAAAAGTTATGACTTTAAGAGGGCTAAAAACAAAAATGAAAAAAATAAATAAGAAAAAACGGAAAATCACCCCGTTTTGAAAGGGTTAAGATCATATATGGGGTGGTTCCCTATTCGGGAGAAAATAGGTAACAAATTCACTGCCAAGCTCACTACAAGCAATGAAAAATTCCTTGGGGGGTAGTTTTCAATGTGTGGTCCATTTTTGGGGGTTTCCACTGTAGGAGTACATCAGGGTCTCTCAAATGCCATATAGCACCCAAAACCTATTCTAGCAAAATCTGTTCTCCAAAAACCATCTGGTGCTTTATCCCTTCTGAACCTTGCAATGTGCCCATACACCAGTTTAAGACCTCATGTTGGGTGTTCCCCTATTTAGGAGAAAATGGGTAACAAACTGTAGGACAATTTTCTCCTGTTACCCCTTGCAAAAATGAAACATTTGGGCCTGGCCAAAAGTGAGATTTTATTTGAAAAAATTTTATTTTTCATTTTCACAGCAAAGTGTTTCTAAATTGAAATGCTGTTGGGTCAAAGTGCTCACTAGAAAATGATGTAGTTTCCACAATGAGATTATTTTGAAAATTTCCAATTTAGGGGTACCTCAGGGTCTCTTCAAATGTGACAGGGCGCCTGAAAATCATTCTAGCAAAATCTGCCCTCCAAAAACCATCTGGTGCTTCTTCCTTTCTGAACCCTGCTGTGGGCCCATATAGCAGTTTATGACCACATATGTAGTGTGTCTGTAAATCAGAGAAACAGTGTAATACATATTGAGGATTGTTTTGCTGTCCCCAGGGTTACATGAAAAAATGGATTCAAATGAAAACTCTGCACAAATAAAAAAAAATTCAATGTCCGCTAGTTTGAGGGGTTTTGTTTCTAAAATGTGGTAATTTATGGCTCGTTTCAATTATGTAAGCTCCTAAAAAATCACTTCAAAAACTGAATTGGTTCTTCAAAAAGTGGGTTTTGGGAATTTTCTTGAAAAGTTCAAAAGTTGCTTGTAAAATTTTAAGCCTTCTAACACCCTGAAAAAATGAAATTACATTTACAAAATAATTGTCACTGCCTGCCCTGTGAGAAATCTGAGAAGATCGGATAGACATGCAGCACGTGAGTCTATCTGACAGGTATTTCTGTGTTTCCTTTCTGTTTGTTGTTGTGGGCAGGATCCCACCTCTCCACAGGTTCTGCTCGTTAGCTGTTTAAGAGGCTCTATTTAAGTCTGCCTCTTACTGCTGACTTTGCGGTTGATATTTCCCTTCTGGAGTTCTATACTGGTTGTTTGTGGATCCTCTACTTCCTGCTTGTCTCAAGCTAAAGCCTCCTGTTTTCTCCTTTGTGCGTGTGTTGCTTCTAGGTATCAGGAAGACGCTGGTCCCTTCATTGTGGAAGGTACCGGCTGTCTCATTCCCCGCTCTCTAAGTTAGGGTTTTCTACAGTGTCAGCAGGACTTAAGTTCCAGCGTATGAGTTTGTTCACCATCAGGACTTGCTCATACTGTCAGCAGTCAGGGAGATGCTCAGGGATTGTTAGGAGGTCACCATTCCTTCCTCCCTAGCTTTGGGGCCTAGTCTGTTTATCTGTTGCTGTTTGTTTACTTGGTGTTCCTCTTATCCCCACTTGCTGTGACAATAATTCTAAAATAAAGCAGACATAGGAGGAATGTTAATAGCTATTTTATGAGGTATCATTATCTGTCTTAAAAGCAGAGAAAAGTAAATTTCAAAAACTGCTAATTCTTCAGAATTTTCTGTAAATTTTGGATTTTTTAAATTAAATAAAGTTAAAATATATGCAGCGTCCCACTTCATGTGTGTGGGCATTGCTTAAAAGCACTTTTTATCTTGACAATTGCATTATGTTGTATTGTGGTACTTTGTACTAATGTTTCTGCAAAATCCCTGTTACCAGGCAGATTAGGTGTAATTTATACATCCCACCACTAGATGGGGATAAAACTTAGGTTCTATATATACCTAGTTCAGGCCTAGTTAGTCAGTTGAGACCTGAGATCAGATCAGGTTGTTGAGAATGGATCAGAGTCTAGAGCAGATCTGAGTAGATCAGATTATATTAGTGGGAGAAAATGTAGAGTGAAGACTCCATGACACAGATTAGTGAGTGGAACCAACTTCACTATGAGGTAGTACTAAGATGTGAGGCGCAGAAGAGAGTTTTCCTTCTGTGGCCGGACTATACACTTGCATCCCTGACCAGTAGGAGAGAGTTTGCCTCCCTGGAATAGAAACAAGCTTCCTAAGGAATGATCGGTGATAACAGCCATTATTGAGGGCTACAGACACCTTTGTGCATGGTGGAGGACATATAGCTTCTGGCAGTCACACCATAACTCTGGGAAACAGCTCCAAGGCAAACCTAAAAAGTCTAGAAACAGTAGATTTGCAGACCAACTCTAAAAACACCAAGAGACTGTATTTTGTACTGCTACCAACCAAAGTCATCAACAGTAAAAGTTGTGAGTTGCATCTTACCACTGTCTACCTCATTATTACTACTAATGGTTGTACCACTATGAACGGTACTGGCGTCACAACAAAAACCATCAAGGGACTCAGCCGCAACAAGCACCCTAAGCACCTCTAACATCAAGGGCACCTCAACCACCATCTTGGCTGATGCTTCCCTACCACAGAGCGTGCCCCGGAGGATTTCGTACTGTCCACCTCATATTCACCCACATATACCGCTAACACAAAGTATGTCATGAAAAAACTGTCTCAGAGTCACATGCAAAAGCAAATTATTACCACATAAAGTGACACGTCATTTGCAAAAATAGGCTTGATCACCAAGGTGAAAACCAGCTGTGTCTAGAAGGGGTTCAAAGGCATGCCATTGTTATGTATGGCACAGGTTTACAGCTATTGCAATATAGCAGGAGTATATTAGGTGCCCCAGTTACAGAAGAAAAATAAAAAATAAATATAATAAAAAAAATGTACATATTCATGACCTCCAGGCGGAAAATATTATGGGGGTCATTTACTATCAGATATAAGCCAGGTTATTTGCGCCGCAATCTGCAACTTTTCACCGCTCACACCAGGTTTAGGAAAATATATAATAAGAACTCGGGGTCACTTAGCTCTCCAGGATCACTGTCTTCTCATCTTAAACGGTTGGCACACCTCAGAAGGCTGCTCCAACATTGCAAATTCGGTTGCAAACTGGCCACGACCAGCTTTATTGTCACTTTTACAACTGTCAAAACATAAACCTAAATCCTCAGCCGTCTGGCCCCTAACTACACAGTACTTTTCCCCTCTGTTTCGGGATCTGGGTGTCACGGATATAGTAGGGGAGAAAACCAAAAGACAACAAGAAGGAAGTGGAAAGACACTAGGCCTTACCGCTAGGGAGGAAAGAGGGTCACCACCTATAAAACCCTGCTCCGGGCCCTAACTCCTATCCATATGGACACCTCTCGATGGTAGAGATGCCCATACACCGGAAACTAGAAAACCCTGGTGACCCTCGGATGCTTTAAAGGTAATGACTGGGCATTGTCGCGCGACACATGCTGTCGTATAGCCCTAGCCTAAAGCTGAACTACAGCAGTAAAGAAAAATGGCTGGGTTGTTATGGAAACCTGGAGTAAAACTGTGTGTATGTGGAGACTAAGGGCCTGCGAGCTTCTATTGGCTGATAAG
Organism: Bufo gargarizans; assembly: GCF_014858855.1. Taxonomy (NCBI): domain Eukaryota; kingdom Metazoa; phylum Chordata; class Amphibia; order Anura; family Bufonidae; genus Bufo; species Bufo gargarizans. Next base: position 675,957,246 of record NC_058080.1, on the reverse strand, counting down.
GGACATGTGACCGTGTGTATGGCAGTTTGGATATGAAGAGAATGACTTGCAGGCTTGTATTGGCTAATGCAGGTCATTTTTTGGGAATATCTCAGGAACGGTACGTCCTAGAGAGCTGTGACCCCCACAAGATTTCTTTCCAGGTAGCAATGGATGTGTATACCAAGTTTCGTTGAAATTGATGGTTGAGTTTTTGAGTAATCACGGAACATACATACATTTTTCCTTCTTTATATATATAGATATACAGTGGATATACAGTTGCAAGAAAAAGTATGTGAACCCTTTGGAATGATATGGATTTCTGCACAAATTGGTTGAACCTCATTAGGCAGCAATAACTTCAACCAAACGTTTCCTGTAATTGCAGATCAGACGCGCACAACGGTCAGGAGTTATTCTTGACCATTCCTCTTTACAGAACTGTTTCAGTTAAGCAATATTCTTGGAATGTCTGGTGTGAATCACTTTCTTGACGTCATGCCACAGCATCTCAATCGGGTTGAGGTCAGGACTCTGACTGG